>NC_142438.1:103200357-104448571 GCF_059453495.1 Arachis ipaensis | reverse complement strand
AAAAATAACATTTTTGGCTTTCTAGAATAAATTCTCATTTATGGGTTAATTAGCCGTTAATTAACTGGGTCTTACATTGTACCCACCTGATTGGGAATTTTGCCCACAAAATTCAAATGCAATTACCTGAGAATAAGTGCGGATAATCCGTTCGCATCTCCGACTCAAGTTCCCAAGTGTGTTCCTCAACACCGCCTCAACTCCAAGCCACTTTGACTAATGAAACCTCCTTTCCACGCAACCGTTTGATACTAGTATCATCAATTCTGACTAGAGCCACTGGAAGCGTCAAATCTTCCCTTAACTGAACCGATTCGGGTTCTAACACATGGCTAGCATCAGGGGTGTACTTCCGAAGCTGCGACACGTGAAACACGTCGTGCAGGTTCGAAAGATGAGGTGGTAGAGCCATCCGATATGCCACCGGTCCAATCCTCTCCAGGATCTGAAATGGACCAATGTATCGAGGATTCAACTTCTTCGCTTTAATCGCTCTACCTATTCCTGTGGTTGGAGTAACCTTAAGGAAAACATGATCTCCTTAAGGAGAGCACCGCTAGCCAGATACGCTCTTCTACGATCGCAGTTTCGTTGACAAAGCTTGAAGCTTCACCTTTTACTCTTGGATAAAATTTTCTTCTCTGTCGCTCATTCCTTCTCAGCTGTAGAACAAATCAGAATTTCACTCTCTCTCTCCATGTCAATGATGGAATCAGTGTTAGAAGAACAGAATATTGAAGTAAGCAATTTCTCCCTCTTCTAATTTCATGATTTTTGTAATGATTTTTATAGTGCATCAATAAACACAATGATGATTATGATTATGAATTTCTGAGCTCGCAAAGCATGCTGTTTTTCTTTTTCATAATAGAGTTTAAATTGAATGTACAAAATCCAAATTATACCTTATTCGCTTTTGATTTTTATAATGCAACAATCCACAATTAACGCAAACCAACTGTTTGATGAAATGACTAAGACAGAAAATATAAAAAATGTTAGTGTTTCTTGTTTGTTGTTTCTGAGTAATGAATAATGGTTTTAGAAGAATGCCCTGCTACCATAAAACACTCTTGATCCATCTTTTTTCTTCTTACTATTATTACTAACATCATCAATTTCTGATATGATGTTGTTATTATTGCTGCTTTCATGATTCTGAATCACATCACCACAATCTTTATCTTTTCTTTCAGATTTGTCAATTTCCATAGGTAGCTTCATTCTTGTTAAGGATTATGTGAATTGTTTGCATGCTTCTTATATACATATCCACTATTTGTTCTTAATAATTAGCAATAAAAAACGTGCTTTTTGGACTTTCAACTCGACTTTCAATTTTCAGATATTTGGGTCTAGGAGTCATGGTTTTCTTATTTTGCTATTTCCATGTAAAACTTTCAGATATGTGCAAATTCTCCACCCAAAACCCTTTCCTTATTTTCTGGCTGTGACCCTTCATTTAAGGCTCTGCCTTCTATTCAAAGGCATTCCTCTTCTTTACCCTAAGAATGCACGTAATTAAGCCCTAGTAGAGCACATAGTAGTAAAGCCCTAACCACTAATAGTTAATGAAACTGATCTAACCTTAACTGCTAAGAACCGAAGTAGAAGTAGAAGCATCAAATTTGTAATTGTTCTATAACAGTAAACATGTTCTATGATTTTCTTGGGGTTGGAGGTACATAATTTCCAAGGGTTAGGAAAGTGAGGCTAAGCTAGTTAATAGGTAGTGTTGTGTTTTATGTAGTTGTTTTGTTTTGGTTAGGTTTGTGATGCATTCAAATGCGGTCTATTGTTGTATGGTCCTGTTTTGCATTCTCTTTTGTATAGTTAGTTTCATAAAAGCCTAAAAGTAACTAAAGTAAAAAATTACAATCAATAGAGGGATGAGAAAACAAATATTTGGAGAGATATATATATAGAGAGAGAGAGAGAGAAGAAAAGAGATTAATATTGTATGAACATTAAACAGGGGATTATCTTTGTAATTTTGCACACATGAATCAGACATTTTGCACCTACTTTAATAAGATTTTGTACATTTTACTCAGCACAGTTTGCATCCAATGTAATTATATTTTGCATACATGAATCAGATAGTTTACACCCATTTTAATGAGATTTTGCAAATATGACTTAACATAGTTTGCACCTACTTTAATCAGATTTTAATTTACTATCTAATGTATGTTAACTTTTTTACATGATGTGCCCAAGGTTGGCATGTGTTTTGGAACCATTGAAGATGCAAATCAATTTTATCAGAATTATGCCAAGCGCATTGGTTTTGTTACTAAGATAAGGTTTACCCGAAGAGTTGGTAAAGATAAGGTTCCTAAGAATCAAATGATCACTTGCAATAGGGAGGGGAAACGCAAGTCTAGAGTTTCACCAATAGAAAAGACCAACCCTAGAACCAACTACAATTGCCCCGCAAGAATTTCTATTAGGTTGAATAAGGAGGGTTTTTAGATTATATCGAAGGTGTGTTTGGATCATTCACATCCTTGTGATCCATAGATGGCAAAACTGTTGACATGTAATAGAGAGATGACTATGCACATGTGTTGAGTCATTGAGAGGAATGATGAAGCAGGTGTGAGACCAAGCAAAACATATCAAGTATTGGTGGGTAAAGCAGGGGTTTTTCTAAGATAAACTTAATGAAAAAAGATGTTAGGAACTATCTCAGTAGAAAGGTACGCAATGTTACGGAAGAAATGGATGCTAGGGAGATGTTGAAGTATTTTACACGAATGAAGGATATGAACTCTGATTTTTATTTTGATGTTGAACTTGATCAAAACAAGCGTCTCAAAACTATATTTTGGGCTGATGCTCGAAGTAGAGCAGCATATGAGTACTTCGGTGATGTAGTTTCGTTTGATACTACTTATAAAACCAATCGTTACGATATGCCATTTGGTTCCTTTGTAGGGGTTAATCACCATGGTAACTCAGTGCTTCTTGGGTGTAGTTTGTTGACTAAGGAAAATTCAGGCTCGTTTACTTGGTTATTTAATGCTTGGCTTACATGTATGCATGGAAAGGCTCCTAAAGGCATTATAATAGACCAATGCCTCAGAATACGAACTGGAATTGAGAATGTGATTCCAGAGACACGTCATAGGTGATGCATTTGGCACATTACAAAAAAGATTTCAGAAAAATTCAAAAGACACAAGAGATATGAAGAGTTACAAAGTGATTTAAATAATATTGTTTGGGAGTCTATTTCAGAAGATGATTTTCAAAATCAATGGGAAGATTTTCTGATTGAATATGGTCTAGAAGATAACAAGTGGCTATCAAGTACTTCTCTAAACATGAATTTTTATATTTTGCACATAGGAATTAACATATTAGTATTTAAAAAGTATCAAGTGGCTATCATATTCTATTTGCTAGAATTCTAACATGTGTTTGAATATGTCTCTAGTACAATTTTCTTATTCTAATATTTTTTAAGCTTCATTGCATTATTAACATGTTTATTACAACATTTGCATCCACTTTTGTTAAGTTTGCTTACAAATTCTTTTTATGTATATTTATTTACTATGATACATAGATATCTATGAAGAAAGACATCGATGGGTTCCAATTTTTCTTGACAACTTTTTTTGGGCTGGTATGAGATCCACACAACGAAGTGAGAGCATGCATTCATATTTTGACAAATTTATAAATAACAAGAGCTTGTTGATTCAGTTTGTCAAACAATATGACAATTGCCTTGGATGGAAAGAGCAACAAGAAAGGGAGGTTGATGTTGAAGACTACAAATCAATAATACCTTGTGCCACTAATTCCTTACTAGAGAAGCAATTTCAAGGTGCCTATACTAATGCAAAGTTTAAGGAAGTACAAAAGCAATTTAGAAAGAAAGCAAATTGTATTTTGCACCTTATGAAAGCAGTTTCTACATCTAAAATCTATTCTATTTTGGAGGACGTATCTACTTCTAAAGAGAGGGTTTATGAAGTTAACTACAATGCAGAAACAAAGGATATTACATGCATGTGTCAAATGTTTGAATCAAGAGGCATATTATGCCGTCATAGCTTGGTTGTCCTAGGGCCTGAATGCGTGAGAGAAATTCCAAGAAGATACATTTTGGACCGTTGGAGCAAACTTGTGAAGCGAAGACATAGTGATATTAAGAGCAGCCATGATCCAAGTTTGTTGAATATAAAAACAGAGAGGTTTGATGATTTATGCTCCCATTCGAACAGTGTTGCTCAATTTGCATCCCAAACAAAGGAAACAAGTGATATCTTACATCGTTATCTTGATATGGCTATGGCGGAGTGTCAAAAGCATGTTGCTAACTCATCATCTAATGCCAATGAGTTAGATAATTTGCTTACATTAGAAGATGGTGGTAAAGATGGTGGTAAAGATGTAATGTCCATTTTTGTAGGAGGCTGTATAATAAGCATTCAAGATATTAAAAGCCCTCCTTATGTGTCCACTAAGGGTCGTCCAACAAATAGGCTAGGATCTGAAAAAGACAAGATGATAAAAAAGAAGACCGAGGCAAAGAAGAGGAAAAGTGAGATAACTGAAAAAGAGGTAAAACATTATTTTATTTTTATTACCCATGCTGTTTTTTTTACAATAAATAGACTTTAGATGTAGAAACTACTTACTTAAGGTATATATAAAGGATAATCAGTTGTACTTTATAGTCATGCTGTTATTACTTAGTACTTACACTTGAGTGATAGCTTTTTTTATTGTATATAAAGGATAATCAACATATTGGAGATAGTCAAAGTCTCCCTTTCAACGAACAGGTTCATCCAATAGTTTGTGATTTTTGTGATTTATAAACATATGAATTTTATACATGTGATCTAATAAATTTGTTTTTTCTTTTAAATTGTTTCAGCTTCAAGATGCTAACTACAATGTTAATGAGGGATTTGAATCCGATTCAATGGGAGGATCAATGGGAGAATTCATGTCCTTATTGAACTCAATCCATTCATACCAATTCTCAAATGTCGATTGATAGCAAAATAATGTCGAACCAAAAAGAATTTTATTTGGCAATACATTAAAGAGTTCAATTAGCTGATGATTCATGAGATAATTATTATTTTGGACAAGAAATAATAAAATTGATTAGTTTCAAACCTTGCTGCTCCTGTTATTCCATTTATCAGTAATAATAATTAATGTGTTTATATAACTATATTAACTAGTACCAAATTTATAGCTTGCTAACTTACCCAATTAAAACAAGTACCAGTTACAACAACAACAACAACAACAACAACAACAACAACAACAACAACAACAACAACAATAATAATAATATATTAAGAACGAGATGATGGAGAAATTTGTAAGCAAAATAACTATGGATATATGCATATATGCTTCATTAAAATGGGTGTAAATTAAATTTGTTTATAGGTACAAAATTAGTTTGTAACTAGTATTAAACAAAATTAAATAATAAAATTTTTAGTTATTATTTTCAAATGAAAGAGTTTAATTTTTTTATTTAATTTTAACATTCGTTATCTAAAAATAAAAACAATTTTTTCTACATGATAAATTAAACTATCATGTGTGCAAACTGTTTCATTAAAGTGGGTGCAAATTGTTCTTCATAAGGTGTACAAAATCTCATTAAAACGGGTGGAAATTGTGCTTCATAAGGTGTGCAAAATCTCATTAAGATGGGTGCAAATTATGCTTAAGATGGGTGCAAATTGTGCTTCATAAGGTGTGCAAAATCTCATTAAAACGGGTGCAAATTGTGCTTCATAAGGTGTGCAAAATCTCATTAAGACGGGTACAAATTGTGCTTCATAAGGTGTGCAAAATTCTGTTAAAATGAATGCAAACTGTCTAATTTATGTGTGCAAAATCTCATTATAATAGGTGCAAATTAAACTTATTTATAGATACAAAATTAGTTTGTAATATAACCCCACTCATGCTTTCTGATATGAGAATGAGATCATGGGACATAACAACTACTCCAATTTATATATAAGATCATATATGATTCATACATAGCTAAAAAAGGAATTATTCATTCATTGAAAACTGAAAAGTCTCTCTTGTGTTTGCTTACATTACATTAGCATGCACTTGGACTCCTGAACTTCCCCAAAGATTCATCGAGGCAATTAATCAGCTTGGAGGTTCAGAAAGTGAGTGCATACTATATAGTAAAAAATACAAAACAATACCTTTCTACAAAACAAGTATATCTAATGATCCCTTGAACTCTGTTATATACAAAACAAGTATATCCAATAACCCCTAAAAAGAGATGGTAACTCTAAGTCTTGAATTTCAATTTTTGCGCTTCTTAACGAGAGCTTTCTTTCTAAAGCCCTTCCCAGCTGAACCAAGGCATTGGATCATCTATTCATCAGTATTACATACTATGTAAGGACTTGATTGAGCTGGAGTTGGCTTTACCACTCTATATTTCTCTGATTTGTTTATAACATCCTTAAGAAGGGCATTTGAAGGTGATGTAAGCATTTGGATGACCAATTGCTTCTTTAGATTAACGCACTCAAACTGCAATAACAATGTTCACAAAGATCATAAATTATAAAAAAACATGAACATCAAAAGCAAAAATAAAAACTATACAAAAAAATATTTACTTCCTCCCATTCTGGCATGTTGGACACATTAATCTCGATACTACTAGGATTCCACATTTCTACCCATTTTATTACAAACAATCCGCAATCATAGCTGAAAAAATAATTGAATTAGAATTCGGTTAGTCTTATCATGTACATTTATATTATTTATAATATAACATAATTAATATTATGCTTACTTATTTGATTGTCTAGGGAGATTCAAATAAATTGGGATCGGGTCATTCTTTGGTAGCTCATAGTTCGGCACAGCTATCGAGACCATTTGTTGAATCAATTTGCTCTGGAAAAAGGTTCATTGTTAATAAATAAAACTATTAAACAACATAATATAATATCATGTGAGCAAAACGAAATTATATCGCATATATGTCTAACTGCACCCTATCTCCTTTGGCCTCTTTATACAAGGAATCCAAGACAAAAAGTATCTTTTCATAGATGTCATAAGCATATAGCCACCAGTGATAGTCATAGCAGCACGACACCAATAACTGCATTATATCATATTTGCTTATTAGAAGTGAAAGTCTTGACCAACAAATCGATTTATAATTTAACAAAGTAACGATGAAATTGTCAAAAACCATAAGTACCAAAGGATACAGAAATACTTCTCATGATTAGGGTCAACAGATTCAAATGAGGCAAAAGGAGGCATCACTAACTTTAATGTATAAACAAAGAGAAGCTCCAATGCCCATATATCAAGTATAAATTCAAAAACAGAGGATAGCATTAAGTAATATATTTATGTCTATAACTTTATATGGCCAATTATTGTTATTAGTCCAAAAACAGAGGATAGCATTTCTGTTTCATTTCTGTTCCATTATAAATATTTAATAGCCTTCAAATGAAAAAAATTAACACAAGGTAACAGTGACAGGCTATGTGGATAGAAATAGGGTTCTGAAGAAAGTGCAGAGCACAGGGAATAGACACACCCAGAATTAAATAAAGGTAAACATTTTGGGTCTAGTACTATAATCTTAAGGGATTCAACTATGGTAGAGAAGTTTCAACTATGATAGGGAAGGAATGAAATTAATCCACAAATAGCATGACACTGACAAAATAAATACATAGCAAATATAGCTCTGGCACAAACAAAAAAATTAATACAATACATAGAGAATAGTTTTAGTTTTACTCACCCATCTATGTTTTGGAATTTCCTTTTGCTCAAAGAAGCTGTCACCATTCTTTCCAAAATCATCGGGAAGAAGTACATAACTTTTTTTCTTTCTTTTGACCAAGTGTCCCCAATGTGAAAACATCTCTCCCTATATATAAAGAAATAGTTAGATTATAAAGTTTAAACTCTCCAATTATAAAACTGAAAAAGTAGTTTGTAACTTTGTATACACACCAAAACAAAAGCATTTATGCAATAGACATCAAAGCTAGGTGGCCTTAATTTGTTGAAAAAAAAGACCATATAATTCATAACCTGCATTTTACAATGTAATGTTAGTTCCAAAACAAAATACACATAAAAATATATAAAAAAAAAAAACAGAAACATGTCACAGTCAAGAAATCTAACCATATTGTTTATCTGATGTCTTGGCAACATTGACATGATATCCTCCCTAACAAGCATTGCTCTAGGTATGTCTTTTAAGATGCACAAAGTCTCATCCTTGTTCAACCTATCGTCTGTTGTCCAAAAGTATATTTTATCCCTATCTACTTCTGTTAACTTATTGTCCTCTATCACCTTTTCTTCTTCCCCTATTTTGTTTTTCTCATCTATCACCTATTTTTCCCTATTTTGTTTTCCTCATGTATCATTAGGGAGAATGATGGAATTGATGGTCGCACAGGTTCTTGTGTCTTCTTGATTGGAGAAGGTGTATAAATATCACAGTCTTCTATTTCTAAGAATGCTTGGACTGCACTTTGCACAATTTCTCTCCATTCAGGTTTTATTGCATCATCTAAAGCATAAAACAGAACATATACACAAAAATTATATTAACATATGCACACAAAAATGAGATTTAAAATAGAGAGAAAGTGGAATCTAAATAATAGGAATGTGAGTGCAAACTATGATTCATGTGTGCAAAATATCATTAAGGTGGGTGCAAAACATCAAATTCATGTGTGCAAAATCTCATTAAAGCGGGTGCAAATTATCAGATTTATGTGTTCAAAATATCATTAAGGTGGGTGCAGAACATCAAATTCATGTGTGCAAAAATTCATTACATAGGGTGCAAACTTGCTGATTCATGTGTGCAAAATCTCATTAAAGCAGGTGCAATTTATTAGATTCATGTGTGCAAAAAATCATTAAGGTGGGTGCAGAACATCAAATTCATGTGTGCAAAATCTCATTAAAGCGGGTGCAAATTATCAGATTTATGTGTGCAAAATATCATTAAGGTGGGTGCAAAACATAAAATTCATGTGTGCAAAAATTCATTACATAGAGTGCAAACTTACTGATTCATGTGTGCAAAATATCATTAAGGTGGTGCAAATTAAAACATTAAATTTATGTGTGCAAAAATTCATTACATAGGGTGCAAACTTGCTAATTCATGTGTGCAAAATTACATAACAAAAATCTCATATATATTCACATAATACATAATGCAAAACAACAAACACTAAGAACTATAATTTATACCAATATTGCTAGGCGATCTCATTGGCGATCTCATGTTGTTTTCATCTTTTTTGTCTTCCCTATTAAATCAATAAAAACAATAATTAAAGATTTGTAGAACAATAAAAAAAATCATAACTATAAAAAAGCACATACACTATTTTTACCTTGTTTTGACCTCTTTCTCCTCAACTTGCTTTGCATCACTATAAAGAAGAATACACTATATTTTACTTTACATTCTCTTTTATTACAAAAGATAAATCAAAACTAATTTTTACCTTTCTTTATCTTTTTGCTCATCTGATACATTATCATCTTCCTTTGACATTTTGTTGTCATTATTTTGTTCATCAAATCTATAAACAAGAAATTTAATTAGTGATAAAGAGTGTTTGTAATACTCATAGGCTTCAGTCCTTTCATTTATAACATCCCAAAACTTTATTTTTTTTACCTTTCTTTCTTTTCCTTCATTGTGTTATCTTTATTAAGCTCCTTCGCCCCCCTTTTCTTAGCCAAATTAGCTGGTGCTCTTGTTGTGTTCTTTGCAAATTTAGCATTAACACCACCTTGCTTAACTAAAAGGGTAACAATACCCTACAATAATAGTCACACAGATTGTAACACCCTCACTACCAGAAAGTCACGCTTCCGGCTGCGCCACTCTGATAGCAAGAAGTATTACGACTACTTTATATACTTAATATTAAAATAGGAGCCTGTGACTCAACACCGTATCACTAATTTCTTTGAAAACCGGAAATAAAAATTTTATCCTAAAAAAACAAACACATAGATTCAAATACAAGACTTCTTACATAATATCTTATAATATAATATATATAAAACATACAACTCCTATCCCTTTTACAAAATTGCAAAGACGAGGGAAGAGAATAATCTAATTAATTCAACAACAGATAAACCAAACGCAGTATAACTCCTCTTAATGCTTCTTCTTTCGGTTCCTGAAAAGGTAAAGCTGTAGGAGGGTGAGAACCTAACCACACGGTCTTACCACGGAATTTCAAAGTTGTCATAAGAAGATATTTAATAAGAAAACTGTTTTCAAGCTCAGTGATTATCATTGTCTTATGAATCTCTTTTAAAAACCAATAAGTAAACGTTCAAAACTTTTTCAGAGAAACAATGTTTAATCTTTCAGAAATCCGAAACATTTCCTTTCTTAAAAGAAAATCTCAATCCGAAACCAACCACGCAACCAATAACACAATCATTAATTCAGCACCAAAGTTCATTTTCAAATGTAGCACGTGAGGACAAACACAGGCAAGACAGACAAGGAAAACACAAGTAGGTAGCAATTACAGCAAATAGTTCAAGTAGCAATTAAGAACAGTTTAGCAATTAGGCAAACCCAAACAAGTTCAAACCCAAACAAAGCATACAAATGCATATGATGCATGCCTGTCCTATGGCTGATGAGGCTCATCTGTCGGTTATCTAGCCAACCCGACAAGTCTGAATTGTCCTTAGACTGTCCCCCGTCGCGCATCCCCATGAGTCTATGCATAGATTTTACATTTATACATCATTCAAATCACTCACTGGGGGCTATGCATACCCGAAAATTTATACGTGCCCGGTCACCCTTACGACGTAGGGTCAACAGAGTATCGAGATCCAACCTGGAACACGTGGTGGCAAGCCACGGTTCTTTACCCAGGGAACTCGTATCTTAGATAAACGTGCAGAAGCCACATATGTTTATTCATAATCATTCACCCATCATCATTTCCGCCTTTCATTAACAATTCATATCAAACCAATCATTATTCAAGCCATAAGTCACTTTATTTCTCAAATCTCTTCAAACTCATAATTCAACTTTCCTCAAAATCAATTCCTTTTCAAATCTTAGTCGCTTAATATAACATTTTACAAAACTTTCAAGAGACTTTCAATCATCACCTTAAAACGGAACTTTCTTTGAGAAGACACAAGACTTTAGGGAAGAATAACCTGCCTCACTTCTCAAACTCTTTAGATATCCTCGAAATCATAATTACTCAAATTGAAATCATTTAAAATTGAGACTTAAAACCAAAACTAAGGCATGTAGGCCAAAAGTTCCGATCCACTTTCAAAACCAACTTATTTATGCTTCAAAGCCAATTTCATTTCGTTTGTAAATCGGAAACCTTTCCAAATCTCGGAGTTGTTTAGTCTTGTTAAGTCAAAATTTAAAGAATACTTCAAAAGCAAAACGAACATAATTAATCAATGTTCAACTTCTTTTAAAATCCACTAAAACTCTTCCAAAAGTACTTCTTTAATCAAACTTCAAAACATAGGCCCCTTCATATTTAAATCAATTAGGAAACATAAATTTTTATTAAACAGCTTAAACTCGAAACACCAATTTCTTAATAAATTAAGAACCAATTCGTAAAACCTCTCAAATCGCAATCCTTTTCTAAATCACATTTTAAAACAGAATCTAAATTTTTTATAAAAATTCGGTAGCATCTCCCCTAAAACTTAGAATTTGCCACCCGTTTCGGGTCCCAACCAAACCATTATACAACCCCTTCCACGGGTTCAAAACCAAATCAGTTTAAAATCAGACTAATTTCAAAAATTCATATCCTTTTCATAATTCAAGAAATCAAATCCAAACTCAATCCATTTTCAATGAACCAAACACATTTTCCAAAATTGTAAGAAAATATTTCACCAACCAACTATATAACTAAATCAAACCACAATCCAATCAAACCACAAACAAGTTCATCCCAAAACATCCTAACAATACATAAGGCTTATACAAACACTAAAAGTACATTTATCACATTAATATCCATTTATAACAACTCCAAATCATGAAATTAAGTTCTTTGAAAAAAAGCCCCTACCTCGATAAGCAAAACCATAACCCACATGTGTGAACTGAACTCTTTTTGCTCAGCCGAAATCAACGGCAACTTAAGCCTCAGCCCTAATCTCTTTCACAGCAACTTTAACCACGGCACGTAAGAACCGAACTCAACCTAAAGCATTAACATTGCAAGGACCTTAAAAATATATCACAGAATAGTGACTAAAAATTTGGAACAGGGAAAGGCTTACTGAACCTACCAGTATCCGGGAAAACGGAACGGCAGCGACTCTGTTGACGACACAGCAACTTGATGTCGCATGCACGGGTACTGAACTCAGCATGCAAGAACCACAACTCAGCCCTACATTACCATCATCTCAGTTACTCTAATAGGCTATGACGAAAAACTGATTTCGAAGGTTTCAGAGACGATAAGGCTTACCCAGGGAAAAAGGACTTCAGTGGTGGTTCTTAGTGGCAGCAACGGCAGTGTGGAGCTCCGGAGACACAGCAGTAGCGCGGGCATAATGACGGCGGGGCCAGCAACACAGTGGCGACGGCAGCTCCGCGACGGTTCTCTCTCTCTCGTCCTCTGTTCGGCACTCCAACGGCGGATCTGGTGGCGGACCTGAAGGCAAGGCGAGCTCCCTCTCTTCTTCACAAACGGCGACGGCGTCTGGCAGTGGGGAGGACAAACGGTGGCGGCGAGCGTGGACGGCGACCCAGGCTTCACAGACGGCAACTGGATGGCGCGGTTCTCTCCTCCTTCGCTACCTTCTCTCTCGCCCCAGTTCTGACCCGCGACGGCGTCGGCTTCACAAGCAGCAGCGGCAGCGAAGGGCTTCTTCCATGCTTGCGAGTATGACAACGGCGAGGCACTGATGCGATGGTGACGGCGAGCTCCACCTCTCCTGGCGTTCCCTCATCCTCGGTGCCCTCTCCCTCTCGGTTCGTCGTTTCCCTCTCTCTTTCTTCTTTTCTTTCTTTCTTTCCTTTCTTTTCCAAAGCGTGTGTGTGTACGTTAGTCTGTGACGGTGGGTGGGGGTGAGTGGGGTGAGGTGAGTGTAATGTTAGGGTTTGGGGTGGTGTGGGATAGATTAGAAAATTTAAATAAAAATAGGGATAATAATGTAATTTTATAAAATAAATAAAAATAGAATAATAATTGAAAACCAAATTAAATATAGAGTATCTATCTCAAAAATACCTTCGAAATACAATTTTTAAATTATTTTCATTCGAATGCTAATTTAACAAAAATTAGAGATAAGTAAATTAATTCTCCTTTATTTATAAAGTAAAGTTAGAAATCTAAATATTTAAAATTAAAGCATATAAAATATTCGCTATTTATTATTTTTTATCAATTATAAGGACTCTAAATAGTAAATAAGGATTTACTCAATTTGTGTATAAAAATTTCTAAAAATATAATCTTAAATAAATATAATAGATCATAAATAATTAATTAATAACTTTTCAAAATTAAGGGTCTTACATCTTACCCCACTTATAAAAATTTTCGTCCTTGAAAATTAAGTTAATAGACAGAATACTAAAATAGTTTTGAATACTTTACTTTGGTATACTTTAGAAAAATAGAGGTCTTGGCAGATATAGGTATATATTTTTCCAAATACCGAATAATTCATAAAACTTAGGTGTAAGGGAAAAGTATGGTCTAAAGTTAAAAGATGGTTCATAGCGAAAATGTTATAGGGGCTACTATTTTACCAAAACTTGGAGCACAAGAAGGTGTAAGTGTTCAAGTTAGGTGTTTGCAAAAACAAAGGGGGTAACTAGGTAGCAAAAGTTTGAAAACAGGTTGACGTGAACAAACAGGATAACGTCTGCGCATAGATTTCATACTAACTTCAAAATTTCAACTTCCAAATTCCATCAGTCACTTCACAACCCCTTAACCGCCACAAGCATAATCATTCGCAAACTTTTACAAGGAACAAAACTATCACACTCCTCATAACATTGCATATTTACCGCTTTCCCTTTTCACGTTTACGAACTGCATTCTAAAGAGACTAACACTTTGCTTATTATGCCTAAAGGTCATAGGTGACTCTAAAGCTATCCCCGAGTTTATTCGAAGGATATAACACCTTGGAAAAGGACAAACGACAAGGACAAAATTCGTAAGAGCTTGAAAGAATTGTTGAGATCACAAGTAATCAGGGATGCACAAGGAATAAAAAGCGCCAGAAAGGAAATTAGTTTGGCAATCCCAAGAATGACTCCCGAATCAATGAAATCTGATGGGAATAATAGAAAGAAAAGTAGTGTAGTAGTTTGAAATAAAATCAAGTCGAGTCTCGGAATATGAGGTTTACAGAAGAAGACTGTTTAAAACCAAAGATAAAGCTTATAGAACTCAAGAGTATGGTTTAAAAATACTTTCGAATACATTGTTTGTAAAGAATGGAAAACTTAAGGGAAAATCATTTCATGATTTGAAAAAGAAAATAGGTAACAAACATCCTTCAAAAGATTAATAAAAGCTTAAATGTGGCATTATCTCAATATAAATTCAAGTGGAAATAGATTACACAAACTTTGTAAATGGAAAGATTAATTGGGCTAAGAGCAACATTGTATTTTCTCTTCTTTTTCAAGCATATATGAAAACTACAATCTTGTTGGAAGGAAACCTGAGATAAAATTTTACTTATAAAAGAAAAGAAGATACATTACAATCAAACAGGTTTAAATCACATACAGAAATTTTCAGAGTATAAGGTAAAGGAGTGTAGGCTGAATTGAAAGTGATTTTATTAAAACTTCAATAGACAATTATATCGCACCAAAACAAGTTCAAATCACATCAAAGAGAGGCACTGCTCAAGTAAAGGAATGAAAAGTCAAGAACAACTTTGCATAAGAATAAATCAAAACTTGTTTAAAAAGGTTTAAAACAAAACTCCAATAATATACTTGAAATCACAGCCTTATAAGGATGTTCAATAATATTAAGATGCACTAAGAAGAAAACCAACTCATTTCAAGAAAGGAACTCAGCAACTTAAAAGGTTGATTCAAAACTTAAATTTAAATTTTTTTTCCAAAAGAATTCAAAACTTCTTCAAAAGTGGTTGAAAACAAAATTTTGAAAGTATACTTGGAATAACCACCTCGCAAAAATCATTTAAGAAGATTACGATGCGCTTAAAAGGTAATCAACCCATGGAAGAAAGTATCTTTAAATCAAGGGAATTTAAACAAAATCTCACTAGGCTTGGAATATCAAACAAGTTTTCAATTGATCCAAAGGAATACAAAACGCACAAGGCAATACAATTCAATCTATAGAAAATTCTCAAGAAAGAACCTTTGACTAAAGAAAGACAATTAAGAGGGTAAACGGTGCATTAGATAGAAACAAGGTCAAGCTGAGTCGGATGAGTGTGAGATTCACAAAAGAAGGAAAATTAAGACTAACGGTGACGTTCACAAAAGTAAGAGAGTAATTAAATACAGAGTCAAATATGACATCGATAGAAGTGAAAGGCTCAAAAAGGAATTGGTCCGTTCTTGAAAGGGAAGATATGAACCCAACATTTTCGAAAGAGCAAAGAATGCTTAATTAACGTGTTATGCTAAACCAAATTCGAATTAAAAATAGATCAAGTGAAGTTTATTAAATGAAAATCAACTAGAAAGAGACAAAAATCTTCCTTTGAAGAGTATCTGAATACATAATTAAGCAAAAATATTCATAAAAATTGTAATATAGTTGTTAAAAAAAATCAAGTTGCATACATATGTTTTAAAATAAGTATATTTTTATAAACCAGTAAAGGAACTGGTGAGTTATTGGGGGTAAATAGTTTTTTTTTTAGCTTTATATGGAGAAGATCATATTAAATCAAAAACAATTTTAAAAAGGTTTCAAGAATAGTCAAGTAAGAAAAATTAAATCACGTCTTTAAAATAACAAAAACAAAATTCGAAATATAAGCTTAAAGGAATACACTGCATCAAAATAAGTTCAAAGTTGTACGAAATAATACATGGATCAAGAAAAGAGTTCAAACAAAGAAAGACAAACACCCCAAGGACGTTAAGTAGACATATGTGATTAAAATCAAACGAGGCAGCTTATGAACAGAAGAGTAGGATTGAGGAAACATCAATTTACTTCCCAAAAGAAATAACAATTACGGATTCCAAGGTAAACTTATGGGAGAACAAGTCACATGACATACACAGAGTTCAAGACACCGAACCGAGTAACTTCAAGAAATAGTTTCTAACGATCCCCAAAACCCGCGACTCACATTACCTATAACTCACATATTGTCTATGTTAACCCATTGGTGTTTCCATGTACATAATCCACTAGCGTTAAGCCGGCCAAACATAATACCAGGAATTATGCAATGCAAGACTAATGGCGTTAATCAATAGACTGTCATGTGCATAAAGCTCTAATTCTCATTATCTGAACGAGACCTACTACATGACAAACGCTCAGAGTATGCATTTGAAGCATAGTCAGTCCATTCCTCAGGCTCTACAGGAAGGGCCGCTCTGATACCATAATGTAACACCCTCACTACCAGAAAGTCACGCTTCCGGCTGTGCCACTCTGATAGCAAGAAGTATTACGACTACTTTATATACTTAATATTAAAATAGGAGCCTGTGACTCAACACCGTATCGCTGATTTCTTTGAAAACCGGAAATAAAAACTTTATCTTAAAAAAAACAAACACATAGATTCAAATACAAGACTTCTTACATAATATCTTATAATATAATATATATAAAACATACAACTCCTATCCATCTTACAAAATTGTAATAACAAAGACGAGGGAAGAGAATAATCTAATTAATTCAACAACAGATAAACCAAACGCAGTATAACTCCTCTTAATGCTTCTTCTTCCGGTTCCTAAAAAGGTAAAGTTGTAGGGGGTGAGAACCTAACCACACGGTCTCACCACGGAGTTTCAAAGTTGTCATAAGAAGATATTTAATAAGAAAAATGTTTTCAAGATCAGTGATTATCATTGCCTTATGAATCTCTTTTAAAAACCAATAAGTAAACGTTCAAAACTTTTTCAGAGAAACAATGTTTAATCTTTCAGAAATTCGAAACATTTCCTTTCTTAAAAGAAAATCTCAATCAGAAACCAACCACGCAATCAACAACATAATCATTAATTCAACACCAAAGTTTATTTTCAAATGTAGCACGCCAGGACAAACACAGGCAAGACAGACAAGGAAAACACAAGTAGGTAGCAATTACAGCAAATAGTTCAAGTAGCAATTAAGAACAGTTTAGCAATTAGGCAAACCCAAACAAGTTCAAACCCAAACAAAGCATACAAATGCATATGATGCATGCCTGTCCTATGACTGATGAGGCTCATCTGTCGGTTATCCAGCCAACCCGACAAGTCTGAATTGTCCTTAGACTGTCCCCCGTTGCGCATCCCCATCAGTCTATGCATAGATTTTACATTTATACATCATTCAAATCACTCACTAGGGGCTATCCATATCCCTAAATTTATACGTGCCCGGTCACCCTTACGACGTAGGGTCAACAGAGTATCGAGATCCAACCTAGAACACGTGGTGGCAAGCCACGGTTCTTTACCCAGGGACTCATATCTCAGATAAACATGCAGAAGCCACATACGTTTATTCATAATCATTCATCCATCATCATTTTCGCGTTTCATTAACAATTCATATCAAACCAATCATTATTCAAGCCATAAGTCACTTTATTTCTCAAATCTCTTCAAACTCATAATTCAACTTTCCTCAAAATCAATTCCTTTTCAAATCTTAGTCGCTTAATATAACATTTTACAAAAGTTTCAAGAGACTTTCAATCATCACCTTAAAACGGAACTTTCTTTGAGAAGACACAAGACTTTAGGGAAAAATAACCTGCCTCACTTCTCAAACTCTTTAGAAATCGTCGAAATCATAATTACTCAAATTGAAATCATTTAAAATGGAGACTTAAAACCAAAACTATGGCATGTAGGCCAAAAGTTCCGATCCACTTTCAAAACCAACTTATTTATGCTTCAAAGCCAATTTCATTTCGTTTGTAAATTGCAAACCTTTCCAAAGCTCGGAGTTGTTTAGTCTTGTTAAGTCAAAATTTAAAGAATACTTCAAAAGCAAAATGAACCTAATTAATCAAAGTTCAACTTCTTTTAAAATCCACTAAAACTCTTCCAAAAGTACTTCTTTAATCAAACTTCAAAACATAGGTCCCTTCATATTTAAATCAATCGGGAAACATAAATTTTTATTAAACAGCTTAAACTCGAAACACTAATTACTTAATAAATTAAGAACCAATTCGTAAAACCTCTCAAATCCCAATCCTTTTCTAAATCACATTTTAAAACAGAATCTAATTTTTTTATGAAATTTTGGCAGCATCTCCCCTAAAACTTGGAATTTTCCACCCGTTTCGGGTCCCAACCAAACCCTTATACAACCCCTTCCACGGGTTCAAAACCAAATCGGTTTAAAATCAGACTAATTTTGAAAATTCATATCCTTTTCATAATTCAAGAAATCAAATCCAAACTCAATCCATTTTCAATGAACCAAACTCATTTTCCAAAATTGTAAGAAAATATTTCAACAACTAACTATATAACTAAATCAAACCACAATCAAGTTCATCCAAAAATAGCCCAGCAATACATAAGGCTTATACAACCACTAAAAGTACATTTATCACATTAATATCCATTTATAACAACTCCAAATCATGAAATTAAGTTCTTTGAAAAAAAGCCCCTACCTCGATAAGCAAAAGCATAACCCACACGTGTCAACTGAACTCTTTTTGCTCAGTCGAAATCAACGGCAACTTAGCCCTCAGCCCTAATCTCTTTCACAGCAACTTTAACCACGGCACGTAAGAACCGAACTCAACCTAAAGCATTAACATTGCAAGGACAATAAAAATATATCACAGAATAGTGACTAAAAAATCGGAATAGGGAAAGGCTTACTGAACTTACGAGTATCCGGGAAAACGGAACGGCGGCGACTCCGTTGACGACGCAGCAACTTGATGTCGCATGCATGGGTACTGAACTCAGCATGCAAGAACCACAACTCAGCCCAACATTACCATCATCTCTGTTACTCTAATAGGCTATGACGGAAAACTGATTTCGAAGGTTTCAGAGACGATAAGTCTTACCTAGGTAAAAAGGACTTCAGTGGCGGTTCTTAGCGGCAGCAACGGCGGCGTGGAGCTCCGGCGACACAGCAGTAGCGTGGGCATAATGACGGCGGGGCCAGCAACACGGCGGTGACGGTAGCTCCGCGACGGTTCTCTCTCTCTCGTCCTCTGTTCAGCACTCCAACGGCGGATCTGGTGGCGGACCTAAAGGCAAGGCGAGCTCCCTCTCTTCTTCACAAACGGCGACGGCGTCTGGCAGTGGGGAGGACAAACGGCGGCGGCGAGCGTGGATGGCAACCCAGGCTTCACAGACGGCAACTGGACGGCACGATTCTCTCCTTTTTCGCGACCTTCCCTCTTGCCCTAGTTCTGACCCGCGACGGCGTCGGCTTCACGAGCAGCAGCGGCAGCGAAGGGCTTCTTCCATGCCCGCGAGTATGACGGCGGCGAGGCACTGATGCGATGGTGGCGGCGAGCTCCACCTCTCCTGGCGTTCCCTCATCCTCGGCGCCCCCTCCCTCTCGGTTCCTCGTTTCCCTCTCTCTTTCTTCTTTTCTTTCTTTCTTTCCTTTCTTTTCCAAAGCGTGTGTGTGCGTTAGTCTTTGACGGTGGGTGGGGGTGAGGTGAGTGTAATGTTAGGGTTTGGGGTGGTGTGAGGTAGATTAGAAAATTTAAATAAAAATAGGGATAATAATGTAATTTTATAAAATAAATAAAAATAGAATAATAATTGAAAACCAAATTAAATATAGAGTATCTATCTCAAAAATACCTTCTAAATACAATTTTTAAATTATTTTCATTCAAATGCTAATTTAACAAAAATTGGAGATAAGTAAATTAATTCTCCTTTATTTATAAAGTAAAGTTAGAAATCTAAATATTTAAAATTAAAGCATATAAAATATTTGCTATTTATTATTTTTTTTTCAATTATAAGGACTCTAAATAGTAAATAAGGATTTATTCAATTTGTGTATAGAAATTTCTAAAAATATAATCTTAAATAAATATAATAGATCATAAATAATTAATTAATAACTTTTCAAAATTAAGGGTCTTACACAGATTATATTATACACTCATCATATTATGCAAAACAGAAAAAAAATCCAGAAAAGGTTCAGTTCACTAGAAATTAAAAATTGAAAATAAAAAACAGAGATCACATATTAAATCCAGTTTAGTTTCAACTTTGTTATTTACCATTGTAATTGTATTCTCTGCAGTTTGCACCAAACTTGCCACTATTTTTCTTTTGTCACATTGCATTCAATCTTTAGAGCAAATAACTACACACTAATTCACTAATAAGCACACCACAAAATAGCATAATTATACTCACTAATCCACATCTGCACTCAACAACCTTGGAATGTCATTTTACTAACTTCTAAAACACGACATGCAAATATAAGACTTAGAATAAAATTGAGGCACTATCATAACTATAACTATGCCATTTGAGCATTCTATATAGATAGCAGGATTTCAACAATTAGGAATTCAGCATAGTTGTATGTATCTCAAACAACACACATATCACACATCACACAAGAACACATAAAGGATCAAACCTAATTAATATATTTCCTCTTGGATAAACAAAACGTAGCTGATAACTAGAAGTGAAAAGAATTCAACTTAGAAATGTGCATTAAGGGGTTCATTAATCAAAAGAATTCTGGATATTATAAGCAATCATCAATTTTTTAAAAAAAAGAAGCGAATTAACAAGATAAAATAAATAACACAAACCGTTGGCCTTTGCTTTGATTACTCCTGTGTCAACTTCTTTGCAAGTTTTTCTTTATCCCAATAAGCAATCCATGGTGGTGGAGGTCCCATATAATTTTCCTTATCTCCGAATGTGTCTTTGTGGTAATAGATAATCTACAAGCAAAATAATAAATGTAATGATTATCATCAAAAAAGAAATCAAAAAAGGAAAAAAGGATAAGTACATTAGACTGATTACCATCAAAATATAAAGACAACCATCAATACTTAATGTATTTTTTTCTTTGAATTTTTGAACCCCTTTCATAAGCTCATCATGCATAAATCTTGCCCAATTGTATCTTGTGATATTCTCTACATCAACAATGGCACGTAAGTGCTTTGGGGATGTCACAACACTACTTGTTGGTGCCAAAAATGAGCTAATAATGAACATTGTAAATGCTCTCCTAAAATAATCTCTCCCTTTGGATGTTGAAACATTACATTCTCTTAAATGTAATACTTCTTGTAACCATGGGTTTGTCACAGACTTGAATGGGGCAACTAATCTTTTTTGCTCTGAAGTCCAATCTTCTTC
Organism: Arachis ipaensis; assembly: GCF_059453495.1. Taxonomy (NCBI): domain Eukaryota; kingdom Viridiplantae; phylum Streptophyta; class Magnoliopsida; order Fabales; family Fabaceae; genus Arachis; species Arachis ipaensis. The sequence goes on along the minus strand of NC_142438.1, from coordinate 104,426,949 downwards.
TTCTGGAAAAATTTTACCAATTGAAGGTAATCCTATAGCTAACCCAATTTTGTCTGTTGTCACATCGATATCCCCTAGCACTAATTCCAGTTTGCTTGTTGTTGTGTTATATGATTTAGCAAGTGCGAGGAATAACCGCCTATCAATTTTCCAATCTTGAATAGCCTTCATGGATGAGAATCCCATTTTATCAACTTCAAGTTTTTGCTCTTTTGTAAGAGAATTTATCGTTGTGAAAACCGAAACGGGAGAACAACGACATTCTATCACTTTCTGCAAACATAAAGTAAAAAATCTTATTAAACTGGGTGCAAACTATGCTAAGTGATATGTGGAAAATTTTATTAAACTGGGTGCAAACTGTGCAAGTAAGGTGTGCAAAACTTGACTAAAGTGAGTGCAAATTGTAAAATTGATGTGTGCAAAATCCAATTAAAGTGGGTGCAAACTGTCCGAAAAATGTGTGCAAAAACAATTATATTTAGTGCAAACTATGCTGAATAAGGTGTGCAAATTCTCATTAAAGTGGGTGCAAACTATCTGATTCATGTGTGCAAAATTTCATTCAGATGGGTGCAAAGTGTCCTGAGTAAAGTGTGCAAAATCCCCTTTTAAATTGGTTCATACCCGAGATTCTAGTTCTTCAAGAGTTTTCTGCTGCATTTTCCTTCTAGTTCCTGTTTCAGATTTCTTTGTAGTTGTACTTCTTCGCGGCATCTTAATATCTGGATCTTTTTCCATTTTCAAATAATCACTGCATATTATTAAGAAACATACTATTAACAAAGCTAGTAATCAATTATGCAGTAGCCATTATCAAAGCTCTACCACAATAAAGCTGTACTAACAAATAAGATAATAACTTAATGAATTTTTTCAAAGATTTATAAATTAAAAGTTCCAGCAATATTACTATTATGATTCATCTGCATTCAATGTCATATGTTTAACCTTTGACACTCCAGAACATTCTAGAAGCTTAAGTGTTCAGGCTAAAGAAAAAGTATCACCCTAGAAAAGTAATAATAAAGGTAGAAGAAGAGAAGAGTTATTATAGAGTTGCTGCGGTAATTTTTCAAACAGGTGGTGGGCAATCTACTCATGAAAATGGTGTTGCTGCGTCTTATCATGTTAAACTTCAGCTTCAATTTCCAAAGCTCTACCACAACAAACATCTACTAACAACTGAGATAATAACTTAATGATGAATCAAAATCAAAATCAAAATCAAAAGAAATTTTATTATAGAGTACTTAAAGATTTTTCATGAATAGACAGGAAACATTGAGTAATATTTTTGGGTGTTATTATGAATTTCTCGTTGCATGTTTTGAATGGATACAGAATGATGGACAGCAAGAAGGTAAGAGTTGAAGAAAGCAATAAATGAACAAAAATCAAAACTCATTAACCTTCACATTAATCTTGAAGAAGCATCACGCATTACTAGAAACGAAGGAGAATGGATAAAGAGCTGAGAGATGCTGTTGCAGAGAGTAACGCCGCTGCTATTGGAGATGCTACTTGAGATGAACAGCGAGCTCAAGAATGATGATTCCTGTTGAGCGTGCTCCAGCGTTGAGAGCAACAAAGATGGCACGCAAGAGTGTAGAGGAGAGACTGTAAAATTTTGGGGGAGAAGAAAAGAGCGTGGTAAAGGAGCATGAGTACACGCTCTCTTTATGGGTTTGGGCTTTATTTTGTTTGAGGTATAAAATTACTATTGCCCAAAAGTTAGAAAACTGCTGGCCCCTAGCGGTGCTCAATCAGAATTTATGTTTGGCTTTTAAAATAATTAAAAATTATTAATTGAAAATAATAAATTTTAATTTGAAACTAAAAATGTATAAAAATAACTAACTAACATTGGATAACGATGATTACATGTAGTATAAAAATTTTATGTATTTAGTGGATAAGTAATACTTTTCTTATCTGAAGTAACTATTGATTGAGAAGAAAAAATTTACTTTTATTTAAAAAATTAAACATCAGTCCAGCAATGATCTAATTGACTAATTTGAAGAGGAATAGTCACAAAAAAAAATTTGAAGAGGAAAATTATCACCACTGTTTTTTTTCTATGGATACTAAATTAAATTTAACCCAATACTTGCAGATACACATGAAATTGAACAACATATCTTTTTAAACAAATTTTTACCAAAAATAATTTTGAATTTAATTTCAGTCTCCAAAAAACAATATCGTAATAGAGTCAAATATATTCATTCGGATATAATCATTATCATTTTTTCATTACCGAACACGACAAACATGGTCATAAGAATAGAATCAGTGATCGAACTTAATAGGTTACTAATTCACTGTTTTCTTCGTTCAATCTCAATATATTAACACCAATCTTCATTAAAAAAGTTAACAAAATTTTTTGACAATATTTAAAGAATAAAATAAATTCCTTTTTTAGAGAGATCGCTACATCCTTACATGATTTTGTAATTTGTTTTTTTCTTCTGACCACGTTATTTGGGAGTGTATTATACTGGAATTCTTATTTGCACACCTTCATATAAAATCGATAAAGTGTATCTCATGTAGTAATGAGACGAAAAAATGAGAGGAAAAAATAAATATTTTCTTTACCTCATATAATTTTGTTGAAACGTAGAATGCCACTTTATTAAGTAGATGAATTATATTATTATTATTATTATTATTATTATTATTATTATAACATTTTTTCAAGTTGATTTAATTGCTTCTTTCTATAAAGTACGAGTTAATTTTAATATTAAAAGAGTATTAAAAGAACATCCTGATGGAATTATTATATTTTTTTCGATACACCTATTTTTATTGTTAACATTTTTTAAGAAAATGAAATTCTTAAGATATAAGAGGAATCCTAATAATTTGGGTTTATGTTACAAAACCAGAATCCTTTCTTGTATGAAAGGAGTGGTGGAAAAATGGGTGTGATATCCATAAGAACCTCGTCAAACATGTTGTGGTTATATTTATTTGTTACTGATAACAAAAATACTCAAACGATTTGAGGATGTAAAATAGACAAAAATTAACTATTATGGGTGAGACAGTTACGAGAGTGAATCAATTTGTTATGCTTTTGTATATGTTATATATAAAATTGAAGGAGAGTACATAGTACGTTTTTACCTTACGCGTCATGCTAAAATAATCAATTTGATAGACCATAACAAGTTATATATAAAATTAAAGGAACCTTTCTAAATGTGTAATAGATCAAGGCTCCAAAATTGGGATTGAGATCGTTAAATAGAGTTTGTCAAGGATTGAGGGAATGTAACCCTTAATGTACTAAACAAATCCTATCGTGACGACTCTCAATACCTTATTAAATATGGGAATGCGTGAGCTTTTAGACCTCACTCCTTATTCGGACATGAAGTAAACGCATTGGCTAACAAGTCTCTGCCTTAGTTCATACATGTTTCGGTACAATTTTTCCAATGCCACCCAATTCCATTGCATAAAATGAGATGAGATCCATGACGTAAGAAAGAACTTGTGCACCACACACTTTCAGTCGTGGTCTAGTCACGGCACTGTCGTGATCACTTGTGGATGCCTTAGACGAGGTGTTAATCTTGTATGGTTGAGAAAATCGTGCACGGTGTGCATATTTGGGGAAGCTAAAAGTTTGAATTGAGAAGGCAAGACCATGACCATGAGGGTGCATTCCTATATATGGTTGTGCATGGGAGGTGAAATGGGGACCACAAAAAAAGGTGACAAGTAGGTTGTGCTGAGGTTAATTTCATTATTTCTCCCTTAGTGTAAGATAAGGAAGTGAATTTATGCATGATAACAACTAATTTTTATGTTCATTTTATATTAAATTTTAGGAAGTGGTAGTTATCCTTTGAAATAAAGCCTTTGCAGTTTTTTATATAATATTCTGATGAGACCATTCCACTTCTTTTCGTTGAAAGATACTAAAATGATACTATCATCTTTTCCATAAGCAAAATGCATATTTTTTTTCTATTCTAACTTTCAAAAAACCTCCTCTGTAAGTCATTTTAATTTTTTTTGTATTAACTAACGTTAATTTTAACTATTTTTCAAGAAAAAAAGTAAATTATTTTTTACAAAATTAGCCTTTAGCGAAAATTTTAATTTTTTTTTTATTAAATTTTGCTTACTGACATAGCCTTTAATAATTTTTTTATTAATTAAATTGTATTTTTATCAAAATATTGTCAAAAAAGTTTAAGGAATTAAATTAGTTTTTTCTAAGATACCTTTCAAAAAATTTTTAATTATTAAATTGTCTTTTTACCAAATTTTTTGTTAACAATTATAGTTATATGTTTTTAAATTAATTTTTCGATATCAATACATATTATATTATGTTAACATTAGATAAAAAAATCTTCATGAAATTTTTTTTTGATTTGACTATATATAATACTTGTTATGCATATTAACAGTGATATTATTTTTTTTTGTTTAACGTTAAAATAATATATATTGATAAGAGAAAATTAATTATAAAATATAAAAATAATTCTTAACGAAAATTTTGATAAAATCACAATTTAATAATTAAAAAAATCTTAAACGGTATCTTAGACAAAAATAATTTAATTATCAAAATCTTTTTAACATATTTTTGTCAAAATACAATTTCATAAAAAATAATTTATTAAAGGATATTTTGGGAAGCAAAATTTAATGACAAAAAATATTTTTTTTTACCAAAAGGGTATTTTTATAAAAGAATAATTTATTTTTTCTTGAAAAATAGATAAAGTTAATATTAATAATTACAAAAATTTAACAATGATTAAAGATGAGGTTTTTTGAAAGTTATAAGAGAGAGGAACGTATATTTTACAAATAGGTAAGAAGGGAGTGTCATTCTAGCATCTCTCAAAAGAGGAGAATAAATTTTCTTTATTATGAAACGTTTATTCTCATTGGACCATTTTTTCTGTTTAACAGTAGCTTATTAGTAATCAGAATTAATCCTACATTTTATCATGTAAGATTTTTTTAATGTTGTTTAGAAAATCTTAAATACTTGTCTTATCTTTGCCGTGTCTTTCATCTCTCCTTGTGCCATATTATATAGTTTATGATATATAGTTTGTTTCGGCTGTATTATGTTTAAAATATTGAAAAATGTAGTATACATATGATATGAATGGTACATATGTTGTGGTGACAATTTTAATTTCTGTTATCACTATAAAAGATTTAAACAACCAAGCTGAAGGTAATTATCATAGTTATTAGAGCAAGTCACATTATTAAAATGTTATATTCTACTAGAGCAAGTATTTTGTTTCACTTTACAATTGCCTGCCACTAATTGAGAAAAAAGAAAAATCAAAATATTAAATTTGAGTTGGAACATAAAAATAAAAAAAACCAAATTAAATTGAAAATTTTACAAATATAAATTAAACACGGACGAACAATGTTTGAACTCTCAATATCACAAATATTTTATATACACAAGACTAACGAAATTCATAAAACAAATCTATAGTCATGTCCTATCATAAGTTTATAAAAGAAGTTGTTATTCCATACTATAAAGCCACTTCTCTTACGTACTAGAAGAATGAAAATACAACCGTAAGGTTCCATTCACATGTAAGGTTAGGCGTTCCAGTTCTCAAGAATTACACAACGAAAGTTGCAAGCACCCCCGTTGCCTGAAGCCCCCCGTCACTGAAGCCCTCCTAATTGTCGAAACAGGTGCGGCCAAACATGCGGGTAGGAAAGACACATGCATCGGTCACGTTTAGGAAGACACCCCACTTATTTCAGCATTGGACTATGCCAAAATAGTGGTGGACATCAGCCAAAGATCACTTGTGTCTACCGTTGACCGCTACCTCTTCAACTTACTGGAAAGGATACTCACACCATTATCCTTCAAGTTCTGGATGTCAACATAATGTCTACATCCTATGAAATCCCAATTTCACTCATTCCCATGTGTGCGGTAAACCATCAAGAGCCGCGTAGTTTGTTATGTTGGCAGAACAAGCTAGAGGTATGAAAGTATAACATGATCCGAAAGTAGGCATTATTCACATCTCCCATGTATGCAAGCATGAGTTACATATTTATGTGTTTGAGGTGTAGACAGAGATCTCATTCTAATGGTATTTATATAACCCAAGTTGCTTTTGTGAGTTTGTCGTTTAGCAACATTTTCAAAAATTCATAATATCTTACATTTCAATATTATAGTCAAAATCACATGCAAGTATCCTATTATTTATTTTTAATTAAAACACATACATATTCATCGTATAGTAGTTATCAACAATTTTTCCATTCATAGTAACAATGGAATTTTTTAAGATAATAAGTTAATATAATTATGTACCATAAATCGATAATAATGATTTATGGAATATAAAGTCTAATATTAAAAATAGTTGTCTGTATTTAACTGTATCATTTATCATCAACCATTTCAAAAGTTAAATCAGTGTTAATATACGACTAATCAGTTAAATTTGTTATTGATAATCTCAATTGAATTAAAATATAACGGTTAAATATAATTAATATCAACATTATATTTATTATGATGCCAATTTTTAATTACAAATATTTAGAGTACAGAAGATTTAACAAAAATATGTTCAATAACACTCTTGTGATTATTACTCCATTTTATATTTTGTAGATCAAATGAGTGGTTAAAAATATTAGGTCTAAATACGTTTAGCTTTGACACAACTATTAATTATTACTAGGTATACATTCCAATATATTATGATTAACAAAGTTCATTTATAATTCTATGTTATATATTATATGTTTTGTATTTTTATTCTCAGTTTCTTTTTCTTAACTCTTGTTTAGTTATTTTCAAACATAAATTTTGAATTTTATAATTAAAATTCAAAATTACACTATACAGTATTATCTTAGATAAACATTCACACTAGCAAATATGAATAAATTTATCTGTTTAAAATTGAATGTACTAAAATTTAAACTTTATTATCTATTATATAAAGATAGTAGAAAAACAAACAAATCAATATATTAAGAAAGATATCAATTTCACAAGGCTTTTTTATTGTAGTTATTGTATAATTGCTCATGCTTTTATCTTTGTTAAGTAATTATGATGAATTACATCCAAAAGATCAAATTGATGTGAATGTACAATATTTTTAATAAATGAGCTTTATAAGTTTAACATCAATTTAAAAGTTATTCACTGAATTCCTAAGAAATATAATATTTTTTATTTATGTTACAAAGTATAATTAATTGAACTTGTCCCGATCCAATCTTCTTATAGTTAAATTAACGAATAATACCCCAAAGCTGATTCATAAAAAAAATATGTTGAATGCTTTAGTTCTCGACAAATTTTAATAACAAAATTGAATTAGTCTTCAAACTTTTATTTCCTTAATTAAATCAGTCTTCATAACAAAGTATTTATCTATATTCACTTGAGTTACTGGTATAAGAATAAAAAAAACTTTATAACGATTATTATGTTTTGTTTTTAAAGGTATAATGATGTATTTTTTTTTCAACATGGCTTTAATTGGTATAAAAATCTTAACAAAAGATTACTCATAATCTATTTAAAATTGTATTCTAGTAAATTTAAATATTTTTAAAGAGATTGTATTCTATAAATTTTAATGTTACATACTCTTAGTAAAATTTTTTAATTTGATATAACTATAGACATTGCAAAAATATATTCAAAGATTAAAAAGACCAAACATAAACCCAACTATAGTTGTGGTTATATTCAACTGTGGCAAACCTTTGTGTATTACTCCTATAATTAGACATCGCAGAATTATAAGCCCACCTTCTCCATAAGCAAATAATTTGGCGCTAAGGTCTAATTTTTTCCCACCCTAACTGAGTAACGGGTGGGAATCAGAAATTTGATTGAGGAAGGGTAGATGGGACACATGAGAAGACATGCATCAGGAAGCATGATTTTTGGTAATTTCTAAAACTGCCCTCAACTTTATCTTGTGCCACCCTTTTCTATCCCTCAGACAACTTAGTAAAGGTTATTTGAAGGAAAAGAAAGATAAGTCCTCAACTGGGTTGCCTCTTACTCAGACTTTCTCATGAACTCCCATCCATTCACCTCTAGTCTTTTCTTTCTGTGTGAGAATGGGGTTCAACGAAGATCTCAGGGTGAAGATTTGCATTGATTTTCAATCCCATGACCCATACAAGGCTAGGTTGAAGGATTATTTGCACTTGAGAATCTCTGCAACCATGGCATGCGTGAATATACAAAGAAGAAAAGGACATTGGACATAAAGCTGGAGGCCACATTGATGCGCACTATTTCTCGAGATCTTTTCATGCATTGTGAATCATGTGAGTGTACCTGACTTGTCTTTTCTACTTTGTATGCATCGGTACTTTATTCTGGTTTACTATCATCCATGTGAGTGCCTATTTATAGCTATGAGAATTGGATGAATAGCGATGACAGGGCCGTTAATGTTGTGGTGTCTCTACGTAACGACACCCCTTTGCGTTGCAAAAATAATGTCTATAGATGGTCTCCGTCTCAGTGTTAGTGATTCGCCGACGTAAACCCTAACAGAGGCAGGGTGTTGCAGAGCACACTGCATAGTTCACGACAGGGTTTGGTCCTTCCTACCCGTTACCAACAAAACTACGTTGGGCCTACAAAAATGGGCCACAAAGTAACAACAACCCAAACGAGACATCTCATCAGACGCCCCAAATGTATCATCACCAAAAAGTAACAACATAAAATGAGTGTTGGCCCGATATCTGTTAATTTTGTTTCAGCCCAATATTTTTTTTTTCTTTTGGGCTAAGTCAAATAACTAAATCCAAATCCAGACCGTCATCAAACTCGGCCATACCCCAAACTCGCTTCTATACTGGAGTTCTTGTCGTAGGCCTTCGTTGCTCTTCATCGCCAAAATCCATGGCTACCTCCACTGGCTCTTCGTTGCTAAATCTGGCTGTTCCTAAACTATGAAACAATACCTGTGATAAGTCGTGGCCCTAAACAACCCAATATAACGACTTGGGTCAGGGTAAGCTCTGAAGGCCCAAATTCACCTCCATATCAAGCAAAAGCCCCAATCTCGGTAGAACCAACTACCCTAATCGTGACTTTGGTTTTTCTTCTCCGAGGATCTCATCAATCTCTCAAAGCTAACATCTTACTCGCCACCGGCGTCTCTCCTCACACGTCTCAAGGCACCGTCGTTACCTTTCCCCTTTTTCTTCTCTTTGAAGCTCCACCATCATCTTGTCCTTGTCCTCCCAAAGTTGTGACTTCCCCTCCTTAGTGTCCCGCCTTCACATCTTCGTCCCATCTTTCACTTGGTACCAAAACTCAGGTTTTTATTTGTTGGACCCATTTTTTTCCTAACGAATTAGGTTGCCATGGTGCTGATATATTTTCTCTGCATGCGGTTCAAAATGAATTTTAGTGTAACTCTTCGCTGATCAGCTTAGTTGCTATTCTTGAAAAAAGATTTTAAGATACTAAAATTTAAGATTCATTGTTTATATTATGTAACATATTTTATGTTCAAGTTAAATGTAGTAATTTTTTATTTTTTCGGTCATCATAAATTTATAACCATGGGAATAAATTATTACAACAAGGAGGCTATAATTCAGAAAAAAACAACTAAAAATATGATAACTTTTTTTCTGGATATTAATACCAGATATTATATTGTGCAACATTTTTTAATAGTAGTGGCTTATGTTGATGACCTCTTATCTATATATAACAGTTGGAAAAAAAATTATTTGAATGAAAGTTTTCTAAAATGATAAAATTTATAAAAAAAATCTAACTTCTTCTGCTTGTATTAATTTTTATTGCATAGTTAGATTTTATTTACTTCATTGTGATTTTAGATTTTAAGCTTATCTTTCTTATTGCAATGGAAGTCTACAACTTTGAGTTAGAGTTATGTATAAATTACTTGGATTTACAAATTCTCGCTTTATCAATAAGTGCAACCAGGATCACTCAGACTTAGCCAGCATAGTTACCCGTAACTCAAATATATGTTTATGATGATTATAATTGATGCTTCAATTGTAGCCTTAGTGCAATAAGTATGGTATCATGTCAATATGCCCAAGGAAAGGCTCTTTTCACGGCTAATGGTGACAAATCTTCATAAGGAATTTAATAAAAACTACATAATTAAGTTTAAGACTTCTTACTACATTTTGTAGTGTAATTTAAACACATATGGCTATTTCAATTGCAATCAATGTTCGATTTGAATACATACTTTGGCTACTCATGCATAGCAAGTAGATTTTATTCCTTAATTTGTACTCCAATGTCATCGACCTTGCAGGAAGTCAATGAGGACTCATTTTTCGGGCACAAAGAACATTAGCAACAAAAATTGTAGTGGTGTGAAGCGAGCAACCCCAGTTGAATCCTCTGGAAAGGCGATATCGTCATGCGCAAGATAGGAGACATCCCTTGCAAACAGTGGTAAGTGAACACTTTTTAAGACTTTTTAACAATAGTAACAGGTCAGTTGCCCCATGGGACCCTTTGTGCACCCATTTGGAATTGGATATGACATGATGATTTAAAAAAAAAAATTTCAAATTGTTCATTTTTTAGGCAATGATTTGTTGTCTAATCAAATGTTACTACAACCTTGTAGAGTACCAATACCCTTATGTTGTGGTGGGTGAAAAATTTCCATGCTTCCCATAAACTAATATCATTTGTTTTTCATTATTAAAATATTTAAAAACAAAGAATAAGTCATTGAGTACATTAAGAGCACCAATACCCAAATAAAGATGAGGGCTAGAAATAATTGACCTAAAAAGTTTAGCAAAATGTCAAAGAATGTTAACCATTCCATCTTGAAATAAATTGTCTTAGGTTTATCTACTCGTGAACACTGCTTATACACATGCAAATTTCAAGTTTGAAGCCCATGTTACCTATCTTGGATTAGTTTATTTCTCTGTATGCAATCGGATTATCTGTATTTTCTATTTGGTTTGGACCTCTTTTTTAATATTTTCTTTTTTAATTAATTTTAACCTCTATAATAATACAAAAGTACTCTAATATTATTTGTAATAACGTCGTTTATTCTCTGATTATATTTAGTTGTTTTTTTCCTTATTTTTGTCATAATTTTTGTCCATGTTATTATATCAAAATACCTTAATAAATTTTAAATCCATATAACAAAATAAATAGTGCAATTAATTACTTTTAATTCGTGTGATACTTTATACTAAAGTCAAGCATAAAAATATAATTTGTTGTTACATAGATACTTAACAAAGTAAATTAATTAACATAATATTTAAAAATAGCTAATTCTATATTTTGTTACATTTGAAACAGTAAAAAAATTATAAACACGGAGATAATTCTTGTATTTGACAAGGACATGTTAATTTTTTGAAATAAATAACTAATTTTGATTATTTCTAATATCAAATACATGACACTACAGTTGAATATACAAAATTTTAATTTCCGGCCACTCTACTATTTGATTCTCGGATCTGTTGCTGTGACTCTGAGGCTATATGCTTTACTCAAGTAGTCCATTGTATGCTTCAAGTCAGCAGCGACTGCTAGCGAGTGGGATGATGCGTATGTTGCCAGCAGCCGGTCTTCCATTGTGGCTCGTAGCCAGGTAAGACGTAACCCAACTTTTTGACATAATAAGCATTCGGTTCTTACACAACATGATGTGTCATGCTCATACGACTTTTCAACCTCTTCAAATGTTTATGCACTTTGATTCGTGGCTGCAGGAGTATAGCCGTATCACCAGGAGTGTAGTCACAACCGTCTCGAGTTTGCAGTCCGACGTAAAATACCTGACTGACGCTTTTGAATGGCAGAATAAAATGCTCGCAGATCTACGATGAACTATCGTTAGCCTTGTCTGCCAAAATAATCAAGGTTCTAGTTCGAAGGGTATCACGAATGTGTCTTCCGGCTGTGTGTGCAGTGGAAAGAAAAGGCTCAAAGAGCAGCATTCAGACAAATATAAGGGTAAGAAACGGGTCACAGCGACCCCCACATGTAGCATGGATGGTGTAGACGACCCTACATACATACCACCGATGAAGACAGAGTTCAGCATGGATCACATGCCGTTCAGGAGCACAAGGGCAAAGAAGAAAACAAGGCAGCTGAGACGAGGTCAAAAGACACAAGACAGAAAAAAAAACCAGAACTGGTAACGTATTTGAAGTTGAATACTTTAAAGCTTTTATTGCAAATTTTCTTTTGTTGGAAATATTTTTCTGCCAATCACTATTCAATCTCTTCTTTCATTTAAGAGGTTATGTTGGTTGGGGAATTCTTTGGTACTTACAACTGAGAAAAGCTACTATGCTGACTATATGTGTCAAGAGAAGAAGAGTGGTATAGGATTTTGTGTGCTTGTCTCTACTTCACACTGTCACTGTTACACATAGAGTCGCCGTCACACATGTAGTTTTTGAATTAAATTACAGCTTAACATTTTGATTAAATTTTAAGAAGCTGGAGTTTATTTTTGGTAGTGGACTAAATCTTTTTAATTTTTAGACAACTAGACTCATAATAGTTAATATTTTTTGGACCAAAACTTGGCTGAAATGATTTATAATAAATATATATCATCTCTTGAAACCTATATATAAATGTTCTTTCAGAACCAAAGGAGGGCAATGATATCAAAATTTTTCTAATATGTCTAATCTCTTCCGTTCACTCTCTAGACATCTCTCCATTAGGGGATCTTCTCCATCTTCTTCCTCCACCTCTTTACCTCATTCTTCTTCCAATCCTCTTACTGAGAAAGTAACTCGGCCTGAGGAACTTTCTCCCAAACACAATATCTTCGAAGAAGAAGTTTGCTTCGAAGATATTAATCAAGCAATAGACAATTGGGAAATACCCAAAATCCCTCAAGATGAGTTATATGTCCCTGATGCCAACAAAAGAAAATCGGATTACATTATCAAAACCTCTGAAAACAATATTCCTCTAGGACCAAACTCCGGCGAGGAATTCCATCTTTTAACTAAGCAATCTGTCAGAGAACATGCTCGTCACTACAAATATCTTCACATAGGGTATGTCCAGGTAGCTGTCAAACCTCTCATCAGAGAAGGCCTTAATGCTTCCATCCTTATGTGTCTTAGAGATATTAAGCACAATGATTTCCAAGATTCTTTAATCGGAACAGTAGAAACAAGCCTAGAACACGGTCTAATTTACTTTAACTGTTTCCCAAACAAAATGGTCAGTTTGTTAGATGTCAACATCCTTGACTCCCTTTTTCTAAACATCCGAATTCATGGTCTTAACATGAAGGAAGGATCTATCCCAGCCGCTTTAATCTATAGGATTCAATACAAGGTCATGAACACTTGTAATTCCAGAGTCCTTCCTAAATCCAGTGATCGTGAAACTACTTTGTTTGTCACAGACATGACAAAGGCCAACGTCACGGTCCCAAGGCTCATAAAGTGGGATGAAATTGACCTTCCTCAGTCATGGTCAATTGATCGAGCCATTCCAACGCAACCTAGACAAGCACCTCTCTTACGAGAGATAAAACAGGATGAATCAGGAAGAGTAGAGATTTTCTTTGATAGACGAAACTCTTTTTCTTCTAGATCTGAAGCAGGAACATCTAATGATTTTGCTTCAGCAAGAAAATCTTTTTCTGTGACTTCACAATCTCTGTTTTTAAGTAAAATTTCCAAATCTGTAAATTTTGGAATTAATATTTCTGGGGTACAAAATAATTCAAATATTTCTCAACCGTTTTATCAAACTGATGATGATGTTGATTTACAATCTATTCAATCTCCAACATATTCTTCTATGAATGATGATACTTTTGAGTAGCACAGAATTTGTTATAAATAAAGAAGCCCTACGTAAAAATCTTTACTCTAAGGAGTATGATCTCTATAGAGAATGGTATTTACGTACATATACAACTTCCTAAATCTCATCATTTAAAGAAAAATATTACAGTTTTCTCAATGATGTCAGAATTCATATTCCTTTCTTTGAATGGTTTCATACTTATTCCATAAAAAATAATATCAATTATCCTTTTAAAGATAAAAAACTTTCGTCATCAGCAAATGTTATTTCAACTTGGAAAGTTAAAGATGAAAATTTAATCAGATATAAGTTTTCTCCAAAGGGATCTTTTGTTATTTCAAATATGGAAGGACATAACCCAGTTATGGCCTCTCCATTTAAAAAAAAAACATAGATGAAGCTGTCACCCCAAAAGATATTAAAAATCTCATTGAGCAATCAAATTACACCAATAGGTTTTTACAATGTCTAGGTGACAACCTTTCATCTTCAGGATCTCCTTTGTCTTTAAAAAATGTCTCTGAAGCCTCTACTTCCAAACCTATTGAAAAACCCCTTTATAAACCTTTCAAAATGAGTAGCAAGGCTAAATAGAGTCTTAAAACTTCTATTCTATAACAAGAATCTAGTGATTCTGAAGTCATGCAAAAGATCGACCAACTTTTAAATTGACTTAGTACTATCCCTGAAACTCTTACAAACTCCGGTGAATCCACATCTCGTATACAAACTCGCTCATCCAAGGCCATTAATACCCTTGGCCAGGATTCTAATGAGTCTTCTTCTGACCAAAGTGATGATTCTGACAAATCAACTCTCAAAGTTAGCCCAATTATGACCAATTCTATGACTAAGTGGAAAGGTTTAACCAAACCCTCTGTGCTTAATCGTATGTCTACCCCTGATCTAGCTCTCGAATAAAGGAAACTAGGTTTTGTCAGCTTCAATGCCAATAATGTCTATGAATGAAATATAGATGGCAAAACCGAATACAACATCATGAGTATGCTTCAGCATATGACCATGGTAGGCATAGCCTATTAAGCTGCCCATGAAACCTCTGAGGAAGCAATAGCCAATGTTATTGTTTCTGTATTCTCTGGTCAACTCAAAGGTTGGTGGGATAACTACCTTTCTGATGACCAAAAACAATCAATCTTTTCTGTTATAAAGGTTAATGATCAAAACGAACCCATCCTTGGAGATGATGGGGAACCCATCCCTGATGCTGTTAACACCTTAATATTTACTTTAGCAAGCCATTTCATAGGGGATCCATCTCTTTGGAAAGATCGTTCTGCTGAATTACTTTCCAATCTCAGATGCAAAACTTTGTCTGACTTTAGATGGTACAAGGACACCTTTCTTACTAGGGTATATACCAGAGAAGACAGTCAACAACCCTTCTGGAAGGAAAAATTCCTAGCCGGACTTCCCAAACTGGGAGATAAAGTAAGGGATAAAATTCGTAGCTTAAATCCAGATGGGATAATTTGCTATGATGCATTAAGTTATGGTCAAATTATCTCTTTCATCCAAAAAGTTGCTCTAAAGATCTGTCAAGATGATAAGATCCAACGGCAACTTGCTCGTGAGAAAAAATAAAATCATATCGATTTGGGAACTTTCTGTGAACAATTTGGTCTTCTTGCTTGTCATCCAATCAAAAAGTTTTTAATCCTCATCCTGAAAAGAATTTCAGAAGATCAAGGAAAAGTTTTCAAAAACCCAAAAATGAAAAAAGTTTCCAAAAGAATTTCCAAAAGTATCCCCAGAAAACCCCCATTATTTGCTATACATGTAAAAAACCAGGACATGTCAGCAAATACTGTAGGTTAAAAGGAAAGATTAATAGTCTGAACCTTGATCCTCAGATTGAGGAACAGATTAATAATCTTTTAATTGAAAGTTCAAATGACGATTCTGGACCGGAGTCATCGGATGATATCAATAATATCCAAGTTGATGATATTGGATCATCCTCAGATTCTGATGTCAAGGAAGTTAATGTTTTATCCAAAGATCAAGATCTCTTATTCGAAGCTATAGAGGCTATTAGCGATCCTGAACAAAAGAAATACTTTCTTTCTAAATTAAAAAAAAAACTTTACAAAAGAAAAGAAGCCCAAAAATCTTATCCTTAGCAATAAATATGATGTCAAACCCATTTTGAAAAAATTAGAAAAACTAGTTATTCGTCCTATAACCATTCAGGATCTCTAGTCTGAGGTTAACAACCTTAAGAAGGAAATCCAAGAAATCAAAAGAAATCAAGACAATCATCAACTTATTCTCTTGCAATTAATGCAAGGTGAAGAATCTGATGATGGAGAACTTGACTCTCTTGAAAAATAACCTGAGTTTTCTGACAAACAGGAAAATGAAAGCTCTAACGACAATAATGGAAAATAAATCTTGAGATTAATAAATATATTCTCTTTTATGAAATGTCGTGTTAATATCCAAATTGTCGTTAAAGATTTTGTTCTCGAAACCATCGCACTCTTTGACACAGGTGCAGATTCAAATTGTATTAAAGAAGGTCTGGTCCCCACAAAGTATTTTGAAAAAACTACTGAACGTCTTAGCCCGATAACGGGTGAAAGACTAAAAATCAATTTCAAATTAACCAATACTTTTGTTGAAAAGGGTAATCTTAGGATTTCAACTAATTTTATCATAGCAAAAGATATAAAAAATGATGTAGTCTTGGGAACACCTTTTATAATCTTTTTGTTTCCATACCTAGCAGATTTTCCTGGAATTACCTCTTATGTGGGTGGACAGGAAACTTTCTTTGAATTTCTAGACTCACCAACCCAGAAAGCTTTAAACCAAATTGAATCCAAAACCAAACAGATTTATTTTTTGAAAGAAGAAATCTCCTTCAAAACCCTTGAATCCCAACTTTCCCAACCAAGGGTTCAAGAAAAAATCAAAAGTCTTTTAAACTAAATTGAAAAGTCTATCTGTTCAGATCTGCCTCATGCCTTCTGAAAAAGGAAAGAACACATTGTTGATCTTTCTTATGAAAAAGATTTCAAAGAATCACAAATCCCTACAAAAGCTCACCCCATTCAAATGAATGAGCAGCTTTTGCAGCATTGTCAAAAGGAGATTAAAGATCTTTTGGACAAAGGATTAATTCGTCCAAGTAAAAGTCCTTGGTCTTGCTCAGCTTTTTATGTCAACAAGCAAGCTGAGATAGAACAAGAAAATCCCAGGCTTGTCATCAATTACAAACCTTTAAATCAAGCTTTACAATGGATTCGTTATCCTATCCCAAAAAAAAGGATTTGCTCAATAGGCTAAACTCAGTAAATATCTTTTCAAAATTTGATATGAAATCTAGTTTTTGGCAAATCCAAATCAAAGAATCTGACAGATATAAAACTGCATTTACAGTTCCATTCAGTCAATATGAATGAAATATAATGCCTTTTGGTCTGAAAAATGCTCCTTTTGAATTTCAAAAAATCATGAACGACATTTTCAACCCATATTCAAACTTTGCAATCGTTTATATAGATGATGTCTTAATATTTTCTCAAACTTTAGAAGAACACTTCAAACATGTTAAAACTTTTGTGTACATCATCCAAAAAAACAGACTTGCTGTTTCCAAATAAAAAATTGTCCTTTTTCAAACAAAAATCTGTTTTCTTAGTCATATGATTTCCCAAGAAACAATAACCCCAATTGAACGATCAATTTTGTTTGCAGAAAAGTTTCCAGACTATATCATTGACAAACCTCAGCTTCAGAGGTTCCTAGGATGTCTTAATTATGTCTTGGATTTCATTCCAAACCTTAGTAATCTTATTAAGCCTCTTCATGGTAGGCTTAAGAAAAATCCTCCACCCTGGACGGACAAACATTCTGAAATCACCAGATTTCTTAAAACCAAAGTTCACAATTTTCCTTGTCTTTACCTACCTGTTCCTCATGCATTCAAAATCGTTGAAACAGATGCATCTGATTTAGGATATGGTGGTATCTTAAAACAAAAATTGCATGATAAAGAGTGTATTATTGCATTTACATCAAAATATTGGAATAGTACTCAATAAATCTATTCCACAATATAAAAAGAAATTTTAGCCATAGTTTTGTGTATCACAAAATTTCAATCTGATTTACTCAATCAAAAATTTTTAGTCCGAGTTGATTACAAATCGGCCAAAGAAGTCTTGCAAAAAGATGTTAAAAACCTTGCATCAAAACAAATTTTTGCCAGATGGCAGGCTATCTTAAGCGATTTTTATTTTGAAATTGAGCACATCAAGGGAAACTCAAACTCTCTCCCTGACTTTCTCACACGTGAATATTTGCAGGGAATCAAGCAAGATTAGGATGCCTAAAAAGGCAATTATCGCCTCTTCAAGAGGCAAAGGCATTCGCTTAGCCCTTTCAGGGCCATCCAGGCAGTCTCAATTTGATCATGAATCTGGGTCTTCTACCCAACAACCCTAAAAAAAATCAACCCAATAATCTATTGAACCAGCTACTAATCAAGCCAAACAAACTAAGACATATTACGCCTTCCCAATCCAAATCCTTTTGGCCTTACAAGACCAAGGTGTCACCAAAATCAATAAAAAATCTTGGGCTGATATATGCAGTGAGTCAGTTGAAGAAGTTGACCTAGCCCAACTCATATCCCAAGCGGCCAAACAAAAAACAATCACACATAAACCAAAAGAAAAGGCCTTAGGTCTAACACCACAAACATCTGCAATCACGACAAAAACACAAAAAGCCCAAGCCAATTATACCCCCACAAACAAAAATTTAAACATCATCCAAATGGAGCCTGAATTTTGGGATGAATCTCCAAACAAATTTATCCCAAAAATCTTTCCTGTTGGATTCCATTTCAAAGCAATCTCACCCAATAAAAGTCGCCAATTTTATGAGTTTATTTCAGTAGATACTGACTCAGTATCTATTAAACACTACAAGGACAAAACCAATCCTGAACTCATAACCCATTCAACAATCTAAATCCTTAAAGTCTTGACCCCAAAGTAATTTGGGAACAGTCTAAACAAAAATCAAAAGTTTTCTCAAAACTATGACCCAATAGGTTTTAATTATTGGGACTACATGAAAGCCTGGACTAAAGTATTTTGATTTCAAAATACTCAGTATAGACATTCATGGTTAATTTATTTAAAAATAAATTCAAACTATGTTTGTCCAAATTAGGTCTACCAATGGTGGGACTTCTTTGGGCCAATCTCAGAAATCTTACCCTTACCTACCGATGAAGGGTATAAACTATTTCAATCAAAATTTGACATTCAGGAAACATGTGTTCCTGTAATGTCAAAATTTTTCTCAATTTTCTCATTGTCATGGGTATTCTCGTGGCAATATCAATATACAAAACCTGACCATCCTAAAGCATTCCCAATCTTACAAAGGCATTCTTATGTCAAATGGTGGTCTCAATTTGATTCATCAATGGCCTATCCAAAAAAGGTCAAAGAATGGTTCAAACCCAATCCAAAGAATCAGAAAATCTCAGACCCAGAAACGGCCTCGTTTCTCAATTAAAAGGCACAAATTCAAGCAGCCCTTGCACCCTCACAATCGAAACAATCAATGAAAGGGAAGCTTCAACAGATCCATCACTTGCTTCAAGAAGATGAAGAGTCCTCATCTAAAGAAGAAAGTGATGAAGAAGGTAAAAACAGTCAAGTTGAAGAAGACTGTTTCGAAGTTTGTCTAGCTGATAATTAAACCGAAAATATTGTAATAATGCCAAGATAATTACCGGAACTATTTGAAACTGGTACTGTGGCTATAGTCGAGGTCATGTTTACCTGTACTGTAGAAACAGTAAAATTTTCGATTATAAAAGGAGGCCTCATTCTCATTGTGAGGTACCCTTTCATTTTACACAATCATAGAGAGAAGTTAGAAAGAGAAGCTCTAAGAGTTCCCTTGTAAGCTCTCCAGCTCTTCTTCTTCTTCTCCCTTCTTCTTATCACTCATATTTCCAATTCAATAAAGAAATTTTAGTTCTTCAATTTCTTGTTCATTTAAGCATTTGCATCAGCATATGTGTGCGGACTACTGCCACATCTAACTTCATACTAAATTGCATATGCGTGCGGACTACCGCCGCATCTAACTTCATATTTACTTGCTTGTCTCTGCATCATTGTTTCATAACTACATCTTATCTTATTGATGAGCGGATAATTTATACGCTTTTTGGCATTGTTTTTACATAGTTTTTAGTATGAATTAGTTAGTTTTTAATATATTTTTATTACTTTTTAGATAAAAATCACATTTCTGGATGTTACTATGAGTTTGTGTGTTTTTCTGTGATTTCAGGTATTTTCTGGCTGAAATTGAGGGACTTGAGTAAAAATCAGATTCAGAGGCTGAAGAAGGACTGCAGATGCTGTTGGATTCTGACCTTCCTGCACTCAAAGTGGATTTTCTAGAGCTACAGGAGTCCCAATGGCGCGCTCTCAATTTTGTTGGAAAGTAGACATCCAGGGCTTTCCAGCAATATATAATAGTCCATACTTTGTCCGAGTTTAGACGATGCAAACTGGCGTTCAATGCCAGCTTTCTGCCCTATTCTGGAGTTAAACGCCAGAAACAGGTTACAAACTGGCGTTTAACTCCAAGGAAGACCTCTACACGTGAAAGCTTCAATGCTCAGCCCAAGCACACATCAAGTGGGCCCGGAAGTGGATTTCTGCATCATTTACTCGTTTCTGTAAACCCTAGTAACTAGTTCAGTATAAATAGGACTTTTTACTATTGTATTTACATCTTTTGGATCATTTTTGAGATCATCTTTGGATCATTTTAGATCTCTAGACCTCCATGGGAGGCTGGCCACTCGGCCATGTCTACCCTATTTTCACTTATGTATTTTCAACGGTAGAGTTTCTGCACACCATAGATTAAGGTGTGGAGCTCTACTGTTTCTCATGAATTAATGCAAAGTACTATTGTTTTTCTATTCAATTCAAGCCTATTTCTTCTCTAAGATATTCATTCGAACACAAGAACATGATGAATGTGATGATTATGTGACGCTCATCATCATTCTCACTTATGAACGCGTGCCTGACAAACACTTCCGTTCTACATGCAAACAAGCTTGAATGCATATCTCTTAGCCTCCTGATCTACGATCAGAGTCTTCGTGGTATAGGCTAGAATTATTAGTGGCCATTCTTGAGATCTGGAAAGTCTAAACCTTGTCTGTGGTATTTCGAGTAGGATCTGGGAAGGGATGGCTGTGACGAGCTTCAAAATCGCGAGTGCTGGGCGTAGTGACAAACGCAAAAGGATTACTGAATCCTATTCCAGCATGATCGAAAACCGACAGATGATTAGCCGTGCGGTGACAGCGCATTTTGGACCATTTTCACTAAGAGGACGGGAAGTAGCCATTGACAACGGTGATGCCCAACATACAGCTTGCCATGGAAAGGAGTATGAAGGATTGGATGAAAGCAGTAGGAAAGCAGAGATTCAGAAGGAACTAAGCATCTCTATACGCTTATCTGAAATTCTCACCAATGAATTACATAAGTATTTCTATCCTATTTTACGTTTTATTTATCTTTTAATTATTAAAACTTTATAACCATTTGAATCCGCCTGACTGAGATTTACAAGGTAACCATAGCTTGCTTCAAGCCGACAATCTCCGTGGGATCGACCCTTACTCACGTAAGGTTTATTACTTGAACAACCCAGTGCACTTGCTGGTTAGTTGTGCGAAGTTGTGACAAAGAACTAAGATTATGAACGTGCGTCTTAAGTTTTCAGCACCATTACCAAGGAATGAACGATCATGATTTCGTGCACCAAGTTTTTGGCGCCGTTGCCAGGGATTGTTCGAGTTTGGACAACTGATGGTTCATCTTGTTGCTCAGATTAGGTAATTTTATTTTAATTTTAAGTTTTTGCTTTTATTCTTTTTATTTTCGAAAAAAATTTTTTTTTTTAATAAAATCATAAAAAAAACCAAAAATTTGATGTTTCTTGCTTGAGTCTAGTATCAATTTTTAAGTTTGGTGTCAATTGCATCTTTTTAATTTCATTAGAATTTTCGAAAACTCATGCATTTATTCTTCATGATCTTCAAGTTGTTCTTGATGAATTTCTTTGTTTGATCTCTAAATTTTTCTTGTTTGGTGTCTTTTCTTGTTTTTCATATGCATTTTCAATTTGTTAGTGTCTAAAGTTTGAAAATTTCTAAGTTTGGTGTCTTGCATGTTTTCCTTTTCTTAAAAATTTCAAAAATAAGTTCTTGGTGTTCATCTTGACATTCAAAGTGTTTTTGGTGTTCATCTTGACATTCAAAGTGTTCTTGCATGCATTAGTTGTTTTGATTCATAATTTCTATGTTTTGTGTCAATTTTGTTTTTCTCTTTCATCATTAAAAATTCAAAAATCAAAAAAATATCTTTCCTTTTTCTTCTCATAAAATTCGAAAATTTGAGTTGACTTTTTCAAAAATTTTTAAAATCTAGTTGTTTCTTATGAGTCAAATCAAATTTTCAATTTAAAAATTCCATCTTTTTCAAATCTTTTTCAAAAAATCAAATCTTTTTCATTTTTTCTTTCATAATTTCGAAATTTTCAAAATTAATTTTCAAAATCTTTTTCTTGTTTTTATCTCATATTTTCGAAATTAATACTAACATTTAATATTTTGATTCAAAATTTTTCAAGTTGTTACTTGCCTATTAAGAAAGGTTCAATCTTTAAATCTTAGAATCATATCTTTTTGTTTCTTGTTAGTCAATTAATCAACTTTAATTTCAAAAATCAAATCTTTTTAAATTTCCTTTTCAAATCTTTTTCAAAATGATTTTCAATCATATCTTTTTCAAAACTTAATTTCAAAATCTTTTCTAACTTCTTATCTTTTCAAAATTGATTTTCAAATCTTTTTCAATTAATCTTATCTTTTTGTTTGATTCTTATCTTTTTCAAAATTACCTAACTAATTTTCTCTCTCTAATTTTCGAAAATCACTAACCTCTTTTTCAAAATTCCTTTTTAATTAACTAATTATTTTAAATTTTAATTTAATTTAATTTCATTTTTCTTTTTTTAAAAAATTTTCGAATTTTAACTTTAATTTTAAATTAAAAACAAAAACAAAAATATTCTTATTTTATTTTATTTTCGAATTCTTCTCTCTCTCACCCCCTTTTATTTATTTATTTATCTACTAACACTTCTCTTCTACTCAAAAATTTGAACCCACTCTTCTCCTCTGTGTTCAAATTTTTATCTTTTCCTTCTTCTATTCTTCTCTTCTTATACTTACATAAGGAATCTCTATACTGTGACATAAAGGATTCCATATTTTCTTTCGTGTTCTCTTCTTTTTCATATGAGTAAGAACAAGGATAAGAACATTCTTGTTGAAGCTGATCCTGAACCTGAAAGGACTTTGAAGAGGAAGCTAAAGGAAGCTAAAGCACAACTCTCTGGAAAAATCTGACAGAAATTTTCGAAATAGAAGGAGACATGGCGGAAAATAATAACAATGCAAGGAAGATGCTTGGTGACTTTACTGCACCAAATTCCAATTTACATGGAAGAAGCATCTCAATCCCTGCTATTGGAGCAAACAATTTTGAGCTAAAGCCTCAATTAGTTTCTCTGATGCAACAGAACTGCAAGTTTCATGGACTTCCATCAGAAGACCCTTTTCAGTTCTTAACTGAATTCTTATAGATCTGTGATACTGTTAAGACCAATGGGGTTGATTTTGAGGTCTACAGGCTTATGCTTTTCCCATTTGCTGTAAGAGATAGAGCTAGAATATGGTTGGACTCTCAACCTAAAGACAGCCTGAACTCTTGGGATAAGCTGGTCATGGCTTTCTTAGCCAATTTCTTTCCTCCTCAAAAGCTTAGCAAGCTTAGAGTGGATGTTCAAACCTTCAAACAGAAAGAAGGTGAATCCCTCTATGAAGCTTGGGAGAGATATAAGCAACTGACCAAAAAGTGTCCTTCTAACATGCTTTCAAAATGGACCATCCTGGATATATTCTATGATGGTCTGTCTGAATTATCAAAGATGTCATTGGACCATTGATAAACCCATATTTTGTGATGTATTTTGTGCTTAGTTTGAGTGATTTATTCAATCCTTCACCTACTTATTCATATTAATTTCATGGTTTTACTTTCCCTTCCCTATTATGTGATGTATGTGAAAAACATGTTTCCTATGCTTTAAAATTAATTATTTTAATTACCTTTATTTTCATTCGATGCCGTGATTAGTGTGTTGAGTAGTTTCAGATCTTCTAAGGCAGAATGACTTAAAGGATGAAAAAGGAAACATACAAAAATGGAAGGAAAGTGCAGAATGGAGTTTTGCAGAACTGGCATCCACGCGATCGCATGGATGACGCGATCGCGTGCCAAGAGCGAAGAAGCAGCGACGCGGCCGCATGATTGACGCGACCGCGCGACTTGAGCAAATCGCATACGACGCAGCCGCATGACTGACGCGACCGCGTGACAAGAAAAGCCCCGAATGACGCGACCGCGTGACCCACGCGAACGCGTGACAGAGGCCACGCACCAGAAATTGTAGAAGACGCTCCCAGCGAATTCTGAGGCCCTTTTTGGCCCAAATCCAAGTCCAGAAGGCATAGACCAGAGGTTATGAAGTGAGGGAATGCATCCATTCAGAGAGAGCTCGCCACTTTAGTTTAGTTTTCATGATTTAGATTTAGTTTTGAGAGAGGTTCTCTCCTCTCTCTCTTAGGATTAGGATTTAGGACTTCTCTTAGTTTTAAGAGTGACTCTCAATCCCAGGTTTAATGCTTCTTTTAATTTAAGCTTCCCTTTTACTTTTATTCATGCCATTATTTTAGAGGATTATTTACTTTTATAGTTTAATTTATGAATTCTTCCATGTTACAGATTACTATTTTGAATTAATGTTATTTGAGGTATTTCAGTTTATGATTGCTTTAGTTTATTTATTAGTTGCAATTATCCCCATTTGAGGATAGTTTTATTCCAGCAATTTTACTCTTTTCCCTTTTGGTCCTAGTTAAGAAATCAGTAACTCAGGAGTTATCTTAGCTCAATATAATTGATAACTGTTATCTTTGCTAATTGAACTGAACTTCAATAATCCCAATCTTTTCTTAGGAAATAAATAGGATTCGAAGGTCAAACTAATTAGTCCCTTGACTTTCCTTTGCCTTAGTAAAGGTTGACTAAGTGAAATTAAGATTCAACTTTCATTGTTGTTGATAAGAATAACTAAGCCTGGACTTCCAATTTCTCAGACCTTGCCAAAAGTTTGCTTTACAGTATTTATTTATTTTAATTGCCATTTAAATTATTTGTCATATTTATTCCTTACTCTCAACCCCGATTTATAATCTTCATAGCCAATAATAAGAACATACTTCCCTGCAGTTCCTTAAGAAGACGACCCGAGGTTTGAATACTTCGGTTAACAATTTAAAAAGGGGTTTGTTACTTGTGACAACCAAAATGTTTGTAAGAAAGGTTGATTGCTTGGTTTAGTAACTATACTTGCAACGAGTATTTACCATAACTTCTAAACCATCAATCTTTCGCTCTTTCAACCATTCTGCAGGTGGATCCATTCACCTAAAGAAAACACCTGCAGAAGCTCAAGAACTCATTGACATGGTTGCAAATAACCAGTTCATGTACACTTCTGAAAGGAATCCTATGAGTAATGGGACGCCTCAGAGGAAGGGAGTTCTTGAAATTGATACTCTGAATGCCATATTGGCTCAGAATAAAATATTGACTCAGCAAGTCAATATGATTTCTCAGAGTCTGAATGGATTGCAAGCTGCATCCAACAGTACTAAAGAGGCATCTTTTGAAGAAGAAGCTTATCATCCTGAGAACCCTGCAATAGCAGAGGTGAATTACATAGGTGAACCCTATGAAAATACCTATAATCCCTCATGGAGAAATCATCTAAATTTCTCATGGAAGGATCAACAAAAGCCTCAACAAGGCTTTAATAATGGTGGAAGAAATAGGTTTAGCAATAGCAAGCCTTTTCCATCATCATCTCAGCAACAGACAGAAAATTCTGAGCAGAATCCATCTAGCTTAGCAAATATAGTCTCTGATCTATCTAAGGCCACTCTAAGTTTCATGAATGAAACAAGGTCCTCCATTAGAAATTTGGAGGCACAAATGGGCCAGTTGAGTAAAAGGGTCACTGAAACTCCTCCTAGTACTCTCCCAAGCAATACAGAAGAGAATCCAAAAAGAGAGTACAAGGCCATTACCTTACTTGGTGTGGCCGAACCCAGAGAGGAGGAGAAGGATGTGAATCCTAGTGAGGAAGACCTCATGGGACGTTCATTGACCTATAAGGAGATTCCCTTTGAGGAACCAAAGGAATCTGAGGCTCATCTAGAGACCATAGAGATTCCATTGAACCTCCTTTTACCATTCATGAGCTCTGATGACTATTCTTCCTCTGAAGAAGATGAAGACATCAGTGAAGAGCAGGTTGCTAATTATCTAGGAGCCATCATGAAGTTAAATGCCAGTTTATTTGGTAATGATACTTGGGAGGATGAACCCCCCTTGTTCACCAATGAACTGAGTGCATTGATAAGGCAGACATTGCCTCAGAAGAAACCGGATCCCGGAAAGTTTTTCATACCTTGTACCATAGGCACCATGACCTTTGAGAAGGCTCTGTGTGACCTTGGGTCAGGGATAAACCTCATGCCACTCTCTGTAATGGAGAAATTGGGAATCTTTGAGGTACAAGCTGCAAGAATCTCACTAGAAATGGCAGACAAATCAATGAAACAGGCTTATGGATTAGTAGAGGACTTGTTAGTAAAGATTGAAGGCCTTTACATCCCTGCTGATTTCATAATCCTAGACATTGGGAAGGATGAGGATGAATCCATCATCCTTGGAAGATCCTTCCTAGCCACAGCAAAAGCTGTGATTGATGTGGATAGAGGAGAGTTGGTCCTTCAACTGAATGAGGACTACCCTTGTTTTTAAAACTCAAGGTTCTCCTTCTGTAACCATGGAGAGGAAGCATGAAAAGCTTCTCTCACTGCAGAGTCAACCAAAGCCCCCACAGTCAAACTCTAAGTTTGGTGTTGGGAGGCCACAACCAAACTCTAAGTTTGGTGTTGAACCCCCACATTCAAACTCTAAGTTTGGTGTTGGGAGGTGACGTTAGGATTTTTGCCAGTAAAGAATTTTATAAAAACAGTCGCGTTGTAGATACAGTCTCTAAACCAACAGAAATCCCTTCGTACAAACGTTTTGGTTGTCAAAAGTAACAAACCCCTAAATAAATTGATAACCGAAGTATTCAAACCTCGGGTCGTCTTCTCAAGGAACTGCAGGGAAGTATGTTCTTATTATTGGTTATGGAGGTTATAAATTGGGGTTTTGAGAATGAGGAGCGAATGGTTTAATTAGCAATTAAAGTAAATAAAGAACAAGTAATTTAAATGGCAAGTAAAATAAATAGATGACTGTAAATAAACTTTTGGCAAGGTATGAGAAATTAGAGATCCTATCCTAGCTATCCTTATCAATGATGATGAAAATTGAATCTTAATTCCACTTTGTTAACCTTTACTAAGGCAAAGGAAGGTCAAGGGATTAATTGGTTTGATCTTCGGATCCTATTTATTTTCTAAGAAAAGATTGGGATTATTGAAGTTCAATTTAATTAACAAAGATAACAATTATCAATCATGTTTGAGTTTGATAACTCCTGAGTTACTGATTTCTTAACCAAGACCAAAAGGAGAAAAGTAAATCTACTGGAATAAAAATGTCTTCAGATGGGAATAACAATAATGTAAATAAAAGAAAGCAATAATAAACTGAAATACCTCAAATAACATTAATTCAAAGAGTAATCTGTAACATAGAAGAATTCATAAATAAAATTGGGAAAATAATAAAAAGGAATATTGAACCTGATAAAAAGAGATAATCCTAAAAGCGCATAAAATCCTAATTCTAAATCCTAATCCTAAAGAGAGAGGAGAGAATCTCCCTCTCAAAACTAAATCTAAATTATGGAAAACTAACTAATTGGAGACTCTCTTTGAATGGATGCATTCCCCCACTTCATAACCTCTGGTCTATGCCTTCTGGACTTGGATTTGGGCCAAAAAGGGCTTCAGAATTCGCTATGAGCATTTTTTGCAATTTCTGGTGCGTAGCCTCTATCACGCGTCCGCATGGGTCACGCGGTCGCGTCATTCGGAGTTTTCCTTGTCACGCGGTCGTGTCAGTCATGCGACCGCGTCATATGTGTTTCGGTCGAGGCGCGCGGTCGCGTCAGTCATGCGGCCGTGTCAATGCCTTTTCGCGCTGGCATGCGGCTGCATCGCCCATGCGATCGCGTGGCTGCCAGTTTCTTCAAAAACTCTGTTTTGTACTTTCTTTCCATTTTTGTATATTTTCTTTCCATCCTTTAAGTCATTCCTGCCTTAGAAGATCTGAAACTACTCAACACACGAATCACGTCATCGAATGGAAATAAAGGGTAATCAAAATAATTATTTTTAAGCATAGGAAACATATTTTTCACATACATCACATAATAAGGAAGGGAAAGTAAAACCATGTAATTAATATGAATAAGTGGGTGAAGGATTGAATAAATCACTCAGATTAAGCACAAAATATATCATAAAATATGGGTTTATCAACCTCCCCACACTTAAACAATAGCATGTCCTAATGCTAAGTCCAAGATAAATAGTAAGTTAGGTTAAAGTGGTGGAATGCCATGCAATGCAATCTAATCTAAATGCAACTACCTAGATGCATCATGCAATTCTAATTTTTATTCACTTGTATATAAAGCTTGCATGTAGTTGAATTAATTCACATTCTCAAGGAGTCATATATATAGCCAAACCTTAGATAGTTGATAAAGTGCCTTTACAATTGAAATGGGAGAGAAAAACATTTTATAAACTTGCAAGACAATTAATAATTTCAGCAGAGATATATGTTAATGAGCTATTGAACCCTCACTGGATTTTGTGTTTACTCTCTAGTCACTCAGTGTTTATTGGGTTAATCACTCTATTCTTCTTTTTATTCTTACTTTCTATAACTTTGTTCTTCATCTAACCAATCAACAATTATAGAATATAGACATACTAAAAATTATGAGGTCTTTAGTTGAGGTTGTAATGGGGCCAAGGTAAAGGTAAGGGTATATGTATAAGGCTAAGTGAACTAATAAGTGAATCCTTAATTAGTCTAAGATTTCACCTAACATACAGACTTTGTAAAGCAAAACTTCTTTACCTATGTTTCCACTTTTTCCCACTTTTGATGTTGCATGCTCATACTTTAACTTTTGTCCCATGTGCATTTATTTTGCATTTGGGGAATCCTTTTGTATCCCCTTTATTCCAATACTGAAAAATAACATTTTTTTTATTGCACATGGTAATTCAATTATTTGATTTTACATGAGCATGCTTCCCAAAATTTTTATTTAAATAATTTTATTCTTTTCAACTTTTCTACCTTTTGTTTTTATCATCCATGTTCCCAATAGGTTTCCCACACTTAAACAATTACACACTTTCTATCTTAAGCTAACCAAGGATTCAACTTGGGATTTTTATTTTGTTTTTCTGCTTAAGGCTAGTATTGTGGCTTATAGAATAAGAGGGGATTTAAAGGCTCAAGGGGCTAACAAGGGTGATGTAAAGAGTAGGCTAATTTGGGATAAGTGAGCTAAAATTGAACAATGGTCTCAATCACTCTCTTGGTATGTATTTCTATTCTATAATCGGACATATAGATTAAAACAAAGTAAAGAACACCAGAATAAATAAGGAGGGTGGAACACACAGGAATAAAATTTATGGTTTGAATGTAACCATACAATTAAGCTCAAAACTCACAGGCTGTGTGTTCTCTAACTCAAAAATCATATATCAGTTATGTATGTCATGCAAGTAAAATTAAAAGTTCCCATTATTCTCAATGTAAAACTTAAGGTGGCTTTAAAGTTCTAGTGTTCCTCCTTGATGAAATGTTGTTAACTAACTAACATGTAATGCTATATACACAAGGTGTGTGGATTGTTTCTATTATGTTCAAGTTCCTAGTTTACTTCCTTTTTATATTTTCAATATAAACTAAGCTATCTTATGCTAAAAAGGGTAAACTATACTAATTAATCCACAATTTCTATAACTAATAAGTTAGAATTGCAACTAAACTAAATGGCTAAAATATGAACTAAAGTGCGAAATGCAGAAAATAGAGTATAAATACATGAAAATAGCAATGTATAAGTATTGGGAAAATAAAAATAAAAATAAAGAGAAAAATACAGAAAAATAGCAAAATAAAATGAAAGAGTCTGTAGTGGTTCACCGAAAAAATATGCCAGAGATGGCGACCTCCCCACACTTAAAATGAAGCATCGTCCCTGATGCTCACTCAAGTAGGGTGTGAAGGGGTGTCATCACTGGAAGGACGGGTAGCTGGAGTCTCTGTGGTGGCGGTCTGAGGATCTGCCTGCTGCAGAGGAGGTGCTGACTGGATAGGGATCTCGGGGTCTACAGCCTGAATTTGAGGCAGAGCCTCCTGATGTGATGCGGCCTGCTCTGTGCCTGCCTGCGCAGCCTTGCTCTGTGGATGGGTCTCTGCCTCGTGATCATCCGCCTCCTCCTCAGATGCCTCAGATGGTGTGTCAGGCTCGGAGGGGATGTCGCCAGATCGTATCATCAGCTTCAGGTGCTCATAGCGTCGCTTGTTGCGACGCTCCATCTGGTCAAGCCGTCGAAATAGGCGGTGCACTAGGTGATAGATGGGCTCTGAGGCAGGTGGAGGTACAGTGGTGGTAGCAGGGGTAGCTATGGAAGAAGAGGGGCCGGCAAATGGTATGGCTGTCTCAGCAGTAGCAGTGAGGAATGGAGGTCTGTTGTCCAAAGCCAAAAAGTTCCTACTGTGAGGGATAATCTTCTTGCATTCTGCAGCAGGTGGCTTCTCATCAGCATCCTCCCAAGGCACGTCAGCTCGACGGCCTAGCTGTGTAATCAGATAAGGAAAGGGAAGAGTGCCTCAGACGTGGACCCTGGCCATATAGTACTGGATAAAGCGTGGCAGATACAGGTCCTTACCCTCCATCACACACCATAGGAGGGTGATCATAGCGGCTGATATCTCAGTCTCGTGAGTACTCAGCATAATGAAGTTGCTAAGTATCTGATGCCATAGCCGAGCCTTATCATTCAAGTAAATCCGCTTGATTCCCTTTGGCATGGTAGTGTTCTGACCCATAATCCAAGGAACGGTCGGGTCAAGGGCTATCCTGGCCTTGACTGCATCCCAATCAAACTTCATGAAGCGCATATCCTCCTCAACTCTTTGATAACCATCCAGCTGATTAGATTTAGGCAGAAGTTTCAGAACATCTTCAATGGCCTCTTCAGTGAAGTAATTGCAGTAGAATTCCCTTACCCAAGATGCATTGACCTCAGTCAGGTTTCTCTCCAGGAAGAACCAGCCTCTTTGTTTGATCTGATCAGAGGTGTATTACTGGAGTTCTTCTGGGATCTTCAGAGTCCTCTCCAGGTACAGGTTCCTGGAGGTTGCAAACACCGGATACTTCAGCTCACAGTATCGGTTTGCAAACTTTACTGGATGAGTAGCAGGGAGTAGCTAGTCGGCCTTCTCCTGCGGGGTAAAGTTTTTCTCCCGCCAGGAGTCATCGTGCATGATATCCATGATGGACATAGCGGATTCTCCTCTTTTATGTTTGCCAGTAGTAGCCTTTTCTTTTCCTTTTCTTTGGCTGGCAGACATCCTGAAAAACAGAAAACCAGGATATAATAAAAAAAATAGGGAAAACAAATAGGCAAATAATCAAAAGAAACACAAAGTGGCAAAGGAGCAATAGAAGAGGAGATTGAGTTAAGCAAATTTGCATTAAGGATTGTACAAGAGTTAGAATACTGAGAAGAAAAATGTCACAATCCAAAATGTACTTCAGTTCAAGTTAATTAGAAAAAGTATCATCATGCCTTGGTTAGAATGTTAAAAGAAAGTGAAAAACCAGAAGAAATGTTTTGAAAGGGTAGGTTTGGTTAGAAACGAAAAATAGTTTAGGAAGTTAAAATTAGTGAGTTAGTAAAAAGTGGGTAAAGTAAGTGGCATAATGATCATATTCCAAGTAACAGGCATTCACAAATAGAAGCTATAGGTAACTCATATCCAAACAAGGAAATTAAGTTGATGATGATTCAGATAGATATAGAAATAGCAAAAATTGGAATCTAAACATCAAAAATGCAGATGAAGAACCAGGAAATCAAAAAGAATAAGAAAGCTTGCCCTAGCATTCATGAATTGGTTTGGTAAAAGCAGAGTAAAGCAGAGTTTAAACAGCCAAAACCAAAACATGAATGAAAGTCAAAAACAGTTTATAAAAATTTGGGCAGCATTCCGGCTGAAATTGGATTGTCCCGGAAAATAAACAACAATCAAAATAGTTCATATGAATTAAAAATACAGCTGTACTTACATATAGGGAATATGAACGTGAAAAAGCAGTGTAAAGAGCAGCATGAAACAGTAAATTTCAGCATATGAACAATACGAACATCACAGCAACAACAGAATTGCGAATTGATAAAACAAGAAACACGAACAGTGCAATTAAACAGGCCTAAATCCACTAACTACATCCTAGGCTACCTAACAACCTAAAATCCACTACAACATGCATATCTAACTAGCCTAAATATGAACATAAACATAAAAATATGAATTAACTACGAATGGATAGAAGGGTGGCGTTCGTTGGAACCTGGTAGGCGAATTAAGGAGAGTGGGGCAGAGAGGTGGCTGGGGGATGGTGGCGGTGGCGTCGGGCGCGGCAGAGGAGGGTGGCAGAGGCGGCGGCGGTTGCTATTTGGAGGCAGGGGCTTCGGGAAGGGCAATGGGGGTGGGGGGAGAGAGAGGGAAGGAAGGGAAGGGTGGCTTGGGTGGCGGATGGGGACGCGGCGGTGACGGCGGCGCGGTAGGGTGGTGATTGCGGAGGGGGGCAGTGGCGGTGGAGGGAGGAAGGAGAAGGAAGAAGAAGAAAGAAGGGGAAAGAGGAAGGGGGTGGGTGGCGACGGGGTCTGGGTGGTCGGTGGGGTGGCGGCGGTCGGTGATGGTGGCTGGGTGGTGGTGGTGTGATTGGAGAAGAAGAGAGGGAGGAGAGGGGTTTGGGGGGGGGGTGCGAATGGTAGGGTTCGCGTGACTGGGGTGGTTATAAATTTGAATCCACGCGATCGCGTGGGGCACGCAGTCACGTGGCTGGAGTGAAATGGGGGTCGATGCAATCGTGTGAGTGGCGCAATCGCATGGGATAGCTAAAAGAGTGAATGACGTGATCGCCTGGGGCATGCGATCGCGTCGCTGGAAGTTATGCTAAACGCACGAATCCAGTGTCGTTTCAGCGCAACTCTCTGTCTCCTTTAGGGGTGTTGTGTAATCCATACAAGGACGCGATCGCGTGGGCTGTTTGTGCGAAACACACAATGGCCGCATGATTCCAGCCTAACTTTCTGGACGTTGGATCTTTACGCCGATCTCCAGATCACGTGGCCGCGTGAATGACGCGGTCGCGTGGGAAGTGTTTTTCGCAACTTGACGCGATCACATGAATGATGCGGTCGCGTCGCACACCCTTTTTTTTGTGCAAAATGCAGAATGCAATGCTAATATGAATGTTATTCATGATTCCAGGTTCAATGAAGTAAAATAAAATAAAACTCAAAAATAAACAAAACGGAATAAAATTAAAATTGAAAAAAAGGAACGATTATACCATGGTGGGTTGTCTCCCACCTAGCACTTTTAGTTAAAGTCCTTAAGTTGGACATTGGATGAGCTTCCTGTTATAGTGGCTTGTGCTTAAATTCATCCAGAAATCTCCACCAACGCTTGGAATGCCAATAGCCTCCGGGGTCCCAAACTAGGCATGTAAAGCTTCTGAGCAGCTTCAAATAGATTCTCAGGCTCCCGGGGTGACGAGTGTCAGAATAGATTCCAGGATCCCAAACTTGACTTTTAAATTCGCCTTCGTCTTGATCTATATTTTTCCATCTGGGCGGTTTAGAAATTAGATTCTCACCAGAATAACCAAACATTTTCCGAGATCCATTTGATAGATCATGATGCTAATCCGCACACTTCGAGTCGAAGCGTGGAACCTTATTGAACCTTGTGCACCAGCTCTGAGTACGAGCCATTTCCCTTTTACTCTTAAAGCCACAGAGAGCTCTAAGCTGGCCATCTGTTTCAAGCAAACCATATTCAAGTGGAAAAATAGAGCTAAAGGTTAAGGATTGTACCCACTTGAAGCTTGTATTGGGTGGTAATGGCCTTGGGATAGGTGGTTCCAGTGGTTCTGTGAGTTTTACTCCCTTGTGCTCTTCTGTGAAATTCTTCACTTCTTTGCAAGATTCTTCAAATGTATCCATGTCCTGATCAAAGCCTTCTATGTCTTCCTCGTCACTCAAGTCATAAACGGGAGGTTGGGAAAAGTCTACCTCTGTATCATCTTCGTACTCGCTTGGGGAAGATTCTTCGATCTCAGAAAATTCGCTCGTGGATGCAAGTTCATTACTAGAAGAACTGGACTTGTGACTATCATCATCAAGAGAATTTGCTTCTTGGGTTATTCCATCTAGTTCTTCATAAGAGACTTGCTTTGGGGGTTGTACACTATCCTCTTTAGCATCAATTGTAACGGCCTTGACAGAATTCTCCACAACTCTGGGTTCCCATGGAAGTTCAGCGTCTCCTAAGTCTTCAACCAACTCTTCTTCTTGTATAATGACAGCTTCTTCTGCTTGTTCTAGTACGAAGTCATGCTCTGTCTTGTCCACTGGAGTTTCTAATATCTCCTTCATGCTACGCTTTTCATTAGATTGCCCACATGGGGCTCTGGGAGGCCCTTGAATGTTCGAACGTCTAGAAGATAATTGACTTATTGCTTGCTCCAGTTGATGAAGGGTTGTTTGAAGTTGACCTACTGTTCCCTTGAGGCAAACTTCTGATTCTCGGAGTGATGGATTTGGACGTGGTACATTGGGAAGTGGTGGTGTTTTGGAGTAATTGGATTGGAATCGGGGTAAATGAGGATTATATGGTGGCGAATCGTGAAAAGGAGCTTGTGAGTGTGGTGGTTCAAGGTTGTGTTGAGAGGATGGCCTATAAGCGTAGGGTGGGGCTTGTTGGTAACTACGAGGTTGTCCACCATGTCCATTGCCTTGGTATGCATTGTAGAATGGTCTTTGTCCATGATATCTTGGAGGGTGTTGCTGCCAAAAGGGTTGATCAGATCCTCTTGGCTCCATCCATCTTTGATTGCTCTGACCTTGATGCATGTTCCTGTTATAACTTTCATTCCTTTCAACAATATTAGAACCAAACTCAAAGCGAGAGGGGTGAGAATTCATAGTAGCTAATGAAGATAAAAACGTTGGGATTGCAATTTCCCGGCAACGGTGCCATTTTTTGACGTCGGGATTTTTGCCAGTAAAGAATTTTATAAAAATAGTCGCGTTGTAGATACAGTCTCTAAACCAACAGAAATCCCTTCGTACAAACGTTTTGGTTGTCACAAGTAACAAACCCCTAAATAAATTGATAACTGAAGTATTCAAACCTCGGGTCGTCTTCTCAAGGAACTACAGGGAAGTATGTTCTTATTATTGGTTATGGAGGTTGTAAATTGGGGTTTTGAGAATGAGGAGCGAATGGTTTAATTAGCAATTAAAGTAAATGAAGAACAAGTAATTTAAATGGCAAGTAAAATAAATAGATGACTGTAAATAAACTTTTGGCAAGGTATGAGAAATTAGAGATCCTATCCTAGCTATCCTTATCAATGATGATGAAAATTGAATCTTAATTCCACTTTGTTAACCTTTACTAAGGCAAAGGAAGGTCAAGGGATTAATTGGTTTGATCTTCGGATCCTATTTATTTCCTAAGAAAAGATTGGGATTATTGAAGTTCAATTTAATTAACAAAGATAACGATTATCAATCATGTTTGAGTTTGATAACTCCTGAGTTACTGATTTCTTAACCAAGACCAAAAGGAGAAAAGTAAATCTACTGGAATAAAAATGTCTTCAGATGGGAATAACAATAATGTAAATAAAAGAAAGCAATAATAAACTGAAATACCTTAAATAACATTAATTCAAAGAGTAATCTGTAACATAGAAGAATTCATAAATAAAATTAGGAAAATAATAAAAAGGAATATTGAACCTGATAAAAAGAGATAATCCTGAAAGCGCATAAAATCCTAATTCTAAATCCTAATCCTAAAGAGAGAGGAGAGAATCTCCCTCTCAAAACTAAATCTAAATCATGGAAAACAAACTAATTGGAGACTCTCTTTGAATGGATGCATTCCCCCACTTCATAACCTCTGGTCTATGCCTTCTGGACTTGGATTTGGGCCAAAAAGGGCTTTAGAATTCCCTATGAGCGTTTTCTGCAATTTCTGGTGCGTGACCTCTGTCACGCGTCCGCGTGGGTCATGCGGTCGCGTCATTCGGCGTTTTCCTTGTCACGTGGTTGCGTCAGTCATGCGACCGCGTCATATGTGTTTCGCTCGAGGCTCGCGGTCGCATCAGTCATGCGGCCGCGTCAATGCCTTTTCGCGCTGGCATGCGGCCGCGTCGCCCATGCGATCGCGTGGCTGCCAGTTTCTTCAAAAACTCTGTTTTATGCTTTCCTTCCATTTTTGTAT
Organism: Arachis ipaensis; assembly: GCF_059453495.1. Lineage (NCBI taxonomy): Eukaryota > Viridiplantae > Streptophyta > Magnoliopsida > Fabales > Fabaceae > Arachis > Arachis ipaensis. The sequence continues at coordinate 104,390,274 of NC_142438.1, read as the reverse complement.
GTTTCCTTTCCATCCTTTAAGTCATTCCTGCCTTAGAAGATCTGAAACTACTCAACACACGAATCACAGCATCGAATGGAAATAAAGGGTAATCAAAATAATTATTTTTAAGCATAGGAAACATGTTTTTCACATACATCACATAATAAGGAAGGGGAAGTAAAACCATGTAATTAATATGAATAAGTGGGTGAAGGATTGAATAAATCACTCAGATTAAGCACAAAATATATCATAAAATATGGGTTTATCAAGAGGTCCCAACAATGCTCTGAATATCTGTGAGGCTCCATGAGAGCTCATTGTCAAGCTATTGACATTAAAGAAGCGCTTGTTGGGAGGCAACCCAATGTTATTTAACTATATTTAATTATTTTCCATTTCTATTTTATGTTTTCTTTAGGTTGATGATCATGTGAAGTCACAAAAATTACTGAAAAATAAAAAACAGAATGAAAAATAGCATTAAAAATAGCTCACCCTGGAGGAAGAACTTACTGGCGTTTAAACGCCAGTAAGAAGCATCAAATTGGCATTTAACGCCAGAAAGAAGCATCAAGCTGGCATTAAACGCCAGAAACACGCACCAGACTGGCGTTTAACGCCAGAACAGAGCATGGAAGCGGCGTTAAATGCCAGAAACAAGCAGCAAGCTGGTGTTTAACGTCAGACATGCACTCTAAGGGCATTTTGCACGCCTAATTGGAGTAGGGAAGCTAAGTCCTTGACCCCACTGGATCTGTGGACCTCACAGGATCCCCACCTACCCCACCTCTTCTTCTCTCCTCTTCACACCTTTTCATAACTCTTTTTCCAAAATACCCTTCACCAATCACCTCCATACCTCTTCTCCAAATACCCTTAACCACTCACAACCATCACTTCTCCCCCTTGGCCGAATACACCTTCTCCCTCCATCTCCTTGATGCGTCACTAGCATTTTTCTGTTAGTTTTAGTTGTTTTATGCATTTTCTTGAGCTTAAAGTAACCAAAAATGGTTAAATGAAGAACAAAGTAATGAACCATCCAAACAATATGATTTTGATGCAAATTCCATGAGTTTTAGTTGTATTACTTAAATGCTATGAATGAAAGATTTCTCATGAAATTTTGCAAGACTTTGATGCAATTGTTTGGATGATTTCAGGGAAGAAGAGGCTAAGCAAGGAAGCAACAAAATCAATAAAGGAAGCTTGAATATCACATGTGGAGTTTAAGTTCCAGTTTAAGCCTAAACTGGAGCTTAAACGCCAAAATCATGAAGGATAAGAAATGCTGGGATTGAAGTTTAACCTCCAGTTTGACCTCAAACTGGAGGTTAAACGCCAGAATGAAAAGCCTCACTTAAGGAGCATTCCACGTTTAACCTCCAGTTTGACCTCAAACTGGAGGTTAAACGCCAGAATGAGTATGCCACCCAGGGAGGAGTTCCACGTTTAACCTCCAGTTTGACCTCAAACTGGAGGTTAAACGCCAGAACCAGGAAGAGTACCAGGGGCCATTCCACGTTTAAGCTCCAGTTTGACTCAAACTGGAGCTTAAACGTGTTCGATAGTTTTTTCACTCCAGGGTTGCTCTCTCCATCTCCACGTTTAACCTCCAGTTTGACCCCAAACTGGAGGTTAAACGTGTTCGACACCTCCAGGGCCACCATTCCAAGCTTCCACGTTTAACCTCCAGTTTGACCTCAAACTGGAGGTTAAACGTGTTCGACACCTCCAGGGCCACCATTCCAAGCTTCCACGTTTAACCTCCAGTTTGACCTCAAACTGGAGGTTAAACGTGTTCGACCTCCAGGGCTGCCCTTCCTATCTCCACGTTTAAGCTTCAGTTTAACCTTAAACTGAAGCTTAAACGTGTTCGACTACATGACTCTCCAGGGCTACCTTCTTCCATTTCCACGTTTAAGCTTCAGTTTAACCTTAACTGAAGCTTAAACGTGCTTCTACAAATGGCCTCACTGGAAGTGTCTGGCGTTTAAGTTGCAGTTTAAGCTTAAACTACAACTTAAACGCCACTCTTGAAAAGGGTTTCTGGGCCAAAAATATTGTGATTTAAGTTAGTCTTTGAGCACAATTATTAACTTAAACTTACTTTGGTATGAAACCCAATTGAATATCATGGTTTATGGGATTGGGCCTGAAGGATTGATGAGTTTGAAATCTCAATTTATTTGAGTCATGTGTCATTATTTGATTATCACTAAGTTGGCTCAATAAATGTTACAGGATCTGGATCAACAACCTCATCAAGATTATGGATCATAAACCCAAGGCAAAAGGAAAGCAAGGAGAGGCCTCAAAGCCCAAGAAGCACAACTGAAGCTCAATATAGAAAGTGTATAAATAGGATAGAAGTTAAGTTAGAGGGGACTTTCACTTTTAGCCAGTTTTCCTTTCTTGTAATTGAATTCAGAGCTATGACTCACTAAACCCCCTTTCATTGGGTTAGGGAGCTCTATTGTAATTCAATGAATCAATAATAGTTTATCTTTTTCTTCAATCTTTTCTCTTGAATTTTGTTAGAAAGCTTCTCGATCTAATTCCATTGAGTAGTTGTCTTGGGAAAGAAACTACTCATACTTGGAATCCTTCGGAGCCTTGGGAAAGGAATGGAGGATTCATGCTAGAGAAGCTTTCTCACAGTGGATTGGATTGGGGTTTGGATGGATATTATGACATGTAATCCTACCAAATTGTGGTTCATGAAATTGTGTGGTATAATCAGTGATCAAGCATCATCTCTTCTTATGAACATTTAAACCAAGGGATTGGGAATTTGTTTGTTTTTAGAGAGCATTGGTGAGCCAAGGAATTGGGATCCAATCATATAAGATTGCCAAGCAAAATTCAATGAATGCATTGGTTGAGGAAGAGATTTACATGTTTTGATTCGGAGATTTCAATATCTCCTAAACCCAATGAATTCCCCATTTTTGATTTCCACTTTCTCTTTACATTCTGCAATTCAATTCTTGCAATCATCCCCATTCCCATTTAATTTTAGCAATTTACATTCTGCTCTTTAATTCATGCAATTTAAGATTCAGCCATTTAATTTTCTTGTCATTTACTTTTCCCGCCAATTTTACATTCCGCAATTCTCATCTCAAATCTTGATTCCGCTCAACTAGAACACACTTCTAATCCGAATTGCTCACTCAACCAATCCTTGTGGGATTCGACCTCACTCTATTGTGAGTTTTTACTTGACGACGATAACCGGTGCACTTGCCGGAAGGAATTTTGCCGATCGTGCAATTTCCTAAATCGTAGCATAACACGTTTATGCGCATCAAGTTTATGGCGCCGTTGCCGGGGATTGGTTTTCGATTGACAATTCTCAAATTGGAAGCTAACTAGATTGAGCAATTTTCTCTTGCTTTGTTAATTCTGTTCTAGATGCTTGTTGAATTTTAATTTCTGCACTTGGTTACATGCTTTCCTTCTTTATGCCTTTAAATTCATGCAACTAACTCACTGACTCACTAACTGTTTGAATTAATTCCTCAATTGAGCTAACCATACTCTTCCATTAACCAAGAGTATTTTACTTGTTTGTGTTTGAGCTGTGTTCTTGTATGACAGGTAGGAGAGGAGAGACATCAACTCCTCCATATACCGAACCGGAAAGGACCCTTCATAGACTTAGAAGGGAAGCAAGAGGGAAGAGAGTAGTGGGAGAAGAGGAATCTGAAGGAGAATCTGAGGACAATTTTGAGGAAGCTCTAGATCTCAACATGGATAGAGAAGTTCACAACCATGAGAGAGCTGATGGAAACAATGCCATTCCTGAGAGGAGGGTTCTTAGTTCATACATAAACCCAACCTCTGGGAATTGTGGTAGTAGCATCCAGAAACCACCCATTCAGGCCAACAATTTTGAGCTCAAGCCACAGCTAATATCATTGGTGGAAAATCATTGTTCCTTTGGAGGAAGTGCTAATGAAGACCCAAACCAACATCTCACAAAGTTCCTGAGAATTTGTGACACTGTGAAGTCCAATGGAGTCCAGGAAGATGCCTATAAACTGCTCTTGTTCCCATTTTCACTTAGGGACAAGGCAGCTAAGTGGCTGGAATCATTCCCAAGGGGGAGTCTAACCACATGGGATGAGGTGGAAGGCAAGTTTCTGGCATGTTTCTACCCTCCACAAAAGGTCAATAGGCTTCGATCTGAGGTCCAGACTTTTAGACAACAAGATGGTGAAACTCTCTACGAGGCATGGGAGAGATTCAAGGACTTGACAAGGAAATGCCCACCAAACATGTTCCATGATTGGGTGCAATTGCACATCTTCTATGATGGGCTCTCTTATGAATCAAGGAAGGCTGTAGACCATTCATCAGGAGGTTCATTGAACAAGAAAAAGACTGTGGAAGAAGCCATTGAAGTGATCGAGACAGTGGCTGAGAATGAGTACTACTATGCATCAGAAAGGCACAACACTAAGGGAGTCATGGAGCTGAACCATGTTGATACAATTCTAGCCCAAAACAAGGTGTTTGCCAAGCAACTAGCAGAGCTTACCAGGCAATTAGAAACAAAGCAAGTGGCTGCAATACACACACAAGATCAAGAGGAAGTAGGCATTGAAGGAGGTGATTGGGATGAGGTTAACTATGTGGGAAACCAACAAAGGCAATCATATGATCCACACTCCAACACTTACAACCCAGGCTGGAGAAACCACCCAAACTTTGGGTGGGGAAACCAACAAACCCAACCACAAAATCACAAACCTTACAACCACAACCAACAAAACAATTCCACATACCAAAACTCCAACCAAAGATCATACCAAGCCACACAAAACACTTACCCCCAATCATCATATCATAGCCAAAATAATCAACATACCCAACCTAATCCGAACCAACAATTTCAAGATCAATTAAACCGGATGGAAGGAATGCTTGCAACCATGAGCCAAGACATAATTGAATTGAAGGCTTTTAAGGAAGAAGTAAATTCTAACTTGCAAAACCAAGGAGCTGCCATCCAGAAGCTAGAAAATCAAATTTTGTATTTGACTAAGCAAGCCCCTGGGACAAGCAGTTCTCATACTGTTAAGGCTATTGCAAGGGAGGAATGTAAGGCCATAACCCTCAGAAGTGGAAAGAATCTAAAGGAGATTTCAAGGGAAACCACAGAGGATGAAGCAAAGGAAAATGTGAAAGACAAAGAACAAGGACAATCTGTTACACCGTTTGCAACAAAAGAAAAAGAAAAAGAGGTCTTGAAACCTTACACACCTAAGGCACCTTATCCTCAACGTTTGATGAAAAGTGAAAAGGATGGCCAATTCTCCAGGTTCTTGGAGATTTTCAAGAAGCTTCAAATCAACATTCCCTTTGCTGAAGCAATAGAGCAAATGCCACTCTATGCAAAATTCTTAAAAGAATTGATGACCAAGAAAAGAAGCTGGAGAAATGAGGAAACTGTGTTGTTAACTGAAGAATGCAGTGCCATCATTCAGCACAAATTGCCTCAGAAATTGAAGGACCCAGGCAGTTTCCAAATCCCCTGTATTATAGGAGAAGTCATGGTGGAGAAGGCCTTGTGTGATTTAGGGGCCAGCATCAATTTGATGTCGCTAACAATGATGAAAAGAATGAAGATTGAAGAGGCCAAACCAACAAGAATGGCCCTCCAATTGGCAGATCGAACTTTTAAATTCCCTCATGGGATAGTTGAGGATTTGTTGGTGAAGGTGGGAGAATTTATATTTCCTGCTGATTTTGTGGTGTTAGATATGGAGGAAGAAGCCAAAGCTTCAATAATTCTGGGAAGACCCTTCCTAGCTACTGCTGGAGCCATCATAGATGTACAAAAGGGTGAACTCACTCTTAGACTCCATGATGAGAAATTGGTGTTTAATGTATTCAAGGCAATGAGCTATCCATCAGAATCACTAAGGGAATGCATGAGGGTTGATGTAGTGGACATTGCAGTACAAGAAACTTTTGAGGAAACAATAAAGGAAGTGGCAGAGGAGGAGTTCACCAAGGATATTGAAGTTAGTGATATCAAGGATGATGACACAACTATGCTAAGCAGGCCAGAGAAAGTGAAAGAAGAAAAGGAAGCACCAAAACCTGAGCTCAAAGCATTGCCCCCTAATCTCAAGTATGCATACTTGGGTAGTGATGAGAGTCACCCTGTTATCATTAGCTCGGCCTTGAGCCAAGAACAAGAAGAAGAATTGATCAAGGTGCTGCAAACTCATCAAGATGCCATTGGATGGACCCTAGCTGATTTGAAGGGGATAAGTTCATCCATATGCATGCATAAAATCTTGTTAGAAGAAGATGCTAGACCTTCCATTCAAGCTCAAAGAAGATTGAATCCCGTCATGAAAGAAGTGGTACAAAAGGAAGTGAGGAAGTTATGGCAGGCAGGGGTAATCTACCCCATTTCTGATAGCCCATGGGTTAGTCCCATCCATGTAGTTCCCAAGAAAGGTGGCATAACGGTGGTGCCAAATGAGAAGAACGAACTCATACCCACAAGAACCGTTACTGGGTGGAGGATGTGCATAGACTACAGGAAGCTCAATGAAGCCACCAGAAAAGATCATTTCCCACTCCCATTCATGGATCAGATGCTTGAAAGGCTTGCCGGACATGCTTACTATTGTTTCTTGGATGGATATTCAGGCTACAACCAAATAGTAGTTGATCCTAATGATCAAGAGAAAACATCATTTGTTTGTCCATATGGAGTTTTTGCTTATAGACGCATGCCCTTTGGATTGTGCAATGCACCTGCCACTTTCCAAAGATGCATGCTGTCCATCTTTTCGGACATGATTGAAAAATTTATTGAGGTCTTCATGGACGATTTTTCTGTGTTTGGGGATTCTTTTCCCAGCTGCCTACACCACCTTGCCTTGGTGCTTAAGAGGTGCCAAGAGACTAATCTAGTATTAAACTGGGAAAAGTGTCATTTCATGGTCACAGAAGGAATAGTCCTTGGCCACAAAATCTCTAATAGAGGCATGGAGGTGGACAGAGCTAAGGTGGAAATCATTGAAAAACTACCTCCACCAAGTAATGTCAAGGCAGTTAGGAGCTTTTTGGGCCACGCTGGTTTTTACAGAAGGTTTATTAGAGACTTTTCTAAAATAGCCAAACCTTTGAGTAACTTGCTTGTCTCTGATACACCCTTTGTATTTGATGGAAATTGCATGCTAGCCTTTGAACTTTTGAAGCAAAAACTTTCCTCTGCACCTATCATTGCCCCACCTGATTGGAACTTACCGTTTGAACTGATGTGTGATGCATCAGACCTTGCTATTGGGGCAGTGTTAGGACAAATGAAAGACAATTTGGTACATGTGATTTATTATGCCAGTAAAGTCTTGAATGCTAACCAAAGGAATTACACAACCACTGAAAAAGAACTCTTGGCAATAGTCTTTGCATTTGAAAAATTTAGATCTTATCTCATTGGATCTAAAGTCATTGTTTTCACTGATCATTCAGCTTTAAAATATTTACTTGCCAAACAAGAATCTAAACCGAGACTTATTAGATGGGTTCTTTTGTTGCAGGAATTTGACATTGAAATCAAAGACAAGAAGGGTGTAGAGAACAAGGTGGCAGATCATTTATCAAGGATACCATGTGAGGAAGGAAGCACACAAAGCACACATGTAAATGAGTGCTTTCCTGATGAACAACTCATGCTAATTCACAAAGCACCCTGGTTTGCAGACATAGCAAACTTCAAGGCCACTGGGAGTTTACCTTTGGAATTTAACAAACATCAAAAGAAGAAATTGGTAAATGATGCCAAATACTTCATCTGGGACGAACCATACTTGTTCAAAAAATGTTCCGATGGCATACTCAGAAGATGCATATCCGAGGAAGAAGGAAGGGAAGTTTTATGGGACTGCCATGGCTCCACTTATGGAGGGCACTTTGCAGGGGAAAGAACAGCAGCTAAGGTGTTGCAGTGTGGTTTTTATTGGCCTACTATTTTCAAAGATGCAAAAGAATTAGTGAAGCACTGCCCTGAATGCCAGAAAGCTGGGAACCTGCCAAGAAGAAATGAAATGCCACAACAATTCATTCTGGAACTTGAATTGTTTGATGTATGGGGGATAGATTTCATGGGACCATTTCCCTCCTCATACTCGAATAATTACATTCTTGTGGCAGTAGATTATGTCTCCAAATGGGTTGAAGCAATAGCAACTCCAACCAATGATAATAAGGTAGTCATGAACTTCCTCAGAAAACACATTTTTTGCCGTTTTGGGGTTCCAAGAGCAATCATCAGTGATGGAGGAAGCCACTTTTGCAACAAACCATTAGAGGCATTGCTCCTAAAATATGGAGTCAAACACAGGGTAGCCACACCATACCATCCACAGACAAGTGGGCAAGCCGAAATATCTAACAGAGAACTCAAAAGAATCCTGGAAAAAACTGTGGGAACTTCAAGAAAGGACTGGTCGATTAAGCTAGATGATGCTCTTTGGGCATATAGGACAGCTTTCAAAACACCAATTGGAATGTCTCCTTACCAACTAGTATATGGAAAAGCTTGCCATCTGCCACTGGAGTTGGAGCACAAGGCATACTGGGCCTTGAAACTTCTGAACTTGGACAACAAAGCCGCTGGAGAAAGAAGGATGTTGCAAATTCAAGAATTGGAAGAATTCAGAGCGGAAGCTTATGAGAATGCCAAAATTTACAAAGAAAAAGCAAAGAAGAAGCATGACAGCAACATAGCCCCAAGGAAATTTAAAGAAGGGCAAAAAGTATTGCTCTACAATTCTAGGCTGAAGCTATTTCCAGGGAAGTTAAAATCAAGGTGGTCTGGACCATTCCTTGTCACCAAGGTCTCCAACTATGGACAAGTAGAAATCATGGAAGAAAAGTCGCAACGAACCTTCATTGTTAACGGTCAAAGACTCAAACATTACTTGGGAGATGTGGAGGAGAAGGACAAAGTTAAATATCACCTCAACTGAGGAAGCTGACCGTCAAGCTAATGACGTTAAACAAGCGCTTGTTGGGAGGCAACCCAATCTGAGGTAATACCTTTTTGCTGTTTCTTTTATTTGTTTCAATAAAAGGGGTAAAGTAGTTTCTGTGCATTGCAAAGAATTAAGTTTGGTGTTTCACACCAAACAATGAATTCATGGATCCATAAGTCAAAGGGGAATGTGTGACTCTAAGTTTGGTGTTCCACCATAAAGATCAACTGAACACAACAACCTGTGAATTATGTGAAAGGAACAACTATTCTAAGCAGTCACAGAAATGCTTAAAACCCTTAGTAGCAACATCATTCCAAGATAACTCAAGGATTCAAAGAACACAGAGAAGCAAGTGGGAGACTAAGTTTGGTGTTCACACACCAACTTAAGAATCCGATACTTACCCACACATAGTTGAGCTAACCACTTAAGTGCTTGAGGAGCAAGCAACTTCATTACTCTTTGCAGGAAAGGAAACAAGAACCTTAAAGCATGAAGCAACATTTAGGAAGAAGAAGGAGAAATCAAAGTGTTTCCTGACAACAAAGAGAAAACAAGGAATTTCACAAGGTGGTATTATTCCTTGATAATTCTTTAAAAAGGGTAAACAAAAGCATGCGTGTTCTGGTTTAAACTGTAAATGTTGAATCTTTCTGGAATGTGTAGTTTTTTTTTTAGTTAATTGCTTTGAATAAAGTGAGTGCCTAGATGTTTGGATATAACTTCACCTTCTTAAACAAGTGCGTGCCATGCTTGTTCTGTTTCAAAAATAAAAGAAAAGTTTGGACAAAAGTAACTTGGCTAAATTAGTGACAAATCAAGTAGAATTAAGTGGTGGTATGCATGCTTGATTGTTTAGTCACATCACTAAAATTAGAGTGTAGAATTATCATTTTTTATGTAGAAGTAAAAATTGTCTATGGATCTTGATGAATAAATGTCTTTGGCCATGAAAAAGAAAGAAAAAGGAAAAGAAAAAGCCACGGAAAAAGGCAACCAAAAAGCAAAAAAATTGAGAAAATAAGCTAGGCACCAATGGTTTGAACTTCTGAGACAAATGCCTGTGGTGTTTATGTATTAAGGATATGCTTGGATGAATAGGTTCTGAGGAGTGTTTCAACACTTGGTAACTTGGGTTAACTAACCCGGGATTATCAACCAAAAGTCCATTATCAAGAGCAACCTAAATACAAAACATTTAGTCACACAAAGAGGTGCTGGGCACCAATGTCTCAAGAAGAAATGTGAACTAAAATGCCTAAAGTGGATATGTGTAGTGCACTGTTAAGAAAAAGAAAATGCCAAAGGCTTGTGCAACACATGACACTAAGCAAACAAGGAGCAAAAGAAGCTCCAAGAAAAAGAAAAGAAAAACAAAAAAGAGAAAAGTGCCAAAGACATAAGAATAACAGGAGTCCATAGCAATTTTTGATGGATGCAATGAAAAAGTGATAATCCTACCTGATAAGTATGAAAAAGTGATGCTGCAACTTTCTGCATAAAACCCTTCTGATGAACTTCAAATGCTTGCTAATATAGCCAATGTAATTACTTTCTGTTCATACTTTCTTCTCAAATAACTCAGGACTTGCTTAGGGACAAGCAAGTATTAAGTTTGGTGTTGTGATGCCAAGGCATCATAGGCTAGTTTCACTAGCATTTTTCTGTTAGTTTTAGTTGTTTTATGCATTTTCTTGAGCTTAAAGTAACCAAAAATGGTTAAATGAAGAACAAAGTAATGAACCATCCAAACAATATGATTTTGATGCAAATTCCATGAGTTTTAGTTGTATTACTTAAATGCTATGAATGAAAGATTTCTCATGAAATTTTGCAAGACTTTGATGCAATTGTTTGGATGATTTCAGGGAAGAAGAGGCTAAGCAAGGAAGCAACAAAATCAATAAAGGAAGCTTGAATATCACATGTGGAGTTTAAGTTCCAGTTTAAGCCTAAACTGGAGCTTAAACGCCAAAATCATGAAGGATAAGAAATGCTGGGATTGAAGTTTAACCTCCAGTTTGACCTCAAACTGGAGGTTAAACGCCAGAATGAAAAGCCTCACTTAAGGAGCATTCCACGTTTAACCTCCAGTTTGACCTCAAACTGGAGGTTAAACGCCAGAATGAGTATGCCACCCAGGGAGGAGTTCCACGTTTAACCTCCAGTTTGACCTCAAACTGGAGGTTAAACGCCAGAACCAGGAAGAGTACCAGGGGCCATTCCACGTTTAAGCTCCAGTTTGACTCAAACTGGAGCTTAAACGTGTTCGATAGTTTTTTCACTCCAGGGTTGCTCTCTCCATCTCCACGTTTAACCTCCAGTTTGACCCCAAACTGGAGGTTAAACGTGTTCGACACCTCCAGGGCCACCATTCCAAGCTTCCACGTTTAACCTCCAGTTTGACCTCAAACTGGAGGTTAAACGTGTTCGACACCTCCAGGGCCACCATTCCAAGCTTCCACGTTTAACCTCCAGTTTGACCTCAAACTGGAGGTTAAACGTGTTCGACCTCCAGGGCTGCCCTTCCTATCTCCACGTTTAAGCTTCAGTTTAACCTTAAACTGAAGCTTAAACGTGTTCGACTACATGACTCTCCAGGGCTACCTTCTTCCATTTCCACGTTTAAGCTTCAGTTTAACCTTAACTGAAGCTTAAACGTGCTTCTACAAATGGCCTCACTGGAAGTGTCTGGCGTTTAAGTTGCAGTTTAAGCTTAAACTACAACTTAAACGCCACTCTTGAAAAGGGTTTCTGGGCCAAAAATATTGTGATTTAAGTTAGTCTTTGAGCACAATTATTAACTTAAACTTACTTTGGTATGAAACCCAATTGAATATCATGGTTTATGGGATTGGGCCTGAAGGATTGATGAGTTTGAAATCTCAATTTATTTGAGTCATGTGTCATTATTTGATTATCACTAAGTTGGCTCAATAAATGTTACAGGATCTGGATCAACAACCTCATCAAGATTATGGATCATAAACCCAAGGCAAAAGGAAAGCAAGGAGAGGCCTCAAAGCCCAAGAAGCACAACTGAAGCTCAATATAGAAAGTGTATAAATAGGATAGAAGTTAAGTTAGAGGGGACTTTCACTTTTAGCCAGTTTTCCTTTCTTGTAATTGAATTCAGAGCTATGACTCACTAAACCCCCTTTCATTGGGTTAGGGAGCTCTATTGTAATTCAATGAATCAATAATAGTTTATCTTCTTCTTCAATCTTTTCTCTTGAATTTTGTTAGAAAGCTTCTCGATCTAATTCCATTGAGTAGTTGTCTTGGGAAAGAAACTACTCATACTTGGAATCCTTCGGAGCCTTGGGAAAGGAATGGAGGATTCATGCTAGAGAAGCTTTCTCACAGTGGATTGGATTGGGGTTTGGATGGATATTGTGACATGTAATCCTACCAAATTGTGGTTCATGAAATTGTGTGGTATAATCAGTGATCAAGCATCATCTCTTCTTATGAACATTTAAACCAAGGGATTGGGAATTTGTTTGTTTTTAGAGAGCATTGGTGAGCCAAGGAATTGGGATCCAATCATATAAGATTGCCAAGCAAAATTCAATGAATGCATTGGTTGAGGAAGAGATTTACATGTTTTGATTCGGAGATTTCAATATCTCCTAAACCCAATGAATTCCCCATTTCTGATTTCCACTTTCTCTTTACATTCTGCAATTCAATTCTTGCAATCATCCCCATTCCCATTTAATTTCAGCAATTTACATTCTGCTCTTTAATTCATGCAATTTAAGATTCAGCCATTTAATTTTCTTGTCATTTACTTTTCCCGCCAATTTTACATTCCGCAATTCTCATCTCAAATCTTGATTCCGCTCAACTAGAACACACTTCTAATCCGAATTGCTCACTCAACCAATCCTTGTGGGATTCGACCTCACTCTATTGTGAGTTTTTACTTGACGACGATAACCGGTGCACTTGCCGGAAGGAATTTTGCCGATCGTGCAATTTCCTAAATCGTAGCATAACACGTTTATGCGCATCACTCCTCCATTTTCTTCTTCTTCTACTACTTCCTTTCTTCTTTTTCTCGGGGACGAGCAAACCTTTTAAGTTTGGTGTGGTAAAAGCATTGCTTTTTGTTTTTCCATAACCATCAATCGCACCTAAGGCCAGAGAAACCTCAAGAAAGAGGAAAGGGAAGGCAATTGCTTCCACCTCTGAGTCATGGGAGATGGAGAGATTCATCTCAAAGGTCCATCAAGACCACTTCTATGAAGTTGTGGCCAAGAAAAAGGTGATCCCTGAGGTCCCTTTTAAGCTCAAAAAGAGTGAATATCCGGAGATCTGACAAGAGATTAGAAGAAGAGGATGGGAAGTTCTCTCTAATCCTATTCAACAAGTCAGGATCTTAATGGTTCAAGAGTTCTATGCAAACGCATGGATCACTAGGAGCCATGATCAAAATAGGAACCTGAATCCAAAGAATTGGCTTACAATGGTTCGGGGGAAATACTTAGATTTCAGTCCGGAAAATGTAAAGTTGGCGTTCAACTTGCCAATGATGCAAGAAAACACACGCCCCTACACTAGAAGGGTCAACTTTGATCAAGGGTTGGACCAAGTCCTCATGGACATATGTGTGGAAGGAGCTCAATGGAAAGTTGACTCAAGAGGCAAGCCGGTTCAATTGAGAAGACCGGACCTTAAGCCTGTAGCTAGAGGATGGTTGGAGTTCATCCAACGCTCAATTATTCCTACTAGCAACCGGTCTGAAGTTACTGTAGACCGGGCCATCATGATCCATAGTATATACCTCAAGAGAGAAGTGGAAGTTCATGAGATTATACCTCAAGAACTCTACAAGGTGGCTGACAAGTCATCCACTTTGGCAAGGTCAGCCTTTCCTCACCTTATTTGCCACCTCTGCAATTCGGCTGGAATTGACATAGAGGGAGATATCCTCATTGATGAGGACAAGCCAATCACTAAGAAAAGGATAGAGCAAACAAGAGATCATGGACCTCAACAAGAGCATGAGGAAATTCCTCACCATGAAATCCCTGAGATGCCTCAAGGGATGCACTTCCCTCCACAAAACTATTGGGAGAAAATCAACACTTTCCTAGGAGAATTAAGTTCCAACATGGGACAACTAAGGATGGAGCACCAAGAGCACTCCATCATCCTCCATGAGATTAGAGAAGATCAAAGAGCTATGAGGGAGGAGCAACAAAGACAAGGAAGAGACATAGAGGAGCTCAAAAGCACCATTGGTTCTTCAGGAAGAGGAAGATGCCACCCTCACTAAGGTGGACTCGTTCCTTAATCTCCTTGTTCTTATTTTCCTGTTTTTCGGTTTTTGAGCCTTATGTTTTATTTATGTTTGTGTCTTTACTATATGATCATTAGTGTTTAAGTGTCTATGTCTTAAAGCTATGAATGTCCTATGAATCCATCACCTATCTTAAATGAAAACTATTCTAAAAACAAAAGAAAAAGAAGTACATGGTTTCGAATTCATCCTTGAAATTAGTTTAATTATTTTGATGTGGTGACAATACTTTTTATTTTCTGAATGAATGCTTGAACAGTGCATATGTCTTTTGAAATTGTTGTTTATGAATGTTAAAATTGTTGGCTCTTGAAAGAATGATGAAAAAGGAGAAATGTTATTTGATAATCTGAAAAATCATAAACTTGATTCTTGAAGCAAGAAAAAGCAGTGAAAAAAAAATCTTGCGAAAAAAAGAAAAGAAAAGAAAATTGGCGAAAAAAATAATAAAAGAAAGAAAAAGAAAAAGCAAGAAGAAAAAGCCAAGAGCTCTTTAAACCAAAAGGCAAGAGCAAAAAGCCAGTAACCCTTTAAACCAAAAGGCAAGGGTAATAAAAAGGATCCAAGGCTTTGAGCATCAGTGGATAGGAGGGCCCAAGGGAATAAAATCCTGGCCTAAGCGGCTGGTGCACAAAATCGTTACTCTCTTACAATTTCGCACACATGACCAGCAAGTACACTGGGTCGTCCAAGTAATACCTTACATGAGTAAGGGTCGATCCCACGGAGATTGTTGGCTTGAAGCAAGCTATGGTTGTCTTGCAATTCTTAGTCAGGATATTAATTGGTGATTATCAATTGACTTGCAAATGAACAAGAGAGCATGAATTAAAAGTTACTTGTTATGCAGTAAATGAGAATGTGTTGGAGTTTTGGAGATGCTTTGTCTTTTGAATTTCTGCTTTCCTCTGCCTTCTTGTTCACGCACGCACATTCCTCCTATGGAAAGCTGTATGTTGGTGGATCACCGTTGTCAATGGCTACCATCCATCCTTCCAGTGAAAAGGGTCCAAGTGCGCTGTCACCGCACGGCTAATCATCTGCAGGTTCTCAATTGTACCGGAATAGGATTTACTATCCTTTTGCGTCTGTCACCACGCCCAGCACTCGTGAGTTTGAAGTTCGTCATAGCCATTCAATCCCAGAATCCTACTCGGAATACCACAGACAAGGTTTAGACTTTCCGGATTCTCATGAATGCTGCCATCAATCTAGCTTATACCATGGAGATTCTGATTAAGGAATCTAAGAGATATTCATTCAATCTGATGTAGAACGGAGGTGATTGTCAGACACACGTTCATGGGTTGAGGAAGGTGATGAGTGTCACGGATCATCACCTTCTCCATAATTAGGCGCGAATGGATATCTTAGATAGGAACACGCATGTTTGAATGGAAAACAGGAATACTTGCATTAATTCATCGAGATACAGCAGAGCTCCTCACCCCCAACAATGGAGTTTAGAGACTCATGCCGTCAGAGATTACAAAGTTCAGATCTAAAATGTCATGAGATACACAATAAGTTTCTAAAAGTTGTTTAAATACTCTACTAGTAACCTAGGTTTACAGAAAATGAGTAAACTATGATAGATAGTGCAGAAATCCACTTATGGGGCCCACTTGGAGTGTGCTGGGGCTGAGACTAAAGCTTCTCACGTACATAAGGCTGTTTTGGGCGTTCAACGCCAGCTTTGGATCCATTTTTGGCGTTGAACTCCAACTTGTAACTTGTTTCTGGCACTGGACGCCAGACAGCAGCATGGAGCTGGCGTTGAACGCCAGTTTACGTCGTCTATCGTTGAGCAAAGTATGGACTATTATATATTGCGGGAAAGCCCTGGATGTCTAATTTCCAACAAAATTAGAAGCGCGCCATTTGGAGTTCTGTAGCTCCAGAAATTCTATTTTGAGTGCAGGGAGGTCAGAATCCAACAACAATCAGCAGTCCTTTTTCAGCCTGAATCAGATTTTTGCTCAGCTCCCTCAATTTTAGCTAGAAAATACCTGAAATTATAAAAAAACACACAAACTCATAGTAAAGTCCAGAAATATGAATTTTGCCTTGAAACTAATGAGAATAAACTAAAAACTAACTAAAATATACTAAAATCTATATGAAATTAACCCCAAAAAGCGTATAAAATACCCGCTCATCATAACACCAAACTTAAACTGTTGCTTGTCCTCAAGCAACTAGATAAATAAAATAGAATATAAATGAGTCAAGAAACAATAATGTCTCAGAGTTTTTGAGTGAAGCTCAGATTCTAATTAAATGAGCGGGGCTAGTAGCTTTTTGCTTCCGAACAGTTTTGGCATCTCGCTTTATCCATTGAAGCTCAGAGTGATTGGCATCTATAGGAACTTAGAATTCAGATAGTGTTATTGATTCTCCTATTTCAGTATGATGATTCTTGAACACAGCTACTTTATGAGTCTTGCCCGTGGCCCTAAGCACTTTGTTTTCCAGTATTACCACCGGATACATAAATGCCACAAACACATAATTGGGTGAACCTTTTCAGATTGTGACTCAGCTTTGCTAAAGTCCCCAATTAGAGATGTCCAGAGTTCTTAAGCACACTCTTCTTTTTGCTTTGGATCTTGACTTTAACCGCTCAGTCTCAAGTTTTTACTTGACACCTACACGCCACAAGCACATGGTTAGGGACAGCTTGGTTTAGCCGCTTAGGCCAGGGTTTTATTCCTTTAGGCCCTCCTATCCACTGATGCTCAAAACCTTGGGATCCTTTTTACTTGCCCTTGCCTTTTGGTTTTAAGGGTTATTGGCTTTTTGCTCTTGCCTCTTGGTTTTAAGAGCTTTTCTTTTTCTTTCTGTTTTTTTTTCGCTACTTTTTTTTTTCTGCAAGCTTTGTTCTTTGCTGCTTTTTCTTACTTCAAGAATCATTTTTATGATTTTTCAGATTATCAAATAACATGTCTCCTTGTTCACCATTCTTTCAAGAGCCAACATATTTAACAGTCTTAAACATCAAATTCAAAAGACATATGCACTGTTCAAGCATTCATTCAGAAGACAGAAAGCATTGCCACCACATGTAAATAATTAGAATTTTCTTATTAAAAACTCGAAAATTATTGCCTCTTATTCTAAAGAAATTCTTCTATTTTATTCATGTTTGATGATGATGAGAAAATTAAATTATAGCTTAATTGGTGATAAAATCAAAAAATATAGATACTAATTACTACTATATGACTCCTAAGGTAAAACTAGAATAAGAACAGTTATCACAGAGTTAAGGCTAAGATTGGAATTTAACAACCTTTGTTCTGGGGAATGGATGTTCCTCTAATTTGCGGGGTGCTTGGTCCTTCAAGAGATAATTTCTGGCGCTTTAATTCCCTTAAGTCACGCCCTTGCTCCTCCTGTTCTTTAATCAAATAGCAAAGAATGCTACTTTGTTCCTTCTGTTCTTTCATTATTTGTTCCATAGCTTCTCGCATCTTGGTAACTGATGTTTCAAGATACTCCCAGTATTCAGATTGAGGGATTTCTGGGAGAAATTCCTGTGTTTTCTTCTTGATGGGGTCATCCTGTGCTTGTTGTTTTTCCATTGATGCCTTGGTGATTGGTCGCTCAATTGAGATATACTCAGTTATTCCCATCCTTACTCCAGCATCCTTGCAGAGCATAGAAATCAAGCTTGGATAAGCCAACCTGGCATCCTTGGAATTTTTGTTTGCAATTTTGTAAAATTCAGTTGAAATCAGTTGATGAACTTCCACTTCTTTTCCCATCATGATGCAATGGATCATCACTGCTCTTCTAATAGTGACTTCAGAACGGTTGCTAGTGGGCAGCAGAGAATGCCCAATGAAGTCCAGCCATCCTCTGGCGACTGATTTGAGATCTTCTCTTTTGAGTTGATTAGGAACACCCTTCGTGCTGGTGGTCTACCTAGCTCCAGGGATGCATATGTCTTCTAGAATCTTATCCAGGCCCTTGTCTGTTCTCATCATTCTCCTATTGAAGGAGTCTGGATCATCTTTCAGCTGAGGTAGCTTTAAGATCTCCCTGATCCTGTCAGGGTGGGTATGAACAATCTTTCCTCTGACCAAGGTTCGATAGTCATAAATAGCAGATCCAGATAGTCTTAGCTTGTCTGTGTGCCACATATTAGCATAGAACTCCTGGACCATATTCCTTCCCACTTTCGTTTCAGGATTGGCTAGGATCTCCCAGTTCCTGATTCGAATTTGCTCCTGGATCTCCGGATATTCGTCTTCTTTCAGATCGAATCTAACTTCCGGGATCACTGATCTTAGACCCATTATTTTGTAATAATGGTCTGAATGTTCTTTAGTTAAGAACTTCCCTTGATTCCAAAGTGGTTTTGGAACACTCTCTTTCTTGCCTCTTGGAGTTGGTTGTTTTCCTTTAGGAGCCATGATCTTAGTGATCACGGATAAGCACACCAAACTTAGAGGTTTGCTTGTCCTCAAGCAAAAGAAAAGAAAGGAGAGGGAGAGAAGGAGAGCTAGGTGCAATTGTGGATGGAAGGGGAGGGAGGCCGAACCCATATTTAAAGGGAGAGGGGGGTTTTCGAAAATAGGGAGAAAGATAAGATAGAAGATATGATTTTTTTTAAAAAAATGATAAGAAAAGATATAGTTTAAAATTGAAAAGATATGAAAGATTTTTGAAAAAGATAAATCTAGATTTTGAAAAAGATAATGTGGAGATTTGAAAAAGATATTGATTAGTTAAAAATATTTTTGAATGAAAAGAGATAGATTTGTTTTGAAAATTTTGAAAAAGAGTTGAATTGGATTGAGAAAAGGATTTGTGCTTATGGATTAAGATACATTTAATATTTTTAAAATAGGGTTTTTAGAAATTAGGGATTTTAGAAATCAGGGTTCTTAATATGTTTATGTAAGAAATCATGAATTGAAACATGAAAATTGAGATTAGAATGAAAAACATGAAGAAAAAACGAATTTACCTCCTCCCCACCATCCTGGAGTTTGAACGCCCAAACGCTGCATGTTTTGGGCGTTCAACGCCCAAATGCTGCTTCTCCTGGGCGTTTAACGCCCAGTTGCTGCTTCTTTCTGGCGTTGAACGCCAGGAAGTCCTTTGTTGCTGGGCGTTTTTCTGAACGCCCAGAACGCTGTAAATCTGGCGTTAAATGCCCAGAAAGAGCTTTTTTCTGGCGTTCAACGCCCAATGGGCATCCTTACTGGCGTTCAACGCCCAGTGGATGTTTCTGTTGGGCGTTGAACGCCCAAAACAGACTTTTACTGGCATTTTCTTGCCAGTGAGCTCTTTTTCTCTGTTTTGTGTGCAGAATCCTTCTGTAATCCTGTGAACTTATACAATTGACTCTTTACCTTAGGATCAATGAACTTTATATAAACAAATAGAATCAAGAATAGGACAAAATGCTTAGAGGAAGTGATACCCCATGGCTGGGTTGCCTCCCAGTAAGCGCTTCTTTATTGTCTTTAGCTGGACCTTGCTGAGCTTTTAGTCTAGCTTCAGCCTTGAGAATTCTTGCTCAATATTGCCTTCAAGATAGTGCTTGATTCTCTGTCCATTAACAATGAACCTCTTATCTGAATCAATATCTTGAAGTTCCACATAACCATATGGTGATACACTTGTAATCACATATGGTCCTCTCCACCGGGATTTTAGTTTCCCGGGGAATAGCCTGAGTCTAGAGTTAAACAACAGAACCTTCTGTCCTGGTTCAAAGATTCTAGATGAAAGCTTTCTGTCATGCCACTTTTTTATTTTTCTTTATAAAGCTTGGCATTTTCGAAAGCAGTGAATCTGAATTCCTCTAGCTCATTTAGCTGGAGCAATCTTTTTTCTCCAGCTAATTTGGCATCAAAGTTCAGGAATCTGGTTGCCCAGTAGGCTTTATGTTCCAGTTCCACGGGCAGGTGACATGCCTTACTATAGACCAGTTGGTATGGAGAGGTCCCTATAGGAGTCTTGAATGATGTTCTGTATGCCCACAGAGCATCATCCAAGCTCCTTGCCCAATCCTTTCTACGGGTATTTACAGTCCGTTCTAGGATTCTTTTTAGCTCTCTGTTAGAGACTTCAGCTTGCTCATTAGTTTGTGGATGATATGGAGTTGCCACCTTGTGGCGAATCCCATACCGAACCATGGCAGAGTAAAGCTGTTTGTTGCAGAAGTGAGTGCCCCCATCACTGATTAGTACTCTAGGGACCCCAAACCTGCTGAAGATATATTTCTGGAGGAACTTCAGCACTATTTTAGTATCATTGGTGGGTGTGGCAACGGGCTCTACCCATTTTGATACGTAGTCAACTGCCACCAGAATATAAGTGTTTGAGTATGATGGTGGGAAAGGTCCCATGAAGTCAATTCCCCATACGTCAAATAACTCAATCTCCAAGATTCCTTGCTGAGGCATGGCATAACCATGAGGCAGATTACCAGCTCTTTGGTAACTGTCACAGTTACGTACAAACTCTCAGGAATCTTTATAGAGTGTGGGCCAATAGAAGCCATATTGGAGGACCTTGGTGGCTGTTCGCTCACCTCCGAAATGGCCTCCATATTGTGATCCATGGCAATGCCATAGGATTCTCTGTGCTTCTTCTCTAGGCACACATCTCCGGATTATTCCATCTGCACATCTATTGAAGAGATAGGGTTCATCCCACAAGTAGTACTTTGCATCAGTAATTAATTTTTTCTTTTGTTGCCTGCTGTACTCCTTGGGAATGAACCTTGCAGCTTTGTAGTTTGCAATGTCTGCAAACCATGGTGTTTCCTGAATGGCAAACAAATGCTCATCCGGAAAGGTCTCAGAGATTTCAAGAGAGGGGAATGACGCCCCTTCTATTGGCTCTATCCGGGACAGATGATCAGCCACTTGGTTCTCTGTCCCTTTTCTGTCTCTTATTTCTATATCAAACTCTTGCAGAAGCAACACCCATCTTATGAGCCTGGGTTTTGAATCCTGCTTTGTGAGTAAATATTTAAGAGCAGCATGGTTAGTATACACAATCACCTTTGATCCTACTAAGTATGATCTAAACTTGTCAATGGCATAAACCACTGCAAGCAATTCTTTTTCTATGGTTGTGTAATTTTTCTGGGCATCATTTAAAACGCGGCTAGCATAATAAATGACATGCAGAAGCTTGTTATGTCTCTGTCCCAGTACTGCACCAATGGCGTGATCACTGGCATCACACATTAGCTCAAATGGTAATGTCCAGTCTGGTGCAGAAATAACTGGTACTGTGACTAGCTTAGCTTTCAGCGTTTCAAATGCCTGCAGACACTCTGTGTCAAACACAAATGGCATGTCAGAACCTAGCAGATTGCTCAGAGGTTTTACGATTTTTGAAAAATCCTTTATAAACTTCCTATAGAATCATGCATGCCCCAGAAAGCTTCTGATTGCCTTAACATTGGCGGGTGGTGGTAATTTTTCAATTACCTCTATTTTTGCTTGATCCACCTCTATTCCCTTGTTTGAAATTTTATGCCCAAGGACAATCCCTTCAGTCACCATAAAGTGACATTTTTCCCAGTTTAAAACCAGGTTGGTCTCTTGGCATCTTTTCAGAACTAGTTTCAGGTGATCAAGACAGGAGCTGAATGAGTCTCCATATACTGAGAAGTCATCCATGAAGACTTCCAGAAATTTTTCCACCATATCAGAGAAAATAGAGAGCATGCATCTCTAGAAGGTTGCAGGCGCATTACACAGCCCAAATGGCATCCTTCTATAAGCAAACACTCCAGATGGACATGTGAATGCTATTTTCTCTTGATCCTGGGGATCTACTGCAATCTGGTTATAGCCTGAGTAGCCATCCAAAAAGCAGTAATAATCATGACCTGCCAGTCTTTCTAGCATCTGGTCTATGAATGGTAAAAGAAAATGATCCTTTCTGGTGGCTGTATTGAGCCTTCTGTAGTCAATACACATGTGCCACCCTGTAACTGTTCTTGTAGGAACCAGTTCATTCTTTTCATTATGAACCACTGTCATGCCTCCCTTTTTGGGGACAACTTGGACAGGGCTCACCCAGGGACTATCAGAAATAGGATAAATAATCCCAGCCTCCAGTAATTTGGTGACCTCTTTCTGCACCACTTCCTTCATGGCAGGATTTAGCTGCCTCTGTGGTTGAACCACTGGTTTAGCATTATCCTCCAATAAGATTTTGTGCATGCATCTAGCTGGGCTTATGCCCTTAAGGTCATCTATGGACCACCCAAGAGTTGTCTTGTGTGTCCTTAGCACTTGAATAAGTGCTTCCTCTTCCTGTGGATTTAAGGCAGAGCTTATAATCACTGGAAAAGTGTCACATTCTCCCAGGAATGCATATTTCAGGGATGGTGATAATGGTTTGAGCTCGGGTTTAGGAGGTTTTTCCTCTTCCAGAGGAAATTTCAGAGGCTCTTTCATTTCCTCTGAATCCTCCAAATCAGGCTGAACATCTTTAAAGATGTCTTCCAACTCTGATTCGAGACTCGCAGCCATGTTGATCTCTTCTACCAAGGAGTCAATAAGATCAACTTTCATGCAGTCTTTTGATGTGTCTGGATGCTGCATGGCTTTGATAGCATTCAACTTAAACTCATCATCATTGACTCTCAGGGTTATTTCCCCCTGTTGGACATCAATGAGAGTTCGTCCAGTTGCTAGGAAGGGTCTTCCTAGAATGAGAGTAGCACTCTTGTGCTCCTCCATTTCCAGCACTACAAAGTCCGTGGGAAAGGCGAATGGCCCAACTCTGACAATCATGTCTTCAATCACTCCTGATGGGTATTTAATGGAGCCATCAGCAAGTTGGAGACATATCCGGGTTGGTTTAACTTCTTCAGTTAACCCAAGCTTTCTGATGGTGGAAGCAGGTATTAGATTGATGCTTGCCCCAAGATCGCATAAAGCTGTCTTAGTGCAATTCCCTTCTAATGTGCATGGTATCAGAAAACTCCCAGGATCTTTAAGCTTTTCCGGAAAGCTTTTCAGAATGACTGCACTGCATTCTTCAGTGAGGAGAACTCTTTCAGTTTCTCTCCAATCCTTCTTATGACTCAAGATCTCTTTCATGAACTTGGCATAAGAAGGTATTTGCTCAAGTGCCTCTGCAAATGGAATCTTTATTTCAAAAGTCCTGAGATAATCTGCAAAGCGAGCAAATTGCTTATCCTGTTCTTCTTGGCGGAGTTTTTGAGGATAAGGTATTTTGGCTTTATATTCTTCAACCTTAGTTGCTGTAAGTTTATTTCCTACAGAAGTGGTTGAAGAAGCCTTTTTAGATGGGTTGTTATCAGCACTTGTGTGTGTCTGATCCCTCACTGGCAATTGAGTGCCAGAGTTAGAAGCTGGAGTGACGTTAGACGCCAGCTCCTCATCTGTTCCTGGCGTCTGAACGCCAGAACTGTGCCCCTTTTGGGCGTTTAACGCCAGATCCTTGCTTGTTTCTGGCGTTGAACGCCAGTTCTGAGCATGGTCTGGGCGTTCAGTGCCAGCCTTCCACCCAATTTCTGGCGTTTTAGCACCAGAATTATTTTTCCCTAGGCTCTTACTGTCCTCAGATGGATTTTGGGTGGTTTGCTCATTTCTTGGTTTCCTGCTGCCTTGAAATGGGCCATTTAGTGCTTTACCACTTCTTAATTGAACTGCTTGGCATTCTTCTGTTATTTGTTTTGACAGCTGCTGCTTTGTTTGCTTTAATTGCACTTCCATGTTTATATTAGCCATCCTTGTTTCTTGTAGTTTATCCTTGAATTCAGCTAACTGCTTTATTAGAAAATCCAATTGCTGATTGAATTCAGCAGCTTGCTCTGCAGGACTGAGTTCAGCAGTTACTGTTTTAGTCTTTTCTTTCATGGAAGAGTCACTGCTTATGTACAGATGTTGATTTCTGGCAACTGTATCAATGAGCTCTTGAGCTTCTTCAATTGTCTTTCTCATGTGGATAGATCCACCAGCTGAGCAATCTAAAGAGATCTGAGCTCTTTCTGTAAGCCCATAATAGAAGATGTCTAACTGAACCCACTCTGAAAACATTTCAGAGGGGCATTTTTGTAGCATCTCTCTGTATCTCTCTCAGGCATCATAAAGAGATTCATTATCTCCTTGTTTAAAGCCTTGGATGTCCAGCCTTAGCTGTGTCATCCATTTTGGAGGAAAGTATTGATTCAGGAATTTTTCTGTCAGCTGTTTTCATGTCCTTATGCTAGCCTTAGGTTGGTTATTTAACCACCTCTTGGCTTGGTCTTTTACAGCAAATAGAAACAGTAATAATATGTAGACATCCTGATCTACTTCTTTATCATGTACTGTGTCAGCAATCTATAAAAACTATGCCAGAAACTCTGTAGGTTCTTCCTGTGGAAGACCGGAATACTGGCAACTTTGCTGCACCATGATAATGAGCTGAGGATTCAACTCAAAGCTACTGACTCCAATGAAGGGTATGCAGATACTGCTCCCATATGAAGCAGTAGAGGGGTTAGCATATGACCCCAGAGTCCTCCTAGACTGTTCATTTCCGCTTAGGTCCATGATGAAGAAAGGGAGATGATGTAAAATAGAAGAAAAATATTTTTATTTATTTAATTAATTTATTTTATTTTCGAAATAAATAAATTAAAATAAAATAAATAAAAATGGGTGAAGATTTTCGAAAAAATGAGGAAAGAGAAAGCGGTTAGGAAGTTTTGAAAAAAGATATGAAATTTTTTTTTAAAAGAAATCTGAATTTTAAAAATAGATTTTCGAAAATTTGTTTTAAAATAGAGAGGGAAGATATTTTTAAATTTAAGGAGGAGAGAGAAAAACAATAAAATAGCACAAGATTTAAAATTTTTAGATCTAATGCTCCTTGTTTTCGAAAATTTTGGAGGGAAAACACCAAGGAACACCAAACTTAAAAATTTTAAGATCAAGACACAAGAAAGACTCAAGAACACTTTGAAGACTCACAAGAACACAAGAACATGAAGAAAGAACACCAAACTTAAAATTTTTAGAAAACCAAAATAAAATTTTCGAAAAAACAAAGAAAAATCAACAAGAAAACACCAAACTTAAAGTTTGGCACAAGATTTAATAGAAAAATTACTTTTGAAAAATTTTTGAAAAGAAAATAAAAGACTCTGACCCAAAAGACAAAAATTTCCTAATCTAAGCAACAAGATTCACCGTCAGTTGTTCAAACTCAAACAATCCCCAGCAACGGCGCCAAAAACTTGGTGCACAAAATTGTTACTCTCTTACAATTTCACACACATGACCAGCAAGTGCACTGGGTCGTCCAAGTAATACCTTACGTGAGTAAGGGTCGATCCCACGGAGATTGTTGGCTTGAAGCAAGCTATAGTTGTCTTGCAATTCTTAGTCAGGATATTAATTGGTGATTATCAATTGACTTGCAAATGAAAAAGAGAGCATGAATTAAAAGTTACTTGTTATGCAGTAAATGAGAATGTGTTGGAGTTTTGGAGATGCTTTATCTTCTGAATCTCTGCTTTCCTCTGCCTTCTTGTTCACGCACACACATTCCTCCTATGGCAAGCTGTATGTTGGTGGATCACCGTTGTCAATGGCTACCATCCATCCTTCCAGTGAAAAGGGTCCAAGTGCGCTGTCACCGCACGGCTAATCATCTGCAGGTTCTCAATTGTACCGGAATAGGATTTACTATCCTTTTGCATCTGTCACCACGCCCAGCACTCGTGAGTTTGAAGTTCGTCACAGCCATTCAATCCCAAAATCCTACTCGGAATACCATAGACAAGGTTTAGACTTTCCGGATTCTCATGAATGCTGCCATCAATCTAGCTTATACCACAGAGATTCTGATTAAGGAATCTAAGAGATATTCATTCAATCTAATGTAGAACGGAGGTGATTGTCAGACACACGTTCATGGGTTGAGGAAGGTGATGAGTGTCATGGATCATCACCTTCTCCATAATTAGGCGCGAATGGATATCTTAGATAGGAACACGCATGTTTGAATGGAAAATAGGAATACTTGCATTAATTCATCGAGACACAGCAGAGCTCCTCACCCCCAACAATGGAGTTTAGAGACTCATGCCATCAGAGATTACAAAGTTCAGATCTAAAATGTCATGAGATACACAATAAGTTTGTAAAAGTTGTTTAAATACTCTACTAGTAACCTAGGTTTTGAGAAAATGAGTAAACTATGATAGATAGTGCAGAAATCCACCTATGGGGCCCACTTGGTGTGTGCTGGGGCTGAGACTAAAGCTTCTCACGTGCATAAGGCTGTTTTGGGCGTTCAACGCCAGCTTTGGATCCATTTTTGGCGTTGAACTCCAACTTGTAACTTGTTTCTGGCGCTGGATGCCAGACAGCAGCATGGAGCTGGCGTTGAACGCCAGTTTACGTCGTCTATCCTTGAGCAAAGTATAGACTATTATATATTGCTGGAAAGCCCTGGATATCTACTTTCTAACTCAATTGGAAGCGAGCCATTTGAAGTTCTGTAGCTCCAGAAATTCCATTTTGAGTGCAGGGAGGTCAGAATCCAACAACATCAGCAGTCCTTTTTCAGCCTAAATCAGATTTTTGCTCAGCTCCCTCAATTTCAGCTAGAAAATACCTGAAATTACAGAAAAACACACAAACTCATAGTAAAGTCCAGAAATATAAATTTTGCCTAGAAACTAATGAGAATAAACTAAAAACTAACTAAAATATACTAAAAATCTATATGAAATTAACCCCAAAAAGCGTATAAAATACCCGCTCATCAGCGACTAAACCAAGCTGTCCCTAACCATGTGCTTGTGGCGTGAAGGTGTCAAGTTAAAAGCTTGAGACTGAGCGGTTAAAGTCAAGGTCCAAAGCAAAAAAAAAAAAGAGTGTGCTTAAGAACCCTGGACACCTCTGACTAGGGACTCTAGCAAAGCTGAGTCACAATCTGAAAAGGTTCACCCAGTTATGTGTCTGTGGCATTTACGTATCCGGTGGTATACTGGAAAACAAAGTGCTTAGGGCCACGACCAAGACTCATAAAGTAGCTGTGTTCAAGAATCAACATACTGAACTAGGAGAATCAATAACACTATCTGAATTCTGAGTTCCCATAGATGCTAATCATTCTGAACTTCAAGGGATAAAGTGAGATGCCAAAACTGTTCAGAGGCAAAAAGCTACTAGTCCTGCTCATCTGATTGGAGCTAAGTTTCATTGATATTTTGGAATTTATAGTATATTCTCTTCTTTTTATCCTATTTGATTTTCAGTTGCTTGGGGACAAGCAACAATTTAAGTTTGGTGTTGTGATGAGCGGATAATTTATACGCTTTTTGGCATTGTTTTTACATAGTTTTCTGGAAGTTACTATGAGTTTGTGTATTTTTTTGTGATTTCAGGTATTTTCTGGCTGAAATTGAGGGACTTGAGAAAAATCAGATTCAGAGGCCGAAGAAGGACTGCAGATGCTGTTAGATTCTGACCTCCCTGCACTCAAAGTGGATTTTGTTGAGCTACAGAAGTCCAAATGGCGCTCTCTTAATTGCGTTAGAAAGTAGACATCCAGAGCTTTCCAGCAATTTATAATAGTCCATATTTTGCCTGAGTTTAGATGATGCAAACTGGCGTTCAACGCCAGCTTTCTGCCCTATTCTGGAGTTAAACGCCAGAGACAGGTTGCAAAGCAGAGTTAAACGCCAGAAACAGATTACAAACTGACATTTAAATCCAAGGAAGACCTCTACACGTGAAAGCTTCAATACTCAGCCCAAGCACACACCAAGTGGGTCCGGAAGTGGATTTCTGCATCATTTACTCGTTTTTGTAAACCCTAGTAACTAGTTCAGTATAAATAGGACTTTTTACTATTGTATTTACATCTTTTGGATCATTTTCGAGATCATCTTTGGATCATTTTAGATCTCTAGACCTCCATGGGAGGCTGGCCACTCGGCCATGTCTACCCTATTTTCACTTATGTATTTTCAACAGTAGAGATTCTGCACACCATAGATTAAGGTGTGGAGCTCTGCTGTTCCTCATGAATTAATGCAAAGTACTATTGTTTTTCTATTCAATTCAAGCCTATTTCTTCTCTAAGATATTCATTCGCACACAAGAACATAATGAATGTGATGATTATGTGACGCTCATCATCATTCTCACTTATGAACGCCTGCCTGACAAACACTTCCGTTCTACATGCAAACAAGCTTGAATACATATCTCTTAGCCTCCTGATCTACGATCAGAGTCTTCGTGGTATAGGCTAGAATTATTGGCGGCCATTCTTGAGATCCAGAAAGTCTAAACCTTGTCTGTGGTATTCCGGTAGGATCTGGGAAGGGATGGCTGTGACGAGCTTCAAACTCGCGAGTGCTGGGCGTAGTGACAGACGCAAAAGGATTACTGAATCCTATTCCAGCATGATTGAGAACCGACAGATGATTAGCCGTGCGGTGACAGCGCATTTTGGACCATTTTCACTGAGAGGACGGGAAGTAGCCATTGACAACGGTGATGCCCAACATACAGCTTGCCATGGAAAAGAGTATGATGGATTGGATGAAAGGAGTAGGAAAGCAAAGATTTAGAAGGAACTAAGCATCTCTATACGCTTATCTGAAATTCTCACCAATGAATTACATAAGTATTTCTATCTTATTTTACGTTTTATTTATCTTTTAATTATTAAAACTCTATAACCATTTAAATCCGCCTGACTGAGATTTACAAGGTGACCATAGCTTGCTTCAATCCGACAATCTCTGTGGGATCAAGCCTTACTCACGTAAGGTTTATTACTTGGACAACCCAGTACACTTGCTGGTTAGTTGTGCAAAGTTGTGACAAAGAACTAAGATTATGAACGTGCGTATTAAGTTTTCAGCGCTGTTACCAAGGAATGAATGATCACGATTTCATGCACCACTTATCTTTTGTTAGTCCTTCTTCCCCTTTTCCCTCCTTGATCCACATTCGGGCCATCTGGTATCAGAGCCTGCTGGGGAAGTAGAAATGTTATTATTATCATTAAACTATCTCTGAGGTTTATAACATCTCGGTTTTTTTTTTTTGAAAATTAAATAATTAGTTATTTATAAGTTATCATATTATATTGAGATTTTATTTTTAAGAAATCTATTTTTTTTTAACAAAGATAATTAAATAAAATTTTATGATTATCGAAATTTAATTTAAATATAACTTATTCTATTAGTTTGAACTATTTATTAAAAACTATTTTGATAGGCAAAAATTAAGTTAATCTTTTATAGTTATTATTATTATTATTAGTTACTTCTTTCTTTTGGCCGAAGCCATTAAGAAAATATGTATAAAGAAAAGCCAAATGTGGCTCATTTACAAGTATGTGTATATATATATATAACTAATGTCATTAAGGGACTAAGAAAGAAAAGAACGTGGCTTGCATGCTATTATACTTATATATGCTCATGACACTTAATAATACTTTTACACTACAAACTATCATTCATTAGCATCATTTTCTTTTATTACTTTTATTCATTATAGCCGAACCCTTTAGAAAGAAAAAGAGAAATAAAGGTCGTGGCTTATGTGTATACATATATCTATGCAACCATGACACCTGTTACATTCATTTAATAACCAATGATACCTAATAAACCTTATTACCACAAATCCTTTTTAATCACCCTCATCACTAATCATACTTCCTTTTTCTTCATGCATCACCGAACCAACTTTGAAAGAAAAAGAGAAAGTAAGCCGTGAGTGAGAGGAATCAGAAACCATGGAACCTTACCTCTTCTGAGTTCGATTTCTTACGATTTGTAACTCCAATAAAAAAATCTAATCCGGTAAAAGTGTTCGTATCTTCCTCCTCTACGTGTTGGTGTTACTTTTGTCCGGTGGAAATCGACGGTGACGTAGCTCCCCTACCCCTTGAGCTTGGCCACCTGGAGTTCTAGGAGGCACGGAGGATTCCGGACGTTTTTCCCTTCAACAGCACGGTCAGAAAGTTTCTCTAGAGTTTCGAGTATTTCGATTACGTACGAAGGTAGGGTTTTGATAAATTTTCACCGACTAAATGATATTTGAAAGTAAATTGATGTTTGGATTGAGTGTTATTGAAATTTGATTGCATTTCCTGTTGAATTTTGTTGGTATATTGATATTTTGATGAAGTTGTGTTTAGTCAGCTTGGGAATGGATCAATTTTTAGGATAATATTTTGATAAAAATAAAACAGGTTTTCAGTCTCGTTGAAGGACAAGATATCCGTTTGGAAATTTTATTTTAAGGGATGTCATTATATTTTTATAAAAGACTGAGGTTATGCTTACCGTTATAAACTAAGTTTTGAAAGGAAGATGCTACTTTGAGCTTTTATTCAAAATTATTGCCACAGGAGAGCAGATGTGACATTGTTTGGGCCTTAGTGCCAAATGTAAAGTGGGGGCGCCCACACACTGAGAACTGTTTTCCAGATGTACGCTTATTGATTTGGAAAGTCACACTGATGCGGCCTAGCCGTACGACTTAAAGTCACACTGATGCGGCCTGGCCGTACGACTTATAAGCACACTGATGCATCTGGAAAACCATATCTGGGACTTGTGCCCGGGTAATGTCGGGAGCGGGTAGGCAACCGACACATGAGCTCATGGCCTGCGTTAGGAATAGACATACATCATTCTTGCTGCGCATTTGCATTTTACTTGACATTGTGAAATTGTTTGTGATTGTCTTCTTGTGTTTATACATTCCTTAATGTTATTCTGAATTGTGGTGACTAGATATTTCGTTGTGAATCACTTGAACTGTGGTAATCCTGACTAAACTAACCACCCTCGACCCTACTAAGAACCCCCCAGTTCTTACCCCTTCTCTTCCTCCCCTTCAGATGGAGACCGGAGTTATATTCTACGAGATGGACCCTCCCTATATATACGAGGATATTGTACAGCATAGGTTTTATGTAGTAGCTGCGGAGATTAGGACTCGTATGTACATTCTGCGTGATCATCCTTTCCATCACCCGATTGACACTCCACAGTTTAACCCCGACATGCCCTATGAGTTCCCACTGCAGTGGCTCCACCCGGATGCTCCATTTCACCCGTTTCATGATGGGCCGGTGCCTCACCAGCATCCCGATCAGCCTGCGGATCAGGCGGACCCTGAGCCTGAGCCCATGGAGGAGCATTTTCCAGAGCCTGTACCGGAGGAGGACATTCCCGTGGAGCAGATTTCAGTATCTTCATCCGAGCCATCTTCTGAGGAGCCGCTCACCGCCTCTATTAGTGGACCGGCGAGTGCTGGTCAGACCAGTAGCACGAGTGCCAGTGCCCCTCCCGAGATTATAGAGATTTCCGATGACGAGGACGAGGATCCTGAGGAGTGTTCTGATGTGGTTGTGATCTCTTCTGACGATGACAGCTGAGTCCTGGGAGCTGTGGTTGGGCCTTTTGATAGTTTTTTTTGTGTTAGTCTAGCCTTTGTGTTAATCTCTCACTTTTGGTCAGACTCACTGAGAGAGTAGGGTGTATATAGTGGACTAGGCTAGTTCGGGTGCCAGTTTAGGGGTTTTCTATATGGACCAGGACCCGGAGTGTTGAGTTGTACATAGTAGTATTTTCTGAAGGGTTGTATGCTAACTCAGGATATATATATACATATACTTATATGTACGACAGTACCTGTATGCTTATGCTTGTGTATGTTTAATTAGTTGTTCTTGCAAGTTTTCTTATAAAAGTTTATCCAAAACTCGATAGTACACTAACCCGATTACAGGCTTAATAATACATAGTAAAGGTTTTATGTGAACAAGTTGGTGACACTTGATTTCTAGTATGATCATGACTTACTAGGGATTGGGTCGTTACAACTTGGTATCAGAGCAGTTCGTTCCTATTAAAGCCTGGGGATATGGACTGAATCATGCTTCATTGCATTCTCTGAGTTGTGTCTCATGCACATAGGATATCGTTGTGATATGAATTGCATGATTGTCACTGTGTTTCCATTTTAGAGACTATTCACACTTTGCCTGAAATGTTAAGACTGATCACCTTAATATTACATGTTGGGTGTGCACAGAATCTTGATGGCTGCACGGGGACGAGGACGTGGTAGGCGTGGTGCGAACCATGCAGAGGAACCGACGAGGGGTGCAGATGCTTTTATAGCTGCAATGAACACCATGGCTGAGGCTGTGCGTGAAACGGCAACTGCTACTACGCGAGCAATTGACCGTTTAGGGGAGAGGAACGGAGATCGTAACGGAGGACGCAATGGTGAGCGTGGTGGAGACGGTAATGATAATGAAGGTGTCGGAAACCACGATAACCCTATGACACTAGCAACCTTTCTGAAGGTAAATCCGCCCAAGTTTAAGGGGACGCTTGTTGCAACTGAAGCTGACAATTGGTTCCGTGGTATTGAGAGGTCATTGCGAGCGCAACATGTACCAGAAAGACAGTACGTGGAATTTGCGACCTATATGCTGGAGGGAGAAGCTGAACACTGGTGGCATGGAGTGCAATGCTTGTTAAGGCAGGTGGTGGAAGAGATTGACTGGGATACTTTTAAGGAGGAATTTTACAAAAAGTACTTCCCTAGAACTGTTCGTGATGCCAAAGAAATGGAACTAATGCAGTTGACGCAGGGGAATATGTCAGTAGCAGAGTATACTCGGAAATTTGAGGATTTGTGCCGATTCTCTAAGATCTGTCAGGGAAACCCAAATGATTTTGAGGAATGGAAGTGTTTGAAGTACGAAGGAGGACTCTGCGAAGAACTAATGCACTCCTTGGTACCACTGCAAATACGAAACTTTGCAGAGCTTGTCAATAGGAGTCAGTTGGTGGAAGACTGCACCAAGAAGGTGGCGGCAGTAAAGATGAGTCGTCAAGAATTACCTCCAAAAAATTTTAATCGGTATATAGCCCCTCAGGGAAGGAACTTTAAGATGAATAGGACACTTCCTTATGGGAATCAGCAAGTTAGTAATCTTCCTGCTCGTGACAATATTGATAGGCAAGGACGAGATACTGGAAAGCGACCACAGCCAGCATTAACAAACCTTGTTTGTAATCAGTGTGGGAAGAACCATGGTGGGAATCCATGTCGATTGGGTTCGAGCGTTTGTTACTTTTGTGGTATGCCTGGACACATAGCGAGGAATTGTGAGAAGAAGATTGCTCAAGATTTAGCTAAATCTCAGCAGCCGGGAAGAGTATTTACAATGATGACTGAAGATGCTCGTACTCGGACTCCCTGACCCAAGGTCAGTATTGTGCTAAGACTCGCTCCTTAACTGCACTTTATGTTTCTGGTGCGTCACATTCTTGTATTTCTTTAACTGCTATACGTAAGTTGAGACGAGATGAGGACACACGACATACCTGAGGACTAGAAAATAAGATAAGAACTGTTTACTCGCACTTGCTTACAGGTAAAGGAAATGTTGAGGGTAAAATTTTCTTTTAGGACGAAAATTTTCGTTTATAGCAATTTTCGAGGACGAAAATTTTTGTAAGGTGGGTAGGATATAACATCTCGGTTTTTTTTTTTTGAAAATTAAATAATTAGTTATTTATAAGTTATCATATTATATTGAGATTTTATTTTTAAGAAATCTATTTTTTTTAACAAAGATAATTAAATAAAATTTTATGATTATCGAAATTTAATTTAAATATAACTTATTCTATTAGTTTGAACTATTTATTAAAAACTATTTTGATAGGCAAAAATTAAGTTAATCTTTTATAGTTATTATTATTATTATTAGTTACTTCTTTCTTTTGGCCGAAGCCATTAAGAAAATATGTATAAAGAAAAGCCAAATGTGGCTCATTTACAAGTATGTGTATATATATATATAACTAATGTCATTAAGGGACTAAGAAAGAAAAGAACGTGGCTTGCATGCTATTATACTTATATATGCTCATGACACTTAATAATACTTTTACACTACAAACTATCATTCATTAGCATCATTTTCTTTTATTACTTTTATTCATTATAGCCGAACCCTTTAGAAAGAAAAAGAGAAATAAAGGTCGTGGCTTATGTGTATACATATATCTATGCAACCATGACACCTGTTACATTCATTTAATAACCAATGACACCTAATAAACCTTATTACCACAAATCCTTTTTAATCACCCTCATCACTAATCATACTTCCTTTTTCTTCATGCATCACCGAACCAACTTTGAAAGAAAAAGAGAAAGTAAGCCGTGAGTGAGAGGAATCAGAAACCATGGAACCTTACCTCTTCTGAGTTCGATTTCTTACGATTTGTAACTCCAATAAAAAAATCTAATCCGGTAAAAGTGTTCGTATCTTCCTCCTCTACGTGTTGGTGTTACTTTTGTCCGGTGGAAATCGACGGTGACGTAGCTCCCCTACCCCTTGAGCTTGGCCACCTGGAGTTCTAGGAGGCACGGAGGATTCCGGACGTTTTTCCCTTCAACAGCACGGTCAGAAAGTTTCTCTAGAGTTTCGAGTATTTCGATTACGTACGAAGGTAGGGTTTTGATAAATTTTCACCGACTAAATGATATTTGAAAGTAAATTGATGTTTGGATTGAGTGTTATTGAAATTTGATTGCATTTCCTGTTGAATTTTGTTGGTATATTGATATTTTGATGAAGTTGTGTTTAGTCAGCTTGGGAATGGATCAATTTTTAGGATAATATTTTGATAAAAATAAAACAGGTTTTCAGTCTCGTTGAAGGACAAGATATCCGTTTGGAAATTTTATTTTAAGGGATGTCATTATATTTTTATAAAAGACTGAGGTTATGCTTACCGTTATAAACTAAGTTTTGAAAGGAAGATGCTACTTTGAGCTTTTATTCAAAATTATTGCCACAGGAGAGCAGATGTGACATTGTTTGGGCCTTAGTGCCAAATGTAAAGTGGGGGCGCCCACACACTGAGAACTGTTTTCCAGATGTACGCTTATTGATTTGGAAAGTCACACTGATGCGGCCTAGCCGTACGACTTAAAGTCACACTGATGCGGCCTGGCCGTACGACTTATAAGCACACTGATGCATCTGGAAAACCATATCTGGGACTTGTGCCCGGGTAATGTCGGGAGCGGGTAGGCAACCGACACATGAGCTCATGGCCTGCGTTAGGAATAGACATACATCATTCTTGCTGCGCATTTGCATTTTACTTGACATTGTGAAATTGTTTGTGATTGTCTTCTTGTGTTTATACATTCCTTAATGTTATTCTGAATTGTGGTGACTAGATATTTCGTTGTGAATCACTTGAACTGTGGTAATCCTGACTAAACTAACCACCCTCGACCCTACTAAGAACCCCCCAGTTCTTACCCCTTCTCTTCCTCCCCTTCAGATGGAGACCGGAGTTATATTCTACGAGATGGACCCTCCCTATATATACGAGGATATTGTACAGCATAGGTTTTATGTAGTAGCTGCGGAGATTAGGACTCGTATGTACATTCTGCGTGATCATCCTTTCCATCACCCGATTGACACTCCACAGTTTAACCCCGACATGCCCTATGAGTTCCCACTGCAGTGGCTCCACCCGGATGCTCCATTTCACCCGTTTCATGATGGGCCGGTGCCTCACCAGCATCCCGATCAGCCTGCGGATCAGGCGGACCCTGAGCCTGAGCCCATGGAGGAGCATTTTCCAGAGCCTGTACCGGAGGAGGACATTCCCGTGGAGCAGATTTCAGTATCTTCATCCGAGCCATCTTCTGAGGAGCCGCTCACCGCCTCTATTAGTGGACCGGCGAGTGCTGGTCAGACCAGTAGCACGAGTGCCAGTGCCCCTCCCGAGATTATAGAGATTTCCGATGACGAGGACGAGGATCCTGAGGAGTGTTCTGATGTGGTTGTGATCTCTTCTGACGATGACAGCTGAGTCCTGGGAGCTGTGGTTGGGCCTTTTGATAGTTTTTTTTGTGTTAGTCTAGCCTTTGTGTTAATCTCTCACTTTTGGTCAGACTCACTGAGAGAGTAGGGTGTATATAGTGGACTAGGCTAGTTCGGGTGCCAGTTTAGGGGTTTTCTATATGGACCAGGACCCGGAGTGTTGAGTTGTACATAGTAGTATTTTCTGAAGGGTTGTATGCTAACTCAGGATATATATATACATATACTTATATGTACGACAGTACCTGTATGCTTATGCTTGTGTATGTTTAATTAGTTGTTCTTGCAAGTTTTCTTATAAAAGTTTATCCAAAACTCGATAGTACACTAACCCGATTACAGGCTTAATAATACATAGTAAAGGTTTTATGTGAACAAGTTGGTGACACTTGATTTCTAGTATGATCATGACTTACTAGGGATTGGGTCGTTACAACTTGGTATCAGAGCAGTTCGTTCCTATTAAAGCCTGGGGATATGGACTGAATCATGCTTCATTGCATTCTCTGAGTTGTGTCTCATGCACATAGGATATCGTTGTGATATGAATTGCATGATTGTCACTGTGTTTCCATTTTAGAGACTATTCACACTTTGCCTGAAATGTTAAGACTGATCACCTTAATATTACATGTTGGGTGTGCACAGAATCTTGATGGCTGCACGGGGACGAGGACGTGGTAGGCGTGGTGCGAACCATGCAGAGGAACCGACGAGGGGTGCAGATGCTTTTATAGCTGCAATGAACACCATGGCTGAGGCTGTGCGTGAAACGGCAACTGCTACTACGCGAGCAATTGACCGTTTAGGGGAGAGGAACGGAGATCGTAACGGAGGACGCAATGGTGAGCGTGGTGGAGACGGTAATGATAATAAAGGTGTCGGAAACCACGATAACCCTATGACACTAGCAACCTTTCTGAAGGTAAATCCGCCCAAGTTTAAGGGGACGCTTGTTGCAACTGAAGCTGACAATTGGTTCCGTGGTATTGAGAGGTCATTGCGAGCGCAACATGTACCAGAAAGACAGTACGTGGAATTTGCGACCTATATGCTGGAGGGAGAAGCTGAACACTGGTGGCATGGAGTGCAACGCTTGTTAAGGCAGGTGGTGGAAGAGATTGACTGGGATACTTTTAAGGAGGAATTTTACAAAAAGTACTTCCCTAGAACTGTTCGTGATGCCAAAGAAATGGAACTAATGCAGTTGACGCAGGGGAATATGTCAGTAGCAGAGTATACTCGGAAATTTGAGGATTTGTGCCGATTCTCTAAGATCTGTCAGGGAAACCCAAATGATTTTGAGGAATGGAAGTGTTTGAAGTACGAAGGAGGACTCTGCGAAGAACTAATGCACTCCTTGGTACCACTGCAAATACGAAACTTTGCAGAGCTTGTCAATAGGAGTCAGTTGGTGGAAGACTGCACCAAGAAGGTGGCGGCAGTAAAGATGAGTCGTCAAGAATTACCTCCAAAAAATTTTAATCGGTATATAGCCCCTCAGGGAAGGAACTTTAAGATGAATAGGACACTTCCTTATGGGAATCAGCAAGTTAGTAATCTTCCTGCTCGTGACAATATTGATAGGCAAGGACGAGATACTGGAAAGCGACCACAGCCAGCATTAACAAACCTTGTTTGTAATCAGTGTGGGAAGAACCATGGTGGGAATCCATGTCGATTGGGCTCGAGCGTTTGTTATTTTTGTGGTATGCCTGGACACATAGCGAGGAATTGTGAGAAGAAGATTGCTCAAGATTCAGCTAAATCTCAGCAGCCGGGAAGAGTATTTACAATGATGACTGAAGATGCTCGTACTCGGACTCCCTGACCCAAGGTCAGTATTGTGCTAAGACTCGCTCCTTAACTGCACTTTATGTTTCTGGTGCGTCACATTCTTGTATTTCTTTAACTGCTATACGTAAGTTGAGACGAGATGAGGACACACGACATACCTGAGGACTAGAAAATAAGATAAGAACTGTTTACTCGCACTTGCTTACAGGTAAAGGAAATGTTGAGGGTAAAATTTTCTTTTAGGACGAAAATTTTCGTTTATAGCAATTTTCGAGGACGAAAATTTTTGTAAGGTGGGTAGGATATAACATCTCGGTTTTTTTTTTTTGAAAATTAAATAATTAGTTATTTATAAGTTATCATATTATATTGAGATTTTATTTTTAAGAAATCTATTTTTTTTAACAAAGATAATTAAATAAAATTTTATGATTATCGAAATTTAATTTAAATATAACTTATTCTATTAGTTTGAACTATTTATTAAAAACTATTTTGATAGGCAAAAATTAAGTTAATCTTTTATAGTTATTATTATTATTATTAGTTACTTCTTTCTTTTGGCCGAAGCCATTAAGAAAATATGTATAAAGAAAAGCCAAATGTGGCTCATTTACAAGTATGTGTATATATATATATAACTAATGTCATTAAGGGACTAAGAAAGAAAAGAACGTGGCTTGCATGCTATTATACTTATATATGCTCATGACACTTAATAATACTTTTACACTACAAACTATCATTCATTAGCATCATTTTCTTTTATTACTTTTATTCATTATAGCCGAACCCTTTAGAAAGAAAAAGAGAAATAAAGGTCGTGGCTTATGTGTATACATATATCTATGCAACCATGACACCTGTTACATTCATTTAATAACCAATGACACCTAATAAACCTTATTACCACAAATCCTTTTTAATCACCCTCATCACTAATCATACTTCCTTTTTCTTCATGCATCACCGAACCAACTTTGAAAGAAAAAGAGAAAGTAAGCCGTGAGTGAGAGGAATCAGAAACCATGGAACCTTACCTCTTCTGAGTTCGATTTCTTACGATTTGTAACTCCAATAAAAAAATCTAATCCGGTAAAAGTGTTCGTATCTTCCTCCTCTACGTGTTGGTGTTACTTTTGTCCGGTGGAAATCGACGGTGACGTAGCTCCCCTACCCCTTGAGCTTGGCCACCTGGAGTTCTAGGAGGCACGGAGGATTCCGGACGTTTTTCCCTTCAACAGCACGGTCAGAAAGTTTCTCTAGAGTTTCGAGTATTTCGATTACGTACGAAGGTAGGGTTTTGATAAATTTTCACCGACTAAATGATATTTGAAAGTAAATTGATGTTTGGATTGAGTGTTATTGAAATTTGATTGCATTTCCTGTTGAATTTTGTTGGTATATTGATATTTTGATGAAGTTGTGTTTAGTCAGCTTGGGAATGGATCAATTTTTAGGATAATATTTTGATAAAAATAAAACAGGTTTTCAGTCTCGTTGAAGGACAAGATATCCGTTTGGAAATTTTATTTTAAGGGATGTCATTATATTTTTATAAAAGACTGAGGTTATGCTTACCGTTATAAACTAAGTTTTGAAAGGAAGATGCTACTTTGAGCTTTTATTCAAAATTATTGCCACAGGAGAGCAGATGTGACATTGTTTGGGCCTTAGTGCCAAATGTAAAGTGGGGGCGCCCACACACTGAGAACTGTTTTCCAGATGTACGCTTATTGATTTGGAAAGTCACACTGATGCGGCCTAGCCGTACGACTTAAAGTCACACTGATGCGGCCTGGCCGTACGACTTATAAGCACACTGATGCATCTGGAAAACCATATCTGGGACTTGTGCCCGGGTAATGTCGGGAGCGGGTAGGCAACCGACACATGAGCTCATGGCCTGCGTTAGGAATAGACATACATCATTCTTGCTGCGCATTTGCATTTTACTTGACATTGTGAAATTGTTTGTGATTGTCTTCTTGTGTTTATACATTCCTTAATGTTATTCTGAATTGTGGTGACTAGATATTTCGTTGTGAATCACTTGAACTGTGGTAATCCTGACTAAACTAACCACCCTCGACCCTACTAAGAACCCCCCAGTTCTTACCCCTTCTCTTCCTCCCCTTCAGATGGAGACCGGAGTTATATTCTACGAGATGGACCCTCCCTATATATACGAGGATATTGTACAGCATAGGTTTTATGTAGTAGCTGCGGAGATTAGGACTCGTATGTACATTCTGCGTGATCATCCTTTCCATCACCCGATTGACACTCCACAGTTTAACCCCGACATGCCCTATGAGTTCCCACTGCAGTGGCTCCACCCGGATGCTCCATTTCACCCGTTTCATGATGGGCCGGTGCCTCACCAGCATCCCGATCAGCCTGCGGATCAGGCGGACCCTGAGCCTGAGCCCATGGAGGAGCATTTTCCAGAGCCTGTACCGGAGGAGGACATTCCCGTGGAGCAGATTTCAGTATCTTCATCCGAACCATCTTCTGAGGAGCCGCTCACCGCCTCTATTAGTGGACCGGCGAGTGCTGGTCAGACCAGTAGCACGAGTGCCAGTGCCCCTCCCGAGATTATAGAGATTTCCGATGACGAGGACGAGGATCCTGAGGAGTGTTCTGATGTGGTTGTGATCTCTTCTGACGATGACAGCTGAGTCCTGGGAGCTGTGGTTGGGCCTTTTGATAGTTTTTTTTGTGTTAGTCTAGCCTTTGTGTTAATCTCTCACTTTTGGTCAGACTCACTGAGAGAGTAGGGTGTATATAGTGGACTAGGCTAGTTCGGGTGCCAGTTTAGGGGTTTTCTATATGGACCAGGACCCGGAGTGTTGAGTTGTACATAGTAGTATTTTCTGAAGGGTTGTATGCTAACTCAGGATATATATATACATATACTTATATGTACGACAGTACCTGTATGCTTATGCTTGTGTATGTTTAA
The DNA here is from genome assembly GCF_059453495.1 of Arachis ipaensis. Classification (NCBI taxonomy): domain Eukaryota; kingdom Viridiplantae; phylum Streptophyta; class Magnoliopsida; order Fabales; family Fabaceae; genus Arachis; species Arachis ipaensis. Next base: position 104,349,284 of record NC_142438.1, on the reverse strand, counting down.
TTAGTTGTTCTTGCAAGTTTTCTTATAAAAGTTTATCCAAAACTCGATAGTACACTAACCCGATTACAGGCTTAATAATACATAGTAAAGGTTTTATGTGAACAAGTTGGTGACACTTGATTTCTAGTATGATCATGACTTACTAGGGATTGGGTCGTTACAAGGTTCATAGATTTGGAAATTATGTTTACTATTCATATTTATGTTTACTGTTCATGTTCTTAATCTCTGTACATATCAAACAAAACTATTCTTTAAATCTGGAAGTACGGGCTGTTTAATCTTATCACTTAAAGGGACTGTAGCAGTAAGACCTTTGTTATGGGGCAATAAGGCTAATTTGACGATGTTCTTGAAGGTGATAAGATCCAAATGTAAGAATACCTGGTGGCTATGGATTTAAAGATAAAAAAGGAGTTATAATTCCCAGATTCAAAAATTTGAGTGATAGTTTAGTGATAATATAAATGTTCTTTCTGAACCAAAGGAGGGAAATGATACCAGAATTTTTCTAATATGTCTAATCTCTTCCGTTCACTCTCTAGACGTCTCTCCATTAGGGGATCTTCTCCGTCTTCTTCCTCCACCTCTTTACCTCATTTTTCTTCCAATCCTCTTACTGAGAAAGTAACTCGGCCTGAGAAACTTTCTCCCAAACACAATATCTTCAAAGAAGAAGTTTGCTTCGAAGATATCAATCAAGAAATAGACAATTGGGAAATACCTAAAATCCCTCAAGATGAGTTATATGTCCCTGATGACAACAAAAGAAAATTGGATTACATTATCAAAACTGCTGAAAACAATATTCCTCTAGGACTAGACTCCGGCGAGGAATCCTATCTTTTAACTAAGCAATCTGTCAGACAACATGCCCGTCACTACAAATATCTTCACATAGGGTGTGTCCAGGTAGCTGTCAAACCTCTCATCAGAGAAGGCCTTAATGCTTCCATCCTTATATGTCTTAGAGATATTAGGCACAATGATTTCCAAGATTCTTTAATCGGAACAGTAGAAACAAGCCTAGGACATGGTCCGGTTTACTTCAACTGTTTCCCAAACAAAACGGTCAGTTTGTTAGATGTCAACATCCTTGACTCCCTTTTTCTAAACATGCGAATTCATGGTCTTAACATGAAGGAAGGATCTATCCCAGCCACTTTAATCTATATGATTCAATACAAGGTCATGAACACTTGTAATTCCAGATTCCTTCTTAAATCCAGTGATCGTGAAACTATTTTGTTTGTCACAGACATGACAAAGGCTAACATCACGGTCCCAAGGCTCATAAAGTGGGACGAAATTGACCTTCCTCAGTCATGGTCAATTGATCGAGCCATTCCAACGCAACCTAGACAAGTACCTCTCTTACGAGAGATAAAACAGGATGAATCAGGATATATATATATATATATATATATATATATATATCCCCTTACGTACAGTAAAAAAAGAAGACATACGACCCTTTTTAATGTAGTTTTCCATAATTAATATCCTATGACATCAAAATAGAAAAAAATAAATATTTTTAAGAAATTAACAATGATTTTATAAATCCCGTAACATTAGTTGTTATAAAAACTCTATTTTATGATGTTCGTAAAAGTTACTAATCAGTTTATTTGAGATTTTAATATAATTTAATATTTTATCTCTATTTTCATTCTTAATTATTTATATAGTTTATTTACTGAGTTAATACCCATAATTGTAAATTTCTTGTAATAATTGCAGTTTTAGTTAGCTAGAAACATGAATTAGATTTGTCATCTAGGTTGGTGGAGTTAATACAGAAATAAGATTTCGAATTAAGAAAAATAAAACAAATAATTAAAAATTGAGAAAAATATTATTACTAATCTATTATTTGTATATTAGTCGTGCCTCATTCAGCCACGCATCAGCCTCACATTCATTTGAGTTAAAAATAAATAAAATGTAGTAACGCTTCACGCGTTTCTCTATCATCTCAGCTTCCCCCCTTTCTCTTCTCTCTTCTTTAGTTGACGCGCCCCTCTTCCGCCCACTACATCTCAAAAAAATCCCAAACTCCTTTCATTCCTTGGTTCTCTCTTGATGGGGTTTGCTGTCCATCTGGGTCAGATCTCCTCTCTGGTGGTGGTTGATATAGCTCTCTGGATTACGATGTATATGTGGTCGGGTGCACTCTGCTTGTCTCTGCGCTTTGGGTAGCTAGAGTTCAAAGCGCTGGGGTGGTGGTAGGTAAGGATTTACAGAGATTAGATCCTATTTCTGGGAGTGTATTCTAAGAGAAGAGAATAGATGTCTTGATCTCTGAGCATGGTCATCTCTGTCGTGTGTCTCCGAAACCCTAGGTCTTCAAATTCGATCTCCACAATCTGGTTTGTATGTTGTTTTCAGTGGTCGCTACTTCTTCTTCATTTTCGTTGTTTCATTCAATTTAACACCAAGGAAACTAACCTAATTTCGTTGTTTGCAGCTCAGGTCATCAAAGTCGGAAATTGAAAAGGCGAGTTGAACATAGCCGATTAGCCGATTCGGGTAAGTAGCGTGGGTTGTTGTTCTGTTGTAGCTTATTCGTACTTATTGTGTTACTTAAGTTGTGTATTAGGGCAAAGAGCTTAATTTGTATTCGTGCTTATTCTGTTTCTCTGATTCTTTGGTTTTTTATCCTTTGCAAGTACTTTCGTTTTATTTAGTTTAAGTTTTTTTTGGATTGGTTGTGTTTGAGTGTCATATTGCATTTTCGATCCTGAAAGGAAGGATCTTTGGTTTTTTGGCTCAGATTTTGTGTTGGTGACCAAAGATAGTTGACTTTCTGATTTTTACAACTGCAAATGTTGGTGAAAAATGGTTGAAATGGCAAAGTCTAAATTGGAGTCGTTTAAATTGGTATTCAAGGAAGGAGAAACTGTTGAGAACACAAAATGCACTTGAACAAGGTACTCTTTATCCTGTAATTTGGACCCACGTTGTGTGGGAAAAAAATAGAAATAATGGTGTCACATGATGAATTCTTTATCCTGAAGGTGAAGGTTATCATCGTGTTTTCTAGGATTTATTTGATTGTCTTTCAAATAAATGTTAATTTAGTATTATTTTTTATTGTGATATGTTGGTATATGAAGGTGTTTAAAAGATCAATTGAGGATCCTTGCTGGATGATGATATGAGATTGCAGCACAGTTCTTCTGGACACGGAAATGGGCTCAGAAAGTTTGCAAGTTAAGTTAAATAATTTTTCTTTCTGCCTTTTTTTTCATAGAAATTATGTTTAATTTGTTCCTTTTTGTGGTTTTAATTTGTTATTTGAGATAATGCATATTTTAATATACATATTTATTATTGCCAAAATGTAATTAGTCTGAGCAAAACATGAACCCAACTTGCTTAATTAAGAGGCCTGCTTAAGGTAAAAATATAATATGGGAGCTCACAAACTAGATACCTCATGCATCCATCCGAGGGGCCATTTTTGGCAAACTAGACCCTTTTAAGTGTGGTTCAACTCTTTCATACCTCTTATTTTATTTTCCAATCATATCTTTTGAAGTCATTTTAATCATAGATAAAGTTGGTATGGAATCTTGCATCATATTTTCCCTTTTATATTTGAAATTGATTAAGTCAAAAATCTAATTTCCTTTAACTTATGCTAAACATATCCCAGGAAAAATATGACAACACAGTTAAAGAATTCACAAAAGCATTAGATCTGAATCCAGTGTACATTAAAGCTTTAGTAAGAAGAGGAGCTGCTCATGAAAAGCTTGAACATTTTGAAGAAACCATTGCTGGTAAGTTCAGATCTTATATTAGGGGTTATTATACTTTAAGCAGGACTTGAACTTTATTCTCTTTTGCACAATAAGGGGGTAAGTGTAGTTTCTCAAACGGGAAAGGTGCCACCGTTATGTAGTATTTGCCAACCTAGGGAAAATTAGTATGAGTATCATTAGGCATTCCTTATTGTTGGATCTTAATGAAGAAGTACATGTTTTGCATACTGATGCCATTCAGATTTTTTCTTTCTTTTTTGCATCATTAAGTTCATTCATACCATAATTTTTTCACTTCACTAATTCTAGTTATTTTTTCAAATATCAATAGACAGATATGAAAAAGATCTTAGAAATTGATCCCTCAAATGATCAAGTTAGGAAGACCATCACGCGACTTGAGCTGCTTGCTGCAGAAAAGCAAGAAATGATGAAGAGATGATTGGCAAGTTTTTGTTATCATGTTTATCTTGGATTTCAATTATAGTTGCTATTGTATTATGTACTTTGCGTAGAATAGTGCATGGGCATTATTTCCTTACATTACCTTGATCCTTCATGCATACATTTATAATTTGTTACCCAAATATGATGCTCTTTTCTTTATTTCTTCTTGCTGCTGCAAAACTACCATCAATGACGGAAAAACATCCTGTCTTGGTTTCTGTGTATTTATTGGCACATTCATCTAGCTTTTTCATCCATCCTTAAGATTTATTTGAAATCTTGTGGTTGAAATTGGCTAAGTCTATATGTTTGTTTAGTCAGATGAAACCCTTTTTAAAAGAAATTATTTTATCAAAGGAATTTATGGATGCCTTATTATGATATTTCTAAGCATGGGATACCTAGGTGATAGAAAGATATACTATTATTTTGAGTGATGTATGCAACTTTGGGTTTTCAGAGATTGCTTCGTTTTCACTTGTGTTGTTGGAGCTCTTGGTGGCTCTCTTTTTGGTTATGTTCTTGGTGTTTCAGGTCTCTTTCTTTTCCTCACCCTTATTTTCCTGTTTAATAGTTCTGTTTTTATTGAATCATCGTCTCTGAATTGCATCTTCTAATTTCCTTTTTTTTGTCACGCAAGGGGCCACCTTCAAGTGTTTGTTTTTTTCGCCTCTCATTTTGGAATCGATTTTTATGTTGATTTCCTTTGGCCAAGGCACGTTTATTTCTCATGATAGTACAAAAAACTTCAAAATTTATCATTTTCTTTTTCTTTGCAAAATATAGTCGCCAAATTAATCGTCAATGTTTCTTCAAGAAATGGTTTTGGTATTATTTAGACCGATAATGATAATAATACAACAACTCTACCTTTTTGTTCCAAATTGTATATACATTTAAGGTGAATCATTTTGATCCTGCTTATGTATGTGTAAATTATTTTTTGCCTGTTCTTTTTTTGTGTGTTTGTAATAAACCCTCTTTTGATTCAATGCGGTCCAGGAGTTGGAATGGCTCCGTCCCATCAGATTCTAGAGCTGAAAGGTACAATTTTTGGGGATTTCCTTTTTCCTTTCTTGATTTCACGCCTTGAGTGACTAGGATTTCTTATGCTTTCCTTAATATTAATATTGCAAGATAAATTAGGCTTTAAGATCTCAGACGTTCTTATTTATTTGAATTCTTCTGTATAATTTACTTTGACTTTTCTTTGCTAAAAGTTTTAATCTCTAGAATATAATTATTTTCCTGATTGGATTAAAAAAAAAAAGAAGAATAATATTTTGGAATTTTGATCTTACTTGATGAATAATTTTGGATTAAATTGACTGGCTTTTCATTTGTGATGTGTTAAATGTGTATTTTTTGTTGGTGTCCTGCATTTTTTTTTCACGCTTTGGTTTCACTAGAGCTTTCAACTCTTATTATTCTAACTTAAATGATATACTTTTATGCATTTAATTTTAAAAAGCTTCTGTGGTAAAAAGTGAGAAATTCTATAAAGGTCAACCCAATGCACTTCTCTCTGTTGAATCTGTAACCATCAAAGATCTCATATTTGTCTTTTCATCGTCTCCTTTGATATCACTTACTTTTTTATCCTTTAATTTGTTATTATTATTAATTTTTTTAACCTTTGGTTTGTTTTTTTGTGTGTTAATTGGTAGATGGAAAACAGCAAGGCATTGTTGGAGATTGAGGTGAGTTTCATTATTTCTCAGTTTTGTGTTTTACCCAAAATTTTATTCTACTTAGATGGGAGCAAATTTTTTATTTAGAAATTTTGCATCTCTTTGAGACTTTTATTTTATTATGTAGATAAATAAAATCTCGTTAGAGTTTGATGTTATTGATTTTTGGTATGGTGTTGTTGGTTGACTCGTGTCAGTGAGATGATGGATCTTATGAGTTTAGTTTTTGAGTGTTGTTTTTAAATCTTTTTGAGACTGTTTTGTTGTTGGATTTCTTTCTGTTGTGCTAGTTTTGGAGTTAAAACTTGCCCTTATGAGAAGTGTCCCTATCTAGCAACAGCAACAGCAACCACTCCTCAATGGGAAGGAGATTAGGAATTCTGACGAGTTAAGAGCGATAGGTGTGAAGGATGACGATTTGCTTGTGATGGTCCGCTCTGGTGTTGGCAGTGGCGGCGGTGGTGCTGCTAGGTATGACTCTTCATTTATATTACTCTGTTGTTATTTTTGTTTTACTTTGTGTTTTTATGGAAAGACAAATTAGATAGAGGTTGCTATGTAATATTATATGTCTATGAAATTTCTGGACAAATTGTAACTGTGGTTGATTGATTGGCTTTTGAGCTGGGTATAGGATTTAGAGAGATGGCCCCCCAACTCTTACCATCTCTCCGAATTCTATAACCAGTTGAGAAGTCAAATAATCCATTTTGAGTTTGTTTCAAATAATTAACAATTTATTGTATTTTGAATTGTCATCAAGTGTATGGAAATAATGAATCATCCACCTATTTTCTTGGTGTTTTTTGTTTGTAATGGTTTTTCAGCTGTCTTGTTGATGAAGAACTCTCTAAGAAAGTTAAGGTAAACAATATTCCTTTTTTATTATATTTTATATAAACTATGTTAAATAATCTTCCTTTTTTATTATGTTTTATATGGGTATTTGTATTTGTGTATTTTGAAAACAATTTTTGAGATTAGAGATACATTTTAAATTTGCATAACAAATTCTTCCTGAATTTGAAGTCTTAATTCTTTTGTGTAATTGACTTTAGCTTTGCCTTTGCTTAAGGATTTTATCTTTAAAATAAAAATATTTGATTGCTTGATTTTTTAAAAAAAGGAAGAATAATATTTTGGAATTCTGAACTTGATGAATATTTTTGGATGAAATTTACTTTTTTTTTGTCACATTTGATGTGTTAAACATGCATTTTTTGTTGGTATCATTGCTATTGTTTATTGATTTTATAGGTGTCTTTTTATTTTCTTTTAAATCTATATGAATTTATTGTTATTTTAGTTGTAATCTTTTAGTGTATGGTTATGTTTATTGATCAATTTGTTAAAACTTAATTTTTATTTAATATATATTTCAATCTAACTAATTCATATATTTTGTTAGTTAAAACTATATTTTTAGTTATTATATATTTCAATTTAAATATTTTTAAAGAATGCCTTCTCTTACTTTTATTTCTTACTAATTTATAGCATGAGGTATATTTTTGTTTTAAATTTGTCTTTTTGTATTCTTTTATTTATTTATAAAAAAAAATAGAAAGAAATATTGATGTGATAGAACAAATCTCTCTTGAATCCTTTCTCAGAGAAACACTTTACTTCCACCTCTCTCATGTTCTTCACTCCCTATACCATTCCATCAACAGTCTCATGGCTCTGACTAATCCCATTTTCCAAGCACAATCTAGACCTCCATGCATTCCATTTTGCAGAGTTATTCTATTTTTCATATTCTTGCCCCATATCCTTTAAACCCTTTTTCACTCTACTTCGTATTGCAGGGTTCACATCCTTTTGAATCAGTAGTCTGATTTTTGAGTTCTTCTTTCCAGTCTCTGGATGTTTCTGGATAATTTTACTATAAACCCCGGAAAGGTTACGGATAATAGAGAAAATGGAACCATTGACCCTTATGCTTTTCACCTCTGGCTGGCATAGTTCTGTGGTGCAGCGCTCTCTTCAATCTGATTATGGCGGCGATGAGAGTTTGTTTGAATTGATTTTTGTCATGGTTGTGTTATTTATTTTAATTTCAGTTATGATACTATATTAGGTTTTAATCTTATAATTATTGATGCATTATTTCTTCTTGGGTATTGAACTAAATAAATAATTAGTGTTGCTGTTCTGCTTTTTTTTCACTATTTGCTTCGTATTGGAACTCTTTTAACTCTTTTTTTTAATTCTTAGGTGTTTCATTTTTAAGCATTTAATTTTAAAGAACTTTTGGCATAAAAAGTGGGAAGTTGTATAAAATTCTATCTGGTGCAATTCCAGTGATTTTTTTATTATTTATCTTGAGTATTTATTTTGTGAATGCATATTTTGTTGGCCTGTTTTTGAAATAAGATTAGTAAGTGCTTATCATTTTTTGTATTATTCTACAGTGCTTGAATTGTACTTGAGTTGTTCACATATTCATTTTTCTGAATTCTTGCACGAAAAGGAATTGAGAGTCAAATTTACCTTTGTGCCTTTGTTTTTTCCTTGGGTGTTGTTAGTAACTAGATTTCATTTGTATAATAAGCATTATGGTTGTGAATGTGATAACCTACATAGTCTTATTTATATATAAGTGTACACCACTTGAGTTTTATTTAGCAGTTATTTTGAATCCTTTTTTAATTGTTGCTCCCTCTTCTTCAATTGTCAAACAGCTTTTAGCTTGGAAAAATAAAAGCTTCTTGATAAAGTTAAGTCAAATAATAATAATATTATTATTACATTTTAATAATTTATATTTGACTCACAAGAACATCTCTCAGAATCATAAATTTCAAGAAATTGGACTTGGTATGTTTGGAAGGCTATATCATCGTATAAAAAATAAATGTTATATTTATGTATATCATGGAAATGATGTTCACTTTCCCGTATCAGCAGCTTTTGTACTTCTTCCTTGTGTTACCTTATATCTCTAATCCTTATTTCAGTGTTAATGGTACTTTTTTTGTGGTAGGTTGGGCATTTACTGATTCTGTTCTACATAGATTGGTACCTCTTTGGGTAGGTACTAGAGGATTAGAATTTACTTGGGATTACATTCTACAGGGCCTAGAGGCTAATACAAATTTGGTACGTTATTTCTCTTAATGCTATAACTTCGAATAGGTCAAGCTGAAAAACGTAGTCAATATTCTCCATGTAGTCAATATCCCTCTTCTCTTGAATCTTAGATTGGATTTTCATATCAGATTATGGTTCCAGATTGTGTGTGTGTGAGTTGCTATTTTATGATACAAAATTATGAGTTTGTCTATAGCTTTGCTTTGCTTAAAAATTTTATCTTTATAGTAAAAATATTTTATTTCTTGATTTAAAAAAAAAAGAATAATATTTTAGAATTCTAAACTTATTTGATGAATATTTTTGAAATATTTTTAGAGTTGTCACTTAGATGATGATCAAATGAAGATGCTTGCTTATGAAAAATGATGCTTTTAGTTTTATGGGCCAAAGTGACTTGTGATAGTACATATATAATAGATTACGGTTATTGAGATATGTGTAAGTTTACTCTGTTTCATATTTACTTTCTGAGCTTGAGATCAAGATTTAATATATATATTTATAGTTTTTAGGCAGTTAAGCATAATAAAAAGTAGTAGAATATAGCTGCTGATTCAGTCTTTTATTAATGGTAAAACATATTGGTTTCGGATGATTGTCGTTATACATGTAAATTCCTCCAGTTTATTTATTCTATTATTTTTCTCATTATACAATGATTCAATCAAAATCACAGGATGCCAAATTCATTAATTGAATGTTTATATTTTGTTTCATTATCTTTTTACTTTTCATGAGTTTAGTTTTTTTATTATTTCATTGTGTGGAAAACTATAAATGCATATGTATTTAATGTTTGGCTCTTTGTAGTTTATCTTTTGTTTTGCAGTTAGAGGTTCTTTAAGTTTGGAGGAAAATTTTTTATTTCAATTACAATAAAGGAGTGATATGTGGTATATTTTGGTTTTAAAATTAGTAATATATAATAGAATATATAATAGATAGATTCTATGTTTAAAGTGATCAAAGGTTTATTTCTCTCCTGATGTATTCATGTATAATATTTAATTTGCATTAATGTATCAAAAATATATATTTTATTTATTTTGTAATCATTTACATATATGCTTACTTAGAAAATGATTTATATATAGTTTTCAACTTTAAAGCTCTAAAATAGCACAAAGTATGTTTTTTGTTGAAGAAAAATTTTCGCATTTAACTATATTTTGCATGTGCTTATTCGTGACTGTTATTTCATTTAATGTATATGAATTATACATTTTCTTTCCTTGGTCGGTGATGCCAAATTTAATATAAATTGTCTTGTGTATTCTCAAGGTTGCAAGATACAAACTACTATTCGCAGGCCTATGATTCATACGTTCAAAGAACTTTTGTCCGAGGTCAAGTATATGTGTCGAAACTCTTCTTTATTGTTCCAAATCAAGGATCTTATAGGCCAATAAGCATCAGTTCAAATCTTTGATTTCATAGTTTAGGTTAACTATTACATATAAATAGAATTTTATTTCTGTAGTTGCATTACTGCTTAATAATAGGGTTTTTTCTTATATTTTGATTTTGTGATTCCGAATAACTATTTGTATGGATGTTAAGCCACCTGTATGATTATATTTACTCATATTACCTTTTTTTAAACTATTAAAGTTATTGATTTTTTCGATTTAACTGTTTCATTTTGGAAAATGATTCATTGTGTCATAAGTTGATCTAATGGCATTTATGATTATTTTGAAAATTTAAATAATGGTTGAAAATTAACAAAGAAAATAAAGAAAGAGTATTTGTCAATTATCAACACCTGTTAAGAATTTATGCTTTTTAAATCTTGATATAGAACTAGACTAGGAAGCTATTAGAAATTTGTATTTTTTACACAAAAATGCATTTTTGATTTTTTGTAATTGTTTCTTCAGTTGACTTCTTTTATTTTAATGCTATTTCACAACTCTATGTTGTTTCAATTTTATGTCTTTTGGATAGGATAGATATTTTTAGGAGTAGTAATATAAGGTCACATAATTTATAGAATCTGATAAGTTGGGAAAAATTTAGAGGCACATTAGGAACTATTTTTAAAATACTACCTCTTTAGTTTTCAAATGGTATATTAAAAATAGACCATATTTTGTGTATTTGGAGTATTCATTCAAGCGTCAATTTCATAATGTCCTCTATAGTGAGCTCTCTCTCATTTAAGTTATCATTTAAGTTAGAAATACTGACATTGTACTATGAGGCAGGATCTCTATAGCCTCATCAAATTGTATGCTGACATTCAAAGTGAATGTTTTGAAAAAAAAGAATAGAAAGAATGAGTGGATCTCTATAGCCTCATCAAATTGTATGCTGACATTCAAAGTGAATGTTTTGAAAAGCAAGAATAGAAAGAATAAGTATAAACTTGGTCGTAATTGAAAAAGATTCTGCAAATTATGAGAAATTAAGAAAGGAACTTTATGTATTTTGAGTAGTGATAAAGTAAATAAATCTTTTACTTTTAATTAAAAATTGAACAACAAAAATATTTTTACTAATGTAAAATGTGACAATCCAAAAATTTTGAAAAAAAAAAGGCTAAAATAGACAAACAAAATTTTCAACCCGTGCGTCGCACGGGTCTTCTGCTAGTAGTAATGCATAGAATGAACTAAGTGTGAGTAATAGTGACTTTATTTCCAATAAAATCAGAAGTTATGAGAAAATGATATCTTGCCTTTAAAAATTTGAGTGAAAATTTATATTCAGTATATAAAAAATGTTGTGTACATATTAAAATTTATTTATTATGCATTTAATTATAAATATATGTATTGTATGTTTAATTAATTTTCAAATTATTTTAAAAAATTATCACAATAAAAATCATTCACCAAAAAATAAAAAATCAATTCTTTTAAAAAATAAGTCGTAGATTGAAAACATGAGAAATAATAATTTCACTCCTATTTTTTGATAATATCACTCTATATATGATTTTCTTTTCGGTACATGGGATATTAATTACGAAAAACTACATTAAAAGTCTTTTCTTTTCTTCTCAAACAAGGTTTGGTCCAAAAAATTTTAACTATTATAAGTCCAATTAGTTGTCTAAAAAATAAATAAATTCAGCCCACTACCAAAAATGAATTCTAGCATTAATTTCCAAAAATTAATCAAAATATTAAGCGGTAATTTATTTCAAAATAAAAGTCTCCCCACTGTGTATGTGACAGTGACTGTGTGTGTAACGATAATAGGGTGTGGTAGAGTTAATCATACAAAACCACGTAATACTCTTCTTCTCTCGACACATATGCTCAGCCTAGTATGCCTTTCTTAGCTGTAAGCACCATGATTACAATCTTATTGAACACTAGTAACAGCTAAATCCTCCTTTTTTGGCATGGTGACTCCAAGTTTTAATTTATTACAATATTTGACAATGTTTAGGATCGTGTTGTAGTTGTGGGCATTTCATTTAGGATTCATTCGTTGTTACCTTACGATGATAGTTGATGCGGTGTTATTATGACATGTGGTAGCGAATTGACCTAGCATTTTCACCCACTAAGGAGATGCGGTTGTCTGGGATAGACCTAGTGGCTGCGACTTATGTATTCAGCAACGACCTACCACCTAGGTTAGCCAAACTTCATTCGTACCCCTTAATTTCCTCTGGTTGCTGAGCACTTGTTCGTGTCAACACTATGCTAGTTATACTGAAACATTATCCGTAATTCTTGACCACTGGTTTTTTTCAGCGAGATCCTGGTTGCTGTTGGACCTTTCCACATTGACAGGAAGGCAGCATTCACACTTGTACCAAGGGAAAAACTCGTCGACGATGTGGGTATTCAGTTCCAGCCCGTATAAAAATTCTTTTATTTTGGTTTGCATTCCCGCATAAAAAGTAAATGCTAAGCGTAACATGTGTCGGTTGTAGTCAAAAGCACCGCTGCTTTACTTTATGCATGTTTACTGACCCCAAACCCTGTCCCTACCTGTAGGTCCTTGATGTTGTCATCACAATGCTTTCCCACACCAGTCCGAGCTATTTGTGGTTCCTCCCGACAACAATTATGGTATGTTGCTGCTTCCCAAACAGTCGAGAATTTTGACTAGGACTGCAATCTTTCTGTTGTGTGTACATCTATTAGTATTTGTAAAGAAAATCTTCATAATTTGTTGGATAATATACTTTAACGTAGGGTGTTGATTAAGCCTAATGCCGTTGGTTTATTGATGAGCGGATATTTTATACGCTTTTTGGGGTTAATTTCATATAGTTTTTAGTGTGTTTTAGTTAGTTTTTAGTTTATTTTCAGTAGCTTTTAGGAAAAATTCATATTTCTAGACTTTACTATGAGTTTGTGTGTTTTTCTGTGATTTCAGGTATTTTCTGGCTGAAATCGAGGGAGCTGAGCAAAAATCTGATTCAGGCTGAAAAAGGACTGCTGATGCTGTTGGATTCTGACCTCCCTTCACTCAAAGTGGATTTTCTGGAGCTACAGAACTCCAAATAGCGTGCTTTTAATTGCGTTGGAAAGTAGACATCCAGAGCTTTCTAGCAATATATAATAGTCCTTTGCTCAAGGATAGACGACGTAAACTGGCATTCAACGCCAGTTCCATGCTGCTGTCTTGCGTCCAGTGCCAGAAACAAGTTAGGAGTTGGAGTTCAACGCTAGAATTGGATCCAAAGCTGGCGTTGAACGCCCAAAACAGCCCTATGCACGTGATTAGCTTAAGTCTCAGCCCCAGCACACACCAAGTGGGCCCCAGAAGTGGATTTCTGCACCATCTATCATAGTTTGTTCATTTTCTGTAAACCTAGGTTACTAGTTTAGTATTTAAACAACTTTTAGAGGTTTATTTTCGCATCTCATGACATTTTAGATCTAAACTTTGTACCTTTTGACGGCATGAGTCTCTAAACTCCATTGTTGGGGGTGAGGAGCTCTGCTGTGCCTCGATGAGTTAATGCCAGTATTTCTGTTTTCTATTCAATCATGTTTGTTCCTATCTAAGATATTCATTTGCGCCTTATTATGATGAATGTGATGATACGTGACACTCATCACCATTCTCAACCTATGAACGTGTGCCTGACAACCACCTCCGTTCTACATTAGATTGAATGAGTATATCTTAGATTCCTTAATCGGAATCTCCGTGGTATAAGCTTGAATCCATTGGCAGCATCCTTGAGAATCCGAAAAGTCTAAACCTTGTCTGTGGTATTCCTAGTAGGATTCTGGGATTGGATGACTGTGACGAGCTTCAAACTCGCGAGTGCTGGGCGTAGTGACAGACGCAAAAGGATAGCGAATCCTATTCCGGTATGATCGAGAACCTACAGATGATTAGCCGTGCAGTGACAGCGCACCTGGACCATTTTCACTGAAAGGAAGGATGGTAGCCATTGACAACGGTGATCCTCCAACACACAGCTTACCATAGGAGGGACGTGCGTGCGTGAAGAAGAAGATAGAGAGAAAGCAGAGATTCAAAAGGCAAAGCATCTCCAAAACTCCAAATATTCTCATTTACTGCATAACAAGTAACCTTTAATTCATGCTCTCTTGTTCATTTGCAGGTCAATTGATAACCACTAATTAATATCCTGACTAAGAGTTGCAAGATAACCATAGCTTGCTTCAAGCCAACAATCTCCGTGGGATCGACCCTTACTCACGTAAGGTATTACTTGGACGACCCAGTGCACTTGCTGGTTAGTTGTGCGGAATTACATAGTGTGAAGTAATTTTCGTGCACCAAGTTTTTGGCGCCGTTGCCGGGGATTGTTTGAGTTTGGACAACTGACGGTTTATTTTGTTGCTTAGATTAGGAAAAATTTTTCTTTTTGGTTTAGAGTTTTTTGTTATTTATCCATTGTTAAAACACTTTAAATTTATAGCTCAATTAGTTAGAGCGTGGTGCTTATGTTCTTGGTAATTGGCTATCCTATTTTTAAAAAAATCTTTTTCAAAAATAATTTTTCTTTGAATAAATCTTGTGCCAAACTCTAAGTTTGGTGTTTTCATGTTGATTTTTCTTTGTTTTTCGAAAATTTTAAGTTTGGTATTCTTTCTTCATGTTCTTGTGTTCTTGTGAGTCTTCAAAGTGTTCTTGAGTTTTCCTTGTGTCTTGATCTTAAAATTTTTAAGTTTGGTGTTCCTTGGTGTTTTTCCTCCAAAATTTTCGAAAACAAAGAGCATTAGATCTAAAAATTTTAAATCTTGTGCTATTTTATTGTTTTTCTCTTTCCTCACTAAATTCAAAAATATCTTTTCTCTCTATTTTTAAAACAAATTTTCGAAAATTATTTTTAAAAAATTCAGATTTTTTTTTCAAAATTTAAAATCTTTTCCAAATCATATCTTTTTCAAAACTTCCTAACCACTTTCTCTCTCCTCATTTTTTCGAAAATCTTCATCTATTTTTATTTATTTTATTTTAATTTATTTTATTTTCGAAATAATTAAATAAATAAATAAATAAATAAAAATAAATATTTTTTTATTTTACATCATCTCCCTTTCTCCATCATGGATCTAAGTGGAAATGAACAGTCCAGGAGGACTCTGGGGTCATATGCTAACCCCTCTACTGCTTCATATGGGAGTAGTATCTGCATACCTTTCATTGGAGTCAGTAGCTTTGAGTTGAATCCTTAGCTCATTATCATGGTGCAGCAAAGCTGCCAGTATTCCGGTCTTCCACAGGAAGAACCTACAGAGTTTCTGGCACAGTTTTTATAAATTGCTGACACAGTACATGATAAGAAAGTAGATCAGGATGTCTACAGATTATTACTATTTCCATTTGCTGTAAAAGACCAAGCCAAGAGGTGGTTAAATAACCAACCTAAGGCTAGCATAAGGACATGGAAATAGCTGACAGAAAAATTTCTGAATCAATACTTTCCTCTAAAACGGATGACACAGCTAAGGCTGGACATCCAAGGCTTTAAACAAGGAGATAATGAATCTCTTTATGATGCCTGGGAGAGATACAGAGAGATGCTACGAAAATGCCCCTCTGAAATGTTTTCAGAGTGGGTTCAGTTAGACATCTTCTATTATGGACTTACAGAAAGAGCTCAGATCTCTTTAGATTGCTCAGCTGATGGATCTATCCACATGAGAAAGACAATTGAAGAAGCTCAAGAGCTCATTGATACAGTTGCTAGAAATCAGCATCTGTACTTAAGCAGTGACCCTTCCATGAAAGAAGAGGCTAAAACAGTAACTGCTGAACTCAGTCCTGCAGAGCAAGCTGCTGAATTCAATCAGCAATTGGATTTTTTAACAAAGCAGTTAGCTGAATTCAAGGATAAACTACAAGAGACAAGGATGGCTAATATAAACATGGAAGTACAATTAAAGCAAACAAGGCAGCAGCTGTCAAAACAAATAACAGAAGAATGCCAAGCAGTTCAACTAAGAAGTGGGAAAGCACTAACTACCCTACTTCAAAGCAGCAGGAAACCAAGAAATGAGCAAACCTCCCAAAATCCATCTAAGGACAGTAAGAGCCCAGGAAAAAATAATTTTGGCGCGAAAACGCCAGAAGTTGGGTGGAAGGCTGGTGCTGAACGCCCAGACCATGCTCAGGACTGGCGTTCAACGCCAGAAACAAGCAAGGATCTGGCGTTGAACGCCCAAAAGAAGTACAGTTCTGGCGTTCAAACGCCAGAAACAGATGAGGAGCTGGCGTCTAACGTCACTCCAGCTTCTAACTCTGGCACTCAATTGCCAGTGAGGGATCAGACACACACAAGTGATGATAACAATCCATCTAAAAAGGCTTCTTCAACCACTTCTGTAGGAAATAAACTTACAGCAACTAAGGTTGAGGAATATAAAGCCAAGATACCTTATCCTCAAAAACTCCACCAAGAGGAGCAGGATAAGCAATTTGCTCGCTTTGCAGATTATCTCAGGACTCTTGAAATAAAGATTCCATTTGCAGAGGCATTTGAGCAAATACCTTCTTATGCCAAGTTCATGAAAGAGATCTTGAGTCATAAGAAGGATTGGAGAGAAACTGAAAGAGTTTTCCTCACTGAAGAATGCAGTGCAGTCATTCTGAAAAGCTTTCCTGAAAAGCTTAAAGACCCTGGGAGTTTTCTGATACCATGCACATTAGAAGGTAATTGCACCAAGACAGCTTTATGTGATCTTGGGGCAAGCATCAACCTAATACCTGCATCCACTATCAGAAAGCTTGGTTTAACTGAAGAAGTTAAACCAACCCGGATATGTCTCCAACTTGCTAATGGCTCCATTAAATACCCATCAGGCGTGATTGAAGACATGATTGTCAGAGTTGGGCCATTTGCCTTTTCCACTGACTTTGTAGTGCTGGAAATGGAGGAGCACAAGAGTGCCACTCTCATTCTAGGAAGACCCTTCCTAGCAACTGGACGAACTCTCATTGATGTCCAACAGGGGAAAATAACCCTGAGAGTCAATGATGATTTGTTTAAGTTGAATGCTGTCAAAGCCATGCAGCATCCAGACACATCAAAAGACTGCATGAAAGTTGATCTTATTGACTCTTTGGTGGAAGAGATCAACATGGTTGTGAGTCTCGAATCAGAGTTGGAAGACATCTTCAAAGATGCTCAGCCTGATTTGGAGGATTCAGAGGAAATAAAAGAGCCTCTGAAATTTCCTCTGGAAGAGGAAAAACCTCCTAAACCCGAGCTCAAACCATTACCACCATCCCTGAAATATGCATTTCTGGGAGAAGGTGACACTTTTCCAGTGATCATAAGCTCTGCTTTAAATCCACAGGAAGAGGAAGCACTTATTCAAGTGCTAAGGACACACAAGACAGCTCTTGGGTGGTCCATAGGTGACCTTAAGGGCATAAGCCCAGCTAGATGCATGCACAAAATCTTATTGGAGGATAATGCTAAACCAGTGGTTCAACCACAGAGGCGGCTAAATCCAGCCATGAAGGAAGTGGTGCAGAAAGAGGTCACCAAATTACTAGAGGCTGGGATTATTTATCCTATTTCTGATAGCCCCTGGGTGAGCCCTGTTCAAGTTGTTCCCAAAAAAGGAGGTATGACAGTGGTTCATAATGAAAAGAATGAACCGGTTCCTACAAGAACAGTTACAGGGTGGCGCATGTGTATTGACTACAGAAGGCTCAATACAGCCACCAGAAAGGATCATTTTCCTTTACCATTCATAGACCAGATGCTAGAAAGACTGGCAGGTCATAATTATTACTGCTTTTTGGATGGCTACTCAGGCTATAACCAGATTGCAGTAGATCCCCAGGATCAAGAGAAAACAGCATTCACATGTCCATCTGGAGTGTTTGCTTATAGAAGGATGCCATTTGGGCTGTGTAATGCGCCTGCAACCTTCCAGAGATGCATGCTCTCTATTTTCTCTGATATGGTGAAAAAATTTCTGGAAGTCTTCATGGATGACTTCTCAGTATATGGAGACTCATTCAGCTCCTGTCTTGATCACCTGAAACTAGTTCTGAAAAGATGCCAAGAGACCAACCTGGTTTTAAACTGGGAAAAATGTCACTTTATGGTGACTGAAGGGATTGTCCTTGGGCATAAAATTTTAAACAAGGGAATAGAGGTGGATCAAGCAAAAATAGAGGTAATTGAAAAATTACCACCACCTGCCAATGTTAAGGCAATCAGAAGCTTTCTGGGGCATGCAGGATTCTATAGGAGGTTTATAAAGGATTTTTCAAAAATCGCAAAACCTCTGAGCAATCTGCTAGCTGCTGACACGCCATTTATGTTTGACACAAAGTGTCTGCAGGCATTTGAAATGCTGAAAGCCAAGCAGGTCACAGCACCAGTTATTTCTGCACCAGACTGGACATTACCATTTGAGCTAATGTGTGATGCCAGTGATCACGCCATTGGTGCAGTGCTGGGGCAGAGGCATGACAAGCTTCTGCACGTCATTTATTATGCTAGCCGCGTTTTAAATGATGCCCAGAAAAATTACACAACCACAGAAAAAGAATTGCTTGCAATGGTTTATGCCATTGATAAGTTTAGATCATACTTGGTAGGATCAAAGGTGATTGTGTATACTGACCATGCTGCTCTCAAATATCTACTCACAAAGCAGGATTCAAAACCCAGGCTCATAAGATGGGTGTTGCTTCTGCAAGAGTTTGATATAGAAATAAGAGACAGAAAAAGGACAGAGAACCAAGTGGCTGATCATCTGTCCCGGATAGAGCCAGTAGAAGGGATGTCCCTCCCCTCTCCTGAGATCTCTGAGACTTTTCTGGATGAGCATTTATTTGCCATTCAGGAAACACCATGGTTTGCAGACATTGTAAACTATAAAGCTGCAAGGTTCATACCCAAAGAGTACAACAGGCAACAAAAGAAAAAATTAGTTACTGATGCAAAGTACTACTTGTGGGATGAACCCTATCTCTTTAAGAGATGTGCAGACGGAATAATCCAGAGATGTGTGCCTAGAGAAGAAGCACAGAGGATCCTATGGTATTGCCATGGATCACAATATGGAGGCCATTTTGGAGGTGAGCGAACAGCCACCAAGGTCCTCCAATGTGGCTTCTATTGGCCCACACTCTATAAAGATTCCCGAGAGTTCATACGTAACTGTGACAGTTGCTAAAGAGCTGGTAATCTGCCTCATGGTTACGCCATGCCTCAACAAGGAATCTTGGAGATTGAGTTGTTTGACGTATGGGGAATTGACTTCATGGGACCTTTTCCACCATCATACTCAAACACTTATATTCTGGTGGCTGTTGACTATGTATCAAAATGGGTAGAGGCCGTTGCCACACCCACCAATGATACTAAAACAGTGCTGAAGTTCCTCCAGAAATATATCTTCAACAGGTTTGGGGTCCCTAGAGTACTAATCAGTGATGGGGGCACTCACTTCTGCAACAAATAGCTTTACTCTGCCATGGTCCGGTATGGGATTCGCCACAAGGTGGCGACTCCATATCATCCACAGACTAATGGACAAGCTGAAGTCTCTAACAGAGAGCTAAAAAGAATCCTAGAACGGACTGTAAGTACCCGTAGAAAGGATTGGGCAAGAAGCTTGGATGATGCTCTGTGGGCATACAGAACAGCATTCAAGACTCCTATAGGGACCTCTCCATACCAACTTGTGTATGGTAAGGCATGTCACCTGCCCGTGGAACTGGAACATAAAGCCTACTGGGCAACCAGATTCCTAAACTTTGATGCCAAATTAGCTGGAGAAAAAAGATTGCTCCAGCTAAATGATCTAGAGGAATTCAGATTCACTGCTTTCGAAAATGCCAAGCTTTATAAAGAAAAATAAAAAAGTGGCATGACAGAAAGCTGTCATCTAGAATCTTTGAACCAGGACAAAAAGTTCTGTTGTTTAACTCTAGGCTCAGGCTATTCCCCGGGAAACTGAAGTCCCGGTGGAGGGGACCATATGTGATTACAAGTGTATCACCATATGGTTATGTGGAGCTTCAAGATATTGATTCTGACAAGAAGTTCATTGTTAATGGACAGAGAATCAAGCACTATCTTGAAGGCAATGTTGATCAAGAGTGCTCAAGGCTGAAGCTAGATTAAAAGCTCAGCAAGGTCCAGCTAAAGACAATAAAGAAGCGCTTGCTGGGAGGCAACCCAGCCATGGGGCATCACTTCTCTAAGCATTTTTCCCTATTCTTGATTTTATTTGTTTATATAAAGTTCATTGATCCTAAGGTAAAGAGTCAATTGTATAAGTTCACAGGGTTACAGAAGGATTCTGCACGCAAAACAGAGAAAAAGAGCTCACTAGCAAGAAAACGCCAGTAAAAGTCTATTTTGGGCGTTCAACGCCCAACAGAAGCATCCACTGGGCGTTGAACGCCAGTAAGGATCGCCATCTGGGCGTTGAACGCCAGAAAGAAGCTCTTTCTGGGCATTTAACGCCAGATTTACAGCGTTCTGGGCGTTCAGAAAAACGCCCAGTAACAAAGGACTTCCTGGCGTTCAACGCCAGAAATAAGCAGCAGCTGAGCATTGAACGCCCAGGAGAAGCAGCATTTGGGCGTTGAACGCCCAAAACATGCAGCGTTTGGGCGTTCAAATGCCAGGATGGTGGGGAGGAGATAAATTCGTTTTTTCTTCATATTTTTCATTTTAATCCCAATTTTCATGTTTCAATTCATGATTTCTTGCATAAACATGTTAAGAACCCTGATTTCTAAAATCCCTAATTTCTAAAAATCCTTCTTTAAAAATGTTAAATGTATCTTAATCCATAAGCACAAATCTCTTTTTTCAATCCAACTCAACTCTTTTTCAAAATTTTCAAAACAAATCTCTCTCTTTTCATTCAAAAATCTTTTCAACTAAGCAATATCTTTTTCAAATCTCCATACTATCTTATTCAAAATTCCAAATCTATCTTTTTCAAATATCTTTCATATCTTTTCAATTTTAAATCATATCTTTTCTTATCATATTTTTTTCTAAAAATCATATCTTCTATCTTATCTTTCTCCCTATTTTTCGAAAATCCACCCCTCTCCCTTTAAATATGGGTTCGGCCTCCCTCCCCTCCTATCCACCATTGCACCTAGCTCTCCTTCTCCCCCTCTCCTTTCTTTTCTTTTTGCTTGAGGACAAGCAAACTTCTAAGTTTGGTGTGCTTATCCGTGATCACTAAGATCATGGCTCCTAAAGGAAAATAACCCACTCCAAGAGGCAAGAAAGAAAGCGTTCCAAAACCACTTTGGAATCAAGGGAAATTCTTAACTAAAGAACATTCAGACCATTATTATAAAATAATGGGTCTAAGATCAGTGATCCCGGAAGTTAGATTCGATCTGAAAGAAGACGAATATCCGGAGATCCAGGAGCAAATCCGAATCAGGAACTGGGAGATCCTAGCCAATCCTGAAACGAAAGTGGGAAGGAATATGGTCCAGGAGTTCTATGCTAATATGTGGCATACAGACAGGCAAAGACTATCTGGATCTGCTATCTATGACTATCGGACCTTGGTCAGAGGAAAGATTGTTCATACCCACCCTGACAAGATCAGGGAGATCTTAAAGCTACCTCAGCTGAAAGATGATCCAGACTCCTTCAATAAGAGAATGATGAGAACAGACAAGGGCCTGGATAAGATTCTAGAGGATATATGTATCCCTGGAGCCAGGTGGACCACCAGCACGAAGGGTGTTCCAAATCAACTCAAAAGAGAAGATCTCAAACCAGTCGCCAGAGGATGGCTGGATTTCATTGAGCATTCTCTGCTGCCCACTAGCAACCGTTCTGAAGTCACTATTAGAAGAGCAATGATGATCCATTGTATCATGATGGGAAAAGAAGTGGAAGTTCATCAACTGATTTCAACTGAATTTTACAAAATTGCAAACAAAAATTCCAAAGATGCCAGGTTGGCTTATCCAAGCTTGATTTCTATGCTCTGCAAGGACGCTGGAGTAAGGATGGGAATAACTGAGTATATCTCAATTGAGCGACCAATCACCAAAGCATCAATGGAAAAACAACAAGCACAGGATGACCCCATCAAGAAGAAAACACAGGAATTTCTCCCAGAAATCCCTCAATCTGAATACTGGGAGTATCTTGAAACATCAGTTACCAAGATGCAAGAAGCTATGGAACAAATAATGAAAGAATAGAAGGAACAAAGTAGCATTCTTTGCTATTTGATTAAAGAACAGGAGGAGCAAGGGCGCGACTTAAGGGAATTGAAGCGCCAGAAATTATCTCTTGAAGGACCAAGCACCCCGCAGATTAGGGGAACATCCACTCCCTAGAACAAAGGTTGTTAAATTCCAATTTTAGCCTTAACTCTGTGATAACTGTTCTTATTCTAGTTTTACCTTAGGAGTCATATAGTAGTAATTAGTATCTATATTTTTGATTTTATCTCCAATTAAGCTATAATTTAATTTTCTCATCATCATCAAACATGAATAAAATAGAAGAATTTCTTTAGAATAAGAGGCAATAATTTTCGAGTTTTTAATAAGAACATTCTAATTATTTACATGTGGTGGCAATGCTTTCTGTCTTCTGAATGAATGCTTGAACAGTGCATATGTCTTTTGAATTTGATGTTTAAGACTGTTAAATATGTTGGCTCTTGAAAGAATGATGAACATGAGACATGTTATTGATAATCTGAAAAATCATAAGAATGATTCTTGAAGCAAGAAAAAGCAGCAAAGAACAAAGCTTGCGAAAAAAAATAGAAAGAAAGAGAAAAAGCAAGGAGAAAATGCCAAAAGCTCTTAAAACCAAGAGGCAAGAGCAAAAAGCCAATAACCGTTAAAACCAAAAAGGCAAGGGTAAATAAAAAGGATCCCAAGGCTTTGAGCATCAGTGGATAGGAGGGCCTAAAGGAATAAAATCCCGGCCTAAGCGGCTAAACTAAGTTGTCCCTAACTATGTGCTTGTGGCGTGAAGGTGTCAAGTGAAAACTTGAGACTGAGCGGTTAAAGTCAAGGTCCAAGCAAAAAGAAGAGTGTGCTTAAGAACCCTGGAAACCTCTAATTGGGGACTTTAGCAAAGCTGAGTCACAATCTAAAAAGGTTCACCCAATTATGTGTCTGTGGCATTTATGTATCCGGTGGTAATACTGGAAAACAAAGTGCTTAGGGCCACGGCCAAGACTCATAAAGTAGCTGTGTTCAAGAATCAACATACTAAACTAGGAGAATCAATATCACTATCTGAATTCTGAGTTCCTGTAAGATGCCAATCACTCTGAGCTTCAATGGATAAAGTGAGATGCCAAAACTGTTCAGAAGCAAAAAGCTACTAGTCTCGCTCATCTAATTAGAATCTGAGCTTCACTCAAAAACTCTGAGATATTATTGCTTCTTAAATTATTTGTATTCTATTTTATTTATCTAGTTGCTTAAGGACAAGCAACAGTTTAAGTTTGGTGTTGTGATGAGCGGATATTTTATACGCTTTTTGGGGTTAATTTCATATAGTTTTTAGTGTGCTTTAGTTAGTTTTTAGTTTATTTTCAGTAGCTTTTAGGCAAAATTCATATTTCTGGACTTTACTATGAGTTTGTGTGTTTTTCTGTGATTTCAGGTATTTTCTGGCTGAAATCGAGGGAGCTGAGCAAAAATCTGATTCAGGCTGAAAAAGGACTGCTGATGTTGTTGGATTTTGACCTTCCTTCACTCAAAGTTGATTTTCTGGAGCTACAGAATTCCAAATGGCGCTCTTTTAATTGCGTTGGAAAGTAGACATCCAGGGCTTTCCAGCAATATATAATAGTTCATACTTTGCTCAAGGATAGACGATGTAAACTGGCGTTCAACGCCAGTTCCATGCTGCTGTCTGGCATCCAGTGCCAGAAACAAGTTAGGAGTTGGAGCTCAACGCCAGAATTGGATCCAAAGCTGGCATTGAATGCCCAAAACAGCCCTATGCACGTGATTAGCTTAAGTCTCAGCCCCAGCACACACCAAGTGGGCCCCAGAAGTGGATTTCTGCACCATCTATCATAGTTTGTTCATTTTCTGTAAACCTAGGTTACTAGTTTAGTATTTAAACAACTTTTAGAGGTTTATTTTCGCATCTCATGACATTTTAGATCTAAACTTTGTACCTTTTGACGGCATGAGTCTCTAAACTCCATTGTTGGGGGTGAGGAGCTCTGCTGTGCCTCGATGAGTTAATGCCAGTATTTCTGTTTTCTATTCAATCATGTTTGTTCCTATCTAAGAAATTCATTTGCGCCTTATTATGATGAATGTGATGATCTGTGACACTCATCACCATTCTCAACCTATGAACGTGGTCCTGACAACCACCTCTGTTCTACATTAGATTGAATGAATATCTCTTAGATTCTTTAATCGGAATCTCCGTGGTATAAGCTAGAATCCATTGGCAGCATCCTTGAGAATCCGGAAAGTCTAAACCTTGTCTGTGGTATTCCTAGTAGGATTCTGGGATTGGATGACTGTGACGAGCTTCAAACTCACGAGTGCTGGGCGTAGTGACAGGCGCAAAAGGATAGCGAATCCTATTCCGGTATGATCGAGAACCTACAGATGATTAGCCGTGCGGTGACAGCGCACCTGGACCATTTTCACTGAAAGGAAGGATGGTAGCCATTGACAACGGTGATCCTCCAACACACAGCTTGTCATAGGAGGGACGTGCATGCGTGAAGAAGAAGATAGAGAGAAAGCAGAGATTCAAAAGGCAAAGCATCTCCAAAACTCCAACATATTCTCATTTACTGCATAACAAGTAACCTTTAATTCATGCTCTCTTGTTCATTTGCAGGTCAATTGATAACCACTAATTAATATCCTGACTAAGAGTTGCAAGATAACCATAGCTTGCTTCAAGCCAACAATCTCCGTGGGATCGACCCTTACTCACGTAAGGTATTACTTGGATGACCCAGTGCACTTGCTGGTTAGTTGTGTGGAATTACATAGGTGAAGTAATTTTCGTGCACCATTTATATAAGTATGAGAAAATTAATGTTCCATAGTTGGTCAATTTATCCCATTCTTGTTATCACGGTTATACATGCTGCTACTTTCTGTGCTAAAAATTTATTGTTTCTTTGTCATATCTTTTGTTCTTCTCAGCAAGCCGCCCTGGAAATGCGATCTCTTTCGAAGGGCACGCTTGCAACGATCAAGGCAAAGCATATGCCATCGAAGGTTGACGAAGTGCATCAGATATAATTAATTCCTTCATGGTGTTCTTTTTGAGGTTACACTATACGGTATGATGTAGTTGAGAGTGCAATAACTCATTATGGTTCTAACACATACTGTTTTCTTATTGCAAACAGATTTATGTGCCGATGTGGACTGTCGGGCATTAGTACCTGATGATCATTGACAACGTAAGACGTAAGCTAATTTACTTAGATTCATTAGTTAATCCACAAGAGACCGAAGACAGACAAACGGCGATGACTAAAGTGGTGAGAACACCTTTGATGTTGCTTATCTTTTTGCTTATACTCAGCCATGTTATTATTTCGTTAGCTGATTGGCCACTCATAATCAAGCTTCTATATTTCTGCATTTATTGTTCGTGAGCAGGCACTGTACCTTGAATCCATAACCCTCGGCCAAGCATGGCTATCATCAAATGATGGGGTGCGCCCAAGGTTCTCAACATACGACATCGAAGACGCTGATGTCCCGTAACAAGCTCGTGGATCGTATGCATCCTATTTTCTTATTAATTTACCCTACTTATATATTGAATCACATACATTAATTTTAATTCTAATTTGACTAACCCTACCCTTCTGTTCACTTAGTAGAAGGTGTATTTGTTCCTAC
The DNA here is from genome assembly GCF_059453495.1 of Arachis ipaensis. Classification (NCBI taxonomy): domain Eukaryota; kingdom Viridiplantae; phylum Streptophyta; class Magnoliopsida; order Fabales; family Fabaceae; genus Arachis; species Arachis ipaensis. The sequence continues at coordinate 104,323,003 of NC_142438.1, read as the reverse complement.
TATGTCATAGTCTTTGTCCTATATACTAAAACAATCATCGTTCCTTTTTTTGGTCTTAATGTCATTATTTAATTGATCGCTCAGTTAACCGATTCCCAATTTTGGTGCAACATGGATTGCGGAGTATGTGTTTCACAATGGATGATACGGGGGGCACTTTGGAAGGATTATGATGTCCGGATAATTATCCTAACTCTTACAATAGTCCGAGCATAATGTACGTGCTTATCTTTTTTTATGAAATCTGCTTTTAAATAATTTACTTGCTGTGTTGCAGACAGTTAATGTTGCAACTCGGATGCAGCTTGCAATCGATTTGGTTTTAAAAGAACACAATGCAAATGCAAAGGCATTAGTTGCAAAAGCAATGTCTCACTGGCGCAGGAAGTCAATGGAAGCAACCCTCTGAGGAGGTGCCTCATATTTTGTTTTTTGGTGGTTAAATGTAAAATAAAGCATGATCGTTAATTTCTATTGCATTAATAGTGAGATGCATGTAAATTTTTTGTAATTACATATAAATGATGTCTGTATCACACTCACCAAGTAGCCTATTATACTAATGTTTTAAATGGCCTTTTTAACACTTTCATCGCGGTTTTACTTGGTGAAAGGTCGTCTAAATAGGTTCTAGGGTATAGTGTCATTTCTTATTTTGTGGCCTTCACCATTATCTTACTGGGTGAAAAGGTCTTCCACATAGGCTTTTCTATAGATTGTGAGTTCTGTATTTTGTGATCAAACAAAGAATACACTATTATGGTCATCATTACACCCACTGTCAATATTCTCAATTAGTTAACTTGTATAAGGTATGGCCATACTTAGCCACACTATTCTTTTTGGGTGGTGTTGTACTTATCTACTTGTGATTTTTGTGATGATAGAGTTTGTGCAGTTGCACCAAGCTTCCTTCTGTATTTACCTGAGTTTTTGTTATTAGAAAAATCTTCTATTTCAGGAACGTCCTGTATATGTTTGCTACAACATAAGAATGTCAAGTTTTCCACACTTATAGAATTTTCGTGCCATGCTTACAAGGTGAAAATGTGGTGGACTGAAGAATTGTGCTTTTTTCACTCTTGTTGAGAATATACATTCAACTATCAATTACAAATTCGCAGGCAGATTTATAAGATTTTTTTCAACAAGTTATCATGGCATCTTAATAAGATTATTAAGAAAATGTTAGTATTTTTGTAAGAAATTTATTGTGTCTTAGGCTCAGTACATTGGATCCGATATGTGTGTTTTATGCAGTTGTGGGCTTGCAGGGGTATAGATATTACTTAATATCACATAATAATTCATAAATTCAAGACATTTATTTTTAAAGAGGCGTTTGCTCTCATTAACCTATTCTTGAAAACTGATTTGAAATGTGTATGAATGTTATTTGGTTGGTAAAAACTCTTATATGAAAGACTGAAGAGAAAGGTCCCTATAATAATACAGCCATGTTCCACCTGCACGTATGACATAACTCTAGAACAACCCTTATTTCCATATTATGTATACTCTCCATAGTTATAATACAGTCATGTTCTTGTATCTGTAGTCCAGGAGATTGAAATTCTCACCATACAATAAATCGTCATCCACAACACATAATAATAGCAAATATCCAAATATAATGTCATTCCCGGTTCATTCAAGTGAATACTTTAACTGGAGACGACTTCTACTCGCATACCAACTTCCATATCTTCTAAGCAACCTCCGTAACTAATTCTTTAACATTCTGATAAGACAACACCAACATGGTAAAGGTACGTGGATGAGAAAAAAAAACCAAAATATTCGGGAGACTTGCAAGCTTGAACATAACATCTTTGCAATGGAACTATAAAACTACCATACCATAGCATCCACTAGATGCCACAAGAGAATGTCGTTGCTTTGTAGTAGATACCAACAATAAATTCACCGAAGAGCACCATTCTTTTCCACTAAAGACCCTAGACCAATTACATTCTGCAATTAATAAGTGTCATTACTCTGTGTATCTATAACTGTTTAGCGACTACAGGGGGACCTGAAATTCAATTAAAAACTTTGTAGAATAAGGCATTATAAAATTTGAAAATAATTAAGCTTGTGACTAATGCAACGACTTAACGAAGTAGCTTACAGACGAAAAGCAACCATATTTCATACCCTACAACAGCACTAAATCTCGCTTTCAAAGAGTTACCTCCAAAATCCACCTCAATTGGCTCACTACCAAGACTTGTCGAGGCACCATTGGGTCCGCTATGAATCACACCTGGGACGAAAGAAGGAGAATAGCACGGGACGAATGACATTGGTACACAGGTAGGTGTTGCATAAAAATGGTTTATGCATTGCCCACCCAAGAATATATTGCCTCCACCTTCGGAAGGTGCGAACTGCAACATGCTCGATTGAGTAGGGGTCATGCCTAATGGTGCACCTCGTTAGCTACAGCTAGATGTGACCTTCGGTCCCTAAAAACTAAAACACGAGTACCCAGAACCACAAACAATGAAGGCTAAATCATTCCTAACAATATTTTTAAAAAAATAATGTAATGTAACCTACATCTAAATTTTTCTCTACTCATAACACATCTAATACAGTTTTTGAAACCAATAAAAAATATAGTTGCAGTAGTCACCTCTTCGAAGGGGCCCTCCCTGCGTAATAACGTGGTTCGTTCCGTGGATTTTACATTGGCGAATAAAGACTCAACGAAAGCTGATGATGGTGCTTCTGATCCCGCTGGTACAACCTTCCCATTGTGGCCTGCACATGTTCTTCTTGTATGTCCGGAGACCCCACACTTAGTGCAACAACGCCTCTTCGGTTTAGGCTCCTTCTCGGAGGCACATAAATTGGCTTTTCTCCGCTTCGGTGCACCCTTTGTAGTTGCCATCGTAAGGTCTTTGACCCCATAGTTGTTGGCAAAACCTTGTTACCGTCCTTTTCCACACGGCGCCGTTGCAATATATCAACCAGGTTTGATATAGCATCCTATGCAAGCACAAAATCTTCAACCTCTTCGCAACCAAGTGTAACAACATGGGTCAAAGCTGAGTATAGTGCACTGTATCGAAGCAGTCTTGCCTGTTCTCTTGATCCATTCCCCATTTTCAACGTTGTACAGTCTTTTACAATCTTACACCAGCGCCTAAGGACAAGTTTTTCAGGAATTTCCTCCATACCCTCGTACTTCATGACACAAAATATATGGGAGCACGGTATGCCATCACTGTCCCACATCTTACACTCACACTCAATCTTTCGGTCATTCGAATCATACAAAACCTTCAATACCCGGTCCGGTCTACCCATTTTACTAAAGCTATACACAATGGTCGTGCTGATGCTCTCCCTTCCCTAAAACAATAGCGTTGCAACACCCTTGATTTGCTTCTTAACCTCCCTAAAAACAGCTCTTGTATACAGCTTCGACGCAGACAACTCTATTGCATCTAATCCAGTATTTAACACGGGTATGTAATAAGTGGAGTAAAATTGTGCAGTAACCTCATTGTTCTGATAATCTTTCACGACCCTATCCAAACTGTGAACCAGTTCAAGAATGCTATCTATTAACTTTAGGAACGCTTTAATGAAAGAATTGATTCCTTCACATCTTGACGTTGTCCTATATCCGGTGCAAAAGGTCCCCCTCAGATAGGCCATTGCCCAACTCTCTTTAATGTCATATGTCGATTGCACCATGTATTTTGGCCTAGACTGAGAGACTCGATTGAGGTCCTCCAATATCTCTCGAACTCGTCAACATCAAAGTTTTCATAGATAGCCTTTTTGAATACTTTCCGAAATTCAGCTTCCTTTACCCGTTGGACACAAATTTTCTCCAAATGCCATGCATATAGTCTGTGCTTGGTTGAAGGCATCACCTCTGTAACGGTAGTGCGCATTGCCTTATCTCCATCCGTCACAACAAGGTTCGGTGTTCTTTAACCCATAACATCCAAAAGGTTCAGTAGAACCCATCTGTAAGTGTGGACCTCCTCATCTTGAAGCAAGGCAAATCCAAAAATGCAAGTTTGCCTGTGATGATTTGTCCCAAAGAACACCACCAGAGGTTTCTTGTACTTGTTCCCACGGTACGTCGCGTCAAATGCAAGGACATCACCAAACAACTCATAATCGGATTTCATGATACTGTCCACCCAAAATAAGTTACCCAACCGATTATCTGCAGTCGTTGTGTATCTGGCGACTGACATAAGGTCCGCATTTGCCTTCCCCTCCAAGTAACTGATAGTTGCAGCCGCATCCCCATCCAAGATTCGTGCTCGCCATTGACTGTGAACATAGTTGTACAAATCCTTTTTTGTAAACCGAAGCATGCTATATCCACCGGATTGGCCTGCCATGTAAGCCATTATCTTCGAGACAGGGATTCCGAATTGCTTCATGCTATTCACTTGAGCCTTATCCTCGTCGCTCATTTTTTGATGACTTGGCAACAGGTTGCAAAACGCAGCTAGGGCCATGTCGTGGTTGTGTTCATCAATAATCTTTCGCACTCTCTACACATTATCATGGACATCATAGTATATTTTCAATTTCGCCTTGTAGTAAATGCGACTCTCCAGCCGCTCCTCCCTTACTTGTTCTGGCCGATCATAATGCTTGTCACTCCTCGTGCCCTGATGATGACAGAAGAAGTCCCGCCTCACCAAAACACTGTCAACCCGTCCCACATCCCCTTTGCAAACACCAAACCCCCTTGTCCAGGCAAACTCCTTGTAAGCATTGTAGGCCTCCTCATCAGAAGTGAAAACTGTATGCAAGAAGTCCTCAGCGGTAACTAACACAGGAACATTGTCGTGAACATCCCCCTGTGAGCGATGCAATTCTTTCTTCGATTCTGACTGACTTGTTCCCATGCCAAATAAGCTAGTACTGTCGTCGTCATTAGAGGACCCTAAAGAACCACACACACCCAACGACATCTCAAATGACTCTTCATCATTATCGCTTAAGTAAAGGTCAAAATCCATTTGGCCTGAAACTGCAAAACCAGCATATATAAAAGGAAATAAACAAAGCTGAGTAGCAATCACGAACTTACAAATAAAATTAGAATTAATAGAAACAGTGAAAACATAGAGAAAGCATTAAATATGCACTAATGAATGGGAGATCAAACGCCACTCAAATTCTTCTGCTCATACGATTAGGAATTCTAGATTAAAAATATAGTCCTAAGATACGAGGAAATGGTTTTTCCGAACTCCAATTTAATAATATGAGTCATAGCCATCAATATCCATGTCAATCGAAGTTAATTTCGCACAACTGAATCTCTCAAAAATAATCTACCGTTGGTTATCATGTGTGGCATCCTCATAAAGCTTTAGTTTGAAAAATTAAAATTGTAACTTACAATTTTTTTCTCAGTTTACATGAATACAATTATATCAATATATTTATACATATATTTAAACTTTTTAACATAACAGCTTAAATTAAAACACTAATAATTTATGGAATATCATTAAATTAAATAAACGAATATACCTAATTCTTCTTTCGAGTTTGCAATGTTTTCACCTTTGCTTCCAAAAGGTTTCAACTGCTTTCAGTACGACGTTTGCTAGTTCCTTAACTTTAGGGTGTGAACATTAATTATTACAATGATACTGTGTTTTATTATGTTTAAATTTGTCAAAATCCTATTCCAACCGTTATATTTAAAGTAAAACATTTGAAGTAATTGTGAGGTAGAGTTATTATTTTTTTGTTGGTTAAGAGATAGAGTTATTAGGTTAAGTGAAGGAGATGACAGATAGTAATTATGGGAGACAAAAGAATTCAGATGTGTAATTAAAGAATACAATAAGAGAGATTCATACCAGTGTTCACGAGTTTCGCAGTTCGTGCAATTGCTAATTACCTCCCAAAAACTGACATCACCATAAATATCACAAGGTTGAATCTGCATAGATATAATAAATGCAAACATATCAAAAATGACTGAATAGCAACTAATATTATAACTTGGAGAAGTAAGAAGCAAGGATAGTTGCAGAAGGCAAAAGCTGAGTATTGTTAAATTCAGTTTTAACAGCTTGCGCTTAATACTAAAAGTTGTAACTTCCAGCAACCAATTTACTTTAAAGAAAAGAATATCATTAACTAACAGAGAAGTACAAATCAAGAAAATTTAAAAAACAATTATGGTGAAGAAACACAAAAAAATAAGAGGTCCTTAAGGTGTAACTTTTACGGGCAGCCAATGCATGAGGCTCTCACTTGGCACACATCTACAGTTTTGTTGGAGAGATACAATTTTTTGAAGGAAATGGTGGTACACAGTTGCACATAATATACTCATATTTTGTGTCTCTTCAGGAAGTTCAAACACGAATTTTTTATGTTGGACACAAATTTTTAATCTATTTTTACCTTTAATATTTTGTCAATTCTCCAAATCTACCCTCCTTCCCCTAACCGTTCCCTTTTTCTCCTTCACTCTCACCAAGAGGCTGTCTTTTGCTTCTCTCCCATGACAACAACTCTCTCTCTTCCTCCCTCCATCCCTCCCTCCCCTATTTTTTTTATAATAATCTATATCTGGGTTATGTTACTTCTATATTTGAGTTATTGAAAATATCGGTAGTGACTATGTCAATCTTAAAAGAAAAGTAACAAATTGAAGTGGGGATAGTGCATGTGGTGTTATTGTGATATGGTATTCATGATGGAAAAAGAAGAATGATATTCATATTTTAATTTAATTGTAATTTGTGTCTTGTGTTATGTATTATTACCAAACAAACCAAAAAAATTTATATGTATTCAAATGTCTATGTCTATTTAAATATAATGTCTATGTCTTATTTTCTTCCACCCACTAATCAAACACAGTCATATAGAACCCAAGTTCTTGGGTTGCCAAGAGATGCCAGAACCTTAGAACCTTGTAACAAAAAAATAACTATATACTAATATTTAGTACTAGTAAAAGCCATCTAATAATCATGGGGTTTTAAAGGACAATAAGAAATGTATATGCTATGAATTATAAAACAGTAATTTCCACTGAGAACAATTGAAATGGAACTCAAGATACAAGACAATTGGTGGAGCTTTTCTTGTTCAGTGAAGCCAAAACACATACAGAAGATGGGCATGGAATATGTTATCATGACATGAAATCAAACTGGTGATTGATATTGTTATGGGAAGTTTTTTCTGAGAAGAATTATTAACTAGCACACAAGCAAAATATAATAGGGACAATATTGTTTCTGGTAAGATTATATGTTTGTAAGTGATTAGTGGCAACAAGACACTCAGGATTTTTGAGAATGTGAGTTTTTTATGAAACGGGAAGAAGATAGTGTGGAAAAGCGGCCAAATGCAATGAAAATGGGAACACTTTAATATAAAGCAAGTACATTTTTACGCCGTTAGATTTCTACTTATTTAACTTAGTCCCTAACCATATAGTTCAAAGGGGGGCAAGATGCATTTTTCTAAAGTCCAGTTAATTTGATATGTGCTCTAGTTAGCTCGATAGAGTGGCAGGTGAAATCCATCAATTTGTATAGTTCGAATTGTATGTTTTCTAAATTCTAATTGAAAGTGCAAAAGTTCAACAATTCAACAAGAGATCAAGAAGCATATTTCTAAATGTTCCAGTTATGTTAAGTAAAAAAAATCAGCAAAACTTTGGCTACACATATCCAATATATTCCCTTTCACATCACACCTGTTCTACCAAAGAATATTAATGAATTTCTGTATAAGAATTCCATAAATGATGTGTAGTTAATTTGCAATGCAAACACGAAAAACATAATTATGGCATCATGCATTATGCAACACATAACAGTGCACTATCTTATGTGAATTTGCAATGCAATGAGAAATAAGGCAAAATACCAGTGATTGTGGACTGCCGATGAGAAATCGAAGCAGAAGGAGATGATGACTCCAAGTTCCGATCAGGCCTCCAGAGTCAAGAGCTCGATTACGATTTCACTACTGCTTTGGGATGACGCAGTTACACAAAGAAGCTTCTGCTCACCACGTCTCAACGTAATCCAGCCCACCTCTACCTGTTCCACTCAGAGAAGCCCCCTGTGTCCACTGCCATCGAGTACACTCCTATGTTTATCCGTCGAACTGGTCGTGGAGGTGCAAAATCCTCTCACGTTACTCACACTCTCACAGGTAGGTTGAAGATCCGGTGATAGTAGCTCAATTGTAGTTGTTCCAAGTCTTCTTTTTTAACATTATCAATGGATTTTTTAACCCTACCCATCCCCAACACCCACCCAACCCGAAACCAGATCTACTATTGATTCTATCATTCAAAAAAGTCTTGCTAGCCCATAAATACAAACGGAGTTTCTTCCCTAAAAATTGTCAAGCCGAGCCACAATGGAAGGTGTAAACGCCGCTGTCCGTAAGCCTCAGCCTGCATCTAGGAGAATTCCCACATAAGACACGCGTCACTAGATCTCCAATAGTAAAAGAATCTCTATAAAATAACATCTGTACCATAGTATGTACCTTTTTATTAAAATATTTTTTTCTTAATAATGGTTTCAAGTCTATTGTCACCGAAATAGAGGGAGTGAGGGTGAAAAACAGATTCAGAGGGAAGGGAGATCTCATTGTTGAAACCCTAGGTTCACTGTGACTATCGTCACCGTCGTCGCATCCATAGGTCATCTCCACCCTCCAAATCGGCGCCTCCGCATCTTCCTCCACCTCCTCCCCTCCCGTTTTCCAATCTCCACAACCTCCACATCGACAAGCGCCTCTCCATTCCCCTTCCCTTCTCTCTTCCCATTCCCGCTGGAAGGCGCTCTCTCAAGGTGCATTGCGTTACTGCTCGCATCCCGATTTGCTCTGCTTATCCGATGTCGGCTTGGATGCACTCGGCGAAGGCCTTCCAAGGCTCGAGAGCTTGAGATTGATCTGGTGCTCTAACATCTCTAGCAACGGTTTGAAATCCCTTGCTTACAAATGCCGGTAATTCAATTTTGCTTAGCAATTTTGATTTCGTATTCTATTTCCTGATTAAAAATTTTGATATGCTACAATGGACATTCGGTTTTTTGTTTATTTTTATGGTTTCATGAATGTATGTTTTGTAGGAAGTGGAATTGCTCGAGATGAACTTGAATTGGTGGGAGAAAGATACGGTACATTGCATATTTGTGATTTGTGATTTGAATTTGTTGGATTTTTTATTCCTCCGGATGGATCTTTCAAGTTCACTCAATGGAAAAATGAAGGAAAAAATTGCATTTATTGTTTTCATGTATTTTTGGACTTAGGTTTTCTGTGCATAGAAAGTGGTACTTTACTATTTTTGCTTCAGCTTCATGCTCATTTATTTAGTTTTGCTTTGATTAAAAATTAAAAATATAATTTTGTTGTTGTTGATTCTAGAAGGCAGATGAGTGAGTTTTGAGCTATTGAAGAAGATGCAAGGAAGTGAGGGAAGAACCTAAATATGGCATCTGTTGGTATGGCACCAACATCAGGCGTGAGAGAATCAGGTGGCGGCGTTGATAGATTGCCGGAAGAGATGAACGATATGAAAATTAGGGATGATAAGGTATGCCAGTACACTCTGTTAATTTCTTGGCACAATATCCCTTTTCTTGTTGTGTTTTGTGTTTTTAAGTTTCAGAGTTTAGTTCTTTATGGTTTGGTTCATCTTGCAGGAAATGGAAGCTACAGTTGTTGATGGCAATGGAATGGAGACCGGCCATATCATTGTAACTACTATTGGTGGTAAAAATGGTCAACCAAAGCAGGTACATCTTCTCCTTCTATCTTTTTCCCCTGATATATCTATGGAATGCTTTAAATAATCTAGCTGATAACTAGTTTATTGTCTCACTTGTTGTGTTGACATGGTGCTTGGATGATGTAGGCTAGTATATAAACAATTTAATTCATTTGGGGACCTTATTTTTTTGAATATGTTCGTTTCCCCTCTCTTGTCTTTTATAGATGTAATATAGTATATCTAGTCCCTTTGTTGCAAACTTTCTTCTAGTTTACTTTTCTGTTTTTACTGCAGGGGTGCAAATGCTTGTATCTTGATATTGATGATGATAGGAAGGAAGTTGGTACAACAGGTAATTATTTTGGTTAGCAGTGGCCCAATTCTTTAGTTGTATGTATAACATTTTTTAGCAGTGGTTAACAAATTAGTTGTATGTATAACATTTTTTATATTGAAAGTGCATTAAAAATTATATATATAACTTCTATCTACAACAATAGGGAAAAAGTTGGAAAACAATAAATGTACACTATTTTCGTTGTATATATGGATGTCAAATAATTAAGAGAAGCACGTGTCTTTTTATTCAAGAAACAAGTATATCATCATTATTCAATAGAGCATGATGAATTGAATTGAAGGACATTAATGGCAAGGAGAATGGCAGTAACACATGCAGATCTTGAACCAAGAAGAAGCAGAACAGATTTAAATAGCAAAACTGGTGCATTTCTTATGGTTCTTACAATTTTATTAGGCCTCTTGTGTTTCATCTTGTGTCTCATTGCAGAAGCCACACGTTCTCAGGTTCAATTTCTTTTAACTTTTACTTCATTTATTTGCATATTATTACATATATTTATGCTATTTGCTGCATGATATTTTTTTCATTTTTAAAATAACTATTGTTTTTGGTAGACTAGATAAATTTGATTTTTTTTTTGCTCAACATTTTTATATACTGCAAATTAAGGATTGGGATTCTATACTCAACTTCATTGAGAAGTCATAAAAGAATGCTGGGAGAAAAATATAGGTTGTGGTATGCCCTCTCACTGCATCTTACATAGGTATGATGAGCTATTGTTTTTTACATTTTTATTCACTATTTATTACTGGGTTCTTATAGGAGAGTCCTTCGATCAGTCCACTTACATAGTACATGAAGATCAACCATGGGAAGATCTCAACATTCTTTCAACAGAAGCAGGCAAGGTTTATTGTTTTGGTGGTCAAACAGATTCTTTTGCATTATTTGAGTGTGATCAATTTTGTTCGTTTACTTTTTTCTCTCTTGTCTTATACACATGGGTTAAACATTATATAAGGTAGATATCCCCATAATTGTTTTTTTGTACAGTGGATCATTCTGGCTTGTTTTTATAATTACATTGAACTACTATTGTCAAATATCTTTGTTGCAGATAAATCAAAATTTGGAAGCCATACTAAGAATTCCCAAGAACTCTCTGTTTCCACTTCAGGCAAGCTAACCAAAGATGAATATCATCAATTTGACAGGGAAGATGTTAGAACCTCTCTTGGTTACTTGTGTCAAGGGACTGAAATATATTGAGAAAGAAACAAAACAAGAGAGACTTCTCTTATCAGACTCTTTTCTGAAAATTTAGTTTATGATTCATATGCCAGATGCATGCCAATTGTTGAAAACCATAAGAGTTTATTGATATATGATAAGAATGGTCAATCATTAAGAGATTACTTTTCATATGATAATGTTCCTAGTGCAGAAATTTTATTTGATAATGCACCTTTTTAGATGATAATGTTTAAATTTGTATTATGCTTTATTACTTTTCAAGAGAAATTTGTATATAAATATTTTGAATTTAATAAAATATTTCATTTTGTAGTATTTAATTTTAGTATATTTATATTATGTACAATAATAATAACCGTTGGTAAAAAATAATTTGAAATTTTAGAAAAAGGATAGGTTGTTATTTCTAAAAGATTGAGTATAATTAAAAAAGTCTCAAGATTTTAGTGGCAATAATAATGGCGGCTAAAAGTAAATAATATTACAATTTTAGAATTATTTTTAGTGGTCATATTAATTGTCAGTAAATTGGGTTTTGGCGGCAATAGTAATGACTACTAAAAGTGAATCCCTTACAATCTTAGAATTACTTTTGGTAGCCATATAAATTGCCAAGAAAATGGCCACTAAAAGTTATATACTTCTTGCGGCCATTAAAAAGGTCTTTACCGGCTAATACTATAATTGCCGCTAAAATCTTTTAGCGACAAAGCATAAGACGGCTAATGTCTAATTGTTGGTAAATGTATTAGCAGCTATTTTTATTGCCACTAAAAGCAAAATAAATAGCCGCTAAAAGTGATTTTTCTACTAGTGGATGAAGAGAGAAAGAAGTATAAATTGAAGAGAATGTGTGTGTGTGTCGTGTTGAAGAGAGAAGGAAGAAGAGATGATGGATTGTGGGAAGTGAAGTCTAGGGTTAGGGGTGAGTTTGGGGTTCTTCGCAGACACAATGAATACAAAAGGGTTCTTTGAAGAGTTTAGGGTTTCTTGAAGGAGAAAGATAGGGTTTCGAAGAGGGTAACTCATCATATCCTTTTTTAAAAGTTTTTTTTGGGACCTTTTGGTCACGCTTTTGAAGCGTGGCAAAAGAGTTATAAGAAACAGCTACACTTTAAAAACATCACTATAACGAAATCATATCGCCACACTTTAAAAGCGTCACTATTTTGTTTATTTTGTCATGCTTCTCTATGGCCACGCTTTTGAAGCGTGGCAAAATAAACATGGTCAAATCTCTAATCAATTGCCACTCTCATACATGGCCATTAACCCATGTCGCCACGCTTTTGAAGCGTAACAAGAAAATACATGCTCAAATCTCTAATCAATCGCCACCCTCATAAAAGCGTTGACCTTTGTTGGTCACGCTTTTAAAGCATAACAAGAAAAAAAGGCAGCCAAATGCCGTTACCTGCTGGCCAAGTGAAAATTAAGAAACGAACCTAACTACCATCAGTTATGATTTACGATTATGAGTAGTTCTCCTTATTAGATCAAGCTATATATTCAACAACGTTATCTCAAAATAATACTAAAATAGTCCTGGGTCACCGAAACTTATAATAAAAAACAGAAATCTCAAACACGCTATATATACATACACATACATTTATACATATATGCTATAGTGGTACGTTATGTATGATTACAATAATTAATAGTAACAACTACCAGCCAGAACACTATTATAATAATAACCTAATTGAAGAGTATGTAAGTGATGTATATGGTTTTGTGTGAGTCAAGCACACGAAATACGAATAGGAGTGGGCGTAGTAAACCTTTCGGAAGCTGACTTTCTAACCAAGGAACTTATCTCCGGCGAAAGTCCACCCATCTCAAACTCTGGAAGTTCCGGTATAGTTGACAGAACCGCTTGATCATACTTATCATAAACCACGTACAAACGTTCTTTCGAGTATTTCTCTTCTAGATCTGCCATTTCGAGTTTGTTGTGACCATCACTACCACAAATCCTGAATTTATTATTGCTGCTGCTGGACTTGAAAACAAAGCGAAGGAGTTTCTGGAAGGTTCGTGAGATCTTGAACGACTTATTGTTGGATGATGATGAAGGTGGTGGTTGCTGGTGAAAACGGCGACGGTGGTCTGTTAAATGAGGCATGGAAAGGGTTCTTGGGGAACTGGCTATGGCAGAGTCGATTTGGCGCTTGAAGGAGTGAAGCTCGTAGGAGTCATAGAGTGTGCTTCCACAGTCCCAAACGCTTTTGTTGCTGGGCCAAGATGAACTCCTTCCCTTTGAAAATCGATGTTGATCTTCTTGTTTAGATTTCTCCATATATATGTATATACATGCATGCGCGCGCGCTCTCAAGTGTTGCTGTGTATGTTGTTAATTAGTAATAGGGAGGACTGAAATGTAAAGCTATATAGGAGAAGGTTTGAAAGAGATAGAGAAGAGGGTGAGTCTTCGTCTCTTTTTGTTATGCATGGTTGGTGGGCGTGGGATCAAACTCGTTACTTTGTTATTTATTAATGACTTGTGACTTGAACGCGGCCACAACACGTACTCATTACCATTAAATCCGTGAGGAAACTACTTCTAATCTAATCTAATTGCTGCAGCATGTGCTGCCCCTGTTATTGTTGCTACCTGTTGGATCCATATTGGGCAAGCATGTATTTCGTTACAGATCAGCTTAAAAATAAAAAAAAAAAGAAGCAGCAATCTTCATATCCCGTATTAGTTAAGCTAAGTCTATGGTGTGAATTGATCATAAATATATACATGCATGTAGATAAAAAAGTATTTTTCAGAATATATTGAAGTGGAAAAAGAAAGGATAGTGGGACGTGGTGGAATAATATAAGTGGTCCCTTCCTTTATGATCATGGGACTCCCTTGATTTCCTGTGGATTGTAATTACCATATCACTCGCATATATCCAGATAAGGAAGTCTAGAAAATTAATTTTATATGCGGTCAAGCAATTAATTTTTTAAAAAAATTTACTCAATTTATTTCTCTTTTATTATTTTTTTCGTTTTTTCTTGTTTTTTGTCTCTTTTTCTGTGTTGCTTTTTCGTCCACACCGCCTCTCTCTTCGGACGGTCTCTCTTTTTCTTTTTTTCTTATCACCTTTAAAAGTCAGAAATTATTTTTCATATAAAATATTCAATGGTGTATTTACTCAATATTAGAGAGGGAGGTGTTTTGCCGCGTTGTGGGTGTCAGTTCAACACGCAAAAAACGTGATGACAAGACTAGTTGGAGGCGCGGCAGTTTCCAGCAACATGCAGCGGGCGTGGTAAAGATGGCGGACAAATACGGGTGGCAATACGCAAGAGGACGTGTTGCCTCTAAATCCTGATAGCGTTGCAGATTTTTGCTTGATTCCAAGGATGCAGCAGCAACACGGGAGAGGCGTGTTGTAGGTAGTTTGCATGCAGGGATAACCCCTACCCCGGTAACTAGCGACTCTCATTCAAGTTCTATAAATTGAGTTTTTTGGTTCTTGGTATAATGCATCTAAAGTGTGTGGTGTGTGTGATACTGAAAAAGAAGAAGAATTATATAAGTGTATTATACTGAGAGTTAGGATTTTATTTAGGTGTGTTTAAAGAAAACAATTTTATAAAAAAATTATTAGTTTGTAGTGATTAAAAAAATGGTACGTAATTATACGTCACCCGAAGAACACATCATCAATTATTTATATCATCCAATTTATGTAAGTTGATAAATTTTATTATTTTATATATTTAAATAAAAAATTTATTTATATTTATTTATTTTTGAAAATTAATATTATTTAGATTTTTATTTTTGAATATAAATATTATTAAATATTTTATATATTTTCAAAAACAGATATTATTTATATTTATGTAGCTATTTTAGAAAATAAATAATAGTGATATTTATTTATTTTCGAAAATAAATATTATTTGTATTTATTTATTTTCAAAAATTAATATTATTTAGATTTTTTATTTTTGAATATAAATATTATTAAATATTTTATATATTTTTGAAAACAAATATTATTTATATTATTTATTTTCGAAAATAAATATTATTTATATTTTTTATTTTCAAAAATAAAAATTATTTAGATTTTTTTATTTTTGAATATAAATATTATTAAATAATTTATATATTTTCAAAAATAAATATTATTTATATTTATTTATTTTTTAATATAATATATTTATTTAAAATATTTAAATAAGTAAATATTTTTTATTTATGATTAGAAATAACAATGTTACCTTTATGCAAATTATTATTATAAATATTTATTTCTATTTATCTTTATTTATTTAAACTAATATTTAGTGAATAAATTTTGTTGAGCCAGCCAAATAAGAATTTGATGGTTCGTAAACTGGATCCACCGCAGACGTGGAATCCGATTGTCGAAAACTACTTACGCTCAACGGGATTCTACCTCGTCTCTAGGATTGGATTCATAAAAGGATTTTACCTCTTGTTAGCTGCTTTGGTGGAAAGGTGGAGGCCAGAAACTCATACCTTTGTATTGCAGGTGGGTGAGGTTACTGTTACACTCGAAGATGTGGCTCATATATTTGGCCTATCCATTGATGGAGAGACTATGAGCGGCTGGACAGATAGTAGTAGCGACTTCCTATAAAGTCAGAGCATCGCTATATTCGGTCGCAAACCGGTTGTCAGTAGTTCTTTGAAATCTTATATAAAGCTGGGTTGGGTTCGGGTATCAGAGACGCAGAGCAATTAGACACCGAGGAGTTTATTAAGAGATACGTCAAATGCCAAATTTTCTGTTTGTTGGATTCAACCCTATTCACAGATAAGTTGACTGCATATGCAGCATGCCAAGTATCTACCGTTGCTTTGCGATTTCGAGCGGATCCATACTTATAGTTGGGGGTCAGCATGTCTCGCGCATCTTTACAGGGCACTATGCCGTGCATCACAGTTTGATACTAAGGAGATGGATGACCCTCTTAAGTTGTTGTTTGTTTGGCATGGGAGCAACTGCGGTGTATTGCGCCCATACCCAGACAGTCCCTTCCACCGACTGTGATACCAGTTACCATGAGGTAACAGTTCCTATTTTAGTCCTGCATTATATTGACGATGCATATTTGATTGACGGTAACTTTTTTTTAATTTTTTTAATGAATCATGTTTCAAGTGGAATCATTCCTATCGGAGCAAGGCGTGGTTATCAAAGACCGTAGCGATTTTTAGGCATGAAATAGACTATATGGACGAGGTAAATATTTAGAGTTTGTATGATTCCCCCAAACATTAATATTAGGGTTCTAATTTTCTAATAATATGTGGCATTTTGTGTGGCGGTCGTACGAATGGTTCATCATACCTGACAAGTTACATGGACACCTTGAGGTGTGTGACATCGTTGCTCCGTTATTGTCATTCGAGTGTGTCGAATAGCATCCTGCGAACCGAGTGATGCGTCAACTATATTTCCAACACGTTTTATATTTGCCTCTATCTGCTGTTGTGCAAATACAGAGTAAGTAAATCTGGCACGCTTGCATTCGTGAGTCTCAGCATTCTCCCACGTAAATAGTTCGTTTAATCGATGATACGTTGCTCAGACGAGGGCCAACACAAGAAGGTTTCGGGCACCCTTCAACACTGAATTAATGCACTCCACAAGGTTCGTCATCACATGGCCCCATTGATGACCCTCATCAAATGCCAATACCCAGTGTCTAAGTCCAATGGCATTGCACCACCGGGCATATGCCTTGCCTCAGGGGCGGTGCTAGGTACAAGGAAAGGGGGGCAATGGCCCCCCCTAATTTTAATTTTTTACATGTAAATTATATGTAAATTTTAGTTTAGCCCCCCTTAAAATTTTATTTTAGTCTTATTTTATTGTGTAAATATTTTTTACCCCCCTCTAATATTTCTTCTAGCTCTGCCCCTGCCTCGCCTCGCTCTTCCAACCTCTTATAGTTGATGTACTCCTCCACCAT
Source organism: Arachis ipaensis (assembly GCF_059453495.1). NCBI lineage: Eukaryota > Viridiplantae > Streptophyta > Magnoliopsida > Fabales > Fabaceae > Arachis > Arachis ipaensis. Next base: position 104,305,724 of record NC_142438.1, on the reverse strand, counting down.
CCTTGAATACCCTATGTTGACAACAAGTTTTTGCAGGTGCGGTACTTTGAATACCCATAAGAAGTTGCTACCGATGTGCCTTATACAAAATATCCACCATGCTCACGGAGGTTGCCAATCACCACCGGAACGGTTTATTGCTGCGTGGATTGACTCATGTCGGTCTGAGATCATACCCACATCGTCTTTTCTAACAACATATCTTCATTGATGGTGCACGAAATTGACTCTGCAATATTCACACAGATAGACCGACAAGTGCACTGGGTCGTCCAAGTAATACCTCAGGTGAATGAGGGTCGATCCCATGGAGATTGTTGGTTTGAACAAGCAATGGCTATCTTGTAGATCTTAGTCAGGTGGATAGAAAATATATTTATTGTGGAAAAACGCATAAAAACAAAATAAATAAAGTATTACTGGATAGATGTGAAATCAATTGATAAGAAAACGGTTGAGGCTTCGGAGATGCTTCTTCCTTCTGGATCAACTTTTCTCACTGTCTACTTCAACTTCTGATGATTCATTCCATGGTAGGCTATAAGTGATTAACAACAGGTCAGTGGTCATTAATCTCCTCTGCTTCAGATCAAACGCTAGGTCAGTGGTCATCCAATCTGAACGGGGGTGAAGCTTCTGTAGTCCATTCCCTTGGTGATCCTACTCAAAGCTCCACAGACAAGGTCGGATTTTCCGTATCAGAGAATGTTGCTTTCTGATTCTAGCCTATACCACAAAGGCCCTAATCGCCGCATACCTCAGCTGAACTAATGTCTCCAAGTCCCCAACGAAGTTGTAGATTAGCCGTCTAAGAGATATATAATCAAGCTTGTGGTTTAGTACTATCCTGTCAAGGACTGGCAAGAACCCATGTAGACGGTCAAGTTACACTCCCAATTCATTAGGATGAAGAACGAAGATACATCTTAGAATGGAATCAAGCATAGATTAAAATAGAATAATGATATTATTAATTCATAAGAATAAATAGAGATCCTAACCTTAACCTAGGAGGTTAGTGACTCATATTTATAGAAAGTAATAATGTATTTGAAAATATGGTATAAGGTCCTGAACAAGGGTGATCCTTGTTCTATAGATACTAATCTAATAACTAAGAAGTACAAAAGATATGATAGAATAAACTAGAGGTGCGAAATCCATCTTTGGGCCCACTTTGGTTGAGTACTTGGGCTGAGCTTGGCGTCCACTTTGAGGAATGGGAGGTGAATGATGCCAGGGCATTTTGGCCAGTTTCACTGACCTTTTCTTTACTGTTTTTAGGTTAGTTTCATGCATTTCTGTAGGAAATAAGCTAGTTTTGGGTAAATATTCACTTATGCCTTGACTCAAGCATACATTGTGCATTTCACACAATTTCATGAGGATTTTGCATAAGTTTAGTGACAAATATTATGTTGCATTACTCATGACTTGGACTAGAGCTTTGATGCACTTTGTTGCTTGATTTCAGGACCAAAAGGAAGCAAGAAAAGGGGAGGTAACTTGCAAGATTAATGAGAAAAGTGATTGCCAATAACACTCTCAAAAAGCCATCAATGCCCACGTTAGAGAGTCACGTTAACCAAGTTAACGTGAACTCTAACGTGGAGAAAAGAAGTTGAGCCAACGTTAGTGACACTCAACATTGTCACTAACGTTGGCAATTACTCATAAGTGGCCACGTTAGAAGCCACGTTAACCTAGTTAACGTGGCCTCAAACGTTAAGGGGGGGGAAGAGAAGCCAACGTTAGTGACACTCAACATTGTCACTAACGTTGGCCTATGGTGCAAAGTACCACGTTAACTCCCACGTTAACTTGGTTAACGTGGGAACTAACGTAGAGGATGAAGAGTTGTCGACAACGTTAGTGACACTCAACATTGTCACTAACGTTGAAGCAACCACACAACCCCCAAGAGTCACGTTAACTTCCACGTTAACCTGGTTAACGTGGAAGCTAACGATGAGAAATGAAGGATGATCCAACGTTAGTGACACTCAACATTGTCACTAACGTTGGGATGGCTAAAAGATGGCCACGTTAGAAGCCACGTTAACCTAGTTAACGTGGACTCCAACGTGAGACCTAGGGGCACATTGGAACGTTAGAGACAATGTTGAATGTCACTAACGTTCTCGAATGATGGCAAAAGCCACGTTAGAAGCCACGTTAACCTAGTTAACGTGAGCTTTAACGTGAAGCAAGAAGGGGCACACTGGAACGTTAGTGACAATGTTGAGTATCACTAACGTTCTCGAAGGTTGACAAGGCAACGTTAAGAGCCACGTTAACCTAGTTAACGTGGGTTTTAACGTGAGGTAAAGGGGTGCATTGGAACGTTAGTGACAATGTTAAGTGTCACTAATGTTCCCGAACTTAGACATTCACTAAATGATTAACACTCCTTACGCCCTAAGTTTAAGTCTCTGCCCACTTCACACTTTCTCTCTGCAAGTAAAGCCAAGCCCAAATAAAGAAAGGAACTGCTTCAAACTCAAGATCTAAAGGCCCAAGACTTGAAGAGTAAACTAGAAGCTGAGAAGAGTAGTATATATAGGAATAGCTTTGAATTGTAAAGGAGTTCTGAAAGCTGGGAAAAAGGAGAATTACTCTCTGTATTTTACTTTCTTTGCAATTTCTAGTTTTATGATGTATTCTCCATCTTTGTTTTCATTTTCAAGAGCTATGAACAACTAAACCCCTTTCATTGGGTTAGGGAGCTCTGTTGTAATTTGATGGATCAATACTAATCTTCATCATTCTTCTTCTATCTTTCCTCTTGATTTTACTTGAAAGCTTTCGATCTTCATCCAATTGAGTAGTTATCTTGGAAGAGAAGATATTCAAACTTGGATCTCTTTTGAACCTTGGAAGAGGAATGAAGAGATCAAGCTAGAAATGCTTTCTCATGCTGGACCAAATTGGGTTTGGATGGGTATGTGACTATAACCCTCTCAATACTTGGTTTGGGAAATGCATGTGGTATAATCAGTGACCATACTTCATCTCTTCTCATGAGCAATTGACCAAGAAATTGGCTATTGATCAAGATTTGAGAGATTGAATTGCAAGAAATTGTAATTCAATCACTTAAGATTGCCAAGGAGATCAATGAGTGCATTGATTGAGGAAGAGATGAAAATGAACTTGATCCGGAGAATTACAACATCTCCTAAGCCCAATGAACTCCCCATCTCTGATCTTACCCATTCTCTTTAATTTCTGTCATTTACTTTTATGAGCAAATCCCCCATTCCCATTTACAATTCTGTAATTTATTTTCAGTCATTTACTTCCAGTCCTTTAATTCTAGCATTTACTTTTCTGTTATTTACATTCCCGCCATTTTATTTTCTGCAACTCTCAACCCAAATCCTGGATTCGCTCAACTAGAACATTCTTCTAATTAAAGTTGCTTGATCAATCAATCCCTGTGGGATTCGACCTCACTCTATTGTGAGTTTTTACTTGACGACAACTTCGGTACACTTGCCGAAGGGAGATTTGTTGAGAGACAAGTTTTCCGTGCATCAAGTTTATGGCGCCGTTGCCGGGGATTGATTGTGCATCAACAATGATTAGATTGGAAGATCACTAGATTGAGCATTTTATTTTGTGAATTTCATTTTCTGTTTGAGTGATTTACTTTTTGTTTTAGTAAACTTCTTCCCTTCTCCCTCTACTCTTTTGTTTTTCTTTGTTATTTTCAATTCTGTTTGCTAACGCACTAACTGTTTGATATATTGCATCACCCACAACTAACAGCAATTCTAACACAAATACTGTCTGCACCTATTTTCTCTACTTGTACTTGTTGGTTGTATGACAGGGAGAAGAAGCGGGGCTTCAACTTCCTTTGATTTTGAATCGGAGAGAACCTTCCTTAGACTAAGGAGGGAGGCAAAAGAAAAACGAGTAGCTGGTGCTGAAGAAGAGGAGGAACAGTTTGAGGAATACTTTGAACCAAACATGGAAGAAAACATGGAAAATCATCATGAAGAAGAGACTCACAACCATGGCAGAGGAGGTGGAGCAAATCATGCTGGGGAGGATAGAAGAGTTTTGGGCTCTTACATTAATCCAAACCCAAGCAATTGTGGAAGTAGCATCCAAAAGCCAACAATCCATGCCAACAACTTTGAACTTAAACCACAGCTCATCACCCTTGTTCAGAACAACTTTTCGTTTGGAGGAGGTGTTCAAGAAGACCCCAATCAACATTTGACCACCTTCCTGAGAATATGTGACACAGTGAAATCTAATGGTGTTCATCCTGACGCCTATAGACTGCTCTTATTTCCCTTCTCACTCAGAGACAAGGCAGCCAAGTGGCTGGAATCCTTCCCAAGGGAGAGCTTGACAACTTGGGAGGATGTGGTGAACAAATTCTTAGCAAGATTCTACCCTCCTCAACGAATCAATAGGCTGAGAGCTGAGGTTCAAACCTTCAGGCAACAAGATGGTGAGACTCTGTATGAAGCATGGGAGAGGTTCAAAGACTTAACAAGGAGGTGTCCACCTGACATGTTCAACGAATGGGTCCAGCTGCACATTTTCTATGAAAGGCTCTCTTATGAGTCAAAGAAGGCAGTAGACCATTCATCTGGAGGATCCTTGAACAAGAAGAAGACCATTGAGGAAGCCATAGATGTTATTGAAACAGTAGCAGAAAACGACTACTTCTATGCTTCCGAAAGAGAGAACACAAGAGGAGTGATGGAGCTAAACAATGTAGATGCTCTGTTGGCCCAAAACAAGCTCATTACCCAGCAGCTGGCTGACCTTACCAAGAAGATGGAGAGGAACCAAGTAGCAGCAATCTCCACTACATCAACAACACAAGAAGGAGTAAACGAAGAAGCAGAGGGGAGTCAGGAGCAAGCCAACTACATTGGGAATTCACCAAGGAAAAACTATGATCCATACTCCAAGACTTACAACCCTGGATGGAGAAATCACCCGAACTTTGGGTGGGGAAGTGAGCAAGATCAAAACCAAGACCAGAGACATTACAACTCCAACAACAATGCAGCTCACCAGCAATTCACCCAGAGGACATCTCAACACCCCCACAACAACACTTCTCCACATCCTTATCAAAACCAAAACAGCACATCTGCTCCGAACCACTCATCAATTGATGACAAGCTCTCTAAGATTGAAACCTTCATTGAAGGATTATGCAGAGACATTCAAGACAGTAAAGCATTCAGAGAGGAAGTGCAGTCAAACATGCAGAATCAAAATGCTGCCATCACAAAACTGGAAACACAAATCAGCTATCTGTTTAAGCAACTTCCTAACCACAATTTTTGCTATGATGCCCATTCAAACAAAAGGGAGGAGTGTCAAGCTATCACACTTAGGAGTGAGAAGGAACTGAAGGAACATCCCCAAAAACCACAAGAAGAAGGCTCAAATGAAAAGGGAGAAGAGCAAGATGGAATGCAACCCCCCACGCCAAGTCTGCAGAAAGAAAAGAAGATACCCTAACTAAACATCTCAAGAGCTCCATACCCCCAGCTATTGAAGAAAAAGGAAGATGACAACCAATTCTTGAGATTTTTGGAAATCTTCATGAAACTACAAATCAACATACCATTTGCCGAAGCCATAGAACAAATGCCACTTTATGCCAAGTTTTTGAAGGAGCTAATGACTAAGAAGAGAAGCTGGAAGAACAATGAAACTGTGATACTAACTGAAGAGTACAGTGCTATCATTCAGCATAAACTACCTCAGAAACTGAAGGATCCTGGGAGTTTTCAGATCCCTTGCATTATAGGAGAAATCACAGTAGAAAAAGCTCTTTGTGACTTAGGGGCCAGCATCAATTTGATGTTAGTAGCTATGATGAGAAAGATGAAAATTGAGGAGGCTAAACCAACAAAAATGGTTTTACAACTGCAGACCGGTCGTTCAAATTCCCTCACGGGATAGTCGAGGATATGCTAGTAAAAGTAGGAGATTTCATATTCCCAGCAGATTTTGTGGTGCTGGACATGCAGGAAGACGCCAAGACCTCCATCATCTTGGGAAGGCCATTCTTGGCCACTGCTGGGGCTGTCATTGATGTTCAGAAGGGTGACCTCACCCTGAGGTTACACAATGAAAAGATGACATTCAATGTGTTCAAGGCCATGAGTTACCCACCGGAACAATTGGGGGAATGCATGAGGTTAGATGCACTTGAGGATGAAGTGCAGGAGAATTTTGAAGAAGATGAACCTGAAGAGAACGAGAAATTGGTGGAGGAAGAAGCTGAATCAAGTGAAGAGGCAGTTACAGCAGAAATACATATACCAGATGCATCAAAGGAAGGGAACGAAAAATCAGAAGCACCCAAACCTGAACTCAAAGCATTGCCACCCACTCTCAAATATGCATATCTAGGAGAAAATGAAAACTACCCAGTGATCATAAATTCATCCCTCAGTCAAGATCAAGAAGACGAGCTACTCAAGGTGTTGCGGGAGCATAAGGATGCCATTGGATGGACCCTTGCTGACTTGAAGGGAATCAGTTCAGCCATATGCATGCATAAAATACTGTTGGAAGATGACGCCAAGCCATCCATTCAATCCCAAAGAAGGCTGAACCCGATCATGAAGGAAGTGGTACAGAAAGAGGTTATGAAGCTTTGGCAAGGAGGAGTCATATACCCAATTTCGGATAGCCCTTGGGTTAGCCCCATACATGTTGTACCAAAGAAGGGAGGGATCATTGTGGTTACCAATGAGAAGAACGAGCTCATACCTACAAGGACCGTCACAGGATGGCGGATGTGCATAGACTACAGGAAACTCAATGAGGCTACACGAAAGGACCATTTTCCCCTTCCGTTCATGGATCAGATGTTGGAAAGACTTGCAGGGCACGCTTATTATTGTTTTCTCGACGGTTATTCAGGATATAACCAAATAGTGGTTGATCCAAGAGACCAAGAGAAAACCTCATTTACCTGTCCGTATGGAGTGTTTGCCTATAGGCGCATGCCATTTGGGTTATGTAATGCCCCTGCAACTTTCCAACGCTGCATGCTTTCTATCTTTTCAGATATGATAGAAAAATTCATTGAAGTTTTTATGGATGATTTCTCGGTATTCAGAGATTCTTTTCCTAGTTGCCTACATCACCTCGCCTTGGTATTGAAAAGATGCCAAGAGACCAATTTGGTCTTGAACTGGAAAAAATGCCACTTCATGGTGACAGGGGGAATAGTCCTTGGTCACAAAGTCTCTCACCAAGGCATTGAGGTTGATAGAGCTAAAGTAGAACTTATTGAAAAACTACCCCCACCCAGTGATGTCAAGGCAATTAGAAGTTTTTTAGGGCATGCTGGTTTTTACAGAAGATTTATTAAAGATTTTTCAAAGATAGCCAAGCCCTTAAGCAATCTCCTTGTATCTGATACAACATTCATCTTTGATGAAACATGCATGCTAGCATTTGCACATTTGAAAATGAGGTTATCCTCTGCTCCTATCATTTCCCCACCTGATTGGAACCTACCATTTGAATTGATGTGCGACGCATCTGATTTTGCAGTTAGGGCAGTGTTAGGACAAAGGAAAGATAACCTAGTTCGTGTGATATACTATGCTAGCAAAGTCCTTAATGAAACTCAAAGAAATTATACCACTACTGAAAAGGAGTTGCTAGCAATAGTTTTTGCATTTGACAAATTTAGATCATACCTCATTGGTGCTAAAGTGATTGTTTTTACAGATCACACAGCACTTAAATATTTGTTTGCCAAGCAAGAATCAAAGCCAAGACTAATAAGGTGGATCTTACTGTTGCAAGAATTCGATATTGAAATCAGAGACAAGAAGGGAGTGGAGAACAAGGTGGCAGACCACTTATCTAGAATCCCTCATGATCAAGGTGGAGAAAATGATACAAATGTGAACGAGCTCTTCTCTGATGAGCAGTTGATGACAGTTCATAAAGCACCATGGTTCGCAGATATTGTAAATTTCAAGGCAACTGGGGCATTACCCCCAGGGATCAATAAACATCAAAAGAGGAAGCTCATGAATGATGCAAAATACTTTGTCTGGGACGAGCCATATCTCTTCAAGAAATGTTCAGATGGAATTCTTAGAAGATGTGTTTTGGAAGAGGAAGGGAGAGAAGTCCTGTGGAACTACCAGGGTTCATGCTATGGCGAACACTTTGGAGGGGACAGAACTGCAGCAAAGGTGTTACAAAGTGGATTCTTTTGGCCCACTCTTTTCAAGGATGCCAAGGAACTAGTAAAAAGCTGCAATGAATGCCAAAGATCTGGAAACCTGCCCAAAAGAAACGCCATGCCACAAAATTTCATCTTGGAACTTGAACTGTTTGATGTATGGGGAATTGATTTCATGGGACCATTCCCAACCTCATATGCAAACAATTACATCCTGGTAGCAGTAGATTATGTTTCCAAGTGGGTAGATGCTATTGCAACCCCAACTAATGATAACAAGGTAGTCATGAACTTCCTCAGGAAGAATATCTTTAGCCGGTTTGGAGTCCCAAGAGCCCTCATCAGTGATGGAGGGAGCCACTTTTGTAACAAACCACTAGAAGCTCTCCTCTTACGATATGGGGTAAAACACAAAGTAGCCACACCTTACCATCCTCAAACAAGTGGGCAAACTGAGATATCCAACAGAGAGCTGAAGAGGATCCTGGAAAAGACTGTGGGTGCATCTAGAAAGGATTGGTCGAAGAAGTTGGATGATGCTCTGTGGGCATACAGAACAACATTCAAAACTCCACTTGGAATGTCTCCGTATCAATTAGTCTATGGGAAGGCTTGTCATTTACCACTGGAGCTGGAACACAAAGCTCTTTGGGCTATCAAGATACTAAATTTTGATAGCATTGCTGCTGGTGCAAAAAGAATCTTGCAGCTGCAAGAGATGGAGGAATTCAGGTCACAAGCCTATGAAAACACTAAGATGTATAAAGAGAAGGCAAAGAGAAAACATGACATGCATTTGGCACCCAGGAGTTTCGAAAAAGGGCAGCAAGTACTCCTTTACAATTCTAAATTAAGGCTGTTCCCAGGAAAACTCAAGTCAAGGTGGTCCGAACCTTTCTTGGTTACAAAGGTATCACCCTATGGCCACATCGAAATCACGGATGAAGGTTCAGAGAGGACTTTTACAGTGAATGGACAAAGACTCAAGCATTATCTGGGCAACATTGGGGAAGACCCCAGAGTAAAGTACCATCTCAAGTAATTTAAGGACTCGTCGAGCTAGCGACGATAAAAGAGCGCTCTGTTGGGAGGCAACCCAACCTCAGGTAGTTTCACTTTCATCTTTATTTCAATAAAAGTCACAAGTTGTTTCCCCTGTATTGTAAGGAGCTAAGTTTGGTGTTCCACACCAGAACAAACCAAGAGTGATAGTGTAATTCTAAGTTTGGTGTTCCACTAAAGGATATTGGTTAGAATTACACTCCACTCCCAAAGAACATTGCTAGCTCCATCCAACCAAGAGAAACCACTTAGATGTAGTTAGACTATAGGTGATCATTGCTTTGTTGATAACAAGATATGAGGGTCTCTGCATATATGCAATGTTGTGTACTGGGCAAAGAACTAAGTTTGGTGTTCACACACCAAATTGAGTTCAAGAGGCACAAGCATACATGTAAGCTAACTATGTCTCAAGTGCTTTGGGAACAAGCAACTTCCAGTAACTTTGTAGGAATCTTATAAGGAAATGGTGCACCTTCACCCAAAGAAGCGAGGCAACAAAAACTAGGATGATGACAAAGAAAGAGGGGGACCAGAGATCATCACCCGAAGGTTTTATTGTTACCTAATTCCATTGTACTTAGAATTGTTGAAAGTTGGAAGTCCGAATGCACTTTTGATTTGTAGTTACTCGCAGTTGAACCCTTTTTAAATTCTGTCATTTAAGTTTTCCTTCTGAATAGGTCCATGATTTCTGGTTTAAATGTCACTGCACCATCACTTAACCTACTTGTAAGCTTGTCCCTTTAAATCAAATAAAAAGAGAATGATTATGTTTGTAAAAAACCAGAGTGGAGTTGATATTGTGGAAGTGCATTCATGAATCTTTGGGGTAGTCATAAGTTAGCTAAGTTGGTTCAACCACAAGGCTAGGAGGACAACTATCTATCTTGAATACTTTGCTTTGGATACACTCATGAGACTAAGTTAATAACAAGATCCTAAGAAGAGAAAAGGGAAAGAACAATGGAAGTGAAAAACAAAAGAAAAAGAGTAAGCAATAAGGCTAGGCATCAATGGACACCAAGGTCTCAAGAAAAGAAAATAAATAAACTAAATGCCTGTAGTGTGTATGTATGGGGGATAGGCTTGAGGGAGTAAGTCCTTAGGGGTGTCTCAACACCTAGCACCTTGAACCAACTGGTTCGGGAGTGTTGGCTGAAAGCTTATCTTAAAGAGTTGCCACCTTACAGAGTACTTAGCCTAAATAACACAAACAACCCTTGTAATAACAATAAAAGGATCAATGAATAAAAGTCTCATGGGATATGAACAAAGTGGGTGTTTTAGGACAGAATAAAGGTCTGAAAGCCAGTAATGGAATGAACTTAAGTTGCTATGCATGAAACCACCATAAAATCAGTAATATGACTTCCACAAGGATGACTCATTCCTCTGGATATTCCATTCATCATTCTCTTGTTCCAGTACTTGCTTAGGGACAAGCAAGCTTTAAGTTTGGTGTTGTGATGCCAGGGCATTTTGGCCAGTTTCACTGACCTTTTCTTTACTATTTTTAGGTTAGTTTCATGCATTTCTGTAGGAAATAAGCTAGTTTTGGGTAAATATTCACTTATGCCTTGACTCAAGCATACATTGTGCATTTTACATAATTTCATGAGGATTTTGCATAAGTTTAGTGACAAATATTATGTTGCATTACTCATGACTTGGATTAGAGCTTTGATGCACTTTGTTGCTTGATTTCAGGACCAAAAGGAAGCAAGAAAAGGGAAGGTAACTTGCAAGATTAATGAGAAAAGTGATTGCCAATAACACTCTCAAAAAGCCATCAATGCCCACGTTAGAGAGTCAAGTTAACCAAGTTAACGTGAACTCTAACGTGGAGAAAAGAAGTTGAGCCAACGTTAGTGACACTCAACATTATCACTAACGTTGGCAATTACTCATAAGTGGCCACGTTAGAAGCCACGTTAACCTAGTTAATGTGGCCTCTAACGTTAAGGGGGGGAAAGAGAAGCCAACGTTAGTGACACTCAACATTGTCACTAACGTTGGCCTATGGTGCAAAGTACCACGTTAACTTGGTTAACGTGGGAACTAACGTAGAGGATGAAGAGTTGTCGACAACATTAGTGACACTCAAAATTGTCACTAACGTTGAAGCAACCACACAACCCCCAAGAGTCACGTTAACTTCCACGTTTACTTGGTTAACGTGGAAGCTAACGATGAGAAATGAAGGATGATCCAACGTTAGTGACACTCAACATTGTCACTAACGTTGGGATGGCTAAAAGATGGCCACGTTAGAAGCCACGTTAACCTAGTTAACGTGGACTCCAACGTGAGACCTAGGGGCACATTGGAACGTTAGTGACAATGTTAAATGTCACTAACGTTCTCGAAGGATGGCAAAGGCCACGTTAGAAGCCACGTTCACCTAGTTAACGTGAGCTTTAACGTGAAGCAAGAAGGGGCACACTGGAACGTTAGTGACAATGTTGAGTGTCACTAACGTTCTCGAAGATTGACAAGGCAACGTTAAAAGCCACGTTAACCTAGTTAACGTGGGTTTTAACGTGAGGCAAAGGGGTGCATTGGAACGTTAGTGACAATGTTAAGTGTCACTAACGTTCCCGAACTTAGACATTCACTAAATAATTAACACTCCTTACGCCCTGAGCTTAAGTCTCTACCCACTTCACACTTTCTCTCTCCAAGTAAAGCCAAGCCCAAATAAAGAAAGGAACTGCTTCAAACTCAAGATCCAAAGGCCCAATACTTGAAGAGTAAACTAGAAGCTGAGAAGAGTAGTATATATAGGAGTAGCTTTGAATTGTAAAGGAGTTCTGAAAGCTGGGAAAAAGGAGAATTACTCTCTGTATTTTACTTTCTTTGCAATTTCTAGTTTTATGATGTATTCTCCATCTTTGTTTTCATTTTCAAGAGCTATGAACAACTAAACCCCTTTCATTGGGTTAGGGAGCTCTGTTGTAATTTGATGGATCAATACTAATCTTCATCATTCTTCTTCTATCTTTCCTCTTGATTTTACTTGAAAGCTTTCGATCTTCATCCAATTGAGTAGTTATCTTGGAAGAGAAGCTATTCAAACTTGGATCTCTTTTGAACCTTGGAAGAGGAATGAAGAGATCAAGCTAGAAATGCTTTCTCATGCTGGACCAAATTGGGTTTGGATGGGTATGTGACTTTAACCCTCTCAATACTTGGTTTGGGAAATGCATGTGGTATAATCAGTGACCATACTTCATCTCTTCTCATGAGCAATTGACCAAGGAATTGGCTATTGATCAAGATTTGAGAGATTGAATTGCAAGAAATTGTAATTCAATCACTTAAGATTGCCAAGGAGATCAATGAGTGCATTGATTGAGGAAGAGATGAAAATGAACTTGATCCGGAGAATTACAACATCTCCTAAGCCCAATGAACTCCCCATCTCTGATCTTACCCATTCTCTTTAATTTCTGCCATTTACTTTTATGAGCAAATCCCCCATTCCCATTTACAATTCTGCAATTTATTTTCAGTCATTTACTTCCAGTCCTTTAATTCTAGCATTTACTTTTCTGTTATTTACATTCCCGCCATTTTATTTTATGCAACTCTCAACCCAAATCCTGGATTTGCTCAACTAGAACATTCTTCTAATTAAAGTTGCTTGATCAATCAATCCCTGTAGGATTCGACCTCACTCTATTGTGAGTTTTTACTTGACGACAACTTCGGTACACTTGCCGAAGGGAGATTTGTTGAGAGACAAGTTTTCCGTGCATCAGTGAACCACGCTGCCTTGTGCTTGTGTTGGGTGTTGAATTCCCACTAGGGGGTGGTTGGCGTTCAACGCCAGCTTTGGATCTCCTTTGGGGCATTGGACGCTAGCTAGGGGGTAGCTCCTTGGTGTTCAACGCCAAGAATGGGAAGGATCCTTCAAAGAAATGTATAGACCATTATATATTTCTAGAAAGCTCTTGAAGTTAGCTTTCCAAAGCCGTTGAGAACGCATTATTTGAACCTCTGTAGCTCTAGAAATGCTCGTTTGAATGCACGGAGGTCAGATCCTGACAGCTTCTACTACGCTTTTCTTTCCTCTAAATCGGACTTTGCCAAAACTCTTCAATTTCAGCCAGAAAATACTTGAAATCATCATAAAACACAAAAACTCAAAGTAAAATCTAAAAATGTAAATTTTGCACTAAAACCTATGAAAATATAATAAAACTTAAACGAAACATAACAAAAACTATATAAAAATGATGCCAAAAAGCGTATAAAATATCCGCTCATCAGAATACCAAACTTAAACTGTTGCTTGTCCCCAAGCAACCAAAAACAAAGAAGGATTAAAAAGAAGAGCAGGATACAATAAATCTCAGAGTTTTCAATGAAGCTCAGTTTTCAATTAGATGACCGGGACTAGTGGCTATTCACTTCTGAATAGTTTTGGCATCTCACTTTCCTTTGAAGCTCAGAATAATTGGCATCTTTAGGAACTCATAATCCAAATAATATTATTGACTCTCCTAGTTTAGTTCTTTTTTATTCTTGAACATAGCTTCTTTTGAGTCTTGGCCATGACCCTAAGCGCTTTGTTTTCCAGTATTACCACCGGATATATAAACGCTACAGACACTTAACTGGGTGAACCCTTTATGATTGTGATTCAGCTTTGCTAGAATCCCCAGCCAGTGGTGTCCAGAGTTCTTAAGCACAATCTTTTGCTTTGGATCATGATTTTAACTGCTCAGTCTCAAGCTTTTCACTTGACATTCACACCATAAGCATTTAGTTAGGGGAGGAGCTCATTTGAACTGTTAGGCCAAGATTTTGTTTCTTTTAGGCCCTCCTAACCATTGATGCTCAAAGCCTTGGATCCTTGCTCTTGCCTTTTGGTTTATAGAGCTATTGGCACTTTCTTCTTTTTATTAATAATTTTTTTTTGAATTTTTTTCGCTTCTTTCTTTTTCTTTTTCTTTCTTTTTGCTGCTTTTTCTTGCTTCAAGAATCACTTTTTGGGTTATTCATATTACCAATAATACTTCTATTTTTTCATCATTCTTTCAAGAGCCAACATTCTTAACTCCAACATCAAATATGCACTGTTCATTCATGCATTCAGAAAGTAAAAGCAATGCCACCACATCAAGATAATTGAACTATCCTTATGATATAACTTGAAATTTAAGTATCTCCCTATTCTTTTTCAAATAAAATTTTCTTTCAAGTAAGGTGAGAGATATATGGAATATTTCATAGCTTTAAAGACATAAATAAAGATGATCATGCACAAGAAACAGGAAACAGATAATGAAATACAATGAAAAATAGAAAAATAACATAAACAAAGGGGAGTATGGAACGTGACCACCTTAGTGATGGTGGCTGTTGCTTCCTCTAGAGAATCCAATGGAGCGCTTGATTTCTTCTATGTCACGCCCCTATCTTTGTTGCTCTTCCCTCAAAGCTCTTTGATCTTCTCTTATTTCATGGAGGATGGTGGAGTGCTTTTGGTGTTCCATCCTCAGCTGATCCATGTTGGAGCTCTCTAGAGAAGTATATACTTGGTCCCAATAGCCTTGGGGAGGAAAATGCATCCCTTGAGGGATCTCAAGGATTTCTTGTTGAGGCGGCTCCATATGCCCGTGCTGTGGTTCATGCGCCGGTTTTCTAACCTGCTCCATCCTTCTTTTAGTGATGGGCTTGTCTTCCTCAATGGGGGTATCTCCTTCTATGACAATTCCAGCTGAATTGCATAAGTGACAGATAAGATGGGAAAAAGCCAACCTTGCTAAGGTGGAAGGCTTTTCAACTTTCTTGTACAATTCTTGAGGTATTACCTCATGTACCTCCACCTCGTTCCCCAGCATGATGCAATGAATCATGATAGCTTTGTCAATGGTCACTTCTGACCAATTGCTAGTAGGGATGATAGAGTGTTGGATGAATTCCAACCATCCTCTAGCTACAGGCTTGAGGTCAAGCCTTCTTAGTTGGATAGGCTTGCCATGAGCATCCCTTCTCCATTGTGCTCCTTCCACACAAATGTCTGAAAGGACTTGGTCCAGCCTTTGATCAAAATTGAGTCTTCTAGTGTAAGGATGTGGGTCTCCTTGCATTACTGGCAAATAGAGCGCCAACCTTACACTTTCTGTGCTGAAATTTAAGGGTCGCCCTCAGACCATGGTGCTCCAATTTTTGGGGCTTGGGTTTACGCTTGTATCATCATGTTTAGTGACCCATGCATTAGCATAGAACTCTTGCACCATCAAGATTCCAATTTCTGAGATAGGATTGGTTAGAACTTCCCAACCTCTCTTTCAGATTTCTTGTCAAATCTCCAGGTAATCATTCTTTTTTAGCATAAAGGGGACTTCAAGGATCACCCTCTTCTTTGCCACTACTTTATGGAAGTGGTCTTAATGAGACTTAGTAAGGAATCTCTCCCTTTAACAAGGTTCAGAGGCAGAAGCTATGGCTTTTCCTTTCCTCTTTCTAAAGGATTCTCCGACTTTGGGTGCCATAAGTATGAATGGAAAGAAAAAAGCAAGGCTTTTCAACCCCAAACTTAAAAGCTTTGCTCGTCCTCGAGCAAAAAATGGAAGACAAGAATAGAAAAAGAAATGAATGGGTGGAGAAAGAGGGAGAGAGGGTTCGGCCAACTGGGGGCTTATGTGTATGAATTGTGTGTTGAAAGGGTTGGAAGAATGGGTATTTATAAGGGTGGTGATGAACGGACTTTTGTGTGGTATAGAATTCACAATAAATCCTCGTTGCTATTATAGTTTCTAAACCAACAAAGAATCCTTTCATACAAAAAATTGTTTGTCACTAAAGCAAACCCAATAAAAATAATAACCGAAGTATTTAAACCTCGGATCGTCTCTCAAGGAATTGCAGGGAAGTATTCTTGTTATTGGTTATGAGTTTTCTGAGAAAGTTTTGAATGAGGAATGGAAAAATAAATTATTATAAATTAAAGCAAGAAAAATTAACAAAAGGTTTTATGTAATTAAAATAAAAAGCCTTGGCTAGGAGAAGATTAGTCGGAAGTTCTATCCTTGTTGGATTTTCCAAGATTAATAGTAATAGGTTGTTGTTTCTACTTAGTTAACCCTTACCGAATAAAGGAAAGTCAAGTAGGGAGCCAACTTCTATTCACAAGTCCTAATCCTCTCCCTTGGGAAGGATTAGCGTTAGTGACTAGAGAGCCAGCCAACAATTCCCAATTACAAATTAACTCTTGAGTCTTCCAACTCAAGGGTCTCCAAATATTAATCAATTCCAAAGCCAAGTTGGAAGCCAATTTCGCATACATGCAAATGGAGTAGAAAGAAGACATGATAATTGGACTCAATTGAAAATAATCAAGAAATACTGAAATTAAATAGAAAAGTATCTTTGCATTAATTAATTTCAAAATCGAAGGTATCCATATAACTCTAAACAAAGTAAATGGGGAATAAAAAGAGTAAAGGAATAGGAAATAAACTAGAATGATAAAGACTTCAACGGAGGTAGTAACTCTTCTCAATATCCAACTTAAAAGCATAAAACTAGGAATCCTAAAACCTAGAGAGAGGAGAGAGCCTCTCTCCCTAGAAAACTACATCTAACCTAAATTGTTGTGAATTGATGAATAAATGAATTGATGAATGATTCCCCCATTCTGCAGCCTCTATTCTGTGTTCTCGTGCTTGGAATTGGGCTAAAAAGGAGCCCAGAAATCACTCCCAGTGCTTTCTGCAAGTTTCTGCACATGGCGCATGTCACGCGTGTGTGTAGGTCACGCGTGCGCATCATTTGGCTAAATTCCTTGTCACGCGTACGCGTCGCTTGTCTTTTGTGCTAGGCACGCGTACGCATCACCCATGCATGAGTGTCACTGCCAATTTCTCAAAACTTCATTTTCACACGTTTCTTCCACTTTTGCATGTTTCCTTTCCATCCTCTAAGTCATTCCTGCCCTATACATCCTGAAAGCACTCAACATACAGATCACGGCATCGAATGGTAATAAAGGATAATTAAAATTGATAGTTTAAAGGCTCAGGAAACATATTTTCAACTATATCACAGAATTAGGAAGGAATTGTAAAACCATGCAATTTATATGAATAAGTGAGCAAAGAATTGGTAAAAAACACTCAAATTAGCACAAGATAAATCATAAAATAGTGGTTTATCAATCTCCCCACACTTAAACATTAGCATGTCCTCATGCTAAGCTCAAGGAGATAAAAGGAATGAATGAGGGAAAGTAAGACTCATGAGATGTAACCTATGAATGCAACTATATGCTAAGATGATTTTGTCTACTTGGTTAAAAAGTAAATAAGTTCTCCATGACAAACATAAATCAGATTCCACTAATTTAAATCATACAGTAAAAGACAAGTAAACTTGTAAGAAGATAGCTCATGAAAGCAGGGAACATAGAATCAAGCATTGAACCAACACTGGTAGTATACATGCACTCTAATCACTCAAGTGTCTAGGGTTAATTCACTCTACTCTTCTCTAATCATGCTTTCTAGATTTTATTCTTCATCTAACCAATCAACAAAAATTTAGTATACCAATGCAAACATCATGAGGTCTTTTCAAGGTTGTAATGGGGCTAAGGTAAAGGTGAGGATATATGTATGGCCAAGTGAGCTATAATATGAATCTTTGACTAACCTAAGCTCTCACCTAACACACACACACTCTCTATGTAACTCTAAAATCATGCCTAGCTACCCATAATTCTCACTTTTGCATCACATACTCATGTACCAAAATTTTTTTCTTTAATTTCACCACATATGCATTGACCTTTTATTAAACTTAGCACTGGGGTAATTTTGTCCCCTTATTTATTTACTTATTTATTTATTTATATTGTAATAAGATTGATTGATTTTTTTTAAATGCTTTTATGCAGAATGCAAAATGCAGATGCTGATGCAGACATTATGAATGAATACTAAGAAAAATAGAATAAAATAAAACTAAGAATAAAACAAAATAAAATAAATCTAAGACTGAAAAAGAACGATCATATCATGCTGGGTTGTCTCCCACCTAGCACTTTCAGTTAAAGTCCTTAAGTTGGACAATTGGTGAGCTCCCTGTCATGGTGGTTTATGCTTGAACTCATCTAGGAATCCCCACCAGCGTTTGCAATTCCAATAGCATCTGAGGTTCCAAACTAGGCACATAAAGCCTTCAAGCAAGTTAAAGCAAGTGACTAGGCTCCAGGAGTGTTGATTGTTAGAATGAATTCCGGGGTTCCAGACCTTGCTTTTGCACCCGTCTCCGCATTGATCATCATTATTCCAACGGGGTGGCAAGCGATCTGAATTCTCACTGAGATACCCAAACAACTCCCGAGACCCATTCAATCGAGCTCTACACCAATCCTTGTACTTTAATTTGGAGCATGCAACTATATTGAACCTTGCATGCCAACTCCTACCATTAACCATCTCCCTCTTACTCTTAAAGCCACAAAGAGCTCTAAATTGGCCATCCGTCACAAGTAAACCATATTCAAGTGGGAAAGTAAAGGTTAAAGATAAGGATTTTACCCGCTTGAATATTGTATTGGTTGATAATGGCTTTGGGAGAGGTGTTTCCAATGGTCTTGCAAGCTCCACTCCCTTGTGCTCTTCCTTGAATTCTTTCACCTCCTTGCAAACCTCTTCGACTTCAACCGCAACCTTATCAAATTCTTCTGATTCTTCCTCGTCACTCAAATCATACGTTGGAGGTTGAGAAAAGTCCACCTCCGCATCACCTTCAAATTCACTCGGAGAAGGTTCTTCAAAATCAAGGGGTCTGATCGCAGATGCAAGTTCATCACTAGGGGGTAGTGATGTGGAGACTTCATCACCAAAGGGACTTGTTTCTTGTTCTATTCCATCCAATTCTGCATAAGGGACATGCCTTGGAGGTTGTGCACTGTTCTCTTCAACAACAATTTCAAGCTTGTTGGAGGAATACTCTACAACTCTTGATTCCCATGGAGGTTCGAAATCTCCTAAGTCTTCGACCACTTCTTCCTCTTCAACAATTATAGCTTCCTCCAGTTGTTTCAATACAAAATTGAACACTTCCTTGATGTCTTCCTTCACTAATTCTTCAACTACTCCTCCATCTTCAAGGGTCTCTACTTCCACATTTTGGACCTCCTCGTGCTTCCTTTGAAGTATGGGTGTGTGAACCCAATCCATTAAGTCCCTAAGCCGATCCCTGCTCTCTTGTTCTGTGTCAATAGCATAATTAGGATCATATTGCTCTTAGATTGATGCATCTACACGGGATATAAAAGCTTGGATAGTAGAGGTTAGACCAGTGAAAGCAAAGGTAATTGTGGTTTGAAGTTCTATTTGCCTTTGGCGAATAACATTAAGGGTGTTGTCATCCCGTGGAGCTTGGGTGGATAGGAGGATTCATTATTTTGGAGAAAGGGTTCATAATAGGAAGGTGGTTCTTCTTGGTAAGGGTATGGAGATGGTGAATATTAAGGTGGTAGTTCTTGGGAGTAATTATGTTAGAATGGGGGTGGTTCTAAGTGTGGTTCATATGGCTCAGAGGGTGGTTGATATGGTGGATATGGGTTAGGATCATATAAGGGTGTTTGGTAGTAGGGGGCTTGTGAGTATAGTGGTTCTAAGCGATGATGAGGAGGGGGTTCATATGCATATGGTGGGGCTTGTTGGTTACTACAAGGGGTCCACCATATCCATTGTCATGGTACGCACCTCGGAATGGCTCTTGACCATAGTAATTTGGTGGAGGTTGGTTGTCACGAAAGGGTCCACCATAACCATTGTCTTGGGATGCATCGTAGAACGGTCGTTCCCCATGGCACCTTGGAAGAGGTTGTTGCCGAAAGGGTTGATCAAATCCTTGTGGCTCCTCCCATCTTTGATTGTTCCGACCTCGATGCATGTTCTCATTATAGCTTCCATTCCTTACAACATAATTTGAACCAAACTCATAACGAGAGGAGTGAGAATTCATAGTAACAAATAAAAACAAAAATGAATAAAAATGAGTAACTAAGTCCTAAAACTAACAAAAACTAATAAATAATCAAAAAGCAAATATTTACAATAACCAATAATAAGGCAGACGTTTGCAAAATCTCCGGCAACGGCGCCATTTTGATGAACGGACTTTTGTGTGGTCTAGAATTCACAATAAATCCTCGTTGCTAGTATAGTTTTTAAACCAATAAAGAATCCTTTCATACAAAAAATTGTTTGTCACTAAAGCAAACCCAATAAAAATAATAGCCGAAGTATTTAAACCTCAGGTCGTCTCTCAAGGAATTGCAAGGAAGTGTTCTTGTTATTGGTTATGAGTTTTCTGAGAAATTTTTGAATGAGGAATGAAAAAATAAATGATTATAAATTAAAGCAAGAAAAATTAACAAGAGGTTTTATGTAATTAAAATAAAAAGCCTTGGCTAGGAGAAGATTAGTCGGAAGTTCTATCCTTGTTGGATTTCCCAAGATTAATAGTAATAGGTTGTTGTTTCTACTTAGTTAACCCTTACCGAATAAAGGAAAGTCAAGTAGGGAGCCAACTTCTATTCATAAGTCCTAATCCTCTCCCTTGGGAAGGATTAGTGTTAGTGACTAGAGAGCCAGCCAATAATTCCCAATTACAAATTAACTCTTGAGTCTTCCAACTCAAGGGTCTCCAAATATTAATCAACTCCAAAGTCAAGTTGGAAGCCTACTCCATTGACATGGATGCCAATTTCGCATACATGCAAAGGGAGTAGAAAGAAGACATGATAATTGGACTCAATTGAAAATAATCAAGAAATACTGAAATTAAATAGAAAAGTATCTTTGCATTAATTAATTCCAAAATCGAAGGTATCCGTGTAACTCTAAACAAAGTAAATGGGGAATTAAAAGAGTAAAGGAATAGGAAACAAACTAGAATGATAAAGACTTCAACAGAGGTAGTAACTCTTCTCAATATCTAACTCAAAAGCATAAAACTAGGAATCCTAAAACCTAGAGAGAGAAGAGAGCCTCTCTCCCTAGAAAACTACATCTAAAACCTAAATTGTTGTGAATTGATGAATGAATGAATTGATGAATGATTTCCCCATTCTGCAGCCTCGATTCTGTGTTCTCGGGCTTGAAATTGGGCCAAAAAGGAGTCCAGAAATCGCTCCCAGCGCTTTCTGCAAGTTTCTGAACGTGGCGCATATCACGCGTGCGCGTCGCTTGTCTTTTGTGCTAGGCACGCGTACGTGTCACCCATGCGTGCGCGTCGCTGCCAGTTTCTCAAAACTTCATTTTCGCACGTCCCTTCCACTTTTGCATGTTTCCTTTCCATCTTCTAAGTCATTCCTGCCCTATACATCCTGAAAGCACTTAACATACAGATCACGGTATCGAATGGTAATAAAGGATAATTAAAATTGATAGTTTAAAGGCTCAGGAAACATATTTTCAACTATATCACAGAATTAGGAAGGAATTGTAAAACCATGCAATTTATATGAATAAGTGATCAAATAATTGGTAAAAACCACTCAAATTAGCACAAGATAAACCATAAAATAGTGGTTTATCAGGTGGGATGGGGTAGGGTTCGAATATGAGGGGGAATTGGGTGAAAAATCTTGAATTTGAAATGTGTAGGGGTTGATGGTAGCTATGATGGTTTTGGGAAGAGATATGGATGTGATTGGTTGTGGGTTTATGGAGAAGAGTGTGTGGGGAAGAGTGAAAGTAAGAGAGAGGAGAAGGTGGGATAGGTGGAGATTCTGTGGGACCCACTGGTCCTGAGAGGCTAGGGAATTCGAATTCCCTGCCCCCTTGTGGGCGTTGAACGCCCAGCTTATGCTGCTTAGCTGGCGTTGAACACCAGCTGCATGCTCTATTTAGGGCATTGGGCACCCTCTATGGATCTCTATCCTGGCGTTCAACGCCAGGTTACTGCCTCCCCTTGGACGTTGAACGCCCACTAGGGGTTCCCTGACTGGCGTTCAACGCCAGCAATGATGTTCTTCTTGGGCGTTGAACACCCACTAGGGATTCCACCCGTGGCCTTCAATGCCAGTTTGGCTACTCTTCTTAGGTGTTGAATGCCCATTCATGCCATTTTGACTCCACAATATTCGCACAGATAGACCAGCAAGTGCACCGGGTCGTCCAAGTAATACCTCAAGTGAGTAAGGGTCGATCCCACGGAGATTGTTGGTTTGAACAAGCAATGGCTATCTTGTAGATCTTAGTCAGGCAAATAGAAAATATAATTATTGTGAAAAAATGCATAAAAATAGAATAAATAAAGTATTACTTGATAGATGTGAAATCAATTGATAAGAAGACGGTTGAGGCTTCAAAGATGCTTCCTCCTTCTGGATCAACTTTTCTCACTATCTACTTCAACTTCTGATGATTCATTCCATGGCAGGCTATAAGTGATTAAAGCCAGGTCAGTGGTCATCCAATCTGAACGGGGATGAAGCTCCTGCAGTCCATTCCCTTGGTGATCCTACTCAAAGTGCCACAGACAAGGTCGGATCTTCCGGATCAGAGAATGCTGCTTCCTGATTCTAGCGTATACCACAAAAGCCCTAATTGCCCCGTACCTCGGCTGAAATGATGTCTTCAAGTCCCCAACAAAGTCGTGGATTAGCCGTCTAAGAGATATATAATCAAGCTTGTGATTCAGTACTATCCTGTTAAGGACTCACAAGAACCCATGTAGAATAGGGATGACGGTCAAGTCACACTCCCAATTCATTAGGATGAAGAACGTAGATACATCTTAGAATGGAATCAAGCATAGGTTGAAATAGAACAATGATATTATTAATCCATAAGAATCAGCAAATCTTCTAACCTTAACCTAGGAGGTTAGTTACTCATAGCTTACAGAAAGTAGTAATGTATTCGAAAATATGGCATAAGGTCCTGAACAAAGGTGATCCTTATTCTATAAATACTAATCTAATAACTAAGAAGTACAAAAGATATGATAGAATAGACTAAAGGTGCGAAATTCATCCTTGGGCCCACTTTGGTTGAGTACTTGGGATGAGCTTGGCATCCACTTTGAGGAATGGGAGGTGAATCACACTGCCCTGTGCTTGTATTGGGCGTTGAACACCCACTAGGGGATGGTTGGCGTTCAACGCCAGCTTTGGATCTCCTTTGGGGCGTTGGACGCCAGCTAGCGGTAGCTCCTTGGCGTTCAATGCCCAGAATGGGCAGGATCCTTCGAAGAAAAGTATAGACAATTATATATTGCTGGAAAGCTCTGAAAGTTAGCTTTCCAACGCTGTTGAGAATGCATCGTTTCAATGCATGGAGATCAGATCCTGACAGCTTTTGCTAGGCTTTCCTTGCCTCTGAATTGGACTTTGCCAAAATTCTTCAATTTCAACCAGAAAATACCTGAAATCATCATAAAACACACAAACTCAAAGTAGAATCCAAAAATGTAAATTTTGCACTAAAACCTATGAAAATATAATAAAACCTAAACGAAACATAACAAAAACTATATGAAAATGATGCCAAAAAGCGTATAAAATATCCACTCATCAATAGATTCCTGAGAAAGAAATGCCACGCATCAGTTGTCTTCCCCTCCACTAGGGCAAAGACGATAGGCACAATGTTCTAGTTCCCATCTTGTGCAACAGCAACCAGAAGTGTACTTTTGCATTTTTTGTATAGGTGTGTGCCTTCAACCTGAACTAGAGGCTTGCAATGCTTGAACACCCTAATGCATGGATTGAAACTCCAAAATACGCGGTGAAGTATTCTGACACCGTCCGCCTCCTCACTCCTATTGTACAAGGGTCGTGTTTCTATTTGGACAATTGAGCCTGGCATCTTCTGAACCATGACCGAGAGCCACCATGGCAAAGCTTGGTAAGAATCCTCCCAACCACCGAAAACTTTGGCTATAGACTTCTACTTTGCCAACCAAGCCTTTCGGTAACTGATGGTGTAGTTGAACCTTGACTAGACTTTCGCATTTATAGATTTGACCTTGATGGACGGGTCAGTCTCAACCAATGGCCTTACAGCTTCAGCAACTGTGTCCGAGTCTAACTTGGAATGGTCTTGTGAAATCGTTTCCATTGTATCTCCGTATCTTCCAACCACTTTTTTTTCATATCAAGCTGGCTCGGATAAGCCAGTCGCACCCACGCCCATACATCTTACATTTTGCATAGAAAGTCTGTGCTTCGGACTCATAAACATTATAGTCGACTCCTCTTGAGATAGTGTAATTTCTAATTGCTGCGACGACAGACTTTCTAGAACTATACTCCATTCTGATCCTGAACTCTCCATCCTCAGGGTCAGTAACACCTACAGAAAGCAGAAATCATCATTCATTGATCCATCCAAAATATAAAAACACAAAAACGTATTATTTACTCATCACGTACCTATATTTGCATGTTCCAAGAATTTCGGTGCATTCATGGCGTCAAGATCCAAGTTACACATAAAAGGTGGGACGTTCATTGGTTGACTAACTACGAGATGAACCACTACATTCTCTGCTGCTGCCTTGACTCCTACATCACCATCTTCGTCTTCGTCGCTAGCTTCATAAGTGGTTTCGAAGTCCTATTCGCTGTTACTGTTCATTCCTTCGTACACTGCAACTCTATCATCCTCTATATCTAAATCATTTTGAATCTCATCAACCTCTACGTTTTTAAACTCAACATACAGCTCAATCTATGGTTGTCGCATCTAAGTCTGCCGGTGAATTTAGAACATATTCTGCATACTCGCTTCGTCAATGATCAACACAATATCAAACTGTATTAGACCACCAAAAACTATAACTGGATTTCGGTACAAAATAATACTCACCCTCGTCAACATTCCGTTCTCCATGCTTTGACAGAGACCGTTCTGAAGCTCCATCAACATCATAGTGCATGGAACCACAAACGAAAATAGATTCTGACACACAAACCTCACTCCTTCATGAGTATTCTGTATAATCTCACCATTGCGATACACTACCAAGTTTGTGGTACCTTCCATTACACTAGCAACACAATCAAAGAACACTCTTCTTCGCAATGAAAATGGTACCGAGCTATGCCTTATATATAGCGAAGCACTCAACACGTCTCCCCTCCCCCACTTTTTTATTCAGCCAATGGCAGTTTGCCACGTGTAACACGCCCCCATGTGCTGCAGTTCCATGCAACCAGACTTCGCCACGTGGCTATCACGCCCCCTACGTGCTGCATTCAACACCCCCTCTGGTGTTGAATCTTTCATTTGACAGCTCCACCAATTTGTAAATACACGCACTGCACCCATTTCCAAATAAAACACCAATAATAAACCCATAACCAAATTTTTTAGTCTTTAAAAATTTTTGTACAATAATTTTAAATATTTCTTTTTGTTAAATTTTGAATTTTTTTATAATAAAATTGGATTTTTTCATTTACTTTTAGATATTTTTTATTATATTGTGAATATTTTTTATTTTAGATTTTTTTTTTAGATTTTAAATGTTTCTTTTTAATTGATTTTTGATGTTTTTTTAGTTTGTGCATGCTAAAAATAAAAAATAAATTGCTAAATTAGTCATTATATATTTATATACAACTATATTGAGTATATATTAAAATCAACCATCAAAATCAGCTACTAAAATAAAATATATATTAAAATATAAAATACACATTAAAAATAAATTAAACTACACATATATTTGTATATATTTATGGTGGCTGATTTTAGTGTATAAATTGTAACACCCTAACTTTTAGCACGTCATGATCGTACTAAAAATAAGGCGTTACTAATCTACTTTCCTTCTATCATATATTTAATATTGAGCCTCTACATGTTAACTTGTCGACAGCTTTTCAGAAAAACGAAATGTCTTCACAAATCTCTTAATCACACAGTAGGGTTAGGTTAGAAGTTAAGTTCATTTCATTATGTTCTCAGACAATAACAACAGTCAACAAAGTATAATCCAACTCAGCAATTACAGAACATAGAATCCAATCACAAGCACACACAAGTATGCGTAAACAAGTATGATGCATGTCTAGTTCTATACAGACCATGAGCTCATGTGTCGGTTTGTTGCCCGATTTCTGACACTGGTCCTGAGATAAGCGTTTCGTACCGTCGTCCTTATCTCAGCCAACGTCCCCTCCATGAGCGTTACGCATCGCCGTCCTCACTGAGCCGTCCTTATAGTATCAAGTGAGCGTTACGCATCTCCGTCCCCACTAGACACCTGGCCCTTAGGCCCAAACAGCACTCAATTTCTTTTTAATTTTTGCTCTCTACTCTACTGCGGCAGAGATACCTTTAATTAATACCTTCTTTTCTATCTGCTCTACTGTGGCAGACGTTTTTTAGTTTCTTTTATTCTTTTAATTCTTTTGTTCTCTATTTTTTATTGAATTATATTTTCACTTAACTCAGCAACCTTTGTCTGAGTTTGGCTTCCAGTGGCATAACCTCTGCAAGCAACATTTGTCTTACAAGTGCAATTCTCTTGAGCCGATGTATGCAGACATAACCTCCATAAGCAACCTCTGTCTTACAGGTGTGACCATCCCCTGAATTGGCCGATGTATCTCTGGAAAGCAAATTTTGGTGGACTCACCACAATATCTCTGCTTATCTCATTTTCTTTTCGTTCTTTCTTTCTTTCTTTCTTTTATTTCTTATCATTCTACAATATAAATTGTCTTCGCATTATTTCCTCGCCTTTCCCTAAGTGTCTTAAGGAAAAGAATTATAAAGTTCTTTAATTAAGTCTGCGTTCTTTAAAACTTTTAAGATTACTCTGCTTGCTTTCTTTCTCATTAATATTACACACTATAATATTCTTACAAAATAATATTTGATAAATACTAATTATAATAATAATTTATTTTAATATAAATAAGTAATTTTTAAGAAGTATTTAAAAAATAATATTTATAATCTTCTTTTAAAACTTAGTTTATAAAACCTTATCTTTAAACTTTTATTAATTACTTTCAAAATCACAAACTTTTTAATATTTTATTTTCAACTTCAATATTTTATAAAATTATATTTGAACCCTCACTTATTTTCATATGTATAAAAATAACCTGAATTTTTATAAAATACCTATTTTACCTCTGAACTTTACTTATTACCCAAAATACCCAAAAACTTATATAATTATAAATTTTACCTTGATTTTATATACAAATACAATGTTACCCTTTAAAAATAAAATTTAATTACTAATTTCTCTCTCATACTAAAATCGAAACCTTTAACCTTTTTCTTTCAGAATATTACTTATATTTTAATCCGTTTTTCAGTCTTTCGGTTACCAATTTTTCTCAGCTTTTAATTTAATCTTCCAATCACCAAATCTCATCAATTTCTTCAAAATATCATATCACAACAGTCCAAAAATTATTAAAATAACCACAGCTGAGCTGTTCCTCCTAGACGAACCAACAAACCACAAAAAACAACAATAATTCAACATAAACTCATTCGAACTCAAACAATAATTAATCAAACTAACATTCATTTGTCAAATTCACATTTAATTATTATAAAATTACCAAACTCTACTTCTGTATAAAATTAAACCAACAGGACTTCTGGAGAAATTTTTTGATTGAGCTGCTGAAGAAGAAAATATTAAAAATTATTTGTGTTTCTTAAAACTCCAATTGGCCAAATTCAAAGAGAAGAGAAGTCATATTACTGTTAATTTCTACTAAACAAAAATAACACTAGCATATAGAAGAAGAAAATACAAACACTTTTATTGAATTAGATTTTTTATTAGAATTATAGATCACAAGAAATCGAAGTTTAATTTGAAGATCACGGTTCCATGGAAACATTCCTTTTCTCTCTCATGGGATTTCTCTGTCATTTTGCTTATGGTTTCGGTGGTTCATGAGGGAAGATAAGATTTTGATAATGAAGATTAATATAGGAAGTGAATTGGTGTCATATGTATATATATACTTACCTAAATTCAAGCCACGTTGGCCTTCGGCCAAAGGAATAATAATAATAATAATAATAATAATAATAATAATAATAATAATAATAATAATAATAATAATAATTTTTGTTTTATTAAATTATTTTTTGATAAATAATTTAAATTTAATAAAATAAATAATAATTAAATTAAATTTTAATATTATAAAATTTTATTTAATTATTTTTATTAAAAATGATTTTTTTACATTTTAATATAATATATTAGCTCATAAATAATTAATTATTTAATTTTTAAAAATCGGAATCTTACATAAATAATAGTTTTTATTTAAATATAAATAGAGAAAAATTCAAAAAAGGCTAACAAAATTTATTTATTTTGGCCAATACTTTTAGGTATCAGTCTAATTCTTTTAGTTTAACAATCTAACAATATATTTTTAGCTCACACTTTTAAATATTAATGACTAACTGCTTGCAAAAAATAATAAATTCTGCTGATTTTTTAGTATTTCTCATATAAATATATATAACACAATTTATTTTTAAGTGTATTTTATATTTCAATGTATATTTTATATTGATGATTAATTTAATATACATCTATTATCCTTGGATTTTTTATGTTTTTTAGACTCCATTACTCATTACTATAAGGTAGCATTTGATAAGAGATACTGATACTGAAATTGGAGAACTGAGATTCAAATTATATTTCAGAACATAAAATTTTAGTCTTTTTAGTACCTTCAGAAAGTGAAGACACAAGGAATTGAAATTTTTAGAGATAGAAACTGAAACTTTAATAAAATTTTATTCTTGAAATACCCTCATTATATTTTTTAAATTTTCAACATTACCCCTGTATAATCAAATTAAGATAAAGCTCTATGACCCTTTTTTCTTTCTCCTCTTCGATCGGAGTTCACTCTCAGAATATCTCCTTCCTTCATCTGACGATCCTTCCCCCCGTTCACCACTACCCTCACCACCTTTTCTGATATCCACTTTCTTCTATGCTTTTCCTTCCGAGATCTTCTTCAATTGTGCCTTCGAGGACTCCTTCATGGTTGCGGAGATCGGCAATTGCCCTTGCCTCCCCGCCTCCTTTGGATTCTCCAACAAAGAATTGATCACCCTCTACGATTGCACCAAAAATATCCTCTCCCTCGTTTGTGAATTGTTTATATATTATAATCAAATTATAGTGAAAATTGAGGAGAAAAAAATTGCTTATGCTGTGTTTGTAATTTGTTGATTCTGTGTTTAATTTGTTGATTCTGTATTTGTGTTTGTTGATTCTGGCCATGGTGATGTAGGAACAATGCGTTGAAGAATTGGAGGGCTTTAGGTCCGTGGTTCTACAGAAGCTTCAAAACCCTGAGGACAAGATGCGAGAACCATTGGAAGGTTG
The DNA here is from genome assembly GCF_059453495.1 of Arachis ipaensis. Classification (NCBI taxonomy): domain Eukaryota; kingdom Viridiplantae; phylum Streptophyta; class Magnoliopsida; order Fabales; family Fabaceae; genus Arachis; species Arachis ipaensis. The sequence goes on along the minus strand of NC_142438.1, from coordinate 104,276,080 downwards.
GATTTACTAGGCTTCGGAGAGAATTTTAGGATTTGATTGAAGAACGAATTTAGCTACGGCATTGGCATCTTTTTCTGCTTCTGATTGGGCGATGGACAATGGGTGTAGGCTAAAAATGTTCGAGGCAGAAGCGAGAATGGGATTTTTGGTTTAGGGGCTTTCTATGTTTTTTAATTTTAATAAATAAGGATAATAATTTAGTTATTTTACATATTTTAGTCTCTATTTTTATTTTGATCCAAAAAAAATACTGAATATAATTAAATTCTGTACATCTTATACTAAATATAATACAAAAATTTAATTAAGTCTCTATTTTTCAGGCTCTTATTTCTTAATTTTTATCTCAGTCTTTATCTCTTTTCTAAACGCTACGTAATTACTATAGTTGTATCTACTAAATTTTTTTAATGACAATCATTTTTTACTATAATGTGAGGTCATGTATCACGTTTTCAACTATTATGTCAAACATTAAAAAAAATATATCAATTTGACTGATATTAAATTTTTAGCAACTATGATATCCATATAAAATTACTTATCAATAAATCATATAAAATATATTTTAAAATATAAAATATATATTAAAAATATATGATAATATTATATGATCAATAAATATTATCATTTTGAGCCAGTATTTAGTCATCAATAATTTATACTTATATTATAAAAATTTATACACAAAATTATATATTTTATATCTATATTTATCAGAATTTTAATTTACAAACATAAGTCAATACAACTTGCACCTATATTTAATAAAATTTACACATATAAATTAATAACATTTATTTGTTGAAATAATTTGGTGTTTGTATTAATCAAATACTGACTAAAATTATTAAAAATGACTGATCCTTAATAATTTCTTAACATATAAATATAAAAAATATTATATATATATATATATATATATATATTAAAATTAATTATTAAAATTAATCTCTATATATTTATATATAAATTTATATATTATTTTATTTATTTTTAATATATATTTTATATTAATAACTGATTTTGATAACTAATTTTAATACACATCTAATATAATTATATAAATATATACGAATACATAAAAGCTGAATTTTGTGTGCATCATTACTTGGCTTTTTTTTCCCTCTTAATGACCAAATCAATTTATTATGTAAGTCTTTCAAACGCTAAATTGATTCATATATGATCTTTTAAAAATTAATTTAAACCTTAATCGCAAATATATTACCAAGATAGAGATACGACTAATAATTTATGATTGGTATGCTTTAACTTAATTAAACAGCCAAATTAGTAAATTTTGTAACAGCCCAGACCACCCGCTAGCACGATATTGTCCGCTTTGGCACACAAGGTATCACAGTTTTGCCTTTGACGATAGGGATGATGGCCAAAGTCCCCCACACTCACTCGTCAAAACGCGTCATGCTAGGGAGAGGTATCCACACCCTTATAAGGCATGTTTCGTTCCCCTCTCCAACCGATGTGGGCCTTACAATCCACCCCCCTAAGGGAGCCCAGCGTCCTCGCTGGCACATCGATCCGGGTTCCGGCTCTGATACCATCTGTAACAGCCCAGACCACCCGCTAGCATGATATTGTCCGCTTTGGCACACAAGGCATCACGGTTTTGCCTTTGACGATAGGGATGATGGCCAAAGCCCCCACACTCACTCGTCAAAACGCGTCATGCTAGGGAGAGGTATCCACACCCTTATAAGGCATGCTTCGTTCCCCTCTCCAACCGATGTGGGCCTTACAATTGTGCCAAAGCGGACAATATCGTGCTAGCGGGTGGTCTGGGCTGTTACAGATGGTATCAGAGCAGTTCGTCCTCGTGAGCCTGAGGGATGGAACTGCTTATGCTTCAATGCATACTCTGAGTATGTGCTTGTGCTAGTTAGGGTATCTAACCGATACATCTAGCATGAAGTCCATGAGTGTACCTTTGGTACTTTGAAGCACTATACTTCTGATATTGAGACTGATCAACTTGATATCGATTGTTTGGTGTGTATAGGAACCAGATGGCACCTCGTGGACCCGGTCGGGGACGTAAAAGAGGTCGTACTAATACGCAGGAACCGGAAATCAACCCGAATAACCCGGTAAACCTTATGGCTGCGTTGGAGAATATGGCTGCTGCTATGCAGGCCACTGCGGAGGCTCTTGGGCAACAGATGAACAATAATGGCTATGGCGGAAGGGAAGCTCAGGGCCCGATGACACTGACAACCTTCTTAAAGGTTAATCCACCTAAGTTCAAGGGAACCACCAATCCGACTGAAGCTGATACTTGGTTTCAGGCCATGGAGCGAGCACTGCAAGCGCAGTTGGTGCCTGAAGAGCAGCGTGTTGAATTCGCTACCTATCTACTCACGGGGGAAGCATCGCATTGGTGACAAGGGGCTCGACGTCTCCTGCAACAGGGGAATGATCCTATCACTTTGGATGCCTTCCAAGTGGAATTCTACAAGAAGTACTTTCCGAATTCTGCCAGGACAGCCAAGGAATTGGAGTTACTGTAGCTGAAGCAAGGTGCTATGTCCGTATCTGAGTATACAGACAAATTTGAGGAGCTATTCAGGTTTTCCCACATGTGTCAAGGAGCTCCGGGAGACTTCGAGGAATGGAAATGCATTAAGTATGAAGGAGGGCTCCGGAGCGACATCTTAAGTTCAGTGGGACCAATAGAAATCCGAACTTTTTTAGAGTTAGTGAATAAGAGCAGAATTGCTGAAGAGTGTGTGAAAAGGAGGGTTGCAGAGAAAGGAAGTCATAGAGAGCACAAGATTCGCACCAAGGGGTCGAGAGTTTAAGGAAAGAGGATACGTACAACACTTTCCCCAAGGACAGAATAACTTTGCGACGAGTGAGGAGTCTCAAAGGAATGGTAAGGGCAAACGGGCAGCAGTTGCTTCTGATGTTTCGAGCTGTCAGAGATGTGGTAGTCATCACTCAAATAGGCCGTGCCGATTGGGGTTAGGCGTATGTTACAAGTGCGGGTTACCAGGGCATGTATCAAGAAATTGCCAACAAGGAGAGATTCAGGATGCGGGCCGATTGCGACAGTAAGATTGAGGTAATTGCAATAATCAGGCTTAAAGGACAGTGCGTGATTTTATAATACCGCCTGTACAGTAAAACTGGGAATGTCGAGTTTAATATTAGACTGAGGAGCAAATCGGATGATCCGAGTAAGGATTTGCCTTAATACAAATGGATAAATTCCTATGATGTAAATGATTTTTTGTTGAGAATGATGTGTTGTGTTTGTTATGTAGTTGGTTGATTTCTGGATTTTTGGTGGAACGGATTGAACCCGTGACTTTTAGTTCCTTTGATTTAAATAGATAAGGAATGGTCCTAAATGAGGGATTTGGAAACGTTGATTTGAAATGCCAGTTATGCTAAGTTGTGGTTGAGAACTTGAGGAAGTAAGTAATAGAGCTCGTACTAGACGAGAGATCAGAATAAAGCAGCAGAAACTTGCGGAAGCAGTAACACAGGATAGCTACAAATAGGAGCTGTAAAAGTTTACTATAATATCTTAAGTTTGAATACTAGAAGGGTTAAGTGGGTTACTGCAAGTAATGATCCCCAAACAGTTGGAATTGATTGCGGCTGCGAGCTTTGATGGTTCTAAAGTGGATGAGGAAATTATCATTGATGCATAATTGGATTTAGATGATGAGAGAGTGCAAGTTGTCGTGTTTGAGAGATGAGTACCATGATGTTTGGTCATAGTGACCTTGGAATTAGATTGAGATTTATAATGATTGGTTTTGAAAGACGAATGTGAAAACCACTAAATTGAAATGCTGATGCGGTACGGAGATTGGTTTGAGGGAACCCGTGATGGGTGGTAAACTCCAATTTTGGGGAGGTACTGTTGAAAATTTTTCCCCAAGAATTTGAAAGATCGTTGGTTATGGTTTTGAAGATGATTTTTTATATGAGTAACTTTAACAAAAGAGATGTGTCTCGAATGCTTTTATAGATTATTAAAGGAAAGTGGATTCTTATGATTTTTGTTAAATTGTTATTTCAAACTCATTTGTTTTCTAGAAATGAAAGGGGTTTTTGATTGATGAGTCAGAGACTTTATAACAGCAAGTCATGTAGAAATTCGAGAGTTTAAGAATAAGAAAGTAAGTTTGGAGGTTATGCTTGGAGTTGAGCTGTGATTAGTGGTAATTGGCTTGGCAGAGGGAGAGGATAGTGATGGATGGAATTTTCGAGGGCGAAAATTTCTGTTAGGGGGGTAGAATGTAATACCCGGTCTAACCGAAATTAATTAAATAATAAGTTAAATAGGAGCAAATATGGTTGGAAGATTTGGCAATTGAAATTTGATAATTTAAATATGATATTTGGATTCAGTGAATTTTTCCGAGTCGGAAAATATAGTTTTCTGGGTAAAAGCGCGCAGTGGAATTCTGACCGGCAGTACCGGCTGAGATCTGTCTGGTACTACAGCTGAGGAAATTGATTATGGGTAAATAAGATTAAGAAATGAGGAATTATAATTAGGGAAGGTAGAAATATTTAAAGTGCGATTTAGAGCGCTAATCTTAAAGGTTTTGGCCCAAAATTGAGCCAATGGGCAAAAATAAGTGAACCGGGCCTAAGTGGGCCCAAGACCCAACATATATAAACATTAGTTGTGAGCATTTCAGCTCATTTTACCCTAAAAAAAGGGGTTGGGGCGCTGATTTGAGAAGAGAGAAGAGAAGAGAGAAAACCTAACTCTCTTTGATCTTCAAACCACCATAACTTGAGCTACGGAGCTCCGATTGACGAGCCGTTTGCGGCCACGCGTCGCTCTTCTCATACTCTACAATTCTATCTAGGTTTGGTGGTGAGTATTCTATTCATCTCTGCCCAGTTTTCGAAATTCCCCACTGTTACACGTTTTTGGGTAGTTAGTGTTGAAATCTTATGATTTTAGGTGTTTAGGGATACTCCAACATGGATTCTAAGTGAGTTCTATCCCTTCTTCATATGGGCTGAGGTAAGAAGTGCTCAAACCCTTGTGATTTGTCATTTTTATGAGCCCTAGGTTGATGTATGTATGTGATATTGGTTATGTTAGTGTATTTGGTGATGTTGGTGCACAATTGGGAGATTGGTATTGCTTGAAGAGCTTTGGTAAGACTTGGAGCTAAGGTTGGTGAAGACTTCCAAAGAAGAGGCTCAATTGGTTTGGCTACAAGAGGTACGGTTTAAGTTTCATTTAAGTACCGTGTGTTGTGATGAGAATTCCTAGGCTAGATGCCCCTAGGATTAAGTTTGGATTGCGTAAATGGTTGGTGCTAATATGCATAGTTGGTATGTAATGTGAATTAATGATTGGGTTGAGAATTGTGTAGCCTTGTATGCTTGGTGTATTGAGAATTTGATGTACTGGGTAATGAGTATTGAATTGTGATTCATCCATTTAAATTGTGAAATTGGGCCGGAGGCCGTGAATTTTGGGCCGGAGGCCAGGGAAAGGTAAGTTGATGTGTGCATTGTATGATGACACAAGTGATTGGATGAATTTCAGATAATGAATATATGAATGATTGGGTTGGTTATTGAACAATAAGGTTTGAGGAGTTGAAGTGTGGAATTTGGTAAATTTGGGTGAAATTATATAGATGAGGCATGTTTGGTTTTGGTTGAGATATATTATGTGGTCATATATGTGATTATGATTATTGATGTCTTGATGGTATTATGATGCATTAGAGATATGTATGTTGTGATATATACTTGAGGAGTGATTAAGGTTGATTTGTGGGTGAAACCACGTGATAGTGAGTATGATATTGATTATGTATAATGATAGTTGATTGGAAATAGTGTTATTGAAATTTGGCATGAGGAAGAGTATATGATATGTAAATGTGCTTGAGTTTGAGAAAGTGTCAACGTGTGAGTTGAGGATGGCTTGATGTTGATTTTAGTACATTTTGATTGATTTCAAAAAGGGTTGAAATTGGCATGTTTTGATTGACTTTGGAAAGAGTTGAAAATGGCTTGTTTTGAAAATGGCACTATGTGGTTTTGTATGAAAACATGGTTTTTTGGGCATACTTTGACGGGACATAACCTGGACTACGGATCTCTGTTTTCTGCCAAATCTGTTTAGAAATGAAATTGGATCCGGGATGTCCATGCCGTTCGAAGAACGGGTGAAAAATGATTTAAAATGAGAAAGTTATGACCATCGGAAGATTGGGGGTTGAATCTGTAAATTCTGCAGCTTTTAACTTAGAAAAATTTTTAGCAGAACGACCCTACGCGCGTAGGCGCACTTGGCGCGTGCGCGCCATTCTTCCAGAAAGCACCATCCACGAGTGCGCGTGGTGTGCGCGGGCACGTCGATGCGCTGCACCAATTGCTCAGCCATTTTCCAGAGAGTTGTGCCAGGGTTGTGCCAGTTTTGTGCCTGGGCGCAAGAGCACCCACGCGTACGCGTGGCTGACGCTTGTGCGCCGTTTGGATATTTTTCAACCCGCGCGTTCGCGCATATGGCGCTTGCGCGTCGATGAGTTTTTGGCCATCCACGCGTGCGCGTGGAGTGCGCGTACGCGTGGCCCTGTTTTCATGCCAAAGTTGATTTTTGAGTTTTAAAAGCCAAATCTCATACTTCTAAGCCTCCGATCTCACCTCTTATGTATTAAATCATTATGATATGCCTAGCAATGAGAAAGGAGCTAGGGGATGTGGTAACTTGCGAGTGAAGCAAGGGGAAAAGTTATGATCAATGATGATCAAAGATGATTATATGAGATATGGAGGATGACGGTGGAAGTACCGTGTATGCCATGAGTCGGAGGGCTATATTTATTGATAAATGGCCCGTTCTTGATTGGACCATGAGCCGGATGGCTGAGTTATTGCCGGGTTACGGCAAAGCCATTATTGTTTATGACTGAGTATAAATGCATATATGATTAATGAATGAATATGTTAAATGGATAATAATGAAAAGATATTGAAATGTGATGTGCGACCCCGGGTAGTAGGCAGTGGCGTTGTCCACTTGCTCCGGGTATGAGACGGGAAAGGAGAATTATGATAAACGAGTTTAATCATGGAGTTTTAAATAAATGTTTATTTGTGATACCTGGGTAGTAGCAAGGGTCGTGGTTCGTCCCGCTTGCTCCGGGTCATTGTTTGAGAATTGATAATAATGAAAGGTGATTTTAAATAAATGTTTATTTGTGATACTTGGGTAGTAGCAAGGGTCGTGGTTCGTCCCACTTGCTCCAAGTTAATGTTTGAGATTTGGTAACAATGAATGTTGATAATATGAATTGAGATTGAATGAATATATGTTTGAGATACCTGGGCAGTAGCAAGGGTTGTGGTTCGTCCCACTTGCTCCGGGCCAATGCTTGAGATACCTGGGTAGTAGCAAGGGTTGTGGTTCGTCCCACTTGCTCCAGGTCAGAGATTGTGACGCCTGGGTAGTAGCGGCAGTAGTGGTGAATCCACTCGCTCCAGGTTGAGCTTTTAAACACCCGCCTAGGTAGTAGCCGCAGTAGTGGTTATTCCACTGGCTCTGGGTTGAGCGGGTAGTAGCAAGGGGGTTGTAGCTCAAACCTACTTGCTCCGCAATGGGTGTTTCTGTCCAATGGTTAGCTACCAGGACATGTCGGGTTGGCTATATAACCGACAGATGATATCATCAGCCATAGGGCAGGCATTCATCATTTGCATATGTTTGAATTGTTTGGGTTTGCCATTTGTTTTGGATTTCTACATCATATATGCCATGTTACCTGACTATATGTTACTTGTTCTACTTGTACCATATTTGTGTATTACTTGCCTGTATTGCTTGTGTTTGTACAACTGAGAGGCCCCTCATGCTGGTGTCGGTGGGTGTTGAGGGTTGTTCTTGATGGGATGAATTGATGATGCGATTGCATGATGATGATGATTATTGAATGAGATAATTGTAGCTCCCTGGGTAGACGCAGTGATGTGGTTTCACTAGCTCCAGGCGAGTGTATGATGTATTGATATAGAATTGCTGAGGCAGAACAACTGGTGATGGTTTTGCTTATAATTCTGAGTCTGATTCATGGAAGAGTCAGCGAGTTGGGAAACATGTGAAACATGAATTAGATTTAGCACTCCCTTATGACAGTTGCCTATTCATGGATTAGCGAGAACCTAAGATGAATAATTGGTGAAGAAGCTTAGGATGCTTAGTGAGTTTTATTGCAGTGCATTGTATTTATTTGGCACTTTTACCGTACTGGGAACCCATGGGCCCGGGGTTCTCATTCCGTATATATCTTTTGTTTTTCAGATACAGGTCCAGGTGCTCAGAAGTGAGTTGTGGGTCGTCTGAGAGACGGCGAAGATCTTTATTTCCTCTACTTTGTGTTTTGATTAGAATCTCTCCACCTTTGTTTTGGAAAGTTTATATTATGTATTGAACTCTTTGAATTTGCCTATAGAGGCTCTCATGTTTCCTTCGGGAGAGATTAGGACATACTGTTGTCAACTACTTTCATACTGTACCCTAGCCGACCTAAACTTCGCGGGTCGCGACTAGTGGCTATTTACTTATGTTATATATATCTATCTGTTATCTATCTCTTAATCTCCTCTACGCCTTGTCCGCATATCATTTTCGGCTTCACGGTTTATCTTTTGTTGTCGAAACGTGAGAGATACGTCTTCGTGATTTTATTTCTACTCTTTTCAGGCTTCTCGATTAATACTCCTTTCGAAATTACCTATATTTATTTATTAAAAATCCACCCGAGAGTCGTACCACCATAATATCATTGACTTATGACTCGAGCATAAGGATTTGAATATTAGGATGTTACATTAACTACATCAAAGCTGTAATATTTTTTTTTAAATGCTATTTGTACACTATTTTTCAGCCATCAATTCAACCACTTTCACTAAAATATAATAAAAAATACAGTTACGTATAAGGATAATCAGGGATGGACCTACACTAAAAAACAACTAAAAACTAATACTTATATATATATATACCACTTGTTATATATATTATGTTTGTCCAAAGTAAAATATAAATGTTTTTTTTTTATATTTTATGTTAAAAAATATTTTGTTAAACTTAACACATAATAATAATTATATTATTAAATTTGATTTAATATAAAAAATAAATAAACTAAAAAATAATGATAATTAATTTTATTATATTAGTTAATTAATTAATAATAAAATTAAAACTTAATTTTTTAATTAAATATAACTTAAATTATTAGTAATTTTCTAAAAATTATTTAAAATAAAAAATATTATCTATATGTTAATATATTGTAATTATTTTAGTTAAAAAAAAATATTTATACCATAAAGACTATAATAAATAAATTTGACAATTAAATATGGGATAATAAAAAATAAATAAAATAATTGTTTAAGAATATATATAGAAAAATAATATTTAGTCATATTAAAAATAAAAAAAGTCATTATAAATTATTTTTTGTTATTTTAAATATTATACTGTGTGTATAAAATCGTATTTTTATTATTTTAAATATTATAATAAGTGATTGTGTATATATTTTTATTTCTTATTAATATGTATAAATAGTTCTAATTTAAAAATTTAAATATATCTAAACCAATTTGAATTGGTCAAGTGATTAGCTTAGTCGTCCGCTTAAATAATTATTGGGAGTTCGAATTCCGTCTTGTATGTATAACAACTCATTGCCAGTCCAATTGCAGACTCTTAAATAGAACTTAAATTCACGACGAATTAGTCCTTAATTTATTGGGTATCGTGGGAGGCCAAAAAAAATATCTATACCAAAATTATATTATATTTTTGCCCCATTGTTAAATTTTTTTGGGTCCGTCACTAAGGATAATTCAGAACTAATACAACGCGTTGAAAATTTTTTCATCACGCCAAAATCTCTCGCGATTTCTTCTCTTCTTGTAGAGAGGATTTCATTGTAGGCACCTCGCTTCTCTTCTATTCTCTTCTCTTCAATCGCGCCAATCTCACTCCCTACTTCTCTTCAATCGCGCCAACCTCTCTCCTCGTTTTCTTCTCTTCTCCACGCTTTCCTCTGCTTTGCTTTGCGCCGTTTTTGGTTCTTGTTATCTTAGGATTTTGATTATAACTTTTAATTCAATGGAATCCATAAGCTCAAATGATGAGGTTTGTGTTTAATTTAATTCATATGTTAGTTTTTTATTCTTAATTTGATTTTAATTTTTTGATTATCCGTGTTTTATTCCTTATTTGATTTTAATTTTGTTGATTATCTAGTTATGCAAATACTTCTGATTTGGCTTATGCTTCTAATATGTGGCTTTATTATGTCATTTAGATCCTTTTACATCATGTACGTTGTGTGATTACATCTTGAAAAGTTTATGTTATAAATTTGTGTAATGAAAAAAATGTTTAGCTCTTAGATTGGAGTCAAATTGGTAGTTTGCATGTTTAAAATTTCTGCATTTCCTTAGATCAGATGATGATGCTGATTCTATGAATGTGTGGGGGTTTAGTGCTATATTTGACTATTGAGTTTGATTATCATGTTTACCGAGTTTGATTATATTCAGAATTAGTGCTATATTTAACTACTGAGTTTGATTATACTTGTTTACTGAATTTGATTATGCAGATATACACATGTACACGTATTTTGTGCTTTTAACATTGTTAATAACTTCTTAATAAAATTCCTTTTCAATTCTAATTAGTATTTTCCCCCAAAATTAATTAATTAATTAAATTCACTTAGTTAAAACGCTTTTAGTCTACGGCATAATTGCAACAAATTAAGCACCTTATAGCATGAGTCAGATCTTGATTGTTCCTTGTGAGACACATTAGCTAGGGTGCACATTCGCAAATAATTGATTGTTTTATTATGTGAAAAAAATGCAGGTTTGATTATATTTATAGGATAATTTGAAGTTGCTTATGTTGGTTGTTGGAGGACAATTTCTATTGATGATAGCCTTTCCATTCCATTCATCTCTAGTTACTAATTTGTTTTGTTCATTCGTAGAAAATTGATAGTATTTTTATACCTGATTTGATTTTAAATTTTTTATTATCTATGTTTTAGGTTGTTCCAAGCATAAGAATGACATTTTTCTCTGTGAAAGATTATGAAACTTTTTATACCAATTATGTAAAAAGGATTGATTTTTCATGGAATATAAGAACTAATAAGTGAGATCAAAATAGATAGATTACATACCAAATTTTGGTATGTTCTAGAGTTGGTTATCGAAGATAAAAAATTGATCCACTAAAGAAGACAAATCCAACTTTCGAGAAAAATTATAAAGTTAGGATTGTTGTGAAAAGGGATAAGAAGCTGGAATATGTATTAATCTTTGTGAATATCCAGCATAACCATGCTATTAGTCCTAGCATGGCAAAGACTTTGAGAAAGAACAGGGAACTAAGCTTGCATGCCAAACAGATAGCTGAGATCAATGATCAAGCTGGTGTTACAATGAGAAACACCTATCAGAGTTTAGCAACTGTTGCTGGTGGCTATGATAAATTGACTTTTACTGAAAAAGATCTTCGGAATCATGTAGCAAAAAGTGTCAAAAGTCATATAAGAGGAGGGGGATGCGCAATCATTAATGCAGTATTTTCATATGATGCAACAACAAAATTGCAACTTCTTTTACGAAGTTAAATTGGACGAGCAACATCGCATAAAGCATGCTTTTATGAGCACTTTGTCAACATTGTGAGCTTTGATACGACGTACCTAACAAATAGGTACGACACCACAATTATATATTTCAAGTTAATTATATGTACTCTGGTTTTTGCATGTGTTTGATGTATAGGAATAGGTAGAATAGAATAAATTTGTTGCTGCTGTGCATGATATGCTGAGTTTGATTATGTACTCTTGTTTTGCATATGTTTGATGTATAAGGATAGGTAGAATAGAATGAATTGCTCCTGCTGCTGTGCATGATATACTAAGTTTGATTGTTTGATTCAGTCAGTTTGATTATGTACTCTTGTTTTTATTATAGGTATGACATGCCTTTTGCCTCATTTGTTGGGGTTAACCACCATGGCCAATCATTGCTACTTGGTTGCGCTCTTTTTTCATGCAAAAAAGAGAGTTCCTTTGTTTGGTTATTTGATTGTTGGATACGATGTATGGGTGGCAAGCCGCCTATTGACATATTGACGGATCAATGCAAGACTATGTGAAATGCCATTGAAAAATTGTTGCCAATGACACAACATCGATGGTGTATTTGGCATATCATGAAGAAATTTTGAGAAAAAATAGGAGCATGCAAGCAATTTAACGAGATTAGTGCTGATATGACACATATTGTGTGGGATTCTAGGTCTAAGGAAGCATTTAAGAGCTCTTGGACTGATTTTATCAATAGATTCAGTTTGCATGATAATAATTGGTTAGCAGGTATTTTATGAGTTTGATTATCTTATATCTACTATTTGATTATTTATCATTTATTAATCAATATGCCTTACAAGTTTGATTATGCCCATTTTATGGTTTTAGGTTTGTATAAAGAACGTGACAAGTGAGTCCGTATTTTTCTTAGCAACAGTTTTTGGGCAGGCATGAGTAGCACTAAGGAGTGAAAGCATGCATGCATTTATGAAGGGCTACCTAACCTCAAAGAGCAACTTGCAACAATTTGTAACATAATATGACAACTGTCTTGCAAATAAAGCTCAACAAGAATATGAATTGGATACTGCCAGCTTCAATACCATTATCCCTTGAGCTACTGCCTCTGCTATTGAAAAACAGTTTCAAAAAGAATATACTCATGCAAAGTTTAACGAGCTTCAAAAAGAGTTTAGAGCAAAGGCTAATTTCTTTTCAACAAAAGAGCATGAAGAGGGATATATTGTTACTTATAAGCTTATAGAAGAGATTGAGAATGGTGATAAGATGTTTGATTCTATGTATGAGGTGTTGTTTGATTCTTTAACTTTAGATGTTTCTTGCCAATGCCATCTTTTTGAGTCAAAGGGAATCTTATGACACCATACTCTTTCAGTCCTTGGTCTTGAAAGAGTGAAGAAATTGCCAAATAAGTACATTCTTGATCGGTGGAAGAAAACTTTAAAGCGCAAGTACAGTAGCATCAAGTATAGCCATGATCAAAGTCATTTAGAACCCGTAAAGAAATGTTATGATGAGATGTGCAAGCAATTTTACAATATTGCTGAAGTAGCCGCTGCATCCGAGGAGCTCACCGAAACCGTACATCGTATACTAGACTCGGTTTGGGTTATGTTGGTGGAACCAAAGGTCTCTTCAGTGGATAATGTAGATAATCAAAATTCGAATGAGGTAGATGAAAATGCGAATCATTTAGAGATTCACAACCCCCAACAAGTATCACAAAAAGGTCGTAGGCGTAAGAAAAGACTTCAATCTACTGTAGAAAAAATTGTTGAATAAGGTAGGAAGAAGCATACAAAGAATGTGAAAGAGAGATCACAGACAAGTTCAGTGTTTGATTAATTTTATTATTATTGCTAAAATGCTTTATTATCACTTTATTGATTGCTATTTTTTTTAGCTACTTGTGGAGTTACCTTTAGAGTTGAGCATTACCTCTAACCAACCATATGGCTTTGTATCCTTGTTGAACTCAATGCAACAAAACCACCATTTAGAAGAATAATAGTTTTATTTCTTTTTGTAATAGATTTGTTACATGTTGCAATGGAAATCTTGCATTTTTTTCCTTTGTAATAGTTTTAATTTTGATTTTATATGTGGTTAGTGGATTTACACTCAACATCCTGAGGTATCTAAGATTCTGAGTTATTATTGGCATAGGAACATAACCCCTTTTTTTTGAGGTGAACACTGAACTGGACAATTTTGGTATTGTGAACAAAGGTTAGGGTTGATTGGGTCACTTTGAGGTCTTTTGCGTCATTTCAAAAGCAAGGGTATTTCTGACATATCTGTTCCAACTTCCAACCACTCCTACAATGTCTTTCTCCAAAATAAATGTGATAACAAATTAATAAAATTATGTTCCATTATTTATAAAAATTAGTTTATTGCTAGCTTCTTATGTTATGTAACAAGAAGCATGATTTTACCTAAGCTTAAGTTTTCAATGTTCTCTGATGGTGCAGGATCTCCTATCTATTAAGAAGCTTACTTTTTTTTAAGAAAAGTTTTCAATAAACATGTATAATCAAACTCAGTAGTCAAATATAACACTAAATCTGGGTATAATCAAACTCAATAAACATATATAATCAAACTCAGTAGTCAAGCACTGAACCTGAGTATAATCAAACTCAGTAAATATCTATTATCAAACTCAGTAGTCAAATATAGCACTGAACCTGAATATAATCAAACTCGGTAAACATGATAATCAAACTCAATAGTCAAATATAGCACTGAACCTGATTATAATCAAACTCAATAAACATGTATAATCAAACTCAGTAGTCAAGGACTAAACTATAATCAAACTTAGTAAACATGTATAATCAAACTCATTAGTCAAATATAGCACTAAACCCGAGTATAACCAAACTCAGTAAATATAATAATCAAACTCAATAGTAAAAAAATTGCTAACATGATAGTCAAATTCAGTAGTAAAAATTCAATAGAAAATTTATACAAAAACTTGTTATTGCAGACATCTAATGCATATAACCACCAATGACGGTTATAGCAAAAAGGTAAGAAAACAAGTTTTTTTCCTCGCATCCTAATTTTATCAAAATTAGGGATCATAAATATGTCAGTTGATGTAGAGCTCTTCCCACACTTCCCATCTTTATAACAACTCAACAAATGCAATTAGAATCAAATTGGTCATAAATTAGAATAGAACAAAATCTGTCAAATAAAGAAACGAAGATATACATAATAAAATTTCTTACCACTGAGTCTGAATTCATGCAATATATATCATTCTTGAATCTTGTTTGTGGTAGCTCATTAAGCATTGATGCACCGCTATTTGGTGGTGCATCCTATGCTAAATTTAGGAAATTTTATCACCATTTTCTCACATTTACCCACTAAAATAGCATGGTTTCATGATTATCTCCTAATTTGTGCTTAAGGGTGAAAACATGCTTTTTAGGCCTTAATTGGTTAATTCTAACTCACCTTTGATTTCACTAGATGTCTTGATGTGTGTGTTAGTAATTTCAGGTTGAAAAGGGCTAAGAATGGATCAAAGGAATGAAGAAAAAAGCATGCAAAGTGGAGAAATCATGGAAAATCAAGGATTGGGAGAAATTCACTTGACGCGCACGCGTGAAACGATGAGGTCGCATGGCGACGTGTACGCGTACAGGACGCGTACGCGTGGATAACAATTTGTCAAGCGACGCGCACACGTGCTGTACGCGTACGCGTCGATGCTCGCACGTGACCCACTTAAAGTGAATCCGCTGGGGGCGATTTCTGGGCTTCCCAGGCCCAAATCCAACTTATCTCTAATGCTATTTAACCCAAGGACTGAAGGGGAATCACAACTTTTGAACACATTACATTAGTTTAGTTTACTTTTGGGAGGGAAAGTTAGTTTCTAGAGAGAGAAGCTCTCTCTTCTCTCTAGAATTAGGATTAGGTTAGATCTAGATTAGGATTTCTTAGATCTAGGTTAATTTCATGCTTAGATTTACTTTTCCTTTTGTAATTCTTCTTCTTCTACATCTCCTCTCTCTAGTTTAGCATTTAATTCTTGTAATTCTCTACTTTTATGTTGATGCATTTTTGTTTCTTCTATTTCTTTTTTAATGCAATTTATGTTTCATGTTCCTTTATTGTTGAATTGCTTTGTTGTTGTTCAATTCCTTTTATTTTCCTCTTATGCCTCTCAAGTGTTTGATGAAATGCTTGGTTGGATTGTAGAATAGATTTTTCTCCTCTTGACTTTGGTAGAGTAATTAGTGATTCTTGAGTTATCAAACTCCTTTATTGATTGATAATTAGAAGTTGCTAATTAACTTGAATACCGCTAAAGCTAGTCTTTCATCATGATTAGGCTAGGACTTGTGGAATCAAGTTAATCCATCCACTTGACTTTCCTCCATGGTTAGGGGTTAACTAAGTGGGAGCAATGGACACTTCTCATCACAATTGATAAGGATAGCTAGGATATGACTTCTAGTTCTCATACCTTGCCAAGAGCTTTTCCAGTTGTTAGTTTATTTCTTTTGCAATTTACAATTCTTGTTTCTTATTCCAAAACCCCCAAAACATACCTCTAACCAATAACAAGAACACTTTATTGCAATTACTAGTGAGAATGACCCGAGGTTTGAATGCTTCGGTTATTATTTTTAGGGGTTTGTACTTGTGACAAACAAATTTTTGTATGAAAGGATTATTGTTGGTTTAGAAACTATACTTACAACGAGATTTCATTTGTGAAATTCTAAACCTTCAAAAATACATTCATCAAAATGGAACCGTTGCCGGGGAATTGCAATGGTATTATGTTATTGGTTATTGTATATATGTGAATATTATGAATAGCTTTATTCTTGGATTGCTTGTTAGTTTTTGCTAGTTTTATGACTTTATTTCATTCTTTCTTGTTAGCTTTTATTTCTTATTTTCTCTTTTCATTATGAATTCTCACTTTGGCTATGAGTTTGGTTCTAACTATGTTATAGGAAATGAGGGCTACAATGAGGATTTGTATCAAGGATAGGACAATCAAAAATGGGAGGAGCCATATGCATATGATCAATCCTATTGGCAACAACCCCCACCAATGCACTATGAACAAGAGACATTCTATGATGCATATCAATCCAATGGTTATGGTGAATCTCCTTGTGACTTTCAAGAACTACTACCATATGCCTATGAGCCATATCCTCAACATAATCCTCACCCATACTCACAAGCCTCTTTTCACCAAACACCTCCATATGACCTTGACCCATATCCACCATACCAACCACCTCTTGAACCATATGAGCCATACATGGAACCACCATTCCAATACCAATACTCTCAAGAACCACCTCAATATACACCACCACATCCTTATCATAATGAACCACCTTCCTATCATGAACCCCTTCTCCAAAATGATGAACCTTCCTACCCACCCCAATCCTCAAAGGATGAAACCCTTGGCCTTATACTTCAAGGGCAAAGAGAAATGCAAAGGGAGACACTAGAATTTGTGGCTACCTTGACCGAGGTAGTAAGCCGATTAGCCTCCCAATGCTTGAGCACTCAAAGCACTCCCATGTTCACATGTGGAAAATCAATTAACAAGCATAGCATGAAGGAGAGATTGGAAATCCCGATAGAGAATGAGGGATGTTGCTTTGTTTTGGAACAATTGGAGGAGCCTATGATGATTGAAGAAAAGGAAGAAGTGGTTGAAGACCTAGGAGATGTGGAACCTCCATGGGAAGCTAAAATCATAGAGAATTCCTCCAAGAGGATTGAATTTGATGTTGAGGAAGAGAGTGCACAACCTCCAAAATAATTCTTGAATGAAGACTTGGAAGAAATGAAGCAAGGATGGAGTTCTCTTGGAGATGAAGATCATGCATCCAATCTTCTTGGTGGTGAATCCTTTGAACTTGAAGAACCTTCTCCCAATGAGATAGAGAGCAATGTGGAGGTAGATTTTTCTCATCTTCCCATTTATGATTTGAGCGATGGAGAAGAGTTAGATGAAATTGATGAACAAAGGATTGAAAGTGAAGAAGTTTGTGAAGAGGTGGAGGTAACCAAGGAAGAACACTGAAAATACCTCTCCCCAAGCCATCACCATCCATTTTTTCATTCAAGTGGGTAAATTCCTTATACTTAAGCTTCAAGATTCCCCTTGAATACGGTTTTCTTGAGACAGATGGTCAACTTAGACATATCTGTGGCTTTAAAAGCAAAAGGGAGATGGTTAGTGGTTGGCATCGTAAATCAAGGTTCATTATGGTTAGATGCTCAAAGCTTAATTACAAGGGTTGGTGTAGGACTAGATTGCTTGGGTCTAGGATGATGTTTGGTCACTTCATTGAGAATTCACCTTGCTTACCACCCACATGGATCAATGATAGTCAACTTGAAGATGGGTGTAGAAACAAGATATGGGATCCGGGAATACATGAGGATCCACTTTGGGAGCTCATGGTTTGTGAGGAACTCCATCAAGGCTTGGTGGTATCAATTTTGGATGATGGAGCTTATTGGAGACTCAGGCATTGGTGGATGTTCCAAAATGAGTACAAGAACAAGTCACCTTGATGATAAGAAGCTCCCCATAAGTCCAACTTAAGGACAATAAATAAAAGTACTAGGTGGGAGACACCCCACTATGATAAAATCTTTCCTTTTTCTCTTTTGTAAATATTAGTAAAAATTAGTTTAATTTCATGTTTTGATTGATTTGTTGAGTTTATTTGGTAGTTTAGTATGTTAAATAAGTTTTATGGTGTTTTGGTAGCTGTTTGGAGGTTTGGAATGCTTCGTTTGGTGCAAAAACATAGAAATATTTTGAAAAACAGGGCACCAATCCATGCGTACGCGTGCCTCACACGTACGCATGACACAAGCATTCTCGACCATCCACGCACATGCGTCCCCCACGCGTACGCGTGGATGCAAAAATTTCACCTCTAAGCCATTCTCCCGAGAGTTGTGCCTGCATCGTGCGAACATTGTGCCTTTCGCGCAAGCCAACTCACGCGTACGCGTACACGACGCGTACGCGTCGCTCTCCAAATAAGCCATCGACGCGAATGCGTGACACATGCGTATGCGTCACTACCATTTCATCCTACCCACGCGCACGCATCGTGCACGCGTACGCGTGGATGCCCTTCTCTCACACATCTATTTTCTCCTCTCGTTTCCATTTCTTTCCTTCTTCTTTCTTCTTCCCTTCTCTTACCCCTCATCCAATACTTCCAAACACCATTTATAACCACCCTTTTAGTTAGTTAGTTTCATTTTTGTTTAATTTTTGTTTTAATAATAAGTGTTGGATTATTAATTGCTGCTAATTACCGGGGAGATGTTAGTTTAACATAATTGTTGATTTTCACTGTTGGATTCTCTTGTTGAGGTTACAATTCATTCCTTGGTTTTGAATTCTTTATGCTTTACATTTGTGAATACCAAGTGAATGACATTGCCTTTAGGGCTTGTTAATTCTTTTGAATTGCATGATTTGGCCACCATGTTCTTTGAATCCTATTCTTTGATTAGGCAATTTCTTGATGGATGTTGTGCATTTACCTCAATGCATTGTGCTTCTTGTTCATATGCATCCATATGTGTTTGGCTTGAATACTTTCATGCTTCTTTATTGCTTGTTTGGTTGTCTTAACCCACAAGTTTAGAGCATCTCAAGCACACTAGGATGAGTGGAGTGCATGTTCCTTTTTGTGTAATTGTGACATGGGCCTTTTTATGTTAGTGTGTGTTCGAGACCGCATGCATCTTAGAACTTATACACTTGTTTCATTAATGTCACACATTGGGTCACTCACTCCATTCTAGTGATTTACCTCATTCCAACGATGTATGCTTCCTTGCTTTTGCATTTACTTTTCTTACTATCCGGTCTTCTATTTTCAGGATAGAGTCATTATAAGCTAAAACAGAAGCGGAGAAAGAACACGCAGCAAACCAATTGACCCACCAGCTGAAGGTGGCAATCCGGAGAGTCACCGTACCCCCTTGCTCATATTTGAATACACCGAGGACGGTGCAAATTTTTAAGTGTGGGGAGGTCGTCCGACCAATCGACGCCTTTGGGTGACAAGTTTCTAATCCCAACACTTTTGCATTTTATTTTTTAGGTTTTTTAGGATTTTTAGCTTCATTTTCTTAATTGTGCATATATATACATAATAAGCTTAGTCAAAATAATGAAAATTTTCAAGAATTTATCTATATGGCATTGACATTCCAATTAATTTGAGTGAAAACTTTTTATTGAACTTGCTTGAATTATATATATATATATATATATATATATATATATATATATATATATATATATATATATATATATATATATATATTGTGGAACATGTTTTGAGCTAAGAACACACAACCTTGTGAGATTTGAGCCTTAATGGTGTGGTTACAACTTATAACCACTTATTTTCCTTCTTGTGTGCATTATTTTCTTTCTATGATTGTAATCTTTGATTTGTTTGATTCTTTATGTCCATTATTTTGTGTAGACATGCATTTATATGATTGAGGTCATCGTTTCATAAAGCTCACTTGCCCAAATAGCCTTACCTTTTATCAACCTTTGTTAGCCAACTTTGAGCCTATGATTAACCCACTTGTTCTTAATATTAGCGCATTACAAGCCTTTAAGTGAAAAATAATAAATGTCCTCTATTTAGATATGTGATTAGCTTAGGCTAGTGAGTGTGTATCATTCAAGTGTGGGAAAACTTGGGACATTGGTTGAGAGAAAAATGGTGTTTTTGTTTTGTATTTCTATATTTGGGAATTGGGTACATACTCATGTGTTAATTAAATGTAAAATCATATGCATTGATGCTCTTGTATATGTTTTAATTTGAAAAGAAAAAAAAAGAAGAAAAGGAAAAAAAATGAATGATGAGAAAATAAAAAGAGAAAATATATATCTCTGTGTGTGTGTATGTGTGTGTGTGTGTATGTGTGTGTGTGTGTGTGTGTGTGTGTGTACTCTTTGTGAATTTTGTAAGTTGTATTGTATGTATAGATGTATGTTACATAACAACAGTATTTTGGAGCGGTATTGCGGTTTAAAGTTTTAAACAGGCTCATATTTTAGTATTAAATAGTATAAAAGTCGTCGTAATGTCCGAGCTATCAGAGTCGCGCAGCTGGAAGCGTGAGCTTTGATAGTTAGGGTGTTACATTATGGTATCAGAGCGGTCCTTTCTGTAGAGCCTGAGGAATGGACCGACTATGCTTCAATTGCAAACTCTGAGCGTTTTTCATGTACTAGGTCTTGTCGAATGACGAGAATTAGGACTTTATACACATGACGGTCTATTGATTAACGCTGGTAGTCTTACATTACATAATTCTTGGTATTAAGTTTGGCCGGCTTAATACTAGTGAATTATGTATATGAGAGCACTAATGGGTTATCATAGATGATATACGAGTTTTGAGTGAAGCGAATCGCGAGTTTTGGGAACAATAGAAACTATTTCTCGAGGCTATTCAGTGGTGTGTCTTGAATTCTGTTCGAGTCGACCTGTTCTTTCATATCCTAACTTGAAGTTCTTGTTTGCTAATCCTTTTGAAAAGTAGTTTGATTTTTCAACTCTATTCCTCTATTCATATGCATTCTTCTTTAATCTTAATTTGCATATGCTTGTTTGGAATCCTTGTTGCATAAATCTTCCTCTGTTTGAATTCTTCTTAATTCACGTATTCTTTGATATACTTTTGAACTGTCTTGATGCGCTGTGCTATTTAAGTCCTTGTTCAGAGTCCATTCTTAGAGAAATTGTTAATTCAGTTTTTCTCTTATTTGACAGCGATTACAGCCAATTTTGAGGTTTTTATAAAAATTGCTGTTGATTAGATATATACTTATCTATATATGAAACTTTGAAGATTACTTGTATAGTTTAACAATTATTTATTCCTAGTGCCTCGCCTGTATTTTTACTGGTTTATAGAACTGCACTTACCTTAAATACAATCTGACCTTCTAATAATTTTACTACAGTTCTAATGCATATCTTTATTTGATTATGTATGTATTTAGGTATTTCTCAAAATTCTGGAGAGAAAAGATGTTTCGCTTTCATTTCGGTTGATTTTCGTTGGATAAACTTTTCACTTAATTTATTTTGATTTGAGTTTGGCTTAGCACACTAAATTATTTATACCAGTATTGTACTTTTGAAAATGTTGGACTCATAGCCTTCTTCTTATGAACTGACTTATTCCTTCTTAAGCTTTCATCTCTATGAATGTCATACGTGATTCTATTTTTAGTTATTCTCCTACCTCTTGAGAGCACTACAATCAATCTCAGCTTCCCTTCTCTGGTGAATCTCGTTCTTATATGAGTCAGTTTGATTCGTTTCAAAATAGTGTATCGTTTATCCTCTCATTGTCTCTACCAGAGTTTTAGTCAAAGATTTATCCTTGAGAAATTACTAATAATTGAGTTGTCTTTCCTATGACTTTTGTATTCTTTTGGATCAATTGAAAGTTTGTTTGATGTCTCATGCCTAGTGGATCTTGTTTGAACTACTTTGATTTAAGATCCTTTCTTGTATGGCTTGCCTCCTTTTAAGTACATGATAATTTTCATGAATATCCTTCTGAGTTGGTGATTTCAAGTATACTTTTGGAGTCTTGTTTTGAATTTTATAAAGGGGTTTGAATTCTCTTTGAAGGAGTTCTAAATTGAATTTATTTTTCAGCTGCTTGATTGTAATGGAAACCATCGTTCAATTTTGACAAAGTTATTTTAAAGTGGCATGCGCTATTTTAAATGAAGTTTTGAAAGCTTCCTTATTTAGTAGAAACCTGTTCGTTCGTAATGCACCACTTATTTCCTTTACCAATTTATGAGCAAATGTTACCTCGGATTTTCTTTCTTAAATAGAGTTTAACTTTCTCTTTTATCCCTGCTATAATTTTATACACGCTTGTTTGAATATGGACTTTGAAAATTTTTGAAGAAGTATTTGATTTTTCTTTCGAGTCTTCTGAACTACTTTTGGTTAAGATTGTTCACCTAACTATCTTTCTATAATATTTGAGGAAATATTTTAGCTCTTAGCCAAACTTGTGTGCATTTTGTTTCTAAAAACTCTACATGATCTACTTCAACATGAAATTTGTATTAAATCAAAGCTATGTTTATGCTTTTGTTACTCTCTTGAAGAATGTTTGTTGCTTAACCTTTCTTTTAGACTTCGAAGTGATTTTCCGCAAGTTTTCGATTCTTTTATGAACAATGTATTCGGAAGTATTTTTAATCGTGCTCGAGTTCTATGAGCTTTGCCTTAGATTTGAGATATTATTTCCTGTAAACCTCTTGCATCTTCAACTCAGCTTGAATTTGCTTCAAACTAATGCACTGATTTTCTTCTTATTAATCCTACTGAATTTCTTTGACCCAAGGGTTATCTTTGAGGTTGTCAATTGAATTATTTCTAGCAAATTTCATTGCTTGAACATCTTTGTCTCTCCGTTCTAAATCTTGTATCCTTCTGAGTAGACTCGAGAATTGTTTTGATGTCACGTGCGACTTGTAGACGTAGTAATGCGATGTGCTAGTTCTTTAAGACGTGATATGTGTATACGAAAGTTGAAGCGGTAGTTGTACAACGTTATGAGTTGTGGGTGTTTTGTTCCTTTTGAACGGGTTTGCGGTTGTTAGGCTTATGATTGGATATGGAGATTGTAAAGTGCTTGATGGAGTTGGAAAGTTGAAGCCTTGAGGTTGATATGAGATTAGTGTGCGGATGTTGAGCACGTCATTTTAACCCCATCATGTTTTATAGTCTTCGACGCCTTGCTTTACTATCACATGTTTGAACCATGTCATCTGATGCATCGAGCCTATCTTGTAACGTCTGCCCTGCAATCACACTCCTACCCTTGCATCTTTATGCATACGACAACCCAAGTATTTGAAAACAGTATATATATGTTTATATGTTGAGATATTTTTGCTTCTTCCTTAAATGTGTTCAAGGGTGAACTGTTATGAAATTTCTTTCGTTTTGTATCAATTTTCGAGGACAAAAATTTTTATAAGGTGCGTAGAATGTAAGACCCAAAACTTTTGAAAAAGGGCTATCATTAGCTAATTTCAAATTCAGTGTTTCTGTAGCTTTAATTTCAGAAATTTCTTTATTAAAGAAAAGTAAAGCAATTTTCGATTAATTAATTGAATTTGAAATAAATTTAGATTATTATCTAATTTTACAATTATTGAATTATTTTCTATATTTCAAATTATAAAGTTAGTAGCTGTGAAATAATAAGGATTTTATATGACTTGGACTAAATAATTAATATTTTAAAATATTGATACTGCTATTTTGGGAAGATAAAGGATTTAATTGTATTATTTCTAATTATTTGATTTGGACATTTTATTAAAAATAATTTATAAAATTGATGAGCAAATAGTATTTTCTATATATAATTAGTGTTGGATTTAATTTGGGTTTCAATTACTATATTATTTCCAATTTTATCTGAAATTACTAAATTGTCCCAAACCCTAATTTTATCCAAAAATCCTAACCCTGAAACCCTAACCCAGTTACCCGGTTCCTCTGAGCCCAGTAGCAACAACATTTCCCCTTTCTCAAATCAATGTGCAGCCACACCTCCACTCCTGCTTCATCCCCTTCGGCGTAACACACCCTCAGTCCCTAATTCAGCGCTGCAAACCTCCTTACAGCTGCAACCCTTTCTACTTCCCTTCAGCAAACCTGCAACACGATAACTTTAGAGAAGAAACGGAAATTAGAAAGGGGGAAACTAGGCCAGAAGGAGGGAAGGAGAGGAAGAAAGGGCGTCGCTGGCGCGTCGGGCTTCACCACCGCCGTCGCGTCGCCATCTTCAGCCCTGCAAGTTGTCACCCGCGCCGCTTCCGTCGAATCTCCACAATGCTGTCGCCGTTTCGCGATGAGGGCACGTTTGCAGAGGGAGCCAGGGGAGAGAGGGAGAGACGAGCACGAACCAGATCGGGAGGGAGAAGGCGCCGTGTCTGGTAGCTGCCGCCGCGTCGTCATCGTTGCCCTCACTGCGCCACCGTCGTCCTCGTCACAGAGCCAGCTGCCGCCGAGCTTCCTTAGCCGCTGCGTTTCACCGCAGTTGAGGGCGTCTCCACCACCGCAACTTGGCCGACGGTACTGCCGATCTGCTGCTCCGCGGTGCCTAGCTGGAGCTTCTGTTGCTGTTGCCGGAGATCGGTGGTTGCTGGAAAACACCACTATTGTTGCTGCCGAAGGAGGGAGAAGCCGTGCTGCTGTTCTGGTCACCAGGAGCAGTCTTGTAGCCACCAGAAACACCACCGGAGATGCTGTCACTTGGCTCAGTCACTCTTTCTTTGTAGCGGTAAGGGTCTTGTGATTAGCTTTGGTCCTTTTTGAATTCCGAGAATACTATAGTCACTGCATGTTGGTTTCAGTCGTCGTGATCAGAATTCGTCGCCGCTGCCACTTGAGGTGGCTGCCGGGCTGCCGCCGAACCGCTTCGGAGACCGGCGTTGTTTTGGTTCAGCCGTTCCTTCTTCGGTTCGGTAAGCGTTTTTTATTTAAAGCCCTTTAGTTACTGTTCTGTTATTATACGCTGAGGTTTTGTGACGTTAATTGCTATAAGATTGAGTTTCGATTGTTGTATGTTGCGATTAGAGTCGTTGAGATTGTTGGAAAAG
The DNA here is from genome assembly GCF_059453495.1 of Arachis ipaensis. NCBI lineage: Eukaryota > Viridiplantae > Streptophyta > Magnoliopsida > Fabales > Fabaceae > Arachis > Arachis ipaensis. The sequence goes on along the minus strand of NC_142438.1, from coordinate 104,250,688 downwards.
CATGTGGAGCCGAGTTGTTGGTTGCCGTTAATTCGGTTGAGGCGGAAAGGACTCTATGAGGCGTTTGGTTTATGGTTTTGCATATTTAGGTAGGGGCTTTTTCCGAAAACTCTGTCTTATATATTGCAATTATTACACCTGAATATTGATGTGAGACATGGTATATTTGGTGATTGTATCAATCTTATGTATTGTTTAGTTAATTTGAAGGATTATGAATGTTTGATTGACTGGATTGTTGTGCGGCTTTGTGAAACGGAATGCTTTTGAAGTTGATTCTTTTAAAGCTTTGAGATCGAGTTTAATCCGTTGGGAATTGATTTGAGTTGGGCTGATTTTCTTGATAATGTGAAAAATAGAAGATACTCTTGGATTCAGCCTGGTTTGCTTTAAATGATCTGGTTTTGATAAATGATTATTGCTAAACCGTTTCTTTAAAGCTTTAGAAATGAGTTTAATCGGCTGATAATGATTTGATTTTGAAACGGTTTCCTTGTAATATGAAAATGAGGTGACTGTTGGATTTAGCTTGCCTTTGAACTGATTTTTGGATTTTGGGCTGTTGAAAAGGATTGTGGAACGGTTTAGTTGGGACCCGAACTGGGTGAAAAAGTCAAAGCTTTAGGGGAGGTGCTGCCGAAATTTCTATAAAATCCTAGACTTTGTTTGACAAGTTATTTAGAAAAGTAAAATATTTGAGAAATTGTATTAATGGAGTTACTAAGAAAATATTGATGTTTTCGAGCTTAATCTATTTAAGTAAACTATATGCCTCGAGTTCGATTTATTTGGAAATGAATTATTTTACCTTTTGAATCCCTGAAGGAAAATAGTATGTTCTAATATTGCTTTTAATGTAAAAAGGGGCTCTTACTTTTGGTTATACTTAAAGGCTTCGTTCAGGGGAGCTCTTTGTGATTTTAAAGGAAATGGGACTTTTGATTGAATAATTACGTTTGAGACCTCTTGGAAGAGGTTAGAGAATTGGTTTCAAGAAGAAATTTGAAAGTGGTTTGATTCAAATGGACTGGTTCCGTTTCAACTGAATGGATTCTTTTGGATTGGGTTGGGACTCGTGATTTTGTATGACTCGGTTTCATAATAAATTCAGTTTTTATTTACTTGAACCGAGAATCCATGATTTTAAGAGTTTCAATGAGTTTTTAAGAAATTGAGATAGGTTGTTCTTCCCTAAATACTTGAGACTGGCGAGGAACTTTTGTTATAAAATCCCGTTGTTGGATGGATGATTTTGAATTTTTCAAAAAAAAAATCCTTAACTTGCCACGGTTTTGGAAGTTATGGAAAGAGGATGCCGAGACTGGCATTGTTTTTAAAAGGGGAACTTACTTTGAGTAAAAGTGGCTTATGAGCCTGAGATGATTTGAGAAATGAGATCTCCAAAGCCAAGGATGAAAAGAGTAGGAATTTGATTTCAGAGTAAATCGAATTGAAAAAAAGTGATTTATGGCTTAAATGCCGATTTTATGAACTTGATGATGTTGAATGGTGGAGGTGCTATTTTGTTATGAGCCGGAATGGCTGTGTATGATAATGAATCATGGCTGATTATGAATTATGAATTTATGCCGGAATGGCTGAGATGAATATTGATTCTGACTGAATGAATGTATGTTTTGAGATCCTGGGCAGTAGCAAGGGTTGTGGTTCGTCCCACTTGCTCCAGATCAGAGATTGTGATTCCTGGGTAGTAGCGGTAGTAGTGGTGATTCTACTCGCTCCAAGTTGAGCTTTTAAACACCTGCCTGGGTAGTAGCCGCAGTAGTGGTTATTCCACTGGTTTTGGGTTGAGCGGGTAGTAGCAAGGAGGTTGTAGCTCAAACCTACTTGCTCTGTGATGGGTGTTTCTGTCCAATGATTAGCTACCAGGACATGTCGGGTTGGCTATATAACCGACAGATGATATCATCGGCCACTAGGACAGGCATGCATCATATGCATCTATGTGACATTATTTGAGTGTGCATATTGTACTTGGTTTGCCTTTGTGATTACTTGTGATTAACTACTAATTGTTCTACTTGCTGTAACTGTTTGTTTATGCTTGAACTTTCTATTTGTGTTTGCGACTGGGACTCTGTTGGGCTGTGGTGATTAGTTGTCGGTTGGGTTGTTTGGGCCTAGGGCCATGGTTGAAATGAGATAGACCGATGGTTGGTTTCGGTTGTGTTTCTGGTTTGGAAAAGTATGAAAGGCTAATTGGTTTAGCATAGATAAACCGTTTTGAAAGGCTTTTGAGTTTTCAAGAATTGAACCGTTCCTCTTTTAGAAAAGATTTCAGATTTCTCTTTTATCATAAACTGTTGTTTTTGAAAAGATACATATGGCGGTTATCAATCACTGTAACGATTTTATCTCTTGTATCCTATTATAGTAATTCTGCAACCCTACGGTGGGAACCCTTTCGAGGATGATGTTCTCACCCCCCTACAATTTCTCCTTTCAGGATATGGGCGCAGAAGTCACGAAGACCTTATCTTGTTGTTGTCGTGATGTGTTGTATTGCTTTAGTTACTGTTTGTTGTTCTCTCGCCTTTATCTTTATACATTATGTAATGGCATGATAATACAGTATGATGATAATGCCGCGGTTGTCATTGATCAAGAGGGAAATCCAAAAGGAACTCGAATTTTTTGCGCAATCGCCCGGGAATTGAGACAGTTAAATTTCACTAAAATAGTTTCATTAGCACCTGAGGTATTATAAGAAAAAACATTTTATTATTTAATGAAAATGAAATAGATAAATTAATAAATTATGTCTTACACATATATCTAATTGTTGTTCCCTCGCCTTTATCTTTATACATTATGTAAGAGGGATAGAAATTGTATTGGCTAATACTTGTAAAGTTATTATATATATATATATACTCTTTGTGAGTTTTGTAAGTTGTATTGTATGTATGAATGTACGTTACATAACAACAATATTTTGGAGCGGTATTACGGTTTAAAGTTTTAAACATGCTCATATTTTAGTATTAAATTGTATAAAAGTCGTCGTAATGTCCGAGCTATCAGATCGTGCAGCCGGAAGCGTGAGTTTTGATAGTTAGGGTGTTACACAAGAGACTCGGGTATTATTTAAACGAAATCTATTGTCAATTTAATGATGTTGAATTCCATAAATGTATTTTTTTCTATTTCATACTAAATACCAATTAAATTTGTTTGATAGTACTATATCATTTCTTATTTTGAGATTATTTTTAATTAGAAGAGGTTTTTAATTTTCTCTTATTATTCTCAGGAGGTTTTGTCCAATATTTTACATAGTTTTCCTGAGCTGATTGAGATTTAAACCAGTCAAATTGTTCACAAAGTGTCCAAAGTCAAAAGAAACCTCAATCCTGACTTCAAGAAGATTGCTGATGATGCGATTGCTCCTAAGTCCAAGGTTCCTAAAACCAGTTCTGCTTGACTTATCTGATATGTGGTCTCCGCTGTTGTGGTTTAGTAATTAATATTTTCGCTAATATATAGAAAAGTGAAAGATGTCGTTCATATTAAGGGTTAAAATATGTTGTAGTCATGGTGTTTGATTATTATCCTTGCTTCGTTTCCTTTTGAGATGTGTCCAATAAATAGGATGCTCAAGTTATGGAATTGGTTTATTTGGTTTCTATATGTAATGAATGTTTCAAGTTCTTTTGTTACTGATTAATCAGGGGTGTTTATCTATAGGTAGTCTGGAGGGTGGTTTATTTTGTAAATGTGAACATGCTAGGGATTGGACACAAGGTCATCTTTATATCAAACATCATGGATATGTGATTTAGATTTTAGGACCTCCATGAATGATATATAATATATTAATTCAGTTAATGAAGTACAGCAACTCTTTTTATTTATCAACATACTTGTGTTTTGGTGTATCATAATTTCTTATTTCTATTACTTTTGTTAGTTAGATTCCTTTTTTTTCTCTATCAAGTAAATATTTATTTTATATTTATATTGTTTTATCTATTCTTTTCATACACGTCAACAATGTTGACACTAAAATTCATGTACTGTGGAAGCAAAGTACTTTTACTGTTTTACATCAATCATGAATAGGAAGATATGATCTTCACATGTGGTGGATTATTAAAAGTGCTAGCACCTATTACTTATTGGACTGAATAAATATATAGTTGGTGAAAATAGTCAACTTGACTTTTACCATTTTTATATTAGTCTTGTCTTTGGCAAAATTCATGAATTTCATATCATAGGTAGCCATCTATATAAGTGTATGCAGTGAGAAAACAAGCTATACTCTTTTATTCTCATTCATTCTCTTCAAAAGAACTTATGGGGGCTCTTTGATTTCTTTCTTTTTTTTTTTTTTTTTTTTGGTTATACATAACTGAAGTGGTGTCTCAAAAGAAAGTACTATTTTTTTCGAAATACCATTATGGTGAATATTAGTTGGTTCTAAATTTCTTTAGCTTGGTTAAAATATCATAAAATGTCTCAATCTTATGCTACTGCAAGATTATATAGAAAAAATTATTTAAAGAGAAAGAGAGGATAACAAGTTGAAGATAGAAGAGTCCAATTTTGCTATATTCATTTTTGGATTTTTTTGAAAGAAATTGAAATTTATATTTTTTCATTACAGATGTTTGTTAATATTATAAAATTGGTGTTCAATTAATATTCTTGGTTGGATTTCTATGCTTTATTGTTTGATGTTATTCCTACTTCTAGTGTTTCTCTTCATTTTAAGTTCAAATATATTGGTATGTGGTATTTATTAACCTACTTGTTTAATTTTTTTGATCTTCCCATAGTTTTAATTTTACATTTAAAGTTCTTTTTTTTTTTCTTTAGAGGGATCAATTATTTTGCAAAATACTCCAATTATTAATGCCAATTTCATATTATCAGGTATGACTTTATTGTTTCAAATTTTCTAATTGCTTCATTAACTTAGAAAGTCTATTTATTATTTACATTATTTTTTCAATTATTTTAAAATATAAAAAGAACTCTTTTCTAATCATTGTTATCGTATTTATATTTTTTGTCTATTTATTTTGGTTTATATATTTTATTATTGAATTAATTTTTGTATATTTTATTTTTTTATGTTGTTTATTATGCATTTACTTATTAATAAATTCATAATTCATGATTGTTTGTTTAAATATTTTTTTGATGTGTATATCTTTATATTTGATTTATTTATAATAAGTTTTTTTTTTTTTGTTTCATAATAAAAACCCAAATCAAGATGACTCTGAAATATATGATCCTACTGTAAATTCTTGGAATGAGCTTCGGTCTCCTATTGATCATCCACTTTTTTCACAAAGTGAAATTCAAGATATTTTAGTATACTTATAATTGATTTATTTATGGAGTTTGCATTTTTCAGATTAATTTAGATATAATCTACTCATTTGGTATATTTAGTCACGTTATGTTCCTTTTATAATTTCAATATTCTGGTCGTAATAAATTTTATGTAACATTTTTTTTACCAAATATAATATGATAAAAAATAGTATTCATTGATTTTAAATACTTTTAATATAAGTGTCTCAAATTTGGTTAGATTATTATTATTATTATCAAATATTTATATTTTCAATTTGTAGACAATGAGTATCCACCGAATAATTTCTGAATCTTTAATTGTTTTACTGGTATATTTTTTTAAGTAAAAAAAAATAAGAAGCATTTAAGTCTTCATTTAATATCATTTTTTACTTAGTTAAATCTTTAAGGATTTGTTTATTATTTAAATTTTTTATTCATTTTTGTAGGTTGTCTCGATATTGATGACCTTGTGTATACTTGTCTCTATTGTGGTGCGTCGTTTTGGTTACTAGAGCGGGTTGAAAAACAGTCAAGAATTAATCAGCCTCTTTTTACACTTTGTTGTTTTCAAGGAAAAATTCAAAAAAATGGAAAGATCGGAACATGGGAATAGATCGAATTTTGTTCTTTCTATTCAATAAGTATTACATTATTACCGAATAATTCAAGGAGGGGCGCACTGCAGGGAGGTCTGCTGGACCTTTCCTGGCTTGAAGAAATCCGTTCCACCTAAGATGGGGGTAAGCTCAGTATCTTCAGAAAGCTCCAGATTTATTATATAATTTGATTCATGGTCATGATAGTAAGTCTTTACAGTTTCAGAAGAAAATTCGGTATTATAATAGTATGTTTGCTTTCACTTCTCTTGGTGATAAAGTAATAGACTCAGTGAATGATGGAACTGGCCCACCGCAATTCATCATAAGTGGCCAAAATTATCATAGGATTGGAAGTTTATTACCTCAGGCTGGTCAAGTTCCGAAATTTGCCCAATTATACATATATGACACAGAACATGAGTTAACGCATAGAGAAGGAATATTTGGGTAAGGTCAACTCTTACAAAAATTTTGTTATGATTGTAATTTTAATTTGTTTCTTTTATTTTCAATTTAATTTTTAGTTGGTAAGATACTAATATGGATGTAATTTTGATTATTATAATAAAAATGTTCGTATCTTATTGTTTAAATATTTAAATATTATTGTTAAGATTCATTCTAATTATAAAAAAATGCATGTTTCTTCATTTTAAGTAAAATTACTTAGTAATATTGTGTTACTATTTTCCTTAATTATAGGCAAAGTTCAGATATAGATAGACAGCTGATAATTGATTTGACCCAAATGATTGATCAATACAATCCTATAGCACAATCATTTAGAAGAGTGAGGGAATTCCATGAGAATCACCCGTCTAAGGTGTGTTCTTTGAAATTGTTTAGTCAAAGAGAACGTGATCGAAGAGTTTATAATTATCCTTCGTGCGATGAAGTTGCTGCTTTGGTTGTTGGTGATTTTGATTCTTCTGATACTGGTCGTGATGTCATTGTTAAATCTGCAGCTGGCCAACTTCAAAGAATATATGAGACATATGCTTTATACTGGCCATTGCAATACCCTTTGCTTTTTCCTTACGGGGAAGATGGTTATCAATTGGGTATTCCTTATCGAGATATTCAAGATATAAATGTTGCAGGGAGAAGGACTAGAGTATCCATGCGAGAATTTATTTGTTTTTGTTTGCAAATGAGAGAGCATGAAGATAGCATTATTCATAAGTCTAGAAGATTGTTCCAATAGTTTTTTGTTGATTCATTCTCTATGATTGAGTCACAAAGGCTTTATGAAATCAGGAAAAAACAGAGCACAATTAGAGGAGAAGTCTTGCAAGGTATTGAAGAAGCTATGTGACGCGGTGATACTGAAGCATCATCAATTGGAACTCGAGTGATTTTGCCTTCTTTCTTCACTGGTAGTAAACGTTACATGTTTAATAATTGCCAAGATGCTATGGCTATTTGTAAGCATTTTGGGTATCCAGATCTATTTCTTATCCTTACTTGCAATCCTAACTGGCCTGAGTTTCAAAGATATACTAATCGTGATCAAGTTCCAATTGCTGATCGGCCAGACATTGCTTGCCGAGTCTTCCATGCTAAGATGAAGTGTCTTCTTAATGATCTTAAGAATGGTATTTTTTTTTGGTCCTCTTAATGCAGGTATATCGAATTCTATATTGAATTTATGCTTACTTATAAAAATTTCTATATCTTCAGACATTTTTTTACTTTTTAGGTATGTATACAATTGAGTTTCAAAAAAAAGGTTTGCCACATGCACATATTCTACTTTGGCTTGATGGAAGGAATAAATTGCAGAATATTGAAATTGTTGATGAGTTGATTTGTGCGGAACTTCCTAATCCTATGAAGTTTCCACATTTGTATAGTGTGTTAGTAAATACATGATTCATGGCCCTTGTGGTAGGGTAAAACCAACTTTTCCATGCATGAAAGATGGAATATGCTCCAAGTTTTATCCGAAGCAGTTTGTTTATTATATGAGTTTTGATGAACATGGTTATCCTATTTACAAGCGTCGAGATATTGGTGTTATAGTTAAAAGTCATGGTGTTGATCCTGATAATAGATTTGTTGTTCCATATAATCCATTATTATTGATGAAGTACCAGGCTCATATCAATTTGGAATTTTGCAGCAAGTCAAATGTTATAAAGTATCTTTTCAAGTACATTAATAAGGGTCCAAATTGTGTAACTGCAACCATTAGTCATTCAACTGAGACAACTCATTCTTTTAAAGTGGTTGATGAGATCAAACAGTATTATGATTGTCGGTATCTTTCACCTTGTGAATCTATGTGGAGAATTTTTGCATATGAAATTCATCATAGATGCCCACCTGTGCAAAGACTCACATTTCATTTACCTAATCAGCAGCATGTTGTGTTTGATGATCATGATACTATTGGCTCTATTTTATTAAGAAATAGAGATTTGATGACAATGTTTACTGCTTGGATGATGGCTAATCGAACATATGTTGAAGGGCGAACACTAACATATGTTGAGTTCCCAGGTAAATTCATTTATGATTTACAATCTCGACAGTGGAAACCAAGAAGAAGGGGATTTTCTATAGGAAGATTGAGTTTTGTTCATCCTTCAACTGGTGAGCTGTTCTATATGGGTATGCTTCTCAATGTGCAAAGAGGATGCACCAGTTTTCGAAGTATAAGGACTGTCAATTCTGTTTTATATGATACATTTCAAGAGGCATGTTCTGCTATGGGTTTTTTAATAGATGATAATGAGTTTGTCTTGGCCATTAATGAAGCAGCTGAGTTATCTTCTGGCGCCTAACTGAGAAAACTTTTTTGTTTCATTGTTAATATCTGGTTCTGTCTCTAGGCCTGTTTTAGTTTGGAATCAAACTTGGAAATATTTATCTACTGATATCATTTATTACAGGCGAAGTGAGCTTCATTTTCCAGATATTTACTTAATCTTTAGTTTATCTTTTTTATTTATAGGATTAAGAAAAACTCTTAACAATAAATAAATAGAAAATGATATGCACAAAGTTTGGAATACATACATAGCATGAAATTTTCAAACAATACAAGTTTTTGATATCTTGATGAATTTACTAACTGAAAAAAATATATATTGCAGGAATAACAATGAATGACGAAGAGTTACAAACATTTTGTCTAATAGAGATAGAGAAATTGCTACAGGCCAATGGAAAATCATTAAGAGATTTTGCTAGTATGCCTCCTAATGTTGATTTGGTCTCACAATTTAGTAATTCTATGGTGTTGCGTGAATTGGAATATGACATTTCTGTGATGCTTGAAGACGGTTCAAATTTTCCAAAGTTGAATGAAGAACAGAAGTCAATCTATAATAGGATTATACATTGTGTTACTAACAAGGAACATGGGTTGTTTTTCATTTATGGGTTTAGTGGGACTGGAAAAACTTTTTTGTATAGACTCTTATCTGCCAAATTGCGTTCTCAAAGAAGAATTGTTATTAATGTTGCTTCAAGTGGAATTGCTTCATTATTGTTACCTGGTAGTAAGACAGCTCATTCTATGTTTGGTATCCCACTTGAATTGAATGAAGATACTATTTGTAGAATTCCGAAAGATAGTCCTAAGGCTGATTTAATTCGGCTTGCTGAGCTGATTATTTGGGATAAAGCTCCAATGGCTAACAAGTTTGCATTTGAAGCTTTAGACAGAAGTTTTCGAGACATAATGACGTCGATTTTGGTGTCTTACAAAGATCTACCTTTTGGAGGAAAAATCATTGTTCTTGGAGGTGATTTTTGACAGGTTTTGCCTGTTATTCCTAAAGCTTCTCGTGCTGAGATTGTTATGGCATCAATCAATTCTTCAATTCTTTGGAAGCACTTTGAAGTGTTGACGTTGACAAAAAATATGCGGTTAGAAAGTGCTACAAATCAATCAAATCTGGAAGAATTGAAAAGGTTTTCCGATTGGATTCTTCAGATTGGAGAAGGGCGTATTGGGACAATAATTAACGAAAAGCTTTTAGTTCAAATTCTAAATGAGTTTCTGATTTTTTTCTTCTGATAATCCAGTTGATGATATTATAAATGCAATTTATCCTGACATAGTTAGAAACTTTGATGATACTGATTTTTTCCAAGACAGAGCCATATTAGCTCCAACAATAGAGATTGTTGAAGAAATCAATGATCACATTGTTCAATTGCTACCTGGGGCAGAAAAAGAGTATCTAAGTGCTGATTCTATATGTGGTAGTGATGCTTATTATGATGTTGATGTTGACTGGATAAATACTGAGTTTTTGAATCAAATAAAATGTTCAAGGTTATCGAATCACTTATTGAAATTGAAGAAAGGCGTGCTTATTATTTTGTTGAGAAATATTGATCCAGCTGGTAGCTTATGCAATGGTACTCGCCTTATTGTTAGAGATCTAGGGACAAATGTGATTGGAGCTGAGATTGTCTCAGGGAGTCATGACAAATGAATTTTTGTCGGTATAGAAATTATCAAATGATCAATCGTAGTATAGTCTAAACCGACGCAAAATCCTTCATCAAACAAATCTACAATCTATATCCGAGAGTACTAGTCTCCCGAGTCGTTCTCCCTTGGAATTGCCAAAGTGTGCATCTTATTGATTTAGTAAGCCTTGTTGGAATTCCTTGAAGGTTTTAGCAAGGTAATGAGAAACAAACAATCAATTATCAAAAGACTTGGCTTAGGGTTGACATTAGAAATTCTATCCTTATAGTCCATTCAATGTTGACAACAATTAGGCCTTGCTTCATTTAGTTATCCCCTAGGTATAGAGGGAGGTCAAATGAAAGCAATCAACTTGAGTCACAAGTCCTAGCTTCACCTTATGGGAATCTAGCTTTAGTGCACTCCAAGCCAACTAGCAATCCCTAATTCCAAATCAACTATTGATACAACTATTCAACTTCTTCCAAGGACCAAACCCTATGCCAAGTGTGAAAATTCTACTCCATAGCTAGTGTTGTTATTTTATCAAACATGTGATGAGCAAGAAGGAAAGTCATAGTAAAATGAGAAGGAAAGTCGAATTGAAAGTATTGCAACACAAAGATCTAACAATAAGTCTCAAAGAGTAGCAATGAAAGTCCAAAATAGAGACGAAATCCAAAATTACAAAGTTGAATTCTAGATCTATGAGAATTGATCAATTGCATCTACTACTTGAAATTGGAGAAGAAAATCTATGACATGAACAAAGTGGAGTGAGAATTGTAATGGATCTCACCAAAAAGTCATTGAAAATTCAGAAATTAGATGAGGATGAACCCTAGTGAAGCTTGGAATCTCCCTCTTCTTCTCCCAAAAAGTGTAACTAACTCTCCTCTCCCCCAAAAAATATCTAGCTCTAGAAAATGAACTAACTAAGTGTCTTTAACCCTTGTTCCTTTGGTCTTCTTAAGCTTTTCCTGCCAAGGTGTTTCTCCAAGAGTGGGATCCTTAACTACCTCCACGCCTAAGTCACGTGACTTCTTAAAAAATCATATTCGCAAATCGGCGCGCACGCGCAAGGTACGCGCACGCGCCGTTGAGGCGTCTTGTAATGTGCGCGGAGGCGTGATGTACGCGTGTGCATCCATGAAGATCCTGGCTTAGCCGCTTCTCAAGCCGGCTCTTGGCTTTGGCTCCACGTTGCCCTATCCGCGCGGGCGCGCCAAGTGCGCGCACGCGCCCATGCGGAAATTTCCAAAGCTTAATCCTCATGCTTCCTTCCTTTGTACCCGTCTTCCTTCTCTCTTTCGGTCCATTCCTACTCTATATCCTGAAACCACTTAACACACAAGTCACGGCATCGAATGGCATCAAGAGAAGATTAGAAATGTATCTATTTTAGTGCGAAATAAGCATGTTTTCATTCATGAGGCGAAACTAAGAAAGGAATGCGAAATCTTGTATTTTCATATAGAAAGTGTGTGGAATCATTGATAAAACCCCTGAAATCAGCACAAGATAAACCCTCAAATTGGGGTTCGTCAACCTCCCCACACTTAGATTCTAGCATGTCCTCATGCTTAGAGAAATGCAAGGAAACACAGAAGACCGAGGGATTGCAAAAGTATAAGACTCATGAAGTGCAACCTACTTATATGCATGCAACTATGACTAGTGCCACTATCCACTTGGTTGGGAGCAAATTAACCTTCTTAGGACATATGCGAGCACATGGGATACGATGGTGGTCAAAGCATAGGACTTGCCACTTTCTAAGCATCAAATGCAATATGTGCAAGCTTGCATGAGGAATGCTCGCGAGAGCCGGGAATCAAAGGATTGAGCATCGAACCCTCGTCGGAAGTGTTTGCACTCTAATCACTCGGTGTTTGGGGTTTATTCTCTCAATTCTCCCCTAATCATGCTTTCCAAGATTTTTTTTTCATCTAACAATCAACAATTATTCAATGCATGCATATAATTATCATGAGGTCTTTTCCTAGGTCGTAATGGGGTTAGGGTCAAGGTAGGGTCATATATGGCTAGTGGACTTAGAATTTGAATCTTTGATTAACTTAAACTTTTCCCACCTAACCTACATAATGACCTATACAATTAAGTGCTAACCTAACTATCCATTCCTCACCTTTCCACATACTTATGCATTTTCTTTTCGTTTCACCATACTTATGCATTGATTCCTCTTGAGCTTCACTTTGGGGCATTTTGTCCCCTTTTTATTATTTTTCCTCCTTTTTTTTTTTGTTCTTTTGTTTTTCTCATTTTTCATTTTTTTTCATTTTTTTTTATATACAAGAGCGTCAATGCATAAGGTTTTACATTTGATCAATACATGAGTATGTACCCAATTCCCAATATTTTCAATAATAACACAAAATACCCTCTTATTCACCCGATGTCCCATGGTTCCCACACTTGAATGATACTCACACACACTAGCCTAAGCTAATCAAAGATCCAAATAAGGACTTTTATTGTTTTCCGCTTTAAGGCTTGTAATGTACTAAATTAAGAACAAAGTGGGTTAATCGTAGGCTCAAATTTGGCTAACAAAGGAAGATAGAGGGTAAGGCCATTTGGGAGAGTGAGCTAATGAAATGATGGCCTCAATCATATAAATGCATGAATACACCAAATAATGGACATAAAGAATCAAACAAATCAAAGATTACAATCATAGAGAGAGAATAATGCACACAAGAAGGAAAAATAAGTGGTTATAAGATGTAACCACATCATTAGGCTCAAATCTCACAAGCTTGTGTTCTTAACTTCAAACCCATGTTCCAAAATATAATTCTTCATGCAATTTTGGCATCAAAGCATTAAAATTTGCAATGCCATGGTCGCCCCAAAGTGTTGGTTTCCTAAGAGAGAATTTCATTGTTCCAACCAAGCAGACTTATCATGCGAATGGTGCCAACTAAAACCTAATCATGCAACCTATCCTAATTTATTCAGATTTATTCAGATGTTACCTACGGAGATCAGTCGGCCGACCTCCCCACACTTAAAACTTAGCACGGTCCTCCGTGCTAGAGGTTAGGTGCACTCGGCCGAGTGTGCCACATCCCCAATGCCATTGCTATCCCCGCTTGAAGTTGCGGTGGAGGTGGAGATATCGGGTTCTTCTATAGGTGGGGTGATTACGCTGAGAAGCCTCTTCACATGAGCATAACGGCGTTGGTTACGCCTCTCATAGCGGTCTAATTTGTTGTGAAGGTCTTCAAGGTGTTGGGCGGCCGATTTTTGTGATGTAGATGAAGTGGTAGCGTGGCCAGTTGGTGTGGGCAGTTCAATGTCCTTGGTGACTTCCGGAGGCTTGAGGCATCTCTTGGTCGGAATGATATCACCATCGACCGGTATTGAGGTTCGCCTATCTTTAGTCTCCCGGTTGACGCCGGCTTTCGCAACTAATGCCGTCACTAAAGCGGGGAATGGTAGATTTCCCTTGGCATGAATGCGCCCCATGGATTGGCGGATGGCATGCGGAACGTCGACCGGTTTCTCGGTCAAGATGCACCATATCAATAAGGCAAGCTCGGCGGTGATGGATGACCCATGTGTGCTTGGGAGCACGTAGTGAGCTAGAATTTGGGCCCATGCCGTGGCTTCTTGAGTGAGGTGGCGGACATCTAAACCCTTGGGTCTTCGCTTTATGGTCCCCCGAATCCAATATGCGTCGGGTAAAGCAATGACGCGGAGGATCGCACTCCAATCGAATGCGCGGTCAACGCATGTAGCCAAGACTTCTTGGTAGGCGTCATACGCATCCATTGACGGTTCAATCCCAAGGACTTCTCGGATGGTTTCCACTGTGACCGACACTTGTTTTCGGCGCACAAATATTGATGTGAGATGAGGTGAGTGGAAGTTGGAGTAGAATTCCACCACCCATGAGAGATTGGCCTCCGTTGGTTGCCTCAATAGGAACCTCCATTGCCTCCGGTCAATGTGTGGCATCACAATCGGACTGAGGTGAGCCGGTAAGACTAGGAGGGGTTCCGGATGGTAATTCCTTTCAATCATTCTGGAGTAAACAAGTTCGCAGTAACGGTTGGGAAACTTGTTTGAATCCTTAGGAGGGTTGTCCTTCTCTAGAACGTCAACGGGGCCCTTGGTCTTCTTCAGGAGGGGCCTGGCCGTTAGTTCTTGGCGCACTTTATTGGAAGCTGGCTTCTTGGGGCCTTTCCCGTTGTCCTTTTTGATGACCATCCTGTGGAAGCAAGAAAGGGAAAATATCAAACTCAAAGAGTGGAGGTACATGAGCTCTATGTAATGAAAAGTTATGCCATAAAATATGGGTATCTTTGTTACATGACAGCTGCAACACGTAACTAGGATAATGTGTGAAGAGCAAGGCAAATTATTTTCATGTGGTGCAAGGGTAGTTTAAGCATGCAAGGAAGAGGCATGAGAAGCGCACACCCTTGGGGGCCATAATTGGAAGGCAAGCTAAGAAAATGGGAAAGAATGGTTTGTGGAAAGTGGGGATGCACTCAAAAGTGATTAGTTGAGAGGCAAGGTAGTCACAATGAGTCCAAAATTCAAGTGTGCCTTTCATCGAACACTTGGTGTGCATCCTTCAAGTAGTATGTGATTATGTGAAAATGAGAGCAATGTAACTTTCCACAATCCATTATTAAGGATTATAATGCATATTGAGTGCAAGAAAAGTAAGCAACACCATTCATCTATTCATGTAAGTGAGTTTGAGACCCAAATGCCCATGAAGAATTGGATTGAAAGAGAGGAGAGAGCAAAGACATCCCAAGGGAGTAACTAGAGAAAGAAGGAAGAGAGAAGAAAAAAAAAAAGAAGAAAGAAGCTACCTAAAAGATGGTGCAACTAAATGAATAAGAACTACAAGAGATTAAAGGACTAAGAGGGAGCCTAGTATAATACCTTGTGAGATGGAGAAGGATATGGGAGAAGAAGAGAGGTGGAATGAGAATGAAGGGGTGAGTGTGCCCCCTTTTTGTTTAAAGAAGGCGTCGATCACCGGCGCGTGCGCGCGCGGTGCGCGCTCGCGCAGGGAGCGAGGTGGACTAGGGGCGCGCGTGCGCACAGTGCGCGTGCGCGTCCATGCGCTTGGGCTGGCGGCACAGGAGAGGCACAGGGGTGGCATAACTCTATGGACGAAGTACCAGAGATGGCTTCAGCGCTTTTTGGCGCGCGCGCGCACTGTGCGCGCGCGCGTCCTCGTGGTTGTGCCCCAGGAATGAGAAGGGCCTGGAGGGGGCTCAACTCTCTGTGAAGTGGCCCAGAGAGGAGTGCACACTAGAAGGGCACGTGCACGGCTGCGGCGCGCGCGCGCGCGCGTTTCGTGCTCGCCTGGTATGGACGCGTGCGGGCCAGGTGCGCGCACGCGGCAGAGCTGCTGGGTCGGTGGCTTAGTGTAAGCTTGAGAGTGGCTTAACTCTCTGTAGGATGTACTAGGGGGGTCGGCAAGGCAATCGGCGCGGACGCGCACAGTGCGCTTACGCGTCGATTGGCAGATTTCGCCCATGTGCGCGGACGCGCCATGTGCGCGCATGCGCAGAGGGGTGGTTTTTTTTTTTTTTCTAAATTTGCAAGTGTTGACACCACTTTTGACATTCCAAACCCCCCCCCATACAGCCACTTAAGCACTATAGCAGGGCATTTTACTTGGTAAACTATCAAGGAAGTCAACAAATAAAGCGGAGTTGTCATTAAAATCTAGCTAACAAACATGAAGTCAAGTGTCTATGTACAAATCTCAAAGGAAGATCTTACCATGGTGGGGTGTCTCCCACCTAGCACTTTTGTTTAACGTCCTTAAGTTGGACTTTCAGTAGCTTATAGTGTTTGTTCAAGGGTTGCATCCCTCAAGAGGAACACTTCAAATTCCTTGGCGTTCTTTCTTTGCTCACCATGATACAATTTGAGACGGTGCCCGTTTACCTTGAAGATGTCCGGGTTTGATGGGTGGCGCAAGTGGTAGACTCCATAAGGTTCTACTTTCTCCACTTGGTATGGCCCATCCCACCTTGATCTAAGCTTTCCGGGTAGTAATCTCAACCTTGAATTGTAGAGAAGGACTAGGTCACCGGGTTGGAATTCTCTTCTCCTAATGTTCTTGTCATGGATGGCTTTCAACTTTTCCTTATAAAGTCTAGAGTTGTCGTAAGCTTCCAATCTCAAACATTCTAATTCTACCAATTGAAGCTTTCTCTCTACTCCGGCTCCACCCAAGCTCATATTACACTCCTTTACGGCCCAATAAGCTTTGTGTTCAATCTCCACCGGTAAGTGACATGCTTTACCATATACAAGCCGGAAGGGGCTCATGCCAATGGGTGTCTTGTAAGCCGTTCGATAGGCCCACAGTGCATCGAAGAGTTTAATGCTCCAATCTTTCCTATTCGGCTTTACAATCCTTTCTAACACATGCTTGATTTCCCGGTTAGAGACTTCGGCTTGGCCGTTTGTCTGAGGGTGGTAAGCCGTGGCGACTTTGTGGATGATGCCATATTTTCTCATGAGGCCGTCTATTCTTTTGTTGCAAAAGTGGGATCCTTGGTCACTTATGATTGCTCTTGGGGCACCAAAGCGACAAATGATATTGTTCCTCACAAAAGAATACACAACATTAGCGTCATCCGTTCGGGTGGGGATTGCCTCCACCCATTTTGACACATAATCGACGGCTAACAAGATGTAGAGAAAGCCATTGGAATTTGGAAATGGTCCCATGAAGTCGATTCCCCATACGTCAAAGATTTCGCAAAAAAGCATATTTTGTTGGGGAATTTCGTCCTTCTTGGAAATATCTCCAAACCTAATACATTGGGGACAAGATTTGCAATAGAGAGAAGCATCTTTGAGGAGAGTTGGCCACCAAAATCCGCAATCAAGGATTTTTCTTGCCGTTCTTTGGGGCCCGTAGTGACCACCTCCTTCGGAAGCATGGCAAGCGTCCAAGATTGCTTGGAATTCGGTTTGAGGTATGCACCGTCGCATTATTTGGTCCGCTCCACACCTCCACAAATAGGGATCATCCCAAATATAGTATTTGGATTCGCTTTTCAGCTTATCCTTTTTGTTTTTGTCGAGATTGGGAGGGAAAGTGCGTGAAACCAAATAGTTTGCTATTGGGGCATACCAAGGAACCACTTCCGAGATTGCATGCAAAGCGTCTAAAGGGAAGGAATCATTGATAGGAGTGGTGTCGCCTTTTGTGTGTTCGAGGCGACTTAAATGGTCCGCCACTAGGTTTTGGGAACCGCTCCTATCTTTGATTTCCAAGTCAAATTCTTGTAATAAGAGCACCCAACGAATTAATCTCGGTTTTGATTCTTTTTTTGCCAACAAGTACTTTAGTGCCGCGTGATCCGAATATACTACTACCTTGGAACCAAGAAGATAGGCTCGGAACTTGTCCAACGCAAAAATAATAGCTAAAAGTTCCTTTTCGGTAGTAGTGTAGTTGGATTGGGCTCCGTCTAATGTTTTGGAAGCATAAGCTATGACATAGGGAATCTTACCCTCGCGTTGTGCTAACGCGGCTCCTATCGCATAATTCGAAGCATCACACATGATTTCAAAGGGTTGAATCCAATTGGGTCCTCGTACAATAGGGGCTTGTGTCAATGCTATCTTGAGTTTGTCATATGCCTCTATACATTCCTTGCTCATCTCAAATTCGGTGTCTTTTTGTAGTAATCGAGAGAGAGGTAAGGCTACCTTGCTAAAGTCCTTGATGAATCTCCGGTAGAATCCTGCATGTCCAAGGAAAGAACGGACTTCCCTCTCGGAGGAGGGGTAAGGTAAACTGGATATGACATTTATCTTTGCCGGATCTACGGAGATGCCTTCCTTTGATACTATGTGTCCCAAAACAATGCCTTGTTTGACCATGAAATGACATTTTTCAAAATTTAAGACAAGGTTTGTTTTGGTGCATCTTTCTAAGAATTTTTCAAGGTTACCTAAGCAATGCTCAAATGACTCACCATACACGCTAAAATCATCCATGAAAACTTCCATCGATTGCTCTAGAAAGTCCACAAATAGGCTCATCATGCATCTTTGAAACGTTGCCGGTGCATTGCATAGGCCAAATGGCATACGCTTGTAAGCATACGTTCCAAAGGGGCAAGTAAATGTGGTTTTTTCTTGGTCTTCTAGAGCAATATGAATTTGGAAGTATCCGGAGTAGCCATCAAGAAAACAATAGTATGATTTACCGGCTAACCGATCAAGCATTTGATCGATAAACGGTAGTGGAAAGTGATCTTTTCTTGTGGCCGCATTCAATCTTCGGTAGTCTATGCATACTCTCCAAGAATTCTGCACTCTTGTTGCTATAAGTTCACCACTTTCGTTTTTGATTGTTGTCACTCCGGACTTCTTTGGCACTACTTGGACCGGGCTTACCCATTCACTATCCGAGATAGGATAGATGATGTCCGCTTCAAGTAGCTTAGTGACTTCTTTCTTTACCACCTCAAGAATGGTTGGGTTAAGTCTCCTTTGAGGTTGTCGGACCGGTCTTGCTCCTTTTTCAAGAAATATACGGTGCTCGCATACTTGGGGGCTTATTCCCACTAGATCCGCCAAACTCCACCCAATTGCCCTTTTGTTTTTCCTCAATACATTAAGCAATTTTTCTTCTTGTTGAGGAGTTAACTCTTGTGCAATTATCACGGGTAGCTTTTGGGCTTCATCAAGGTATAAATACCTTAAGTGAGGTGGTAGTGGCTTCAATTCCATCCTCTTATCATTCCTTGAAGTTTGAGTTTCCGGATGGTTTGTATGATGTGTGGTATTTAGTTCGCTTGACTTTTCATTTGCTTCGTCGACCATGCACTTCTCATCTAGTCTTGCAAGATGCACTTCGGCTACTATGTTGTCGATTGGGTCACACCGAAATAGAGAGTGGTTTTCCGGTGGATGCTTCATTGCTTCCTCTAAGCTAAAGCTTACAATTCTTCCATCTATTTCAAATGAGTAGTTCCCCAAGTAAGCATCAAGCTTAAATCTAGAAGTCCTCAAGAATGGCCTTCCAAGTAGGATAGATGATGCTCTTTCGGTTTCGCTTGACGGCATTTCAAGGACATAGAAGTCAATCGGAAACACCAACCCCTTTATATTCACCAATACATCTTCCGCAACACCTGCTACGGTTATTATGCTTTTATCCGCTAGGACAAATCTTGCCGTCGACCTTTTTAGTGGGGGCAACTTCAATACCCGGTAAACGGAGAGCGGCATGATGCTAACACATGCTCCGAGGTCACACATACAATTTCTAAATTGAACTCCATTGACGGTGCAAGTGACCATACAAGGGCCTGGGTCATCACACTTCTCCGGTAATGTTCCCATCAAAGCGGAAATAGAACTCCCCAATGGGATGGTTTCCAATTCAAGAATTCTATCCTTGTTTATGCATAAATCTTTGAGGAATTTGGCATATCTAGGAACTTGATGGATGGCATCAAAGAGGGGGATGGTTACCTCAACTTTCTTGAACATTTCTACCATTTTGGGGTCGAGTTCCATGCGCTTTTTAGCTTTCTTTGCAAGTGTTGGAAATGGAAGTGGTTGAGCAATTTCTTCTTCCAAGGTTCTTTTGGCCTTGGTTGTCTCCCTTGTTGGTTGGGCTTCATCCTCAACTATGGCTTGTGGTGTCTCCTCTTCCACTACCTCTTCTATATCTATTCCCTCTTCCTCTTGGGCGGTTGTGATAGGACTTGGGTCCTTTGCTTCCTTTTCTTTTAGTTGTGTACCGGATCTAAGGGTGATGGCATTGATGCCCCCTTTTGGATTTGGTTGAGGTTGAGAGGGAATGACACTTTGGATTGGGGGTTGAGGAGTGGGTGTCGATGGTGTATCCATGCGTGCAAGAAGAGCTTGTAGTGTAGAGGTGAGGCCGGTGAGGCCGGAAGCAAGTGTGTTTTGTAATTCCTTTTGGCCTTGGATAATGGTCCGGAGTGTTTCGTCTTGGTTGGAGGGGGTGGCTGCATATGTGAGTTGAGGAGTTTGTGATTGGTTGGGTGGTGGTCTTTGATGTGGTGGTTGATATGTTTGGTAGTTTCTTTGTGGGTTTTTTTGATTGTATGGTTGATTTTGTAAGTTGTATGGTCGGTTTTGTGAGAAATTTTGCGGGTTGTTATTCCATCTTTGACCTCCTCCATTGTTGTTGTTGTCCCTATTCCCTTGTTGATGATTGTCTTTCCAATTTTGATTATTGTGTCCACTTCCTTGGTTGTAGCCTCCCCCTTGATAAGGGTGTCCTTGGTTAGGATTACCTCCTTGGTAGTACCCTTGATTAGGGCGGTCATAGAAATTATGGGTAGCCGCCAAGGTGTTGTCTTCTTGAAGGATTGGGCACTCATCCGTGTGGTGAGAGTAGCAAGAGAAAATGCCACATACTCTTTGAGGGACCAATTGTTGGTTGTGTTGTTGAGGTGGTGGAGGGTGTTGTTGATATGATTGAGGTTGTTGTGGTTGTTGTTGGTTCAATTGGAGTTGCCTCAAAACGGATGTCATCTCATTTAAGGATTGAGTTAGAGCGGTGGCTTCACTACTAGTTGATACCTCGTTCACGGTCCTTGGACGGTTGACTCTTCGCCTCATATGTTGATTGGATTCGGCTAAGTCAATAATAAGTTGCCATGCCTCCTCCGCGGTTTTATATTTGGACAAAGAACCATTGCTAGAAGTGTCCAAGAGGGTTCTATCTTGCTCCCGCATCCCTTGACATATGTATCCAAGCAATACTTAAGTGTCAATCATGTGATTAGGGCATGCATCTAGTAGTTTGCGAAACCGTTCCCAATACTCATAGAGTGGTTCCGTCTCACCTTGCACAATACAAGACATTTCCTTCCTTAGCCTATCCATCTTTTCCGGGGGCAAGAATTTATCCAAGAACCCCCTTCTAAGTAGGTCCCAATCGGAGGTAACTTCACTAGAGAGGGTGTAGAACCATTCTTTGGCCTTATCCTCAAGAGAGAAAGGGAAAGCAAACAACCATATAGCAACTTCATCGGACCCTTCCCGTCTAGTAGTCGAGCATATGCGATGGAAGTCCTTGAGATGTCGAATAGGGTCTTGTGCGGGAAGCCCGTGAAACTTGGGTAGGAGGTTGATCAAAGCGGTCTTCAATTCAAAGTTCGCATTCAAATTGGGGTGAGTTACATGAAGGGGTTGAAGGACATAATCCGGTGCACCCGCTTCCTTGATGGTAACTCTCCTTGGAGCGTCCATGGTATTAGTACCTAAAACAAAAGAAGAGTTGTTAGTGAGATTGATGGGAGTATGATTAATGCCTTCTTTGAGTGACGGTTCAATGTTCACTTCTAGTAAGGTGGTTGAGGTGGTGAAAACCTCTTCACCTTTTCCAAATCTTAGCCGCCTCCGAGCTTGTCTAATATGAAACAAAGTTCGTTCTATTTCCGGATCAAAAGGGGTTAAGCTCGGATTCGGTTGTGAACGCGTCATGCAATGAAGGGGAAATGGAATTCATTGTAACGATGAGGAGTTAGTCAATTGAGTAGTTTACAATGAAGTGCAACTATGTACATATATACATACTTAATCCAAAACAATAACATGGCACACTAAGCAACTTCCCCGGCAACGGCGCCATTTTGGCAAATGAATTTTTGCCGGTATAGAAATTATCAAATGATCAATCGTAGTATAGTCTAAACCGACGCAAAATCCTTCATCAAACAAATCTACAATCTATATCCGAGAGTACTAGTCTCCCGAGTCGTTCTCCCTTGGAATTGCCAACGTGTGCATCTTATTGATTTAGTAAGCCTTGTTGGAATTCCTTGAAGGTTTTAGCAAGGTAATGAGAAACAAACAATCAATTATCAAAAGACTTGGCTTAGGGTTGGCATTAGAAATTCTATCCTTATAGTCCATTCAATGTTGACAACAATTAGGCCTTGCTTCATTTAGTTATCCCCTAGGTATAGAGGGAGGTCAAATGAAAGCAATCAACTTGAGTCACAAGTCCTAGCTTCACCTTATGGGAATCTAGCTTTAGTGCACTCCAAGCCAACTAGCAATCCCTAATTCCAAATCAACTATTGTTACAACTATTCAACTTCTTCCAAGGACCAAACCCTATGCCAAGTGTGAAAATTCTACTCCATAGCTAGTGTTGTCATTTTATCAAACATGTGATGAGCAAAAAGGAAAGTCATAGTAAAATGAGAAGGAAAGTCGAATTGAAAGTATTGCAACACAAAGATCTAACAACAAGTCTCAAAGAGTAGCAATGAAAGTCCAAAATAGAGACGAAATCCAAAATTACAAAGTTGAATTCTAGATCTATGAGAATTGATCAATTGCATCTACTACTTGAAATTGGAGAAGAAAATCTATGACATGAACAAAGTGGAGTGAGAATTGTAATGGATCTCACAAAAAAGTCATTGAAAATTCAGAAATTAGATGAGGATGAACCCTAGTGAAGCTTGGAATCTCCCTCTTCTTCTCCCAAAAAGTGTAACTAACTCTCCTCTCCCCCAAAAAATATCTAGCTCTAGAAAATGAACTAACTAAGTGTCTTTAACCCTTGTTCCTTTGGTCTTCTTAAGCTTTTCCCGCCAAGGTGTTTCTCCAAGAGTGGGATCCTTAACTGCCTCCACGCCTAAGTCACGTGACTTCTTAAAAAATCATATTCGCAAATCGGCGCGCACGCGCAAGGTACGCGCACGCGCCGTTGAGGCGTCTTGTAATGTGCGCGGAGGCGTGATGTACGCGTGCGCACCCATGAAGATCCTGGCTTAGCCGCTTCTCAAGCCGGCTCTTGGCTTTGGCTCCACGTTGCCCTATCCGCGCGGGCGCGCCAAGTGCGCGCACGCGCCCATGCGGAAATTTCCAAAGCTTAATCCTCATGCTTCCTTCCTTTGTACCCGTCTTCCTTCTCTCTTTCGGTCCATTCCTACTCTATATCCTGAAACCACTTAACACACAAGTCACGGCATCGAATGGCATCAAGAGAAGATTAGAAATGTATCTATTTTAGTGCGAAATAAGCATGTTTTCATTCATGAGGCGAAACTAAGAAAGGAATGCGAAATCTTGTATTTTCATATAGAAAGTGTGTGGAATCATTGATAAAACCCCTGAAATCAGCACAAGATAAACCCTCAAATTGGGGTTCGTCAAGTCACATTGGAGATAAAGTTTTCATTCCTCGGATGAATTTAATTCGGAGTGATGCTGGGATACCTTTCAAATTTCAACGGAGACAATTTCCTATAAACTTGTGTTTTGCAATGACTATCAATAAGAGTCATGGTCAAACTCTATTCAGTCTTGGACTATTCTTGCGTCGACCAGTATTTTCTCATGGTCAACTCTATATTGCTATTTCTCGAGTGAAGAGCAAAGATGGTTTAAGAATTTTGGTATATGGCGAGAAAAATGATGATTCTACTTTAACTCAGAATGTCGTATTTAAAGAAGTATTTGATAAGATTTTATAATTTATTTTGTTTTGTTTTTATATTAATGTTATTTTATGTGGTGGTTATTTTTTGTAATGATACTGCTTTGTTGTATTAAATATAAAGATAAATTAAAATGTTAACCTATTTTATAAGATTCAGTTTATTCAAATACGTTTTAATAAATTATTTTTCTATTTACTAAATTGTATTTTTATGAAAATATCTTTAAAAATTTTTTTAATTGGTAAAATATTTTTTTCTTAATATACTCTTCAATAATTTTTTATTTATTAAATTCTAATTTTACCAAAATTTCTTTAATAATCATTTTTATATTTTACTATTAATTTTCTAATATCAATGCACATTTTTTAACATTGAATAAAAAAATTCTTACCAATATTAATATGTATAATAATTAATAATAATAATTAATAAATTAATAAATAATTAACAAAACAAATTCTTTCAAATCAATAACCCACTAACCCTGAAATCCTAAATCCACTCTCACCTCTACATCAGAGAAAAGAGAGCAGCCACCCTCCACCAATTATTATTACCGTTTTAATTTTGATTCTCTATCCGTTTTATTTTTCATTTATATTTTTGTGGTAAATTGCTAAAAGAGAATTGAAAAACATTTTAAAATATTATAATATAATATATTCACAATAAAAAAAAGATAATTATAAAAAAATAGCAAATTAATGGATTACATGCTCACATATAATCTTTTCACACTTTTTAAAATTGACCGAATTAAAAAAATTAAATGATTTTTGAATTTATAAAAAAAATTCATAGGATGTATATTACTAAATTTACACTTTACTATTTCTCATCCTTTTCTTTTAATTATTTTTTATCTTTTTTTTCTTCTTCCTTTTAATTTTTTACTCTTTTTATATTCTGTCTCTATTTTGTTTAACATATCTTTCACTCATTATTTTTTTAATATGTATGCATTTTGTTTTATATTATTTTTTGTTATTTATAAATCATAAAGTAACCTGCGCGTTTTATTTTAACTAATTATATTTACTCATTCTAATTAAAATATCAAATTATTTATTTTTCATATCATGTATTAGACCGTGCAATTGCACGCGGCATCGACTAGTATATATATATTCTTCGAGAAACAGTTTATTTTTGTCCGTTTGAGGAATAAAGTATTGTTAATTTAGATTTGATTGTGTACATTTCTTCGGGTTTCAAGGTTGTGGTGATTAGCTTAAGGATGTTCCTAATGGTAGGTTCAATTGGCTCAATGACTTTACATTTAAACCCTATTATTTTTGCCCCAACAAAAATCTATTGCTGCATTGTGTTTGTTCTGTATTTTGTTATTTGCACTTTATTCTGGAATTGTTTTTGGTTGAAATAATAAGTATTGCTTGTTGGTAGCTTATTGATCAAGTTACTATGGATATTATTTGAGGTTCCATTTGACTATCTCTGGCGGTGGACTTTGGGCCGCTAACAATGTTGTGGAAGTAGAAATGGAGGTGGCTGAGCTTCTCTTTGCGGAGGCCTAGAGATGTCAGAGAAATGCTTCGATAGAAGCGAGGTTGTTTGGCTGTTACATGGGAAGTGAAGAGGAAGAAGAGGACGGTGAGTGTGGAGAAGAAGGTTAAGGCTTTGGCCATGGTGATGGTTGTTAATAATAATAATAATAATGGGGTGTGACTTGTGATTTGTGATTTGTGTGTTGTGAGAAGATAAGGTAAGGGTTGCATGTATTTATAGTGAATTATACAGTACAGTTCTACGGAGACAATGTGAACATTGTGATTTCCCTGTAAATGGAGATTGAAACTACTTTATTGGCTCATATCTTTTTGTTTCCAGAATTTCTTTCTCTTTATTTTGTTTATTTTTTAGTATTCTATTGTTAGTCTTGATGCTTTTTACAAGTTTTCATGGTACCGAGATTCCAATCAATGATAAGAATTTTTTTTATTATCTTATGACTGATTAGAGGATAAATATTAATCTTTTAGTCCTATCTCAATTAGTTATCATAAAAGAGAAATACAGAAGTATTTACTGCCATTTACTGCCCCAAGTTGCATCAGGTTACTATATCCTCTAACTTGTAGAATCTATCTGAAGGTGTATGGCAGAAAACCATCCTCATGAAAAATATGAATCAAGTTGGTAAAATAGATTACTTCAGATCTGGCTTCAAAATTACATTACTTTACAAATATACAAGTTGTTTACAGTTGAAAACTGAAAAGGTTGGAAGTTGCAATTTGTCACAAAAGCTGGATGTTAACATTTTCTTGTTTGGATCTCTCTCCTGCATGCTCTCTTCGTCTATTCCTTTTTCTTTAGCTTTTTTGTTGGCTTTTTGCAGGCTATAGCTGTCGCACATGAAGTTATTAGGCTAGTACAAAATGTGGCTGATTCGTATCATACCCTTGGACTTGTCTATTATGACCTTGAGGATTACAAAAGGGCGATGGATTTTTACATGATTGCTGCTCATTTGACTCCAAAAGATTCATGCCATTGGAAAATGCTTTATGACTGACCTAGGAGAGATGTTTTATTATTTTTTGAGTAAACTATCGTTTCTACTCACGAAAGTTTTAAACGCTGACAAATTTACTCACAAGAAAAGAAAATTGCCATTTGCACTCATAAAACTTGAGTTTCATATAACAAAATTATCCAAATACTAAAAAATTATTTTAAAATCTCAAATGACCCTTCTCCTAACCCTAATCTCAACCCCCTTCTTCCAAATCTCATCCATTCCTTTATTCTTTTCAGAAATTTCACCACCTCCTTCACCAACACCACCACCATTTCCACTGCCACCAACCGTCAACCTCACCTTTCTCTTTCTCCACAGCCATAAACAACAACGATAGTAATGATCCTTTGCTTCTTGCAACCTTTGCTTCCTGCAACTGCTCATCTGCTCTATGCCTTGCGTTCTTCTCCTCTTCTATCACAAACACGTCGCTACTCATTCCTCTTCTCAACCACCTCCATTTCGATGACCACCACTCTTTCACTATCTCTTACCTCACCACTAAGTGCGGTTTATTCCATGAAAACGCTCTCAGAGCACACAAACGTGTTCTCTTTGACACCCCATCAAGCCAGATTTCGTCATCTCTTCTTCAAAGTTCACGGTTTCTCACTCTCCCAAATCACCACCATCATGTGCAAGATTCCTGTGTTACTCACATGCGACCCCACCAAAGCGATCTTGCCAAAGTTTCAATTTTTAGCATCTAAAGGTGCTTCTTCTTCTGACATTATATTGAAAGTGATGGAGGAAGGGTGGTGATGGTAATGGCGGTAATAAAGTGTTGATAGGATTTGGGATTAGAGAAGTGATTATGAGAAGTAAAATTAAAAGTTAGAGTGCAGTTGTTGTAGTATAGTGGAGAAGGAGGAATATGAGGCTGACGGTTGGTGACGGTGGCGGTGATGATGGTGTTGGTGAAGGAGGTGGTAAAATTGAATAAAAGAATAAAGAGAGGGTTGAAATTTGCGAGAGGGGTATTGAGATTAGGGTTAGGAAAAGGGTAATTTGGGGTTTTTAGGTTATTTTTCAACGTTTGGATAATTTTGTCATATAGAATCCATCTTTTATGGGTGCAAATGGTAATTTTCTTTTTTTGTGGGTAGATTTGTCAGTGTTTAAAATTTTCGTGGATAGAAATGGTAGTTTATGCATCTTCATCCTTAATTAGTTATGCTTCTGGAACTATTCAGCTGCATGAATTCTCATTCCCAGTTGAATCATGAAAGTTGTTAGAATTTCATCTACTAATATGTCCACATAATAAATAACCTATGCAGGAAAAATATGGGGAAAATGGTTCATAATTAACTCAATTTTCCATTTCAAAATATCTCTGTTAGTTTTACCTCATTGGAGTTTGTCACCTTTTAAAAGTACCCGAATCAATATATTCATTTTTAAAATGCTTTTCTGTTCGAAGAGAAGAAGTTTAATTACTGAATTGAGAACCTTTTCCAACTGCAGAGAACAAGGTGATATTTTTCAAGCCAGTTACTGCCTTTCAAAAGCAATAACAGCAGATCCCAAGGACGAGACTCTTAGGAAAGAACGTGCGATATTTTATGTTAAGCTTGGACATTATCAAAAAGCTGCTACTGCATATGAGCAAGTACATCACCTTTGTCCTGGGAATGTTGAAGCACTAACAGAAGCAGCTAAGGTTTGTCTTTAGCTCTGTTCTAAGTCAGAGATGCTGCTTATTTTGTTGCCACTGTATATTGTTAACAACAGTGATTCTTCCTCTTCCCCAGCTGAGATTATGATATTTGCGTTTTCATTATTTGATCACTTCTAATTTTGACCCAATTATTTATTTAGAAGTTGACTTTCATTGTAGAATTTATCTTTTACTACTTTATTTTAGTGCTACCAAAAATGTGGCCAAGTTGCCTGATCAATCCAAATTCTTTAAGATTATCTCTAAGGAGTGGTGTGCGAATTTGTGACTCGCACAACTAAACCGGCAAGTTCACCGAGTCATCCAAGTAATATCTTAGGTGAGTGACGGTCGAATCCCACAAGGATTACCGGATTGAGCAAGCTGTGGTTCTCCTGCAGATCTTAGTCATGCGAATAGAAAGATAGTTGTTGTTTGTTGTAGGCACATAAATAAGCAATAACAATAAAACGTAGAAACAGTAGTGAGAGATCAGTTAAGGCTTCGAAGATGCTTATTCTTCTGGATTAACACGTCATACTAACTACTCAAACGATGAATGATTCCTTCAATGGCAAGGCTGTAAGTGATTAAGCCATGGGTCGTGGTCATTAATCTTCTCTGATCCAAACCAAACGCCCGCACAGGCTAGATCAATCTGGGAGAGGGTGAAGCTCGCGCAATTCAATCTCTGATGATCCTTCTCAAAATGCCATAGACAAGGTCGGATCTTCTGGATTGGAGAAAGAAGCTCTGTGATTCTAGCCCTTGGAGCCACAAGAACCTCAATTACCCCTGACTAACGGGATTTCATGTCACATATCCCAATTATCCCAAGTAACTTGTTGTTACCCATGATGCACTCTCAAGCTATAGCTCAATACTATCCGGGTTAGGACTCGTAAAGAACTCATGTAGAAAAGGGGGTCATACTTTCGTTTCACCCCAAATTCATAAGGATAAAGAATGACAATGCATCATAGAATAGAATCAAACATAGATTGAATTAGAAAAGTAATTGTATTAATCCATAGGAATCAGCAGAGCTCCTAACCTTAACCTAGGAGGTTTAGTTGCTCATAATGTATAGAAATAATGTGTATGTACTTCTCCCCTCTTGGGAGGCATAGTCCTCAGGAGGAAGGAAGTCCCTTATTTATAATAAAAACTCTAAGACTAAACCTAAAAGATATTGTTTAAAAATTACAAAAAGGACATAAAATAAAGCTAAAAAGTGCTAAAATCCACTTTGGTGCCCACTTAGTGAGTGTTTGGGCTTATGCCTGGCGTTCAAATCAAGTTCTGGGCATTTCCTGCTACTTGGCTGGCGTTGAACACCAGTTTGGGCATTCAACTTGGGAGGTTGGTCCTGTTTGGGCGTTGAACGCCAGAAAGGGAGTAAGTTGGGCGTTCAACGCCCATTTTGGACAGTCATTTCCAAAGAAAAGTATAGACTATTATATATTACTGGAAAGCTCTAGAAGTTATCTTTTCAATGCTATTAATAGCCTATCAATTGGACCTCTGTAACTCCAGAAATACTCGTTCGAATGCACGGAGGTCAGGATCTGACAGCATCTGCTATCCTTTCTGTGCCTCTGAATCAGACTTTGCTAAAACTTGCCAAATTCATCCAAAAATCATCTAAAATCATAGAAAAACACAAAAATTCAAAGTAGCATCCAAAAAGTTATTTTTGCACTAAAACCTACTAAAACATAATAAAACTTAACAAAATATACTTAAAAACACTAAGAAAATAGTGCCAAAAAGTGTATAAAATATTCACTCATTAGAACACCAAACTTAAACTGTTGCTTGTCCTCAAGCAACCAAAACGAAGATAGGACTAGAAAGAAGAGGAAGATACAATAAGTCTCAAGGTTTTCAATGAAGCTTAATTCCAATTAATTGAATGGGGCTATTAACTCTTTTCTTCTGAACAATTTTGACATCTCACTTTCCTTTGAAGCTCAGAAGCATTGGTCTCTCTTGGAACTAGAATCCAAATAATATTATTGATTCCCTTCTTTTAGCTCTTCTTGATTCTTGAACACATCTTCTTTTGGTGCTTTGCACCTTTTGAGCCTAGCCGTGACTCTAAGTGTTTTGGTTTCCCGTATTACCACCAAATATATAAACGCCACATGCACTTAACTGGGGGAACCCTTTGGATTCAAATTTAGCTTTGCTTAAATTTTTAGACAGTGGTGCCCAGAGTTCTTAAGCGTACTCTTTTGCCTTGGATCACGACTTTAACTGCTCAGTTTCAAACTTTTTACTTGACACCTTCACACCACAAGCATTTAGTTAGGGATAGCAACTCAATTGAGCTTTTTAGGCCAATTTTTGACCCTCCTAACCATTGATGCTCAAAGCTTTGGATCCTTGCTCTTTTGATTTTTTCTTCTATGAGCATTCTTTTTTTTTTTTGCTGCTTTTTCTTGCTTTAAAAATCAATATTTTTATTTTTCAGATAACTAATAATACTTCTCTAAATTCACTGTTCTTCAAGAGCCAACATACTTAACTTCAATATCAATTATGCACAGTTAATTCATGTATTCAGAAAATAAAGATAAGGCCACCACATCTTAAGTATTGGAATAACTCATGATATAACTCGAAATCTTATGCATTTTACTACTTCTTTTCAAAAAAGTTTGTTTTAAGCTTAGTGGGCAATTCATGAGACATCTTATTATAACCATAAAAATTTTTGAAAATTTTAAAAATAAACTACTAAAGCAAAATTTTGAAAAAGATCATGCAAAAGCTAGAATAGAAAACAGAAAATAGAATAAAATACTGAAAAATAGAAAGAAAAGGGGGGGTGAAACTCAACCACCTCAGTGCTGATGATTGCTTAGGGTGTGCTCTTCTGTGAAGATGATTGGTATGCAAAATTGTTACTCTGAGGTTGTAAAATTTGTTGCTTGTTCTCTCCCTGGGAATGGCGCCAAAAAACTTGTGCACAATACCATGGTCCAAACATAACTTCACAACTTCGCACAACTAACCAGCAAGTGCATTGGGTCGTCCAAGTAATAAAACCTTACGTGAGTAAGGGTCGATCCCACGGAGATTGTTGGTATGAAGTAAGCTATGGTCATCTTGTAAATCTCAGTCAGGCAGATATCAAATGGTTATAGTATTTTCGAATAATAATAAAAAATAAATAGAAAATAAAGATAAAAATACTTATGTATATCATTAGTGAGAATTTCAGATAAGCGTATAGAGATGCTTTCGTTCCTCTGAATCTCTGCTTTCCCACTGTCTTCACCCAATCAGTCTTACTCCTTTCCATGGCAAGCTTTCTGTAAGGGTATCACCGTTGTCAATGGCTACATCCCATCCTCTTTGTGAAAAAGGTCCAAATGCTCTGTCACGGCACGGCTAATCATCTGGAGGTTCTCGATCATACTGGAATAGGATTCACCCTCCTTTTGCGTCTGTCACTACGCCCAGCACTCGCGAGTTTGAAGTTCGTCACAGCCATCCCTTCCCAGATCCTACTCGGAATACCACAGACAAGGTTTAGACTTTCCGGATCTCAGGAATGGCCATCCATGGATTCTAACTTATACCACGAAGACACTAATAACTCGGACTCGGTCCCCTGTATTAGATATCTAAGAGATATCCATTCAATCGAGGGTAGAACAGAAGTGGTTGTCAGGCACGCGTTCATAGGGGAATGATGATGACTGTCACGATCATCACATTCATGTTGAAGTGCGAATGAATATCTTAGAAGCGGAATAAGTTGAGTTGAATAGAAAAACAGTAGTACTTTACATTAATCCTTGAGGAACAGCAGAGCTCCACACCTTAATCTATGGAGTGTAGAAACTCTACCGTTGAAAAATATATAAGTGAAAGGTTCAGGCATGGCTGAATGGCCAGCCCCCATGATCTAAGAACTAGACGTCCCAAGATGTCAAATACAATAGTAAAAAGTCCTATTTATACTAAACTAGTTACTAGGGTTTACAGAAGTAAGTAATTGATGCATAAATCCACTTCCGGGGCCCACTTGGTGTGTGCTTGGGCTGAGCTTAAAGTTTACACGTGCAGAGGCTTCTTCTTGAGTTGAACGCCAAGTTGTAACGTGTTTTCGGCGTTCAACTCTGGTTCGTGACGTGTTTCTGGCGTTTAACTCCAGACTGCAGCGTAGAACTGGCGTTTAATGCCATTTTTCATCGTCTAAAATCGGCCAAAGTATGGACTATTATATATTGCTGGAAAGCCCTGGATGTCTACTTTCCAACGCAATTAGAAGAGCACCATTTTGAGTTCTGTAGCTCTAGAAAATCCACTTTGAGTGCAGAGAAGTCAGAATCCAACAGCATCAGTAGTCCTTCTTCAACCTCTGAATCTGATTTTTGCTCAAGTCCCTTATTTTCAGCCAGAAAATACCTGAAATCACAGAAAAACACACAAACTCATAGTAAAGTCCAGAAATGTGAATTTAACATAAAAACTAATGAAAACATCCCTAAAAGTAACTAGATTCTACTAAAAACATACTAAAAACAATGCCAAAAAGCGTATAAATTATCCGCTCATCACAACACAAACTTAAATTGTTGCTTGTCCCCAAGCAACTGAAAATCAAATAGGATAAAAAGAAGAGAATATACTATAAATTCCAAACTATCAATTAAACATAGCTCCAATCAGATGAGCGGGACTTGTAGCTTTTTGCCTCTTGAATAGTTTTGACATCTCAGTTTATCCATTGAAGTTTAGAATGATTGGCATCTATAGGAACTCAGAGTTCAGATAGTGTTAGTGATTCTCCTAGTTCAGTATGTTGATTCTTGAACACAGCTACTTTATGAGTCTTGGCCGTGGCCCTAAGCACTTTGTTTTCCAGTATTACCACCGGATACATAAATGCCACAGACACATAATTGGGTGAACCTTTTCAGATTGTCACTCAGCTTTGCTAAAGTCCCCAATTAGAGGTGTCCAGGATTCTTAAGCACACTCTGTTTTTGCTTTGGACCTTGACTTTAACCGCCCAGTCTCAAGTTTTCACTTGACACCTTCACGCCACAAGCACATGGTTAGGGACAGCTTGGTTTAGCCGCTTAGGCCAGGATTTTATTCCTTTAGGCCCTCCTATCCACTGATGCTCAAAGCCTTGGGATCCTTTTTATTTACCCTTGCCTTTTGGTTTTAAGGGTTATTGGCTTTTTGCTCTTGCCTTTTGGTTTTAAGAGCTTTTGGCTTTTTTTGCTTGCTTTTTCTTTTTCTTTTTTTTTTGCCATTTTTTTTTCTTTTTTTTTTCTGCAAGCTTTTGTATTCACTGCTTTTTCTTGCTTCAAGAATCAATTTTATGATTTTTCAGATTATCAAATAACATGTCTCCTTGTCATCATTCTTTCAAAAGCCAACATATTTAACATTCATAAACAACAACTTCAAAAGATATATGCACTGTTCAAGCATTCATTCAGAAAACAAAAAGTATTGTCACCACATCAATATAATTAAACTAAGTTCAAGGATAAATTCAAAACTCATGTACTTCTTGTTCTTTTGAATTAAAACATTTTTATTTAAGAGAGGTGATGGATTCATATTCACTACTTTAAGGCATAGACACTTAGACACTAATGATCATGTAATAAAGACACAAACATAGATAAACATTTAACATAAGAAAATGAAAAACAGAAAATTTAAGAGCAAGGAATGAGTCCACCTTAGTGATGGTGGCATTTTCTTCTTGAGAAACCAATGATGTCCTTGAGCTCTTCTATGTCTCTTTCTTGTCTTTGTTGCTCCTTCCTCAGTGCTTTTTGATCTTTTCTAATTTCATGGAGGATGATGAAGTGCTCTTGATGTTCCACCCTTAGTTGCTCCAATAATTGTGTGAGGGAAAATGTATCCCCTGAGGTATCTCAGGGATCTCTTGATTTGCAGTCAAATGTTCTATCACTGAGCTATAGATCCTTGATGGAAGCTTTTGTTTTCCCTTTAAAAAAAAACTATGCTTTTACCACACCAAACTTAGAATGTTGCTCGCCCTCGAGCAAAAGAAGAAAGAATAGATGAAGAAGATGTGGAAAAAACTAGGATTATGAGGAGGGAAGGTGGGGATCCTGTGGGGTTCACAGATCTTGAGGTGTCAAGGATTTACATCCCTGCACCAATTAGGCATGTGAAATGCCTTTGCATGCAATTCTGGCGTTTAAACGCCGAACTGATACTTGTTCTGGGCGTTTAGCGCCCAGATGCAGCATGTTTCTGGCGTTGAACGCCAGCTTCATGCTTGTTTCTGGCGTTTAGCGCCAGCCAGATGCTCCTTATTGGTGTTTGAACGCCATTGAACTCCTCTTCCAGGGTGTGCTATTTTTTTATGCTGTTTTTTATTTTTCCTCAATTTTTTCAGTTGTTTTTGTGACTCCACATGATCATGAACCTATGAAGACATATAACTAATAAAAAATATAATTAAATTAAAATTGGGTTGCCTCCCAACAAGCGCTTCTTTAATGTCAATAGCTTGACAGTGGGCTCTCATGGAGCCTCACAGATGTTCAGAGCATTGTTGAGACTCCCCAACACCAAACTTAGAGTTTGGATATGGGAGTTTAACACCAAACTTAGAGTTTGGTTGTGGCCTCCCAACACCGAACTTAGAGTTTGACTGTGGGGGCTCTGGTTGACTCTGTTTTGAGAGAAGCTTACTGTGCCTCTTTTCTATATTTATAGAAGGATGTCCTTGAGTTTTAAACTTAAGGGGGTCCTCATTCAATTAAAGGACTAGTTCACCTCTGTTAACATCAATCACAGCTCTTGCTGTGGCTAGGAAGGGTCTTCCAAGGATGATGGATTCATCCTCATCCTTCCCAGTATCTAGGATTATGAAATCAGCAGGGATGTAAAGGCCTTCAACCTTTACTAATATGTCCTCTACTTGTCCATAAGCCTATTTTCTAGAATTGTCTGCCATCTCTAATGAGATTTTAGCAGCTTGTACCTCAAAGATTCCTAGTTTCTCCATTACAGAGGGTGGCATGAGGTTTATTCCTGACCCCAGGTCACATAGAGCCTTCTCAAAGGTCATGGTGCCTATGGTACAAGGTATCAGGAACTTTCCAGGATCCTGTTTCTTCTGAGGCAATCTCAGTTGATCCAATGCATTTAGTTCATTGGTGAACAGGGGAGGTTCATCTCCCCAAGTCTCTTTACCAAATAAATTGGCATTCAGCTTCATGATTGCACCAAGGAACTTGGCAACTTGCTCTTCAGTAACATCCTCATTCTCTTCAGAAGAAGAATACTCATCAGAGCTCATGAAAGGCGTAAGGAGGTTCAATGGAATCTCTATGGTCTCTAGATGAGCCTCAGAGTCCTTTGGTTCCTTAGAGGGAAACTCCTTATTGATCACTGGACGTCCCAGGAGGTCTTCCTCCTTGGGATTCACGTCCTTCCCTTCCTTCTTGGATTCGGCCATGATGGTTATATCAATGGCCTTGCACTCTCCTTTTGGATTCTCTTCTGTATTGCTTGGGAGAGTACTAGGAGGGGTTTCAGTGATTCTTTTACTTAGCTGGCCCACTTGTGCTTCCAAATTTCTAATGGAGGACCTTGTTTCATTCATAAAACTCACAGTGGCCTTAGATAGATCAGAGACTAAGTTTGCTAAATTAGAGGTATTTTGTTCAGAGTTCTCTGGCTGTTGCTGAGTGGATGATGGAAAAGGCTTGCTATTGCTAAACTTGTTTCTTCCACCATTATTAAAGCCTTGTTGAGGCTTTTGTTGATCCTTCCATGAGAGATTTGGGTGATTTCTCCATGAGAGATTATAGGTGTTTCCATATGGTTCACCCATGTAATTCACCTCTGCTATTGCAGGATTCTCAGGATCATAAGCTTCTTCTTCAGAAGATGCCTCTTGAGTACTGTTGGATGCAGCTTACATTCCATTCAGACTCTGGGAAATCATATTAACTTGCTGAGTCAATATTTTATTCTGGGCTAATATGGCATTCAGAGTATCAATTTCAAGAACTCCCTTCTTCTGAGGCGTCCCATTACTCACAGGATTCCTCTCAGAAGTGTACATGAACTGGTTATTAGCAACCATGTCAATGAGTTCTTGAGCTTCTGCAGGCGTTTTCTTTAGGTGAATGGATCCACCTGCAGAAGTATCCAATGACATCTTAGCTAATTCAGACAGACCATCATAGAATATATCCAAGATGGTCCATTCTGAAAGCATGTCAGAGGGACACTTTTTGGTCAGTTGCTTGTATCTCTCCCAAGCTTCATAGAGGGATTCACCTTCTTTCTGTCTGAAGGTTTGAACATCCACTCTAAGCTTACTAAGCTTTTGAGGAGGAAAGAACTTGGCTAAGAAAGCCGTGACCAGTTTATCCCAAGAGTTCAGGCTATCTTTGGGTTGAGAGTCCAACCACACTCTAGCTCTGTCTCTTACAGCCAAAGGGAAAAGCATGATCCTGTAGACTTCAGGATCTACTCCATTAGTCTTAACAGTATCACAGATCTGCAAAAATTCAGTTAAGAACTGAAAAGGATCTTCGGATGGAAGTCCATGGAACTTGCAGTTCTGCTGCATCAGAGAAACTAATTGAGGTTTCAGCTCAAAATTGTTTGCTCCAATGGTGGGGATGGAGATGCTTCTTCGATGTAAATTGGAATTAGGTGCAGTAAAGTCACCAAGCATTCTCCTTGCATTATTATTATTTTCGGCTGCCATCTCCACTTCCTGTTCGAAAATTTTTGTAAGGTTATCTCTGGATTGTTGTATTTTAGCTTCTCTTAGTTTCCTCTTCAGAGTCCTTTCAGGTTCAGGGTCTGCTTCAACAAGAATGTTCTTATCCTTACTCCTGCTCATATGAAAAAGAGGGAACAGAAAAATAATAATAATAGGGATCTTTTTTACCCAGGTATAGAGGTTCCCCTGTGTGAGTAGAAGAAGAAAAGAATGTAATGTAAAGAAGGGAAGAAGAGAAAATTCGAACACAGATGGAAGAGGGGGTTCGAATTTGGGTGAGATGAAGTGTTAGTAGATGAATAAATAAATAGAAGGAGATGAGAGAGAGGGAGGATTTTCGAAAATAATATTTTGAAAAGGGGTTAGTGATTCTCGAAAATTAGGAATGAAATTAAATTAAAATTAAAAATTGAAACAATTAGTTAATTAAAAAGAATTTTTGAAAAAGAGGGAAAAGATTTTCGAAAATTAGAGAGAGAGAGTTAGTTAGGTAGTTTTGAAAAAGATAAGAAACAAACAAAAAGTCAATTAGTTAGTTGAAAAAGATTTGAAAATTAATTTTGAAAAGATAAGAAGATAAGAAGTTAGAAAAGATATTTTAAAATCAAATTTTTGAAAAAGATAAGATTTTAAAAAAGATATGATAGAAAGATATGATTAGAATTAGTTTTGAAAAAGATTTGATTTTTAAAATCACAATTAATGACTTGATTCACAAGCAATCACAAGATATGATTCTAGAACTTAAAGTTTGAATCTTTCTTAACAAGCAAGTAACAAACTTGAAATTTTTGAATCAAAACATTAATTGATGATGTGATTTTTGAAAATATGATATAAAAATAAGAAAAAGATTTTTGAAAAATATTTTTAAAATTTTCGAAAATAAATAAGAAAAATGAAAAAGATATGATTTTTTGAAAAAGATTTTGAAAAAGATAAGATTTTTAAATTGAAAATTTGATTTGACTCATAAAAACAACTAAGTTTTAAAAAGTTTTGAAAAAGTCAACTCAAATTTTCGAAATTTATGAGTGAAAAAGGGAAAGATATTTTTTTGATTTTTGAATTTTTAATGATGAAAGAGAAAAACATGAAAATGATGCAATGCATGAAAATTTTGGATCAAAACAATGAATGCATGCAAGAATGCTATGAATGTCAAGATGAACACCAAGAACACTTTGAAGATCATGATGAACATCAAGAACTTATTTTTGAAAATTTTATATGCAAAGAAAACATGCAAGACACCAAACTTAGAAATCTTTCATGTTCAGACACTATGAATGCAAAAATGTACATGAAAAACAAGAAAAGACACAAAACAAGAAAACATCAAGATCAAACAAGAAGATTTACCAAGAACAACTTGAAGATCATGAAGAACACCATGAATGCATGATTTTCGAAAAATGCAAAATGAATATGCAATTGACACCAAACTTACAATTTGACTCAAGACTCAAACAAGAAACATGAAATATTTTTTATTTTTATGATTTTCTAATTTTTTTTTGTATTTTTCAAAAATTAATTTGAAAAAGAAAAATAAGGATTCCAAAATTTTTAATATGAATTCCAGGAATCTTGCATTCTTAGTCTAAAGCTTCAGTCCAGGAATTAGACATGGCTCACTAGCCAGCCAAGCTTTCAATGAAAGCTCCGGTCCAAAATACTAGACATGGCCAATGGCCAGCCAAGCTTTAAGTGACAAATCAAGCATATAGCAGCTGATGGATTAGCAACAACTAGCTTGCTCTTGATAATGTTGGGTTGGAAGCCCCAATCCAAAAGAATTTAGACATGGCTTTGCAGCCAGCCGGGCTTCACATGCTTCATGAAACTCTAGAATTCATTCTTAAAAATTCTGAAGAACATAATATAAATTTTTTTTGAATATTAATTGGGAAAAACGAAAAAGAAGAAAATATTTTTGAAAATTTTTTGAAAACTTTTTTGAAAATAAAATAAGAAAAAAATTACCCAATCTGAGCAACACGATGAACCGTCAGTTGTCCAAACTCAAAACAATCCCCGGCAACGGTGCCAAAAACTTGGTATGCGAAATTGTTACTCTGAGGTTATAAAATTTGTTGCTCGTTCTCTCCCTGGGAATGGCGCCAAAAAACTTGTGCACAATACCATGGTCCAAATATAACTTCACAACTTCGCACAACTAACCAGCAAGTGCATTGGGTCGTCCAAGTAATAAAACCTTACGTGAGTAAGGGTCGATCCCACGGAGATTGTTGGTATGAAGTAAGCTATGGTCATCTTGTAAATCTCAGTCAGGCGGATATCAAATGGTTATAGTATTTTCGAATAATAATAAAAAATAAATAGAAAATAAAGATAAAAATACTTATGTATATCATTAGTGAGAATTTCAGATAAGCGTATAGAGATGCTTTCGTTCCTCTGAATCTCTGCTTTCCCACTGTCTTCACCCAATCAGTCTTACTCCTTTCCATGGCAAGCTTTCTGTAAGGGCATCACCGTTGTCAATGGCTACATCCCATCCTCTCTGTGAAAAAGGTCCAAATGCTCTGTCACGGCACGGCTAATCATCTGGAGGTTCTCGATCATACTGGAATAGGATTCACCTTCCTTTTGCGTCTGTCACTACGCCCAGCACTCGCGAGTTTGAAGTTCGTCACAGCCATCCCTTCCCAGATCCTACTCGGAATACCACAGACAAGGTTTAGACTTTCCGGATCTCAGGAATGGCCATCCATGGATTCTAACTTATACCACGAAGACACTAATAACTCGGACTCGGTCCCCTGTATTAGATATCCAAGAGATATCCATTCAATCGAAGGTAGAACAGAAGTGGTTGTCAGGCACGCGTTCATAGGGGAATGATGATGACTGTCACGATCATCACATTCATGTTGAAGTGCGAATGAATATCTTAGAAGCGGAATAAGTTGAGTTGAATAGAAAAACAGTAGTACTTTGCATTTATCCTTGAGGAACAGCAGAGCTCCACACCTTAATCTATGGAGTGTAAAAACTCCACCGTTGAAAAATACATAAGTGAAAGGTTCAGGCATGGCCGAATGGCCAGCCCCCATGATCTAAGAACTAGACGTCCCAAGATGTCAAATACAATAGTAAAAAGTCCTATTTATACTAAACTAGTTACTAGGGTTTACAGAAGTAAGTAATTGATGCATAAATCCACTTCCGGGGCCCACTTGGTGTGTGCTTGGGCTGAGCTTGAAGTTTACACGTGCAGAGGCTTCTTCTTGAGTTGAACGCCAAGTTGTAACGTGTTTTTGGCGTTCAACTCTGGTTCGTGACGTGTTTCTGGCGTTTAACTCCAGACTGCAGCGTAGAACTGGCGTTTAATGCCATTTTTCATCGTCTAAAATCGGCCAAAGTATGGACTATTATATATTGCTGGAAAGCCCTGGATGTCTACTTTCCAACGCAATTAGAAGAGCACCATTTTGAGTTTTGTAGCTCTAGAAAATCCACTTTGAGTGCAGAGAGGTCAGAATCCAACAGCATCAGTAGTCCTTCTTCAACCTCTGAATCTGATTTTTGCTCAAGTCCCTTATTTTCAGCCAGAAAATACCTGAAATCACAGAAAAACACACAAACTCATAGTAAAGTCCAGAAATGTGAATTTAACATAAAAACTAATGAAAACATCCCTAAAAGTAACTAGATTCTACTAAAAACATACTAAAAACAATGCCAAAAAGCGTATAAATTATCCGCTCATCAATGATTCACCTCCCTTTGGTGCCATTGATTTTAATATACACCTAGAGCTTGCTTTGCAATACCAAACTTAAAAAGTTTGCTTGTTCTCAAGCAAAGAAAACTTGGTTCCCACTTGGCGTTAAACGCCGGGACTGCTTCCCTCATGGGCGTTGAACACCCATGCTCTCCTCTCCCTACTAGCGTTGAACGCCAGTTAGGGGCACCCTCCGGGGTGTTCAGTTTCTCTCCTATGCGTTCCAGTTTTTGTTCTAATGGCTACATATGATCACAATCGTTAGAAAAATTAAGAAGACTATGAAAAACAATTGAAAATAAAATAATATGAGATCAAACTAAAATAACAGAAATAAAATAGAAAAGAAGAAAATACTATATGAAACTTATTGTTAGGTTGCCTCCCAACAAGCGCTTCTTTACCGTCACTAGCTTGACGGTCAACCCCTTTCAAGGAGGAAGATAGTCATAGAGGAATAAATCCTCACTCCTTACTGGGAGCTTCCTTTCTGTGCTCTCATGAATCAGCTTAATATGCTCAAGAGACAGGATCCTGTTCACTGCCTGAGGCAGGATTGTGCTTGCAGGGAATACTACCCTCGTCCCTGGTGAGAAGCTTTCAGTAGGAATATTTTTGTTTTTCCATCCCCTAGGCATCTTTCTCTTGGGACCTTCCTCCTTGGTAGATAGGGCACACCCAACACCAAACTATCAGGAAAAATTGAATTGGTTCTATCCAAGGGAGGAGGCTTTAGTATTGTACTCTGCATGCAAGTACCTCCTTTGTCAGGGGGTCTTGGAGGTTTAAAGGCCTTGAAGACCATGTAATCCTCATGTAACCTCAGCATCAATTCACCTCTCTCAGCATTAATGGGGTTTCTTCGCGTAGAGAGAGGCCTTTGCTTCAAAATCCCAGCAAAGGGAATCTTGATTTACAGCTTCTTGAAGACTTCCAAGAACTGTGAGTGGTGCTCATCTTTGGTCTCCTTTTGGGACTTCTGAGGGTGTGGTGTTTCAAGCTCTTGAATGGCTTTCATAGAGGGAGCACATGACAGGGTAACCGTAGCCTTTTTTGGAGCTTCTTTCTCCTCTAACCCTTCAGCAACTTGCACTATGCCTCCTTTGGTACGGCCTCTCCCCCCATAGTGAGGGCCTTGTAATCTTCTCTTCGATTTACCTCTGTGTTGCTTGGAAGAGTGAGAGGTCTCTTCAATTTTTTGGGAGGATTCCTCTGAATGACTACACTACACTTCTTAGGAAGCATCACTGTCTCTACTGCCTTTTAGTCCCTCTTGTTATTTAGTATGTCCTTCATGAATTTAACATATGAAGGCATTTTTTCAAGAGCCTCTACAAAGGGGATTTTGATCTCCAGCTTCTTGAATTCTTCTAAGAACTTGGAGAATTGCTTATCCTTTTCTTCTTACTGAAGTCTCAGAGGATATGGTAACTTGGCCTTATACTCTGAGGCCTTGGGAATTGCAAGATGAGTGTCCATAGTAATTGGAAAAGGGATTTTCAGGATGTCTAGGGAGGATGCCCTCTGAATTAGCATTTGTGTCCCCTCCCCTTTCTAGGCGTTGAACACCCTTGTTGACCCCTGCTGGGCATTGAACGCCAGGGTTACTCCCCTCTGGGCATTCAACGCCCTTGGTAGTGCCCTGGGTTACTGTGTTTTCACTCTCTGGTGTTTTCTCTTCATCCTGTGCTCTATTTTTCTGAAGTTGGGTATCCAGTGTCCTTCCATTTCTCAATTGGATGGCTTGGCACTCTTCTCTTATCCGTTTGGACAAATGCTGTTCAACCTGGTTCAACTGTACTTCTATATTCTTGTTGGAGGCTCGGGTCTCCTACAACACTTCTTGCAAACTTAGCAACTGTTGTGTGAGGGAGTGTAGCTACTGGGTTAATGATTCACTTTATTCCAGAGGGTTAGATTCAATGGACACTGTCTTGACCTCTCCTTTCATTGTAGTCTCATAAGATGAGTATAGATGCTGGTTGCTAGCGACTGTCTCAATGAGTTCTTGAGCTTCGTCAATTGTCTTTTTCATGTGTATTGAACAACCAGCAGAATGATCTAGGGACATCTTAGCTATGTCTGTGAGTCCGTAATAGAAAATGTCCAACTTTACCTAGTCTGAAAACATTTCCATGGGACATCCCTGTAGCATCATTCAGTACCTCTCCCATGCATCATGAAGAAACTCATTCTCTTCTTGTCTGAAGCCTTGAATGTCCAGTCTTAGTTGGGTTAGCTTCTTTAGGGGGAAGTATTGGTTCAAGAACTTGTCCACCAGCTTATTCCATATTTTCAAGCTTGATTTGGGCTGAGTATCTAACCACCTCTTTGCTTGGTCTTTTATAGCAAATGGAAAGAGCAACAGCCTGTAGACATCCTGGTCTACCCCGCTAGTTCTTACTGTGTCAGCTATCTGCAAGAATTCAACAAGAAATTATGTGGGTTCTTCTTGCGGGAGTCCATGAAACTGGTATTTTGCTGCACTAGGAAGATCAACTCTGGGTTGAGCTCAAAATGATTTACTCCAATAGGAGGTATACTAATGCTGCTTCCATAGAAGTCAGGAGCGGGAGCTATATAAGACCCTAAGAATCTTCTAGGTTAAGCACCCTCATTCTGATCCATAGTGATTTTAGTGTTCCTATGCAAACAAGAGACAAGAAAAAGTGGGAGTCTCTATGTTAAAGTCAAGAGAGCTCCCAGTGAGATATCTAAAAGAAATATTTTTTTGAAAATAAATAAATAAAAAAGTAAAATACTAAATTGAAATAAGAAAAATTGCTAGAATTTTTGAAAAATTAAAAAAGTTAGAAGGAAAAGGGTTTAAAAATGTTCAAAGTTCAACAAGAAAGAGAAAACACTAAAGGAACACCAAACTAAATAAGATAACTTCAAACAATTAATTAAAAAGATTTAAAAATAAAGATAAAAAACTTTGTTGAATATTTTCAAAAATTTTAAAGAGGAAAGATTAAATAAAGATTTTGAAATTCAGAATTAAAAGAAGGAAAGAATCAAGAGAAAGAAACAAGATAAGATAAGAAGATATTTTAAAATTTAATTTTTTGAAAGAAAGAAAGACTAAAGAAGCACCAAAT
Organism: Arachis ipaensis; assembly: GCF_059453495.1. Taxonomy (NCBI): domain Eukaryota; kingdom Viridiplantae; phylum Streptophyta; class Magnoliopsida; order Fabales; family Fabaceae; genus Arachis; species Arachis ipaensis. Next base: position 104,207,042 of record NC_142438.1, on the reverse strand, counting down.
TTTAAAATTAAAATAAGATAAAATAAATAATTAATTAAAAGGATTTGATTTTGAAAAAATTTGAAATTAAAAAGAGAAAGACAAAGAAAGATTTTGAACTTAAAAAATTAGAAAAAATCAAAAGAGAGAGAAACAAGATAAGATAAGATTTTAAAATTTTAGAGATTTTAAAATTAAAATTTAAAAGAAAGATAACTAATAAAATACTAGACTTTTAAAATTTAAAATCAAATTAAAGATAAGATAAAGATTTAAAGATAGAAAAGATAAACAAGAAAAACAAGATTACTAAACAAGACACCAAACTTAAAATTTTTGAAATCAATTAGAAAATTTTTCGAAAATATTTTAGAAATTAAAGACACAAATTTCGAAAATTTTAAAAAGGAAAAACACTACAGGACACCAAACTTAAATTTTTTTTTTGAAATTAAATGAGACTAATTTCAAAAATAGAGAGAGAAAAATACCAAGAGACACCAAATTTAAAAATTATGAAATCAAATAAGAGAAAATACTAAGAAAAATTCGAACACAAAGAAAGACAATTTTCAAAAACTCATGCAAAGAAACAAAAACTAAAGGGACACCAAACTTAATGATTGACACAAGACTCAAACAAAAGAAAAAGATAACTAAAGATAAAAAGTTTTGAAAAAGAAATTTTCGAAAAGACACAAAGAAAATTTGAAAAATTTTTAACAAGAAACATAAACAAAAGAAAAATAGTAAAAAGTACTTGATCTAAGGAGCAAGCCAACCGGTAGTTTGTCAATCACGAACAATCCTTGGCAACGGCACCAAAAACTTGGTGCGCGAATTTGTGACTCGCACAACTGAACCGGCAAGTGCACCGGGTCGTCCAAGTAATACCTCAGGTGAGTCAGGGTCGAATCCCACAAGGATTGCCAGATTGAGCAAGTTGTGGTTCTCCTGCAGATCTTAGTCAGGCGAATAGAAAGATAGTTGTTGTTTGTTGTAGGCGCATAAACAAGCAATAACAATAAAATGTAGAAACAGTAGTGAGAGATCAGTTAAGGTTTTGGATATACTTATTCTTCTGGATTAACACGTCATACTAACTACAAAAACGATGAATGATTCCTTCAATGGCAAGGCTGTAAGTGATTAAGCTATGGGTCATGGTCATTAATCTCCTCTGATCCAAACCAAACGCCCACACAGGCTAGATCAATCTGGGAGAGGGTGAAACTCGCGCAATTCAATCTCTGATGATCCTAATCAAAATGCCACAGACAAGGTCGGATCTTTCGGATTGGAGAATGAAGCTCTGTGATTCTAGCCCTTAGAGCCACATGAAACTCAATTACCCTTGACTAACGGGATTTCATGTCACATATCCCAATTAGCCCAAGTAACTTGTTGGAACCCGTGATGCACTCTCAAGCTATAGCTTAATACTATCCGGGTCAGGACTCATAAAGAACTCATGTAGAACAGGGGGTCATTCTTTTGTTCCACCCCAAATTCATAAGGATGAAGAATGACAATGCATCATAGAATAGAATCAAACATAGATTGAAGTAGAAAAGTAATTGTATTAATCCATAGGAATTAGCAAAGCTCCTAACCTTAACTTAGGAGGTTTAGTTGCTCATAATGTATAGAAATAATGTGTATGTACTTCTCCCCTCCTGGGAGGCATAGTCCTCAGGAGGAAAGAAGTCTCTTATTTATAATAAAAACTCTAAGACTAAACCTAAAAGATATTGTTTAAAAATTACAAAAAAAAATAAAATAAAGCTAAGAAGTGCTAAAATCCACTTTGGTGCCCATTTGTTGAGTGTTAGGGCTGATGCCTGGTGTTTAAATCAAGTTCTGGGCGTTTCCTGCTCCCTGGCGGGTGTTAAACGCCAGTTTGGGCTTTCAACTTGAGAGGTTGGTCCTGTTTGGGCGTTGAACGCCAGAAAGGTAGTAAGTTGGGCATTCAACGCCCGTTTTGGGCAGTCCTTTCCAAAGAAAAGTATAAACTATTATATATTGCTGGAAAGCTCTGGAAGTTAGATTTCCAACGCCGTTAAGACCGCGTCAATTGGATCTCAGTAGCTCCAGAAATGCTCGTTCGAATACACAGAGGTAAGGATCTGACAGCATCTGCTATCTTTTCTGTGCCTCTGAATTAGACTTTGCCAAAACTTGTCAAATTCACCCAAAAATCACCTAAAATCATAGAAAAACTACAAAAACTCAAAGTAGCATCCAAAAAGTGATTCTTGCACTAAAATCTACTAAAACATAATAAAACATAACAAAATATACTAAAAACACTAAGAAAACAGTGCCAAAAAGTGTATAAAATATCCACTCATCAAGAAGTCAACTAAACAAAGCACATGCAAGCTTAGTTGATCTATTGGCTACTATATACATGGAAACTAAAGCACATGACAGAGCTCTTCAGCATATTGAGCATGTTCGAATAAAAAATTCAGGGGAAGAAATGCCTTTGAAACTGAAAATTAAGTCTGAAATCTATGATGCTCATCTTGGAAACATGGAGAGGCTTAGGTGAGTATGTAATTTTACATGCTTGAACCTCAGAATATCATAGGTCCTAGATGCTAAGTAATCATTGTTTCTATTACTGGGTGTTAAGATTCCTTTATGATATCTCCATGTATTATATACTTTTTACAGAAGAGAAATGCGTGTAATTTTTTGCTGAATTTTCTATATTGTGGGGATTATTGTCTTGTTAAGATTTTATTTTGTTTTTTTATTTGCAATTTCACATTAAATATCTAAATCCTTTGTTATATCATCATTATGTGGAGTTTAGGTAATCTATGGAAAGATATAAAGTTTCCCTTTGTTTCTGCATTATTTGTATGCTATAATCAGCATTTTACATGATTAACAGGCTTGTTTCAGTGACATAAAACCAAAGAATGCAATTGAACATGTTGAGTTGGTCACAGAGGCTGTGACGGAGGAAAATTGTCGGTAAAGTATTTTTCAAAATAACTTCATTGCAAGTATAGTTCTAAACTGACAAGCAATCCTCAGTCAACGTTTAAATTATTTGTCACAAATACAAACCCCAATAAAAATAAACCAAAGTATTCAAACCTCGGGTCATCTCTCAAGAATTGCAGAAAAGTGTATTTATTATTGGTTATGAGATTGTATATTTTTGGGTTTTGGGGTTGATAACAAGAAAATATAAATTGCGAGAAAAATAAACTAACAACTAAGAAAGGTCCTAGCAATGATTGAAAATTGGAATTCCTATCCTCATTATCATCATCAATTGTGATGGTAGATGCAAATCGCTTTCACTTAGTTATCCTCTAACAAATGAAGGAAAGTCAAGCGAGCAAAATCGACTTAAGTTCACAAGTCCTAATCAAAGACTAGATTTAGTGAAGCTCAAGCCAACTAGCAATTTTTTATCACCAATCAACAAAAGAATTTTGATAACTCGAGAGTCTCTAATTAATCAATCCAAGTCAAGAACACAAAAATCTATTTTAAAATCCAACCAAGTATTTTATCAAATACTCGAAAGGGCGGAAGGCGCAAAATAAAAGCATAGAAAAGTAACAAGAAATAGTAAAATCTAAGCTTAACAAATACAAGGAATCAATAACCAACAATTAAAGAAAGAAGCAATAAACATGAAATACCTAAAATTGCATTAAAAGGAAATTAAATCTAACAAGAAGAGTTCATAAACTAAATTGGGAAAATAAAGAAATCAACAAGAGAAGATAACTAAGATACTAGAACAATAAAAGGTAGAAGAAAACTAAATTAAAGTAAGATAAAATTCTTAAGCTAAGAAGAAATAAAACTAAAAATCCTAAGACTTAGAGAGAGAAGAGAGCTTATCTCTCTAAAAACTTACATCTAAAACCTAAAGTGTGTGAATGAATGAATTGTGAATCATTGTCCAGCTCCACTCCCCAGCCTCTTGTCTTCATTTTTTGGCCTAAAGCTAGGTCAAAAGCAGCCCAGAAATTGTCCCTAGCGAATTCTGTTAATTATAGCAAGTGACGCTCGTCACACGTACGCGTCGGTCACGCGTACGCATTGGTTGCAGGATGGTGTGATCACGTGTGCGCTTCAGCCACGCGCGCACGTCATTTCCAGCTTCTCAAACCTTTAATTTCTTGTGTTCTTTCCACTTTTACATGCTTCCTTTCCATCCTCTGAGCCATTCCTACCTTATAAAGCCTGAAATCACTTAACGCACACATCACAGCATCGAATGGTAATGAAGGAGGATTAAAAATTAGTAATTTTAATGCCTAGAAAGCATGTTTTCAATCATGGCACAAAATTAGGAAGAGAACTTAAAAACATGCAATTTACATGAATAAGTGGGAAAATAATTGACAAAATCCACTCAATTCAATCCAAAATATACCATAATATAGTGATTTATCAATCTTTCCACACTTAAACATTAGCATGTCCTCATGCTAAGCTCAAGGGAACCATAAGAGTGAAGGGAAAATGGTGAGACTTATGCAATGCAACTTATCTATATGAATGAGCTACATGCTAATGCTTCTACCTACTTCGTTAAAAGTAAATAAATCTTTCAAGAACAAATATGATCTGGATTCCACTAATTCAAATCGCAAAATGAAGTACGAATAGACTTGCAAGAAGAAAGCTCATGAAAGCCGGGAACAAAGAATCGAGCATCGAACTCTCACTAGAAGTGTATACACTCTAATCACTCTAGTGTTTGAGGATCGATTCTCTCGGTTCTCTACTAATCTTGCTTTCTAAGGCTTGCTCTTCTTTTACCAATCAACAAAATTTAATGCATGAGTAAACATATTAAGAGGTCTTTTCAAGGGTTATAATGGGGTTAGGGTCAAGGTAGGAATGTATTTGGTTAAGTGGACTAAAATCCAAATCCTTGATTAACTGATACTTCCCAACTAACCTAAGACACTCCATGTAATCAAAACGCAAGCCTAACTATCCATTTACTATCTTTTCTACATATTCATGCTTTCCAAATTTGAATACAACTCGTATGCATTGCTATCACCACTTACTTCGGGGTAATTTGTCCCATTTTATTACTTTTTTTTTATCTTTTTCTTTTTCTTCATTTTATTTTTCTTTTATTTTTGGTTTTTCTTTTTTTTTTTTTCTTTTGTTTTTATCAATGCATATGATTAAGGTATCGAATGCATAAAGATGTGCTCAACTATCTTTTTTTCACATTTTCACAAAAATATACAATACCCGATTTCCAAACCAAATGTTTCCAAACCCAACTTTCCCAAACTTAAATCATGAACACTCTCACTAGTCTAAGCTAACCAAGGATTCAAATTAAGGATATTCATTTTTTTCCACTTAGAGTTAGTGATGTGCTAAAATAAATAACAAATGGGGTAAAATAGGCTCAACATTGGTTTGCAAAGGATAATGAAAGTGTAAGGCCATATGGGTATGTAGGCTATAGTGAAACAAAGGCCTCAATCAGATAGGTGCTTGCATACATCAAACAATAGAAATATAGAATCAAGCAAGACAAAGATCATAATTTTAGAGAGAACAACACACACCAAAACAAAACATTGGTTGATAAGACGCAACCAATCAAATAGGTTCAAAAAGCTCACTAGGCTTGTGTGTTTGAGCTCTAAAACCATGTTCCAAATTAAATTTTTTCAAACAAGTTCAACAAAAATTTTAATTCAAATTAGTGAAATGCCCTAAAACAGTTTTTTGGAAAAGAATTTATCACTTCAACCAAGTAGTACTTAAATGCAAGCAAATAACGACACATGCAATCTATTATGCAATGCAACAACTAGCTAACAAAGAAGATTAAGAATTGATGTTGGAAAAGGAAGTAGTTACCCACGAAAGTCGGTCTCGACCTCCCCACACTTAAAGATTGCACCGTCCTCGGTGCATGCAAAGATGAGCTAAGTGGAATAGGGTTGCTACAACTGATGAGCTCCTTCAAAGGATTGTGCGGAGGGACTTGTTGTTCTCCCCATTTAGAAGTTTTTCTCTTTCCCTTCTCGGTGGCCGGCCAAAATAATGCAAGAAATATTCAACAGTTGAGTAAGAACATTCAATACCAATGGAAAAGTAGCAACTGAGAAAAGAAAATAAGAACATGCACAAAGTTAAAATGCAATGAATGAAAGTATGCAAATGCAATGAACAAAAGAAAAGAAAGATAAAAACAATGAGAAGTGAAATTTTGAAAAGTGGGAGAAGAAGAAAGTAAGAAAGGGAAGAAAAGAAATGGGAGGAGGGAAGAAGAAGAAAGAAAGAAGAAAAAGTAGGAATGAAATAAAGAAAGAAGAGACAGGGATGTGACGCGGATGCGTCGCCCATGCGTACGCATGGTGTGCAGTAGAAGGGATTGACGCGTACGCGTTGTCCATGCGTGCGCGTGGGAAGTAGAAAGGCGAAGGTGACGCGTGAGCGTCGATCACGCGTATGCGTGATATGTTTTCGTGCTACTCGCACAACACTTGTACAGTTCCATCACAACTCTATGATTTTTGTACTAGAGGCAGCATTAAAAGACGACGCGTGCATGTCAGCCACGCCCACGTGTGGATGGCTTGAAAACAAAGTGACGCGTACGCGTCAATGAGGCGCACGTGTAGGTTGGGTTGTGCACCGAGCACCCCACCCACACAGTTCCAGCGTAACTCTCTAGTTTTTGTACCAAGGATTGCAGCACGAGCATACGACGCGTGCGCATCGGTCACGCACATGCGTGGACAAGGAAAATTTATGGATGACGTGTACGCGTCAGCGAGGCGTACGCGCGGGTTGTTTTTTTTATAATAAACTAACAAGCTGAAACACAACTTCAACAAAATAAACCTAACTAAAATTGAAAATTCAACTTATTACCAATATAAATAAAAGGAAAAATAGAAAGAATTTACCATGGTGGGGTGTCTTTCACCTAGCACTTTTAGTTAAAGTCCTTAAGTTGGACACTTGGTGAGCTCCTTGTCATGGTGGCTTGTGCTTGAACTCATCTTGAAACTTCCATTAATGCTTGGACTTCCAATAAGCTCCAAAGTTCAACGTTAATGGCTCCAAACTTTGATGAAGTTCAACACAAGCTAAGGGCTCCCAAAATTGATCCTCTTGTATGCCGGGATCCCAAATCTTGTTTCTACACCTATCTTCAAGTTGATGATTAAAATCCCATCCGGGTGGTAAGCAAGCCGACTTCTCAATTAAGCATCCAAACAACTTTCTAGACCCAAGAAATATAGCTCTACACTAACCTTTGCCTTTAGACTTTGTGTTTTCAACCACAATGAACCGTGCATGATAACTCCAACCACTAACCATCTCCCTTTTGCTCTTAAAGCCACAAAGAGCTCTAAGTTGACCATACGTCTCAAGTAAACCATATTCAAGTGGGAAAGTAAAGTTTAAGGATAAGAATTTTACCCACTTGAATGTTGTGTTGGATGGTAATGGCTTGGGGAGAGGTGTTTTTAATGATCTTGCAAGCTCCACTCCCTTGTGCTCTTCCTTGATTACTTCCACCTCTTGGCAAGCTTCTTCAACTTCAATTCCTTGCTCACCAACTTCTTCTATACATTCCACATTGTTCAAGTCATGTGTTAGAGGTTGTGCTCTAGCCTCCTCAAAATCAATTTCACAACACAATGAGGAAGGTTCAACAATCTCAATAGCATATTAGTTGGTGTGGAATCATCTTCAATAATAGGATTTATCGCTTGCTCAACCTCTTTCAATCTCTCATCATCCACAATATGCCTAAGAGGTTGCATATTATCCTCTTCAACATCAAATTCATGCTCAATGGAAGAAGGTTCAACAACTTCCACAAAATCATCAATAACATCACTTGGTGTGGAAGTATTCTCAAGCTTGGAATCCACCTTTTGTTCAACTTCACCTAAACTTTCAACCACTTATTCTTCTTCTTCTTCTTCAATAATCTCCATAGTTTCCACTTGTTTCACAACACACTCCATCTCCTTATTCTCATGTTGAGATTCTAAAATCTCCTTCATGCTCCTTTCTTCGGTTGATTTTCCACATTCATTCGTGGAAATACTTGCTTGTGACATGTATCCCATGAGTCCACGGTGGCTTGAATTTTAGCAATGTTAGCCATGATAGTTTTGCGTGTTCTTTGGGCTTCCTCTTGCTCCTTTTGACGGATGATTTCTTGGAGCCGATCCATTGCTTCCTTGAGACGATCCATTGGCTCTTGTTCCACTTGGCTAACATAAGTAGGATCATATTGCTCTTGGAATAATGGATATGGACACTCTTCCATGGAGGGTTATGGTGGAAAAGAGATTTCATCTTGCGGTTGAAAAGGAGATGCATTAGAGTTGGGAGGTTAGAAGGTGCTTTGGTTGTTGGTAGAATGTGGAGGTAGACGGGATATAACTCTTGGAGCGTAGATGTGAAACTGGTAAGGATAGAGATGAGTGTGGTTTGAAGCTCTTCTTGCTCTTGAAGAATGATGCCAAGTGTATCATCCATAGGAGCTTGGTTGGAAGGAGAAGGTTTGTGAAGATAATAATATTGGAATTGCGGTGGTTCAATGGGTGCTTGTTCACAGGGCTCATATGGTGGTTGGTATGGGGGATATGGATTAGGGTCATATGGAAGTGTTTGGTGGTAGGGGGCTTGTGAGTATGGTTGAGGGCTATATTGAGGAGAGGGTTCATAGGCATATGGTGGTGGTTGTTGATAATCATAAGGAGGTCTATCATAGCCATCGGATCGATATGCATCTTGGAATGGCTCTTGCTTATAGTACGTTGAAGGAGGTTGTTGCCAAGATGGTTGATCATAAGCTTGAGGCTCCTCCCACCTTTGATTGTCCCATCCTTGATGCAAATTTTCATTGTAGCTCCCATTTTCTACAACATAGTTGCAACTACACTCATAGCCAAAGAGGTGAGAATTCATAATGAAAAGAGAAAATAAAAATAAGAACTAATAAGAAATGTGTAAATAAAGTCCTAAAACTAGCAAAAACTAACAAAGAAGCAAAAAGGCAAACATATTAACAATATTAACAATAACCAATAATAAGGCAAACATTTGCAATTTCCTGGCAACGGTGCCAAAATCTTGACAGAGGAAAATTGTAGGTAAAGAATTTCTCAAAATAATTTCGTTGCAAGTATAGTTCTAAACCGACAAGCAATCCTCGGTCAACATTTAAATTGTTTGTCACAAGTACAAACCCCAATAAAAATAAACCGAAGTATTCAAATCTTGGGTCATCTCTCAAGAAATTACAAGGAAGTGTATTTATTATTGGTTATGGGATTGTATATTTTTGGGTTTTGGGGTTGATAACAAGAAAATATAAATTGCGAGAAAAATAAACTAACAACTAAGAAAGGTCCTAACAAGGATTTCAAATATGAAGTCCTATCCTCATTATCATCATCAATTGTGATGGTAGATGCAAATCGCTTTAACTTAATTATCCTCTAACAAATGAAAGAAAGTCAAGCGAGCAAAATTGACTTAAGTTCACAAGTCCTAATCAAAGACTAGATTTAGTGAAGTTCAAGCAACTAGCAATTTTCGATCACCAATCAACAAAAATCAAGAGTCTCTAATTATTCAATCCAAGTCAAGAACCCAAAAATCTATTTTAAAATCCAACCAAATATTTTATCAAACACTTGGAAGGAACAAAATAAAAGCATAGAAAAGTAATAAGAAATAGTAAAATCTAAGCTTAAAAAATGCAAGGAATCAATAACCAACAATTAAAGAACGAAGCAATAAACATGAAATACCTCAAATTGTATTAAAAGGAAATTAAATCTAACAAGAAGAGTTCATAAACTAAATTGGGAAAATAAAGAAATCAACAAGAGAAGATAACTAAGATACTAGAACAATAAAAGGTAGAAGAAAACTAAATTAAAGCAAGATAAAATTCTGAAGCTAAGAAGAAATAAAACTAAAAACCCTAAAACCTAGAGAGAGGAGAGAACCTCTCTCTCTAAAAACCTACATCTAAAACCTAAAGTGTGTGAATGAATGAATTGTGAATCATTGTCCAGCTTCACTCTCCAACCTCTTGTCGTCATTTTTGGGCCTGAAGTTGGGTCAAAAGCAGCCCAGAAATTGCCCCTAGCGAATTCTGTTAATTGCAGCACGTGACGCTCGTCACGTGCACGCGTCAGCCATACGTACGCGTTGCTTAGACGAATTCCTAGTCACAAAATTTCTTGTATTCCTTCCACTTTTGCATGCTTCCTTTCCATCCTCTGAGCCATTCCTACCTTATAAAACCTGAAATCACTTAACGTACACATCATCGAATGGTAATAAAGGAGAATTAAAAATTAGCAATTTTAAGGCCTAGAAAGCATATTTTCAATCATGGCACAAAATTAGGAAGGAAACTTAAAAACATGTAATTTACATGAATAAGTGGAAAAATAATTGACAAAATTCACTCAATTCAATCCAAAATATACCATAAAATAGTGATTTATCAGGCTGCAGACTCCTTAATGGAACTTAGGCATTATGACTTGATAAACCCCGATTTCGTGATTTATCTTGTGCTTATTTTGGGGGATTTTACCATCTTTTTCCATATTTATTCAATGAAATAGCATGGTTTTGTGATTCTCCCTTGAATTTTGCTTAAGTGTAAAAACATGCTTTTTAAGCCCCAAACTGATAATTTTGATTCATTTTTATTCCATTCGATGCCTTGATGTGCGTGTTAAGTGATTTCAGGTTATAAGGCAAGTATTGGATGGAAGGAATGAGTAGAAAAGCATGCAAAGGGGAGAATGCATGAAGAAACAAAGATTGACAGTGTATCAAAGGACGCGCACACGCACAAGGCGCGCACGTGCAAAAGTGATCTCGCCCATGGACGCGCACGCATACATGCCGCGTCCGCGCGGATGAAGAAATTGCCAATCGACGCGCACGCGCCAATACTCTTACCTGGCCCACTTGAAGGAAAAACGCTGGGGGGATTTCTGAGCTGCCCAGGCCCAATTCCAACTTGTTTCTGAGTGTATTTCATACAGAATTGAAGTCCAAGCAAAGGGGGAGCAATTGTTTGAAGTGTTAGCATCATGTAGAGTAGTTTCTAGAGAGAGAAGCTCCCTCTTCTCTCTAGAATTAAGATTAGAATTTCTTAGATCTAGGTTTAATTCATGCTTTGATTTACTTATCCTTTACAATTTCTTGTTCCTCTACTCTTCCTCTCTCTAATTTTGTATTTCATTCTTGTAATTGCTTGCTTTGTTGTTGATGCACTCTTCCTTCTTCTATTTTTTTTAATACAATTTATGATTCATGTTCTTTTATCATTGATTTGCTTTATTGTTGTTTAATTCCTTGCAATTGAGTAGTGTAGATTTATATTCCTTACAATTTTACTATGCTTTCCTTTTATGCCTTCCAAGTGTTTGATAAAATACTTGGTTGGATCTTAGAGTAGAATTTTGTGTTCTTGGCTTGGGAAGGTAACTTAGGAACTCTTGAGTCACTAATGTCCAAGTGATTGACGATTGGGAGCCATTAATGCTAGATCTCACCAATTGATTAGGTGTAGAACTAGGACTTATGGACTTGGATTGATATAGCTCACTCGACTTTCCTCTACTATTAGTTAGGGGTTAACTTAGTGGGATTGATCCTTGCTAATTCTCATGTTGAGGTTAGTGATTAGGATAGAGATCCTTGACCACCTAACCTTGCCAAGACCTTTTTGTTAGTTTATTTTATTTGCCATTTATATTTCTTGTCCATCATCTCAAAAACCCCAAAACATACTCCAAAACCAATAACAAGGCACTTTATTGCAATTCCTAGAGAGAACGACCCGAGGTTTAAATACTTCGGTTTATAAAATTTAGGGGTTTGTTACTTGTGACAACCAAATTTTTGTATGAAAGGACTATTGTTTGGTTTAGAAACTATACTTTACAACGAGAATTCATTAGTGGAATTCTAGACCACACAAAAGTTCGTTCATCAAAATGGCGCCGTTGCCGGGGAGTTGCAATGGTGTTATGTTATTGGTTATTGTATATATGTGAATATTGTAAATAGGTTTACCTTTTGCTTCTTTGTTAGTTTTTTGCTAGTTTTAGGATTTAATTTTCTTGCTTCTTATTGGATTTTGTTTTCATTTTCTCTTGCTATCATGAATTCTCACTTTGGCTATGAGTTTGGTTCTAACTATGTTGTAGGAAATGAGAGCTTCAATGAGGATGTGTATCAAGGATGGGACAATCAAAGGTGGGAGGAGCCATATGTATATGATCAATCCTCATGGCAACAACCTCTACCAATGCACTATGAAGAAGAGCCATTCTATGATGCATATCAATCCAATGGCTTTGGTGAATCCCCTTGTGACTGGTGCACGAATTGTAAATCACACTTTTCACAATTCGTACCACTAACCAGCAAGTGCACTAGGTCGTCCAAGTAATACCTTACACGAGTAAGGGTCGAATCCCACGGAGATTGTTGGTTTGAAGCAATCTCTGGTTATCTTGTAAATCTCAGTTAGGAGGTCAATTATAATTATCAGTTGACTTGCAAATGAACAAGGGAACATAAAATAAATACTTTGTATGCAGTAATGGAGAATATGTTGGAGTTTTGGAGATGCTTTGTCTTCTGAATCTCTGCTTTCTCCCTGTCTTCTTCTTCACACACGCAAGGTTCCTCCTATGGCAAGCTGTGTGTTGGTGGATCACCGTTGTCAATGGTTACCATCCGTCCTCTCAGTGAAAAAGGTCCAGGTGCGCTATCACCGTACGGCTAATCATCTGTCAGATCTCGATCATGTCAGAATAGGATCCATTGATCCTTTTGCGTCTGTCACTACGCCCAACACTCGCGAGTTTGAAGCTCGTCACAGTCATTCAATCCCTGAATCCTACTCGGAATACCACAGACAAGGTTTAGACTTTCCGAATTCTCAAGAATGCTGCCAATGGATTCTAGCTTATACCACGAAGATTCTGATTAAGGAATCCAAGAGATATTCATTCAATCGAAAGTAGAACGGAGGTGGTTGTCAGGCACGCGTTCATAGGTTGAGAATGGTGATGACTGTCACGGATCATCACATCCATCATATTGAAGTGCGAATGAACATCTTAGATAGAAACAAGCGTGTTTGAATAGAAAACAGAAATAGTTGCAGTAATTCATCGAAACACACCAGAGCTCCTCACCCCCAACAATGGAGTTTAGAGACTCCTGCCGTCAGAGATTACAAAGTTCAGATCTAAAATGTCATGAGATGCAAAATAAATCTCTAAAAGTTGTTTAAATACTAAACTAGTAACCTATGTTTACAGAAAATGAGTAAACTATGATAAATAGTGCAGAAATCCACTTCTGGGGCTCACTTGGTGTGTGCTGGGGCTGAGACTTAAGCTTCTCACATGCTTGGGCTGTTTTGGGCGTTCAACACCAGGTTTTAACCTGTTTCTGGCGTTGAACTCCAACTTGTAACTTGTTTCTGGCGTTGGACGCCAGACTGCAACATGGAACTGGCGTTGAACGCCAGTTTACATCATCTATCCTTGAGAAAAGTATGGATTATTATATATTTCTGAAAAGCCCTGGATGTCTACTTTCCAACGCAATTGAGAGCGCACCATTTTAAGTTTCATAGCTCCAGAAAATCCACTTTGAGTGTAGGAAGGTCAGAACCCAACAGCATCAGCAGTCCTTTTTCAGCCTGAATCAGATTTTTGCTCAGCTCCCTCAATTTCAGCCAGAAAATACCTAAAATTACAGAAAAATACACAAACTTATAGTAAAGTCCAGAAATGTGATTTTTAATTAAAAAACTAATAAAAATATACTAAAAACCAACTAAATCATACTAAAAACTAAGTAAAAACAATGCCAAAAAGCGTATAAATTATCCGCTCATCACAACACCAAACTTAAATTGTTGCTTGTCCCCAAGCAACTAAAAACAAAGTAAGATAAAAAGAAGAGAATATACAATGAATTCCAAAAATATCTATGAAGATTAGTGTTAATTAGATGAGCGGGGCTATTAGCTTTTTGCTTCTGAACAGTTTTGGCATCTCACTTTATCCTTTGAAGTTCAGAATGATTGGCATCTATAGGAACTCAGAATTTAGATAGCGTTATTGATTCTCCTAGTTTAGTATGTTGATTCTTGAACACAGCTACTTTATGAGTCTTGGTCGTGGCCCTAAGCACTCTGTTTTCCAGTATTACCACCGGATACATACATGCCACAGACACATAACTGGGTGAACCTTTTCAGATTGTGACTCAGCTTTGCTAAAGTCCCCAATTAGAGGTGTCCAGGATTCTTAAGCACACTTTGTTTTTTTTTTTTTTTTTTGCTTTGGACCTCGACTTTAACCGCTCAGTCTCAAGTTTTCACTTGACACCTTCACGCCACAAGCACATGGTTAGGGACAGCTTGGTTTAGCCGCTAAGGCTAGGATTTTATTCCTTTAGGCCCTCCTATCCACTGATGCTCAAAGCCTTGGATCCTTTTTATTACCCTTGCCTTTTGGTTTTAAGGGCTATTGGCTTTTTGCTCTTGCCTTTTGGTTTAAAGAGCTTTTGGCTTTTTCTGTTTGCTTTTTCTTTTTCGTGCTCTCTTTTTTTTCGCATTTTTTTTTCTGCAAGCTTTGTTCTTCCCTGCTTTTTCTTGCTTCAAGAATCATTTTTATGATTTTTCAGATTATCAGATAACATGTCTCCTGTTCATCATTATTTCAAGAACCAACATATTTAACATTCATAAACAACAACTTCAAAAGACATATGCACTGTTCAAGCATTCATTCAGAAAACAAAAAGTATTGTCACCACATCAATATAATTAAACTAAGTTCAAGGATAAATTCGAAACTCATGTACTTCTTGTTCTTTTGAATTAAAAACATTTTTCATTTAAGAGAGGTAATGGATTCATATTCACTACTTTAAGGCATAGACACTTAAATACTAATGATCATGTAATGAAGACACAAACATGGATAAACATTTAACATAGAAAACAAAAAACAAAAAATTTAAGAACAAGGAATGAGTCCACCTTAGTGATGATGGCGTTTTCTTCTTGAGGAACCAATGATGTCCTTGAGCTCTTCTATGTCTCTTCCTTGTCTTTGTTGCTCCTCCCTCATTGCTTTTTGATCTTCTCTAATTTTATGAAGGATGATGGAGTGATCTTGATGTTCCACCCTTAGTTGCTCCCAATAATTGTGTGGAGGAAAATGTATCCCCTGAGGTATCTCAGGGATCTCTTGATTTGCAGTCAAATGTTCTACCACTGAGCTATAGACCCTTAATGGAAGCTTCTGTCTTCCCTTTCCTCTTTCTAGAGGTTTCTCTGGCCTTAGGTGCCATCAATGGTTATGGAAAAAAAAGAACTATGCTTTTACCACACCAAACTTAAAATGTTGCTCGCCCTCGAGCAAAAGAAGAAAGAATAGAAGAAGAAGAAGATGTGGAAGAATCTAGGATTATGAGGAGGGAAGGTGGGGATCCTGTGGGGTCCACAGATCCTGAGATGATCCTGTGAGGTCCACAGATCTTGAGGTGTCAAGGATTTACATCCCTGCACCAATTAGGCATGTAAAATGCCTTTGCATGCAATTCTGGAGTTTAAACGCCGAACTGATGCTTGTTCTGGGCGTTCAACGCCCAGATGCAGCATGTTTCTGGCGTTGAACGCCAGTTCTATGCTTGTTTCTGGTGTTCAGCACCAGATCCATGCTCTGTTCTGGCGTTGAACGCCAGCTAGATGCTCTTTACTGGCGTTTAAACGCCAGTAAGTCCTTCCTCCAGGGTGTGATTTTTCTTCTGCTGTTTTTGATTCTGTTTTTAATTTTTTTTTTATTTTGTGCTCCACATGATCATGAACAAAATAAAACATGAAAGAACAACAAAAGTAAAAATAAAATTAGATAAATAAAAATTGGGTTGCCTCCCAACAAGCGCTTCTTCAATGTCAATAGCTTGACAGTGGGCTCTCATGGAGCCTCACAGATGTTCAGAGTATTGTTGAGACTCCCCAACACCAAACTTAGAGTTTGGATATGGGAGTTCAACACGAAACTTAGAGTTTGGTTGTGGCCTCCCAACACCAAACTTAGAGTTTGACTGTGGGGGCTCTGGTTGACTCTGTTTTGAGAGAAGCTTACTATGCCTTTTTTCCATGTTTACAGAAGGATGTCCTTGAGTTTTAAACTCAAGGGAGTCCTCATTCAATTGAAGAACTAGTTCACTTCTGTTAACATCAATCACAGCTCTTGCTGTGGCTAGGAAGGGTCTTCCAAGGATGATGGATTCATCCTCATCCTTCCCAGTATCTAGGATTATGAAATCAGCACGGATGTAAATGCCATCAACCTTTACTAATATGTCCTCTACTTGTCCATAAGCCTATTTTCTGGAATTGTCTGCCATCTCTAATGAGATTTTAGCAGCTTGTACCTCAAAGATTCCCAATTTCTCCATTACAGAGAGTGGCATGAGGTTTATTCCTGACCCAAGGTCACATAGAGCCTTCTCAAAGGTTATGGTGCCTATCGTACAAGGTATTAGGAACTTTCCAGGATCCTATTTCTTCTGAGGCAATCTCAGTTGATCCAATGCATTTAGTTCATTGGTGAACAGGGGAGGTTCATCTCCCCAAGTCTCATTACAAAATAAATTGACATTCAGCTTCATGATTGCACCAAGGAACTTGGCAACTTGCTCTTTAGTAACATCCTCATTCTCTTCTGAAGAGGAATACTCATCAGAGCTCATGAAGGGTGTAAGGAGGTTTAATGGAATCTCTATGGTCTCTAGATAAGCCTCAGAGTCCTTTGGTTCCTTAAAGGAAAACTCCTTGTTGATCACGGGATGTCCCAGGAGGTCTTCCTCCTTGGGATTCACGTCCTCCCCTTCCTCTCTAGGTTCGGCCATGTTGACTATGTCAATGGCCTTGCACTCTCCTTTTGGATTTTCTTCTGTATTGCTTGGGAGAGCACTAGGAGGGGTTTCAGTGATCTTCTTACTCAGCTGGCCCACTTGTGCCTCCAAATTTCTAATGGAGGACCTTGTTTCATTCATGAAACTCAGAGTGGCCTTAGATAGATCAGAGACTAAGTTTGCTAAATTAGAGGTACTTTGTTCAGAGTTCTCTGTCTGTTGCTGAGTGGATGATGGAAAAGGCTTGCTATTGCTAAACCTGTTTCTTCCACCATTATTAAAGCCTTGTTGAGGCTTTTGTTGATCCTTCCATGAGAGATTTGGATAATTTCTCTATGAGGGGTTATAGGTGTTTCCATATGGTTCACCCATGTAGTTCACCTCTGCAATTGCAGGATTCTCAGGATCATAAGCTCTTCTTCAGAAGATGTCTCTTGAGTACTGTTGGATGCAGCTTGCATTCCATTCAGACTCTGAGAAATCATATTGACTTGCTGAGTCAATATTTTATTCTGAGCCAATATGGTATTCAGAGTATTAATTTCAAGAACTCCCTTCTTCTGAGGCGTCCCATTACTCACAGGATTCCTCTCAGAAGTGTACATGAACTGGTTGTTAGCAACCATGTCAATGAGTTCTTGAGCTTCTGCAGGCGTTTTCTTTAGGTGAATGGATCCACCTACAGAAGTATCCAATGACATCTTAGCTAATTCAGACAGACCATCATAGAATATATCTAGGATGGTCCATTCTGAAAGCATGTCAGAAGGACACTTTTTGGTCAATCTTTGTATCTCTTCCAAGCTTCATAGAGGGATTCACCTTCTTTCTGTCTGAAGGTTTGAACATCCACTCTAAGCTTACTCAGCTTTTGAGGAGGAAAGAACTTGGCTAAGAAAGCCTTGACCAGCTTATCCCAAGAGTTCAGGCTATCCTTAGGTTGAGAGTCCAACCATATTCTAGCTCTGTCTCTTACAGCAAACGGGAAAAGCATGAGCCTGTAGACTTCAGGATCTACTCCATTAGTCTTAACAGTATCACATATCTGCAAGAATTCAGTTTAAAACTGAAAAGGATCTTCGGATGGAAGTCCATGAAACTTGCAGTTTTGTTGCATCAGAGAAACTAATTGAGGTTTCAGCTCAAAGTTGTTTGCTCCAATGGTAGGGATGGAGATGCTTCTTCCATGTAAATTG
The DNA here is from genome assembly GCF_059453495.1 of Arachis ipaensis. Lineage (NCBI taxonomy): Eukaryota > Viridiplantae > Streptophyta > Magnoliopsida > Fabales > Fabaceae > Arachis > Arachis ipaensis. The sequence continues at coordinate 104,188,887 of NC_142438.1, read as the reverse complement.
GAATTAGGTGCAGTAAAGTCACCAAGCATCCTCCTTGCATTATTATTATTTTCGGCTGCCATCTCCTCTTCTTGTTCGAAAATTCCTGTAAGGTTGTCTTTGGATTGTTGTATTTTAACTTCTCTTAGTTTCCTTTTTAGAGTCCTTTCAGGTTCAGGATCTGCTTCAACAAGAATGTTCTTGTCCTTGCTCCTGCTCATATGACAAAGAAGGGAATAACAAAGAAAATATGGAATCCTCTATGTCACAGTATAGAGATTCCTTTGGGTGAGTAGAAGAAGGAAAGAATGTAATGTAAGGAAAGAGAAGGGAGGAGAATCCAAACACAAGGGTGAGGATAACAGAGATATGAGATGAAGAGAAGTATTAGTAAGTAATTAAATAAATAGAGGAAGATGAGGGAGAGGGAATTTCGAAAATTAATTTTGAAAAAGTGTTAATGATTTTCGAAAATTAAGATAAAATGAAAATTAAAATTAAAAATTGAAACAATTAATTAATTAAAAAGAATTTTTGAAAAAGAGGGAGGTATTTTCGAAAATTAGAGAGGGATAGTTAGTTAGGTAGTTTTGAAAAAGATAAGAAACAAACAAAAAGTTAATTAGTTAGTTGAAACAAATTTTGAAAATCAATTTTTAAAAGATAAGAAGATAAGAAGTTAGAAAAGATATTTGAAAAAGATAAGATAAAAAGATATTTTTGAAAAGATATGATTGAAATTAGTTTCGAAAAAGATTTGATTTTTAAAATCACAATTAATGACTTGATTCACAAGAAATCACAAGATATGATTCTAGAACTTAAAGTTTGAATCTTTCTTAACAAGCAAGTAACAAACTTGAAATTTTTGAATCAAAACATTAATTGTTGAAGATATTTTCGAAAATTATGAGATAAAATAAAAAAAGATTTTTGAAAAATATTTTTATAATTTTCAAAAATAAATAAGAAAAAAATGAAAAAGATTTTGATTTTTGAAAAAGATTTTGAAAAAGATAAGATTTTTAAATTGAAAATTTGATTTGACTCATAAAAACAACTAGATTTTAAAAATTTTTGAAAAAGTCAATCCAAATTTTCGAAATTTATGAGTGAAAAAGGGAAAGATATTTTTTTGAATTTTGAATTTTTAATGAAGAAAGAAAAAAACATGAAAAAGACTTAATGTATGAAAATTTTGGATTAAAACATGTGATGTATGCAAGAACACTATGAATGTAAGACCCAGAACTTTTGAAAAGTCTTATTATGATCAAGTCTCAAATCATATAGTTATTTATAGCCTTAATTTCGGAAATCATTTTATTAAAGATAATTAAGGCAAGTTTTGATTTATTGAATTTGAGATAAGATATGGTTATTATCCAATTTCACAATTATTGGATTATTTTCTATATTCAGAGTATAAAGTTGGTAGTTGTGAAATAATAAGGATTTCTATATGATTTGAATTAAATAAGTAATATTTTCAATATTAATACTGATACTTTGGAAAATAAGGGATTTAATTATATTACTTCTAATTATTTGATTTGGATATTTTATTGAAAATAATTTGTGAAATTGGTGAGCAAATAGTATTTTCTATATATAATTAGTGTTGGATTTAAATTGGGTTTCAATTACTATATTACCCTATTTTTAAGTAAAATTACTAAAATGCCCTTAACCCTAATTTTTGAAAATGAACCCTAACCTTGAAAAACCCTACCCGGTAACCCAGTTCCCCTAAACCCAACACACACAGCCGCACCTAACGCTATGGCAGTAGCAGCTACAAACAAAACGAAGAACAAAAGAAGAAGGGGTTAGGAGGAAACGGGAAGAAGTAGAGAGGGGAGGATCTCTGACTGTTGATCGGAGGAGAGCGAAGGGGACCTCGCCGCCGTGTTCAGCCCACTGCGTGCCCCGCCGCGCCTCGCCGCCCTTGCCGTCGCGGAGGAGAGAACACAAGGAAGAGACTGCGCCGCGCGCTGGGCTTCACCACCGCCATCGCGCCGTCGTCTGGCCGAGGAGGAAGAAGAGCATCGCGCCACACCGTCGCGTCGCGCCCTGCTATCGCCGCCTGTGCTGCAGCCCTTCGCGTTTTGCGCCGTCGTGAGTCGCGACCAGAGGGGAGAGAGAGACCATGAGAGGGACGTGGAGTCGGCGTCGAGCAGGGAGACACTCGCCGCTGCCGTCGCGCTCTGTCGTGTGCCGTCACTGCTGTCTGAGCAGTCATCATCCCCTCCGTCCTGCTGCTCTGGTCCGCCGCCGCCACTGCTGGAGGTCCGTCCGATCTGATCCGAAGGGAAGAAAGAGGTCCAAGCCGCCGCTGCTACTTGCGTTGTGAGCTGCTGCACCAGCCACCGCCGCAGGTGTCGCCGCTGGAGAAGGGAGCTGCGCCTCTGTGTTCCTGGCAGCCGGGAGTGGTTCCGTGACTTCTGGGACCATCGCCAAAGCCTCTGGCTGTTTCTGCCGTCACCGAAAAATCCTGCCGGTAAGGTTTTAAGTATTGGGTTTCGTTTCTCCTGAGTTTCTGGAAACGTTACAATCACTGTATATTGATTTCAGTCGCCGGAGTCGGATCACCGTTGCCGCCTAGGATGGCTTATGGGGCTGCCGCCGAACCAGTTCGGAGACCGCCGCTATTTCGGTTCAGCCGTTCCTTCGGTTCGGTAAGCGTTTTAATTTGAAAGCCCTTTGTTACTGTTCCGTTATCTCACGCTGAGTTTTGTGGTGTCAATTGCTATAAGATTGAGTTTCGATTGTTGTATGTTGCGAATAGTGTTACCTTGGTTATTGCGAGAGTGGCTGGGAGCTGAGGTTTTGGTTGCCGTCAGTTCGGGTTGAGCCGGAAAGGACTCTGTGAGACTTTTGGGTTTATGGATTTGCGTTTTGAGGTAGGGACGCTTTCCAAAAACTATAGTTTATTGTTGGAATTATTACATATGGGTACTGATGTGAAATATTGTGTATTTGGTGATTGTATCTGCCTTATGTATTATTTGATTGACTCGAATGACTATGGATGTTGGTTTGGCCGAATTGTTGTGTGGCTTGTGAAATGTAATGTTTGAAGTTGATTCTTTAAAGATTTGAAATGAGTTTAATCCGTTGAGGATTGGTTTGAATTGAGTCAATTATTTTGATGATGTGAAAGATAGAATACTCTCGAAATTCAGCCTGGGTTGCTTTAATTGATTTGGTTTTGATAAATGATTTATTGCTGAACCGATTCTTTAAAGCTTTAGAAATGAGTTAAATCGGTTGATATTGAGTTGATTTTTGAAATGGCTTCCTTGAGATATGCCACTGAGGCGACTGTTGGATTTAGCTTGCTTTTGAATTGATTTCTGGTTTTGAGCTGTTGAAAAGGAATGAGAAACGGTTTAGTTGGGACCCGAACCGGGTGGCAAAAGTCCAAATTTTAGGGGAGGTGCTGCCGAAATTTCTATAGAATCCGAGTCCTTATTTGAAATGTTAATTGGGGAATTTTGAGTTTAATGCCTTTCCTATCTATTTTGAGGATTGTGAAATTATGTCTTCTTTTATTACCTTTACTTAGAACAATTAAGAAAGCAATGAAGTTATGCTTTGAAAGAATTATTGAAAAGAGAATCATGATTTCTCCTTATTTTCCAAGAAGAACAGTATGTCTTTGGGTACAAGTCATTCGAAAGAGAATTTTGCTTTGAGGCTGTTTTAAAAGGTAAAATGGGTTTATATTTTTCTCTATTAAACACAAAGATTGTCCCTTGGGAGAGTTTTCGTGATTTTAAAAGGAATTGGATTTCGATTGATGAGCCTCATTATTTTGACGTTTTAAATAAGATTCAAAGTATCTTTTGAACTCTAGTTTAACACAACAAAAATGATTCTCTTATCAGTTTGAAACGCTTCAGATTTAATTATGGAATTGAAGCTGGTTTTGTTTAAGTAAAGGAAATGGTTTTGAAAGAAGTAAAGATTACGTGACTCGGTTTGGCTTAGATCCTATTTTCTTACTCAAATCAGAAAGCCAAGGTTTTAATGATTTTAAATGAATTTGGCGAAATGAGATATGTTATTCTCCCCTAAAGACTTGGGACTCTGCCGAGAAACTTTGTTATAAAATCCCATTGTTGAATGGATGATTTTGAATGTTTCAAAATAAATCTTTAACTTGCCATGGTTATGGAAGTTTGGAAAGAGGATGCCGAGAGTGGCATTGTTTTCAAAGGGGAATTTACCTTGAGTAAAAGTGGCTTATGAGCCTGAGATGATTTGAGAAATGAGATCTTTAAAGCCAAGGCTGAAAAGAGTTGAAACTCGATTTCAAAGTGAAATGAATTGAGAAAATGATTTATGGCTTAAATGCCGACTTTATGAATTTAATGATGTTGAATGGTGGAAGTGTTGTTTTGTTGTGAGCCGGAATGGCTGTGTATGATATGAATATTGGCTGGTTCTGGACTGAACCGTGAGCCGGATGGCTGAGATGGATGTTGATCCATGGATGAGATTGAATGCATGTTTATGTTGAATCATTGATAAATGTGAATGTTGCACTTCCACTATCTGAGATACGAGTTTCCCTGGGTAGTAGCAGTGACTAGCCACCACGTGCTCCAAGTCGAGAGTTGATACTCTGTTGACCCTATGTCGTAAGTGTGGCCGGGCACTGTGAAAGGCCCGGATGAGCTCGCCCCCATAAATATTCACCAGTGATGGTGATGGATAAATATTCACCAGTGAGGGTGATGGATATGGATCATGATTATGATCAAATTTATGATGAGTATAACTCGAATTGGGGATGCACGACAGAGGGACAGTCCAATGGTTAGCTACCAGGACTTGTCGGGTTAGCTCTATAACCGACAGATGATATCATCAGCCACTAGGGACAGGCATGCATCATATGCATTTGTGTGACATTGGTTGGGTGTGCATATTATACTTGGTTTGCCTATGTGATTAATTGCTAACTGTTCTACTTGTAATAACTGTTTGTTTATGCTTGAACTTCTTATCTGTGTTTGCATCTGGGACTCTGTTGGACTGTGGTGATTGGTTGATGGTTGGATTGTTTGGGCCTAGGGCCGTGGTTGGAATGAGATGAACCGATGGTTGATTTCGGTTTTGTGTTTCTGGTTTGGAATAAAATATGAAAGGCTATTTTGTTCAGTTTAGATAAACCGTTTTGAAAGGCTTTTGAGTTTTTGAGAATTGAATGGTTCCTCTTTCAGAAAAGATTTCCGACTTTACTTTTATTGTAAACCGTTGTTTTTGAAAAGAGGCATAAGACGGTTATTAATCACTGGTACGGTTTATCTTCACGTATCCTATTACAGTAATTCCCAAAAACCCTCTACTGAGAACCCTTTCGAGGATGATGTTCTCACCCCCCTACATTTTTCCCCTTTCAGGATATGGGCGCAGAAGTTACGAAGAGTTTATTTAGTTGTGGTTGAAATGCTCTGTATTGCTTTAGACTATTATTTGTACCCTCACCTTTATCTTGAGATATTCTGTAAGAGGGATAGGAATTGTATTGTCTAATGCTTGTAATATTATTTATATATATGTGTATACATATATGGATGTACTCTTTATGAGCTTTTGTAAATTGTATGGTATCCTGTGAGTGTACGTTATCGAACGAAAGTATTTTTGGGAGCGATGTTGCGGTTTAAAGTTTCAAACAGGCTCATATTTTAGTATTAAATAGTATAAGTGTCGTCGTAATATCCGAGCTATCAGAGTTGCGCAGCCGGAAGCGTGAGCTTTGGTAGTTAGGGTGTTACAATGAATGTCAAGATGAACACCAAGAACACTTTGAAGATCAAGATGAACATCAAGACTTTATTTTTGAAAAATTTTCAAGAAAAGAAAACATGCAAGACACCAAACTTAGAAATTTTTCATGCATAGACACTATGAATGCAAGAATGCATATGAAAAACAAGAAAAGACACACAAAACAATATAATATGAAGATCAATCAAGAAGGGTTATCAAGAACAACTGGAAGATCATGATGAATACAATGCATGAATGCAATTTTCGAAAAATGCAAAGAATTTTTTTTAAAAAAATGCAATTGACACCAAACTTGAAATTGACTCAAGACTCAAACAAGAAACACAAAATATTTTTTATTTTTATGATTTTATGATTTTTTTGAATTTTTCGAAAATTAATGTGAAAAAGAAAAATAAGGATTCCAAAATTTTTAATATGAATTCTAGAAATCTTGTGCTCTTTAGTCTAAAGCTCCAATCTGAGGGTTAGACATGGCTTAATAGCCAGTCAAGCTTTAGAATATACATCAGTCATACAATAGCAGATGGATTAGGAACAACTAGCTTGCTCTTGTGATGATGGTTTGGGAGCCTCAATCTAAAAGAATTTAGACATGGCTTTGCAGCCAGCCAGGCTCCAACATTTTTCATGAAACGCTAGAATTCATTCTTAAAAATTCTGAAGAAAAAATATTTTATTTTTTTTTGAAAATATTATTTTTTTCGAATATTAATTGGGAAAAACGAAAAAGAAGAAAATATTTTTGAAAAATTTTTTGAAAACTTTTTGAAAATAAAATAAGAAGAAAATTACCCAATCTGAGCAATACGATGAACCGTCAGTTGTCCAAACTCGAACAATCCCTGGCAACGGCGCCAAAAACTTGGTATGTGAAATTGTTACTCTGAGGTTGTAAAATTTGTTGTCCGTTCTCTCCCTGGCAACGGCGCCAAAAACTTGGTGCACGAATTGTAAATCACACTTTTCACAACTCGTACCACTAACCAGTAAGTGCACTGGGTCGTCCAAGTAATACCTTACGTGAGTAAGGTCGAATCCCACGGAGATTGTTGGTTTGAAGCAATCTATAGTTATCTTGCAATTCTTAGTCAGGATATAATATCAATAATAATTATTAGTTTAAATTGTAACAAGTGAAAGGGCATAAAATAAATACTTATTGTGCAACAATGGAGAATATGTTGGAGTTTTGGAGATGCTTTGTCTTCTGAATCTCTGCTTTCTCCCTGTCTTCTTCTTCACGCACGCAAGGTTCCTTCCATGGCAAGCTGTATGTAAGGTGTCACCGTTGTCAATGGCTACTTCCCGTCCTCTCAGTGAAAATGGTCCAAATGCTCTGTCACAGCACGGCTAATCATCTGTTGGTTCTCGATCATGTCGGAATAGAATCCCTTTATTCTTTTGCGTCTGTCACTACGCCCAACAATCGCGAGTTTGAAGCTCGTCACAGCCATTCAATCCCTGAATCCTACTCGGAATACCACAGACAAGGTTTAGACTTTCCGGATTCTCAAGAATGCTGACAATGGATTCTAGCTTATACCACAAAGATTCTGATTAAGGAATCTAAGAGATACTCATTCAATCGAAGGTAGAACGGAGGTGGTTGTCAGGCACACGTTCATAGGTTAAGAATGGTGATAAGTGTCACGGATCATCACATCCATCATATTGAAGTGCGAATGAACATCTTAGATAGAAACAAGCGTGTTTGAATAGAAAACCGAAATAATTGCATTAATTCATCGAGACACAGCAAAGCTCCTCGCCCCCAACAATGGTGTTCAGAGACTCATGCCGTCAAAGAGTATAAAGTTCAGATCTAAAATGTCATGAGGTGCAAAATAAATCTCTAAAATTTGTTTAAATACTAAACTAGTAACCTAGGTTTACAGAAAATGAGTAAACTATGATAGATAGTGCAAAAATCCACTTCTGGGACCCACTTGGTGTGTGCTGGGGCTGAGACTTAAGCTTCTCACGTGCCTGGGCTGTTTTGGGCGTTCAACGCCAGGTTGTAACCTGTTTCTGGCGTTGAACTCCAACTTGTAACTTGTTTTCGGCGCTGGAAGCCAGACCGCAACATGGAACTGGCGTTGAACGCCAGTTTACATCGTCTATCCTTGAGCAAAGTTTAAACTATTATATATTGCTGGAAAGCCCTGGATGTCTACTTTCCAACTCAATTGGAAGCGTGCCATTTTGAGTTCTGTAGCTCCAGAAAATCCACTTTGAGTGCAGGGAGGTCAGAATCCAACAGCATCAGCAGTCCTTCTTCTACCTCTGAATCTGATTTTTGCTCAAGTCCCTCAATTTCAGCCAGAAAATACCTGAAATCACATAAAAACACACAAACTTATAGTAAAGTCCAAAAATGTGAATTTAACATAAAAACTAATAAAAACATCCTTAAAAGTAACTAAATCCTACTAAAAACATACTAAAAACAATGCCAAAAGCGTATAAATTATCCGCTCATCACAACACCAAACTTAAATTGTTGCTTGTCCCCAAGCAACTGAAAATCAAATAGGATAAAAAGAAGAGAATATACTATAAATTCTAAAATATCAATGAAACATAGCTCCAATCAGATGAGCGGGACTTGTAACTTTTTACCTCTTGAATAGTTTTGGCATCTCACTTTATCCATTGAGGTTCAGAATGATTGGCATCTATAGGAACTCAGAGTTCAGATAGTGTTATTGATTCTCCTAGTTCAGTATGTTGATTCTTGAACACAGCTACTTTATGAGTCTTGGTCGTGGCCCTAAGCACTTTGTTTTCCAGTATTACCACCGGATACATAAATGCCACAGACACATAATTGGGTGAACCTTTTCAGATTGTGACTCAGCTTTGCTAAAGTCCCTAATTAGAGGTGTCCAGGGTTCTTAAGCACACTCTTTTTTTGCTTTGGACCTTGACTTTAACCGCTTAGTCTCAAGTTTTCACTTGACACCTTCACGCCACAAGCACATGGTTAGGGACAGCTTGGTTTAGCCGCTTAAGCCAGGATTTTATTCCTTTAGGCCCTCCTATCCACTGATGCTCAAAGCCTTGGGATCCTTTTTATTACCCTTGCCTTTTGGTTTTAAGGGTTATTGGCTTTTTGCTCTTGCCTTTTGGTTTTAAGAGCTTTTGGCTTTTCTGCTTGCTTTTTCTTTTTCTTTCTATATTTTTTTTTGCCATTTTTCTTTTATATTTTTTTCTGCAAGCTTTTGTATTCACTACTTTTTCTTGCTTCAAGAATCATTTTTATGATTTTTCAGATTATCAAATAACATGTCTCCTGTTCATCATTCTTTCAAGAGCCAACATATTTAACATTCATAAACAACAACTTCAAAAGACATATGCACTGTTCAAGCATTCATTCAGAAAATAAAAAGTATTGTCACCACATCAATATAATTAAACTAAGTTCAAGGATAAATTCGAAACTCATGTACTTCTTGTTCTTTTGAATTAAAAAAATTTTTCATTTAAGAGAGGTGATGGATTCATATTCACTACTTTAAGGCATAGACACTTAGACACTAATGATCATATAATAAAGGCACAAACATAGATAAACATTTAACATAAGAAAACGAAAAACAGAAAATTTAAGAACAAGGAATGAGTCCACCTTAGTGATGGTGGCGTTTCCTTCTTGATGAACCAATGATGTCCTTGAGCTCTTCTATGTCTCTTTCTTGTCTTTGTTGCTCCTCCCTCATAGCTCTTTGATCTTCTCTAATTTCATGGAGGATGATGGAGTGCTCTTGATGTTCCACCCTTAGTTGTCCCATGTTGGAACTTAGTTCTCCTAGGGAGGTGTTGATTTGCTCCCAAAAATTCTGTGGAGGAAAGTGCATCCCTTGAGGTATCTCAGGGATTTCTTGATGATGAGCTTCCTCACGTGTTTCTTGAGCTCCATGAGTGGGCTCTCTTGTTCTCTCCATCCTTTTCTTAGTGATGGGCTTCTCTTCCTCAATGGGAATGTCTCCTTCTATGAAAGCTCCAGCTGAGTAACATAGATGGCAAATAAGATGAGGGAAAGCTAGCCTTGCCAAGGGGGAGGGCTTTTCGGCTATTCTGTAGAGTTCAAGGGAGATGACTTCATGAACTTCTACTTCCTCTCCAATCATGATGCTATGAATCATGATGGCTCGATCCACAGTAACTTTAGATCGGTTGCTAGTGGGAATGATGGAGCGTTGGATGAACTCCAACCATCCTCTAGCCACAGGCTTGAGGTCCAGTCTTCTAAGTTGAACCGGTTTGCCTTTTGAGTCAATCTTCCATTGAGCTCCTTCCACACATATGTCCATAAGGACTTGGTCCAACCTTTGATCAAAGTTGACCCTTCTAGTATAGGGGCGTGCATCTCCTTGCATCATAGGCAAGTTAAACGCCAACCTCACATTTTCCGGACTAAAATCTAAGTATTTCCCCCGAACCATGGTGAGATAATTCTTTGGGTTCGGGTTCTTACTTTGATCATGGTTCCTAGTGATCCATGCATTAGCATAGAACTCTTGAACCATTAGATTTCCGACTTGTTGGAAGGGTTTTGTTAGAACTTCCCAACCTCTTCTTTGGATTTCATGTCAGATTTCCGGATACTCATTTCTCTTGAGTTTGAAAGGGACCTCGGGGATCACCTTCTTCTTGGCCACAACATCATAGAAGTGGTCTTGATGGGCTTTGGAGATGAATCTTTCCATCTCCCATGACTCGGAGGTGGAAGCTTTTGTCTTCCCTTTCCCTTTTCTAGAGGATTCTCCGGTCTTAGGTGCCATGGTAATGGAAAAACAAAAAGCTTTATGCTTTTACCACACCAAACTTAGAATATTGCTCGCCCTCGAGTAAGAAAAGAAAGAATAGATGAAGAAGAAGAAGAAATGGAGGAGAGGGAGAGAGAGATGTGTTTCGGCCAAGAAGAGGAGGAGGGGGTTGTGTTGTGTGAAATTGAAGAAGAATGGAGGGGTTTATATAGTGAAGGGAGAGGGGTTAGGTTCGGCCATTTAGGGTGGGTTTGGGTGGGAAAGTGATTTTGAATTTTGAAGGTAGGTTGGGTGTATGAAGTAGGTTTATGGGGAAGAGTGGGTGGAAGTGAGTGGTGAATAGGTAATAGGGAAGAGAGCTTGAGGTGATTGGTGAGGGTTTTGGGGAAGGGTGTTTATTGGGAAGAGAGGATGAACATTGAGAAGAGGGAAGAATATGAGTGGAGGTAGGTGGGGATCCTGTGGGGTCCACAGATGCTGAGATGATCCTGTGGGGTCCACAGATCCTGAGGTGTCAAGGAATTGCATCCCTGCACCAATTAGGCATGTAAAATGCCTTTGCATGCAATTCTGGTGTTTAAACGCCGAATTGATGCTTGTTCTGGGCGTTCATCGCCCAGATGCAGCATGTTTCTGGCGTTGAACGCCAGTTCTATGCTTGTTTCTGGCATTCAGCGCCAGCTTTCCTCAGTGTGCATTTCTGGCGTTTGAATGCCAGGATGCTGCTTGTTTTGGGCGTTCAACGCCAGATCCATGCTCTGTTCTGGCGTTGAACTCCAGTAAGCCCATCCTCCAGGGTGTGATTTTTCTTCTGCTATTTTTGATTCTGTTTTTTATTTTTCTATTTATTTTGTGACTCCACATGATCATGAACCTAATAAAACATGAAAGAACAACAAAAATAAAAATAAAATTACATAAATAAAAATTGGGTTGCCTCCCAACAAGCGCTTCTTTAATGTCAATAGCTTGACAGTGGGCTCTCATGGAGCCTTACAGATGTTCAGAGCATTGTTGAGACTCCCCAACACCAAACTTAGAGTTTGGATATGGGAGTTCAACACCAAACTTAGAGTTTGGTTGTGGCCTCCCAACACCAAACTTAGAGTTTAACTGTGGGGGCTCTGGTTGACTCTGTTTTGAGAGAAGCTTACTGTGCCTCTTTTCCATGTTTACAGAAGGATGTCCTTGAGTTTTAAACTCAAGGGAGTCCTCATTCAATTGAAGGACTAGTTCACCTCTGTTAACATCAATCACAGCTCTTGCTGTGGCTAGGAAGTGTCTTCCAAGGATGATGGATTCATCCTCATCCTTCCCAGTATCTAAGATTATGAAATCAGCAGGGATGTAAAGGCCTACAACCTTTACTAACATGTCCTCTACTTGTCCATAAGCCTGTTTTCTGGAATTATCTGCCATCTCTAATGAGATTTTAGCAGCTTGTACCTCAAAGATTCCCAGTTTCTCCATTACAGAGAGTGGCATGAGGTTTATTCCTGACCCAAGGTCACATAGAGCCTTCTCAAAGGTCATGGTGCCTATGGTACAAGGTGTTAGGAACTTTCCAGGATCCTGTTTCTTCTGAGGCAATCTCAGTTGATCCAATGCATTTAGTTCATTGGTGAACAGGGGAGGTTCATCTCCCCAAGTCTCATTACCAAATAAATTGGCATTCAACTTCATGATTGCACCAAGGAACTTGACAACTTGCTCTTTAGTAACATCCTCATTCTCTTCTGAAGAGGAATACTCATCAGAGCTCATGAAGGGTGTATGGAGGTTTAATGGAATCTCTATGGTCTCTAGATGAGCCTCAGAGTCCTTTGGTTCCTCAAAGGAAAACTCCTTGTTGATCACTGGACGTCCCAGAAGGTCTTCCTCCTTGGGATTCATGTCCTCCCCTTCCTCTCTAGGTTCGGCCATGTTGACTATGTCAATGGCCTTGCACTCTCCTTTTGGATTTTCTTCTGTATTGCTTGGGAGAGCACTAAGAGGGGTTTCAGTGATCTTCTTACTCAGTTGGCCCACTTGGGCCTCCAAATTTCTAATGGAGGACCTTGTTTCATTCATGAAACTCAGAGTGGCCCTAGATAGATCAGAGACTAAGTTTGCTAAATTAGAGGTACTTTGTTCAGAGTTCTCTGTCTGTTGCTGAGTGGATGATGGAAAAGGCTTGCTATTGCTAAACCTGTTTCTTCCACCATTATTAAAGCCTTGTTGAGGCTTTTGTTGATCCTTCCATGAGAGATTTGGATGATTTCCCATTAGGGGTTATAGGTGTTTCCATATGGTTCACCCATGTAGTTCACCTCTGCAATTGCAGGGTTCTCAGGATCATAAACTTCTTCTTCAGAAGATGCCTCTTGAGTACTGTTGGATGCAGCTTGCATTCCATTCAGACTCTGAGAAACAATATCGACTTGCTGAGTCAATATTTTATTCTGAGCCAATATGGCATTCATAGTATCAATTTCAAGAACTCCTTTCTTCTGAGGCGTCCCATTACTCACAGGATTCCTCTCAGAAGTGTACATGAACTGGTTATTAGCAACCATGTCAATGAGTTCTTGAGCTTCTGCAGGCATTTTCTTTAGGTGAATGGATCCACTTGCAGAAGTATCCAATGACATCTTAGCTAATTCAGACAGACCATCATAGAATATATCCAGGATGGTCCATTCTGAAAGCATGTCAGAAGGACACTTTTTGGTCAGTTCCTTGTATCTCTCCCAAGCTTCATAGAGGGATTCACCTTCTTTCTGTTTGAAGGTTTGAACATCCACTCTAAGCTTACTCAGCTTTTGAGGAGGAAAGAACTTGGCTAAGAAAGCCTTGACCAGCTTATCCCAAGAGTTCAGGCTATCTTTAGGTTGAGAATCCAACCATATTCTAGCTCTGTCTCTCACAGCAAAAGGGAAAAGCATGAGCATGTAGACTTCAGGATCTACTCCATTAGTCTTAACAGTATCACATATCTGCAAGAATTCAGTTAAGAACTGAAAAGGATCTTCAGATGGACGTCCATGAAACTTGCAGTTTTGTTGCATCAGAGAAACTAATTGAGGTTTCAGCTCAAAGTTGTTTGCTCCAATGGTAGGGATGGAGATGCTTCTTCCATGTAAATTGGAATTAGGTGCAGTAAAGTCACCAAGCATCCTCCTTGCATTATTATTATTTTCAGCTGCCATCTCCTCTTCTTGTTCGAAAATTCCTGTAAGGTTGTCTCTGATTGTTGTATTTTAACTTCTCTTAGTTTCCTTTTCAGAGTCCTTTCAGGCTCAGGATCTGCTTCAACAAGAATGTTCTTGTCCTTGCTCCTGCTCTTATGACAAAGAAAGGAATAACAAAGAAAATATGGAATCCTCTATGTCACAGTATAGAGATTCCTTTGTGTGAGTAGAAGAAGAAAAGAATGTAATGTAAGGAAAGAGAAGGGAGGAGAATCCAAACACAAGGGTGAGGAGAGCAGAGATATGGGATGAAGAGAAGTGTTAGTAAGTAATTAAATAAATAGAGGAAGATAAGGGAGAGTGAATTTCGAAAATTAATTTTGAAAAAGTGTTAATGATTTTCTAAAATTAAGATAAAATGAAAATTAAAATTAAAAATTGAAACAATTAATTAATTAAAAAGAATTTTTGAAAAAGAGGGAGGTATTTTCGAAAATTAGAGAGGGATAGTTAGTTAAGTAGTTTTGAAAGAGATAAAAAACAAACAAAAAGTCAATAAGTTAGTTGAAAAAGATTTGAAAATTAATTTTGAAAAGATAAGAAGATAAGAAGTTAGAAAAGTTATTTGAAAAAGATATGATATTGAAAAAAGATAAAAAGATATTTTTGAAAAGATATGATTGAAATTAGTTTTGAAAAAGTTTTGATTTTTAAAATCACAATTAATGACTTGATTCACAAGAAATCACAAGATATGATTCTAGAACTTAAAGTTTGAATCTTTCTTAACAAACAAGTAACAAACTTGAAATTTTTGAATCAAAACATTAATTGTTGAAGATATTTTCGAAAATTATGAGATAAAATAAAAAAATATTTTTGAAAAATATTTTTATAATTTTCGAAAATAAATAAGAAAAAAATGAAAAAGATTTTGATTTTTGAAAAAGATTTTGAAAAAGATAAGATTTTTAAATTAAAAATTTGATTTGACTCATAAAAACAACTAGATTTTAAAATTTTTTGAAAAATTCAATCCAAATTTTTGAAATTTATGAGTGAAAAAGGGAAAGATATTTTTTTTATTTTTTAAATTTTTAATGAAGAAAGAGAAAAACATGAAAAAGACTCAATGCATGAAAATTTTTGGATCAAAACATGTGATGAATGCAAGAACACTATGAATGTCAAGATGAACACCAAGAACACTATGAATGTCAAGATGAACATCAGGAACTTATTTTTGAAAAATTTTCAAGAAAAGAAAACATGCAAGACACCAAACTTAGAAATTTTTCATGTATAGACACTATGAATGCAAGAATGCATATGAAAAACAAGAAAAGACACAAAACAAGAAAATATGAGGATCAAACAAGAAGACTGGCCAAGAACAACTTGAAGATCATGAAGAACACTATGAATGCATGAATTTTCGAAAAATGCATAAAAAATTTTTAGAAAAAATGCAATTGATACCAAACTTAAAAATTGACTCAAGACTCAAACAAGAAACATGTCACAAACCAGAGTTGAACGCCAGAAACACGTTACAAACTGGCGTTCAACTCCAAGAATGACCTCTCCACGTGTAAACTTCAAGCTCAGCCCAAGCACACACCAAGTGGGCCCCGGAAGTGGATTTATGCATCAATTACTTACTTCTGTAAACCCTAGTAACTAGTTTAGTATAAATAGGACTTTTTACTATTGTATTTTCATCTTCGGATCATCTTTGATCAGTTTTATGCTATCTTAGACTTTCATGGGGGCTGGCCATTCGGCCATGCCTAGACCATTATCACTTATGTATTTTCAAACGGTAGAGTTTCTGCACTCCATAGATTAAGGTGTGGAGCTCTGCTGTTCCTCATGATTTAATGCAAAGTACTACTGTTTTCTATTCAATTCAACTTATTCCGCTTCTAAGATATCCATTCGCACCCAAGAACATGATGAATGTGATGATTATGTGACGCTCATCATCATTCTCACTTATGAACGCGTACCTGACAAACACTTCTGTTCTACATGCAACCAAGCTAGAATGAGTATCTCTTAGATATCTAATACAGGGGACCGAGTCCGACTTATTAGTATCTTCGTGGTATAAGTTAGAACCCATGGATGGCCATTCTTGAGATCCGGAAAGTCTAAACCTTGTCTGTGGTATTCCGAGTAGGATCTGGGAAGGGATGGCTGTGACGAACTTCAAACTCGCGAGTGCTGGGCGTAGTGACAGATGCAAAAGAAGGGTGAATCCTATTCCAGTATGATCGAGAACCTCCAGATGATTAGTGGTATGCGAAATTGTTACTCTGAGGTTGTAAAATTTGTTGTTCGTTCCCTCCCTGGCAATGGCGCCACAACTGGTGCACAGAACCATGGTCCAAACATAACTTCACAACTTCGCACAACTAACCAGCAAGTGCACTGGGTCGTCCAAGTAATAAAACCTTATGTGAGTAAGGGTCGATCCCACAGAGATTGTTGGTATGAAGCAAGCTAGGCTCACCTTGTAAATCTCAGTCAGGCGGATATCAAATGGTTATGGAGTTTTCGAATAATAATAATAAATAAATAGAAAATAAAGATAGAAATACTTATGTAATTCATTGGTTAGAATTTCAGATAAGCGTATAGAGATGCTTTCGTTCCTCTGAACTTCTGCTTTCCTGCTGTCTTCATCCAATCAATCTTACTCCTTTCCATGGCAAACTTTATGTAAGGGCATCACCGTCGTCAATAGCTACATCTCATCCTCTCTGTGAAAATGGTTCGATGCGCTGTCAGTACATGGCTAATCATCTGGAGGCATCACCGTTGTCAATGGCTACATCCCATCCTCTCTGTGAAAATGGTCCAAATGCTCTGTCACAGCACGGCTAATCATCTGAGGTTCTCGAGCATACTGGAATAGGATTCACCCTCCTTTTGCGTCTGTCACTAAGCCCAGCACTCGCGAGTTTGAAGTTCGTCACAGTCATTCAATCCCAGAATCCTACTCGGAATACCACAGACAAGGTTTAGACTTTCCGGATTCTCATGAATACCGCCATCAATCTAGCTTATACCACGAAGATTCTGATTAAGAGATCCAAGAGATATTCATTCAATCTAAGGTGGAACGAAAGTGGTTGTCAGGCACGCGTTCGTAGGGGAATGATGATGATTGTCATGTTCATCACATTCATATTGAAGTGCGAATGAATATCTTAGAAGCGGAATAAGTTGAATTGAATAGAGAAACAGTAGTACTTTGCATTAAATCATGAGGAACAGCAGAGCTCCACACCTTAATCTATGGAGTGTAGAAACTCTACCGTTGAAAATACATAAGTGATGAAGATTCAGGCATGGCCTCTCGGCCATGCCCCCAAAACGTGATCACAAGATCAAAAATACAATCCAGGATGTCAAATACAATAGTAAAAAGTCCTATTTATACTAAACTAGTTACTAGGGTTTACAAAGATAAGTAATTGATGCATAAATCCACTTTCGGGGCCCACTTGGTGTGTGCTTGGGCTGAGCTTGAATGTTACACGTGCAGAGGTTCTTTCTGGAGTTGAACGCCAGGTTGTAACGTGTTTCTGGTGTTCAACTCTGGTTCGTGACGTGTTTCTGGCGTTTAACTCCAGACTACAGCGTAGAACTGGTGTTCAACGCCCTTTTGCGTCATCTAAACTCGGCCAAAGTATGGACTATTATATTTTTCTAGAAAGCCCTGGATGTCTACTTTCCAACGCAATTGGAAGCGCGCCATTTTGAGTTTTGTAGCTCCAAAAAATCCACTTTGAGTGCAGGGAGGTCAGAATCCAACAGCATTAGCAGTCCTTCTTCAACCTCTGAATCTGATTTTTGCTCAAGTCCCTCAATTTCAGCCAGAAAATACCTGAAATCACAGAAAAACACACAAACTCATAGTACAGTCCAGAAATGTGAATTTAACATAAAAACTAATAAAAACATCCCTAAAAGTAACTAGATCCTACTAAAAACATACTAAAAACAATGCCAAAAAGCGTATAAATTATCCACTCATCACAACACCAAACTTAAATTGTTGCTTGTCCCCAAGCAACTGAAAATCAAATAGGATAAAAAGAAGAGAATATACTATAAATTCCAAACTATCAATGAAACATAGCTCCAATCAGATGAGCGGGACTTGTAGCTTTTTGCCTCTTGAATAGTTTTGACATCTCACTTTATCCATTGAGGTTCAGAATGATTGGCATCTATAGGAACTCAGATTTTAGATAGTGTTATTGATTCTCCTAGTTCAGTATGATGATTCTTGAACACACCTATTTTATGAGTCTTGGCCGTGGCCCTAAGAACTTTATTTTCCAGTATTACCACCGGATACATAAATGCCACAGACACATAATTGGGTGATCCTTTTCAGATTGTGACTCAGCTTTGCTAAAGTCCCCAATTAGAGGTGTCCAGGGTTCTTAAGCACACTCTTCTTTTGCTTTGGACCTTGACTTTAACCGCTCAGTCTCAAGTTTTCACTTGACACCTTCACGCCACAAGCACATGGTTAGGGACAGCTTGGTTTAGCCGCTTAGGCCAGGATTTTATTCCTTTAGGCCCTCCTATCCACTGATGCTCAAAGCCTTGGGATCCTTTTTATTTACCCTTGCCTTTTGGTTTTAAGGATTATTGGCTTTTTGCTCTTGCCTTTTGGTTTTAAGAGCTTTTGGCTTTTTCTGCTTGATTTTGCTCTCTTTTTTTTTCTATTTTTTTCGTCATTTTTTTCTGCAAGCTTTGTTCTTTGTTGCTTTTTCTTGCTTCAAGAATCATTTTTATGATTTTTCAGATTATCAAATAACATGTCTCCTTGTCATCATTCTTTCAAGAGCCAACATATTTAACATTCTTAAACCACAACTTCAAAAGACATATGCACTGTTCAGGCATTCATTCAGAAAACAAGAAGTATTGTCACCACATCAATATAATTAAACTAAGTTCAAGGATAAATTCGAAACTCATGTACTTCTTGTTCTTTTGAATTAAAACATTTTTCATTTAAGAGAGGTGATGGATTCATATTCACTATTTTAAGGCATAGACACCTAAATACTAATGATCATGTAATGAAGACACAAACATGGATAACATTTAACATAGAAAACGAAAAACAGAGAATGTAAGAACAAGTAATGAGTTCACCTTAGTGATGGTGGCGTTTCCTTCTTGAGGAACCAATGATGTCCTTGAGCTTTTCTATGTCTCTTCCTTGTCTTTGTTGCTCGATCCCTAGTGATTTTGGTGCTCCTATCCTTAGTTGCTCCCAATAATTGTGTGGGGGAAAATGTATCCCCTGAGGTATCTCAGGGATCTCTTGATTTGCAGTCAAATGTTCTACCACTGAGCTATAGATCCTTTACATGAATCTCTCCATCTCCCTTGACTTGGAGGTGGAAGCTTTTGTCTTCCCTTTTCTCTTTTTTTTTTTTTTGAGGTTTCTCTGGCCTTAGGTGCCATCAATGGTTATGGAAAAGCAAAATAAGCAATGCTTTTACCACACCAAACTTAGAATGTTGCTCGCCCTCGAGCAGGAGAAGAAAGAATAGATGAAGAAGAAGATGTGGAAGAAACTAGGATTATGAGGAGGGAAGGTGGGGATCCTGTGGGATCCACAGATCCTGAGATGATCCTGTGAGGTTCACAGATCTTGAGGTGTCAAGGATTTACATCCCTGCACCAATTAGGCATGTAAAATGCCTTTGCATGCAATTTTGGCGTTTAAACGCTGAACTGATGCTTGTTCTGGGCGTTCAACGCCCAGATGCAGCATATTTCTGGCGTTGAACGCCAGCTTCATGCTTGTTTCTGGCGTTCAGCACCAGCTCCATGCTCTGTTCTGGCGTTGAACACCAGCCAGATGCTCCTTACTGGCGTTTGAACGCCAGTGAACTCCTCCTCCAGGGTGTGATTTTTCTTCTGCTGTTTTTGATTCCATTTTCAATTTTTATATTTATTTTGTGACTCCACATGATCATGAACCTAATAAAACATGAAAGAACAATAAAAATAAAATTAGATAAATAAAAATTGGGTTGCCTCCCAACAAGCGCTTCTTTAATGTCAATAGCTTGACAGTGGGCTCTCATGGAGCCTCACAGATGTTCAGAGCATTGTTGAGACTCCCCAACACCAAACTTAGAGTTTGGTTGTGGCCTCCGAACACCAAACTTAGAGTTTGACTGTGGGGGCTCTGGTTGACTCTGTTTTGAGAGAAGCTTACTGTGCCTCTTTTCCATGTTTACAGAAGGATGTCCTTGAGTTTTAAACTCAAGGGAGTCCTCATTCAATTGAAGGAATAGTTCACCTTTGTTAACATCAATCACAGCTCTTGCTGTGGCTAGGAAGGGTCTTCCAAGGATGATGGATTCATCCTCATCCTTCCCAGTATCTAGGATTATGAAATCAGCAGGGATGTAAAGGCCTTCAACCTTTACTAATATGTCTTCTACTTGTCCATAAGCCTGTTTTCTGGAATTATCTGCCATCTCTAATGAGATTTTAGTAGCTTGTACCTCAAAGATTCCCAGTTTCTCCATTACAGAGAGTGGCATGAGGTTTATTCCTAACCCCAGGTCACATAGAGCCTTCTCAAAGGTCATGGTGCCTATGGTGCAAGGTATTAGGAACTTTCCAGGATCCTGTTTCTTCTGAGGCAATCTCAGTTGATCCAATGCATTTAGTTCATTGGTGAACAGAGGAGGTTCATCTCTCCAAGTCTTATTACCAAATAAATTGGCATTCAGCTTCATGATTGCACCAAGGAACTTGGCAACTTGCTCTTCAGTAACATCTTCATTTTCTTCAGAAGAGGAGTACTCTTCAGAGCTCATGAAGGGTGTAAGGAAGTTTAATGGAATCTCTATGGTCTCTAGATGAGCCTCAGATTCTTTTGGTTCCTCAAAGGAAAACTCCTTATTGATCACTGGACGTCCCAGGAGGTCTTCCTCCTTGGGATTCACGTCCTCCTCCTCTTTTGTGGTTTCAGCCATGATGGTCATTTCAATGGCCTTACACTCTCCTTTTGGATTTTCTTCTGTATTGTTTGGGAGAGTACTAGGAGGGCTCTTTTACTCAGCTGGCCCACTTGTGCCTCCAAATTTCTAATGGAGGACCTTGTTTCATTCATGAAACTTACAGTGGCCTTAGATAGATCAGAGACTAAGTTTGCTAATTTAGAGGTGTTTTGTTCAGAGTTCTCTGTCTGTTGCTGAGTGGATGATGGAAAAGGTTTACTATTGTTAAACCTATTTCTTCCACCATTATTAAAGCCTTGTTGAGGCTTTTGTTGATCCTTCCATGAGAAATTTGGATGATTTCTCCATGATGAGTTATATCTGTTTCCATAAGGTTCACCTAAGTAATTTACCTCTGCTATTGCAGGGTTCTCAGGATCATAAGCTTCTTCTTCAGAAGATGCCTCTTGAGTACTGTTGGATGCAGCTTGCAATCCATTCAGACTCTGAGAAATCATATTGACCTGCTGAGTCAATAGTTTGTTCTGAGCCAATATGGCATTCAGAGTATCAATTTCAAGAACTCCCTTCTTCTGAGGCGTCCCATTACTCACAGGATTCCTTTCAGAAGTGTACATGAACTGGTTATTAGCAACCATGTCAATGAGTTCTTGAGCTTCTGCAGGAATTTTCTTTAGGTGAATGGATCCACCTGCAGAAGTATCCAATGACATCTTAGCTAATTCAGACAGACCATCATAGAATATATCCAGGATGGTCCATTCTGAAAGCATGTCAGAAGGACACTTTTTGGTAAGTTGCTTGTATCTCTCCCAAGCTTCATAGAGGGATTCACCTTCTTTCTGTCTGAAGGTTTGAACATCCACTCTAAGCTTACTCAGCTTTTAAGGAGGAAAGAACTTGGCTAGGAAAGCCTTGACCAGTTTATCCCAAGAGTTCAGGCTATCTTTAGGTTGAGAATCCAACCAAATTCTAGCTCTATCTCTTACAGCAAAAGGGAAAAGCATGAGCCTGTGGACTTCAGGATCTACTCCATTAGTTTTAATAGTATCACATATCTGCAAGAATTCAGTTAAGAACTGAAAGGGATCTTCAGATGGAAGTCCATGAAACTTGCAGTTTTGTTACATCAGAGAAACTAATTGAGGTTTAAGCTCAAAATTGTTTGCTCCAATGGTAGGGATGGAGATGCTTCTTCCATGTAAATTGGAATTAGGTGCAGTAAAGTCACCAAGCATCCTCCTTGCATTATTATTATTTTCGGCTGCCATCTCTTCTTCTTGTTCAAAAATTTCTGAAAGGTGCTTGCTGGATTGTTGTAATTTAGCTTCTCTTAGTTTCCTCTTCAGAGTCCTTTCAGGTTCTGGATCTGCTTCAACAAGAATATTCTTGTCCTTGCTCCTGCTCATATGAAAAAGAGAGAACAGAAAAATAATAATAGGGATCCTTTTTACCACAGTATAGAGGTCCCTGTGTGAGTAGAAGAAAAGAAGAAGAAAAGATCTGAACTCAGAGAGAGAGAGGGTTCGGATTTTTGGTGAGTGAGGGAGAGATCTTAGTAGATGAATAAATAAATAGAAGGAGATGAGAGAGAAGGATTTTTGAAAATTATTTTTGAAAAATGGTTAGTGATTTTCGAAAATTAAAATTAAAATTTGAAACAATTTGTTAATTAAAAAGAATTTTTGAAAAAGAGGAAAGATATTTTCGAAAATTAGAGAGAGAGAGAGTTAGTTAGGTAGTTTTGAAAAAGATAAGAAACAAACAAAAAGTTAGTTAGTTAGTTGAAACAAATTTGAAAATCAATTTTGAAAAGATAAGAAGATAAGAAGTTAGAAAAGATATTTTAAAATCAAATTTTTGAAAAAGATAAGATAAAAAGATATTTTTGAAAAGATATGATTGAAATTAATTTTGAAAAAGATTTGATTTTTAAAATCACAATTAATGACTTGATTCACAAGAAATCACAAGATATGATTCTAGAACTTAAAGTTTGAATCTTTCTTAACAAGCAAGTAACAAGCTTGAAATTTTTGAATCAAAACATTAATTGATGATGTTATT
Organism: Arachis ipaensis; assembly: GCF_059453495.1. Classification (NCBI taxonomy): domain Eukaryota; kingdom Viridiplantae; phylum Streptophyta; class Magnoliopsida; order Fabales; family Fabaceae; genus Arachis; species Arachis ipaensis. Next base: position 104,166,075 of record NC_142438.1, on the reverse strand, counting down.
TTCGAAAATTATGTGATAAAGATAAGGAAAAGATTTTTGAAAAATATTTTTAAAATTTTCGAAAATAAATAAGAAAAATGAAAAAGATATGATTTTTGAAAAAAATTTTGAAAAAGATAAGATTTTTAAATTGAAAATTTGATTTGACTCATAAAAACAACTAGATTTTTAAAATTTTTAAAAAAGTCAAATCTAATTTTTGAAATTTTAAGAGAGAAAAAGGGGAAGATATTTTTTTTTATTATTTTTGAATTTTTTATGATGAAAGAGAAAAACATGAAAATGATGCAATGCATGAAAATTTTTAGATCAAAACAATGAATGCATGCAAGAATGCTATGAATGTCAAGATGAACACAAAGAACACTTTGAAGATCAAGATGAACACCAAGAACTTATTTTTGAAAAATTTTTTATGCAAAGAAAACATGCAAGACACCAAACTTAGAAATCTTTCATGTTCAGACACTATGAATGCAAAAATGCACATGAAAAACAAGAAAAGACACAAAACAAGAAAACATCAAGATCAAACAAGAAGATTTACCAAGAACAACTTGAAGATCATGAAGAACACTATGAATGCATGAATTTTTGAAAAATACAAAATGAATATGCAATTGACACCAAACTTACAATTTGACTCAAGACTCAAACAAGAAACATGAAATATTTTTTATTTTTATGATTTTCTAATTTTTTTTTTGTATTTTTTGAACGTTATTTGAAAAAGAAAAATAAGGATTTCAAAATTTTTAATATGAATTCAAGGAATCTTTCAATGTTAGCCCAAAGCTCCAATCAAAGGGTTGGACATGGCTTAATAGCCAGCCAAGCTTCAGCAGTACAAGCAATTCCCTAACATGTGGAAGCCTCAGTCCAAAAGAATTTAGACATGGCTCTACAGCCAGCCAGACTTCAACATGCTTCATGAAACTCTAGAATTCATTCTTAAAAATTCTGAAGAACAATATATTTTTGAAAAGATTTATAATTTTTTTGAAAATAAAGGAAAAATTTTAGAAAAATTTTTGAAATTTTTTTTTTTTGAAATTTTTTTTTTTTGAAAACAAAATAAGAAGAAAATTACCTAATCTGAGCAACATGATGAACCGTCAGTTGTCCAAACTCGAACAATCCCCGGCAACGGCGCCAAAAACTTGGTATGCGAAATTGTTACACTGAGGTTGTAAAATTTGTTGTTCGTTCTCTCCCTGGCAATGGCGCCACAACTAGTGCACAGAACCATGGTCCAAACATAACTTCACAACTTCACACAACTAACCAGCAAGTGCACTGGGTCGTCCAAGTAATAAAACCTTACGTGAGTAAGGGTCGATCCCACAGAGATTGTTGGTATGAAGCAAGCTATGGTCACCTTGTAAATCTCAGTCAGGTGGATATCAAATGGTTATGGAATTTTCGAATAATAATAATAAATAAATAGAAAATAAAGATAGAAATACTTATGTAATTCATTGGTTATAATTTCAGATAAGCGTATAGAGATGCTTTCGTTCCTCTGAACTTCTGCTTTCCTGCTGTCTTCATCCAATCAGTCTTACTCCTTTCCATGGCAAACTTTATGTAAGGGCATCACCGTCGTCAATGGCTACATCTCATCCTCTCTGTGAAAATGGTCCAATGCGCTGTCACTGCATGGCTAATCATCTGGAGGCATCACCGTTGTCAATGGCTACATCCCATCCTCTCTGTGAAAATAGTCCAAATGCTCTGTCACAGCACGGCTAATCATCTGAGGTTCTTGATCATACTGGAATAGGATTCACCCTCCTTTTGCGTCTGTCACTACGCCCAGCACTCGCGAGTTTGAAGTCGTCACATTCATTCAATCCCAGAATCCTACTCAAAATACCACAAACAAGGTTTAGACTTTCCGGATTCTCATGAATGCCGCCATCAATCTAGCTTATACCACGAAGATTCTGATTAAGAGATCCAAGAGATATTCATTCAATCTAAGGTGGAACGGAAGTGGTTGTCAGGCATGCGTTCGTAGGGGAATGATGATAATTGTCACGTTTATCACATTCATATTGAAGTGCGAATGAATATCTTAGAAGCAGAATAAGTTGAATTGAATAGAGAAACAGTAGTACTTTGCATTAAATCATGAGGAACAGCAGAGCTCCACACCTTAATCTATGGAGTGTAGAAACTCTACCGTTGAAAATACATAAGTGATGAAGATTCAGGCATGGCCGAGAGGCCAGCCCTCAAAACATGATCACAGGATCAAAAATACAATCCAGGATGTCAAATACAATAGTAAAAAGTCCTATTTATACTAAACTAGTTACTAGGGTTTACAGAGATAAGTAATTGATGCATAAATCCACTTTCGGGGCCCACTTGGTGTGTGCTTGGGCTGAGCTTGAATGTTACACGTGCAGAGGTTCTTTCTGAAGTTGAACGCTGGGTTGAAATGTGTTTCTGGTGTTCAACTCTGGTTCGTGATGTGTTTCTGGCGTTTAACTCCAGACTACAGCGTAGAACTGGCGTTCAACGCCCTTTTGCGTCATCTAAACTCGGCCAAAGTATGGACTATTATATATTGCTGGAAAGCCCTGGATGTCTACTTTCCAACGCAATTAGAAGCGTGCCATTTTGAGTTCTGTATCTCCAAAAAATCCACTTTGAGTGTAGGGAGGTCAGAATCCAACAGCATCAGCAGTCTTTCTTCAACCTCTGAATCTGATTTTTGCTCAAGTCCTTCAATTTCAGCCAGAAAATATCTGAAATCACAAAAAAATACACAAACTCATAGTACAGTCCAGAAATGTGAATTTAACATAAAAACTAATAAAAACATCCCTAAAAGTAACTAGATCCTACTAAAAACATACTAAAAACAATGCCAAAAAGCGTATAAATTATCCGCTCATCAATTAGCCATGCCGTGACAGAGTATTTGGACCATTTTCATAGAGAGGACGGGATGTAGCCATTGACAACGGTGATGCCCTTACAGAAAGCTTGCCATGGAAAGAAGTAAGACTGATTAGATGAAGACAGCGGAAAAGTAGAGATTCAGAGGAACGAAAGCATCTCTTTACGCTTATCTGAAATTCTCACCAATGAATTACATAAGTATCTTTATCTTTATTTTCTATTTATTTATTATTATTATTCGAAAACTTCATAAGCATTTGATATCCGCCTGACTGAGATTTACAAGATGACCATAGCTTGCTTCATACCAACAATCTCCGTGGGATCGACCCTTACTCACGTAAGGTTTTATTACTTGGATGACCCAGTGCACTTGCTGGTTAGTTGTGCGAAGTTGTGAAGTTATGTTTGGACCATGGTATTGTGCACCAGTTATTGGCGCCATTACCAGGGAGAGAACGAACAACAAATTTTACAACCTCAGAGTAACAATTTCGCATATGTCTCTTCCTTGCCTTTGTTGCTCTTTCCTCATAGCTCTTTGATCTGCAGTCAATTGCTCTACCACTGAATTATGGAAAAACAAAAGCAATGCTTTTACCGCAAAAACTTGGTGCACGAATTGTGAATCACACTTTTCACAACTCGTACCACTAACCAGCAAGTGCACTGGGTCATCCAAGTAATACCTTACGTGGGTAAGGGTCGAATCCCACGGAGATTGTTAGTTTGAAGCAATCTATGGTTATCTTGTAAATCTTAGTTAGGAGGTCAATTATAATTATTTGTTTAAATTGCGAAAAATAAAAGAGCATGAATTAAATACTTGTTCTGCAGTAATGGAGAATATGTTGGAGTTTTGGAGATGCTTTGTCTTCTAAATCTCTGCTTTTCCCCTGTCTTCTTCTTCACGCACGCAAGGTTTCTCCTATGGTAAGTTGTATGTTGGTGGATCACCATTGTCAATGGCTACCTTCCGTCCTCTCAGTGAAAATGGTCCAGGTGCACTGTCACCGCACAGCTAATCATATGTCGGTTCTCACTCATGCTGGAATAGGATGCATTGATTCTTTTGCGTCTGTCACTAAGCCCAACCCTTGTGAGTTTGAAGCTCGTCACAGTCATTCAATCCCTGAATCCTACTTGGAATACCACAGACAAGGTTTAGACTTTCTGGATTCTCAAGAATGCTGCCAATGGATTCTAGCTTATACCACGAAGATTCTGATTAAGGAATCCATGAGATACTCATTCAATCGAAGGTAGAATAGAGGTGGTTGTCAGGCACATGTTCATAGGTTGAGAATGGTGATGAGTGTCATGGATCATCACATCCATCATATTGAAGCGCGAATAAACATCTTAGATAGAAACAAGCGTGTTTGAATAGAAAACAGAAATAATTGCATTAATTCATCGAGACACAGCAGAGCTCCTCACCCCCAACAATGGAGTTTAGAGACTCATGCCGTCAAAGAGTACAAAGTTCAGATCTAAAATGTCATGAGGTACAAAATAAATCTCTAAAAGTTGTTTAAATACTAAACTAGTAACCTAGGTTTACAGAAAATGAATAAACTAAGATAGATGGTGCAGAAATCCACTTCTGGGACCCACTTGGTATGTGCTGGGGCTGAGACTTACGTTTTACACGTGCCTGGGCTGTTTCTGGAGTTAAACGCCAGGTTGTAACCTGTTTTGGGCGTTCAACTCCAACTTGTAACCTGTTTCTGGCGTTTAACGCCAGACTGCAACATGGAACTGGCGTTGAACGCCAGTTTACGTCGTCTATCCTTGAGAAAAATATGGACTATTATATATTTCTGGAAAGTCCTGGATGTCTAATTTCCAATGCAATTGAGAGCGCGCCAATTGGACTCTTGTAGCTCCAGAAAATCTATTCCGAGTGCAGAGAGGTCAGAATCCAACAGCATCAGCAGTCCTTTTTCAGCCTGAATCAGATTTTTGCTCAGCTCCCTCAATTTCAGCCAGAAATTACCTGAAATCACAGAAAAACACACAAACTCATAGTAAAGTCCAAAAATGTAATTTTTATTTAAAAACTAATAAAAATATAATAAAAAGTGACTAAAACACATTAAAAACTACCTAAAAACAATGCCAAAAAGCGTATAAATTATCCGCTCATCACAACACCAAACTTAAATTATTGCTTGTCCTCAAGCAACTAAAAATAAAGTAGGATAAAAAGAATAGAATATACAATGAATTCCAAAAACATCTATGAAGATCAGTCTTAATTAGATGAGCGGGGCTATTAACTTTTTGCTTCTGAACAGTTTTGGCATCTCACTTTATCCTTTGAAGTTCAGAATGATTGGTATCTATAGGAACTCAGAATTCAGATAGTGTTATTGATTCTCCTAGTTCAGTATGTTGATTCTTGAACACAGCTATTTTATGAGTCTTGGCCGTGGCCCTAAGCACTTTGTTTTCCAGTATTACCACCGGATACATAAATGCCACAGACACATAATTGGGTGAACCTTTTCAGATTGTCACTCAGCTTTGCTAAAGTCCCCAATTAGAGGTGTCCAGGGTTCTTAAGCACACTCTTCTTTTGCTTTGGACCTTGACTTTAACCGCTTAGTCTCAAGTTTTCACTTGACACCTTCACGCCACAAGCACATGGTTAGGGACAGCTTGGTTTAGCCGCTTAGGCCAGGATTTTATTCCTTTAGGCCCTCCTATCCACTGATGCTCAAAGCCTTGGATCCTTTTTATTACCCTTGCCTTTTGCTTTTAAGGGCTATTGGATTTTTGCTCTTGCCTTTTGGTTTAAAGAGCTTTTGGCTTTTTCTTCTTGCTTTTTCTTTTTCTTGCTCTCTTTTTTTTTCGCATTTTTTTTTCTGCAAGCTTTGTTCTTCACTCCTTTTTCTTGCTTCAAGAATCATTTTTATGATTTTTCAGATTATCAAATAACATTTCTCTTTTTTCATCATTCTTTCAAGAGCCAACAATTTTAACATTCATAAACAACAAATTCAAAAGACATATGCACTGTTCAAGCATTCATTCAGAAAACAAAAAGTATTGCCACCACATCAAAATAATTAAACTATTTTAAAATTTGAAATTCATGTACTTCTTTTTCTTTTTCAGAAAACAATTTTCATTTAAGAAAGGTGATGGATTCATAGGACATTCATATCTTTAAGACATAGACACTTAGATACTAGTGATCATATAGTAAAGACACAAACATAATTAAACATGAAGCATAGTAAACGAAAAACAGGAAAATAAGAACAAGGAGATTAAGGAATGGGTCCACCTTAATGAGGGTGGCGACTTCCTCTTCTTGAAGAACAAATGGTGCTCTTGAGCTCCTCTATGTCTCTTCCTTGCCTTTGTTGCTCTTTCCTCATAGCTCTTTGATCTGCAGTCAATTGCTCTACCACTAAATTATGGAAAAACAAAAGCAATGCTTTAACCACACCAAACTTAAAAGGTTTGCTCGTCCTCGAGCAAAAGAAGAAAGAAGTGGAGAAGATGGAGGAGATGGAAGTGTGTGAATGGGTGGGTTTGGGAGGGAAATGGTTTGAATTTGAATGGTGAGGTAGGTGGGGATCCTGTGGGGTCCACAGATCCAGTGGGGTCAAGGATTTAGCATCCCTGCTCCAATTAGACGTACAAAATGCCCTTACTGTGCAATCCTGGCGTTTAACGCCAGACTACTGCCTGTTTCTGGCGTTAAACGCCCAAATGTAGCCTGTTTCTGGCATTTAACGCCAGACTGATGCTTGTTTCTGGCGTTAAACGCCAGCTTGGTGCTTGTTTCTGGCGTTAAACGCCAGATAGATGCTTGTTTCTGGCGTTTAAACGCCAGAATGATCTTTCTCCAGGGTGTGCATTTTTCATGCTATTTTTTATTCTGTTTTTGATTTTCCATTTGTTTTTGTGACTTCATATGATCATCCACCTAAAGAAAACATAAAATAGCAATGGAAAATAAATAGATATAATTAAATAACATTGGGTTGCCTCCCAACAAGCACTTCTTTAATGTCAATAGCTTGACAGTGAGCTCTCATGGAGCCTCACAGATAATCAGAGCAAGGTTGGGACCTTCCAACACCAAACTTAGAGTTTGAATGTGGGGGTTCAACACCAAACTTAAAATTTGGTTGTGGCCTCCCAACACCAAACTTAGAGTTTGACTGTGGGGGCTTTGGTTGACTCTGCAGTGAGAGAAGCTTTTCATGCTTCCTCTCCATGGTTACAGAAGGAGAACCTTGTGTCTTATAGTTTTCAATGTCTGCAAACCACAGAGCTTCCTGAATAGCAAACAATTGCTCATCTGGAAAGGTTTCAGAGATCTCAGTAGGAGGGAGGGATGCTCCTGCTACTGGTTCTATCCGGGACAGGTGATCAGCTACTTGATTCTCTGTCCCTTTTCTGTCTCTTATTTCTATATCAAACTCTTGCAGAAGCAACACCCATCTTATGAGCCTGGCTTTGAATCCTACTTTGTGAGTAGATATTTAAGAGCAGCATGGTCAGTGTACACAATCACTTTTGATCCTACTAAGTAGGATCTAAACTTGTCAATGGCATAAACCACTGCAAGTAATTCTTTTTCTGTGGTTGTGTAATTTTTTTGGGCATCATTTAAAACACTGCTAGCATAATAAATGACATGCAGAAGCTTGTTATGCCTCTGTCCCAATACTGCACCAATGGTATGGTCATTGGCATCACACATTAGTTCGAATGGTAATGTCCAGTCTAGTGCAGAAATTACTGGTGCTGTGACCAGCTTAGCTTTCAGGGTCTCAAATGCCTGCAGACACTTTGTGTCAAACACAAATGGCGTGTCAGCAGCTAGCAGATTGCTCAGAGGTTTTTCAATTTTTGAAAAATCCTTTATAAACCTCCTATAGAATCCTGCATGCCCCAGAAAGCTTCTGATTGCCTTAACATTGGCAGGTGGTGGTAATTTTTCAATTACTTTAACTTTAGCTTGATCCACCTCTATTCCCTTGTTTGAAATTTTATGCCCAAGGACAATCCCTTCAGTCACCATAAAGTGACATTTTTCCCAGTTTAAAACTAGGTTGGTTTTTTGGCATCTTTTCAGAACAAGTGCTAAATGGTTAAGGTAGGAGCTGAATGAGTCTCCAAATACTGAAAAGTCATCCATGAAGACTTCCAGAAACTTCTCTACCATATCAGAGAAGATAGAGAGCATGCACCTCTGAAAGGTTGCAGGTGCATTACACAGACCAAAAGGCATCCTTCTGTAGGCAAACACTCCAGAAGGACATGTGAATGTTATTTTCTCTTGGTCCTGAGGATCTACTACAATTTGGTTGTAACCTGAATAGCCATCCAAAAAGCAGTAATATTCATGACCTGCTAGTCTCTCTAGCATCTGGTCTATGAATGGTAAAGGAAAATGATCCTTCCTAGTGGCTGTATTGAGCCTTCTGTAGTCAATACACATATGCCACCCTGTAACTGTTCTTGTAGGAACCAGTTCATTCTTTTCATTATGAACCACTATCATTCCTCCCTTCTTAGGGACAACATGGACAGGGCTCACCCAGGGGCTATCAGAAATAGGATAGATAATCCCAGCCTCTAGTAACTTAGTGACCTCTTTCTGTACCACCTCCTTCATGGCGGGATTTAGCCGCCTCTGTCGTTGAACCACTGGCTTAGCATCATCCTCCAATAGGATCTTGTGCATGCATCTGGCTGGGCTAATGCCCTTAAGATCACTTATGGACCACCCAAGAGCTGTCTTGTGTGTCCTTAGCACCTGAATTAGTGCTTTCTCTTCCTGTGGCCCTAAAGCAGAGCTTATGATTACAGGAAAAGTGTCACCTTCTCCCAGAAATGCATATTTCAGGGATGGTGGTAGTGGTTTGAGCTCAGGTTTAGGAGGTTTCTCCTCTTCCTGAGGAGTTTTCAGAGGTTCTTTTATTTCCTCTGGTTCCTCCAGATCAGGCTGAACATCTTTAAAAATGTCCTCTAGCTCTGATTCGTGACTCTCAGTCATATTGACCTCTTCCACCAGGGAGTCAATAATATCAACGCCCAGGCAGTCGTCTGATGTGTCTGGATGTTGCATAGCATTGACAACATTCAACTTAAACTCATCCTCATTGACTCTCAGGGTTATCTCCCTTTTTTGGACGTCAATGAGGGTCCGTCCAGTTGCTAGGAATGGTCTTCCTAGAATGAGAGTTGCACTCTTGTGCTCCTCCATTTCCAGCACTACAAAGTTAGTAGGGAAGGCAAATGGCCCAACCTTGACAATCATGTCCTCAATTATGCCTGATGGGTATTTAATGGAGCCATCAGCAAGTTGAAGACAGATCCGGGTTGGTTTGACCTCTTCAGTCAAGCCAAGCTTTCTGATAGTGGATGCAGGGATTAGGTTGATGCTTGCCCCAAGATCACATAGAGCTGTCTTGGTGCAGTTACCCTCTAATATGCATGGTATCATAAAGCTCCCGGGATCTTTAAGCTTTTCTAGGAAGCTTTTCAGAATGACTGCACTGCATTCTTCAGTGAGGAGAACTCTTTCAGTTTCTCTCCAATCCTTCTTATGACTCAAGATATCTTTCATGAACTTGGCATAAGAGGGTATTTGCTCAAGTGAAGAGTCCTGAGATAGTCTGCAAAGCGGGCAAATTGCTTATCCTGCTCCTCTTTACGGAGTTTTTGAGGATAAGGCATCTTGGTTTTGTATTCCTCAACCTTAGTTGCTGCAGGTTTATTTCCTACAGAGGTAGGTTGAGAAGCCTTCTTGAGGGATTTATTATCAGTACTTGCAGGTGTCTGATCCCTCACTGGCATTTGAAAGCCAGGGTTGGAAGCTGGAGTGGCATTGGACACCAACTCCTTACTTGTTCCTGGCGTTTGAACGCCAGAACTGAGCTTCCATTGGGCATTTGATGCCAACTCCTTGCCTGTTTCTGGCGTTTGAACGCCAGAGTTATTCTTCTCTGGGCTCTTACTGTCCTCAGAGGGATTTTGGATAGCCGGTTGTTCATTTCTTGGCTTCCTGCTGCCTTGAAGTGAGGTATTTAATATTTTCCCACTTCTTAATTGAACTGCTTGGCACTCTTCTGTTATTTATTTTAATAACTGCTGTTCTGTTTGCTTCAACTGTACTTCCATATTCAGATTAGCCATTCTTGTGTCTTGTAGTATCTCCTTGAATTCGGCCAGCTGTTTTGTTAGAAAGTCTAATTGCTGATTGAATTCTGTAATTTATTCTGCAGGACTGAGTTCAGCAGTTACTGTTTTAGCCTCTTCTTTCATGAAAGATTCACTGCTTAGGTACAGATGCTGATTTCTGGCAACTGTATCAATGAGCTCTTGAGCTTCTTCAATTGTTTTTCTCATATGTATAAATCCACCAGCTGAGTGGTCTAGAGAAATCTGAGCTTTCTCTGTAAGCCCATAATAGAAGATGTCTAACTGCACCCAATCTGAAAACATTTCAGAGGGGCATTTTCTTAGCATCATAAAGAGATTCATTATCTCCTTGTTTAAAGCCTTGGATGTCCAGCCTTAGCTGTGTCATCCATTTTGGAGGGAAGTATTGATTCAGGAATTTTTCTGTCAGCTGTTTCCATGTCCTTATGCTAGCTTTAGGTTACTTATTTAACCACCTCTTAGCTTGATCTTTTACATCAAATGAAAACAGTAATAATCTGTAGACATTCTGATCTACTTCCTTATCATGTACTGTGTCAGCAATTTGTAAAAACTGTGCCAGAAACTCTGTAGGTTCTTCCTGTGGAAGACTGAAATACTGGTAACTCTGCTGCACCATGATAATGAGCTGAGGATTCAACTCAAAGCTACTGACTCCGATGGAGGGTATACAGATACTACTCCCATATGAAGCAGTAGTGGGGTTAGCATATGACCCCAGAGTCCTTCTGGACTGTTCATTTCCACTTATGTCCATGATGGAAAAGGGGAGATGATGCGGATTGCAAATTAAATTTTGAATTTTAAATTTTTGAAATTTGAAATTCGAATTTTGAAATTTGAAAATTTGAATTTTGAATTTTGAAAAAGTCAACAATATAAGATAAGGATTTGAAAGAGATTTAAATTTTGAAAAGATTTAATTTTTAAGTTTGAAAATTAAATTTTGAAAATTAAATTTTGAAATTTGAAATTTTGAAATTTGAAATTTGAAATTTGAATATTGAATTTTGAATTTGAAATAAGATAAGATAAGATTTTGAAAAAGATATGATTTTTGAAATTTTAAAACTAAGATAAGATGAAACAAAAAGTTTTAAAATAAAAATCTGAATTTTTAAAGGAAAATTTCGAAAATTACTTAAAATAAAGAGAAAAGATATTTTTGAATTTAATGATGAAAGAGAAAAATAAACAAAAGACACAAGACTTAAAATTTTTAGATCTAATGCTCCTTGTTTTTGAAATTTTTGGAGGGAAAACACCAAGGAACACCAAACTTAAAAATTTTAAGATCTAAACACAAAGAAGACTCAAGAACACTTTGAAGATTCACAAGAACAACAGAAAGAACACCAAACTTAAAATTTTTAGAAAACTTCAATAAAATTTTCGAAAATTATAAAAAGATTAACAAGAAAACACCAAACTTAAAGTTTGGCACAAGATTCAATCAAAGAAAAATTATTTTTGAAAAAGATTTTAAAAAGAAGATACCCAATTACCAAGAACATAAACCAACGCTCTAGCCAATTGAGCAGTAAATGTAACACTTGTTTTAAAGAGGTATTTTTAATAACTAAAAATAAATTTTTTGAAAACTAATGTTTTGAGAAAGCACAAGTAAAACAAGAAAAGACACAGAACAAGAAAAACCAAAGATCAAACAAGAAAAATAAACAAGAACAACTTGAAGATCAAGGAAGAATAAAGAACACAAATTTGAAAATTTAAGAGAAAAAGATAAGAATGCAGTTGACACCAAACTTAAAACATGACACTAAACTCACGAAAAAAAATTAAAAATTAATAAAGAAAAATAATATATTTGAAGAATTTTTTTTTGAAAATAAATTAAAGGACTCAGATTTAATGACTCTATAGCAACAAAATAAATTATTCCTAATCTAAGCAACAAAATAAACCTTTAGTTGTTCAAACTCGAACAATCCCCGGCAACGGCATCAAAAACATGGTGCATGAATTGTGAATCACATTTTTCACAACTCGTACCACTAACCAGCAAGTGCACTGGGTCGTCCAAGTAATACCTTACATGAGTAAGGGTCGAATCCCACGGAGATTGTTTGTTTGAAGCAATCTATGGTTATCTTGTAAATCTTAGTCAGGAGGTCAATTATAATTATTAGTTTGAATCACGAAAAATAAAAGAGCATGAATTAAATACTTGTTCTGCAGTAATGGAGAATATGTTGGAGTTTTGGAGATGCTTTGTCTTCTGAATCTCTGCTTTTCCCCTGTCTTCTTCTTCACGCACGCAAGGTTTCTCCTATGGCAAGCTGTGTGTTGGTGGATCACCGTTGTCAATGGCTACCATCCGTCCTCTCAGTAAAAATGGTCCAGGTGCACTTTCACCGCACGGCTAATCATCTGTCGGTTCTCACTCATGCTGGAATAGGATCCATTGATCCTTTTGCATCTGTCACTACGCACAACCCTTGTGAGTTTGAAGCTCGTCACATTCATTCAATCCCTGAATCCTACTCGGAATACCACAGACAAGGTTTAGACTTTCTGGATTCTCAAGAATGCTGCAAATGGATTCTAGCTTATACCACGAAGATTCTGATTAAAGAATCCATGAGATACTCATTCAATCGAAGGTAGAACAGAGGTGGTTGTCAGGCACATATTCATAGGTTGAGAATGGTGATGAGTGTCACGGATCATCACATCCATCATATTGAAGCGCGAATGAACATCTTAGATAGAAACAAGCGTGTTTGAATAGAAAACAGAAATAATTGCATTAATTCATCGAGACACAGCAGAGCTCCTCACCCCCAACAATGGAGTTTAGAGACTCATGCCGTCAAAGAGTACAAAGTACAGATCTAAAATGTCATGAGGTACAAAATAAATCTCTAAAAGTTGTTTAAATACTAAACTAGTAACCTAGGTTTACAGAAAATGAATAAACTAAGATAGATGGTGCAGAAATCCACTTTGGGGCCCACTTGGTGTGTGCTGGGGTTGAGACTTAAAGCTTTACATGTGCCTGGGCTGTTTCTGGAGTTAAACGCCAGGTTGTAACCTGTTTTGGGCGTTCAACTCCAACTTGTAACCTGTTTCTGGCGTTTAACGCCAGACTGCAACATGGAATTGGCGTTGAACGCCAGTTTACGTCGTCTATCCTTGAGCAAAGTATGGACTATTATATATTGATGGAAAGCCCTGAATGTCTACTTTTCAACACAATTGAGAGCGTGCCAATTGGGCTTCTGTAGCTCCATAAAATCTATTCCGAGTGCAGGTAGGTCAGAATCCAACAGCATCAGCAGTCCTTTTTCAGCCTGAATCAGATTTTTGCTCAGCTCCCTCAATTTCAGTCAGAAATTACCTGAAATCACAGAAAAACATACAAGCTCATAGTAAAGTCCATAAATGTGATTTTTATTTAAAAACTAATAAAAATATAATAAAAAGTGACTAAAACACATTAAAAACTACCTAAAAACAATGCCAAAAAGCGTATAAATTATCCGCTCATCAGTCATATGGTGGTGTTTGGTAGTAGGGTGCTTGTTAGTATGGTGGTTCAAAGGTATGTTGGGGAGGCGGTTCATAAGCATATGGCGGGGCTTGTTGGTAAGGGGTCCACCATATTCATCATCTTGTTACGCTCCCTGGAATGGCTCTTGACCATAGTAATTTGGTGGGGGTTGGTTGTCACGAGAAGGTCCACCATAACTATTGTCTTGGCATGCATTGTGGAATGGTCGTAGTCCATGGTATCTTGGAGGGTGTTGTTGCCTAAAGGGTTGATCAGATCCTCGTGGCTCCTTCCATCTTTGATTGTTTTGACCTTGATGCATGTTCCTGTTATAGCTTCCATTCCTTTTAACAGCATTAGAACCAAACTCAAAGCGACGGGGGTGAGAACTCATAGTAACTAATAAAAATTAAAAATAAAAACAAATAAACAAGCAAAGGAAAATAAAATAAAATAAAATAAATAAGAGAAAAGGTTTGAAAAATATTTTTAAGATTAAAAAAAATAAGATAAGTTAGGTAAGAGAAGATAAGTTTTTAAATTAAAAGGTTTTGAAATTTAAATTTTTGAATTTAAAAATTAAATTTTGAATTTTAAATTTTGAAATTTGAATTTTGAAAAAAAAGTCAACAATATAAGATAAAGATTTGAAGAAGATTTAAATTTTGAAAAGGTTTGATTTTTAAAATTTTAAATTTAAATTTTGAATTTTGAATTTCAAATTTTGGAATTTAATTGAAATTTGAAATTTGAATTTGAAATAAGATAAGATAAGATTTTGAAAAAGATATGATTTTTGAAAAAGATTTGAATTTTGAAATTTAAAACTAAGATAAGATAAAAAATTTTAAAATAAAAATCTGAATTTTTTTTTGTAATTTTCGAAAAAAATCAATTAAAATAGAGAGAAAAGATATTTTTGAATTTAATGAGGAAAGAAAAAAAACAATAAAATGACACCAAACTTAAAATTTTTAGATCAAAACGAAGAAAACAACCAAGAACAACTTGAAAGTCAAGATGAACATGAAGAACAACTTGAAGATCAAGAAAGAACAAGGAACATTATTTTTGAAAATTTTAATAACTAAATAAAAACTAATAACCTCTTAATTTACGAAAAAGCAAAAATAAAAACAAATAAACAAGCAAAAGCAAATATTTATAATAACCAATAATAAGGCACACGTTTGCAATTCCCCGGCAACGGCGCCATTTTGATGAGAGGACTTTTGCTAGTAAAGAAATTTTTATAAAATTATAGTCGCGTTGCAAGTATAGTTTCTAAACCGACAGAGAATCCTTTCGTACAAAAGTTTGGTTGTCACAAGTAACAAAACCCAATAAAATTTATAAACCGAAGTATTCAAACCTCGGGTCGTCCCTCAAGGAATTGCAGGGCAGTATGATTTATTATTGGTTATGGAAAGAGTATATTTTGTTTTTGGGTTTTTGAAATAGGGAACAAGCAATTTAAATGGCAAGAAAAATAAATTAATAATAATAAAAGCTCTTAGCAAGGTATAAGAATTGGAATTTCTATCCTAGTTATCCTTATCAGGTGTGATGAGAATTGAGTTTTAATCCCACTTAGTTGACCTTTACTGAAGCAAAGGAAAGTCAAGTGAGCTAATCAATTTGATCCTCAAGTCCTAGTCAACTCCTGTGGAAAGACTAGCCTTCGAGTGATTCAAATCAATTAGCAACTCCAATTCCAATCAACAGCTGAGTTTGATAACTCAAGTGTTACCAATTACTCAACCAAAGCAAAAGGGAAAATAAATCTAAATTAAATTGAAAGCATCATAAATAGAATAAGACAATCATTAATCTGAAAATACCTCAAATAATATTAAATAGAATATTCAAATCTTGACATGAAAAGGTTCATAAGCTAAATTGGAACATTAACAAGTAAAAGCATTGGAATAAATAAAAATAGAAGAGAAACATTAATTAAAGGAAATATTGAACCTGGCATTGGAGTAATAAAAATAAAAGGAATCATAATCCTAAAACCTAAGAGAGAGGAGAGGACCTCTCTCTCTCTCTCTCTAAAACTACATCTAAACCTAAAAAGTGTGTATTATGAAAGTTGTAATTGGTCTTCCTAAGTTGTTGTCTGATACATGGATGCATTCCCTCACTTTATAACCTCTAATTTGTGTTTTCTGGGCCGAGAACTGGGCCAGAAACAGCCCAGAATTCGCTGGTTGCGAATTCAAACACGCTGATTTTTGTCACTGCGATACGTCCGCGTGAAGCACGCGTTCGCGTCACCTAGCTTTCCAACGCAACTAGAACCGCATCATTTGGACCTCTATAGCTCAAGTTATGACCGTTTGAGTGCAAAGAGGTCAAGCTGGACAGCTTAGCAATTTCTCCAACTTCTTGTATTCCTTCCACTTTTGCATGCTTCCTTTCCATCTTCTAAGCCATTCCTGCCCTGTAATCTCTAAAAATACTTAACACACATATCAAGGAATCTAATGGTAATAAAAGAGGATTAAAATTAGTAAAATTTAAGAGCAACGAAGCATGTTTTCAATCATAGCATAAAATCGGGAAGGAAATTGTAAAACCATGCATTTTGTATGAATAAGTGTGCAAAGACTTGATAAAAACCAATCAATTGAGCACAAGATAAATCATAAAATAGGGTTTATCACTTACTTACAGGTAATCCTTTTTTCTTCTTTTTTGGAACTTTAGTTTTTTCCAACGTTAGTGTTTAATATGTTGTTTTTATTTGTTGTGCATCTGTTGTACTTGTTGGAGATAAATGTGTATATCCAAAAAATACTATCATGAATTATTATTATTATTATTATTATTATTATTATTATTATTATTATTATTATTATTATTATTATTATTATTATTATTATTATTATTATTATTATTATTATTATTATTATTCCTTTTTATAAGAATAAACTTTTATAATTTATGATAGTGTCCTTAATTAAAATTAGAAATAAATAATTATGATAGAGATCGTAATAATGAGATATACGTTTTTTGAGTACTTTTAATTTAAATTGTTTTTAATCGTAGAATCACTAAAATTGGGACATTAGTGATTCGAGTAGATTAATATATATAAAATAGTCTTCATTGGATAAAGATTAATAGATCTCATTTATTAAATTATATATATATATATGGTATATATAGAGATATGACCATTGAACTGACTCACTTTGAGAATTCCTAATGGTTATAGTTACCGTATATTTGTCAATAGGATATTCTTATGATAAACATAATATTAGAATTTTCTTTTGACCTGCAACTATCATAGTAATTGACAATGTATTTATTATACTTTGATTCCGGACACCTAATACCCTACGGTGCTAGTTGAATGGACATCGGGTATGATTTAAATACTTGTAGAACTAATGATTAGTCAATATGGAATCCATCAACTATGGTAATAAGTTTGAGCTCTACAATTATAATGAATGAAATAAACAATGCCTTAGCCAAGGGGTTTGAATGAATTAAGAAATGAATTTCTTAAGTCATTCATAATTCATTATAATAATGGTAACAAGTTAGAGTTTTTCAATCAAACCGTACTCTAAAAGTTAGCCAAGAGCTGAAAAGATGGAAGGAGTTATATTTTTTGTTCATCTTGGGTTTTTAGTAAAAATATTATTACTTCATACTATCGGGTCATCAAGGAGTGTTGCTAGATGCCAACCTTGATTAGTAAATTTAGTATGACTAATTTACTACCCGCTTAGTATTGAACCTATGGGGTCACACACTAACGAGCATTCTAATCCTTGGTAAATAATTATTTAATTACTATTTTGATTTGATTAAATAAATAATTATGTTAATTCAAATAGAATATTATTATATTCTTTGCTAGTACCATGAATATAATAATATGATAATTGAGAATATTAAATAATTAATTATTTATTCTATGATGAGTTTTAAATATGGATAAGATCCTAACTGATTCTATTTCAAATTAAGTTGATTCATAAGATTTAATCCTAAAATCAGTTACCAATATTATATTATATATAGATGTATGTGGTAAAAGAAAAACACACAACTTTTTCGTCTACCTCCACATACACAAATATTCCAATTCTTAGTGAAGAATTGCTGGTGCAAGGAGTTGCAAGAAATTTCTCAGTTAAATCCATTGGTCAAAGAGTTGACAACAAGAATCAGTCTTGGTGTGGATACACATAGTACCTTCGTACTATCGAAGGAGAAAGTTTCTTATTCACTAGGGTACTCAGGTATTGGCATCTAATCATCTTAGTTCAATAAAGTTTTAAGCACAAAATAGATCAATAGAATTACTTTATCACTTCTGCTGCGTGTTATGAACAATTTAATCCTCCAATACTGAGTTACATATTTTTTAACACATCCATATTTGGACAATTCTTCAACTATCTTTAGTAATTTCATTGTTAGATCGCACATAATATGCTCAACTATTTGTATCCATGATAAAAGAATGTTGAAGTTTGTGGTGTTTTCATGATAAGTTGAATCGTTGATCTAAGTAGAGCAAGGCACCTTTGCTTGAGATAGTTTTCGAGCCTGATATAAAAACCGGTGTTGAAGCAGCAGAGCATGCAGCAAAAATACAGAGATTGGTTCAATATTTGGGAGTGAGCAATAGAAATATGTAAGACGGATCTCTTCGTTTTGATCTCTTCGTTACATTGTTATATTCCTTGCAATTGAAATAAATTTTGTGATCTTAGCTATGGTGATTTTTTTTTAATAAATTGGTTTGGGGTGCAAGGTGGGGGAGCAACTTGAATGTGCTGATTTCAAAGCATAAACATGATGGTAGTCTTCATTTACCATCTAATTAAATTCTATTTATTTTAGAAGATGACAGTTTATATTTAGATAGATTTGTATTCAAATTTTATATTTTCTTAAAGTTTAAGGATAGATATGGGATGCACCTTATACATGTAGTCAACTTATATGTTAACCAAGCATTGAACATCAATTTATATAGTATTTATTATTTAATGATAATAGAGTCGAAGACTTAAATTCAGCTTAGTATGTTTTTTTATTTTAGTTAATTCTTTTTCTTTTAGGAAAACTTTTTCTATATTAACAGTGGTGGGTGCTTTTAGTATCTAAATCTACTATCAGCATAAGTACATAATTCAAGGTGTAAATTTCAGTTCACTTCTTAATTATTTTACTAATGTCAATCTTAGTACATGTATTATCTAAATATCTTATTAGGTATGACAAATTTCTCTTCTCTATATAAGGATCTAATTAAATAAGAAGCTAATTTATTTTTTTATTTCAATGCAATCCCCCAAACATATATTACTGACGTAGAAAGCGCAAATGTATGGATCACTCACAAGTTAACTTTTTCATACTAAGCATAATATGTATTTGTATGGACTTGGCATTTATACATATATTTTTTTCTCTAATTTTGGTTAACTTAGTTGTGACTTGATGCCTAAAATATTGAAAGTCTCAATGTTTATTCTTAAGCTTTTGAATATAAAAAATTGTATTGTAGGGTCAACAGACAGTACACTAAAATTTTGGGATTTAGAATCCTTTAAACTGATTGGATCTACTAGACAAGAGATATCTAATTTAGTATGGTGTGAGTCATGGTGTTAGCAATAGAGATTATTGGTGGGTTTGGATTCTACAATTTCTCTCTTTTAAATATTCTTATTGTGCATTTTTTTTCAGGTTCAGCCCATTATGTACAAGCACAAATATAGTGGAGGTCATGGTTCTCTATGGATTTTGGTAGATATTTTTGCTTAATGTTTCTTTTATGGTTCCTTTTTTATATGTTGATTTTACTAAAATTATTTGGGATCTAATTTCTAACAAGTAATAACCAGAACTTACTAACAATGAAAATGGACATGTTACCAGACAGCAAAGCTACAAAGGCTTCTCGATAGTGTAATATGAAGATAAGATCCATGGGTGTGAAGAATTTCACTAAAAAAACTATTAGAAGACATCACAAATAAGTGGTAATTCATTTTCCCAATTAATTTACTGATAGTTGTCATATACTTATGGGGTTTTTGTTGATTTGTTCTTTTTTTTTGGTACTTTTTTGTTTGTTCTTTTGTCATTTAGTTATTTCAGCATGCCTCAAGCTTTGATCAAAAAAATTTATCTTAAGTTACCAAGAATAAACCACCAGTTTCTTTCTTCAAATTGCTAAATAGCAATAGAACCTCCAACTTTTCGTTTTATGGATAACTGTTGTTATAATATACATATAATTCAGATATTTATCTATTTATTTTTTGAATTTGATTTGTTTTATTTTGTTCTCTTTTACCTTTTCTAGTTTTATTTCAATTTGAATGCTTCTTATTATTGATTATTTAATGGTGTTTTCTTTCAACTGCATGCCCCACCTTTTTTTAAGTTTTAAAGATATGTTATTTAACTATCTCTCTATTGATTTTTATTGTTTATTGTTTCTGTTATTCTGTTTTACTATGCTATCATATACATAAATATTGAGAATTTACTATTAACTATTAAGTGACGACTAATTATAAAAAAATTATAATAAATAATAAACAATCTTATTTTTATTGATACTCTTATATGAATAACACTCATTATTGGTTCCACTATGAAGGAAGGTGGTCAAGGTGATATATATATATGTATCTTCATGCTTTTCATGCTAAGACTTTTAACCTTCTTTCTTTATTTTTTTTTCCAAACAAAAAAGGTGGAATTCTTGGAGTCTAGGATCCGGCAGCTCTGCCTGATTTTTAGAGACATTTTTTTGCAACAGCCAAATTTATGGGATCTCCAAGCTCTCATTTAGATTTGTGGTACTCTAACTGTAATACCCTACCATACAGAGCTTTACACCTAGAATGTAAAACAGAGGTGGTGTGGTATTACGACCTCTAAACTAAAAAAATATATATAATAATATTGAAAAGGATATAGTATACGAGGAGTCTTAAAAAAATGATAAAACAAAAATCGTAAAAATAAAAAGTGCAACGCTCAGGAAACAAGATTACTTGCATGTGAAGAAACTAAGGTTCAAAAGCATAAATAAACAGAAAGTATGAATAGAGGGTCAAGAATATAAAACAACAAGCTCCTAACCCAGCCTGCGAAGCTAAGGATGGCCGGAGAATATTTACATACAGAAAATACAACCCATAGCCCGAAATATATGTTTAAAACCCTAGTTCTCTATAAATCTGTAGGAGGTACAAAATAAAACAATTACATATATATATATATATATAAGGAGAGTCTATGTACATATAGCAAAGGACCAAAAGTAAAATCCCAAGATTAATCCACTTCACTGCAGAAGCTCCAGACGTCTACCGAGGTGTCTCTCGACCTGCACCTGAAAAATACAACATTGTATGGAATGAGAACCGGGGGTTCTCAGCATGGTAAAGGTGCCACGCATATAAGATATAAGGTCCTGGGAATGCCAGAGGCAATCCTAGAACGCCGTCACTCGGATATAAAGCTTAAGGAACTTAAAACAGAAGCCATAAGTGGTTGGTCATCTAAAGGTTTTCAAACCTAACTAAACTTAACCTGTACACTAAACTTCTTCACCTTTCCTCCATTCTTCCGTCGCCTATGAGTTGCACAGACAAACAAGCAAAACAAGGCAAACACAAGTAGTTCACAAGTAATACGAATAACAATTATAACAAATAGCAAGTTATAATCAGATAAGCAATCCCATATAGTTCACAAGCAAGCAAATCAAACAATATTCACATGATGTATGACTGTCCTATGACTGATGAGTCTCATTTATCGGTTATCAAGCCAATTTGACAAGTCCGGCTGCTAAACCCTTGGACTGTCCCCCGTCGAGCATCCTCATGATTCTATGCATAGCTTTTTCTCTTTTCATTCATAATTCAAACATTCATATATATAACTTTACTCAATGGGGGTTATCATTCCCGGGAATTTATACGTGCCCAGTCACCCTTACAACGTAGGGTCAACAGAGTATCGAGTCTCAACCTGGAACACATGGTGACAAGCCACGGAACTTTACCTAGGGAAACTTGTATCTCAGATAATCATTTCACATTCATTTATTAACATCTCATAATCATTCATTATGGCTGTAAAGTCACTTTATACATCATATGTTTGCATCTTTATACATAGTTTATTATAACCCAGAGCAAGTGGGGCAAAACCACAACCTTTGTATCTACCCGGGGAGCCTCTATACTAACCAACCTAGAGCAAGTGGGGCGAAACCATAACCCTTGTGTCTACCCAGGAGGTACGTTCTCATATACCCAGGAGGAACAAAGGAGGGGATCCTAACCTCCCACCATCTTGCTGGGGGTGATTTTACAATACCAGGAGAAACAAGGAAGGGGATCCTCACCTTCCACCATCTCGTGGGGTCGCACTTTCAAGAAAGAGTGCTCAGATGCAGCATTTATTCCTTTCTTTAGCCAGTTTTATAATTGAAATAGTATATATATATATATATATATATATATACATAAGCACCTTACTTCCTCATACCTAAATCATCACTTCTCAAACTTTCTTCATCCCCAAGTTACCACCTATTTCTAGATTCAACTCATTACTAGGCTTACTAACAAAATCTAGGACCAAAGGAATGAAAATAGAGGTTTAAAGGTTTGAAATTAAGCTTTAAAACACAAAACTCCATTTTTGCTGAAAAAGGAACCACGCGTACGCGTGGACGTGCAAATGGACCAGTTCGTGTACGCATCTCCTTATTAAACGTACACATTTACGCCTAACAAAAGCTCACGGTTGCGAATGGGAGATTCGTGTACGCATGCACCCCATGTCACGCGTATGCGTGGACATGCATCCTGACCCACTATGCATACGCATAGAAAGGGGGCAGTGACGACAGTTCACAAATGAAGTGTATGCGTACGCCAAAATTCCATATCATACATACGCGTGGGTCACGCGTACTACGCGTACGCATAGGTTTATTCGCGTACGCATAGAAAGGGGGCAGTGACGACAATCTGTAAATGAAGTGTATGTGTACGCCAAAATTCCATATCACACGTACATGCGGGCCACGCATACGCATGGGCCACGCGTACGTGTGGGCGTACGTTTTAACAAAAATTTGACTAAGTTAGAAAAACCTGCAGAATTTCAATTTTTAATCCCAAACTTCCGACGTACATAACTTTTTTGTTTTAAATCATTTTTCCTCCGTTCTTCGAACGGCGTAAACTTCAAGAACCCAATTTTCATATAAAATAAATTTGAAACCATTTGGGGGTCTGAAAACCGAGTTATGGCTCACCATAGTTTGATCAAAAACCAAATTTACACAAAACTTCAAAGCTCAATTTTTACAAAAACCAAACTCAAAACCACATCCTACTCATACAAGTAATACCATAGTACAATCTATCATTTACAGCACCACCATCATCCAAATCAACCATTCCTCAATATTATATCATTTCATACATAAACTTTCGTGACTAACTAACAAGGTCATCACTCATTCATCATATACATACATTCAATCTTTAACACTTTGCCAGTCATCATCAAAGCTTCATACAACATTCTATACTTCATCCTCAATATAAAACCACAACCAACTCCTAGCTTAGTTCACAATTATTCTCAAGGCACTAAATAATTTAACATACACATGCATTCAATTCCTACCCTATGGTCATGTAGCCTAAGTTTTCACATAACATTATATATTAAATACGTGAAACCTAAACCATACCTTGGCTGATTTCTATGTATTATCCAAGACAACCCTGCAAGACAAGCTCACAAGCCTTCCACACCGAAGTTCAACTCTAGCGCCAACCAATTTTCCAACTAAGCTTCCAATGGCTCCAAAGACTTCATATCATACATACATACACACCTAACACATATATAACATATTTATACCCAAAATTCAATACCTAAAACACTTAATCAATGAATTAGCTAGGTTTCTAGGATTCTCACCTTACCAACGGGAAATTGGGACACGACTCGGCAAGTCCACCAAGTTGATTCGATCCTAAACACTGAAATTACACAAAATCTCAACACCAAAGCCCAAGAAATTCGAAACTGGAAATGAGGAAATTGAGGAAGAAAATGTGACTTTCTTACCTTACAATATTTTGGACTTTGTAGAGCTCGACGTCGTGAACGCGTGGTTGCAAACGGTGCGACGATCGGAGCTCCGAATCAAAAGTTATGTGGATTTGATTGAGAATCAAGGGTTTGGTGCTTTGGGGTGTTCTTCCCCCTTTTCCATTGTTTCCAGTGTGTTTGTATGCTGCAGGGAGAGAATGAACTTCAGCTCATTTTATTTAATGAGTTGGTTGGGCCCACAGGCCCAATTCGGCCCGTTCGGTCCAATCTTGGGCCAAATTCCTTAAAATTAGTGTCAAAATTGTTATTTTAATTAGCACTATCCTATTTTAATATAAAATTCACATTTCTAATTTCCTTTATTAAAAATTAATTTATTAATTAATTATTCGCTAATCTTTACAGGGTTTACACTAACATCTTGCAATCCCTGATTCTACTGCTTTCTTTCTTAATAACAAGTGAATATGTAAACTTTTGTGCATCCCTTACTCTAGTTTTTTCTTTGTTGCAATCCCTTTTGTTTCAGTTTCCTTTTTTTTTAAAGTTGACATTTGATTGATGGGTTATTGCGTTTATTTTTTATTTTAATTTTTTTTAATAGTGGTTTTATATTCTTTTAATTTGAGAGTGACATTACTATTATATTTTTCAATATGTTTTTTAAGCATATTTTAAAATCTTGATTTTTATTTCATATAACTTCTCTAGAATCTTATTTTTTCAATACATTATAGACTAAGATTCTTAATATTCCTCCTTTTGAAACCTCATTTTTCTTTTGTTATCTTTTTCTTAGGCTTTAGTATGAGATTGGGTCTATTCTGATGTGAAGTATTTCGAGCACATCGCTTGATAGTAAATTTGATGATGTTGATAAGTTCTTTTTGGCATTTACAAGGGTTTGTTGATGAGAATGAACATTCAACCTATATCTACATTAATTTGAATAAACAAGTAAGTTTCTATAAGATTCTTTAGTGGTGTACCTTTGTGTATGTTCTAATATTCTATTATGTTGTCATTAATTATTCATTTCAATTATCCTTGTCTAAATATTTTATATCTGATTTGATTAGTAACTATTGTGCCAAGACTTTAAATGTCCTCATGAAGGAACCGTGGATCATTCTAGATTATCAAGGGAAAAAAAAGAAAATTTTCTTTCTTTAGTGTGCATGCAAAAGATTTTTTGATATCTCACTCATACATAATCAAGATTCTACTTTTTAAAGAGGAAAAGAAAACAGAACGAATAACAAATAAAACACAGAATTTGACAGTTTTTAGTTTCTTTTTCCTCACTTGAGAGCAGATGCATGAAATAGGACATAGCTGAACTTATTAATAAAATTAACAGATCCTCCATTACCATTCATTTTATTAATAAGATTTGAAGAATCACAAATGGGGCCACTAGTTTTATTTATGGGTGAGTTACGTTCGTTCTAGTTTGTTACCTTTTAGATTAATGGTATGTATCAATTGTTTTGTAATATTAGTATTTGATATTCTTCTTTCAGTGGTTATGTTTTTGTTCGATGAGGTGGATTTGGCTAGCGTTAAGTTTGAATATTTGTGGTTTGGGGTGAATATTTATGGTTTGTTGAGATGGTGAATTTGTCTCTTTATCTTAAAAATTTTATATGTTTGTCAAATATATGCATTTAAACATTTTTTTTTCAATTTTTCTTTCAAAAGCCTATGTTCCTATAGAATTAAGATAGTTCTTTCTTAGACTCTTTCATTTATGAGAACCTATTATTCCATAATGAGAGTTTAGAGATCAACCATTTTGCATTATGTGCATTGTGCATTTTGTTTTCTATCAAAATAACTATTTATGTTTCTTAAATGATTTAGGGCTATGAAGTTCTCAAAAAATTTGCTTATGTGACTAATAAATTTGATAAGAGAGCCCTTGAGCAATTACATGAGTAAGAAGATTCAGTACTTTGTTGTACTTAATGTTTTATGTTTTTTTTTTCGTTGTACTTAGTGTTCTATGCTCTTTTTTCTTTTTCATTTTTGTTGAAAGTCATGTGCCTTCTCTTGCTTATTTGCTTTTCAAAGAGTTGGGTGCATATTTGCTTTTCAAAGAGTTGGGTGCTTATTTGCCTATATATTATGACTTCATTTTTTCCATTTCAGGGATATAATTTTGATTTAAAATATTAGATTGCCATTGTTTAATTGAGTTCTTTTTTTATTACAGAGAATTCTGCACCACAATTCCTAATGATTTTAGATTCAGAAAAAATTAAGGGATGTCATACGTTTTTTTATCCACTTAGTCATTTATCGATTTATTTTATGGTTTAAATCATAATTGTGAATTTCTGACAACTGACAGTAGATTTTGTACACTCTATTCTCCAATTTATTTCCTTTTATATTAATGGTATATATCAATTGCTTCGCAACATTAGTATTTGATATTCTTCTTTTAGTAGTTATATTTTAGTTCAATGAGGTGGATCTGGCTTATGCAAAGATTGAATATTTATGATTTGGAGTGACTATTTATTTTTTGCTGCTTTAGCTTTCTTTAGCTTTCATTATTGTATATTTACGCTCTAATTACACATGCTACATTTTTTCAGCTAATTTTTGTTGAGATGGTGACTTTGTCTCTTTATCTTAAAAATTTTATGTTTGACAAATATATGCATTTAAACCATTTTTTTTTATTTTTCTTTTGAAAGCCTCTGTTCCTATAGAATTAAGATAGTTCTTTTTTAGACTCTTCCATTTATGTGAACCTATTATTCTATATAATGAGAGTTTAGAGATCAACCATTTTGCATTGTGTGCATTGGGTATTCTGTTTTCTAGAAAAATAACTATTCATATTTCTTAAATGATTTAGAACTATGAAGTTCTCAAAAGACTTGTTTATGTGATATATAATGTTCTATGCTCTTTTGAATGTCCATAATTGTATTTCTCTTATTATCATTATTATTTTGATTGTTGCTCTTTTAATGTATATTTATAATTTTACATTACTTTTGTGGTATTATGTAGCACGTGAAGTCGGTGATAGTGTCATTGTAATGTTAGATCTTAATCCTAGGAAATGGCTCTTTTTCTCTGGTATGTGTTATTATCTATGACTATTAATAAGTTTTAGGATTAAACATATGGGACTATACTTGTCAAAGCATGATTTTACACACAGACAACTTTATGTTGCTCTTTCAAAATTAAAAATCAAAATCAAAATTAAGAGTATTAGTTTAGAATAATTCATCAAGGCAGAAGGTACAATCATAGATGTTATTTATACTTATAGATAAATTTAATTGATTATATATAATTTTAAAATCTATTTAATATGTAACTTTAGATATTTTTATTCTTCTATAAATTTGTTATTTTTTTTGTATGAATTATTTTTGGATATTTATTCACTTTAATTTACAATTTTTCTATCATGTATTTATTATAATTAAATGGTAATCTTAATCTTAACTTATATGTTTTTACAATTTTCTTAAAAATAAAATTAGATCATTTTATTCTTACAATCTAACTTAAAAAATTTATACTTAACTAGTTATTCTAATAATAATTTAATATTAACTGACTTTTATTAAACTTGGCACATCCTTGCGACACTTCGCTAGTATATCAAGAAAAAAAGCAAATAGTGCATGCCATGTTGCAGTTACATTTACAAAAGGTGTACATTACAGTGCTGTGATTAACAAAATACAACAATATATGATGGATATTGTCTAAAGTTCAGGGTGTTCAACAAAATTCAATGTCATGTAATGTAAGAGTCATATTATGATGAAGATTATTTTTTAATAATAAACAAAAATTATATAATACATATTTTTTAAAAAAAAAATTAATTACAATTATCAGTTTCTCATTTTTTACTGAATTTTGTTCTTCTTTAAAATAATTTCTTTACTAGAAAATTACTTTTTAATTTGGTGCATGTTAGAATGCTTATATTATAGTAACTATAGTACTATGATATCTTAAAAGATATTCTTAAAATTATAAGTTTTTTTATTTAAATAAAATAAAAGAGAATCAATATTATCAGATTCCCCTAAATCAAAATTTAAAACGTAAATCCTCTATATCTATTAATATATAAATTATTTCAGGGTTTTATGCTTTTGATAATATATAAATCACCACACTCTAAGACGATTTATGCATTGAATTCATTTTAGAAATGTACATAAATCATCCCAAAGTTTTAAGCTTTTCAAATTGAATATAACTCGTCTCAAGGTAGCATGATTTATAGTGTTTTTAACCTAAAATACTATGGGGTAACACGATTTATGTGCAAAAGAGTAACTCACAATACCCTAACACGATTCAAATGCAAGAAAAATAGTTAGTCTATGTACATACACACGTATTTTAATAATAAGTGTCTTATATTAGAAGAAAATGTATTTTAATACTTTTTTTGTGTTAAAAAGAATTAATAACAAATATTTGACACATTTAAGAATAAATACTACATGTCAAATGTAATACCCTACCACCCAAAACTTTACACATAGGATGTAAAATAGAGGAGGCGGGGTGCTACGACCTCTAAAATTAAAATATATACATATAATAGCAGAAAGAATATAATAAACTAGGAGCCTTGAAAAATGGGTAAAACAAAATCGTGAAACAAAAAAGCGCAACGCTCCAGAAATGGAATAACTTGCGTGTGAAGAAAACTATAACTATCAGACATAAGATAATAAAAGTAGGAATAAAGAGTCAAGGATACAAGACAACAAGCTCCTAACTCAGCCCGCGAAGTTAAGGCTGGCCGGAGAATATTTACACGTATATATATTTACATATCCAAAACTCAAATGTACATACACAAAATCTTGTCTCTCCATAAACATCTAAGAGGATCAAGTTATGCGGAGAGAAAGTTAAGTACACATATATACATTACTGTACAACAAAATAACCCAGTAACCACTTCGCCTCAGGGGTCCAGATGCCTAATGAGATGCCTCCCGACCTACATCTAAAAAATAACAACGTAGTATGGAGGTTCTCAGTATGGTAAAGGTGTCACACACATATGATATAAGGTCCTGGGAATGCCAGAGGTAATTCTAGAACCCCGACACTCATATTATAGAGCTTAAAGAATTAAATAGAAGCCATAAAAGGTGGTTTACTAAGAGTATCTAAACCTAACTTAACTTAATCTTAAATCTAAGTCCCGTACTGCCATTCCTCCATACCTCCATCTCCATTAGCATTTCACAGACAAATAATCAGATAAAGGCAAGCACAAGAAAAATACAAATACTGCAGGTAACAAATATACATTTAGCATGGCAAATACATTTAGGCACACCCAGCTAATGCACAAAAAGTAACTAAAGTAGTATGCATATGATGCATGCTTGTCCTATGGCTGATGAGGCTCATCTGTCGGTTATCCAGCCAACCCAACTAGTTTGAAAACCTTAGACTATCCCTCAACGTGCATCTCCAAGAGTCTATGTATAGCTTTTTCTCAAATAATCAATATTGCTCAATGGGGTTAATATTTCCGGGAATTTATAAGTGCCCGGTCACCCTTACGTCGTAGGGTCAACAGAGTATCGAGTTTTCAACCTGGTACACGTGGTAGCAAGCCACGGTACTTTACCCAGGGAATATCGTATCTCAGATCATTTAGTCATTCAAGCCAAATATCATGCATGATCATTCATTTGATTTTCAAGCCAAGTATCATGTATGATCATCCATAACATTTCATAATCAATTCAGCTTTTCAGCTTTACTTCATCTCCAAGTTATCCCCATTTCCTAACTTCATCTGATTATCAGGTTTATTACTATTATCAATGACTAAAGGACGGAAAATAGAGGCTTAGAAGTTTGAGATAGAGTTCAGAATGCTAAAAATCATATTTGCGGAAAGAGGACCCACGCGTACGCGTAATTCACGCGTGCACATGGGAATGTAAAACTGCAGCTTGTGTGCGCGTCCCTTTGCCATGCGTACGCGTGGGTGAAAATTTTCATGTCACACGTGCGCGTGGGTCACGCGTATGCGTGGACATGCTTGTTTGCCCCTTGCCCGTACGCATGGGACTAGTCACGTACGCACCTCCAAAAATCCATGCCACGCGTACGCGTGGACGTACGTTCTTCGAAAAAAATAGACTCAATAGTCAGAGCTACAGAATTGTAAAAAAAAACAATTTTGGGGTATGATCTTCCAACATCCATAACTTCTTCGATTTAAAATATTTTTCACCCGTTCTTCGAATGACATAAACTTCACGAATGCAATTTTCATTTCAAAACAAGTTGGAAATAAATTGAGAGTCCGAAAGCCAAGTTATGCCTCGCCGAAGTTTGGCCAAAAACCAACTTTGGTAAACTTGCAACACCTTTTTCCTCATTCAAACAATTTCCATGTTTCCAACACAATAACCTACACATGCTAACATCAACAAATCCTTCTTCCTTAACACCATAACCACCATGAAAATCACCCTTCACACCAACAATAATCACATATACACATGCCAAATCCACCATCATTAATTGCATATACACATGCCAAATCTCACAATCAAACCATAGTTCATGAATTACATATTTGTGCCCTCAAATCCATGATTAACAATTTGTCAATTCTTCAACTAATCAGCACCACATCAATCCATATTTAATAACAAAACACTAAACCACAATATATACATATGTTCCAACTTATCCTACGGTCATCTAGCCTAAGTTTTCACAGAATATTATATATTAAATGCAAGAAACCTAAACCATACCTTGGCTGATTCTCACGTAACGATCAAGGCAATTTATTTAAAAACAATCACAGCCCCAAAACCTCAACTACACAGCTTCTTCCAAGTTCCGGTATTCACAATTTCAAGCTCCAATTATTTATTCACAACCTAATACACATTTATAACACATATATACCAAATTTAATACTCAAAGCTCAAATTCAATGAAATTAAAATAGAATTATGATATTCTTATCTTATCCAAGCTTCACATACGCCAGAGTGAACGTTTTTCTCAAGCTAATTGGATCCTAAAACATCAAAGAACTAAGAAATTTAATATCCCCACTTAATTTTCCAAAATTGGGGGAAGAGATGGCTGGGAACAGAAAAATGAGTTACCTATAAAATTATTCTGGTAGAAGTGTAGAGCTCGACGCGGTGGTCGTGTGGCCGCAAATGGTGCGGTGATTGGAGCTTGGACGGAGTTGTTACGTGAGTCGGAAATCACCATAAGGGGCTCGACATTCTTCTCCTTCCCTGAAGCTTTCGGTTTCATTTCAGCTGAAATGAGGATGAAAAAAGGGTATGGATCCATTTAAATATTGGCCCGATTTGGTCCCGGTTCAACCGGTTCGACCCGTACGGTCCAATCTTAGACCGATTTCTTCGAAATTAGTGTCAAAATTCTCGTTTCGATGAACTCTATCCTAATTTAATATCATATTCGCATTTCTAATCTTCTTTATTAAAAACTAATTTATTTACTAATTATCTACTAATTTAACGGAATTTACATACTACCCAACTAACAAAAAATTTTGCCCTCAAGAGTCAAACAATTCGATTTTCATTTTCAATTTCAGTGAATTTTGATTTGATTGTTATTTTGTATCAAGTGCATTTAGTTATTATTAAATGAATCAAATACGAGCTTAATTTCAATTCCATTATATATGCCTTTTTCTAACTAATAATAAATCATAATGTCAAGGTAGTCCTTCTGCATATATTATTCGAGTTCCCAAGTATGTTCCTCAATACCTGCTCGACTTCAAACTAATTTTATCAATGATACTTCCTTCCCGCGCAATCGTTTAACGCTAGTGTCATCAATTCTCACCGGAATTACTGGAAGTGTTAGATCTTCTCTCACTTGGATCGGTTCCGGTTCCAGAATATGACTTGCGTCAGGAGTATATCTCCGAAGCTGTGATATATGAAACACATCGTGCAAAGATATGGCAGTAAAGCAATCCTATAAGCCACCGGCCCAATTCTTTTCAGGATCTCAAATGGTCCAATATAACGGGGATTCAGTTTCTTAGTCTTAATAGCTCTTCCCACTCCAGTTGTTGGTGTAACCTTTAGAAAGACATGCTCCCCTTCTTCAAATTCCAAAGGCTTTCGCCTTTGATCAGCATAGCTCTTCTGATGGCTTTGGGCTATAAGCATTCGGCTATAAATCTTCTTTATCTGCTTAGTAGTTTCAGCTATCATCTCAAGCCCTAATAAGCTTCTTTCTCCAGATTCATATCAACATAGCGGAGATTGACATTTTCTGCCATATAGAGCCTCATATGGAGCCATTCCGATGCTCACTTGGTAGCTATTATTATAAGCAGACTCCACTAATGGCATATACTGATTCCAGCTCGCCGGCTGGTCCAAAACACAAGCCCTTAACATATCCTCCAAGGTCTGGATAGTTCTCTCTGATTGACCATCTATCTGAGGGTGATATGCAGTATTCAAACTTAACTGAGTCTCATATGTGCACTGAAAGACTCCCCAGAACCTTGATGTAAAATGAGGATCCTTGTCAGATATAACGGTAGAAAGCATGCCATGCAATCTAACAATCTCTTTAATGTATGTTCGAGCTAATTCTTCCATTGTGCAACTTATTCGGATGGGGAGAAAGTGAGCTGATTTTGTCAGTCAGTCCACAACTACCCAAATAGCGTCACAACCAGACCGGATTCTAGACAAACCTATCACAAAATCTATTGCGATACTCTCCCATTTCCATTATGGAATCTCTAAAGGCTGAAAGGTTCTGATGGTCTCTGATACTCAATCTTAACCTTTTAAAACGTTAAAAATTTAGATACATACAATGCCACATCATTCTTCATTCCTGGCCACCAGAACATCACTTTCAGATCTTGATACATTTTGGTACTTCCTGGATGAATTAGAAATCCGCTCTTATGAGCTTCCGCCAAAATATTCTATCGCAGGTCTCCAACATCTGGCACAACAATCTGGTTCTTAAACCTCCATAAACCATCCTTACCTTCTGACACTCTCCACTGCTTTCCCTGTTCAATTGCCGGTAATACCTTACGTAATGCTTCACCATCTTGATGAGCCTTCAGAAGTTCTGATTTAAAATCACTTGAGATTTGCAACTGACTCAAACATAGAATTTCAGATTCTTACCTGATTCCCGGGTTCAAACCTTGAAATGCCTTTAATAACTCTTCTTCCTGTAGCATCATTCAAGCTACATACAAAGACTTCCGACTTAGGGTATCCGCCACAACGTTCGCTTTTCCTGGGTGATAATTCAATTCAAAATCATAATCCTTTAGAAGCTCTATCTACCTCCTCTAACGCATATTCAACTCTTTCTGCCTAAAGAGATACTTCAAACTCTTATGATCTGAGAAGACATGAAATTTCACGCCATAGGGATAATGCCTCTAGGTTTTCAAAGCAAACACAACAGCAGTAAGTTCTAAATCGTGAGTCGGATAGTTCATCTCATGCGGTCTTAATTGCCGTGAGGCGTATGCTACAACATTCCGGTGCTACATCAAAATGCACCCCAAACCATTTAACGATGCATCACAGTATACTTCAAACGGTTCACTTGACTCAGGCAGTACCAACACGGGTGCAGTAGTTAACCTTTGCTTCAATACTTGAAAACTCTTTTCGCACTCTGGAGTCCAGACAAAAGGTGTATCCTCCCTAGTCAACTTGGTTAAAGGTAAGGCAGGTTGCAAAAATCCCTTAATGAATCTCCAATAATACCCTGCCAAACCTAGGAAACTCCTGATCTCTGTTGCTGAAGTTGGTCGCTCCCATTTCATCATTGCTTCTATCTTAGCAGGATCTATGGCTATTCCCTGCTTACTCACTACGTGACCGAGAAACTTCACCTCACTCTTCCAAAACTTTTATTTAGATAACTTAGCGTACAACTTCCTGTCTCCCAAAATTTGCAGCACAGTTCGCAAGTGATAAGCATGCTCCTCCTCAGTCTTAGAGTAAACAAGAATATCATTAATGAAGACAATGACAAACTCGTCTAGGTACAACCAGAAAATCTTGTTCATATAATCCATGAATACTGTCGGAGCATTAGTCAATCCAAAAGGCATCACCGTATACTCATAACCATAATGTGTCTTGAAAGCAATTTTTGGAATATCTTCATCTCTAACCCTTATCTATTTTAAACCTAGCATCACTCCAAACCGATCTACCATTCTAAGTTAACTAAACATTACTCTGTCTTAACAACTAATAGCCTTCGACTAGTCATCGACTTGGGCTTTACAATTATCAACGCGCGTCATATATTACGAATGAATATCACATATTAATGATATGCAAGGAAGTTCAAAATTCAACTGCTAGTTTATAATTACCTTGGATCTGAGAATAGGTTTCGGCTACATCCCGGCGTTTTCTGTGTGAACAGTCTCGAGCCATATGCCCCGGCTTCACGCACTTGTAGCATTCACCTAGCCCGGCTCTATGTGGCTTATCTGGAGCAGTCTCTCCATAGCCTTCCTATAGCATCACACACTTCATGGAGTGATTTTCTGCGAATTGACTCTTCTTAACCAGTTCAGCAAAATTCGTTCACCTTTGCGGATACACGTAGTTAAAGATGTCTTTCCTAAGTCCTTTCTCATACTAAGCACACTTCCACTCCTCATAGTCAGCTGGATTTCCTTGACAAACTCTTGAGAGATGGCACAGGTTGTCGAATTCGCAGGTATAGTCAGCAACAGACATATTCTTTTGCTTCAGCTGCATTAACTCCAACTCCTTTGCAGTGCGAAGTGCATGTAAGAAATACTTCCCGTAAAATTCCGTCTTGAATCTATTCCAAGGGATATCTGTTAACTTCATCTGCAAGGTATGATATAACTCCTGCCACCATTTCTGAGTATCTCCCTCCAACATGTAGGTCACTATTTCCACTGATTGTACTTCAGGAACGTGCTGAGTATACAAAAACCTCTCCACGTCTTGAAACCACCGATCAGCCTCCAACGCATTGGTATTTCCATTAAACTGAGGTGGACCACTCTTAAGGAAATTAGTAAGGGTCATAGACCTGTAGTATTGACCTACATTGCTTGTACCAGCACCCAGGCTTCCATCTCGAGGTTTTGCATCGATTTAGTCCTAAGATTTTCCCTTTGGGCACCTCGCTTGGATCTGCGAGACGATATTTGGTCCCTATTCACACCAAACAATTGATATTAAGGTGATCAATCTCAATTTCTCAAGTTTAATACTTTAAAGTCCCAAATGCATGCTCACGAACATGTATGATACACATAACAGTCGGATATACTAGGTAGCACATTGCCACACACAGAGTATGCACAGAAGCATAGTCAGTCTGTCTTCTAGGCTCTACAGGAACGAACTGCTCTGATACCATAATGTAACACCCAACTACCCAGAGCTTTACATCTAGGATGTAAAACAGAGGAGGCGAGGTGCTACGACCTATAAAATTAAAATATATACATATAATAGCAGAAAGAATATAATAAATTAGGAGCCTTGAAAAATGGGTAAAACAAAATTGCGAAACGAAAAGCGCAACCCTCCGGAAACAGAATAACTTGCGTGTAAAGAAAACTATAACTGTCAGACATAAGATAATAAAAGTAAGAATAGAGAGCCAAGGATACAAGACAACAAGCTCCTAACTCAGCCCACGAAGCCAAAGCTGGCCGGAGAATATTTACACGTATATATATTTACATATCCGAAACCCAAATATACATACACAAAATTCTGTCTCTCCATAAACCTCTAAGAGGATCAAAAGAACAAGTTATGCGGAGAGAAAGCTAAGTACACATATATACATTACTGTACAACAAAATAACCCAGTAACCACTTCGCCTCAGGGGTCCAGACACCTAACGAGATGCCTCCTGACCTGCATCTGAAAAATAACAACATAGTATGGGGTAAGAACCAGATGTTCTCAGTATGGTAAAAGTGCCACACACATAAGGTATAAGGTCCTGGGAATGCCAAAGGCAATCCTAGAACGCCGACACTCAGATTATAGAGCATAAAGAATTAAACAGAAGCCATAAAAGGTGGTTTACTAAGAGTATCTAAATCTAACTTAACTTAATCTTAAATCTAAGTCCTGTACTGCCATTCCTCTATAGCTCCATCTTCGTTAGCATTTTATAGACAAATAATCAGATAAAGGCAAGCACAAGAAGATTACAAATACTGCAGATAACAAATATACATTTAGCATGGCAAATACATTTAGGCACACCCAACTAATGCACAACAAGTAACTCAAGTAGTATGCATATGATGCATGTCTGTCCTATGGATGATGAGGCTCATCTGTCGGTTATCCAGCCAACCCGACAAGTCCGAAAACCTTAGACTGTCCCTCTACGTGCATCCCTAAGAGCATTGATGGGATATTTTTGTGGAAAAACGAATTTCTCCAAAACACCCAAAACTAACCGGCAAGTGCACCGGGTCGCATCAAGTAATAATAACTCACGGGAGTGAGGTCGATCCCACAGGGATTGAAGGATTGAGTAATTTTAGTTTGGTGGTTGATTTAGTCAAGCGAGTCAAGATTTGGTTGAGAGATTTGTGATTTGCAGAATTTAAATTGCATGGAAAGTAAGGGGAATGGGTAATTGGCATGAAATTAAAGAGAACTGAAATTTAAAGTGCTGAATCTTAAAGAACAAGAAATTAAATGGCAGAAACTTAGAACGCAAGAAATGTAAATTGTAGAATCTTAAAGTGCAAGAAATGTAAATGGCTTGAATTGTAAAGGGAATTGGGAATTGGATTTGCAGAATTTAAACAAGGAAAAGTAAATTGCAACAAACAGAGAAGTAAAGGATGAATGGAATTGAACCGGATCTTAAAACAGAATTGTAAATGAGCATGAAAACAGTAAACAGGGAATGGGAAATGGGAATTCCGGATCTCAGGACCCAAGAGACTAGAAAACCAAGTCTATATCTCAATGCCTTCCTAGATCCAACAAGAACAATTGCAAAGGAAATGTAGATTGCAAAGAAAGTAGATGAAAAGTAATTAACCGAAACTGAATTCAATTGTGCAGTAAAATAAATTAGAGAGGTCTCAGGATGAGATTGAAACAGAAATTCTTCAATTCTCCAACCCAAGATCCAAGACAATTGTAATTGAAATTGAAAACAAGAAAACTAAGAGGAAGGGAATTCAATTCTCCTTCCCCGAGACTTAGAATTTAAAATTCACTCAATACCAAAAGCTCTCCGAAAACTCTTTCTGAAAACTCCACGGAAAAGCTCCGTTAAAAACTTAAATCCTATGCTATTTATACACTTTCTTCAAATGGTCTTCAAGCCTTCAATTGGGCCTTTGCTCTTGATGGAATTGGGTTGATAGAGGCCTTGGTTGATTGCTCTTGGAGTTTGGAGAAGAACCGAATTGAACCGGGTTGGAATCATGAAAGCTTGAGTAAAAGTTGGAGTAAAAGTTGGAGGCTAACTTTTACTCCAACTTTTCACATCAGCCACCCTTCTTTGCTGATACCAACGTTGGGGCAAAAGTTAGGGGTCTAACTTTTGCTCCAACGTTGGCCTCCCCTTGCATACTCATGGCGCCAACGTTAGCCAAAAAGTTAGGGGCTAACGTTGGCGCAAACTTTTGCTCATCCAGGGAGTGTTTTTCATGCGCCAACGTTAGCCAAAAAGTTAGGGGCTAACGTTGGCGCAAACTTTTGCTCTCCAGGGTGTGTTTTGTGATGCCAAAAGTTAGCCAAAAAGTTTGAGGCTAACTTTTGCTCCAACTTTTTGCTTCCTGGTTCATTTTCAATTAATCCAAAAGTTTGAGCTAAAGTTTGAGGCAAACTTTTGCTCAAACTTTTTGTCCTCTCTTCCTCCTAACCATTCCTTCTTGCTTCAACCTTTCTCCAAGCTTTCTTCACCTATCATTAATCAACCAAACACATCAAAGCTATGCTCAAAATCATGAGATATTCATTCTTTCATAATATGTGACAATTATAGCATAAAACCTCATGAAATAGCATGAATTCATATATGGTTGATTAAATTAAAGGAAACATGAAAATCTACCCAATTGGCTTGCTTATGGCTCAAGAAAGTGCATAATTCAGTTGAAAACAAAAGAAAAAGGCTAGTGAAACTAGGCTAAGATGACTTGTCATCAAGCATATGCATAGCTTTTTCTAAAATAATCAATATTTCTCAATGGGGATTAACATTCCCGGGAATTTATAAGTGCCCGGTCACCCTTACGTCGTAGGATCAACAGAGTATCAAGTTTTCAACCTGGTACACGTGGTGGCAAGCCACGGTACTTTACCCAGGGAATCTCGTATCTCAGATTATTTAGTCATTCAAGCCAAATATCATACATGATCATTCATTTGATTTTCAAGCCAAGTATCATGTATGATCATCCATAACATTTCATAATCAATTCATCGCTTTTCAGCTTTACTTCATCTCCAAGTTATCCCCATTTCCTAATTTCATCTAATTATCAGGTTTAGTACTATTATCAATGACTAAAGGAATAAAAATAGAGGTTTAGAAGTTTGAGATAGAGTTCAGAATGCTAAAAATCATATTTGCGGAAATAGGGCCCACGCGTACGTGTGGGTCATGCGTGCGCGTGGGAATGTAAAACTGCAGCTTGTTTGCCCCTTGCACGTACGCATGGGACCAGTTGTATACGCACCTCCAAAAATCCATGCCACGCGTACGCGTGGGCCACGCGTACGCGTGGACGTACGTTCTTTGAAAAAAAACAGACTCAATAGCAGAGCTGCAAAATAGTAAAAAAAAACAATTTTGGGGTATGATCTTCCAACATCCATAACTTCTTCGATTTAAAATATTTTTCACTCGTTCTTCGAACGGCATAAACTTCACGAATCCAATTTTCATTTTAAAACAACTTGAAAACAATTTGAGAGTCCGAAAGCTAAGTTATGCCTCGCCAAAATTTGGCCAAAAACTAACTTTGGTAAACTTGCAAAACCTCTTTCCTCATTCAAACAATTTCCATGTTTCCAACACAATAACCTACACATGCTAACATCAACAAATCCTTCTTTCTTAACACCATAACCACCATGAAAATCACCCTTCACACCAACAATAATCACATATACACATGCCAAATCCACTATCAATAATTGCATATACACATGCCAAATCTCACAATCAAACCATAGTTCATGAATTACATATTTGTGTCCTCAAATCCATGATTAACAATTTGTCAATTCTTCAACTAATCAGCACCACATCAATCCATATTTAATAACAAAACACTAAACCACAATATACACATACGTTCCAACTTATCCTACGGTCATCTAGCCTAAGTTTTCACAGAATATTATATATTAAATGCAAGAAACTTAAACCATACCTTGGCCGATTTCCACATAACGATCAAGGCAATTTATTTAAAACCAATCACAGCCCTAAAACCTCAACTACACAGCTTCCTCCAAGTTCCGGTATTCACAATTTCAAGCTCCAATTATTTATTCACAACCTAATACACATTTGTAACACATATATACCCAATTTAATAATTAAAGCTCAAATTCATTAAAATTAAAATAGAATTATGGTATCCTCACCTTATCCAAGCTTTACATAAGCAAGAGTGAATGTTTTTCTCAAGCTAATTGGATCCTAAAACATCAAAGAACAAAGAAATTCAATATCCCCACTTAATTTTCCAAAATTGGGGGAAGATATGGCTGGGAATAGAAAAATGAGTTACCTATGAAATTGTTCCAGTAGAAGTGTAGAGTTCGACGCGGTGGTCGCGTGGCCGCAAATGGTGTGGTGATCGGAGCTCGAATGGAGGAGTTACGTGAGTCGGAAATCACCATAAGGGTTTGGCGTTCTTCTCCTTAAAGATTGGCCCGATTGGGCCCACGGGCCTGGTTTGGGTCCGGTTCAACCGGTTCGGCCTCGTTCGGTCCAATCTTGGACCGATTTCTTCGAAATTAGTGTCGAAATTCTCGTTTCGATGAGCTCTATCCTAATTTAATATCATATTCGTATTTATAATCTTCTTTATTAAAAACTAATTTATTGTCTAATTATCTACTAATTTAATGGAGTTTACATAAAATTACTTGTATAAATATTATTTAATCTAACTAAAATAAAAATGCAACATGAAATGGCTAAAAATTAATATTATTTTAAACATCATTAGTTCTAAATGAATAATTTTTTTTCAACCAAATCCCCAATTAAGTATTCATTTTTCAACTTTCAAAAACTAGTATTTTTTGGTAAATAAATCTTTCAGTGTTTCTTCTATTAATAGTGTAGTGTTTTTTGTCTAGTTATAATTTATATTATATTTTTTAAAAATTTATGTATGTGTTACTTTTGCAAAATTTCTGTATTGTTTTAAAATTTTGTGTTTTTTTTTTACAATTTTTTAATGAATTAGCTTAAAATTTAATAAAAAATAAGTGACAAAAAAAGAAATTTTTAAAAACTTTGTATAAGACTTAATTAAAAAAATATAATCTTTTTTTATCAAATTAAAGAAATTATACTTATCTAATTTAAGTTTATCTTACATTAGTCTCTGTCTCTTTTCTATTTACAAATTTTTGTTTAAAATAAATTAATTTAAAATTTAACAAAAAAAAAAGTAGGTGAAGAAAAAGAACTATAAACATTATAAACTATGCTAAGGTATTGTGAGTTATCCATCTGCACATAAATCGTGTTAGGGTACTATGAATTACCCTTTTGCACATAAATCGTGCTATCCTATAGTGTTTTAGGTGAAAAACACTATAAACCATGCTACCCTAAGACGAGTTATATTTAATTTGGAAAACTCAAAGTCTTGAGACGATTTATGTGCATTTTTAGAATGAGTTCAATACATAAATCGTCCTAGGATATGGTGATTTACATATTATCAAAAACACAAAACTTTAAAACGATTTATATATTAATAGAAATAGAAAATTTACGTTTTAAAATTTGATTCAGGAGAATCTCATAATATTGATTCCTCTTTATTTTATTTAACAATATTCTTTAATTAAAAAAAAAGGGTTAACAGAGCCGCAGAAACATCTCCCTAACAGAATTTGCCTTTTTTTTTGGGCAGGTAATAGAATTTGTCTTTTAATTTTTTATTTGCACTAAGGTAAATATCATGCTAGAAGTCTAATGGCACAAAATAGATCACCCTCTTAAATAAGTAATCTCCATTTCCAGTATTTATTGAACCTAGAAAAGATGATTAAGGATATAGACTCTCATTCATCTGGCCAACTTGTGTGTTGTGGTTGAAGTGTTGGAGTCATCTAAAAAGTAAGCCCACATACTTTTTTTTTGGTCAATGTTTCGTTTTTGGTCGATGAGCCCGCATACTTAAACAGTTAAACGAAGGCGAGCCCATTAGGCCCGTTTATGTGGAATTGGAGTTGGGCTGATGAAGCCCGTTTCGGAAAATGTGGCGTGAAGAGATGAGACGAAGCGAGTGGACAGAGGAGTGAGGAGGAAGATGTACGACATGAAGATGGCAGCAGGTGGTGGTTCTACCATCGGGTTGCCTTCTTCATCACTTGTTGGTAGATCCCCAAAGTTTATGTTCCGTCCGTCCTCAAGTTTTCAATCTCACTTGGCTTCTCCCCCCTATGAACGAAAACTCAACAGTTACAGTTACAGCTACAGCTACTGGGTTTGCAGGACGAAGAGAGGAAGAGGGATGTTGAGGGGGTTGCCGTTCCCCGTAGATCCATGGGCGCCCTCCATTGACTCACAGAGCATTGCTTCCCAGCTGTTCGCATTCTCCCTCTTCCCATACATAGCCTTTCTCTACTTCATTACCAAGTCCAAGACTTCCCCTAACCTCACCCTCTTCGGCTTCTACTTCTTGCTCGCCTTCGTCGGAGCCACTAGTTAGTTTCCCTTCCTTTCACATCTCTTCTTTTATGCTTCCGATTTCAATTATTTAACCACCTCCATTCCATTCTGCAGTACCAGCTGGGATTTACGGTAAGTTTCATTTCACTTCCTAAACATACATACATTCATTAAGCTCTCTGATGATTTTTCTGACAGCAAAGGTGCAGTATGGGACTTCACTCTCCAACGTGGATTGGTTGCATGGCGGGGCTGAGTCGCTTCTCACTCTAACTAACTTGTTCATTGTCTTGGGACTCCGACAGGCTCTCAGGAGCGCATCCAAATCCAATTCTCAACAAAACACGCCAGATTTCAAAGATAACAAAAGTCGCTTCGAGGACCTTTGATATGCTTCAACCCTCTTGGCATTAAAGAAATATGCTGATTTGTACCATTCTGCATATATTGATATAAATCTTCAACTTTCCCAAGCTCTCTTCGACTTTCCATATTTTTATATTTAAAAAATAGATAAATTGAGATAATGTAATCATGTAACTTAATTTGCCCTATTTAATCATTCAGTATCCATCCCCTTGTGCAAAGATTTAGTATTATATGTTGTAACGT
Source organism: Arachis ipaensis (assembly GCF_059453495.1). NCBI lineage: Eukaryota > Viridiplantae > Streptophyta > Magnoliopsida > Fabales > Fabaceae > Arachis > Arachis ipaensis. The sequence continues at coordinate 104,123,746 of NC_142438.1, read as the reverse complement.
GCAAATTTGAAGCATTTATTTATTTGAAGGAAATTCTGCTCAAGAGTGCCAACTCTGAGATTCTAACATTAACTACAAAGACAGTTCTAAGTTCTAACCATTTCTGACTCATTGTTTTACAAGTCTACAACTGCCTCAAGTGCTCCTAGATGTTCTTGTTGATAAGGGCTCTAGGAGAAAAATCCAGGGTATTGGGAGGGAAATTTGGATCAATTTCCACTGGATCAAGTGAGAAATTGAACTCCGGAACTGGAGAATTGGTGGTGGATGTGTTGGTGGAAATGATCTCAGTAATATCTGATTCTGAAAGCGGCCTATTATAGATCCCATCAAGCTCATTCATCTGGAAAGACGTAGATGGCAGGTATTTAAATTCTTGCATGTTTGGATATAATAAGTGAGTTTGGAAATGGCTGCTCAGGAAGGATTCGTTCTCCAGGGTTGAAGGAATCAAGCTGTAGCTTTCTTGTGCCATGCTTCCAAATGAAGTTGAAGGGAAAGTGAAAGGATATTCCATCTCTCCATTTCCCACCATATCTCTTTTAACTGTCATAATGGTCCCGAAAGTTGTCAGGCTTTCTTCTGATGTTTGTCTATGCTGAATTTCGTTACTATGACATTGCAGTTTCTCATGTTTGTCTGGCGATTTCGGTTGCGGAACAGCCTTGTTTCCCTGAGAACAGGTATGCCTTCCTTTGTAAGTTATGTCAAATATGGTAGGATCTTCGTCTGATCTCTGTACTTGCTTCGTGGCCCAGCACCCCTGAGTGTTCCGGAAGGTGCACCTATAATAACTTCTGCAAATGTCAAAATAGAATTTTAGTTACATGCTTGTACAAGTAAATCCATTGTTTATACATAAGAATTCTTGTGAAACTTGTCTCAAGCAGGATAAGGGAAATTCCTCACACCTGGGATATTTGGCACCAAGGATATCTTTCTGTCCATATTTTCTCCAGTTGTAACCATCTTCATGTGGTCCTTCAAGGCCACTCTCAAAGCTCACTCTCACTTGATCTACCCATTTGGCCATTGTCTTTCTGCAACAGAGTTTCAAAAAATTTATAGCAGTGTTAGTATAATTTATTAGACATAGCACATAGCTGATGTTTTTGTGGCAGAAAACTGCTCTTGCGAAATTTACCTTTTCTTTGAATCGTGTTTAAACTCTTGATTATGATCCTTGTCATCCCGCAGAGGACTTGCGCTGATAGATATTGGTGACTCTGAAAACAAGGTTGCTGTTGCTTGACTCATGTTCTGAGACTTGGAAGTTGATGCATTCCATCTTAGAATTAGCAGAGCTTTTTCATACGAAGATAATATCCTCTGCAGCAACAAATCTTTTGTGTCTGCTGAATATGTCGCATTCATGTCTTCCTTCAACCTTCTTGCTACCTCCATCCCCTGAACTAGCTCGTTGATGAGTATGTTCTGCTCCCAGCGCCCATCATTTTCCATTGTTGTAGTGTTTATCACCTTAACAAGATCAAGTTTGATGGTGCTTTGATAATTTGATGCACTAGTTCATCACTTCTACTCTGGAAAATGGAAATGCAGTCTTGTCAACCGGTATAGTTTCTTATTCTGCAGCAGGGTTGGGAGCTGAAGAAAAGTGCAATACGTTTGGAATAGTGAAGTACAGTAATCTATGATCATGGGCTTTGAAGCTCAAGTGGATTTGCTGAGTTTGAAGTTCGATGTTGGTGCAGAGAGAAGAAGGCGGGAGTGAAGCTTAAGAAGCAAATTTGGTTTGCTGAATGAAAGGATTGAATGCCTTTGTATTTAAAGGGAAACCATAATTGGATGTTTGAAAGTCCAACTTTGACTTGGAAAACGAGTTTTTCAGCTTAAGACTTGGTCAGTGAACAGTGATCACTAGAATGCTGACCCAGTCCACTTAACTCGATAAGTATTAAGTTACTGTGATATGCTTTCATGATGAAACATGTATATGGTTGCTGGGGTCACCACAAAAAACATATATATGGCTGACGGATTTTAATTGGAAAATGCATATCTTAAAATTTAATTAGTAATAATTTATTTTTAACTCTTATTAATATTCAAATAATTAACCTTCTTGCCATTCAAATGATTAATTTTATTATTCAGTTATTCAATAATAATCATTTAATTTATATATCGATTATTTTTACAAACAAATATTATATTTATTTTTAAAATCGTATTATAATTAAATTTGTTTACAAGATAAATCCTGATATACTTTAAAAGAATTTGTGTCTCTCTTTCGATATAAAAGTCTTCACTTTTAAGAAAAGTGGGAGGTAAAAGATCGACCGTCAAAAGCTGTGTTATACTAATAGAGTCTTAGAATTGAATTTATGTAATAAACTATTATTTATTACTACTTACATAACGTAATGACTAATGAGACTTATTTAGTTCATGTGAGGCATGATTACTTAAAATTAGAATGTCAAAGTTGGAAATTATAATGTATGAATGGTGGAGTCGTCCACAGAATTTTCATACTCCCTTCCGCGTTGTCGCTTTGATGCCTCACTAAGATTATTTTTTTCTTTGACCAATAGAAAGGGGAGTGTTGTATTATTTTCCTTTTATAAAAAATCTTACAAAGAAGAAAAAAAGACTACTGACGTGTACTATGGTTGTTGCCATCAACCGCATTTCTCAGTTGATTTTCACTCCATGTGCCCCAAAGTCAACATAAAAAAAATATATATTGATAGTACTCTCTGACGTGTCTATTTTTATTCACTAACCAAACTACACGTTTAAGGAAAAATTAATTGCTGCTTTAAGCAAATACAGTTACCTATGGGTTTTCATAATTATCCGTTCGTATAATTACCATAACATTAGACATGGACGTTGAGATCAATTCCCTAATGAACCTCAGAATCAACTCTCTTTCCATGTTCTAGTCCAGCGACGAGCTTTTTCTTATTTGACTCTTTCGTTGTATTTTGTACACCAATACATATACAGCTAATTAAAGAAAACAAAGTTCTTCCTGAAAACTCTTGAATGGGTCGTTTATACTTTAATTTGTAAATGAGATAGCTCGAATTATATAAAGTGCAAATATTAGTAAGAATTAATTTTAAAATGTTAAAACTCAAACTAATAATAATGTTACTTAAGAATTTATGAATTAAAGTGCAAATATTAGTAAGAATTATTTTTTTGAGTAATGTTACGTGTACACTAAAATCAGCCACAAAAGTCAACCATCAGTATAAAATACATGTTAAAATATAAATACATATTAAAAATAAATTAAACTACACATGTATTTATACACAAATATATTGATAGCTGATTTTAGTGGCTAAATTTAGTGTACAAATAATATTTTTGTATTTTTTTGTTTATATATGAAATTTATTATTTTAAAAGTTAAATTCAAATAAGAATTCCAATGAAAATGTAAATAGAAACTAATTTGGTTTGTTTAAATTTAGTTTAAACATTTTCATTATTTTTAAATTTTTCAATTATATTAAATGCATTATGTTAAATATTTTAATTTTTGACTCAATAATTTTAATTTATATTAGTTAGCAACTTAGCATTTTTAGTCAACAATTTAATACTTTGTTTAGTAAATTAATACTATATTTTTCTTTATTCAATACTTATAAATATTGTTCATTAACTGTTAATTAAGAATAATAAATTGTATTGGTCTTATAATATTGTTATGTTAAATAATTTTAATCAATATAGGATGATGGCCAAAAAATCATGCATTCCTGTTAGTCATCAAATATACGCGTAGTTTAGTAAATCTTTTTTAGCATCTATTTTTTAGTAAATTAAATTAAAATGACTTTCAATAAGCACAAGTAACTATAAGTATATTTGGTAAAATAATTTTTAAAATTTAAAAAAATTATAATAGATATTTCTTCAACAGGAAGACGTTTTTACTATAAATTGTGTCGATTTGAAAAAATTAGTTAAGACTAACAACAGATGCATATACGAACAAGTTGAAGTTGAAAGAAAGATAGTACAAGAGCATCGAAGTCGAAAAGCAGTTATTATATTTTCTTGAACATCAAAATTTGTTACTTGATCTTCAAGCTGAGTTGAAAACACGGGTGTAAAATTTGAGGAGCAAGCTGAAGAGAATGTGAGACTTGAAGACCAAGGTAAGGAAAGACGTAGAATGTCAAAATTTGGGAGTCAAAATTCTTCATGATCAAAGCAAGGTCATGACTTGAGAAAAAGGAGAAAGGTAGATCGTAGTTAAGATTCTTCATGGTCAAGTCTATTGTCATAATCTATAAATAGGAGAAGTTCACAAGACTTCATAGGCTTCAATAAAAAACACTTCATCATCACAAAAAAAACTCTATAAAAATTGCTAGCGATGCAACGAAAAATCAAGGAGTGCAAGTACATGTGAGTGTTAGGAGTCCATTTTTATTTTCTTTTCATTTTGATTCATTTCTTCGCTTTCAATATTTTAGTTATTTTACTTTCTTTTCAATTTTATTCTTTCATTTATTTTACGTACTTCCTTTATTTGCTACAATTTGCCACCAGTATTTCGATGCAGTTTGTTTTGACATAAATACTAAGTAATTTCTGGGTTGAGCCCACTCTTTTTCAGAGGAGTCGTATCTGCTCCTCGAATTAAGATCTTGATACAAGCTTGATTCGACACCTTGTCGAGGTTACCAAAAATCAAGTGAAACAAATTGGCATGCCCGGTGGGACACTGGGTTAAGTAACATGTCAAATTTTGCATGCGATTACGCAGTGAAAAAATTATGCTATATTTTTCAACCAAACATCCTAAATAGCATGTACACACAACACAGAGTATGTTCAGAAGCATAGTCAGTTTGTCCCTCGGGCTTTACAGGAACAAATTGCTCTAAAACCATAATGTAAGACCCTACCACACAGAACTTTACATTTAAGTCGTAAATCAGAGGTGGTGAGGCATTACGACGTCTAAAAGCAATATATATATATATATATATATATATATATATATATATATATATATATATATATATATAGCCTAAAAGTGCAACAAAAGCATAAACATAAATTCTGTTTCTCCATAACCTGTAAGAGGGATATACAAACTAAAATACAAAAGTGGAGAATACAACTATACTAAGTACAACATAAAGTCCCAAAAGACAATCTTCGCTTCCGAGAAAAAATTAGCATGCTCAACAAGGTGCCTCACGTTCTGCATCTGTAAAATAAACAATTCCCAATACGGGTGAGAACATCATTCTTTCGGGTTCTCAGTAGGATAACAGTTCTAAATAGAGATGATGTAAAATGACACAAACCAACTAGGCAATCCTATACTCCACTCAACCCAAAGTTTAAGCCTAGGTCCTTTCTAAACCAAACAGAGTAATCAGAAACTAAATCTCAGCTAATAAATGATCTCAGATTTGCACTTACTCTCAATACAAGTCATATGTCTTCTCATTATCAGAATGGTTCCAACTCAATAATTTTACTGACAAAACTCATTTAACCATAAACCGCTAATCATAACATTCTCATCCAGAACTACCTTCAGCGTCACCACCACCAGCATAAGGGATCTCTCGATTATATAAACACAGACAAAACAATACAAGAAATACACAGATAGAAAGAATAGATAAAACATTTAGATCAAGTAGAAAATAGATACATTTAATCAAGAAGGCAAACCAATTACAAGATGCACACAGAAATAATACATACAAATACAAATGATGCATGTCTGCCCTATGGCCAATGAGCTTATCCATCGGTTATACAGCAACCCTGACATGTCCAATAGCTAAACCCTGGACAGTCCTTCGGTGTGCGCATCCCCAAGAGGAATTCACATCTCTTAGAGAAATCATCCAGAAAGTATAAGTGTCTGGTCACATCTTGCGACGGAGGGTCAATAAAATCTCAAGTCTCAATGCAGAGCAAGTGGGGCGAACCACTATATCTACCTAGGGAGTTTCAATCTTCAACTCGGAGCAAGTGAGATGAACCACACCCTTACATCTACCCAGGGAGGCATCATATGAATCAATATTCAATATTCAATTCATCATGCAAGCGGGATAACATTCCGACCTCGCCAATAAACAAATACTCAAATCATACGCAAGAGGGATATCACCCAGACCTTGCTATCTCAGCCAATCTGGCTATACTCAGTCATCGTCAATCTTATCATTCATGTCTTATCTCAATTTAATATTCAGTAAACTCATTACTCATAGGCTTTCATCAATTCATTAGCTTAAGTCTACAATCCCATCTAAAATGTCAATCTAATCCGATCCATGGATTCACACTCATTTCCAAGCCTAAAACCAAGTTGTCAAACCTTAATTAGGGGTTATGGAAGTTTACAAGCATGCCAAAAAAACCAAACAATTAAAAACAGAGTTTTAGTATGAAAACAGAGCTTGTGCGTACGTGTCACCTTTGTGCGTTGAAAGAGCGAAACTCTCGTGCGATCTAGAATTTTCACAAATAAATTCGCGTTGTAAGTATAGCTTCTAGACCGACAAGAATTCCTTTCTTACAAAAGTTTAGTTGTCACAAGTAATAAAACCCAATAAAATTTTATAACCGAAGTATTTAAACCTCGGGTCGTCTTCTCAAGAAATTGCAGGGAAGTGTTCTTATTATTGGTCATGAGATTTGTAAATTGGGGATTTTTGAAATAAGGAGCAAGTAATTTAAATGACAAAAAAAATAAATTATTAATAATAAAATCTCTTGGCAAGGTATAAGAATTTGGAATTTCTATCCTAGTTATCCTTATCAGATGTGATGAGAATTGGGTTTTAATCCCACTTAGTTAAGTCAAGTGGACTAATTAGCTTGATCCTCAAGTCCTAGTCAATCCCTGTGGGAAGACTAGCTTTAGAGCGATCTAGATCAATTAGTAATCTACCAATTTCAACCACTGCTGAGTTTGTCAACTCAAGTGTTACCAATTACTTAACCAAAGTCAAAAGGAAGAAAATATCTAAATTAAATTAAAAGTATCCATATAAATAAAGCAAAACAAAGTCAAATCTGAAATGCCTCAAAATATATTAAATATAAAACCAATCTAAACAATAAGAGTTCATAAACCAATTTGAGAAAATAAATAAAAAGAACATTAAACCTGAAAATTGAGAAAGAATAGTCCTAAATCCTTTAAGAGGAATCCTAATCCTAAATCCTAAGAGAGAGGAGAGAACATCTCTCTCTAAAAACTACATCTAAATTATGAAAAGTGAATAATGGAAGATCTCCCTATGAATAGATGTATTTTCCCACTTTATAGCCTCTAGTATGTGTTTCTGGACTTGGATCTGGGCCAAAAAGGGTTTCAAAAATTGCTGGGGGCATTTTCTGCAGTTTCTGCACGTGGCGTCTGTCACGCGTTCGCGTCATCTGGAGTTTTTCCTGGTCACGCGTATGCGTCAGTTACGCGTCCGCGTCGTATGCGTTCTGCTCAAGTCACGCGTCCGCGTCATCCATGCGTTCGCGTCGATTGTGTTTTGCGCCAGGCACGCGGTCACGTCGTCCATGCGTTCGCGTCGCTGCCTTCTCTTCAAAACTCCATTTTTATGCTTTCCTTCTATTTTTGTATGTTTCCTTTCTGTCCTCTAAGCCATTCCTGCCCTATGAAACCTGAAAATACTTAACACACAAATCACGGCATCGAATGGTAATAAGGGATAATTAATTTTAATATTAATAAAGCATAGGAAACATGTTTTCATAAATCTCATAAAATGAGGAAGGAATGGTAAAACCATGCAATTTATATGAATAAGTGGGTGAAGACTTGATAAAAACACTTAATTTCAGTACAAGATGCATCATAAAATAGGGGTTTATCAACCTCCCCACACTTACACAATAGCATGTCCTCATGCTAAATCCAAGAGAAAGAGTAAGGTAAAGTGGTGGAATTTCATGCAATGTAATCTATTCTAAATGCAACTACCTGAATGAATCATGCAATTCTAATTATCATCCACCTATGTATATATAAAGCTTACATGTGGTTATTTTGCTTCGTATTTTCAAGGAATCATATATGTACAAGTAAGGCCAAACCAAATTAAAACATGTTCACAATTGAGTTGGGTTAAAATATTTCACAAACTTGCAAGACAATTAATCAATTTAAATATCGATATATGGGAATGAGCTATTGAACCCTCACTGGATTTGTGTTTACTCTCTAGTCACTCAGTATTTGGGGTTAATCACTCTATTCTTTTCTATTCATGCTTTTAAACTTTGTTCTCCATCTAACCAATCAACAAATATTGAATACAGGCATACAAAAATCATGAGGTCTTTTTCAAGGTTGTAATGGGGCCAAGGTAAAGGTAAGCGTATACGTATAAGGCTAAGTGAGCTAACAAAGTGAATCCTTGATTAGTCTAAGATTTTACCTAACATATACATATTTTATATAATTTAAAATACTTTACCTAGCTACCCAAACTTTTCCCACTTTTGTGTTACATGCTCATGTATTAAATTTACTTTTGAATTTTGTCCCATGTGCATTGATTCTTTTATTTTGCATTGGGGGTAATTTTTTTTTGTATCCCCTTATTTAATTACTTAAAAGTTTTTTTTAAATGCACATGGTAATTTAATTAATTTGGTTTCACATGAGCATGCTTCTAAAATCCTTATTATTTTATTGAATTAATCTTTTCCTATCAACCCATGTTCCCATGTTTCCCCACACTTAGTGTGCACCACAATTTCTATCTTAAGCTAACCAAGGATTTAACTTGGGATTTTTTTTATTTGTTTTTCTGCTTAAGGCTAGTGATGTGGTTATAGAACAAGAGGGATTAAAAAGGCTCAAGGGGGCTAGCAAGGGTGATGTAGAAGGTAAGCTTATTTTGGGATAAGTGAGCAATTTAAATAATGGCCTCAATCATCTCTTAGTATGTATCTATATTCTATATTGGACATATAGATTGAAAGAAAGTAAAGATCACCAGAATAAAAAGAAGGACGAACACACAAGAATGAAATAATTATGGTTAGACAATGTAACCAGACAATTAAGCTCAAAACTCACAGGTTGTGTGTTCATTGGCTCAAAAATCATATATCAGTTTTGTATGTCATACAAGTAGAAATCAAGAGTTCCCATTATGCTCAATGTGGATCTTAGGGTGGCCCTTAAAATCTTAGTGTTGTTCCTTGAAAAATATTGTATAAATTAACTAACATGTAATGCTAAATATATACAAGGTGTGTGGATGTTTTGATTCTGTTAAAGTCTCTAGTTTACTCCTTTTATTTTCAATTAAATCAAACTATTATATGCTAAAAGGGTAAACTATACTGATTAATCCACATATTCTATAACTAATAAGTTTAGAATTGCAAACTAAGCTAAATATCTAAGATATAAACTAAAGTGCAAAATGCGGAAATAAAGTAAAAATACAGTAAAAGAACAATGTGCAAGTACTGAAAGATAAAAATAAAAATAAAATAAAAATACAGAAAAATAACAAGATAGGATAAAAAGAGTCTGAAAAGTGGTTCATCAAAAAGATTCGCCAGAGATGGCGACCTCCCCACACTTAAATAATAGCATCGTCATTGATGCTCACTCAAGCTGGGTGTAAAGAAGTGTCATCTCCGGAAGGATGTGCTGCTGGTGTCTCTGTGGTAGGCTGAAGATCTGCAGGCTGGATAAGTGTAGGAGGATCTATCTGCTGCAGTGGAGGCTCTGACTGGAGAGGAATCGCTGGATCTGCGGCCTGGATCTGGTGTGGCTCTGCATGCTGTGGCGCAGCCTGCTCTGGTCCTGCCTGCTCAGCCTTCTCCTGCGGGGTAAAGTGCTTTTCCCGTCAGGAGTCGTCATGGAGGATATCCAAAATAGTGCTGAAGGATTCTCCTCATTTTCGTTTGCCAATGGTTGCCTTGCCTTTTCCTTTCCTCACGGGATCAGACATCCTGAAAAGTAGCAATAGCAGGATATAATTGAAGACTAAAGCAGGAAAACAAGTAGGCAAATAGGATTTATCAATGTAAGTATAAAGGCAAACGAGCAATAGAATTATGAAATGAGTTAAATATATGTACATTTTGGACTGTTTGTGAGTGAAAAATCTGAGATGAAAAATCACAATCCAAAATATATTATAAGTGGAATTCATGTTAATTAGGAAAAACAGTAATCATGCCTTGAGTTAGAAAGTTAAAGTAGTTAGTTAAAAACTGAAAAGAGAAGTTTGAAAGTTAAAATGGTTAGGAGTGAAAAAGGAGGAGTTAAAGTAAGTGGCATGAGAATGCTTTCTTAGTTAACAAGAATTGCACAAACTTGAAGAATAAGCAACTCATATTCAAGCAAGGATTGCAAGTTATTGATGATAATTCATATAGATGAAGGAGGTGTAAAATGAGAATGAAATCATCAATAAGCAAATGGAAACTCAGGGAACCATAAAGAATGAGAATGCTAGCCCGTGCATTCATGAATTGATTTGGTTGTAGCCAAGTAATGCAAAATACGGAATTTCCAAACTCAATACATGAATGGTGTAGAATAAAACAATTTGTAGAAAATTGGGCAGTATTCCGGTTAAAATTAGATGTTCTCGGGTAATAAACAGCAGGGAAAATTAGTTTATATGAAATTAAATAGTGCTGAAAAGGTGAATATGGTGTAATAGCAGCATCAAGCATGAAAGAATAGCATATGAACATGACACCATCACAGCTAATTCAGAATTGCCAATCAGATAAAAACATGGAGCAAGAACGGTACAATTATCAGGTCTAAATTCACTAACCACATCCTAGCTACCTAACCACCTAGAATCCACTACAAACATGCATCTCTAACTATCCTAATTTGAACAGAAAAAATAAGCAACTAACTAACTAATGAACTGGTAAAGGGAACGGTGTTCGGAGGAACCTGGTGTGGGTAGGATCAGAATATGAGACAGAGAGAGGGGGGTAGTGGCGCTGGTGGCTGCACGGCGATGGCATGGTGGTGGCACGGCAGTGGTTCGGATGGGGGCAGTGGCGGAGGGTTGTGGTTGTGTTGTTGGGTTATGTTTAAGGGAGGGGTGAGGAAGAAGATTGGGGGCGAAGGTATGGGGCTGTGGTGGTAGTCGGAGGGGGGAGGTGGCGCTGTGGTGGCGGTTCGGTGGTAGGGGGCTCGGGTAGGGTTTAATGGTGGAGGGGGGAAGTGGGTGAGAAGGGAGGGAGGTGAGGGAAGAGAAGAAGGGGGCGAGGGTGTTGGCGGCAGTTCTGGGTGGTTGGGGGTGGTGGGCGCAGTGGTGGTGGTCGCAAAGGAGGGAGGGGGTTGCAGAGAAGGGAGGAGAAGGGGGGTATGGGGGCGCGACGGGTAGGGTTTCGCGTGGGTTAGTTTAGTGGATTCAAATCCACGCGAACGCGTGGGCACACGATCGCGTGATTAGGGCAAAAAGAGGTATGACGCGGTCGCGTGATGGACGCGATCGCGTAAGTTGGGTAAGAGATGAGTGATGCGGACGCGTGAGGCACGCGAACGCGTCGCTGTGAATTGTGCTAGACGCACAGTTCCAGCGTCGTTTTGGCGCAACTCTCTGTTTCCATTTAGGGGGCCATAATATCCACGCGACGCGGACGCGTCGCTCACGCTTTCGCATGGGATGAGTGTTGTGCAAGTGACACGTTCGCATCAGGGACATGAACGCGTGGGCCGTTTTGTGCTAAACGCACACCAGCCGCACGATTCCAGCCCAACTTTCTGGGCGTTGGATCTTGATGCCGATTTCCAGTTCACGCCCACGCGTGGCCTGGGCGCTCGCGTGGGGTGATCTTTTTTTTTTTATGCAGTATGCAGAATGCAATGAATTTATGCACAATTCCAGGTTCAATCAAAATTGAAAAACAGACTAAAATAGAAAAGGAACGATCATACCATAGTGGGTTGTCTCCCACCTAGCACTTTTAGTTAAAGTCCTTAAGTTGGACATTTGATGAGCTTCCTGTTATGGTGGCTTGTGCTTGAATTCATCCAGAAATCTCCACCAATGTTTGGAATGCCAACAGCCTCTGGGGTCCCAAACAAGGCACGTAAAGCCCTTGAGCAGTTTTAAACAGGTTCTCAGGCTTCCGGGGTGTTGAATGTCAGAACAGATTTCAGGATCCCAAACATTACTTTTACACCCGTTTGTGTCTTTATCTGCATTTTTTCAGCCGGGTGATAAGTAATCGGGATTCTCACTGTAGTGACCAAACAGCTTCCGAGATCCATACAATTGAGCTTGGCACCAATCCTTGCACCTCAAATTAAAGTGTGAAACCTCATTGAATCTTGCATACTGATGAGCGGATAATTTATACGCTTTTTGGCATTGTTTTTAGTATGTTTTTAGTATATTTTAGTTAGTTTTCATTATATTTTTATTAGTTTTTAAATAAAAATCACATTTCTGGACTTTACTATGAGTTTATGTGTTTTTCTATGATTTCAGGTATTTTCTAACTGAAATTGAGGGACATGAGCAAAAATCTGATTCAGAGGCTGAAAAAGGACTGCAGATGCTGTTGGATTCTGACCTCCCTGCACTCGAAGTGAATTTTCTGGAGCTACAGAAGTCCAATTGGCGCGCTCTTAATTGCATTGGAAAGTAGACATCCTGGGATTTCCAGCAATGTATAATAGTTCATACTTTGCCCGAGATTTGATGGCCCAAACTGGCATTCCAAGTCAGCATAGAAATTCTGGCGTCAAAATGCCAGAACTGGCATAAAAGCTGGAGTTAAACGCCCAAACTGGCACAAAATCTGGCGTTTAACTCCAAGAAAAGTCTCTACACGTGAAAGCTTCAATGCTCAGCCCAAGCACACACCAAATGGGCCCGGAAAGTGGATTCTGCATCATTTACTCATTTCTGTAAACCCTAGAATACTAGTTTTCTATAAATAGGACCTTTTGCTATTGTATTTTCAGACTGAGATACACTTTTTACACACTTAATCATACTTTTCATCTTTGGGAGGCTGGCCATTCGGCCATGCCTAGATCTTTTGTTCTTATGTATTTTCAACGGTAGAGTTTCTATACACCATAGATTAAGGTGTGGAGCTATGTTGTTCTTCATGAATTAATGCAAAGTACTACTATTTTTCTATTCAATTCACGCCTACTTCTTCTCTAAGATATACACTCGTTCTTCAACTTGATGAATGTGATGATCCGTGACACTCATCATCATTCTCACCTATGAACGCGTTCCTGACAACCACTTCCCTTCTACATGCAACCAAGCTTGAATGTATATCTCTTGGGTTTCTAATCTAAGATTAGAACCTTCGTGGTATAGGCTAGAATTATTGGCAGCCATTCCTGAGATCCGAAAAGTCTAAACCTTGTTTGTGGTATTCCGAGTAGGATCTGAGAAGGGATGACTGTGACGAACTTCAAACTAGCGAGTGTTGGGCGTGTCACAGACGCAAAAGGATCAATGGATCCTATTCCAACATGATCAAGAACCGACAGATGATTAGCCGTGCGGTGACAGCGCATTTGGAACATTTTCACTGAGAGGACGGGAAGTAGCCATTGACAACGGTGATGCTCAACATAAAGCTTGCCATGGAAAGAAGTATGAATGATTGGATGAAAGCAATAGGAAAGCAGAAGTTTAGGAGGAACAAAGCATCTTCATACGCTTATCTGAAATTCTAACCAATGAATTACATAAGTATCTCTATCTTTATTTTATGTTTTATTCATATTTTAATTATCAATTCTCCATAATCATTTGAATCCTCATGACTGAGATTTACAAGATGACCATAGCTTGCTTCAAGCTGACAGACTCCGTGGGATCGACCCTTACTCACGTAAGGTTTATTACTTGGACGACCCAGTGCACTTGCTGGTTAGTTGTGCGGAGTTGTGACAAAGAGTTGAGATTACAATTGTGCGTACCATGATGTTGGCGCCATTGATGATCACAATTTCGTGCACCAAGTTTTTGGCGCCGTTGCCGGGGATTGTTCGAGTTTGGACAACTGACGGTTTATCTTGTTGCTTAGATTAGGTAATTTTATTTTATGTTTAAGCTTTTTACTTTTTATTTTCGAAAAAAATTTCAAAAAACAAAAATTTTCTATTCTGTTCTTCAGATTTTTTAAGAATGAATTCTAGAGTTTCATGATGATTTGTTGAAGTCTGGCTGGCTGTGAAGTGATGAGCGGATATTTTATACGCTTTTTGGGGATAATTTCATATAGTTTAGAGTATTTTTAGTTAGTTTTTAGTCTATTTTTATTAGTTTTTAGGAAAAATTCATATTTCTGGACTCTACTATGAGTTGTGTGTTTTTCTGTAATTTCAGGTATTTTTCTGGCTGAAATTGAAGGAGCTGAGCAAAAATCTGATTCAGGCTGAAAAAGGACTGCTGATGCTGTTGGATTCTGACCTCCCTGCACTCAAAGTGGATTTTCTGGAGCTACAGAACTCGAAATGGCATGCTTCCAATTGAGTTGGAAAGTAGACATCCAGGGCTTTCTAGCAATATATAATAGTCCATACTTTGTACAAGGATAGACGACGTAAACTGGCGTTCAACGCCAGTTCTCTGCCCAATTCTGGCGTCCAGCGCCAGAAAAGGATCAAAAACTGGAGTTGAACGCCCAAACTGGCATAAAAACTGGCGTTCAACTCCACAAATGGCCTCTGCACGTGACTCACTTAAATCTCAGCCCCAGCACACACCAAGTGGGCCCCAGAAGTTGACCTCTGCATCATCCATCATAGTCCACTCATATTTTGTAACCCTAGGCTACTAGTTTAGTATTTAAACAACTTTTAGAGACTTATTTTGTATCTCATGACATTTTCAGATCTAAACTTTGTATTCTCTGACGGCATGAGTCTCTAAACCCCATTGTTGGGGGTGAGGAGCTCTGCTGTGTCTCGATGAATTAATGCAAGTATTTCTGTTTTCCATTCAAACACGCTTGTTCCTATCTAAGATGTTCATTCGCGCTTAACTGTGATGAAGGTGATGATCTGTGACATTCATCACCTTCCTCAACCCACGAACGTGTGCCTGACAACCACCTCCGTTCTATATCAGATTGAATGAGTATCTCTGAGATCTCTTAATCAGAATCTCCGTGGTACAAGCTAGAACTGATGGCGGCATTCATGAGAATCCGGAAAGTCTAAACCTTGTCTGTGGTATTCCGAGTAGGATTCAGGGATTGAATGACTGTGACGAGCTTCAAACTCCTGAAGGCTGGGCGTTAGTGACAGATGCAAAAGGATAGTAAATCCTATTCCAACCGGATCGAGAACCAACCGGTGATTAGCCGTGCTGTGACAGAGCGCGTGAGCGTAGTTTTCACTGGAAGGATGGAAGGTAGCCATTGACAACGGTGACCCACCAACACACAGCTTGCCATAGGAGGACGTGCGTGCGTGAATCAGAAGACAGAGGAAAGCAGAGATTCAGAAGACAAAGCATCTCCAAAACCCCAACATATTCTCCATTACTGCACAACAAGTAACACTTAATTCATGCTCTCCTGGTTATTCGCAATTCACTTGATAAACATAATTGACTTCCTGACTAAGATTTACAAGATAACCATAGATTGCTTCAAACCAACAATCTTCGTGGGATTCGACCCTTACTCACGTAAGGTATTACTTGGACGACCCAGTGCACTTGCTGGTTAGTGGTACGCGTTGTGAAAAGTGTGATTCACAATTCGTGCACCAAGTTTTTGGCGCCGTTGCCGGGGATTGTTCGTGTTTGAACAACTAACGGATTATTTTGTTGCTTAGATTAGGAAAAAAAATATTTCTTTTTGGTTTAGAGTCTTTTATTATTTATCCCTTGTTAAAATACTTCAAACTTATAGCTCAGTTATTTAGAACGTGGTGTTTATGTTCATGATAATTGGCTATCATAACTTTAAAACCTTTTTCAAAAATAATTTTTCTATTAAATCCTGTGCCAAATCTTAAGTTTGGTGTTCTTTCTTCATGTTCTTGTGTTCTTGTGAGTCTTCAAAGTGTTCTTGAGTTTTCCTTGTGTCTTGATCTTAAAATTTTTAAGTTTGGCGTTCCTTGGTGTTTTCCCTCCAAAATTTTCAAAAACAAGGAGCATTAGATCTAAAAATTTTAAATCTTGTACTATCTTATTGTTTTTCTCTCTCCTCACTAAATTCAAAAATATCTTTTCAAAATATCTCTTCTAACTTCCTAACTTCTTATCTTTTCAAAAATTTGTTTCAACTAACCAACCAACTTTTTGTTTGTTTCTTAACTTTTTCAAAACTACCTAACTAACTCTCTCTCTCTAATTTTCGAAAATATCTTCCCTCTTTTTCAAAAATTTCCTTTTTTTTAACTAATTAATTTTTATTTTCTTTTACGAAAAAAAAATAAAAAATAAATAAAAAAATAAAAACATATATTTTTTAATTCCAAAATTCAAATTCTTTTTAGTTATTTTATTTTATTTAAGTA
Organism: Arachis ipaensis; assembly: GCF_059453495.1. Taxonomy (NCBI): domain Eukaryota; kingdom Viridiplantae; phylum Streptophyta; class Magnoliopsida; order Fabales; family Fabaceae; genus Arachis; species Arachis ipaensis. The sequence continues at coordinate 104,107,251 of NC_142438.1, read as the reverse complement.
TTCACTTCTTATAAAATAAAATAAATAAAAAGATAAATCAGTCCAAGTTATATCCATATATCCATCATGGACATAAGTGGAAATGAACAGTCCAGGAGGACTCTGGGGTCATATTCTAACCCCTCTACTGCTTCATATGGGAGTAGCATATGCATACCCTCCATTGGAGTTAGTAGCTTTGAGTTGAATCCTCAGCTCATTATCATGGTGCAGCAAAGTAGCCAGTATTCCGGTCTTCCACAGGAAGAACCTACAGAGTTTCTGGCATAGTTTTTACAAATTGCTGACACAGTACATGATAAGGAAATAGATCAGGATGTCTATAGACTATTACTGTTTCCATTTGCTGTAAAAGATCAAGCTAAGAGGTGGTTAAATAACCAACCTAAGGCCAGCATAAGAACATGGAAACAGCTGACAGAAAAATTCCTGAATCAGTATTTTCCTCCAGAAAGGATGACACAGCTAAGGCTGGACATCCAAGGCTTTAAACAAGGAGATAATGAATCTCTTTATGATGCCTGGGAGAGATACAGAGAGATGCTACGAAAATGCCCCTCTGAAATGTTTTCAGAGTGGGTTCAGTTAGACATCTTCTACTATGGGCTTGCAAAAGGAGCTCAGATGTCTCTAGATTACTCAGCTGGTGGATCTATCCATATGAGAAAGACAATTGAAGAGGCTCAAGAGCTCATTGATACAGTTGCCAGGAATCAGCATCTGTATCTAAGCAGCAACCCTTCCATGAATGAAGAGGTTAAAACAGTAACTGCTGAATTCAGTACTGTAAAACAAGCTGCTGAATTCAATCAGCAATTGGATTTTCTAACAAAGCAGCTAGCTGAATTCAAGGACAGGCTACAGGAGACAAGGATAGCTAATATACATATGGACGAACAGTTTAAGCAAACAAAGCAGCAGCTATCAAGGCAAATAGCAGAAGAATGCCAAGCAGTTCAATTAAGAAGTGGGAAAACATTAAATACCCCACCTCAAGGCATCAAAAATTCAAGAAATGAGCAACCCACCAAAGATTCACCTGAGGACAGTAAAAGCCCAGGGAAAAATAATTCTGGCACTAAAACGCCAGAAAATGGGTGGAAGGCTGGCGCTGAACGCCCAGACCATGCCCAAAACTGGCGTTCAGCGCCAGAAACAAGGCAGGATTGGCGTTCAACGCCAGAAATGAGCAAGAATCTGGCGTTGAACGCCCAAATGGGGAAGAGTCCAGCGTTGAACGCCCAACATGGGCACATTTCTGGCGTTCAGGCGCCAGGAACAGACAGTGAGCTGGCGTCTAACGTCACTCCAGCTTCTGACTCTGGCACTCAATTGCCAGTGAGGGATCAGACACACACAAGTGCTGATAACAACCCCTCTAAAAAGGCTTCTTTAACCACTAAGGTTGAGGAATATAAAGCCAAGATACCTTATCCTCAAAAACTCCGGAAAGAGGAGCAGGATAAGCAATTTGCTCGCTTTGCAGATTATCTAAGGACTCTTGAAATAAAGATTCCATTTGCAGAGGCACTTGAGCAAATACCTTCTTATGCCAAGTTCATGAAAGAGATCTTGAGTCATAAAAAGGAGTGGAGAGAAATAGAAAGAGTTCTCCTCACTGAAGAATGCAGTGCAGTCATTCTGAAAAGCTTTCCTGAAAAGCTTAAAGACCCTGGGAGTTTTCTGATACCATGCATATTAGAAGGTGATTGCACCAAGACAGCTTTATGCGATCTTGGGGCAAGCATCAACCTGATACCTGCATCCACTATCAGGAAGCTTGGCTTAACTGAAGAAGTTAAACCAACCCGGATATGTCTCCAACTTGCTGATGGTTCCACTAAATACCCATCAGGCGTGATTGAGGACATGATTGTCAGAGTTGGGCCATTCGCCTTTCCCACTGACTTTGTTGTGCTGGAAATGGAGGAGCACAAAAGTGCTACTCTCATTCTAGGAAGACCCTTCCTAGCAACTGGACGATCCCTCATTGATGTCCAACAGGGGGAAATAACCCTGAGAGTCAATGATGATGAGTTTAAGTTGAACGCTGTCAAAGCCATGCAGCATCCAGACACATCAACAGACTGCATGAAAGTTGATCTCATTGACTCTTTGGTAGAAGAGATCAACATGGCTGAGAGTCTCGAATCAGAGTTGGAAGACATCTTTAAAGATGTTCAGCCTGATTTGGAGGATTCAGAGGACATGGAAGAGCCTCTGAACTTTCTTCTGAAAGAGGAAAAACCTCCTAAACCCGAGCTCAAGCCACTACCACCATCCTTGAAATACGCATTTCTGGGAGAAGGTGACACTTTTCCAGTGATCATAAGCTCTGCTTTAAATTCACAGGAAGAGGAAGCACTTATTCAAGTGCTAAGGACACACAAGACAGCTCTTGGGTGGTCCATAGGTGACCTTAAGGGCATAAGCCCAGCTAGATGCATGCACAAAATCCTATTGGAGGATAATGCCAAACCAGTGGTTCAACCACAGAGGCGGCTAAATCCAGCCATGAAGGAAGTGGTGCAGAAAGAGGTCACCAAATTACTAGAGGCTGGGATTATTTATCCCATTTCTGATAGCCCCTGGGTGAGCCCTGTTCAAGTCGTCCCAAAAAAGGGAGGCATGACAGTGATTCATAATGAAAAAAATGAACTGGTTCCTACAAGAACAGTTACAGGATGGCGCATGTGTATTAACTACAGAAGGCTCAATACAGCCACCAGAAAGGATCATTTTCCTTTACCATTCATAGACCAGATGCTAGAGAGACTAGCAGGTCATGATTATTACTGCTTTTTGGATGGCTATTCAGGCTATAACCAGATTGCAGTGGATCCCCAGGATCAAGAGAAAACAGCATTCACATGTCCATCTGGAGTGTTTGCTTATAGAAGGATTCCATTTGGGCTATGTAATGCGCCGGCAACCTTCCAGAGATGCATGCTCTCTATTTTCTCTGACATGGTGGAAAAATTTCTGGAAGTCTTCATGGATGACTTCTCAGTATATGGAGACTCATTCAGCTCCTGTCTTGATCACCTAAAACTTGTTCTGAAAAGATGCCAAGAAACCAACCTAGTGTTAAACTGGGAAAAGTGTCACTTCATGGTGACTGAAGGAATTGTTCTTGGGCATAAAATCTCAAACAAGGGAATAGAGGTGGATCAAGCAAAAATAGAGGTAATTGAAAAATTACCACCACCTGCCAATGTTAAGGCAATCAGAAGCTTTCTGGGGCATGCAGGATTCTATAGGAGGTTTATAAAGGATTTTTCAAAAATCGCAAAACCTCTAAGCAATCTGCTAGCTGCTGACATGCCATTTGTGTTTAACACAGCATGCCTGCAGGCGTTTGAAACGCTGAAAGCTAAGCTGGTCACAGCACCAGTCATTTCTGCACCAGACTGGACATTGCCATTTGAGTTAATGTGTGATGCCAGTAATCATGCCATTGGTGCAGTATTGGGACAGAGGCATGACAAGCTTCTGCATGTCATTTATTATGCCAGTCGCGTTCTAAATGATGCCCAGAAAAATTACACAACCACAGAAAAAGAACTACTTGCAGTGGTTTACGCCATTGACAAGTTCAGATCATACTTAGTAGGATCAAAAGTGATTGTGTATACTGACCATGCTGCTCTTAAATATCTACTCACAAAGTAGGATTTAAAACCCAGGCTCATCAGATGGGTGTTGCTTCTGCAAGAGTTTGATATAGAAATAAGAGACAGAAAAGGGACAGAGAACCAAGTGGCTGATCATCTGTCCCGGATAGAGCCAGTGGAAGGGACGTCCCTCCCCTTTCTTGAGATCTCTGAGACGTTCCCTGATGAGCATCTATTTGCCATTCAGGAAGCACCATGGTTTGCCGATATTGCAAACTATAAAGCTGCACGATTCATACCCAAGGAGTACAATAGAATACAAAAGAAGAAATTAGTCACTGATGCAAAGTACTACTTGTGGGATGAACCCTATCTCTTTAAGAGATGTGCAGACGGAATTATCCGTAGGTGTGTGCCCAGAGAATCCTATGGCATTGCCATGGATCTCAATATGGAGGCCATTTCGGAGGTGAGCGAACAGCCACCAAGGTCCTCCAATGTGGCTTCTATTGGCCCACACTCTATAAAGATTCCCGAGAGTTTGTACGTAATTGTGACAGTTGCCAAAGAGCTGGTAATCTGCCTCATGGTTACGCCATGCCTCAGCAAGGAATCTTGGAAATAGAGTTGTTTGATGTATGGGGAATTGACTTCATGGGACCTTTCCCACCATCATACTCAAACACTTATATTCTGGTGGCAGTTGACTATGTATCAAAATGGGTCGAGGCTATTGCCACTCCCACTAATGATACTAAAACAGTGCTGAAGTTCCTCCAGAAACACATCTTTAGCAGGTTTGGTGTCCCTAGAGTGTTAATCAGTGATGGGGGCACTCACTTCTGCAATAAACAGCTTTACTCTGCCATGGTTCGGTATGGAATTCGTCACAAAGTGGCCACTCCATATCATCCACAAACCAACGGGCAAGCTGAAGTCTCTAACAGAGAATTAAAGAGAATCCTGGAACGGACAGTAAATACCCGTAGAAAGGATTGGGCAAGGAGCTTGGATGATGCTCTGTGGGCTTACAGAACAGCATTCAAGACCCCTATAGGGACCTCTCCATACCAACTCGTGTATGGTAAGGCATGCCACTTGCTCGTGGAACTGGAACATAAGGCCTACTGGGCAATCAGATTCCTAAACTTAGATGCCAAATTAGCAGGAGAAAAACGATTGCTCCAGCTAAATGAGCTAGAGGAATTCAGATTCACAGCTTTCGAAAATGCCAAGCTTTATAAAGAAAAATAAAAAAAATGGCATGACAGAAAGCTGTCATCTAGAATCTTTGAACCAGGATAGAAGGTCCTGTTGTTTAACTCTAGACTCAGGCTATTCCCCGGGAAACTGAAATCCCGGTGGAGGGGACCATACGTGATTACAAGTGTGTCACCATATGGTTACGTGGAACTTCAAGATATTGATTCTGATAAGAAGTTCATTGTCAATGGACAAAGAATCAAGCATTATCTTGAAGGCAACATTGAGCAAGAATGCTCAAGGCTGAAGCTAGATTAAAAGCTCAGCAAGGTCCAGCTAAAGACAATAAAGAAGCGCTTTCTGGGAGGCAACCCAGCCATGGGGCATTAATCCTCTAAGCATTTTGCCCTATTTTTCTTTTTTATTTGTTTATATAAAGTTTACTGACACTAAGGTAAAGGATCAATTGCATAAGTTTACAGGGTTACAGAAGGAATTTGCACACAAAACAGAGATTGGAAGCTCAATGGCAAGAAAACGCCAGAAAAAGGGGCATTTTGGGCATTCAGCGCCCAAAATGGGCATCCACTGGGCGCTGAACGCCAGTACTAGCAGCAATTGGGCGTTCAACGCCAGAAATGGCCACCCACTGGGTGTTGAACGCCAGGAATGGCAGCAACTGGGCGCTGAACGCCCAGGAGATCAGCATTTGGGCGCTGAACGCCCAAAACAGGCAGTGTTTGGGCGTTCAAACGCCAGGAGGACAGGGAGGAGCCAAATCCAGTAATCCCACACGTATTTCCATTTTAATTTCAAATTTTATGCTTCAATGCATGATTTTTACATGAACATATCAAGAACCCTGATTTCTAAAATCCTTAATTTCTAAAAATCCATCTTTCCAAATTCAATCCAACTCTTTTCAAAATCTTTTCTGAAAACAAATCTATCTTTTTCACTCAAAAATCTTTTCAACTAATCCATATCTTTTTCAAATATCCATATTATCTTTTTCAAAATTCAGAGTTATCTTTTTCAAAAATCTATCATATCTTTTCAAAATTAAACTCTATCTTCTATCTTATCTTTTTCAACTCAATCTTTTTATCTTATCTCTTCCAATTTTTCGAAAACCCACCCCCACCCCTTTAAATTGGGTTCGGCCTCCCCCCTCCTTCATCAACAAGTGCTACTCAATATCCTTCTATCCCTCTCCTTTCTTTTCTTTTGCTTGAGGACAAGCAAACCTCTAAGTTTGGTGTGTTTATCCGAGATCACTACTAAGATTATGGCTCTCAAAGGAAAACAATCCACTCCAAGAGGCAAGAAAGAGAGCGTTCCAAAATCACTTTGGAATCAAGGGAAGTTCTTATCTAAAGAACATTCAGACCATTATCTTAAAGTAATGGGTCTGAGATCAGTGATCCCGGAAGTAAGATTCGATCTGAAAGAAGATGAATATCCGGAGATCCAGGAGCAAATTCGAATCAGGAACTGGGAAGTCCTAGCTAATCCTGAAACGAAAGTAGGAAGGAACATGGTCCAGGAGTTCTATGCTAATATGTGGCAGACTGACAAGCAAAGACTATTTGGAACAGCCTGCTACGAATTTCGGACCATGGTCAGGGGAAAGATTGTTCATACCACCCTTGACAAGATCAGAGAGATATTAAAGCTACCTCAACTAAAGGATGATCCAGACTCCTTCAACAGGAGGATGATGAGAGCAGACATTGGCCTGGATAAGATTCTAGAGGACATATGTATCCCTGGAGCCAGTGGACCACCAACACAAAGGGCGTCCCAAATCAACTCAAGAGAGAGGATCTCAAGCCAGCTGCCAGAGGATGGCTGGACTTCATTGGGCATTCTCTGTTGCCCACTAGCAACCGTTCTGAAGTCACAGTTAAAAGAGCAGTGATGATTCATTGCATCATGATGGGAAAGGAAGTGGAGGTTCATCAGCTGATTTCAACTGAGCTTTATAAGATTGCTAACAAAAATTCAAAAGAGGCCAGGTTGGCTTATCCAAGCGTGATTTCTCTGCTCTGCAAGGACGCTGGAGTCAAGATGGGAATAACTGAATATATCCTAATTGAAAAGTCAATCACCAAAGCATCAATGGAGAGACAACAGGCACAGGAGGATCCCATCAAGAAGAGAGCACAGGAATTCCTTCCAGAGATACCTCAAGCTGAATACTGGGAATATCTGGAGACATCCATCACCAAGATGTAGGAAGCTATGGAGCAGATAATAAAACAACAGAAGGAACACAGTCAAATGCTGACCCATATGCTTAAAGAACAAGAGGAGCAGGGATGTGACTTAAGGGAACTGAAGCGCCAAAAGTCTTCTGTAATACCAAGCCTCCCAAGGATCAGAGGAACCCCCATACCCCCAGAATAGAGGTTGTTAATTTCCAATTTCTGCCTTAACTCTGTGACAGTGTCCTTATAAAAAGTTTACCTTAGAAGTCATATAATAGTAATTAGTATTTATTTGATTTTATCTCCAGTTAAGCTATAGTTTATTTTTCTCATCATCATTAAACATGAATAAAGTAGTAGATCTTTGGAATAAGAGGCAATAAAATTTCGAGTTTTAATAAGAGAAATTCTAATTAGTTAAATGTGGTGGCAATGCTTTCTGTCTTCTGAATGAATGCTTGAACAGTGCATATGTCTTTTGAATTTGTTGTTTAAGACTGTTAAATATGTTGGCTCTTGAAAGAATGATGAACATGAGACATGTTATTGATGATCTGAAAAATCATAAAAATGATTCTTGAAGCAAGAAAAAGCAGCAAAGAACAAAGCTTGCAGAAAAAAAAAAAAGCAAGCAGAAAAAGTCAATAACCTTTAAAACCAAAAGGCAAGGGCAATTAAAAGGGATCCCAAGGCTTTGAGCATCAGTGGATAGGAGGGCCTAAAGGAATAAAATCCTGGTCTAAGCGGCTAAACCAAGCTGTCCCTAACCATGTGCTTGTGGCGTGAAGGTGTCAAGTGAAAACTTGAGACTGAGCGGTTAAAGTCAAGGTCCAAAGCAAAAAGAAGAGTGTGCTTAAGAACTCTGGACACCTCTAATTGGGGACTTTAGCAAAGCTGAGTCACAATCTGAAAAGGTTCACCCAATTATGTGTCTGTGGCATTTATGTATCCGGTGGTAATACTGGAAAACAAAGTTCTTAGGGCCACGGCCAAGACTCATAAAGAAGCTGTGTTCAAGAATCATCACACTGAACTAAGAGAATCAATAACATTATCTGAATTCTAAGTTCCTATAGATGCCAATCACTCTGAGCTTCAATGGATAAAGTGAGATGCCAAAACTGTTCAGAAGCAAAAAGCTACTAGTCCCGCTCATCTAAGTAGAATCTGAGCTTCATTCAAAAACTCTGAGATATTATTGCCTCTCAACCTATTAGACTTCTATTTTATTTGTCTAGTTGCTTGAGGACAAGCAACAGTTTAAGTTTGGTGTTGTGATGAGCGGATATTTTATACGCTTTTTGGGGATAATTTCATATAGTTTAGAGTATGTTTTAGTTAGTTTTTAGTCTATTTTTATTAGTTTTTAGGAAAAATTCATATTTCTGGACTCTACTATGAGTTGTGTGTTTTTCTGTAATTTCAGGTATTTTTCTGGCTGAAATTGAAGGAGCTGAGCAAAAATCTGATTCAGGCTGAAAAAGGACTGCTGATGCTGTTGGATTCTGACCTCCCTGCACTCAAAGTGGATTTTCTGGAGCTACAGAACTCGAAATGGCATGCTTCCAATTGCGTTGGAAAGTAGACATCCAGGGCTTTCCAGCAATATATAATAGTCCATACTTTGCACAAGGATAGACGACGTAAACTGGCGTTCAACGCCAGTTCTCTGCCCAATTCTGGCGTCCAGCGCCAGAAAAGGATCAAAAACTGGAGTTGAACGCCCAAACTGGCATAAAAACTGGCGTTCAACTCCACAAATGGCCTCTGCATGTGACTCACTTAAATCTCAGCCCCAGCACACACCAAGTGGGCCCCAGAAGTTGACCTCTGCATCATCCATCATAGTCCACTCATATTTTGTAACCCTAGGCTACTAGTTTAGTATTTAAACAACTTTTAGAGACTTATTTTGTATCTCATGACATTTTCAGATCTAAACTTTGTATTCTCTGACGGCATGAGTCTCTAAACCCCATTGTTGGGGGTGAGGAGCTCTGCTGTGTCTCGATGAATTAATGCAAGTATTTCTGTTTTCCATTCAAACACGCTTGTTCCTATCTAAGATGTTCATTCGCGCTTAACTGTGATGAAGGTGATGATCTGTGACATTCATCACCTTCCTCAACCCACGAACGTGTGCCTGACAACCACCTCCGTTCTATATCAGATTGAATGAGTATCTCTGAGATCTCTTAATCAGAATCTCCGTGGTACAAGCTAGAACTGATGGCGGCATTCATGAGAATCCGGAAAGTCTAAACCTTGTCTGTGGTATTCCGAGTAGGATTCAGGGATTGAATGACTGTGACGAGCTTCAAACTCCTGAAGGCTGGGCGTTAGTGACAGATGCAAAAGGATAGTAAATCCTATTCCAACCGGATCGAGAACCAACCGGTGATTAGCCGTGCTGTGACAGAGCGCGTGAGCGTAGTTTTCACTGGAAGGATGGAAGGTAGCCATTGACAACGGTGACCCACCAACACACAGCTTGCCATAGGAGGACGTGCGTGCGTGAATCAGAAGACAGAGGAAAGCAGAGATTCAGAAGACAAAGCATCTCCAAAACCCCAACATATTCTCCATTACTGCACAACAAGTAACACTTAATTCATGCTCTCCTGGTTATTCGCAATTCACTTGATAAACATAATTGACTTCCTGACTAAGATTTACAAGATAACCATAGATTGCTTCAAACCAACAATCTTCGTGGGATTCGACCCTTACTCACGTAAGGTATTACTTGGACGACCCAGTGCACTTGCTGGTTAGTGGTACGCGTTGTGAAAAGTGTGATTCACAATTCGTGCACCAAGTTTTTGGCGCCGTTGCCGGGGATTGTTCGTGTTTGAACAACTAACGGATTATTTTGTTGCTTAGATTAGGAAAAAAAATATTTCTTTTTGGTTTAGAGTCTTTTATTATTTATCCCTTGTTAAAATACTTCAAACTTATAGCTCAGTTATTTAGAACGTGGTGTTTATGTTCATGATAATTGGCTATCATAACTTTAAAACCTTTTTCAAAAATAATTTTTCTATTAAATCCTGTGCCAAATCTTAAGTTTGGTGTTCTTTCTTCATGTTCTTGTGTTCTTGTGAGTCTTCAAAGTGTTCTTGAGTTTTCCTTGTGTCTTGATCTTAAAATTTTTAAGTTTGGCGTTCCTTGGTGTTTTCCCTCCAAAATTTTCAAAAACAAGGAGCATTAGATCTAAAAATTTTAAATCTTGTACTATCTTATTGTTTTTCTCTCTCCTCACTAAATTCAAAAATATCTTTTCAAAATATCTCTTCTAACTTCCTAACTTCTTATCTTTTCAAAAATTTGTTTCAACTAACCAACCAACTTTTTGTTTGTTTCTTAACTTTTTCAAAACTACCTAACTAACTCTCTCTCTCTAATTTTCAAAAATATCTTCCCTCTTTTTCAAAAATTTCCTTTTTTTTAACTAATTAATTTTTATTTTCTTTTACGAAAAAAAAATAAAAAATAAATAAAAAAATAAAAACATATATTTTTTAATTCCAAAATTCAAATTCTTTTTAGTTATTTTATTTTATTTAAGTATTCACTTCTTATAAAATAAAATAAATAAAAAGATAAATCAGTCCAAGTTATATCCATATATCCATCATGGACATAAGTGGAAATGAACAGTCCAGGAGGACTCTGGGGTCATATTCTAACCCCTCTACTGCTTCATATGGGAGTAGCATATGCATACCCTCCATTGGAGTTAGTAGCTTTGAGTTGAATCCTCAGCTCATTATCATGGTGCAGCAAAGTAGCCAGTATTCCGGTCTTCCACAGGAAGAACCTACAGAGTTTCTGGCATAGTTTTTACAAATTGCTGACACAGTACATGATAAGGAAATAGATCAGGATGTCTATAGACTATTACTGTTTCCATTTGCTGTAAAAGATCAAGCTAAGAGGTGGTTAAATAACCAACCTAAGGCCAGCATAAGAACATGGAAACAGCTGATAGAAAAATTCCTGAATCAGTATTTTCCTCCAAAAAGGATGACACAGCTAAGGCTGGACATCCAAGGCTTTAAACAAGGAGATAATGAATCTCTTTATGATGCCTGGGAGAGATACAGAGAGATGCTACGAAAATGCCCCTCTGAAATGTTTTCAGAGTGGGTTCAGTTAGACATCTTCTACTATGGGCTTGCAAAAGGAGCTCAGATGTCTCTAGATTACTCAGCTGGTGGATCTATCCATATGAGAAAGACAATTGAAGAGGCTCAAGAGCTCATTGATACAGTTGCCAGGAATCAGCATCTGTATCTAAGCAGCAACCCTTCCATGAATGAAGAGGTTAAAACAGTAACTGCTGAATTCAGTACTGTAAAACAAGCTGCTGAATTCAATCAGCAATTGGATTTTCTAACAAAGCAGCTAGCTGAATTCAAGGACAGGCTACAGGAGACAAGGATAGCTAATATACATATGGACGAACAGTTTAAGCAAACAAAGCAGCAGCTATCAAGGCAAATAGCAGAAGAATGCCAAGCAGTTCAATTAAGAAGTGGGAAAACATTAAATACCCCACCTCAAGGCATCAAAAATTCAAGAAATGAGCAACCCACCAAAGATTCACCTGAGGACAGTAAGAGCCCAGGGAAAAATAATTCTGGCACTAAAACGCCAGAAAATGGGTGGAAGGCTGGCGCTGAACGCCCAGACCATGCCCAAAACTGGCGTTCAGCGCCAGAAACAAGGCAGGATTGGCGTTCAACGCCAGAAATGAGCAAGAATCTGGCGTTGAACGCCCAAATGGGGCAGAGTCCAGCGTTGAACGCCCAACATGGGCACATTTCTGGCGTTCAGGCGCCAGGAACAGACAGTGAGCTGGCGTCTAACGTCACTCCAGCTTCTGACTCTGGCACTCAATTGCCAGTGAGGGATCAGACACACACAAGTGCTGATAACAACCCCTCTAAAAAGGCTTCTTTAACCACTAAGGTTGAGGAATATAAAGCCAAGATACCTTATCCTCAAAAACTCCGGAAAGAGGAGCAGGATAAGCAATTTGCTCGCTTTGCAGATTATCTAAGGACTCTTGAAATAAAGATTCCATTTGCAGAGGCACTTGAGCAAATACCTTCTTATGCCAAGTTCATGAAAGAGATCTTGAGTCATAAAAAGGAGTGGAGAGAAATAGAAAGAGTTCTCCTCACTGAAGAATGCAGTGCAGTCATTCTGAAAAGCTTTCCTGAAAAGCTTAAAGACCCTGGGAGTTTTCTGATACCATGCATATTAGAAGGTGATTGCACCAAGACAGCTTTATGCGATCTTGGGGCAAGCATCAACCTGATACCTGCATCCACTATCAGGAAGCTTGGCTTAACTGAAGAAGTTAAACCAACCCGGATATGTCTCCAACTTGCTGATGGTTCCACTAAATACCCATCAGGCGTGATTGAGGACATGATTGTCAGAGTTGGGCCATTCGCCTTTCCCACTGACTTTGTTGTGCTGGAAATGGAGGAGCACAAAAGTGCTACTCTCATTCTAGGAAGACCCTTCCTAGCAACTGGACGATCCCTCATTGATGTCCAACAGGGGGAAATAACCCTGAGAGTCAATGATGATGAGTTTAAGTTGAACGCTGTCAAAGCCATGCAGCATCCAGACACATCAACAGACTGCATGAAAGTTGATCTCATTGACTCTTTGGTAGAAGAGATCAACATGGCTGAGAGTCTCGAATCAGAGTTTGAAGACATCTTTAAAGATGTTCAGCCTGATTTGGAGGATTCAGAGGACATGGAAGAGCCTCTGAACTTTCTTCTGAAAGAGGAAAAACCTCCTAAACCCGAGCTCAAGCCACTACCACCATCCTTGAAATACGCATTTCTGGGAGAAGGTGACACTTTTCCAGTGATCATAAGCTCTGCTTTAAATTCACAGGAAGAGGAAGCACTTATTCAAGTGCTAAGGACACACAAGACAGCTCTTGGGTGGTCCATAGGTGACCTTAAGGGCATAAGCCCAGCTAGATGCATGCACAAAATCCTATTGGAGGATAATGCCAAACCAGTGGTTCAACCACAGAGGCGGCTAAATCCAGCCATGAAGGAAGTGGTGCAGAAAGAGGTCACCAAATTACTAGAGGCTGGGATTATTTATCCCATTTCTGATAGCCCCTGGGTGAGCCCTGTTCAAGTCGTCCCAAAAAAGGGAGGCATGACAGTGATTCATAATGAAAAAAATGAACTGGTTCCTACAAGAACAGTTACAGGATGGCGCATGTGTATTAACTACAGAAGGCTCAATACAGCCACCAGAAAGGATCATTTTCCTTTACCATTCATAGACCAGATGCTAGAGAGACTAGCAGGTCATGATTATTACTGCTTTTTGGATGGCTATTCAGGCTATAACCAGATTGCAGTGGATCCCCAGGATCAAGAGAAAACAGCATTCACATGTCCATCTGGAGTGTTTGCTTATAGAAGGATTCCATTTGGGCTATGTAATGCGCCGGCAACCTTCCAGAGATGCATGCTCTCTATTTTCTCTGACATGGTGGAAAAATTTCTGGAAGTCTTCATGGATGACTTCTCAGTATATGGAGACTCATTCAGCTCCTGTCTTGATCACCTAAAACTTGTTCTGAAAAGATGCCAAGAAACCAACCTAGTGTTAAACTGGGAAAAGTGTCACTTCATGGTGACTGAAGGAATTGTTCTTGGGCATAAAATCTCAAACAAGGGAATAGAGGTGGATCAAGCAAAAATAGAGGTAATTGAAAAATTACCACCACCTGCCAATGTTAAGGCAATCAGAAGCTTTCTGGGGCATGCAGGATTCTATAGGAGGTTTATAAAGGATTTTTCAAAAATCGCAAAACCTCTAAGCAATCTGCTAGCTGCTGACATGCCATTTGTGTTTAACACAGCATGCCTGCAGGTGTTTGAAACGCTGAAAGCTAAGCTGGTCACAGCACCAGTCATTTCTGCACCAGACTGGACATTGCCATTTGAGTTAATGTGTGATGCCAGTAATCATGCCATTGGTGCAGTATTGGGACAGAGGCATGACAAGCTTCTGCATGTCATTTATTATGCCAGTCGCGTTCTAAATGATGCCCAGAAAAATTACACAACCACAGAAAAAGAACTACTTGCAGTGGTTTACGCCATTGACAAGTTCAGATCATACTTAGTAGGATCAAAAGTGATTGTGTATACTGACCATGCTGCTCTTAAATATCTACTCACAAAGCAGGATTTAAAACCCAGGCTCATCAGATGGGTGTTGCTTCTGCAAGAGTTTGATATAGAAATAAGAGACAGAAAAGGGACAGAGAACCAAATGGCTGATCATCTGTCCCGGATAGAGCCAGTGGAAGGGACGTCCCTCCCCTTTCTTGAGATCTCTGAGACGTTCCCTGATGAGCATCTATTTGCCATTCAGGAAGCACCATGGTTTGCCGATATTGCAAACTATAAAGCTGCACGATTCATACCCAAGGAGTACAATAGAATACAAAAGAAGAAATTAGTCACTGATGCAAAGTACTACTTGTGGGATGAACCCTATCTCTTTAAGAGATGTGCAGACGGAATTATCCGTAGGTGTGTGCCCAGAGAATCCTATGGCATTGCCATGGATCTCAATATGGAGGCCATTTCGGAGGTGAGCGAACAGCCACCAAGGTCCTCCAATGTGGCTTCTATTGGCCCACACTCTATAAAGATTCCCGAGAGTTTGTACGTAATTGTGACAGTTGCCAAAGAGCTGGTAATCTGCCTCATGGTTACGCCATGCCTCAGCAAGGAATCTTGGAAATAGAGTTGTTTGATGTATGGGGAATTGACTTCATGGGACCTTTCCCACCATCATACTCAAACACTTATATTCTGGTGGCAGTTGACTATGTATCAAAATGGGTCGAGGCTATTGCCACTCCCACTAATGATACTAAAACAGTGCTGAAGTTCCTCCAGAAACACATCTTTAGCAGGTTTGGTGTCCCTAGAGTGTTAATCAGTGATGGGGGCACTCACTTCTGCAATAAACAGCTTTACTCTGCCATGGTTCGGTATGGAATTCGCCACAAAGTGGCCACTCCATATCATCCACAAACCAACGGGCAAGCTGAAGTCTCTAACAGAGAATTAAAGAGAATCCTGGAACGGACAGTAAATACCCGTAGAAAGGATTGGGCAAGGAGCTTGGATGATGCTCTGTGGGCTTACAGAACAGCATTCAAGACCCCTATAGGGACCTCTCCATACCAACTCGTGTATGGTAAGGCATGCCACTTGCCCGTGGAACTGGAACATAAGGCCTACTGGGCAATCAGATTCCTAAACTTAGATGCCAAATTAGCAGGAGAAAAACGATTGCTCTAGCTAAATGAGCTAGAGGAATTCAGATTCACAGCTTTCGAAAATGCCAAGCTTTATAAAGAAAAATAAAAAAAATGGCATGACAGAAAGCTGTCATCTAGAATCTTTGAACCAGGATAGAAGGTCCTGTTGTTTAACTCTAGACTCAGGCTATTCCCCGGGAAACTGAAATCCCGGTGGAGGGGACCATACGTGATTACAAGTGTGTCACCATATGGTTACGTGGAGCTTCAAGATATTGATTCTGATAAGAAGTTCATTGTCAATGGACAAAGAATCAAGCATTATCTTGAAGGCAACATTGAGCAAGAATGCTCAAGGCTGAAGCTAGATTAAAAGCTCAGCAAGGTCCAGCTAAAGACAATAAAGAAGCGCTTTCTGGGAGGCAACCTAGCCATGGGGCATTAATCCTCTAAGCATTTTGCCCTATTTTTCTTTTTTATTTGTTTATATAAAGTTTACTGACACTAAGGTAAAGGATCAATTGCATAAGTTTACAGGGTTACAGAAGGAATTTGCACACAAAACAGAGATTGGAAGCTCAATGGCAAGAAAACGCCAGTAAAGGGGCATTTTGGGCGTTCAGCGCCCAAAATGGGCATCCACTGGGCGCTGAACGCCAGTACTGGCAGCAATTGGGCGTTCAACGCCAGAAATGGCCACCCACTGGGCGTTGAACGCCAGGAATGGCAGCAACTGGGCGCTGAACGCCCAGGAGATCAGCATTTGGGCGCTGAACGCCCAAAACAGGCAGTGTTTGGGCGTTCAAACGCCAGGAGGACAGGGAGGAGCCAAATCCAGTAATCCCACACGTATTTCCATTTTAATTTCAAATTTTATGCTTCAATGCATGATTTTTACATGAACATATCAAGAACCCTGATTTCTAAAATCCTTAATTTCTAAAAATCCATCTTTCCAAATTCAATCCAACTCTTTTCAAAATCTTTTCTGAAAACAAATCTATCTTTTTCACTCAAAAATCTTTTCAACTAATCCATATCTTTTTCAAATATCCATATTATCTTTTTCAAAATTCAGAGTTATCTTTTTCAAAAATCTATCATATCTTTTCAAAATTAAACTCTATCTTCTATCTTATCTTTTTCAACTCAATCTTTTTATCTTATCTCTTCCAATTTTTCGAAAACCCACCCCCACCCCTTTAAATTGGGTTCGGCCTCCCCCCTCCTTCATCAACAAGTGCTACTCAATATCCTTCTATCCCTCTCCTTTCTTTTCTTTTGCTTGAGGACAAGCAAACCTCTAAGTTTGGTGTGTTTATCCGAGATCACTACTAAGATTATGGCTCTCAAAGGAAAACAATCCACTCCAAGAGGCAAGAAAGAGAGCGTTCCAAAATCACTTTGGAATCAAGGGAAGTTCTTATCTAAAGAACATTCAGACCATTATCTTAAAGTAATGGGTCTGAGATCAGTGATCCCGGAAGTAAGATTCGATCTGAAAGAAGATGAATATCCGGAGATCCAGGAGCAAATTCGAATCAGGAACTGGGAAGTCCTAGCTAATCCTGAAACGAAAGTAGGAAGGAACATGGTCCAGGAGTTCTATGCTAATATGTGGCAGACTAACAAGCAAAGACTATTTGGAACAGCCTGCTACGAATTTCGGACCATGGTCAGGGGAAAGATTGTTCATACCACCCCTGACAAGATCAGAGAGATATTAAAGCTACCTCAGCTAAAGGATGATCCAGACTCCTTCAACAGGAGGATGATGAGAGCAAACATTGGCCTGGATAAGATTCTAGAGGACATATGTATCCCTGGAGCCAGTGGACCACCAACACAAAGGGCGTCCCAAATCAACTCAAGAGAGAGGATCTCAAGCCAGCTGCCAGAGGATGGCTGGACTTCATTGGGCGTTCTCTGTTGCCCACTAGCAACCGTTCTGAAGTCACAGTTAAAAGAGCAGTGATGATTCATTGCATCATGATGGGAAAGGAAGTGGAGGTTCATCAGCTGATTTCAACTGAGCTTTATAAGATTGCTAACAAAAATTCAAAAGAGGCCAGGTTGGCTTATCCAAGCGTGATTTCTCTGCTCTGCAAGGACGCTGGAGTCAAGATGGGAATAACTGAATATATCCTAATTGAAAAGTCAATCACCAAAGCATCAATGGAGAGACAACAGGCACAGGAGGATCCCATCAAGAAGAGAGCACAGGAATTCCTTCCAGAGATACCTCAAGCTGAATACTGGGAATATCTGGAGACATCCATCACCAAGATGTAGGAAGCTATGGAGCAGATAATAAAACAACAGAAGGAACACAGTCAAATGCTGACCCATATGCTTAAAGAACAAGAGGAGCAGGGATGTGACTTAAGGGAACTGAAGCGCCAAAAGTCTTCTGTAATACCAAGCCTCCCAAGGATCAGAGGAACCCCCATACCCCCAGAATAGAGGTTGTTAATTTCCAATTTCTGCCTTAACTCTATGACAGTGTCCTTATAAAAAGTTTACCTTAGAAGTCATATAATAGTAATTAGTATTTATTTGATTTTATCTCCAGTTAAGCTATAGTTTATTTTTCTCATCATCATTAAACATGAATAAAGTAGTAGATCTTTGGAATAAGAGGCAATAAAATTTCGAGTTTTAATAAGAGAAATTCTAATTAGTTAAATGTGGTGGCAATGCTTTCTGTCTTCTGAATGAATGCTTGAACAGTGCATATGTCTTTTGAATTTGTTGTTTAAGACTGTTAAATATGTTGGCTCTTGAAAGAATGATGAACATGAGACATGTTATTGATGATCTGAAAAATCATAAAAATGATTCTTGAAGCAAGAAAAAGCAGCAAAGAACAAAGCTTGCAGAAAAAAAAAAAAGCAAGCAGAAAAAGTCAATAACCTTTAAAACCAAAAGGCAAGGGCAATTAAAAGGGATCCCAAGGCTTTGAGCATCAGTGGATAGGAGGGCCTAAAGGAATAAAATCCTGGTCTAAGCGGCTAAACCAAGCTGTCCCTAACCATGTGCTTGTGGCGTGAAGGTGTCAAGTGAAAACTTGAGACTGAGCGGTTAAAGTCAAGGTCCAAAGCAAAAAGAAGAGTGTGCTTAAGAACTCTGGACACCTCTAATTGGGGACTTTAGCAAAGCTGAGTCACAATCTGAAAAGGTTCACCCAATTATGTGTCTGTGGCATTTATGTATCCGGTGGTAATACTGGAAAACAAAGTGCTTAGGGCCACGGCCAAGACTCATAAAGAAGCTGTGTTCAAGAATCATCACACTGAACTAAGAGAATCAATAACATTATCTGAATTCTAAGTTTCTATAGATGCCAATCACTCTGAGCTTCAATGGATAAAGTGAGATGCCAAAACTGTTCAGAAGCAAAAAGCTACTAGTCCCGCTCATCTAAATAGAATCTGAGCTTCATTCAAAAACTCTGAGATATTATTGCCTCTCAACCTATTAGTCTTCTATTTTATTTGTCTAGTTGCTTGAGGACAAGCAACAGTTTAAGTTTGGTGTTGTGATGAGCGGATATTTTATACGCTTTTTGGGGATAATTTCATATAGTTTAGAGTATGTTTTAGTTAGTTTTTAGTCTATTTTTATTAGTTTTTAGGAAAAATTCATATTTCTGGACTCTACTATGAGTTGTGTGTTTTTCTGTAATTTCAGGTATTTTTCTGGCTGAAATTGAAGGAGCTGAGCAAAAATCTGATTCAGGCTGAAAAAGGACTGCTGATGCTGTTGGATTCTGACCTCCCTGCACTCAAAGTGAATTTTCTGGAGCTACAGAACTCTAAATGGTATGCTTCCAATTGCGTTGGAAAGTAGACATCCAGGGCTTTCCAGCAATATATAATAGTCCATACTTTGCACAAGGATAGACGACGTAAACTGGCGTTCAACGCCAGTTCTCTGCCCAATTCTGGCGTCCAGCGCCAGAAAAGGATCAAAAACTGGAGTTGAACGCCCAAACTGGCATAAAAACTGGCGTTCAACTCCACAAATGGCCTCTGCACGTGACTCACTTAAATCTCAGCCCCAGCACACACCAAGTGGGCCCCAGAAGTTGACCTCTGCATCATCCATCATAGTCCACTCATATTTTGTAACCCTAGGCTACTAGTTTAGTATTTAAACAACTTTTAGAGACTTATTTTGTATCTCATGACATTTTCAGATCTAAACTTTGTATTCTCTGACGGCATGAGTCTCTAAACCCCATTGTTGGGGGTGAGGAGCTCTGCTGTGTCTCGATGAATTAATGCAAGTATTTCTGTTTTCCATTCAAACACGCTTGTTCCTATCTAAGATGTTCATTCGCGCTTAACTGTGATGAAGGTGATGATCTGTGACATTCATCACCTTCCTCAACCCACGAACGTGTGCCTGACAACCACCTCCGTTCTATATCAGATTGAATGAGTATCTCTGAGATCTCTTAATCAGAATCTCCGTGGTACAAGCTAGAACTGATGGCGGCATTCATGAGAATCCGGAAAGTCTAAACCTTGTCTGTGGTATTCCGAGTAGGATTCAGGGATTGAATGACTGTGACGAGCTTCAAACTCCTGAACGCGTGGGCCGTTTTGTGCTAAACGCACACCAGCCGCACGATTCCAGCCCAACTTTCTGGGCGTTGGATCTTGATGCCGATTTCCAGTTCACGCCCACGCGTGGCCTGGGCGCTCGCGTGGGGTGATCTTTTTTTTTTTTTATGCAGTATGCAGAATGCAATGAATGTTATGCACAATTCCAGGTTCAATCAAAATTGAAAAACAGACTAAAATAGAAAAGGAACGATCATACCATAGTGGGTTGTCTCCCACCTAGCACTTTTAGTTAAAGTCCTTAAGTTGGACATTTGATGAGCTTCCTGTTATGGTGGCTTGTGCTTGAATTCATCCAGAAATCTCCACCAATGTTTGGAATGCCAACAGCCTCTGGGGTCCCAAACAAGGCACGTAAAGCCCTTGAGCAGTTTTAAACAGGTTCTCAGGCTTCCGGGGTGTTGAATGTCAGAACAGATTTCAGGATCCCAAACATTACTTTTACACCCGTTTGTGTCTTTATCTGCATTTTTTCAGCCGGGTGATAAGTAATCGGGATTCTCACTGTAGTGACCAAACAGCTTCCGAGATCCATACAATTGAGCTTGGCACCAATCCTTGCACCTCAAATTAAAGTGTGAAACCTCATTGAATCTTGCATACTGATGAGCGGATAATTTATACGCTTTTTGGCATTGTTTTTAGTATGTTTTTAGTATATTTTAGTTAGTTTTCATTATATTTTTATTAGTTTTTAAATAAAAATCACATTTCTGGACTTTACTATGAGTTTATGTGTTTTTCTATGATTTCAGGTATTTTCTAACTGAAATTGAGGGACATGAGCAAAAATCTGATTCAGAGGCTGAAAAAGGACTGCAGATGCTGTTGGATTCTGACCTCCCTGCACTCGAAGTGAATTTTCTGGAGCTACAGAAGTCCAATTGGCACGCTCTTAATTGAATTGGAAAGTAGACATCCTGGGATTTCCAGCAATGTATAATAGTTCATACTTTGCCCGAGATTTGATGGCCCAAACTGGCATTCCAAGTCAGCATAGAAATTCTGGCGTCAAAACGCCAGAACTGGCATAAAAGCTGGAGTTAAACGCCCAAACTGGCACAAAATCTGGCGTTTAACTCCAAGAAAAGTCTCTACACGTGAAAGCTTCAATGCTCAGCCCAAGCACACACCAAATGGGCCCGGAAAGTGGATTCTGCATCATTTACTCATTTCTGTAAACCCTAGAATACTAGTTTTCTATAAATAGGACCTTTTGCTATTGTATTTTCAGACTGAGATACACTTTTTACACACTTAATCATACTTTTCATCTTTGGGAGGCTGGCCATTCGGCCATGCCTAGATCTTTTGTTCTTATGTATTTTCAACGGTAGAGTTTCTATACACCATAGATTAAGGTGTGGAGCTATGTTGTTCTTCATGAATTAATGCAAAGTACTACTATTTTTCTATTCAATTCACGCCTACTTCTTCTCTAAGATATACACTCGTTCTTCAACTTGATGAATGTGATGATCCGTGACACTCATCATCATTCTCACCTATGAACGCGTTCCTGACAACCACTTCCCTTCTACATGCAACCAAGCTTGAATGTATATCTCTTGGGTTTCTAATCTAAGATTAGAACCTTCGTGGTATAGGCTAGAATTATTGGCAGCCATTCCTGAGATCCGAAAAGTCTAAACCTTGTTTGTGGTATTCCGAGTAGGATCTGGGAAGGGATGACTGTGACGAACTTCAAACTAGCGAGTGTTGGGCGTGTCACAGACGCAAAAGGATCAATGGATCCTATTCCAACATGATCAAGAACCGACAGATGATTAGCCGTGCGGTGACAGCGCATTTGGAACATTTTCACTGAGAGGACGGGAAGTAGTCATTGACAACGGTGATGCTCAACATAAAGCTTGCCATGGAAAGAAGTATGAATGATTGGATGAAAGCAATAGGAAAGCAGAAGTTTAGGAGGAACAAAGCATCTTCATACGCTTATCTGAAATTCTAACCAATGAATTACATAAGTATCTCTATCTTTATTTTATGTTTTATTCATATTTTAATTATCAATTCTCCATAATCATTTGAATCCTCATGACTGAGATTTACAAGATGACCATAGCTTGCTTCAAGCCGACAGACTCCGTGGGATCGACCCTTACTCACGTAAGGTTTATTACTTGGACGACCCAGTGCACTTGCTGGTTAGTTGTGCGGAGTTGTGACAAAGAGTTGAGATTACAATTGTGCGTACCATGATGTTGGCGCCATTGATGATCACAATTTCGTGCACCAAGTTTTTGGCGCCGTTGCCGGGGATTGTTCGAGTTTGGACAACTGACGGTTTATCTTGTTGCTTAGATTAGGTAATTTTATTTTATGTTTAAGCTTTTTACTTTTTATTTTCGAAAAAAAATTTCAAAAAAACAAAAATTTTCTATTCTGTTCTTCAGATTTTTTAAGAATGAATTCTAGAGTTTCATGATAATTTGTTGAAGTCTGGCTGGCTGTGAAGTGATGAGCGGATATTTTATACGCTTTTTGGGGATAATTTCATATAGTTTAGAGTATGTTTTAGTTAGTTTTTAGTCTATTTTTATTAGTTTTTAGGAAAAATTCATATTTCTGGACTCTACTATGAGTTGTGTGTTTTTCTATAATTTCAGGTATTTTTCTGGCTGAAATTGAAGGAGCTGAGCAAAAATCTGATTCAGGCTGAAAAAGGACTGCTGATGCTGTTGGATTCTGACCTCCCTGCACTCAAAGTGGATTTTCTGGAGCTACAGAACTCTAAATGGCATGCTTCCAATTGCGTTGGAAAGTAGACATCTAGGGCTTTCCAGCAATATATAATAGTCCATACTTTGCACAAGGATAGACGACGTAAACTGGCGTTCAACGCCAGTTCTCTGCCCAATTCTGGCGTCCAGCGCCAGAAAAGGATAAAAAACTGGAGTTGAACGCCCAAACTGGCATAAAAACTGGCGTTCAACTCCACAAATGGCCTCTGCACGTGACTTACTTAAATCTCAGCCCCAGCACACACCAAGTGGGCCCCAGAAGTTGACCTCTGCATCATCCATCATAGTCCACTCATATTTTGTAACCCTAGGCTACTAGTTTAGTATTTAAACAACTTTTAGAGACTTATTTTGTATCTCATGACATTTTCAGATCTAAACTTTGTATTCTCTGACGGCATGAGTCTCTAAACCCCATTGTTGGGGGTGAGGAGCTCTGCTGTGTCTCGATGAATTAATGCAAGTATTTCTGTTTTCCATTCAAACACGCTTGTTCCTATCTAAGATGTTCATTCGCGCTTAACTGTGATGAAGGTGATGATCTGTGACATTCATCACCTTCCTCAACCCACGAACGTGTGCCTGACAACCACCTCCGTTCTATATCAGATTGAATGAGTATCTCTGAGATCTCTTAATCAGAATCTCCGTGGTACAAGCTAGAACTGATGGCGGCATTCATGAGAATCCGGAAAGTCTAAACCTTGTCTGTGGTATTCCGAGTAGGATTCAGGGATTGAATGACTGTGACGAGCTTCAAACTCCTGAAGGCTGGGCGTTAGTGACAGATGCAAAAGGATAGTAAATCCTATTCCAACCGGATCGAGAACCAACCGGTGATTAGCCGTGCTGTGACAGAGCGCGTGAGCGTAGTTTTCACTGGAAGGATGGAAGGTAGCCATTGACAACGGTGACCCACCAACACACAGCTTGCCATAGGAGGACGTGCGTGCGTGAATCAGAAGACAGAGGAAAGCAGAGATTCAGAAGACAAAGCATCTCCAAAACCCCAACATATTCTCCATTACTGCACAACAAGTAACACTTAATTCATGCTCTCCTGGTTATTCGCAATTCACTTGATAAACATAATTGACTTCCTGACTAAGATTTACAAGATAACCATAGATTGCTTCAAACCAACAATCTTCGTGGGATTCGACCCTTACTCACGTAAGGTATTACTTGGACGACCCAGTGCACTTGCTGGTTAGTGGTACGCGTTGTGAAAAGTGTGATTCACAATTCGTGCACCATGAAGCCATGTCTAATTTTTTGGACTGAGCTTTTAACTTATCATCACAAGAGCTTGTTGATTTCTATCAATTTTGCTGTTGAGAGTAATGATCTGCTAAAGCTTGGCTGGCCATTGGCTATGTCTAGTGTTTTGGACCGAAGCTTTCACTGAAAGCTTGGCTGGCTAGTAAGCCATGTCTAATTCCTGGACCGGAGTTTTAGACTAACATTGCAATGATTCCTGGAATTTTTATTAAAAATTTTGAATCCCTTTATTTTCTTTTCCATATAATTTTTGAAAAATCACAAAAAAATTGATAAAATCATAAAAATCAAAAATATTTTATGTTTCTTGTTTGAGTCTAGGGTTTAATTTTAAGTTTGGTGTCAATTGCATGTCTTTATTCTTCTTGCATTTTTCAAATATATGCATTATGTTCTTCATTGATCTTCAAGTCATTCTTGATGATTTTCTTGCTCTGATCTTTAATTTCTCTTATTTTGTGTCTTTTGTTATTTCCTACATGCATTTTTAAATTGTTATAGTCCTTAGTATACAAACTTCTGAGTTTGGTGTCTTGCATGTCTTGTTTATTTGATCTTAGTTGCATTTTTTTATTGTTTCTCATCATTTAAAAATCCAAAAAAGAAATTTAAATTTGTGTCTTTTCAAGTCAATAACACAGAGAATTGAAGATTCAGAATATTCAGCAGAGGAATTACACAGAAAAAGCTGGGCATTCAAAACACCCAGTGAAAAAGGAAAACTGGCGTTTAAACGCCAGTCAGGGTACCTGGCTGGGCGTTAAATGCCCAAAAAGGTAGCATTTTGGGCGTTAAACGCCAGAATGGATGCCATTCTGGGCGTTTAACGCTAGGAGGACACTAGAGGGAAGATTTTGTTTTTAATTCAAATCTTTTTCAAATTTTCATAATTTTTCAAAATCAATTTTTTTTTCAAATCATATCTTTTCAATCATATCTTTTTAAAATCAATTTCTTTTCAATTTTTTTATTACTATTTTCGAAAATCCTTGCTACAATTAGTGATTTAATTCAAAATTTTCAAGTTGTTACTTGCCTATTAAGAAAGGATCAAAAGTTTTAATTCTAGAATCATATCTTTTAATTTCTTGTTGGTCAAGTAATCAACTTTAATTTTAAAAACTTTCTCTTTTTAATTTGATTCTCAATCATATCTTCTCAATCATATCTTGTCAATCACATCTTTTTCAAAATTAAGTTTCAATCATATCTTTTTGATTTCTAATTTCAAAATCTTTTTCAAAAATCACTTAATTTCTTTCCCAATCTTAGTTTTCAAAAATCAATTACCAAATTTTCAAAATTGCTCTTATTATTTCAAAATCTTTTTACTTTATTTTCGAAAATTCTTCCCCTCTTCTCACATCCTTCTATTTAAAGGACTAACACCTCTCCATTATCAACAATTCGAACTCTATCCCTCTTGATAAGTTTGAATTCTTTCTTCTCTACCTCATCCTTCTATTTTTATTTTCCTCTGACACCTCAAGGAATCTCTATACTGTGACATAGAGGATTCCATATTTTCTTCTCCTCTCTTTTCATATGAGCAGGAGCAAGGACAAGGGCATTCTTGTTGAAGTTGATCCTGAACCTGAAAGGACCTTGAAGAGAAAGCTCAGAGAAGCTAAAGTACAACTCTCTATAGAGGACCTAACAGAACTTTTCAAACAAGAAGAAGCCATGGCAGCCAAAAACAACAACAATGCCAACAATGCAAGGAAGGTGCTTGGTGACTTTACTGCACCTACTCCTGACTTCTATGGGAAAAGCATCTCAATCCCTGCCATTGGAGCAAACAACTTTGAGCTTAAGCCTCAATTAGTTTCTCTGATGCAACAGAATTACAAGTTTCATGGACTTCCATTGGAAGATCCTCATCAGTTCTTAGCTGAATTCTTGCAAATCTGTGACACTGTCAAGACCAATGGGGTTGATCCCGAGGTCTACAAGCTTATGCTCTTTCCCTTTGCTGTAAGAGACAGAGCTAGAATATGGTTGGATTCACAACCTAAAGAAAGCCTAAACTCTTGGAAAAAGCTAGTCAATGCCTTCTTGGCAAAGTTCTTTCCACCTCAAAAATTGAGCAAGCTTAGAGTGGAAGTCCAAACCTTCAGACAGAAGGAAGGTGAATCCCTCTATGAAGCTTGGGAAAGATACAAATAATTGATCAGAAGGTGTCCTTCTGACATGCTTTCAGAATGGAGCATCATCGGTATCTTCTATGATGGTCTGTCTGAACTGTCCAATATGTCATTAGACAGCTCTACTGGAGGATCTCTTCATCTGAAGAAGACGCCTGCAGAAGCTCAGGAACTCATTGAAATGGTTGCAAATAACCAATTCATGTACACTTCTGAAAGGAATCCTGTGAATAATAGGACGAATCAGAAGAAATGAGTTCTTGAGATTGATACTCTAAATGCCATATTGACTCAGAACAAAATATTAACTCAGCAAGTCAATATGATTTCTCAAAGTCTGTCTGGCATGCAAGCAGCAACAGGCAGTACCAAAGAAGCTTCATCTGAAGAAGAAGCTTATGATCCTGAGAATCCAGCAATGGAAGAGGTGAATCACATAGGAGAACCCTATGGAAACACCTATAATCCTTCATGGAGAAATCATCCAAACCTCTCATGGAAGGATCAACAGAGGCCTCAACAAGGCTTCAACAACAATAATAGTGGAAGAAATAGGTTTAGCAATGGCAAACCTTTTCCATCATCTTCTCAGCAACAAACAGAGAATTCTAAGCAGAACCACTCTGAATTAGCAACTGTAGTCTCTGATTTAATTAAGACCACTCAAAGTTTCATGACTGAAACAAGGTCCTCCATTAGAAATTTGGAGGCACAAGTGGGTCAGATGAGCAAGAAAATTACTGAACTCCCTCCTAGTACTCTCCCAAGCAATACAGAAGGGAATCCAAAAGGAGAGTGCAAGGCCATCAACATACCCCACATGGCCGAACCTGGAGAGGAGGAAGAGGCAGTGATCTCCACTGAGGAAGACCTCAATGGACGTCTACTGGCCTCCAAGGAGTTCCCTAATGAGGAACCATGGGAATCTGAGGCTCACACTGAGACCATAGAGATTCCATTGAATTTACTTTTGCCATTCATGAGCTCTGATGAGTATTCTTCCTCTGAAGAGGATGAAGATGTTACTGAAGAACAAGTTGCTAAGTACCTTGGAGCAATCATGAAGCTAAATGCCAAGTTATTTGGTAATGAGACTTGGCAGGATGAACCCCCTTGCTCACCAAAGAACTGGATAACTTGACTAGGCAGAAATTACCTCTGAAGAGACAAGATCCTGGAAAGTTCTCAATACCTTGTACCAAAGGCATCATGACCTTTGAGAAAGCTCTGTGTGACCTAGGGTCAAGCATAAACCTCATGCCTCTCTCTGTAATGGAGAAGCTAGGAATCCTTGAGGTAAAAGCTGCAAGAATCTCACTAGAGATGGCAGACAATTCAAGAAAACAGGCTTATGGACTTGTAGAGGATGTCTTGGTAAAGGTTGAAGGCCACTACATCCCTGCTGATTTCATAATCCTAGACACTGGGAAGTGTATGGATGAATCCATCATCCTTGGCAGACCCTTCCTAACCACAGCAAAAGCTGTGATTGATGTTGACAAAGAAGAATTGGTCCTTCAAGTGAATGAGGAATCCCTTGTGTTTAAAGCTCAAAGATTTACCTCTGTAACCATGGAGAGGAAGCATGAAAAACTTCTCTCACTGCAAAGTCAAACAAAATCCCCACATTCAAACTCTAAGTTTGGTGTTGGGAGGCCACAACCAAACTCTAAGTTTGGTGTTGAGAGGCCATCATCATGCTCTGTGTATCTGTGAGGATCCATGAGAGCCCACTGTCAAGCTACTGACATTAAAGAAGCGCTTGTTGGGAGGCAACCCAATTTTACTTATCTATGTTAAAATTCTATTTTCCATTGTTATTTTATATTTTCTGTAGGTTGATGATCATGTGAAGTCACAAAAACAATTGAAAAAGCAAAAATAAACTGAAAAACAGAATGAAAAATAGCACACCTTGGAGGAAAAGCCTACTGGCGTTTAAACGCCAGTAAGGGCACCAGACTGGCGTTTAACGCCAGTAAGGGCACCAGAATGGCGTTTAACGCCAGAAAAGGGCAAGAAGCTGGCGTTAAACGCCAGAAATGGGCAACAACCTGGTGTTTAACTCCAGGATTGGCAGCAGAGGGCGTTTTGCATGCCTAATTGGTGCAGGGATGAGAAATCCTTGACACCTCAGGATCTGTGGACCCCACAGGATCTCCACCAACCTCAACTCACTCTCTCTCTTCTTCACACCTTTTCATAATACTCTTCCCCAAATACCCTTCACTAATCAACTCAATACCTCTTCCCCAAAAACCCCTCACCTATCAAATCCTACTCTCTTCTCCATAAACCCTTCACCAATCCACATCCATCCATCATAAACCCCACCTACCTCACCATTTAAATTCAAACCACTTGCCCTCCCAATCCCACCCATACATGGCCGAACCTTACCCTCTCCCCGCTCCTATATAAACCACTCTTTACCCCTTCATTTTCACACATCTTAAACACTACCTCTCTCCCTTGGCCGAAACACTAACCCCCTCCATCTCCTCCATTTTCTTCTTCTACTCTTTTCTTTCTTCTTTTGCTCGAGGACGAGCAAACCTTCTCAGTTTGGTGTGATAAAAGCTAAAGCTTTTTATTTTTCCATAACCATTTATTGCACCTAAGGCCGGAGAAACCTCTAGAAAGAGGAAAGGGAAGGCAAAAGCTTCCACCTCCGAGTCATGGGAGATGGAGAGATTCATCTCAAAGGTGCATCAAGACCACTTCTATAAAGTTGTGGCCAAGAAGAAAGTGATCCCCGAGGTCCCTTTCAAGCTCAAAAAGGGTGAATATCCGGATATCCGACATGAGATTCGAAGAAGAGGTTGGGAAATTCTCACCAATCCCATTTAACAAGTCGGAATCTTAATGGTTCAAGAGTTCTATGCCAATGCATGGATCACTAAGAACCATGATCAAAGTGTGAACTCGGACCCTAAAAATAGGCTTACAATGGTTCGGGAGAAATACTTAGATTTCAGTCCGGAAAATGTAAGGTTGGCATTCAACTTGCCAATGATGCAAGGAGATGCACACCCCTACACTAGAAGGGTAAACTTTGATCAAAGGTTGGACCAAGTCCTCATAGACATTTGTGAAGAGGGCGCTCAATGGAAGAGAGATTCAAGAGGAGAGCCGGTTCAACTAAGAAGGCATGACCTCAAGCCCGTGGCTAGGGGATGGTTGGAGTTCATCCAACGCTCAATCGTTCCCACTAGCAACCGGTCTGAAGTTACTATAGACCGGGTAATTATGATCCATAGCATCATGATTGGAGAGGAAGTAGAAGTTCATGAGGTTATATCCCTAGAACTCTACAAGGTGGCGGACAAGTCCTCTACTTTGTCAAGGTTAGCCTTCCCTCATCTTATTTGTCACCTTTGCAATTCAGCTGGAATTGACATAGAGGAAGACATCCTCATTGATGAGGACAAGCCCATCACTAAGAAAAGGATGGAGCAAACAAGAAATCCTACTCATGGACAAGAGCATGAGGAAATTCCTCATCATGAAATCCCTGAGATGCCTCAAGGGATGCATTTTCCTCCACAAAATTATCGGGAGCAAATCAACACCTCCCTAGGAGAATTAAGCTCCAATATGGGACAACTAAGGGTGAAGAACCAAGAGCATTCCATCCTCCTCCATGAAATTAGAGAAGACCAAAGAGTTATGAGAGAGGAGCAACAAAGGCAAGGAAGAGATTTTGAGGAGCTCAAGCACTCCATAAGATCTTCAAGAGGAAGAACAAGCCGCCATCACTAAGGTGGACCCGTTCTTTAATTTCCTTGTTCTTTATTTTCTGTTTTTCGAGTTTTTATGCTTTATGTTTATTTATGTTTGTGTCTTATTACATGATCACTAGTGTCTAAGTGTCTATGCCTTAAGCCATGAATATAAATCCATCACCTTTCTTAAATGAAAAATGTTTTTAATTGAAAAAGAAAAAGAAGTACATGAATTTCGAATTTTAAAACAGATTAATTTTTTTGATGTGGTGGCAATACTTTTATTTTTCTGAATGAATGCTTGAACAGTTCATATTTTTGAATTTGTTGTTTAAGAATGTTAAAATTGTTGGCTCTTGAAAGAATGATGGAAAAGGAAAAATGTTATTGATAATCTGAAAAATCATAAAAATGATTCTTGAAGCAAGAAAAAGCAGTGAATAGCTTGCAGAAAAAAATGGCAAAAAAAAAGAGAAAAAAAAGAAAAAAAAAAGAAAAAGCAAGCAGAAAAGCCAATAGCCCTTTAAACCAAAAGGCAAGGGTAAAATAAAAAGGATCCAAGGCTTTGAGCATCAGTGGATAGGAGGACCCACAGGAATAAACTCCTGGCCTAAGCGGCTAAACCAAGCTATCCCTAACCATGTGCTTGTGGCGTGAAGGTGTCAAGTGAAAACTTGAGACTGAGCAGTTAAAGTCATGGTCCAAAGCAAAAAAAGTGTGCTTAAGAGCTCTGGA
Organism: Arachis ipaensis; assembly: GCF_059453495.1. Taxonomy (NCBI): domain Eukaryota; kingdom Viridiplantae; phylum Streptophyta; class Magnoliopsida; order Fabales; family Fabaceae; genus Arachis; species Arachis ipaensis. Next base: position 104,076,614 of record NC_142438.1, on the reverse strand, counting down.
CACTTCTAATTGGGGACTCTAGCAAAGCTGAGTCACAATCTGAAAAGATTCACCCAGTTATGTGTCTGTGGCATTTATGTATCCGGTAGTAATACTGGAAAACAAAATGCTTAGGGTCACGACCAAGACTCATAAAGTAACTGTATTCAAGAATCAACATACTGAACTAGGAGAATCAATAACACTATCTGAATTTTGAGTTCCTATAGATGCCAATCATTCTGAAATTCAAGGGATAAAGTGAGATGCCAAAACTGTTCAGAAGCAAGAAGCTAATAAGCCACGCTCATCTAATTAAGACTGATCTTCATAGATGTTTTTGGAATTCATTGCATATTCTATTCTTTTTATCTTATTTAATTTTTAGTTGCTTGGGGACAAGCAACAATTTAAGTTTGGTGTTGTGATTAGCGGATAATTTATACGCTTTTTGGTATTGTTTTTAGTATGTTTTTAGTATATTTTAGTTAGTTTTCATTATATTTTTATTAGTTTTTAAATAAAAATTACATTTCTGGACTTTACTATGAGTTTGTGTATTTTTTTGTGATTTCAGGTATTTTCTGACTGAAATTGAGGGACCTGAGCAAAAATCTGATTCAGAGGCTGAAAAAGGACTGCAGATGCTGTTGGATTCTGACCTCCCTGCACTCGAAGTGGATTTTCTGGAGCTAAAGAAGCCCAATTGGGGCGCTCTTAATTGCGTTGGAAAGTAGACATCCTGGGATTTTCAGCAATATATAATAGTCTATACTTTGCTCGAGATTTGATGGCCCAAACCGGTGTTCCAAGTCAGCATAGAAATTCTGGCGTTAAAACGCCAAAACTGGCATAAAAGCTGGAGTTAAACGCCCAAACTTGCACAAAAGCTGGCGTTTAACTCCAAGAAAAGTCTCTACACGTGAAAGCTTCAATGCTCAGCCCAAGCACACACCAAGTGGGCCCGAAAAGTGGATTCTGCATCATTTACTCATTTATGTAAACCCTTGGATACTAGTTTTCTATAAATAGGACGTTTTGCTATTGTATTTTCAGACTGAGATACACTTTTTACACACTTGATCATACTTTTCATCTTTAGGAGGCTGGCTATTCGGCCATGCCTAGACCTTTTGTTCTTATGTATTTTCATCGGTAGAGTTTCTACACACCATAGATTAAGGTGTGGAGCTCTGCTGTTCTTCATGAATTAATGCAAAGTACTACTGTTTTTCTATTCAATTCACGTCTACTTCTTCTCTAAGATATACACTCGTTCTTCAACTTGATGAATGTGATGATCCGTGACACTCATCATCATTCTCCCCTATGAACGCGTGCCTGACAACCACTTCCGTTCTACATGCAACCAAGCTTGAATGTATATCTCTTGGGTTTCTAATCTAAGATTAGAACCTTTGTGGTATAGGCTAGAATTATTGGTGGCCATTCCTGAGATCCAAAAAGTCTAAACCTTGTCTGTGGTATTCCGAGTAGGATCTGGGAAGCGATGACTGTGACGAGCTTCAAACTCGCGAGTGTTGGGCATGCGACAGACACAAAAGGATCAATAGATCCTATTCCAACATGATTGAGAACCGACAGATGATTTGCCGTGCGGTGACAGCGCATTTGGAATATTTTCACTGAGAGGACGGGAAGTAGCCATTGACAACGGTGATGCCCAACATAAAGCTTGCCATGGAAAGGAGTATGAATGATTGGATGAAGGCAATAGGAAAGCAGAAGTTTAGGAGGAACAAAACATCTTCATACGCTAATCTGAAATTCTCACCAATGAATTACATAAGTATCTCTATCTTTATTTTATGTTTTATTTGTATTTTAATTATCAATTCTCCATAACCATTTGAATCTGCCTGACTGAGATTTACAAGATGACCATAACTTAGTTCAAGCCGACAGTCTCCGTGGGATCGACCCTTACTCACGTAAGGTTTATTACTTGGACGACCCAGTGCACTTACTGGTTAGTTGTGCGGAGTTGTGACAAAGAGTTGAGATTACAATTGTGCGTACCATGATGTTGGCGCCATTGATGATCACAATTTCGTGCACCACATACCAACTCTGAGTGCGAGTCATTTCCCTTTTGCTCTTAAAGCTGCAAAGAGCTCTAAGCTGGCCATCTGTTTCAAATAAACCATATTCAATTGGAAAAGTAAAGATAAAAGCTAAGGATCTTACTCACTTGAAGTTTGTATTGGGTGGTAATGGCTTTGGGGTAGGTGTTTCCAGTGGTTTTGCAAGCTCTACTCCCTTATGGTCTTCTGTAAATTCTTCCACTTCCTTGCAAACTTTTTCAATTTCAACCATGTGACGATCGAAGTCGTCAATTTTTTCCTCAACATCACTCAAGTCATAAGTTGGAGGTTGAGAAAAATCTACCTCAGCATCATCTTTGTATTCACTTGGGGAAGATTCTTCTATCTCAAAGAATTCACTTACGGATGCAAGTTCATTACTAAGAGAATTTGACTTGTGATTATCATCATCAAGGAAACTTGCGTCTTGGGTTATTCCGTCTATTTCTTCATAAAATACCCGCTTTGGGGGTCGTGCACTATCCTCTTTGGCATCAATTGTAATGTCCTTGATGGAATTTTCCACAATTCTGGATTCCCATGGAGGTTCAGCGTCTCCTAAGTCTTCAATCAACTCTTTTTCTTCTTGGATAATTTGGGCTTCCTTCAATTGTTCCAGAACAAAGTCATGCTCCTTACTGTCCACTGAAGTTTCCAGTGTCCCCTTCATGCTACGTTCTTCATTAGATTCTCCACATGAAGTCAGGAGGATTCCTTGAGTGCCCGAATGTCTGGAAGATAATTGATTTATTGCTTGCTCCAGTTGATGAAGGGTTGCGTGAAATTGATCTACTGTTTCCTTGAGGCGAGCCTGTGATTCTTGAGGTGATGGATATGGACATGGTACATAAGGAAGTGGTGGTTCTTGGGAGTAATTGGATTGGAATTGGGGTGAATAAGGATCATATGGTGGTGAATAGTGAAAAGGAGCTTGTGAGTGTGGTGGTTCAAAGCTATGTTGAGAGGGTGGTCTATGAGCACAGGGTGGGACTCGTTGGTAACTACCAATGGGTCCGTCATATCTATCAGCTTGGTATGCATTGTAGAATGGTCCTTGTCCATGATATCTTGGAAGGTGTTATTGCCTAAAGGGTTGATCAGATCCTCTTGGCTCCATCCATTTTTGATTGCTTTGACCGTGATGCATAGTCCCGTTATAGCTTCCACTCCTTTCAACAAATTTAGAACCAAACTCAAAGCGAGAAGGGTGAGAACTCATAGTAGCTAATAGAAGTAAAAGGGAAAACAAAAACAAATAAACAAGTAAAAGAAAAATATTTACAATAACCAATAATAAGGCACACGTTTGCAATTCCCCGGCAACGGTGCCATTTTGAAAGAGTGAAACTCTCGCGCGATCTAGAATTTTCACAAATAAATTCGCGTTGTAAGTATAGCTTCTAGACCGACAAGAATTCCTTTCTTACAAAAGTTTGGTTGTCACAAGTAACAAAACCCAATAAAATTTTATAACCGAAGTATTTAAACCTCGGGTCGTCTTCTCAAGGAATTGCAGGGAAGTGTTCTTATTGTTGGTCATGAGTTTTGTAAATTGGGGGTTTTTGAAATAAGGAGCAAGTAATTTAAATGACAAGAAAAATAAATTAATAATAATAAAATCTCTTGGCAAGGTATAAGAATTTGGAATTTCTATCCTAGTTATCCTTATCAGATGTGATGAGAATTGGGTTTTAATCCCACTTAGTTAAGTCAAGTGGACTAATTAGCTTGATCCTCAAGTCCTAGTCAATCCCTGTAGGAAGACTAGCTTTAGAGAGATCTAGATCAATTAGTAATCTGCCAATTTCAACCACTGCTGAGTTTGACAACTCAAGTGTTACCAATAACTTAACCAAAGTCAAAAGGAAGAAAATATCTAAATTAAATTAAAGTATCCATATAAATAAAGCAAAACAAAGTCAAATCTGAAATACCTCAAAATATATTAAATATAAAACCAATCTAAACAATAAGAGTTCATAAACCAATTTGAGAAAATAAATAAAAAGAACATTAAACCTGGAAATTGATAAGGAATAGTCCTAAATCCTTTAAGAGGAATCCTAATCCTAAATCCTAAGAGAGAGGAAAGAACCTCTCTCTCTAAAAACTACATCTAAATTATGAAAAGTGAATAATGGAAGATCTCCCAATGAATGGATGCATTCCCCCACTTTATAGCCTCTAGTATGTGTTTCTAGACTTGGATCTGGGCCAAAAAGGGTTTCAGAAATCGCTAGGGGCATTTTCTGCAGTTTCTGCACGTGGCGTCTGTCACGCGTGCACGTGGGTCTCGCGTTCGCGTCATCTGGAGTTTTTCCTGGTCACGCGTATGCGTCAGTTACGCGTCCGCGTCGTATGCGTTCTACTCAAGTCACGCGTCCGCGTCGTCCATGCGTTTGCGTCGATTGTGTTTTGCGCTAGGCACACGGCCGCGTCGTCCATGCGTTCGCGTCGCTGCCTTCTCTTCAAAACTCCATTTTTATGCTTTCCTTCCATTTTTGTATGTTTCTTTTCTGTCCTCTAAGCCATTCCTGCCCTATGAAACCTGAAAATACTTAACACACAAATCACGGCATCGAATGGTAATAAGGGATAATTAATTTTAATATTAATAAAGCACAGGAAACATGTTTTCATAAATCTCATAAAATGAGGAAGGAATGGTAAAACCATGCAATTTATATGAATAAGTGGGTGAAGACTTGATAAAAACACTTAATTTCAGTACAAGATGCATCATAAAATACGGGTTTATCATGCGTACGCACGCATCCGAATGCAATTCCCAACTTGTGCTACGCATAACCCCTGTATGTACGCACAACTTATAAAATTCCTGGGCATGTGTATGCATACCCCTTGTGTGTACAAATGAGTATTTCCATCCATTCTATTCCGTGCGTGGGCACCATTGTGTACGTTGGAACGCATACCAGAATGTCTGGTTTTCAGAAAACTCTCAGAATTCAATTTAAAATACCAATTTTTAATTACTCATATCTTCCTCTACAAAATTTAGTTTTCAATCATTCTTAAACCATTTTAAAGCTCTCATCACCACCTTTAATTTAAGATAAATTTCATTGAAATCCAAACCCCAAGTGCCAAATTATGGCCCGTCGAAGTTGGTCTAAAACTAATTTTTACCAAATATTTCAAAATGCTCATTTTGACAAATTCTCAAATCCAACTTAGTTTGAATCACTCAATTACCATTTATAAACAAGCCAAATACTTAATCATCAAGTCTCAACTATTCCAAGCTTAATCACAACAATTTTAACTCATTTAACATAGTTCATTAACTATATCCACTCACAACCTTATGCACAACACTCATACATCCAAATCTTCATCAATCCAACAAAATTTCACTCATGGACATTCATTACTTACCGTGACTTACCTCATAAGGGACATCTTTCCCTATCTCGGCCTCCAGCCTAATTTTTCATATCAATTGACATCATAATCAAGAGTATCACAAATTATATTCAATTCAACTCAATAACCACTCAATTCACAATTCACCACCAATTAACACAACATCAACCAAATTCTATTCAATCATATCTTAGAAGAAATTAACCTAAGCATTCACAGAACCTTACATAATGCCTACTCGAAACTAAAACCCGTACCTCTTAGAGAGCGGTCTCAACCTCGAAAAGCTCCTCTTCGGTAATTTCCCACCTTCACTGGCTCAAACTCTACCAATGCCACACCAAAGAGATCCTCCACTCAATTCTGCACCGAATTTGCATCAAACTAATCCTTTCCGCCTCAATGCAAGCTAACCCAATCCAATTTCATCTAACCACATTCAATTTTCACAACATTCACACTATATTCATAACTCAAATTCGTGCAAAATCAAAGGAAAAAGATTCTTTACCTTATTTCTCTAGCCTTGGGTCGAAACCCTGTTAGAACTCACAATTGAACATCTCCTAAACATAAAAAATTTGAGATTTCCTCAAAACTCAAATAAAAAATACAAAATTAACGAAGAGAGCAAACTAGGCAAGAAATTTCGAGTTTCTTACTACTTTGTTCAGATAGGATCGAAGAGAATTCTGAGATGAACGTGTGGCCATATACGGTTATTCAATCGGAGCTACGGATTGAAAATTATGAGCGAAAGTAGATGTCAATGAATAGTATTTTAGGGCTTCTCCCCCCTCCCTCTCTCTCTCTCTCAAAATTCTGAACTTTGTTGAATGTGGGGAGGGTTTTAAGTAATTGGGTTTGAGCTTGTAATGTGCTAAATTAAGAATAAAGTGGGTTAATCGTAGGCTCAAATTTGGCTAACAAAGGAAGATAAAAGGTAAGGCTATTTGGGTAAGTGAGCTAATTGAAACGATAGCCTCAATCATGTAAATGCATGAGTACAAGGAATAATGGACATATAAAATTAAACAAATCAAAGATCACAATCATAGGAGGAGAACAATTGCACACAAGAAGGGAAAATAAGTAGTTATAAGATGTAACCACACCATTAGGCTCAAAACTCACTTGCTTGTGTTCTTAGCTCAAAATCCATGCTCCAAATTATATTCTTTAAACAAGCTAAGCATCAAAAGATTTTTAAAATTGGTAGGGTTGCCCTAAAATTCTAGTTTTCTAAGAGAGAAGTCATTACTCTAACCAAGTGAATTTATTAAGAGATAATTAGTAGGCAAAAGATGCTAAAAAAAATGAGAAACCTAATATGCAATCTATCCTAGTTAACAAAAGAGATTCAAAAGATTTATTCGGGTGTTACCTATGAAGACCGGTCGGCCGAACGACCTCCCCATACTTAGAAGTTGGCACGGTCCTCCGTGCCTTGAGTGAGACGCAGTGGTTGATCGGCTTCCGAGTGTCCATCCTCTTCTTCATTATCGATTTCCTCATTATCGGTGCCGGTGGACGTGAAAATTTTCGGTTCTTCCATAGGTGGTGCTAAGCAACTTAGAAGCTTCTTGACAAAAGCGTAACGGCGTTGGTTACGCCGCTCATAACGGTCAAGCTTCTTGTGGAGGTCCTCTATGCATTGCATGAATGACTTTGGTGGGGCAGATGAGGTGGAGGGGATGCTCATGGGGACGGGTAGGTGTGGCTCTTCGGTGTCCGCCGGAGGGTAAAGATATCTCCCGTTTGGAACAACATCTCCATCCATCGGGATCATGGCCCTTCTATCCTTGGTCTCCCGAGGAACACCGGCTGCGGCGACTAAGTCGGTCACTAAAGCGGGAAAGGGTAGGTTCCCCTTAGCATGGATGCGGCCCATAGATTGGCGGATAAGACCGAGAATATGCACCGGTCTCTCAGTGAGAACACACCAAATTAATAAGGCTAACTCGGCAGTGATAGATGAGCCATGGGTGCTTGGGAGCACATAGTGGGCTAGAATTTGGGCCCATGCCTGAGCCTCTCTAGTGAGAAAACGTTCGGTAATGACCTTGGGCCGGGGTCTCATCCTTCCTCGAATCCAGAATGATTCGGATATAGCAATGACCTTAAGGATGGCATCCCAATCAAACGTATATTGGCACCGTGGTGAGAAAATCTCTTGATAAGCATCCATCCCTTCTGCTAACGGTTCGGTCTTAAGCACACGTTGAATGGGCTCCTCTGTGATGGGAACTTGTCTTCGGTGCATAAATACCGATGCAAGGGAGGGGGAATGGTAGTTAGTGTAGAATTTTACCACCCAAGACAAGTTTGCCTCCCGTGGCTTCCTCAATAGGAACTCCCATTGCCGCCGTTCGATGCGGGGCATGATGAGCGGTATGACATGAGCCGGAGGGGCTAGAAGGGACTCCACATGATAGTTCCTTGGTTTGATCAAGGGGAAGACAAGTTCACAATAGCGGTTGGGGAACTTGTTCGGATCCCTTGCCGGATTGCCCTTCTCCAAAATATCAATGTTGGCAACGCTTCTTGTCTTATTGGAGAGGGGCTTGGCTTTAGGTCCTTGTTGTGCTTTGCTAGTGGACCGTGAGGGTGCCTTCTTGGGCGCCTTTCCATTGTCTCTTTTGATCACCATCCTAGAAAAGAAGGAGAAGTGGTGAAATTAAGCTCAAAGAGGCACCAAGAAATAATAAGCATGCTAGTGATAAAGCTGATAAACCACTATTTCATGGTTTATCTTGTGCTCAATTGAGTGGTTTTTATCAACTCTTTACCCATTTATTCATACTAATCACATGCTTTATGTCTTCCTCCCTGATTTTGTGCTATAATTGAAAACAAGCTTCTTTGGCCTTTATATTGCTAATATTAATCCTCTCTTATCACTATTAGATGCCTTGATATGTGTGTTAAGTGATTTCAGAGATTACAGGGTAGGAATGGCTCAGAAGATAGAAAGAAAGCATGCAAAAGTAGAAGGAATACAAGAAGTTGGAGAAACTGCTAAGCTGTCCAGTCAGACCTCTTCGCACTCAAACGGCTATAACTTCAGCTACAGAGGTCCAAACGACGCGGTTCCAGTTGCGATGGAAAGCTAACGTCCGGGACTTCGATTTGATATATAATTTACCATAGCTGCTTCAAAGTTAGGCGGTGCGAACGCGTGAATAACGCGCCCGCATCGCATCTGCGAACTTCAAACCGCGCGGACACGTGGACGACGCCTCCGCGTCACTTGCCCGTGACCTGAACGTAACAGAAATCACAGGGAGTGATTTCTGAGCTGCTTTTGACCCAGTTTTTAGCCCAGAACACACAGATTAGAGGCTATAAAGTGAAGAAATGCATCCATTCATAAATAAGTTTTTCATATTCACAATTTCAGGATTAGATGTAGTTTTAGAGAGAAAGGTTCTCTCCTCTCTCTTAGGATTTAGAATTAGGATTCTTTTCACTTTATGATTATTTCATCATTTGCGATCACAGGTTCTATGTTCCTTTTATTTATTTTTCTAATTTAATTTATGAACTTCCATGTTAGATTTGATTTTTGAATAAATGTTATTTGAGGTATTTCAGCTTATTATTGCTTTCTTTTATTCATGTTACTGTTGCTTCCATTCTGAAGACATTTTTATTCCAGTAGATTTACTTTTTCCTTTTGGTCTTGGTTAGAAATCAGTAACTCAGGAGTTATCAAACTCAACATGATTGATAATTGTTATCTTTGCTAATTGAATTGAACTTCAATAATCCCAATCTTTCCTTAGGGATTAACTAGGATTTGAAGATCAAACTAATTAGTCACTTGGCTTTTCTTTACTTTAAGTAAAGGCTAACTAAGTGGAATTAAGATTCAATCTTCATCATCATTGATAAGGATAACTAGGATAGGACTTCTAATTTCTCATACCTTGCCAAAAGTTTATTTTACAGTTATTTATTTATTTTATAGTCATTTACTTATTTTAATTCCAATTTAAATTACTCGTTCCTTATCTTCAAAACCCCAATTTACAATCTTCATAACCAATAATAAGAACATACTTTCCTGCAGTTCCTTGAGAAGACGACTCGAGGTTTAAATACTCGGTTATCAATTTTAAAGGGGTTTGTTACTTGTGACAACCAAAACGTTTGCACGAAAGGATTTCTGTTGGTTTAGAATCTATATCTACAACGCAACTATTTTTATAAAATTCTTTACTAGCAAAAATCCTAACGTCAAAATGGCGCCATTGCCGGGGAATTGCAAACGTGTGCCTTATTATTGGTTATTGTAAATATTTACTTTTTAAATTGATTTTTTTCGAAAAAAAAAATTTTCAGATTTTTATTTTAAAAATTTTTATCTTATCCTATCTTATTTTAAAAAAATCAATTTTCAATTTTCAATATTAAAAATTCAATTTTCAAATTTTAAAATTCAAAATTTTAAAATTTCAAATTTTAATTTTCAAATTAAAAAATTTGAATTTCAAATTTGCTTTTATTTTTGTTTTTAAATTTTTATTAACTAACTATGAGTTCTCACCCCTCTCGCTTTGAGTTTGGTTCCAATGTTGTTGCATGGAATGGAAATTATAACAGGAACATGCATCAAGGTCGGAAGAATCAAAGATGGGAGGAGTCACAAGGATTTAATCAACCCTCTTGGCAACAACCCCCTCCAATGCACTATAACCAACAACCATTCTGTGATGCATACCAAAATGATGACTATAGTGGACCCCTTGTAGTTACCAACAAGGCCCACCATATGATTATGAACCGCCTCCTTAACACAGCTTTGGACCACCATACTCACAAGCCCCCTACTACCAGACATCATCACATGATTCTAACCCATATCCACCACACCAACCACCTTATGAGCCACATGAACCATATATAGAACCACCCCAATTCCAACCCAATTACTCCCAAGAACCACCACCTCAATATTTGCCATCTCCATATCCATCAATCCAAGAGCACTATGATCCTACTTATGATAGCCGAGCGCAATAAGAATCAAGGGATCGTCTCACGGAAACATGTGCAAAACTTCAAGCAACCCTTCGCCAACTGGATCAAGCGATAAATCGATTACCTTCCCGACGTTCGGACACTCAAGGAACCCCCATGGCCTCATGTGGGCAATCTAATGAAGAACGTAGCATAAAGGAGATCTTAGAAACTCCGGTGGACAGTGAGCAGCACGATTTTATATTGAAACAATTGGAAGAAGCTACGCCTGCCATTGAGGAGGAATAAGTGGTTGAAGACTTAGGAGATGCGGAACCTCCATGGGAAACTCAAGTTATAGAGCCTCCTTCAAAGACGTTTGAAATTGATGTTGAGGAGGGTGTACAACCTCCAAGGCATATCATGGTTGAAAACTTTGAAGGAGATGATCAAGAGATGGATTCAATCATTGATGAAGTCTTATCTACATTTGAATCCTTTCCTGTTGGACTAGACATGAAGATTAAAGAAGAAGAAGTACAACCCCCTATACCCTTGGTAAACAATGAAGAAGAGATTGAATTGGAAGAAAGCTACCAAGAGGAAGAGGTTGATATTGAAGAAGTTTGCAAAGAGGTGGAAGTTATCAAAAAGCACAAGGGAGTGGAGCTTGAAATCACTTTGCCAAAGTTATTGGAGACCCCTCCCCCTAAGTTGTCATCATCCTTCACAACATTCAAGTGGGTAAAATTCATATCCCTTAGCTTTCTAATTCCACTTGAATATGGGCTACTGAAGACGGATGGTCAACTTAGAGCTCTTCGTGGCATTAAGAGTAAGAGGAAGATGGTCAGTGGTAAGAATTGTCCTGCAAGGTTCATTATGGTTGGAAGCTTTAAGTTTAAACGCAAAGGTTGGTGTAAAGCTCAACTGAATGGGTATAGAAAGCTGTTTGGTAGCTGCAGTGAGAATTCAAATTACTTATCACCCAGCTGGAAAAATACAGATCCCGACAAAAATGGGTGTAAAAGCAAGATTTGGGATCCTGGAATCTGCTCTGACATTTGTCACCCCAGGAGCCTAAGAATCTGTTTGAAGCTTCTTAAGGGCTTTACATGCCTAGTTTGGGACCCCGGAGGTTACTGAAGATACAAACATTGGTGGAGATTCTTGGATGAGTTCAAGCACAAGCCATCATAACAGGGAGCTCACCAAATGTCCAACTTAAGGACTTTAACTAAAAGTGCTAGGTGGGAGACAACCCACCATGGTATGATCGTTCCTTTTTCAGTTTTAATTCTAGCCTGTTTTGTTTATTTTTAAGTTTTATTTTATTTCATTGGACCTGGAATCATGCATAACATTCATATTAGCATTGCATTCTGCATACTGCATTATTAAAAAAAAATGCACGCGACGCGGCAGCGTCGTTGACGCGTCCGCGTCACCAGTGCAATGGGAAGAAAAGAAAACGAACAGAAAGTCACGCGAGAGCGTGGCTGGAGGCGTGCCTTTGGCACAAATTGATCCATGCGACCGCATCGCTGACGCGTCCGCGTCATGTGGGAACTTTGGCCTCCCACACGACCGCATCACCCACGCGGCCGCGTGACATGAAAATCGACGTGAAAAGTGTGCATAGCCAAAAGTTATGCTGGAGTGGTGCTGGACTGGTGCTGAACGCCCAGCCTTATCATGTGGACGCATGGCTCACGCGTCCGCGTCACATCCCTGTCATGACCACTCACGCGATCGCGTCGATCACGCGACCGCGTCACCCTGATATTTAGCAATAATGCATTTTGAACAGAGAGTTGTGCGAGCGCGAGGCTGCTCTCGCGCCAGTAGCACAAAATGCGTCACGCGTCCGCGTGACCGACGCGACCGCGTCGATTAATTTAAGCGCAAGTCGTGCAACCGCATCCCCCACGCGTCCGCGTCGCTTGCGCCGCACAGCTTATCCCAATCAGCCAATTATCTTATCTTTTCCTCTAATCCTAATTTCTTCTATCTTTTCTTCTTTCTTCTTTCTTTCTTACTTTATTTATTTCCCTTCTCATTCTTCTTATCTTTTATTTTATTTTATTTATTTGCATACTTTCATTCATTGCATTTTAATTTTGTATATTTTTATTTTCTTTTCTAAATTTATTATTTTACCATTAGTGTTCAAATGTTCTTATTCAACTGTTATATCTTTTCTGGTATTATCTTAGTGCTTATGACTTGTTTTATTCTGATTGGGTAACATTATTTAAATCAATGCTAATCTTTTATAATACTTGTACTTCTCTTGCATTGATATGAACTTATACTATCTTGCATTACCCACATTTTCCTCTCTTTTGTTGCAAATTTTGCACCACTAGTATGCCATGTGCTTATGTTAATTTTCTCACGTACATGTTGAAGCTTCTATGTAAATGAGACCCTTATCATTTGGCATTAACCCAACCATACTTCAATTATTTTATTATCTTTATTATTGGGTTACCTTTCTTCCCTTTTTCTTTCAGGATGGCCACCAGGAAGAGAACCGGAAGACGTTCACATGGGGAGACAGACAAGTCCATCTGCAAAATATTCGGAGAAAAGCGCCAGTTGGAATAGCCCGTCCACCTGCACATCTTAGCATGCACCGAGGACGGTGCAATCTTTAAGTGTGGGGAGGTCGATACCGACTTCCATGGGTTAGTCACTTCATATTTTAGCACCAATGTTTAAATTTTCTTTGTTAAATTAGTTGTTGCATTTGCATATTTGTTTGATTTTATGCATCTAGTTACTACTTGGTTAAAGTAATAAAATTCTTTTAAGACCCTATCTTTGAAAATTTTCACTAATTTAAATTGAAAAAATTTTATGTTAAAACTTGTTTGAAGTTGTATTTGGAACATGGTTTTTGAGCTAAAGAACACACAACCTGTGAGATTTTGAGCTTATTTACATGGTTACATTATTTAACCATAAATTTTTATTCTTGTGTGTTTTCTTCACTATGATTGCAACCTTTGCTTTGTTCCATTCTATATGTCCAATATTTAGTGTATTTACATGCTTGCATATGATTGAGGCCATTATTTGATTTTTACTCACTTATCCCAAATAAGCCTACCCTTTCAATCACCTTTGTTTGCCACCTTGAGCCTTTTTAATCCCATTTATTCTATATTTTACCATATCACTAGGCTTAAGCAGAAAAACAAATTAAAAACCCCAATTGAATCTTTGGTTAGCTTAAGATAGAGATTGTGCATCAACTAAGTGTGGGAAAATTGTGGGAACATGGGTTAATAAGGGAATGTATCATGTTTCTAATTTATTTGAATATTGAAAATTTGGGAACCTACTCATGAAAAACCAAAATAGAAAAATAATAGAAAATTCATGTGCATTGATAAGTTATGTTTATCTCTCTACAAAAAAAAAGAGAAAAAAATCCAAAAATATTCAATAAATAAGTAAATAAATAAGGGGGCAAAATTACCCCAATGCTAAGTTAATAAAAAGATCAATGCACATGTGATAAAAGTAAAGAAATATCAAAATTTTGGTACATGAGTATGGGAATCATATAAAAGTGGGAATTATGGGTAGCTAGGCATGAATTTAAAAGTATATAGAGTATATGTATATTATGCAAGAGCTTAGGCTAATTAAAGATTCATATTATAGCTCACTTGGCCATACATATATCCTCACCCTTACCTTTGCCCCATTACAACCTTGAAAAGACCTCATGATGTTTGCATTAGTATGCTAAATATTTGTTGATTGGTTAGATAAAGAACAAGGTTTAGAAGGCATGATTAGAGAAGAATAGAGTGATTAACCCTAGACACTTGAGAGATTAGAGTGATATACATTACCAGTAAGGGTTCAATGCTTGATTCTATGTTCCCTGCTTTCATGAGCTATCTTCTTACAAGTTTACTTGTCTTTTATTGTATAATTTGAATTAGTGAAATCTGATTCATGTTTGTCTTGGAGAACTTATTTATTTTTAACCAAGTAGGTAGAATCATTTTACATGTAGTTGCATTCATATAGATAGGTTGCATTTCATATATTCTACTACTCCTCTTCACCTTTATAGCTTCTCTTGAGCTTAGCATGAGGACATGCTGATGTTTAAGTGTGGGGAGGTTGATAAATCACTATTTCATGGTTTATCTTGTGCTCAATTGAGTGGTTTTTATCAACTCTTTACCTATTTATTCATACTAATCGCATGCTTCATGTCTTCCTTCCTGATTTTGTGCTATGATTGAAAACATGCTTCTTTTGCCTTTATATTGCTAATATTAATCCTCTCTTATCATCATTAGATGCCTTGATATGTGTCTTAAGTGATTTCAGATATTACAGGACAGGAATAGCTCAGAGGATAGAAAGGAAGCATGCAAAAGTGGAAGGAATACAAGAAGTTGGAGAAACTGCTAAGCTATCCAACCTGACCTCTTCTCACTCAAACGGCTATAACTTTAGCTACAAAGGTCCAAACGATGCGGTTTCAGTTGTGTTGGAAAGTTAACGTCCGGGGCTTCGATTTGATATATAATTTGTCATAACTGCCCCAAAGTTAGGCGACGAGAACGCGTGAATGACGCGCCCGCGTCGCATCTGCGAACTTCAATCCGCGCGGACGCATGGACGACGCCTCCGCGTCACTTGTCCGCAACCTGAACGTAACAGAAATTGCAGGGAGTGATTTCTGGGCTGCTTTTGACCCAGTTTTCAGCCCAGAACACACAGATTAGAGGTTATAAAGTGGGGGAATGCATCCATTCATAAATAAGTTTTTCATATTCACAATTTCAGGATTAGATGTAGTTTTAGAGAGAGAGGTTCTCTCCTCTCTCTTAGGATTTAGAATTAGGATTCTTTTCACTTTATGATTATTTCATCTTTTGCGATCACAGGTTCTATGTTCCTTTTATTTATTTTTCTAATTTAATTTATGAACTTCCATGTTAGATTTGATTTTTGAATAAATGTTATTTGAAGTATTTCAGCTTATTATTGCTTTCTTTTATTCATGTTACTGTTGCTTCCAATCTGAAAACATTTTTATTCTAGTAGATTTACTTTTCCCTTTTGGTCTTGGTTAAGAAATCAGTAACTCAGGAGTTATCAAACTCAACATGATTGATAATTGTTATCTTTTCTAATTGAATTGAACTTCAATAATCCCAATCTTTCCTTAGGGATTAACTAGGATTTGAAGATCAAACTAATTAGTCACTTGACAAGGCTAACTAAGTGGAATTAAGATTCAATCTTCATCATCATTGATAAGGATAACTAGGATAGGACTTCTAATTTCTCATACCTTGCCAAAAGTTTATTTTATAGTTATTTATTTATTTTACAGTCATTTACTTATTTTAATTGTAATTTAAATTACTCGTTCCTTATCTTCAAAACCCCGATTTACAATCTTCATAACCAATAATAAGAACATACTTCCCTGCAGTTCCTTGAGAAGACGACCCGAGGTTTAAATACTCGGTTATCAATTTTAAAGGGGTTTGTTACTTGTGACAACCAAAACGTTTGCACGAAGGGATTTCTGTTGGTTTAGAATCTATATCTACAATGCGACTATTTTTATAAAATTCTTTACTAGCAAAAATCCTAACGTCAAAAGCATAAAAGAATAAGTGGCTTAGATAAATGACAGCTGCAACATGTAACTAAGGGAATAATGAAAATCTTGGCTAATCACTAGCATGTGATGTATGAGTAGTATAGGCATGCAAACAAGAAGCATGAGAAGCACACACTCTTAATCATCAACAACAAGAAGTGGAAAATAGGGGAAGAGCATGTAGAAATGAAATAAGAAATGTAGTAAGCTCAATGCACATATGAACAAACAAGTGAATGAGAAAGAACACTAAGATAGAAAACACTAAGTCAAAATAACTCCATGAAGTCATGTAGGTCTTTCATCAAACCCTTGGTGTGCATCCCTTCTATGACAAAAATTGAGAGAAGAGTGACAATGTAACATCCCATAAAGCATCATCAATCATCATATCACACCACAAATTGCAAAAGAGAGCAAGTAAAGCAAACAAACTCATCAATACAAGAGTAAGCTCCACTTGGAACACACATAAGAGAATGAAAGGAAAGAAGGAAAGAAAATTCAACAAGCAAAGAAAACATGAATGAAACTAACTAAGAGGGAGAGTAAGGGAATGTGACTAAGGAAAGGAAGAAGAAAAAGGAAAACCCAAACAAAAGTGGAAATGAGGAGTACCTTGAGAGGGGTAAGAAGATATGGGGTATGGAGGTGAGAGAAAGGATAGTGAAGAGTGAGAGAGAGGAGAGGGAAAAGAGAGGTGTGGGTCCGCCGGAGGTGGTGGTTATGGTGGCAGAGAAGGGGTGGTAGAGATGGTAAGAGAGGAGGGAAGAGGTGAAGAAGATGGGGGTGGTAAGAAGAAAGAAAGAAATTGAAGAAGAAAGGCTCGCTAAAGCAATTGGTTCGCGGAACCGACGCGCGCGCACCATGCACGCGTGCGCGTGCATGGGCGAAAATCAGTAAAGGCGCGGATGTGCACGGTGCGCGGACGCGCGAAGTAGTAAAATGCCAATGTGCGCGCGAGCGCCAGGTGCGCATGCGCGTGCATGTAAGTTGTGCCCTCAGCATAGGTTGGGCACAACTCTGGCTCAACTCTCGGAAAAGAGTACCAGAAAATAAAATCTGCTGATCGATGCGGACGCGCACAGTACGTTGACGCGTCGATTGGCATGATGGTCGAGGTACGCGTGCGCGCCTGGTGCACCTACGCGTGAGATGAGCTAGGCCAGTAGCATGAAATTGGCCCAACCAGGGCACAACTCTTGGGAGGGATGGCCCAGGATAACAAATTGCAGTAGTGATACGTACGCGGCTAGTGCGTGTGCGCGTGCTTTTGCGTGAATGGCCATGGATGCGTACACGCATTGTGCACACACGCGTAATGCTGGTTATGCCTAGGGCCCAAAGCTGGCCCAGAATTTGCACAACTCTCTGGAAGATAGCCCAGTAGCTGCGAAGACCGATGGACGCGTACGCGCACAGTGCGCGCACGCGTGCCTCCCCCCCCCCCCTTTTTTTTTGAATGAAACTTCATGAAAGATGCCTAATTGTCATGAATTTAATGGCCAATCCTGTCAAAGAGGCCAAAAACACCCAAAATCAATGCAAAACCTAAAGAGGAGTGTTCTTCTTCCACACAATCAAATCATTCGTAGAAGAATCAATGCAAGGTTTCATGAGTAAAATATCCTAGGTATTTACAATTAACTCTAATCAAAGAGGACTATAGCTAAGCATTCGCAAACCAATCAAGAGGTTAAAAACTATATACAAAAGGGTAAAAAGGATAGATCTCACCATGGTGGGGTGTCTCCCACTAGCACTTTTATTTAATGTCCTTAAGTTGGACTTCCACTAGCTCATTGCTCTTTGCCAAGAGGTGCATCTTCCAAAAGGAATACCTCAATCTCTTTGTTGCTCTTCAGTTGCTCACCATGATACAACTTGAGACGGTGCCCATTGACCTTGAAGATATCCGAACTTGAGGGGTGGCGCAAATGGTAAACCCCATAGGGTTCTGCTTTCACTACTTGATATGGGCCTTCCCATTTTGACCTTAGTTTACCGGCAACAATCTCAATCTAGAATTGTAAAGAAGGACTAGATCACCGGCTTTAAATTCTTTGCCTCTTATGTTCCTATCATGCATGGCTTTCAATTTTCTCCTTGTAAAGTCTAGAGTTCTCATAAGCTTCAAGCCTCAAATATTCCAACTCCGCTAGTTGTAGCTTCCTTTCAACTCCGGCTCCACCCAAACTTGGATTATACTCCTTGATGGCCCAATATGCCTTGTGCTCTATCTCCACCGGTAAATGGCAAGCTTTGCCATACACCAACCGAAAGGGGCTCATGCCAATTGGCGTTTTGTATGCCGTTAGGTAGGCCCATAATGCATCGGTGAGCTTGGCACTCCAATCTTTCCTATTGGGTTTCACAATCCTTTCCAAGATGCGTTTAATCTCCCGATTGGAAACCTCGGCTTGGCCATTTGTTTGTGGGTGGTAGGCTGTGGCTACTTTATACATGATACTATACTTCTTCATGAGTCCTTCCATTCTTTTGTTGCAAAAATGTGAACCTTGGTCGCTCACGATTGCTCGTGGCGACCCAAATCTACAAATGATATTATTTCTCACAAAAGAAAGGACCACGTTAGCATCATCCGTCCGGGTGGGTATCGCTTCCACCCATTTGGACACATAATCAACGGCAAGTATAATGTAGAGAAAATCATTAGAATTTGGGAATGGCCCCATGAAGTCAATTCCCCACACATAAAAAATCTCACAAAATAACATGGTTCGTTGGAGAATTTCATCCTTCTTGGAGATGTTACCGAATCTAATGCATTGAGAACAAGATTTACAAAAATGAGAAGAGTCCTTGAAGAGAGTTGGCCACCAAAAATCACAATCTAGGATTTTTCTTGCCATTCTTTGAGGTCCAAAATGGCCTCCTCCTTTTGAGGAGTGGCAATCTTCCAAGATTGAGTGAAATTCGGTTTGTGGAATGCACCTTCGAATTACTTGATCCGCCCCACATCTCCAAAGGTATGGGTCATCCCACACATAGTATTTGGATTTTCTTTTTAGCTTATCCCTTTGGTGTTTGGAGAGATTAGGAGGGAAGGAGCGAGATACTAAGTAATTGGCGATTGGTGCATACCAAGGAATGGTTTCCGAGATTGCATGTAAGCCCTCAAAGGGAAAAGAATCATTGATAGGAGTGGTATCGCCTTTTGTGTGTTTAAGGCGACTTAAGTGGTCCGCCACTAGGTTTTGCGTACCTCTCCTATCCTTGATTTCCAAGTCAAACTCTTACAACAATAAAACCCATCTAATCAATATCGGTTTAGATTCTTTCTTAGCCAACAAATACTTTAATGCCACATGATCCGAGTACGCTACCACCTTTGAACCGAGAAGATATGCTCGAAACTTGTCCAAGGCAAAAACAATGGCCAAAAGTTCTTTTTCGGTAGTAGTGTAGTTGGATTGGGCTCCATCTAGTGTCTTTGATGCATAGGCTATGACATATGGATTCTTACCCTCGCGTTGTGCTAACGCGGCTCCCACGGCAAAATTTGAAGCATCACACATTATTTCAAATGGCCAACTCCAATCTGGCCCTCGCACAATGTGAGCTTGGGTCAATGCTACCTTGAGCTTGTCAAAAGCCTCTATGAATTCCTTGCTTAAATCAAACTCAACATCTTTTTGTAACAACTTTGAGAGAGGCAATGTTACCTTGCTAAAATTCTTTATGAATCTCCGATAAAATCCTGCATGTCCAAGGAAAGAGCAGACCTCCCTCTCGGAAGAGGGGTAAAGCAAACTAGATATGACATTAATCTTGGCCGGATCTACGGAAATACCATCTTTGGAAACAATATGTCCTAAAACAATCCCTTGCCTAACCATGAAATGACACTTCTTAAAATTTAAGACAAGGTTGGTTTTATACATCTTTCCAAAACTTTTTCAAGGTTGTCTAAGCAATGGTCAAAAGAGTCACCATATACCGTGAAGTCATCCATGAATACCTCCATGCATTGCTCTAGAAAATCCACAAATAAGCTCATCATGCACCTTTGGAAAGTTGTCGACGCATTGCATAAGCCGAATGGCATACGCTTGTAGGCATAAGTTCCAAAAGGGCAAGTAAATGTTATTTTTTCTTGGTCCTCTAGAGCAATGTATATTTGGAAGTATCCCGAATAGCCATCTAGAAAGCAATAATGAGATTTACCGGATAATCGATCGAGCATTTGATCGATAAACGGAAGTGGAAAGTGATCTTTTCTAGTGGCCGAGTTCAACCTTCGGTAGTCTATGCATACTAGCCAAGAGTTTTGCACCCGTGTTGCTATGAGATCCCCGCTTTCATTCTTGATTGTGGTTACCCCGGACTTCTTAGGCACAACTTGAACGGGACTCACCCATTCACTATCCGAAATAGGGTAGATAATGTCCGCCTCGAGTAACCGTGTTACCTCTTTCTTGACAACCTCCAAAATAGTAGGATTTAATCGCCTTTGAGGTTGTCTCACGGTTTAGCTTCTTCATCCAAAAAGATCCGGTGCTCACACACTTGGGGACTTATCCCCACTAGATCCGCCAAACTCCACCCTATCGCTCTTTTGTTCTTCCTCAAAACACATAGCAACTTTTCTTCTTGTTGAGGATTTAGTTCCCTTGCTATGATCACCAGAAACTTGTGGGCCTCATCAAGGTATGAGTACTTTAGGTGGGGTGGCAATGGCTTCAATTCTAGCTTTGGCTCTTGGCTTGTCACTTGAACTTCTTCACTTGGATTGTCACTATTTTCTTCAATCATATGTTTCTCTTCTAGCTTTGCATAATGCACTTCCGCCACAATGTTGTTAATTAGATCACACCGGAATATGGAATGGTTCTCTGGTAGGTGTGTCATTGCTTCTTCTAGGCTAAAACTTACAACTCTCCCATCTATCTCGAATGAGTAGGTTCCCGAATGGGCATCCAACTTGATTCTAGAGGTCCTGAAAAATGGTCTCCCAAGTAGGATAGATAATGCCCTCTCGGATTCACTTGGTGGCATCTCAATGATATGGAAATCAATTAGAAATATCAAACCCTTTATGTCGACCAACACATCTTCCGCAATACCTGACACGGTTATTATGCTCTTGTCTGCCAAGACAAACCTAGCCGCCGACCGTTTCAACGGTGGGAGCTTCAATAGATGATAAACGGAAAGAGGTATAATGCTAACGCATGCACCAAGGTCGCACATACAATCAATGAATTAGACTCCATCAATGACACAAGAAACCAAACAAAGACCCGGATCAACGCACTTTTCCGGAATGGATCCCATCAAAGCCGAAATGGAACTACCCAATGGAATGGTTTCCAACTCATGAATTATATATTTGTTCATACACAAGTCTTTAAAAAATTTTGCATATTTAGGCACTTGATGTATAGCATCAAAGAGGGGGATAGTTACCTCCACTTTCTTGAACATTTTTACCATTGTTAGATCAAGTTCCACACGCTTCTTAGCCTTTCTTGCCAATGTAGGAAATGGGATTGGTTGAGCCACTTCCTCCAAGATTTGCTCCTTCCTAGGGACTTCACTCCTTGGTAGAGGGTCTTCATCTTTAACTATTACATGTGACTCCTCCTCCTCTTCAATTTCTTCTATCTCAACTCCATCTACCTCTTAAGTGACTTTTATTGGACCAGGTGCCTTTGAATCCCTTTCCTTCAATTGAGTTCCGGACCTCAAGGTTATGGCGTTGATGTCACCCTTGGGATTGGGTAGAGGTTGAGAGGGTATGGCACTAGAAGTTGAGGCTTGAGGGGTGGGAGTAGAAGGTGGCTCCATGCAAGCAATGAGAGCTTGGAGGGTAGAAGTGAGACCATTAAGACTTGAGTTGAGTGTGTTTTGGAGTTCTTTTTGTCCTTGGAGTATGGACTGGGTGTGTCATCTTGATTTGGGGATGTGGAAGGATAGGTGATTTGTGGTGGTTGGGGTTGGTTGGGTGGAAGGGGTTGTCTATGAGGTGGTATGTAGGTTTGATAGTTCCTTCCTTGATTTGGTTGTTGGTTTGGAGGGTTTTGTGAATAGCGGTTTTGTGGAGTGTTGTTGTTCCACCTTTGGTTGCCTCCATTGTCCCTTCCTCCTTGTTGATAATTGTCCCGCCAACTTTGGTTGGAGTTATCCCTCCATCCTTGATTAGAGTTGTTACTCCCTTGGTTATAGTTGCCTCCTTGTTGGGGGTACCCTTGGTTATAATTGCTCCCTTGATTATGGTATCCTTGATTAGCACGTTCATAATAGGAGCGATCACAAAAGTTGTGGGTAGCCACTAGAGTGTTATCTTCTTGGAGACTTGGACATTCGTCCGTGTAGTGGGAGTAGCATGAGCAAATGCCACAAACTTTTTGGGGGACCAATTGTTGACATTGTTGGTTTTGAGGAGGTAGTGGTTGTTAGGATGGAGGTTGTTGTTGATTCACTTGGAGTTGCTTTAGAAGGCTTGTCATCTCACACAAGGTCTTAGTAAGGGTAGTGGTCTCACCACTAGAAGAAACTTCATTCACGGCCCTTGGACGGTTGACTCTCCGTCTAGCATGTTGAGTGGACTCGGCCAAGTCGGTAATGAGTTGCCATGCCTCCTCCGCCGTCCTATACTTTGACAAAGAACCATTGCTTGAAGCATCCAACAAATTCTTATCTTGCTCCCTCATGCCTTGGCACACATAGCTAAGCAAGACTTGAGTGTCAATCATGTGGTTGGGACATGAATCAAGGAGTTTGCAAAACCGTTTCCAATATTCATACAAAGTTTTCATCTCGCCTTGTACAATACATGAGATCTCCTTCCTTAGCTTGTCCGTCATTTCCACGGGCATGAATTTATCAAGAAATTCTCTTCTAAGCAAGTCCCAATCGGACACAACATCACTAGGTAAGGTATAGAACCACTCATTGGCTCTTTCCTCAAGAGAGAAAGGGAAGGCAAACAACCATATAGCTACTTCATCGGATCCTTCCCACCTAGTAGTCGAGCATACACCATGAAAGTCCTTGATGTGTCTAATTGAATCTTGTGCGGGAAGTCGATGGAACTTTGGTAAGAGATTGATGAGAGCGGTCTTGAGTTCAAAGTTTGCATTCAAGTTGGGATGAAGCACATGTAGAGGTTGGAGAACAAAATCCAGTGCACCCGCTTCCTTGAGAGTAACTCTCCTTGGAGCAGCCATGTTGTCAATACCTAGATCAAAAGAAGAACTATTAGTAGTATCAACGGAAGAGTAATTAGTGCCTTCGTTGGATGACGATGATATGGTTGGTGAATTGGTAAAAACCTTTTCACCTTTCTCAAAAACTAACCGCCTCCGAGCCTGCCTAATATGAAGCAAAGTTCTTTCAATTTCCGAATCAAATGGTGCTAAGCTCAGGTTTGGTAGTAAGCACGTCATACAATGAAGGAGGTAAGAAGTTCATGACATCAATTGGTATCTAAGCAAAGACTAATCCTAACTATCAATCAATCAAACAAACAAACAATTAATAGAAAAATGCAAGTATTCACATATTAACATATTCACACTAACCAATGGAATGGCGCACATAAGCAAATCCCCGGCAACGACGCTATTTTGATGAATGGACATATTCTTATGCCGGTTAGAAACTAGTAATGAATCCGATCGTGAGTATAGTCTAACCAACACGCGAATACCGCATCAAACAATTCTAAAATCTATGACCGAGAGTATTGATCCCGGGTCGTTCTCCCTAGGAATTGCTTTAGAATGTGCATCATTGATTAGGAAAGCTTTTATGGTTTTGAGAGTTGGTGCAAGAATTCAAGCTAGCAAAGCAAACAACAATTAATTGAGAAAAAAGCCTTGGCTAAGGGTAAGCATTGGAACTTTCATCATTATAGTTTCCTTCAATTATGATAAGAGTTGATTATTGCTTCACTTATTTAACTCCCTAACAATGGAGGAAAGTCAAGTGAGAGTAACTAACTTGAGTCACAAGTCCTAGTCTCACCCTAGGGAAGTCTAGCTTTAGTGCACTCCAAGTCAATCAGCAACTTCTCAATTCATAATCTACAATTGATATCCACTATTCAAGTGTCTCTGATAAACCACTATTTCATGGTTTATCTTGTCCTCAATTGAGTAGTTTTTATCAACTCTTTACCCACTTATTCATACTATTCGCATGTTTTACGTTTTCCTTCCTGATTTTGTGCTATGATTGAAAACATGCTTCTTTGGCCTTTAAATTGCTTATTATTAATCCTCTCTTATTACCATTAGATGCCTTGATATGTGTGTTAAGTGTTATCAGAGATTATAGGACAGGAATGACTTGGAGAACGGAAAGGAAGCATGCAAAAGTGGAAGGAATACAAGAAGTTGAAGAAACTGCAAAGCTGTCAGCCTGAACCTCTCGAACTAAAACGGTCATAACTTGAGCTACAGAGGTCCAAATGATGCGGTTCCAGTTGCATTGGCCGTACAGCTAGGCGACGCGAATGCGTGCTCCACGCGGACGCGTCGCAGTAACGAAAAACCAGCGTGGCAGATTTCTTCTCCAGCGATTTTTGGGAAGTTTTCGACCCAATTTCGGCCCAGAAAACACAGATTAGAGGCTATAAAGCGGGAGAATCCATTCATTCAGGAATCATTAACTCATATTCACATAATTTTAGGTTTTAGATGTAGTTTTCTAGAGAGAGAGGCTCTCTCCTCTCTCTTAGGATTTAGATTTTTAGAATTAGGATTCCTTTCAGTTTATGGTTATTTCTTCAATCACAGGTTCAGTGTTCCTCTAAATTACTTTCTAGTTTTATTTATTCTATTACTTTAATTGTTATTTATCTTTTCAATCTGGCTTATGAACCTTTCCATGTTAGGACTTGAATTTATGTTTAAATGCAATTTGAGGTATTTCAGATTTAAGATTTCTTTCTTTTATTTATGTTACTGCTGCTTTCCATCTGAAGGCATTTTTATTCGAGTAGATTTATTTTCTCCTTTTGGCTTTGGTTAAGTAATTGGTAACACTTGAGTTATCAAACTCAGTTGTTGTTTGAACATTGGAATTCGCTGATTGATTTGAATTCCAATAACTCTAGTCTTTTCTTAGGAATTGACTAGGACCTGAGGAATCAAATTGATTCATCCACTTAACTTACCTTCATAGTTAGAGGTTAATTAAAGTGGGAGAAAAATTCAATTCTCATCATACCTGATAAGGATAATTAGGATAGGACCTCAATTTCTTATACCTTGCAAGAGAATTTTATAATTATTAATTTATTTTTCTTGTCATTTAAATTACTTGTCCCCTATTTCAAAAAACCCAGAAATATACTGTTTTACATAACCAATAATAAATCATACTTCCCTGTAATTCCTTGAGAAGACGACCCGAGATTTAAATAGTTCGGTTATAAATTTTATTGGGTTTTGTTACTTGTGACAACCAAACTTTTGTAAGAAAGGAATTCTTGTCGGTCTAGAAGCTATACTTACAACGCGAACTTATTTGTGAAAATTCTAGATCGCGCGAGAGTTTCGTTCTTCAAAATGGCGCCATTGCCGGAGAATTGCAAACGTGTGCCTTATTATTGGTTATTGTAAATATTTACTTTTAAATTGATTTTTTCGGAAAAAAAAATTTTCAGATTTTTATTTTAAAATTTTTTATCTTATCTTATTTTAGTTTTAAATTTCAAAATTCAAATCTTTTTCAAAAATCATATCTTTTTCAAAATCTTATCTTATCTTATTTCAAATTCAAATTTCAAATTTCAATTAAATTCCAAAACTCAAAATTCAAAATTCAAAATTTAAATCTTTTTCAAATCTTTATCTTATATCGTTGACTTTTTCAAAATTCAAATTTCAAAATTTCAAATTCAAATTTCAAATTTCAAAACCTTTTAATTTAAAAACTTATCTTCTCTTACCTAACTTATCTTTTCTAATCTTAAAATCAAATCTTTTTTCAAACCTTTTCTCTTATTTATTTATTTTATTTTCCTTTGCTTGTTTATTTATTTTTGTTTTTAATTTTTATTAGTTACTATGAGTTCTCACCCCCTCTGGCTTTAAGTTTGGTTCCAATGTTGTTGTAAGGAATGGAAATTATAACAGGAACATGCATCAAGGTCGAAACAATCACAGATGGAAGGAGCCACGAGGATCTGATCAACCCTTTCGGCAACAATAGCTTCCAAAGTACCATGGACGACGACCATTCCACAATGCATGCCAAGATAATAGTTATGGTGGTCCCTTTCGTGACAAATCACCTCCACCAAAATTACTATGGTCAAGAGCCATTCCGAGGTGCGTACCAAGATGATAGATATGGTGG
Source organism: Arachis ipaensis (assembly GCF_059453495.1). Classification (NCBI taxonomy): domain Eukaryota; kingdom Viridiplantae; phylum Streptophyta; class Magnoliopsida; order Fabales; family Fabaceae; genus Arachis; species Arachis ipaensis. The sequence continues at coordinate 104,050,199 of NC_142438.1, read as the reverse complement.
ACCCCCTTGTAATTACCAACAAGCCCATCATACGCCTGTAAACCACCTCCTCAATATAGCTTTGAACCACCACACTCACAAGCCAACTACCATCATTCACCTCCATATGACCCTAACTCATATCCACCCCAATTCCAACCCAATTACTCCCAAGAACCACCACTTCCCTATGCACCATGTCCATATCCATCACCCCAAGAATCAAGGGAGCAACTCAAGGAAACATTTGAAAAATTTCATGCCACCCTTCACCAATTGAATCAAGCGATAAATCGATTACCTTCCCGATGTTCGAACACTCAAGAAATCCCCATGGCTTCATGTGGACAATCTAATGAAGAACGTAGCATGAAAGAGATATTAGAAACTCCAGTGGACAGTATGAAGCATGGCTTTGTATTGGAACAAGTGGAGGAAGCTGTAGTTATCAAAGAAGAAGAATTGGTTGAAGACATAGAAGATGCTGAACCTCCATAGGAAAGGCAAGTCAAAGAGCCTCCTTCAAAGACGTTTGAAATAGATGTTGAGGAGGATGTACAACGTCCAAGGCATATCATGGTTGAAGACTTTGAAGGGGATGATCAAGAGATGGATTCAATCATTGATGAATTCTTATCTACAATTGAATCCTCTCCCATTGGACTTAACATGGAGATTAAAGAAGAAGAAGCACAACTTCCCATGCCCTTGGTGAACACTGAAGAAGAGATTGAATTGGAAGAAAGCTACCAAGAGGAAGAGGTTGATATCGAAGAAGCTTGCAAAGAGGTGAAAATTGTCAAAGAAGAGCACAAGGGAATTGAGCTGGAAATCACCTTGCCAAAGTTGTTGGAGACCTCTCTCCCAAAGCCATCACCATCCATCCCTTCATTCAAGTGGGTAAATCTCTCATCTCTAACCTTAATTAGCTCACTTGAATATGCTTTGCTTGAGACAGATGGTCAGCTTAGAGCTCTTTGTGGCTATAAGAGCAAGCGGGAGATGGTTAGTGGTAGGAATTGTCATGCAAGATTCAATATGGTGGAAAGCTCAAAGTTTAAATGCAAAGGTTGGTGTAAAGCTCAACTGAATGGGTCTAGAAAGTTGGTTGGCCACTTTAGTGAGAATTCAGATTGCTTGCTACCCGGATGGAATCATGATGATCAACAAGAAGACGGGTGTAAAAGCAAAGTCTGGGACCCCGGAATTCATCCCAACAATCAACACTCTTGGGGCCTTGTCACTTGCTTCAACTTGCTTGAAGACTTTATGCGTCTAATTTGGGATCCTGGAGGTTACTGGAAGTACAAACATTGGTGGAGATTCCTGGATGAGTTCAAGCACAAGCCACCATAACAAAGGACTCCCCAAATGTCCAACTTAAGGACCTTAACTAAAAGTGCTAGGTGGGAGACAATCCACCATGGTATGATCGTTCCTTTTCTTCAATTTTGATTTTATTTCGTTTTGTTTATTTTTGAATTTTATTTTATTCTATTTTCATTAAACCTAGAATTATTCATATCATCCACACTATCATTGCATTTTGCATCCAGCATAAAAAAAAACACGCACGTGATACGTCCGCGTCACCAGTGCGTTTTGAAGAAAAGAGAATTGGACAGAAAGTCACGCGAAAGCGTGGCTGAAGGCGTGCCTTAGGCACAAATATGACCACGCGTCCGCGTCACCCACGCGAACGCGTGGCCCTGTGAAATCGACGTAAATGGGTGTACGGCAGAAAGTTATGATGGAGCTGGGCTGGAACCATGCTAGAAGCACAAGCCCTACCACGCGAATGCGTGCCCCACGCGTCCGCGTCATTTTTAAAAGAAAGGCCATTCACGCGATCGCGTCACCCCAATTTTTTGGCAAAATGGGTTTGAAACAGAGAGTTGCGCGAATGCGTAGCTGCCCTCGCGCCATTCGCACATATCAAGTCATGCGACCGCGTGACCCACGCGTCCGCGTCACTTGACATAAATCACACATCACGCGACCGCGTGCCCCACGCGTCCGCATCGCCTGCGCCGCACAGCTTATCCAGATCAGCGCCAGATATCTTATCTTTTCTTCCCTAATCCTAATTTTTTCTTTTCCTTTCTTATTTCTTTCTTCCTCCTTTCTTACTTTCTTCTTCTTCATCTTTTTAACTTCTCATTCTATTTTATTTAATTTATTTACATACTTTCATCCATTGTATTTTAATATTGTGCATATTTTTATTTTCTTTTCTAAATTTATTATTTTTCCATTGGTGTTAAATTTTCTTATTCAACTGTTACATCTTTTCTTGCATTATTTTGGTGCTTCATGACTTGTTTTCCACTGTTGGATAATATTATTTAAGTCAATGCTCATCTTTTATGATACTTGTATTACTTTTGCATTGACATGAGCTTATACTATCTTGCATTACCCACACTCTTTTTCCCTTTGTTGCAATTTTTGTACTATTGATATGCCACGTGCTTCTATTATTTTCTCACTTGCATGTTGTAGCTACCATGTAATTGAGACCCCCATTATTTGGCATTAACCCACCCAAACTTTATTTATTTTCTTATCTTTGTTTCTGGGTTACTTTTTCTTTTTTTTTTCCTCTTCTTTCAGGATAGCCACCGAGGAAGGAAAACAGAAAACTTCTATATGGGGCAACAGACAAGTCCATCTGCACAATCTCTAGAGAAAAGTATCAGTTGTAACAGTCCGTCCACTTGCACATCTCAGCATGCACCAAGGATGGTGCAATCTTCAAGTGTGGGGAGGTCGATACCGATCTCTATGGGTTAGTTATTTTCTTCTCAACACCAATGTCTTATTTTCTTTATTAGTTCATTGTTGCATTTACATGTTTGATTGCATGTTTATTTGATTTTGTGCATATTTTACCACTTGGTTAAAGTAATATTTTCTTTTTCAAGAAACCTTTTATAGCATTTCACTAATTTGAATTAAAATTTTTTATTGAACTTGTTTGAAGAAATATTATACTGGAACATGGTTTAGAGCTCGAACACATAAAACCAATGAGATTTTGAGCCTATTTGATTGGTTGCATTTTACCAACCAATATTTTATTTTTGGTGTGTGTTGTTCTCTCTAAAATTGTGATCTTTGCCTTGCTTGATTCTATATTTCCATTGTTTAATGTATGCATGCACTTATACGATTGAGGTCTTTGTTTCACTGAGCTTACATACCCATATGGCCTTACCCTTTCATTATCCCTTGCAAACCAATGTTGAGCCTATTTTACCCCTTTGTTCTTTACTTTAGCACATCATTAACTCTAAGCGGAAAATAATAATGTCCTTAATTTGAATCCTTGGTTAGCTTAGACTAGTGAGAGTGCTCATGAATTAAGTGTGGAGAAAGTGGGTTTGGAAACGTTTGGTCTGAGAATTGAGTATGTTAGAATTTTCTGAAAATGTGAAAGAATGTTGAGAATATGTTCATGCATTCAATACCTTAATCATATGCCTTGTGAAAAGCAAAAGAAAGAAAAATTATGAAAAAAAAAGAAGAAAAATAAAGGAGAAAAATAAAAGAAAAAGAGAAAAATAAATAAAAGGGGACAAAATGCCCCAAAGTAAGTGGTGAAAGCAATGCATATATACTGTACTTGAAAATAGAATGCATGAATATGTGGAAAATATGGTTAATGGATAGTTAGATGTGGTATTATGATTACATGGATTGTCTAAGTTGGGTGGAAAGTTTAAGTTAATTACGGATTCAGATTTTAGTCCACTTGGCCAAATACAATCCTACCTTGACCCTAACCCCATTACAACCCTTAAAAGACCTCTTGATATGTGTATCTGTGCATTAAATTTTTGTTGATTGTTAGATGAAGAGCAAGCCTTAGAAAGCAATATTAGTAGAGAATTGAGAGAATCGAACCTTAAACACATGAGTGATTAGAATGTATACACTTCTAGTGAGGGTTCGATGCTCGATTCCTTGTTCTCGGCTTTCATGAGCTATTTTCTTCTGCAAGTCCACCTGTACTTTATTTTGTGATTTGAATTAGTGAAATTCAGTTCATATTTGTTCTTAAAGGATTTGTTTACTTTTAACCAAGTAGGTAGAAGCATTTTGCATTTAGTTGCATTCATATAGATAGGTTGCATTTCATACATTCTACCATTCCCATTCACTCTCTTATAACTTCTCTTGAGCTTAGCATGAGGACATGCTAATGTTTAAGTGTGAGGAGGTTGATAAATCACTATTTTATGGTTTATCTTGTGCTCAATTGAGTGGTTTTTATCAACTCTTTACCCACTTATTCATACTATTCGCATGTTTTACGTTTTTCTTCCTGATTTTGTGCTATGATTGAAAACATGCTTCTTTGGCCTTTAAAGTTCTTATTATTAATCCTCTCTTATTACCATTCAATGCCTTGATATGTGTGTTAAGTGTTTTCAGAGATCATAGGGTAGGAATGGCTTGGAGAACGGAAAGGAAGCATGCAAAAGTGGAAGAAATACAAGAAGTTGAAGGAACTGCAAAGCTGTCAGCCTGACCATCTCGCACTAAAACGGTCATAACTTGAGCTACAGAGGTTCAAATGATACGGTTCTAGTTGCGTTGGAAAGCTAACGCTCGTGGTTTCGATTTGATATATAATTTGCCATAGTGTCCGTACAGCTAGGCGACGCAAACGCGTGCTCCACGCGGACGCGTTGCAGTGACAAAAAACCAGCGTGGCAGATTTCTTCTCCAGCGATTTCTGTGTTTTCGACCCAATTTTCGGCCCAAAAAACACAGATTAGAGGCTATAAAGTGGGGGAATCCATTCATTCAGGAATCATTAACTCATATTCACATAATTTTAGGTTTTAGATGTAGTTTTCTAGAGAGAGAGGCTCTCTCCTCTCTCTTAGGATTTAGATTTTTAGAATTAGGATTCCTTTCAGTTTATGGTTATTTCTTCAATCACAGGTTCAATCTTCCTTTAAATTACTTTCTAGTTTTATTTATTCTATTACTTTAATTGTTATTTATCTTTTCAATCTGGCTTATGAACCTTTCCATGTTAGGACTTGAATTTATGTTTAAATGCAATTTGAGGTATTTCAGATTTAAGATTTCTTTCTTTTATTTATGTTACTGCTGCTTTCCATCTGAAGGCATTTTTATTCGAGTAGATTTATTTTCTCCTTTTGGCTTTGGTTAAGTTATTGGTAACATTTGAGTTATCAAACTCAGTTGTTGTTTGAACATTGAAATTTGCTGATTGATTTGAATTCCAATAACTCTAGTCTTTTCTTAGGAATTGACTAGGACCTGAGGAATCAAATTGATTCATCCACTTAACTTATCTTCATAGTTAGAGGTTAATTAAAGTGGGAGCAAAATCCAATTCTCATCACACCTGATAAGGATAACTAGGATAGGACCTCAATTTCTTATACCTTGCAAGAGAATTTTATAATTATTAATTTATTTTTCTTGTCATTTAAATTACTTGTTCCCTATTTTAAAAAACCCAGAAATATACTGTTTTACATAACCAATAATAAATCATACTTCCCTGCAATTCCTTGAGAAGATGACCCGAGGTTTAAATACTTCGGTTATAAATTTTATTGGGTTTCGTTACTTGTGACAACCAAACTTTTGTAAGAAAGGAATTCTTGTCGGTCTAGAAGCTATACTTACAACGCGATTATATTTTTGTGAAAATTCTAGATCACGCGAGAATTTCGTTCTTCAGTCTTCAATAACTCAACCCCTAAGCCAAGTAAGAGGAATCTACTCCATAGCTAGGATTGTCATTATCACAAACAATTGGTAGGCAATCATGGAAAACATGATATAATTGAGAGAAGAAAATTGAATCAAAGCTATCTAATCCAAACAATCATCAACAATCAAACAATTGAATGAAACTTCAATTCATTAATTCAAATTCAAAGTAACAAAGTCAACCAAATCTAGATCTAAGGAATTGAATCAAAAGAGCATCAATTAAGAGTAGAAGAAGAGTAGATCTACAACTTGTACCAAAGCAAAAGTGAATTAGCAATGGATCTCACCAAGAAATCAAAGGAGAATTGCAATGGAGGAAGTGAAATTCTAGAGAGAAGTTGGAGTTTCTCTCTCTAAAAACAAAATGTAACTAACTCCCTAAAATATCTAGAATTATGACTCCTTTTCCTCACACCCTAATCCTTAGTTTTCTTTAGCTTTTCCCTCCAAAATCTGCTCCAAAACAGGGCCTAGGAACCCCCTGAAATCACTGGGCACGTGTTCCTTTTAAAAAATCATGTGCGCACATCGACGCGTACGCGCACGCGTACGCGTCCTTGGGTCTTTTGCGATCTGCGCGCAGGCGTAAGGTGTGCGCGAGCGTCATAAGGAATATGGCCCAGCCATATAGGCGCGCCGGCTCCTCGCTCGGCTCCACTGTGCTGGCTCTGGATGAGCGCATCCATGCATACGCGTACGGTGCGTGTGCGCGTGCATGTCCAAACTCCAATTCTTTGATTTGTTCCATACTTCTTCCATTCATGCATGCTTCCTTCATTCCTCTTAGCCATTTTTGCCCTATAACTTCTGAAATCACTTAACAAACGGATCAAGGCATCTAATGGTAATAGAGGAGGATTACAATATCTCAATTTTGATGTAAAAGAAGCATATTTTCATCTATGAGGTAAAATGGAAAAGGAACACAAAATCATGCAGTTTTTATATGAATAAGTGTGGAAGATCATTGATAAAACCTTTAGATTCTATAGATGATAAACCCTAAAAACGGGGTTTATCACCCGCTGCCCCAAGTCCTCTCCCACCGGCCGTCGATGTCGTGTTGCTGTCCTCCTCCCCGCCGCTAAGCTACCTTCTCTCTGATCCCTTTCGATGATCTTAGAAATGCCGAGAATAGTGTGATCATCGATTATCTGAAACAGTTTATTAGAAAAGATTCAAAATTCGACAGTTTGATCTGCCTTCTTCCGCTTTCGCGATGGTTGCCTACCACGGAGGTGGTGCTGTCGAGGGAAGAGAAGAGCTCATTATGGTGACATTCAGGGATAGGAAAACAAAGAGAGAGCGGAAGCTAAAGAATTTCTCCAAATTCATCTTCACCTTCAACTTCAAAAAGTGGTCTCCGTCAAACCACGCCATCAATCCGTCACCAAAAAATACCTGAGAGATGACCGTTATTAAGTTCGGGGATAAATTTAAGACAATTTTAAGTTCAAGAACAAATTCGATGCTCGATTGTAAATTTAGGGACCACTTTAAAATTATATACCTTCAATTTTATATGGTATAATTTCACCATCAAAATATACTAATAAATTCGCATTAACTTCCATTACTCTAACAACAGAGTTTTATATCTACCAAAACCAAAGAATTATGACACATAAACCAAATAACTATAAAACATTAAAATGAGATGAAAGAAATGATAGGAATTACGAATTATAGAAAGGAAAAAGTGAATATGTTTCTAATTCACCGGATTAACTTCTTTATATAAAAAGATGAAAATTAATTTTTTTAATAATTTTTTCTACGAAATTGTTCAAAAATAAAATTAAATTATGAATATTTCGCACAAAACGAAAAAACTTAATTTGGCTAGTCAAACTGATAAAATAAATTTTTTGTTCTCAACAAACTGTCAAAAATGTCATGTCAAAACATTGTGTATTCGTTTTTTATGAACAAAAAATGCTTCTCGCAGCTAACGACTTAATTTTATATTTTTTTAAAAGAAGAAAGACTTTCTCGTTATTAACGAGATTCATATTCAGAAAAATTTAAAAAAATTTTAAATTCTTTCTTGCATTGTGTGAGATGAACATGCATAAATTTAAAAAAAAAAATAACAAGTCTTCTCGGACATAGTGAGAAGTAGACATAGTGAGAAGTAGAGGATCTCCCACAACGGGAAAAAATACCACTCAATCCCATCAGTACATCAATGATATTTTCGTATCAAAATTTTTTAGCCCTAAACTAGTATCACCTAATAATAATTTCTCGAATATTAGGAGGTCAGATTGCATGTATGAGGGTTGGCACTTGGCATTGGTAAGGACTAGCATATCCCAATAAAAAACTATATATTGATTGTACTGTCTTATCTAAAACTTATTTTAGAATAGTATTGGAGAACGAATTCTATAATTTAATTTTAGCTAATATTATAATAAAGACTCATTTTTTTGCAAATAGAAAAGATCATTGTGTAATACCATAAAATGGAAGCATTGGAAAAATATTCACTGCTATGGTGTCAGATTTAAACGCAAGTTGCGTTTTGTATTTTTTTAACTTTTTTAATTTTAAAATATATTAAATGTAAGTTACGTTTTGACATTTTTAATTTTTTTTATTTTGTTTTAGATTAAATGTAGATTGCATTTTTGAAGATAGAAAATTTAAAATTTTTTGAAGCTCACAAATTTAGATCGTGTCTTGTGAGTGTCAGAAATTTTTTTTTGAAAGTCCCAAAACACAGATTGTATTTTGTATACAAAATAATATTTAAATTCACAGCTTTGTCTATAAATAGGAAGTCTAATTTTATTCATCTTCATCTTCACTTCTCCTCTTACTCTTTCTTGTAGGGGTGTGCAAAAAAATTGGTTTCACTGAACTGAATTGTAACTAAACTGAAACTGTTTTAAATAAACTAATTTTTTTAAAAAAAAAATTGAACTGAAACCATAGTTTTTATAAAAACCAGTTTATTAAAAACCAATTTTTGTGGTTCAGTTTAGTTTTAAATCAAATTAAAACTGGTTTTATTTAAACTCTAAAATTAGTTTTTACATACTCTCTCTCTCTCTCTTTCTCTCTCTCTCTCTCCCCTTCCCCTCTCTCTCCTCCTCTCTCTCCTCCTCTCTCCCTTCTCTCTCTCTTTTCCCTTTCTTCCTTCTCTCCCTTCTCTCTCTCTCTCTCTGTCTCCCTCCTTCTCTCTCTCCCCCTCCCCTCCTCTCTCTCTCTCTCTCTCTCTCTCTCCTTTTCCTCTCTCCCCCTTCGCTCTCTCCTTTCCCTCTCTCTCTCTCCTCCTCTTTCTCCCTCTCCTCTCTCTCCCTCCTTTGTCTCTCTCTTTCCCTTTCTTTCTCTCTCTCTCCTCTCCCTCCTCTCTCTCCTCCTCCCATCTCTCTTCGTCTCTCTCTCTCTCCTTTCCCTCCTCTCCCTCTCTCTCCCCCTTCTTTCCTCTCTCTCTCCTCACTTCTCTCTTTCTCTCTCTCTCTCCCTTCTTTTCCTCGCTCTCCCCTTTTCTTTTTCTCTCTCCTCTCCCTCCCTCCTTTCTCTCTCTCCTCTCTCTCTCTCTCTCCTATTTCTTCCCCTCCTCTCTCTCTCTCTATTTCCTCTCCCTCTCTCTCCCTCTCTTTTCTTTTTCTCCCCTTTTCCTAGCTCCCCCTCCCTTTCCCCTTCTCTCTCTCTCTCCCTCTCTCTCCTTTCCCTCCTCTCCCTTTCTCTCCCCCTTCCTTCCTCTCTCTCTCCTCCCTTCTCTCTTCCTCTCTCTCTCCCTCCTTTTCCTCGCTCTTCCCTTTTCTTTCTCTCTCTCTCTCTTCTCTCTTCCTCTCTCTCTCTCTCTCTTTCTTTCTCCTCTTTCTTCCCCTCCTCTCTCTCTCCATTTTCTCTCCCTCACTCTCCCTCTCTTTCCTTTTTCTCCCCTCTCCCTCGCTCCCCCTTCCTTCCCCCTTCTCTCTCTCTCTCTCCCCTTTTGTTTCTCTCTCTCCTCTCACTCCTCTCTCTCTCTCCCTCCCTTCTCTCTTCCTCTTTCTCTCTCTCTTTTTTCCTCTCTTTCTCTCTCCTATTTCTCTCTCTCTTTCTTCTCCCTCCTCTCTCTCTTTCTCCTCTTTCTTCCCTTCCTTTCTCTCTTTTCTCTTTCTCTCTCAACCTTCTCTCACTCTATATCCTTCTTCTCTCTCTCTTCCCTTCTTTTCTCTAAAACAAGAGAGAGAAGGAGGGAGAGAGAAAAGAGGAAAAAAGAGAGAATAAGGAGAGATAAAAAAAGAGAGAGAGATGAGGAGGAGGAGAAGAGAGAGAAAAAGAGAGAAGTGAGGGGGAGAAAGAGCGCAAAAGAAAGAGAAAGGAAGAGAGAGGGAGAGAAAGTGAGAGAGACATAGAGAAAGAGAAATGGAGAGAGAGAGAGAGAGGAGGGGAAGAGGAAAGGAGAGAGAGGAAGAGAGATAGAGAGAAAGATGGATAGGGGAGAGAGTGAGAGAAAGGGATAGAGGAAGAAAAGGGAGAGAGAAAGAAAGGGGAGGGGAGAAAGAGGGGCAGGGGAGAGAGAGAGGAGGGGAAGATAGAGGAAGATAAGAGAGAAGGAGAGAAAGAGAGAGAGAGAGAGAGGAAGACAAAGATAGGGGAAGGGGAGAAAGAGGGGGAGAGAGAGAAAAGGAAGAGTGAGAGGGGAAGGAGAGAGAGAGAAAGGAAGGAGAGAGAGGGAGAGAAGATGAGAAAGAGAGGAAGAGGGGAAGAAAAGAGAAAAAGGGAGAGAGAGAAAAAGAGGGAGAGAGAGAGGGGGAGAAAGAGAGATAGGAAGAGAGAGAGGGTAAGAAAGAGAATATAAAATATAATTTTATATATGTTGAGAGAGAGAGAGAGAAGGAGAGAAAGAGAGAGAGGAGGGGGAGAGAAAAGGAGAAGAGGGAGAGAGAGAGGAAGAGGGATAGGGGAGAGAGAGAATGAGAGAAAGTGATAGAGAGGGAGAAAAGGGGAAGAGAGAGAGAGAGAGATGGAGGGAGAGAGGAGGGGGAAAGAGAGGGGAGGGGAGAAAGAGGGGAAGGGGGAGAGAGAGAGAGAGAGAAAAGGAAAAGAGAGAGAGGAGGGAGAGAGAGAAAGGAGGGGGAGAGAGGGAGAAAATATGAGAGAGAGAAAGAGGGGAAGGAGATAGAGGGAGAGAAGGGAGATAGAGAGAGGAGGTGGAGAGAAGGAGAGAGCGAGAGAGTGGGAGAGAGAAATGAGGGGGAGAGAGGGAGAGAAGAAGAGAGAGAGAGAGAGAGAGAGAGAGAGAGAATGGAAGGAGAGAGAAAGAGAAAGGAGAGAGAGAGGGGGGAGAGGGGGAGAGAGAGAGAGGGGGGGAGAGAGGGAGAGAGAGAGAGAGAGAGAAAGAGAGGGAGAGAATGAGAGAGAGGGAGAGAGAGAAAATGTAAAAACTAATTTTATATATGTTAAAAGTTAAAACTAGTTTTAACTTATAAACCAGTTTAAACTGGTTTTTTCTATTAAAACTGGTTTTATTTTTATGAACTGGTTTAAACTAGTGCACTATATTGTAAACTGGTTTAAAACCAGTTTTTTATTTGACAAAGTAGTTTGGTTCAGGTTCTAAACTATTTAAAATGGTTTAGTGCAGTTTCAGTTCAGTTTATGAAAAAACTGAACCATGAACACCCCTACTTTCTTGCATAAAGTCCTTAGTGGTGTGCTTTTTTGGCAGCTAACTGTGTAAAAAAAAAGAGTTAGTTGAGGCTGAAATTATGGAAGGTGTTACAAATTTGCGAGTATATTATAACAGTGAGGTTATACCAAACACACATGAAAGAGTGACTTTTGTTTGTGAATGTCCGTTGTCATTTGCTATTCCATGTACCATGAGTTTTGTCGAGGTGCAAAATGGTCTTTGTAATAACATTCAAAGCCACATTTTGAAAAGGGTGAGCAATCTTTTATACAGAAGTCCTATGCAAGTATTTGGTGGGCTAATACAGTTTCAAATAATGCCCATCACTGACGATGCCAGTATGCAGCAGATGTTGTATATTTATCAACATACCCGATCTCACGTGCCGATGATAGAGCTATACGTTGAGTATGAACAGCAGTCGGGGATGGGTATGGTCGGCGACGAGGTCAATGTTGATGAGCTCGGGGATATAGATTGGAAAGAAGATAATAATGATAGTGAAGAGGAATTCAAAGCTAATTATGAAGTCGATGATGGAGACTTGGCAGGTAATCCGGCGGTGCAAAATGAAACGAATGCGATTATAAGCCAACACCCGTTTAGTATTGTTTTGTCGATTTTTAGCAAATGGATGGTGGTTTGATATCTAGTGGTCTGGGAGCGAAACCTATTCCTCTGTGCAGGTACTAGTTTTTTCTAAAAGTGCATCAAAGTGTCTTCAATAAGGTAAGTTTTAGAAATAAAAATAAATTGAAATTGATAAATTGATGAAAGAAAAAAAAAGGAAAATTTTTTAAAGGAAAATACGTAGAAAACGGAAAGGTTTGCATTGAAATTAAAAGAAAGCAGATAAAACGCCTTTGACTGGGTCAGAGGACTTTGACAAGGAAATTTAAAGTGCAAAAATGTAAATTAGACGAAGAAGATAAAGAACACTTGAAAGATAAATATGCTTGAAAAGTAAAGTTTACAAGATAAATTAAAAGAAAGAAAATATGGAAGGAACCTGATGCACCACTATTTCGTGGTACATCTTATGCTTAATTGAGTGGATTTTATCCACTAAACTCACACTTATTCATATAATTCGCATGTTTTACATTTTCCTTCTTAATTCTGTGCTTTGATTAAAAACATGCTTCTTTGGCTTTAAAATTGCTAATTATTAATCCTCTCTTATTACCATTCGATGCCGTGATATGTGTGTTAAGTGTTTTCAGGGTTTACAGGGCATGAACGACTTGGAGGATGGAAATGAAGCATACAAAAGTGGAAGGAATATAAGAAATTGAAGGAATTGCTGAGCTGTCCAGCCTGACCTCTTCGTACTAAATCGACCATAACTTGAGCTATAGAAGTCCAAATGAGACGGTTCTAGTTGCGTTGGAAAGCTAACATCCTGGGCTTCGAAATGATATATAATTTTCCATAGTTTCCAAGCTATTAGGTGACGCGCACGTGTGGATCATCCATACATGTGACCTGGCGAAGTTCAATCCACGCGTACACGTGACAGAGCCATGTGCTGGACGTATCAGAAAACACTGGGGTGATTTCTGGGCTATTTTTGACCCAATTTTTGGCCCAGAAAATACAGATTAGAGGCTACAACTTGGAGGAATCAAGGAATTCAATTATTCATCAATTATTCACAATTTAGGTTTTAGATGTAGTTTTCTAGAGAGAGGCTCTCTCTCTAGGTTTTAGGATTTCTCTTAGTTTTTGGTTTATTTCTTCTCAATTCCAGGTTCAATGTCCCTTTAATTTAGTTTCTCTTCTACTTTTATTTGTTCTAATACTTTGGTTTATCTACTCTTCTTATTGATTCTCTTCTTTTCCAATTTGGTTTATGAACCTTCCAATGTTAGATTTGATTTTATATTTAATGCAATTTGAGGTATTTCAGATTTATGATTATTTTTATGTTATTGATGCTTTCAATTGGTTGTTTGGATTTTACATTCCCTATTACTTTTCTATGTTTTTATGTTATGCCTTCCAAGTGTTTGACAAAATGCTTGAGAGGGTTTTAAGTTATATTTTTATGATTCTTGGCTTTGGTTGAGTAATTAGAGACTCTTGAGTTATCAAACTCATTTGTTGATTGATAATTGAATGTTGCTGGTTGACTTGGATCCCTCTAAAACTAGTCTTTTCTTAGGAGTTGACTAGGACTTGAGGAATCAAATTGATTAGTCCACTTGACTTTTCTTTATTCGGTAAGGGTTAACTAAGTAGGAGCAATGAACAATTCTCATCACAATTGATAAGGATAACTAGGATAGGACGTCTAGTTCTCATACCTTGCCAAGAGTTTTTCTAGTTATTAATTTACTTTCTCAAAATTTACGTTCCTTGTTCAACCTTTCAAAAACTCAAAAAGATACAATCTCATAACCAATAATAAATACACCTCCCTGCAATTCCTTGAGAGACGACCCGAGGTTTAAATACTTCGGTTTATTTTTATTGGGTTTGTTTTAGTGACAAACAAGTTTTTGTATAAAAGGATTATTGTTGGTTTAGAAACTATACTTGCAACGTGATTACTTTAGTAAAATTCTAAACCGTCAAAAATTCGTTCGTCAAAATGGCGCCGTTGCCGGGGAATTGCAAACGTGTGCCTTATTATTGGTTATTGTGAACATTGTGAATAATTTTGCTTTTTCGTTTCTTTGTTAGTGTTTCTAGTTTTAAGAGTTTATTTTCATTAATTCTTATTAGTTTTTGTTTTTACTTGCTACTATGAATTCTCACCCCTTGGGCTATGAGTTTGGTTCAAATTATGTTGTAGGGAATGGAAGCTATAATGGGAACATGCATCAAGGTTGGGACAATCAGAGATGGGAGGAGCCACAAGAATTTGATCAACCCTCTTGGCAACAACCTCCACCAACATACTATGACCAAGAGCCATTCCAAGAAGCATACCAAGATAACGGCTATGGTGAGCACTCTTTTGATTATCAACAACCACCACCATACGCCTATGAACCCTCTCCTCAACATAATTTTGAACCATTATCCTCACAAGCTCCTTACCACTAAAAACTCCCATATGACCTTAATCCTTACCCACCATACCAAGAGCCTTATGAGCCATACTTAGAACCACCCCCATTCCAACACAATTACTCCCAAGAACCACCACATCAATATACACCATCTCTACACCCCTATCAAGAAGAACCACCTCTGTATTATGAGCCCTTTCTCCCAAAAAATGAACCCTTCTATCCACCCCAAGCTCCCATAGATGATACCTTTAGTGTTATTCGCCAAGGGAAAAGAGAGCTTCCAACCACACTTATCTCTATTAGTCTCACCTCTAAACTCCAAAATCTTATATCCCGCATGGACTAACCCTCTACCTCCACTATTCAACCCTCAAGCATTGGTGCACCACTACTCTCTGTGCAAGAATACCCATATCCATCAATCCAAGAGCAACATGATTCCAATGATGCCACTGACCCGGAATAAGAGCAAAGAGATCGTCTTAGGGACGTAATGGATCAGTTTCATGAATTCATACTTCAAAAGAAGCAAGAGGAGGCCCAAAAGGTGGAGGTAGGAGAGACTCTTGAAGAAAGTTGTCAAGAGGTGGAGGTCATCAAGGAGGAGTTGGATTTTGTACTAGAGCAAGCGGAGAAAGCCGAAATTATTGAAGACGAGGAAGTGGTTGAAGATTTAGGAGATGCGGAACCTCCATGGGAACCTCCAGTCATAGAACCTCCCTCCAAGAAGCTTGAAATTGATGTTGAGGAGGGTGTACAACCTCCAAGGCATATCATGGTTGAAAACTCTGAAGAGGTTGATCAAGAGATGGATTCAATCATTGATGAATCCTTATCTACAATTGAATCCTCTCCCATTGAACTAGACATGGAGATTAAAGAAGAAGAAGCACAACCTCCCATGCCCTTGGTAAGCAATAAAGAAGAGATTGAATTGGAAGAAAGCTACCAAGAGGAAGAGGTTAAAATTGAAGAAGCTTGCAAAGAGGTGGAAGTTATCAAAGAAGAGCACAAGGGAGTAGATCTTGAAATCACCTTGCCAAAGTTGCTGGAGGCCTCTCCGCCTAAGTCACCATCATCCTTCACAATATTCAAGTGGGTAAAAATCATATCCCTTAGCTTTCTCATGCCACTTGAATATGGTTTGCTTGAGACGGATGGTCAACTTATGAATATTTGTGGCTTTAAGAGTAAGAGGGAGATGGTTAGTGGTAGGAGTTGTCATGCAAGGTTCAATATAGTTGCATGCTCCAAATTGAAGTACAAGGATTGGTGTAGAGCTTGATTGAATGGGTCTAGAAAGTTGTTTAGATGTCTCAGTGAGAATTTCAATCGCTCACCACCCAAGTGGAAAAATGATGATCAACAAGAAGACAGGTGCAAAAGCAAGGTTTGGGACTCCGAAATTCATTCTACCAATCAACACTCCTGGAGCCTTGTCATTTGCTTTAACTTACTCGAAGGCTTTATGTTCCTAGTTTGGGACCCCGGAGGCTATTGGAAGTACAAACATTGGTGGAGATTTTTGGATGAGTTCAAGCACAAGCCACCATGACAAGGAGCTCACCAGATGTCCAACTTAAGGACTTAAACCAAAAGTGCTAGGTGGGAGACAACCCACCATGGTATGATCTTTCATTTTTATTCTTATTTTTATTTTATTTTATTCTTATCAGTGTTCATTCATAATTTCTGCATCATCACCTGCATTCTGCATATAAAAAAAAGGGGGCAACCCACGCATGCGCGTAGGCCACGTGTGGGTGTCGATTCCCAATTTTGCTATCCCATCCAACGAACAGAAAGTTGTAATAGAATCGTGCGGCTAGTGTGCTCTGTGCACAATTTGAACCATGCGTACGCGTCTAGGACGCGTGCGCGTCAATTGCAACTTGGGAAATTCACGCGTACGCGTCAAGCACGCGCACGCGTGGATATGAAAATCGGTGTAAATGTTCCTTTGAACAGAGAGTTATGATGGTCTGGGGCCGGCACCGTGCTCGAGGCACAAAATCACCCCGCGCGTACGCGTCGCTGACGCGTGCGCATCATTTCGCTTTCAGACCACCCACGCATACGCGTGGGCGACGCGCACGCGTACGCGTCGCGCCCTGTTTTTAAATTCTTACTTCTTTCTTCTATCCTTTCTCCTTCTTCCCTCCTTCTTTCTTACTTTCTTCTTCTTCATTTCTTCAACTTCTCATCCCTATTCTCTTTCATTCTATTTTACTTAATTTATTTGCATACTTTCATTCATTGTATTTTAATCTTGTGCATGTTTTATTTTTTTTCTAAGTTTATTATTTTCCCATTAGGTGTTAATTGTTCTTATTCAACTGTTGCATCTTTTATTGCATTATTTTGGTACTTCGTGACTTGTTTTACATGGTTGGGTAGTATTATTTTTAGGTCAATGCTAATCTTTTATGATACTTGCATTCTATTTGCATTGATATGCACTTATACTATCTTGCATTACCCACACTCTCTCCCCCATTGTTGCAATTTTTGCACTATTGATATGCCATTTGCTTCTACTATTTTCTCACTTGCATGTTGTAGCTACCATGTAATTGAGACCCTCATTATTAGGCATTAACCCAACCATATTTTATTTGTTTTCTATCTTTATTTTTGGGTTACTTTTCTTCCCTTTTCTCTTCTTTCAGGATGGCCACCAAGAAGGGAACCGGAAGACATTTACATGGGGCGGCAAACAAGTTTCTACGCACATTCTTTGGAGAGAAAAGCACCAGTTGGAGTCACCCGTCCACTTCCACATCTTAGCATGCACCAAGGACGGTGCAATCTTTAAGTTTGGGGAGGTCGATACCAACTTCCGTGGGTTAGTTATTTTCTTCTCAACACCAATGTTTTATTTTCTTTTTAGTTCATTGTTGCATATGCATGTTTGATTGCATGTTTGCTTGATTTTGTGTATATTTTACCACTACTTGGTTGAAGTGACAAATTCTTTTTCAAGAAACTTTTTATAGCATTTCACTAATTTGAATTAAAATTTTTGTTAAACTTGTTTGAAGGAATATTATATTGGAAGATTGTTTAGAGCTCGAACACACAAAACTAGTAAGATTTTGAGCCTATTTAATTGGTTGCATTTTATCAACCAATATTTTTTTTGTGTGTGTTGTTCTCTTTAAAATTGTGATCTTTGTCTTGCTTAATTCTATATTTCCATTGTTTGATGTATGCATGCACTTATATGATTGAGGCCCTGTTTCACTGAGCTTACATACCCATATGGCCTTAACATTTTCATTATCATTTGCAAACCAATGTTGAGCCTATTTTACCCCTTTGTTTTTTACTTAAGCTCATCACTAACTCTAAGTGAAAAACAATAATGTCCTTAATTTGAATCCTTGGTTAGCTTAGACTAGTGAGAGTACTCATGAATTAAGTGTGGGGAAACTGGGTTTGGAAATATTTGGTTTAAGAATTGGGTGTTGTATATCTTTATGAAAATGTGAATGTTTAATTTTAAGACATGTTCATGCATTCAATAATTTAATCATAAGTATTGAGGAAAACAAAATAAAAGAAAAAAAACAAAAAACAAAAAAAAAGGAGAAAAAGAAAAGAAAAAGAGCAAATAATAAAAGGGGACAAAATGCCCAAAGTAAATGGTGAAAGCAATGTATATGTACTGTACTCGAAATTAGGATGCATGAATATGTGAAAAATATGGTTAATGGATAGTTAGATATTGTATTATGATTACATGGATTGTCTAAGTTAGGTGGAGAGTTTAGGCTAATTAAGGATTCAGATTTTAGTCCACTTGACCAAATACAATCCTACCTTGACCCTAGCCCCATTACAACCCTTAAAAGACTTCTTGATATGTGTATTTATGCATTAAATTTTTGTTGATTGGTAGAAGAAGAGCAAGTCTTAGAAAGCAAGGTTAGTAGAGAATTGAGAGAATCGAACCTTAAACACTTGAGTGATTAGAGTTTATATACTTCCGGTGAGGGTTCGATGCTCGATTCTTTGTTCCCAGCTTTCATGAGCTATCTTCTTCTTGCAAGTTTATTTGTACTTCATTTTTAAGATTTGAATCAGTGAAATCCAGTTCGTATTCGTTCTTGAAGGTTTATCTATTTTTCACCAAGTAGGTAAAAGCATTTTTGCATGTAGTTGCATTCATATAGATAGGTTGCATTTCATAAATTCTACCATTCCTCTTTACTCCTTTACAGCTTCTCTTGAGCTTAGCATGAGGACATGCTAATATTTAAGTGTGGGGAGATTTGACGCACCACTATTTCGTGGAACATCTTATGCTTAATTGAGTGGATTTTATCCACTAAACTCACACTTATTCATATAATTCGTATGTTTTATATTTTCCTTCCTAATTCTGTGCTTTGATTGAAAACATGCTTCTTTGGCCTTAAAATTGCTAATTATTAATCCTCTCTTATTACCATTCAATGTCGTGATATGTGTGTTAAGTGTTTTTAGGGTTTACAGGGCAGGAATGGCTTGGAGGATGGAAAGGAAGCATGCAAAAGTAGAAGGAATACAAGAAATTGAAGGAATTACTGAGCTGTCCAGCCTGACCTTTTCATATTAAATCGACCATAACTTGAGCTACAGAGATCCAAATGAGGCGGTTTCAGTTGTGTTAGAAAGCTAACATTCGGGGCTTCGAAATGATATATAATTTGTCATAGTTTCCATGCTGTTAGGCGACGCGCATGCCTGGATCACGCATACGCGTGACTTGGCGAAAGTTCAATCCACGCGTACGCGTGGATGACGCGTACGCGTGACAGAGCCACGTGCTGGACGCATCAGAAAATGCTGGCGCCAATTTCTGGGCTATTTTTTACCCAGTTTTTAGCCCAGAAAACATATATTAGAGGCTACAAAGTGGGAGAATCAAGGAATTCAATTATTCATCAATTATTCACAATTTAGGTTTTAGATGTAGTTTTCTAGAGAGAGGCTCTCTCCTCTCTCTAGGTTTTAGGATTTCTCTTAGTTTTTGGTTTATTTCTTCTCAATTCCAGGTTCAATGTTCCTTTAATTTAGTTTCTCTTCTACTTTTATTTGTTCTAGTACTTTGGTTTATCTATTCTTCTTGTTGATTCTCTTCTTTTCCAATTTGGTTTATGAACCTTCCAATGTTAGATTTGATTTTATATTTAATGCAATTTGAGGTATTTCAGATTTATGATTATTTTTATGTTATTGATGCTTTCAATTGGTTGTTTGGATTTTACATTCCCTATTACTTTTCTATGTTTTTATGTTATGCCTTCCAAGTGTTTGACAAAATGCTTGAGAGGGTTTTAAGTTAGATTTTTATGATTCTTGACTTTGGTTGAGTAATTAGAGACTCTTGAGTTATCAAACTCCTTTGTTGATTGATAATTGAGTGTTGCTGGTTGACTTGGATCCCTCTAAAGCTAGTCTTTCCTTAGGAGTTGACTAGGACTTGAGGAATCAAATTGATTAGTCCACTTGACTTTCCTTTATTCGGTAAGGGTTAACTAAGTGGGAGCAATGAACAATTCTCATCACAATTGATAAGGATAACTAGGATAGGATGTCTAGTTCTCATACCTTGCCAAGAGTTTTTCTAGTTGTTAATTTACTTTCTCACAATTTACATTCCTTGTTCAACCTTTCAAAAACCCAAAAAGATACAATCTCATAACTAATAATAAATACACCTCCCTGCAATTCCTTGAGAGATGACCCGAGGTTTAAATACTTCGATTTATTTTTATTGGGTTTGCTTTAGTGACAAACAAGTTTTTGTATGAAAGGATTATTGTTGGTTTAGAAACTATACTTGCAACGTGATTACTTTAGTGAAATTCTAAACCGTCAAAAATCTGTTCGTCAGAACCTTACAGAAAAGTTACTCGATCGCAGATTCAGAAATTCTCTGGGATGTGAGTGTGCTTGAGTGTTTTCTAAGTAAAAGTTCCAACCCCTATTCCCTAAGATTTCTTGGTATTTATAATCTACCTTCTGATAACTGATCATTAATTACAATTAATTTCAAGATCACAACTTTGAATGCGTTTTCCTTGGTAACCATTCCCGCCTAAACGTTTCCCATGATTTTTTCATGTGATAGAAGCCTCTAACTTCTCCACTGCCACAATCACTCGAATCACTTATTCGAATAACTTATTTCGATTACTTGACTCGAGTACCTTGTTCGATTTGACTTGCTCGATTTACCGAAAAGTCTTGAAATCGAATCCGTGTCGAAAGTCCTCTATCTAATGCTTGCGCGTGAGTCTTCTCGAAAACTACTTATGTTTTCGACCGCTTTACCACTTCGAACCGTTTATCTTCATCGAAAATATTTTTCAATCAACAAATTACCCCCTCGGATTAATGTGTTCGCTCTCGATAACTTTATTGGAAGATAAAACACTTAATCCAAATTCAAATCTCAGTTTTTAAATCAGTAATAACCATCATATAACTTCTCTTTAATACTGACCCACTCGACACGTTTCTCGAGACTCACGCTTCCTCTTCCTTCCACTTAATCTTCCTTGCGAAGTTACCTCTATTCGCATTCTTTCTACAGTAACGGCTACAGTAACATTTTAAATTCACCAATCTCACCTTTGTTCAAATTTTCCCTGAACTCATTGTTCTCTGCATCCCTTTTACATCAAACCTCCTTACAGAATCTTTAACCTTCCATTTCCTTTTCCTTCATTCTACAATGGCCGCTTTCTCTTCTCATGTTACTGCTCAAGACAAAGGTAAAGGTCATGCAGTAACGCCGCCAGCTCCACCAGCCCTTCGCATACTAAACCAAGTCAGTAATGAAGTCATTGACGATCCTCAACTGCAAACTAATGACACTAGAATCTTAATCCCTTTCAAAGTAGGCGCAGATACCCATCGTTTCCTCAGGTCGATTGAATCCCTAGAGAGGGCAAACAAAAAACTTTCTTTCTTCCCTAGTGCCGAAGGGGAGGATCTATTGATCAACCAATCTTTTAACATCTCCCATTTTATTAATCAAAAACCCTTCAAGAATAATCCAAAGATTAATCCTCGAGGATTCGACTTCTTAGCCTGGTACCAACACCTTGAACCCACGAAAAGTGCTGCCTGGGGGGCTTTAGGAATACAAGAACTACTAAGGCTCTCCCATTTTTCACTTACAACACTCCTTTGATGATCGGGGCTGTGACTTACTTTTGGAACAGGACAACCAACAACTTCCACCTCCCTTGTGGAATGATCGGAATATCCCTTTTGGATGTAGCTGCAATCACCGGGCTCCCAATAAACTCTCCAGTTTGTACTCCTAACATGCAGCCTGAGCACCAATACAATGTTGCCTTAACCAGTTCTTACAGCGATTTCATCGCTAATAACATGGGTGCAGAAAGTATTGCTGTTACATATGATGAACATGTAGCCTTCTTGTTCTATTGGCTGAATGCAATTCTTCTCTGTTCTCGAAGCGTCCAAATGTCAAAGTTCTTTCTTCCCTTGGCTGCTTTGCTTCACGAAGGGAAAGTTCTTAATTTGGCCAAGCTTCTTCTAGGGCACATTTTCGAAGAACTTTGTCAATTTGTTTATTATCTTCGAGACAATAGTATAATCCACACAGGTGGCCCTCTCTGGCTCCTCCAACTATGGTCAATGCCATTTTCGAAAAATTTATGATGAAATCTGGAGGTGGTGGCACTGATAAACAGCATATCGAAGGTTTTCGACTAGCTGATTATAAACCCAACATCCCAAATACACAAATAGATGAGGACCGATTCTGGACTGTTTTTTCTCTATTCCATTCCTGTAAAAATTTCAACAACGAGGATTTAGATTTCGCCCCTTTTTTGCGTCGAAATCGTGGTCCTGCATGGCTCGATTGCTTGCTCTTCCCACATGACACAGAAGAAAGTGAACTAGCTAATCGAAACTGGGCGAATTTGTTAGCTGTTCAAGTAATTCCTATAGGGTTACCCCAGCATAAAAAGAAAAAGCACAAGGTGACCCTATACGCCCCTCACTTTACAGCTAGACAACTGGGATTTTCACAAGCCATTCCAACCCCTTTTCCTCGGAACAACAAACCACTCTGCCATATCACTCTGCCTTTTCAATGCGACTTTAATTTTCTTCTTGCAACAAATCAACAACACAAGGAACATTTTAATTTCCTTGTTTATGATCGTAGCTCATACATTACGAAATCTTGTTTCGAATGGTGGGCTGCTTACTATTCTAGGTACAATCGTACCTTGGAAGCAATCCAGCAATCTGTCATTCGAACAGACCCTGCTGCTGAAGGTTCTCCCAAAAGACCCCAAAAAAGAAAGACCGACACAACAACCTCTTTTCGGCAACCACAACACAAAAGTCGAAGAACCCCTACAAAGACTTCCAGAAAGGTAACCATTATCCATCTACTATTTCACACATAATCATATATTTCCAACTAACACATTTTGGAAATCACATCTATATATTAAATTTCAATTCTAATTTCCTCATTAGTTACGGTTACAACTGTCAAGCGAGAGTTCTGATGGGAATGAACAAAACATTCAGAACATCCTTGCTGCTTCTCCCTAATCAGAGGACACAGCTGACTCAGATCCCGGTTCCCAATTAGTTCAAAAACCCAGACTGATTCAGGTAACACAATCATCTCTAAATGTATTTCATTCAAGTTGAAATAAATTTTAACCTATAATTGTGTACCTTTCATACCAGCCTACCACTGCTGCTCATTCAATCACATCTTCTGCGGTACCTGACCAACCAATTCTGCAACAGCATCATGATCCAGGACACTCCACCTCCCATGATTCAATTCAAGTCACAGGGTCTACTCAGCTACTCCAGACTATTTTTCCACTTCTCATGTAACACAGGTGGTTGATCTGACAACAGACCCTTTGCAGCATTCTCCAGTAAACACTCAAATACTTGAGTCACACTCACCAAACAATCAGGCCGCACTCTCTGCAGAAAATTAGGTGGCTCCAGACTCCGACTCTGCTTCTAGAGTTGCTGACACCATCGATTCAGATTCTCCTAGATCCCGGGTCTTAGAGACCCCTCCAAAACTACCTAGTCCTCCTCAATAAGCTGATTTTCAAACTCCCCCAGACAAGGATCTGAAACACTAGATGCCTCTACCACTCCTACGAGTGCTACATTGGCCAGCCTGATCTCTGTTCTGGACCAAGTTATCCAAGAAAATGAAGTACCTGTTCCAGTGCCGACACTCCCAAGACCTGCTACATCAAGACCTTCATTCGAATTGAGTGTTGACACTCGAGAACAGCTTCGGTCACTCATAAAGCTCTTGGATCATCCACCTGCCACATGGGTTAGTGATACAATTCTTAATCAACTCTTGTCTGAAATTTTAAATTCCTCCTTTGAACTTTCAGCTAACATACCACATTCTGCCTTGATTAAAGAATTCAAACAACTTCTCAATGAGAGCGTAGCTTTTCAATTTCAACTCCAGGAAACTAAAACTGAAAAAGCTAAGATCAAATCTAATATAGAAGGTTGTATTGCAGCCGTTCGACCAGTACAAGCTTCTCGTGAGGAATTCGATTTGAGAATTTCTCATGCTATTTCCATTCAAGCTTTTTATGACCAGGAAGAAGCGAAACTTGAAGCAGAATTAGCTCAGATTAATGAAAAGCTTTCCAAAATACGTCAGAGACGAGCTACCATAGCTAAACCTCTAGCCACTGCCCAACAAGAGCAGCAACACCTCATCCAAGAGCTTATTTCAATTGAGACTAAACGAGAAGAATATGAAAAACAACTCGAGAAAGTCCAATTTGACAAATTCAAACAAGCTGAGGCGCTTTCAACTCTAGACAGCAGAAGAGCAAAGCTACGCTCTGATTTAACTAAACTATTAGCACCTTGAATTTTTTTCATTTCAAATTTCTCTTTGTATGACAGTTTTTATCTTTCCTGGACTTATGCATGTTGAATGCTAATTCTGCCAATAATAGTATTGCTTCAAGTATTTTCCATTAATCGGGTTGATCACTTTTTCTGACTCAATATCTTTAATCTGATAAGCATTTCCGGAATATGTCCCTATTATTTGAAAAGGGCCTTCCCAAGCATGGGACCTTTTTCCAAGAAATTTCGATTTCTTTTCCATTGGCAAAATAACCTTAAAAACCAACTCGCCTATATCAAAAGATTTTTCTTTGATTCGACGATTATAACTTCGAGCAATACTTTCTTTTTGTCGAACTATATTTTCAAGTGCTAAGATTCGCTCCGAATCTAACTCATTCAACTCATCGAACATTGCATTCCAGTAATCATCAACTGGCAAATCATTCTGCTTCAATATTCTTAAAGTATTTAAATTTATTTCTAAAGGCAGCACTGCATCATGACCATACACCAATTTGTACGGCGAAGTACCCGTTGAACCTCTTGGTGAATTTCGATAAGCCCACAGCACTTGGCTTAAAGTCTAATGCCACGTTCGAGGCTTATTCCCGATATGCTTTTTATCAAACTTATCATAATTTTATTCGCTGCCTCTACTTGTCCATTAGCCTGCGTATAATAAGGAGTTGAAGTAACCATATTAATATTCCTCGAGGCTGCAAAATTCTTAATTCGCTAACCAGTAATCATAGTTCCCTGATCAGTACTTAATGTTTGAGGAATTCCAAATCGATGGATAATATATTCCTTGATAAAGTCTATTATTTCATTTTGATTAACTTCTATCAGGGGAATTTCTTCGACCCATTTTGTGAAGTAATCAATTACTACCAAGATAAACTTGTGTTGTCTCGATGAAGGAGGGTGAATCAACCCAATCAAATATAAATCCCAGCCTCTAAATGGCCAGGGTTTTATTATCGAATGCAGCTCAGATGCAGGGATCTGCTGTATCGAGTCATGCAATTGACATTCTCGACATGCTTTTGCATAATCGATGCAATCTTTTATCATAGATGGCCAGTACACGTGATTGCAATATAATACCCATTTCATTTTCTTTCCAGTCTGATGGGCACCGCATATCCCATTATGGACTTCACCTAAAGCAATATTTTGATCTTCTTGGCCTAAACATCTTGATAAACTCCCATCGATCCCTTTCTTATATAACTCATCAGCCATTAAGACAAAATTTATTGCTTGCAATTTCATCTTTCTATCGACTGGGATATTAGAATCCTTCAAATACTGAGCAATAGTCTTCCTCTAATCATTATCTTCCTGTTCATCCATGCACAAAACTTCTCTTTCACTCACAGGTACTAAAATCTGATTAATACTAGCCAATTTCTTAAAAGTTTCTGGACCGATTTTATATCTCGAAGCGATTTGGGCTAATTCATTAGAAATTTCATTATGAATCCTTGGAATGTGAACCAAAGAAACTTTTCAAAAGGATGTTAACAACTCCCAGGCAGTTGTTAAATACTTTTGCAACTTCTCATTATTGTATTTAAACTCCTTCGATAACTGCTTTAAAACCAACTGGGAATCCCCCAATATCTGAACTTCCAAAGCCCCTTTACTAATTAATATTTCGAGACCCAAAAAGCTTCATATTCTGCCACATTATTCGAGCAAGGATATTTTAACTCGAATAGAAACTCTAATGGAACCCCTTCTGGTGAAATTATAAGGATTCCAACCCCTGCACCATCTTTGTGCTTCGATCCATCAAAATATAACTTCCAATAATCAACTTTAACATCGATTACATTTGCCCCCTGGTCATTCAGACTTTTCAAATTATCCACAAGAAAATTTGCAATGACCTGACCCTTTATAGCCTTGGCTGGGACATACTGTAAATCAAACTCCGTTAATGCCAACATCCATTTTCCTAAATGCCCTCTTAACATTGGAAAACTCAACATGTATTTTATGAGATCGGTTTGTGCTATAACTTTTACCGATTTAGCCATCATATAACATTTCAATTTCATACAAGCATGATACAGAGACAAACACAATTTCTCTATCGGGGATTACCTTGTTTCGATATCAGTTAGAACTCGACTAAGGTAGTAAATAGCCCGCTCATGCCCATTTTCATCATCTTGGGCTAACATACACTCAATTGTGCTTTCGGATGCTACAATGTATAATTTCAAAGGCTCATGTGGGCGAACATTCACCATAATCGGAGCCTTAGACAAATACGCCTTAATCGACTCAAACGCTAATTGATGCTCCTTTGTCCATTCGAATTGCGAGTCATTTTTTATTTACCAAAGGGGCAAACGTTCGAGTCCGATTAGAAAGATTCGAAATAAATCTTCGAAGATAATTCACCTTACCCAAAAAGGACTGCACTTCTTTTTTCGATTTGGGTGCAGATAATGCCAATATTGCATCTGCTTTATTTTTATCAATTACAATTCCCTTTTTATGAACAACAAAACCTAAAAAATTTCCAACCGATACACCGAAAGCACATTTTAAAGGATTCATTTTTAATCCCTTCTTCCTCATTGTAACAAATGCCTTTCTCAAGTGGTCGATATGTTGACTTACTGAAATCGATTTGACCATGATGTCATCAATATATACTTCCATAAATTTTTCAATAAACTCATGAAAAATTGCATTCATTGCCCGCTGATATGTTGCTCCAGTATTTTTCAAACCAAAGGGCATAACCACCCATTCATAAGTGCCTAATGTCCTAGGACAACGAAAAGCAGTTTTAGACACATCATCTTCCGCAATGAAGATTTAGTTATATCCTGAATAACCGTCCATAAAACTAAGGATTTCATTTCCTGCTGTAGAATCAATTAACATATCTGCAATTGGCATAAAGTATTCATCTTTCGGAGTAGCATTATTCAAATCTCGAAAGTCAATGCATACTCTTAACTTCCCGTTTTTCTTCATTACTGGGACAATATTCGAAACCCACTCAACATAGCGTGCAGTTCGAAAAAACTTTTCCTTAATCAAGCGTTCTATTTCCTCTTTAATTTTCTCATTGATTTCCGGAGCAAAATGTCTTGGAGTTTGCTTCACAGGTCTAGCATTTGGTCTTAATACTAATTGATGTTCCACAAGTGAACGATCGAGACCAGGCATCTCATGATAATCCCAAGCAAAACAATCTTTAAACTCATGTAAAAGATTATAGAGTTCATTCCGAAAAAGGATCGACAAGATCCTTACATATATATGTAATTCGAATATCATCAAGAGTCCTTAGATTTACTTCCTCTAAAGGATCTTGAGATTCGAACCCTTTATAATGATCATCATCCTTTACCGAATATTTCTCAAAACCCAGTGGTTCAAGATCATAGATGTAATCAAAAGTGAAATCAATAACATCATCAGAAGTAGAAGGAACTAAATTATTTATTTCATTAACATTACTTCGATTTTCAACACAATGTGCTTCTGCTATCAAGTCAGTCATCGGATTTGAAGCATTACTTTCATTACATATATATGAAAGATCTAAACCAGAACAAGACTCGGCCAAAGAAATCGAGTTGATACAATGATAATTAGAAAAACTACTAACCCTATGTGATTCGACTTCATCAGAAGAACCATCTTTATTTTCTACAAGATGAAAACTACTTAAATAATTACGTAAAGTTACCAGGTAATCGGAAACTCCTTCAACCTGGTCCATAGGGCAACGTTCGTGAAATCTTCAAGACAAACAGTCCCAACCAGTTGGAGCAAATCCCAACTCTGGGTAACGCAACTTTACCGAGAGACCTTCCGAAGACAAATAGCAACCTTCACAATTATAAGAATTCAGTGTTCGGTCAGCATTCAGAGGTTTTAATTTAGGATTGTACATCTTGAAATTAACGTGCAGTTGTTCGACATAAAGACTCGAATCTTCCTTGATGACTTCAGGTTTGCCATCTTTTGACCACAAAAGAACACTCTGATGCATAGTAGAATGTATAGCCCCCACACCATGGATCCAGTCTCTCTCCAACAAAGCATTATAACTTGCCTTGGATGGAACCACCACGAACACAGTGTTTTGTTCGGACGAACCAACCTTTACAGTCAAAGTGACCAATCCTTTTGCCAGAGTCGAAGTCCTACTAAAATCCGTCACAACTATATTTGTGGGGACTAAATCATCGAGATGCTTTCCCACTTTCATTAGCATACTCTCAGGCAAAAGGCTAATTGCCGTTCCACCATCAATCAAGACCTTGTTTACCTTGATCCCACTCAAGGTGGTGGTTATATGAAGCGAGCGGAGATGGGACATCTGTTTTTCAGTAGGCCAAAGGAAATACCCTGGCTCATCCTCAAGTCGAATGAAAGAAAAAGCTTCCTCATCCTCCATGTCATAATCTTCTTCTGGGTCACCCTCATACTCACCCAAATATTCTGTTGGAATGATCGAAATCGTTCCAATCATGTCATCATCTCCTTCATCAAAATATTCTTCATCAACATCAACTTCTTTGTTTTTTTTACTCTTGAAGATTGGGCTATCGCCTTGACTTTTTCCATCTTAGCAGAAGATGGAATTCCTTTCGGACAAGTCTCTCCATCAGCAGGGAAGACAATTCGAGAATGCACAGAGGGCGTTGCCCCCTTGCTTACTTCTACCTGAGGCTTTTTAGTTTGATTGAAATTTCTTCTTCCTCCTCTGCCTCTTGGATACCCCCTGGCTCGACCACGATAATAGGGATATTGATTTCGAGGAAGTCCTCGATGTCCCCATTGCGGGTTATGTCGATACAAAGGGTCCCTTTTCTGGAACTCCTGAAAGTTTCAAATCCACTGAACACCTATAGCCTGAGATCGGCTTAAAGGTGCAACAGTACTTTGCTGAGGGGCCTTAGAACTCTGACTCTCAAAATGCCGAATTGGTTGCCTCTGGTGTGCCTGTTCTTCTCTATGAGCCAATTCTTTTTTCATCATCACTTTTTCGAAAATTGCTGCTGCTTCGGCATCAAAAACAGCATTGCACCGTGGACACAGGGATATGTCCCGGTCTTTAATCTTTTGTTGAACCAGAAAATCCAACAAACCGTCCCCTGCCCTGGGATATATAAATCTCATTTGTGACTCAAAATCATCCAGAGTCACATCAAAATCATATGACATGCCAACCATATTTACCCCGAAACATGGCTCCACAAAGCTGGCGTCTGCTTCGAAGGGATCACTATCAACTTTCATCTCCTTTTTGCCATCATCAAACTTCAACCGTCCCTCCATTATTGCTTCCTGAATTAAATCTCTGAAACGAACGCAAGAGTTAGTCAAATGACTTGTTGCTTGGTGAAACTTACAATAAGGTGTTCCTTTCAAATCTTTCACCGAAAGTAAAGTTCTACCCTCAGACAGAATTAACTGTTTATCTTTAAGCAACACATCGAAAATCTGATAAGATTTTGAAATATCAAAACTATATTTCTTTCCACTTTTTAGTTTTGAATGATTCGACTTTTCATTCATAAGAAGTTTTTTTTAGTAATGAACAGACATATGGAGGGCCTTTCTTAAGTTCGGCCAAATCGACCTCTGTTTCGAAATCAATTTCTTCCTCTGAGGACTCCATAGTCACATAGGCAACTTTTTCCTTTCGAGTAAAAGGTTTACTCTTTGATCGTTCCTCACTCCTATACTTCTCCTTCTCTTTTTTTCATAAGTTTGGTCTGACGAACCTTTTCAGCCAAAAGGGCTAAATCAAGGATATGCACGTTAAGCAACTTCCTGCGCATATAGAACCCTAGCCCCATAATTGCTATTTTTACTACCTCACTCTCAGGTAACGAGACATAGCATCTACTTCTAACATTCTTGAAACGTATCATGTAATCATCAATAATTTCACCCTCTTCGCGTTTCAAGGCTACTAGATCAGTAACTGCCACATTCATTTCCCCTCGATAGAACTGAGCGTGAAAAGTAGTTTCTAACTGATTCCATGTTGTTACCGAATTTGGTCTAAGATTCGAAAACCAAGTAAATGCATTCTTCGTTAGCGAAGAAGGAAAAAACTTCATTTTCAAATTTTCATCATTAGCTAAATTTCCAATCTCGACCAAATATCGAGCAACATATTCAGTAGTTGATTCTCCTACTTCCCCATCAAATTTTGTGATTATCTTTGAATTTTTCGCCCCTCTTGGTACTTCAGCCATTTGGACAACATGGGGGAAAGTAGACATAAAATGGGGTCGATTCATAAAACCAACATTTAAACCGACTCGATTCAATACTTCTTCCACAATTCTAGTGACCTAATAATGTTCACCACCATGATTATTACGTAATATGGCTAGAAAGTCATCAGCATTTTGACCTCGGGGAACTACATGAGGATTTTCTTTATTAACAACATCATTTTCATTTTGAAATATATTTTTGAATCCCTCATTATTTTCCCTGGCATTATGCATTTCACCATCCTCATAATCTACGATTCGAGCAATCCGTTCGACCTATCTAGCAAGACGTTCGAATTTCGATTCGTGATCAGCCATCATTGGATTTAAAATTGTGGTCATTTGTTGAGTCAATAAATTGACAAAGTCATGATGAATTTTCTCTACTTATTGTCGATATACTGCCATTGAATTTGCAGCATTCGAAGTATAGCCCACATTATGATCACGAGAATACTCGGAATTTTGTTGTGGGTTTTGAGAGCCACTTACACTCCCGAATCGGACCGGAGGAACAAAATTTTCCACTGGTGGGGTATAACCAGGCGGAAGACCATAAGGAGGCCAACCAGTGGTTAAAGGAGGCTGGAATGGTGGTAAAGTACCACGTGGACGAGTATTACGTCCAACATTTTCAGTATGAACAGTTGTAACCGCTATACTCTCACTTGCAATTACACCTTCCGAACGTGAAGTCACGTCTGCTTGTTGTATAATTACTGGCAAATTATCATTGGTGGAGGAATCACCATTCACATTTGACACTTCATCAACCATGTGAATGATTTTCTCACTCCTCAATCGCATACACCAAATGACACACAAACTTTTGACACACTTTGACTTTAAAACTGTCCCACCGGGCGTGCCAATTTGTTTTGTCGATTTTTAGCAAATCGATGGTGGTTCGATATCTAGTGGTCTGGAAGCGAAACCTACTCCTCTGTGCATGTACCAGTTTTTTCTAAAAGTGCATCAAAGTGTCTTCGATTAAGTAAGTTTTAGAAATAAAAATAAATTGAAATTGATAAAATGATGAAAGAAACAAAAAAGAAAAATTTTCGAAAGGAAAATACGCAAAAAAGGAAAGATTTGCGTTGAAATTAAAAAGAAAGCAGATAAAACGCCTTTGATTGGGTCAGAGGACTTTGACAAGGAAATTTAAAGTGCAGAAATGTAAGTTAGACGAAGAAGATAAAGAACACTTGAAAGATAAATCTTCTTGAAAAGTAAAGTTTACAAGATAAATTAAAAGAAAGAAAATATGGAAGGAACCCTACAGAAAAGTTACTCGATCGCAGACTCAGAAATTCTCTGGGATGTGAGTGTGCTCGAGTGTTTTCTGAGTAAAAGTTCCAACCCCTATTCCCTAAGATTTCTTGGTATTTATAATTTACCTTCTGATAACTGAACATTAATTATAATTAATTTCAAGATCACAAATTTGAATGCGTTTTCCTTGGTAACCGTTCCCGCCTAAACGTTTCTCATGATTTCCTCATGTGATAGAAGCCTCTAACTTCTCCACTACCACAATCACTCGAATCACTTATTCGAATAACTCATTTCGATTACTTGACTCGAGTACCTTGTTCGATTTGACTTGCTCGATTTACCGAAAAGTCTTGAAATCGAATCCGTGCCGAAAGTCCTCTATCTAATGCTTGCGCGTGAGTCTTCTCGAAAACTGTTTATGTTTTCGACCCCTTTACCATTTCGAACCGTTTATATCCATCGAAAATATTTTTCGATCAACAGGTGTTCTGTCTTTTATGTAGACTCTAGATCTCAACGCCATGCATGCTCCGGAATTTCCTGAATACGCAAATACGGGTATGTTATGATTATTAACTCAGTAGTACAAAATGACCTCTCATTTTGCCTACTTGCAAAACATGTTGAAACCCAGTCAATGCCAATACCGCTGCAGCTACCTCGTTAAAGGTATCTAGCGAATCTAATTTTTTGGACAACAAATTTCTAATAGCCTGCAAAAATAAATGATAATTATTAAATTCTAAATAATATTGATTAATAATTATAATAATAACTACTATACAATATTCTATAATGGCTAAAAATAATAATAATAAACCGTATTCTATTATTAAATAATATTATTTATTATTACAAAATATTAGTTAACTATTAAAATTAATAATTTTTTTTACTAAACAGTGTTACAAAATTTTTTTTACTAAACCGTATTATTATCATTATCATGAATGAAAAATAATAATAAATCACAAAAAATTAATAATAAATTATTAAACAGTATTATTAATTATTAGAAATTAATAATAACTTATTCACACTATCATAACCAGTATTATAAACAAATAATAATATACTAATCATAATAATAATTACTCAAATATAACAATAATAATAACCATTCATTATATTAACATTATCCTAAATGGTATTTTATTAATAAATAGTATTACTTATTATTAGAAAATATTAATAAATTATTAAAAAATAATAATTTTTTTAATTAAACATTGTTAAAAAAACCATTTACTAAACAGTATTATTACTATTATCATGAAAAATAATCATAAATCACTAAAAAATAATAATAAATTATTACACAGTATTATTATTAAAAAATATTAATAAATTATTCTCATTATCATTATCATACCCATAATAATAATAATAATAATAATAATAATAATAATAATAATAATAATACAGAAATTAATTTGCCTAATAATAACAATAATAATATAATAACATTAGTAAAAAAAATTAAACCGTAATGAAAAATAAATAACAATATAATATTAGTAATAATAATATTAATAATCACAATAGTACTAATTACAGTACAAATAAATAAAATTCGAATAAATATTTATATTCATCGTTAAATATTAAAGAAAAATTACTTACCCATTGAGGATGATCCAAATACTCAATAATATATTTTTTCGGTTTGGTAAAATCATGCACCATTTTTTCTTTCTATACCGTATACTTCTTCTCCCGTAACTTCACTTTTAACCCTCTTCACTCTTGCTTCTTCACTCTCCTTCAACTCTTCCTCAATTTGCTTCAGTAACTTCGTTTTTTACTTGGCTCCCTTACCTATCTGCGTTTTGGCTTTTAAGCACCCAGATAAATACCCTCCAAGACACGTGGCGCGCATGCAGCTAGGAAGCCTGCAAAACGCAACTTCTGTTTGGCTTTGCAAGGCTAACAAACGCAACCTGCGTTTTGCCTAGCCCCATGCTGGTCAACACCTGCTCCTGTCGGCATGCAGGACACGTTTTGCAACCTGGTTCACTTCTCATTCCAATCGCAGCCTGCATTTTGCAGGTCACTGAGCAACGCAGGTCCACATTTGTGGACAACTCACCATACATCCATATTCAAGCAACTCACCATTATTTTATCCATAACCAAATTAATTTCCGTATAATAAATTGTAAAATAATTCTATTATAAAACTTATTAAAGATAAATTTATGTTAAATTTAAATTTTAAATATTTTTTAAAATATTTATTTTGGCACGATAATTAATTAATACATATTTATACGATAAAAATTTAGACGAATAAAAAAATACTACATAGATTATATTATCTTGATAAGTATTTATTTTTAATTTTTCAATAAAGATATTATATTACATATATATTAAAATATCTTTATAAATAATTATAAAAAAATAAATATATCCTTTAAAATATTTTTGTTAAAAAATTAAATATTTTTTATTAGTGTGAAAAAATATCCTTATACAATAAAAACATTAAAATCAAATATCATTAATTTAAAAATTTTGTTGTTCATTGTTCATCATCATCTATCTTTTTAGATCCTATGGAAAGCCGGAGCAGATGAAGAAGTCCAAGTTAGCGCGGTTGTGACCGGTGTTGATGGCATTGCTACCGTGGAGGACGCGTTCGCGGGCATTGGACATTCCGTCATCGGAGGTGAACTAAGAATTGTGCCGGGAAGAAATATTTGATTAATCTAATTATTTGATTTTTTTATTTTATAGGAATACTTTTGTCATAATAATAAGAAAGGATTATTTAGTTTTTTAACAAAAATATTTAAAAGGATATGTTTATTTTTTATAATTATTAGTAAGAATAATTTAATATATCTAGTGGTTTAATATTTAAAAAAAATTAAAGATAAATGATAATTAAATTAATTTATATGACATTTTTGTATTCATCTAATTTTTTATCGAATTGATACGTATTAACTAATTATGTATGGAAACAAGCATCTTCTTTTAATTAGATTTGAGTTATAAATTTTAAATATTTTTTATATTAAATGTTTAAGACTTTCTCATTATTTTATTCTTTTGAAGGAAATTAATTTGGCACATATTCGGTGGGCAGAAATGAAGTGATGATGATAAAAAAAAGTAGGCAAAAAAGTAATGACATGATAGAATACAATAAGAAAGATACTCAACTTTATTAGTTTGTATATTAAATTCAATCATTATAATTAATTATTAATATAAAATATATATTAAAGTATACATATATTTTTAAAAATATATAATGATTAATTTTATCGGTTAATTTTAATATTTAAATAATATTTTTTTAAAGATACTTTG
Organism: Arachis ipaensis; assembly: GCF_059453495.1. Classification (NCBI taxonomy): domain Eukaryota; kingdom Viridiplantae; phylum Streptophyta; class Magnoliopsida; order Fabales; family Fabaceae; genus Arachis; species Arachis ipaensis. The sequence continues at coordinate 104,015,034 of NC_142438.1, read as the reverse complement.
TATTATTGTTGGACTAGTCAGCGAGAAGAAAAAAAAGAAAAATTCCTTAGTATAATAACAAGAGAAAGTTTTGTGGTAGCAATATTTTAAAAAATTGGTCAGCATTTAATTATAAAAAAATAATTTATATTATTAAATTTAATTTTACACTATTAAAAATATTATTAATAATCAATTAATAATTACAAAATATAAAAATTGCTGCTCTAGTACTCTTCCTATTAGGTTACATAGAGGTAGAGATAGAGATGGGAAACAAAACCCCATGCAATCAATCCCTGCCTATAAATACATATTAAGAGCCTCATTCAAAAATCACAAGCAACCAACCAACTAAACAAACAAATAATCACTACACAGCAATAAGCTTTTAGCCATGACCTCAGTTCAGTGCCACAAAATATGCCAAGAAACCTGCTACCAGCAGAAGACCCAATCATCCATTGGGCAAAAGGTTTCTGAGATATCAAAGGCCACCACAATGGTGCCAGTTGCCACCCATGCCCAGCAACACTGCCATGGTAGCAGCAACCACCACATTGGAGCCACCCAAACCCATACCAATTCCCAATGCCATGGTGGCAGCCACCACAGTGGATGCTCCCATTCCCATACCCATACCCAAGGCTATGGTGCTGCTAACCACCATAACAATGGAGGAGGCTATGCTGGTAGCCTCCACAAAGGATGCATCCAATCCCACACCCATACCCAAGCCTGTGGCGGTGCTAACCACCAAAACAATGGAGGAGGCTATGGTGGTAGCCTCCACAAAGGATGCACCCAATCCCACACCCATACCCAAGCCTGTGGTGGTGCTAACCACCACAACAATGGAGGAGGCTATGGTGGTAGCCTCCACAAAGGATGCACCCAATCCCACACCCATACCCAAGCTTGTGGCGGTGCTAACCACCACAACAATGGAGGAGGCTATGGTGGTAGCCTCCACAAAGGATGCACCCAATCCCATACCCATACCCAAGCCTGTGGCGGTGCTAACCACCACAACAATGGGGGAATCCAATCCCAATGCCATGGCAGCAACAAAACCAACATGACAGCCCACAGTGGAGGAGGGTATGTTGCGACCAACAAAACCACTGAAACTGATTACTACCACAGCCAAACAAAGACCACCGCGAATAGCGGCAGCGGGAGGTGCAGTAATGGAAGAAGCAAGAAGGAGCACAAGAGCAGGGGCATGTTCCAGAAGATCAAGGATGGGTTGTCCGGCCGCAACAGCGATTGCAGCAGCAGCGAGAGTGACAGCAGTGAGAGTGACAGCGACAACGAAAACAACTGCGGCAGGAGGAGCAGGAAGGCATGTTCTATATAACTAACTAACTAAATCTTTCTCCTGACATTACACATTTGCAATTCAATGTCCATTATTGGTTTAATTAATTTGAATTGTGTGTGTGTGTATGCAGAATTGCAATTAAGCAGTAAGCACCAGCTCTGGATTCTTCATCACAGCTCCTATGATGTCAAGTGTGTAGCCACTGGCCACTGCTCAGAATAAATAAAATATCCTAATTTAAAATAAATAAATAAATAAATAAAAGTGATGTACTTTGATTATGTATGGTGTGACTCCGAGATTGAGACCTAAATGCATTGTGTGCTTGCTCGATCTCCTTATTACTATCAATAAAACTGTTTGAATTTAACATCACGCTCTCTCGCATCTCATGCCTCTCGCATTTGCCTATAGTTTTATCACCAGAACAAACGAATCGTATAATGTATTTATCGATTTTCCATTACCTATATTTTTTCTTTCCTTTACCAAACACGCTCTTAGTTTATCACCCGTATCTTTGCCCAGTGAAGAGTTCACTCTCAAACCAATATGCACTGTTTCTCTTTAACTTAACCATTATTTAACGGAGGGATATTGATGCACCACCGAGTCATCATAACTAATGTAATTCTGTCAGATGGAATTAACCTTCAACTAGAAAACAAAACCTTTTTACAACATCTAAATGCTAAAAAAAATAAAAAATAAAAAAACTGTGAGAATTTATTTTATTTAATATTTATTAATTATTATAATAATTAATAAATACTAAATAAATAAATTTTAATTATTTTTTATTAATTTTTTTTTGTTATCAAGTATTTTCGTTTATATATCATATATTATTTATTGTCCTAAAATTCTGATTTGATCTCCCCACTTTAACACTCGGTCACTTGCAGTAAAATTGCATATCTTTGTTTAGTAAAAACAAAATTCGTTAAATCACGCAATCAATATTATAAAGGTAAATTGAACCATAGATTATTACATATCTGTATCTTTTAAATAACGATATATGCTTTCCCATCTGGTGTGTGTATACATTATTTTCCAAGTTATATATGTTCTTTGAGAAAGTCTAGGGAGCCAATGGCCTAAGCGTACAATGTGTACAATGAAGGTTTAGAAAGTATTAGAGATATCATTATTAGTGTTACGTTATCCTGTCAGGTTATGCTTTTGGGATGAGTGGTTTCAGAACATGGTATAAGAGTTCCAGATGCGGAAGGTTAAGAGTTTGAACCTCATGAGATGTTTATTATCCCTGGTATCCGGATGGTTATTCTGCATAGTATAAGTGATGTTCATTTAATTCATAAACCAAAGATTTAGCCCATTGTACATATTGTACACTTACGCCATTGGCTCCCTAGCACTACTCATGTTCTTTTTATCATTTAAAAATACAACAAAAATAATCAATAAATACTATATTTTCTATAAATAATAAAACAAATTTTTGTATTTAGTAAACAGTTTATTCATTTAGTCTAAATTGTAACAATATATAAATAAATATTTAAAAAGTATACAAAAAAATTCAAAAAAATAATTCTCTCTAAATTTTTCTTTTTATTTTTCAAAACAATTTAGTCGTTCATAATAAAAAAAAATTAAAAAAGAATTCACTTGATATAAAATGATTAAATTTTAAAAATAAAAAGATTTTATTTTTCTAAAAATACTTACAAAAAATTGTATTAAAATTTGTTCTCTAAAATTATTTTTTAGAATATATATTTGATATTTAATTTTTTTTGTCGCGTTTTAAAATTTTTCGAAAACTTATTTATCGTTAACATCTTTTAAATTTTTTTTTATCAGTAAATTTTTTAGTATCGTTTAATAATCTATTCCTTTTTAAAAAATTATTACTAATAAACTCGATTACTATGTGCACAACTAAAAGTGCGCTACTGCTTCTACATTCTCATGCATATTAAAGAACTACAGTTAAAAATAAAATAAAATAAGAACGAAAGAAAGAAAAGCAAAGAAAATAACCATAAAAAGAAAAAGAACCACGGATATAACATGAGATATGGTGTATGTTTAGATTAAAGTTTGCAAAAAGAGTTTGTAGATTAAAGTTTGCAAAAAAAGAGTTTGCACCAAATTAATTTTTTAAATTTGATTTTGATGAGAAGCTAAGTTAATGTTAACATGATTATTTATGTTTGACAATTTTTATAAGAAATTAGATTATAGTAAAATAAATGTTGTTTAGATTATATTATTTAAAATTATGTTTAGATAAAAATTACTAAAAAAAGACATGGATTTATATTATTCAAAACCACACTTTTTTTCAACACTCTTTTGACTATAATTTTTTTTTAAAAGAACTTAAATTTAATTGTTGACATTTAATATTTTTTGTCATAATTTTTCAATACTTTTTTTGGGTACTATTTTTTATTTAATTTGATCTTTTTAATTAGATCAATAATTTATATTATAAAAAATTAACAATGATAAACAAAGTACATTTTAATTCAAGAACCTACGATCAAAATTGTACCAAATCAAATAAAATAAAATAACAAAGAAAAATTCTATAAAAAAGAACATTATATATGAATAATGAGTACCAAAAATTTCTTAAAAAAGACAATAATATACAATATATAAGAATGAAGGATAAAATTGACAAAAAAAAATAAATTTTTTCAATTGTTTATTTAACGTAACTATTAAACACAAAAGTTATAATTTATTGTTTTAAGTATAGAATCACATTTATATCTTTAAAAAAAAAAAAGTCAAACAAAAAATTGAGATTTTCTAGACAATTATACATAAGTATTATAACACAAACACTAAACCAAACACACTCATGGAGTCCTTAAAAGTTAAAACAAGTCATTACTTAACCAATATCTTTACTAGGAGTCAAACAATTCTATTTTCATTTTCAATTTCAGTGAATTTTTTATTTGATTGTTATTTTGTATCAAGTGCATTTAGTTATTAAATGAATCAAATACGAGCTTAATTTCAATTCCATTATATATGCCTTCTTCTAACTAATAATAAATCATAATGTCAAGTTTATATATATATATAAAAGGGTTAATTTTTTTTCACATTAATAAAAATAATTATTTTTTTACGAATATATACTCAAATAAATCCCTAAAAAATTTTGCATCGAATATTTTTGTTTCAAAAAATTTTTTATTACATAAAGATCCTTAAACTTTATAAAAGTAAGTATATATAGATTCTTTCATCACACTTTTGAGAACCTATTTGTTCAAGTAAAAACAATGGATTTAACTAAAATAGAGATTTATTATCTATCCTATTTTTATAAAGTTTAAACACCTCAATGTAATAGGATTTTTTTGGAGATAAAAACATCCGACACAAAATTCTCCATAGACCTATTTAAATATATACTCTTTTTTTACACATCAACTATTACAACTCCATCTGATGAAAAAAAGTGCTTAAATTATTATAAAACTTATTTATATTATGATTTTCAATGAAAAATATTTTTATAATGAATATATCAAAATTATATATATTTAAAAAAATTATTGTGCCATTTTTAACTTATAAATTTGAATTATGAAAAAAGTTAAAGAGCTAATTTGAAGTTTATAATTTTTACAACCATGTTACTCACGTATCAAAAATCAGTTACTAAATTAATTATTTATATAAAATATATATTAAAAATAAATTAAACAATACATATATTTATACACAAATACATAATAGTTTAATGATTAATTTTTTGTATGTACATAAAATTTTTATAATTTAGAAAAAAAAAAAGACAGATAAATCACTGACTTTTTAACTCGAAGATACATAAGTTTCTAACAAATTGAAAATACAAAAATATTCTTTATCTTCTAAAGTGCAAAATATTTAAGTTCTTTTGTCCAAAATATATAAGGACAGATAAGTTCTTTAGAGAGACTTAAATATCTCACGTTTTACAATGTAAAAAATATTTTTATATTTTCAATTATTTGATGACTTATTTATCTTTTAAATAAAAGATGAGTACCCTATTTATCATTTTTTCTAATTTTTAATATGCATACCATTATCTAGGGAAGAAATTCCCCATTATGTATTTCGTTTTTAAGAGAGAAATGATGATTCCATGACTCATTATTCTTTTCCAAAATTTGATACGTTAAATAGAAAGATTTGAGAACAATTTCTAAGATACCATATACTTGACTTCGATAGCTAAAAAAAGTAGAGAAATCTTATTAGAAATTATATATGCTTATATGTGAGTTGATTCCCCAAAACAAAAATGTTATACGCACTTCATTTTATTTTATTTTTTCCTTAAATTCCTGCTCCATAAATTGAGTGGGAGTAGAACTTATTCAGCATGTTTCTGCGATGTGTGGTATTAATGCCACGAAATTAGGTTCTTTCACTTGATTTATTTTCCGATACGTTTCGAAACGAGTCAGAGAATAAGTTCCGTTCTTTTCCTTTCTGTTAATAACATGATAAGGCTACTTTTCTTCAAGCCATAATTCGAAATGGTTATTTTAATTTCATAAATCATCATTCTAGAGGGAAAGTGGAGCTCCACTCTGGTGCTAATAAAAGGCCCTTAATACAATACATATCATGCAACTCAAGGGAAAACAAAATTAGAAGTAAGCACGCACCATAAAATTTAGCTATTACAATGGCTTCTGCTCAGTGCCACAAACCTGCCACCACTATCGAGCCTTGCCCACCAAGAAGCCAGAAACCCACCACCACTGTCGCCAATGACATCTGCCAACCAAAAACCACCCAACACAGTTCCTTTGGCCAAAAGATATCTGATATGACAAGCAAGGCTTTCAAAGGGCACCATGGCCGCCATGGCAACAGCCAAAACCAAGTTCAATGCTACAGCCAAACCGAGATTGAGTCGCACGGTAACACTAACTCTAAGAAAGAGACTCATTACTATGGACAATCACAGACACAACATGACAAGAAGCATGGGGTGTCCAAAACCCAGATCACACTTACCGTGGTCCAAGCTCAGATCACTCAGACCGATGAGTATGAATACCCTCCTTATGGTACCACTACAACATGCTTTGGTACTCATCCCAGGAAGCATGCAGATCCCAACAATAACAGGAAGGACGTGAATTTGTTCCAGAGGATTAGAAATGGCATGTCCCGCCATAGCAATGAAGGAAACAACAGCAGTAGCAGCAGCAGTGACAGCGACAGTGACAACGAGAAGTGCCCAAAGCAAAAAACTAAGGCAAGTGCACTTAACAACGAAAAGTGCCCAAAGCCAAAAACCAAGGCAAGAGTATTTGACATCTTTAATTGCATGCATGTTGAGTTAAAACAAAGTTTAATTTGCTTCAAAGGATTAGTCTCTTTAACCTCTGTTTTTGGTTGCATCTGCAGAATTGATGCTAGGAGAAGCTGCGGACAGGACGCTAATAAACAAAGCTTATGTGACAAGCGTAGAGAAGAAAACATGTTTACAAATAAACAGTGTCTTTGTGATTTAATATAATTCTTGTACCTAATATAGCTGGGGAAATAAATGCCAATATAACAATTGGTTGTTTGTGGCTTTGTGCCTTTTGTGGAATAATAGATGTTAAAAGTCTGCCATTGTGAGCGGTCTGTTCTACCATATGATCTTATAGTACCTATACCTAATCTAGTCAATACGGATATAAAAAACCGCATTTGGTTAAAAACTAGAACTTTCCTTATCAAGTATGTCTGTCAATTAAAGTGTCTATTCTGCTAACAAGCCAAATTACAGAGGATATAATTACAGCTTAACTGACAAGATTCACAAGAAGGCTTAGATTAAAACCAAGCAAGATACAATACACATTACATACCAGACAATATACACGCACATTCATTGTCCATCAAGAGACTTGGAAATGAAAGCTGCAATGGCTTTCAAGGCGTGATCTTCAGCTTCTTCTTGGGTGGAACCATTTGCTTGCAGATGCTTCTTACCAATCTTGAAGGAGTGGTCACCACCATCAATGACATGCAGCTCATTGGGGGTTTTCATTTTCTTCCTAGTGGCTTCTAACTTCTCAAGTGGACAGAGAGTATCCTTGCTGCCCTGTGCAACACATAACGCAAAATAGACACTAAGATAATATATATAACAATGTCCAAGCACGCAGTATGAGAATACCATTCTGATAGAAACTGAATAAAAATAACAACTACGTGGAAGATTACCTGTACAAACATTGTTGGAACTGTTAGCTGTAACAGTGTTTCATCTCTAATTGCACCATTGATTCCCTGAAAGTTTTGTAACTAAATTAATAGAGTCCTTGTTATATTCAATTATTCAAACTCTGTTCCTCTAGTATGAGCGAGATCTCTGTTTCAGCGGGAATAACACACACACACACACACACACAATAACCATAATAGCTCAAGCATTGCAGTATCACAAATCACAAAGCAGAAATGATGCAGCAAGCCAAGAATAAATGGAAATGGAAATAGGGAAGGAAATAGTAGCATTATTAAAATTAAAAAAATTGATGCTTTTCAGGGAGTCATGTTAAATGCTCATAGGAGGACAGCTTCATCAGTTATTTCGGCAAATTGGATAGCTAGTTTATGAATTATATGAGATGAAATGTAATTATACGAAAGAAAATAAAACCTTCAACGGGTAGCCAAGGCATACAACAGCAGAAACATTAATATCTTCCAAGCTAGCCACCATGCATCCCACTCTGCAACACAAAACACATACATAACTTTGCTTATAATAATGCTAATAGAAGTTCCAGATCCCAAATAAGAGAAAGAAAAACAAGATACCTTGAACCCATTGATTTGCCTGCAAGTATGATGGGATGACCAGGGTACTTAGCAGCAGTTTGCTTGACAATTTCAGAGTGAGAGTCCACCAATTTTTCTGCCTTTGGAGGAGCCTTCTTCTTTCCAGTGATATCTGGCAGCACATGGGAAAAAAACAGATTAGCATAGTGTAGATCTAGCAATTTCAATGCAGAATGAAAAGAAGGAAACTAACAGGGATAATCAAAAGTGACAACATCAGCAGCTTGGAGTGCCTCCTTCAGCATTCTCTTCCATCTATTGCATAGAGATCAAAGATAAGAGAGTTTTCAGAAGATCTAAGTAATAACAAATTTTGATAAAGTGATTAAAGTAGAAACCTTTTCATCCAATCAGAAGAGGAAGGAGCACCGGCCCCATGAGCCAACACAACCACAGGAGCAGCTGCTGAGGCTGAGGGTTCAACGTCGCCGTGGTCTTTGCTCTCACGCCGTCGCTTTGCAGCTGGTAGACAATCCATGCCGCTTGCCTTACCGATAATACCAAAACAAAGACCCAAAATCAAAAGCCCCAATTAGGTTTGGTGTTTTATGTTCTAAACCTAAACTAGTTATTACTGATTTAGTGATTACTGATTGGTGATTATACTTGCCCGCGCTACCCATTTTCGCGCCAAAAGTATCATCGCCTGCCTCTAACATAAGTTACATAACGCTGCCCCAATTCGGTTTATGTTGAAAAACCGCCACTCAAAAACTGCCAGAAAACCACTGAACCGGCAGGAAAACAGGGACGCGGCCGGTTTTCAAAAAAGGATCAGACCAAGGTTTTAAAAATCAGATCGGACCGGCCGATTCAACTGAGTTAACAGGAACCGGTCATCTGGCCAATCCGGTTGACCTCCAAAACTGCCTTGCAAAAAATCGGTGAAAAAATCAGTTGAACTAGTGGTTAACCGGTCGGCCGGTTTTTTAAAAGTACCGGTTTCTAACCCTGGATCCTAAACAGCGTCATTTTGAGACGCGAAAAAAAAAAAAGAAACCCGCATTCGCTGACCGCATGACCCGGTAACCCAACCCAACCCCTTATGCAAACTGGAGACCTCAGTCCCGTCACTCACTAGCCACCACACATTCAACCCTAATTTCTCTTCCAAGTTCCAATCTTCATCCAACAACGAAGGCCATTGACGAACGAATTTTTGCTAGTAAAGAAATTCACAATTAATATTTCGTTGTAAGTATAGTTTCTAAACCAACTAAAATCCTTTCGTACAAAAACTTGGTTGTCACAAGTAACAAAACCCAATAAAATTTATAACCGAAGTATTTAAACCTCGGGTCGTCTTCTCAAGGAATTGCAGGGAGGTGTAATTTATTATTGGTTATGGAAAAAGGTATATTTTTGGATTTTTTTTGAAATAGGGAACAAATAATTTAAATAGCAAGAAAAATAAATTAATAATTATAAAGAAAACTCTTGGAAAGGTATAAGAACTGGAAATTCTATCCTAGTTATCCTTATCAGGTGTGATGAGAATTGTTGTTGCTCCCACCCTTACTAAATAAAGGAAAGTCAAGTGGACCAATCAATTTGATCCTCAAGTCCTAGTCAACTCCTGTGGAAATACTAGCTTTAGAGCAATCCAAATCAATCAGTAGTTTCCAATTCTCAATCAACCGCTGAGTTTGATAACTCAAGTGTTACCAATTACTTAACCAAAACCAAAAGGAGAAAAATCTAAATTAAATTAAAAGCATCATAAATAGAATAAAACAATCATAAATCTGAAATACCTCGAATTATATTAAATAGAATATTCAAATCTAACATGGCAAAATTCATAAGCCAATTTGGCAACATAAGTAATTAACAAGTAAAAGCATTAGAGTAACTAAAAGTAGAAGAGAACATAAAATTAAAGTTGGGAACATTGAACCTGATATGAAGAAATAACCATAAATTAAGAGAAATCCTAATTCTAAAATCTAAGAAAGAGGAGAGAGCCTCTCTCTCTCTCTCTAAAACTACATCTAAAAACCTGAAATTCTCTGTTCTGAATGTTGTATGAATTGTTGAATGGATTCTCCCACTTTATAGCCTCTAATCTCTGTTTTCTGGGCCGAAAACTGGGTCAAAAATAGCTCAGAAATCTCTCCTAGCAATTTTTGGTACGTACAGGTCGCTGCAAAGTCACGCGGGAGCGTCGTCCACGCGTTAGTGTGGATTGGGTTTTTTCCAGGTCACGCGTCCGCGTGATCCACGCGTGCGCATCGGCTGGCTTCGGGGCAGCTATGGCAAATTATATATCGTTGCGAAGCCCCGTATGTTAGCTTTCCAACGCAACTAGAACCACGTCATTTGGACCTCTATAGCTCATGTTATAATCGATTTAGTACTAAGAGGTCAGGCTGGACAGCTTTAGCAATTCCTTCAGTTTCTTGTATTCCTTCCACTTTTGCATGCTTCATTTCCATCCCCTAAGCCATTCCTGACCTATAATCTCTGAAAACACTTAACACACATATCACGGCATCGAATGGTAATAATAGAGGATTAAACATAGCAAATTTAAGACCAAAGAAACATGTTTCCAATCATAGCACAAAATCATGAAGGAAAATGTAAAACCATGCATTTTGTATGGATAAGTGTATGAAAGATTGATAAAATCCACTCAATTGAGCACAAGATAAACCGTAAAATAGTGGTTTATCAACCTCCCCACCCTTAAACATTAGCATGTCCTCATGCTAAGTTCAAGAGAGGCTATAAGAGAGTGAAGAGGAATGGTAGAATGTATGAAATGCAACCTATCTATATGAATGCAACTACATGCAAAATGTTTTTACCTACTTGGTTTAAAAGTAAACAAATCTTTTAAGAACAAATATGAACTGGATTTCACTAATTCAAATTACAAAATAAAGTACAAGTAAACTTGCAGAAGAAAATAGCTTATGAAAGCCGAGAACAAAGAATCGAGCATCGAACCCTCACCGGAAGTGTATACACTCTAATCACTCAAGTATTTAAGGTTCGATTCTCTCAATTTTCTACTAACCTTGCTTTCTAAGGCTTGTTCTTCGTCTAACAATCAACAAAAATTTAATGCACAGATACACATAGCAAGAGGTCTTTTAAGGGTTGTAATGGGGTTAGAGTCAAGGTAGGATTGTATTTGGCCAAGTGGACTAAAATCTGAATCCTTAATTAACTTAAACTTTCCACCTAACTTTAGACAATCCATGTAATCATAATACCACATATAACTATCTATTAACCATGTTTTCCACATATTCATGCATCCTAATTTCAAGTACAGTACATATGCATTGCTTTCACTATTTACTTTGGGGCATTTTGTCCCCTTTTTGTTATTTGCTCTTTTTATTTTCTTTTTCTCTTTTTTTTTTCAAATTATTATTTTTTTATTATTTTATTTTATTTTATTTTTTTCTAATTTTTTCAATGCATATGATTAAATTATTGAATGCATGAATATGTTCTCAACATTCTTTCACATTTTCAGAAAATTCTAACATACTCAATTCTCAAACCAAATGTTTCCAAACCCAATTTTCCCACACTTAAATCATGAGCACTCTCACTAATCTAAGCTAACCAAGGATTCAAATTAAGGACATTATTGTTTTTCGCTTAGAGTTAATGATGTGCTAAAGTAAAGAACAAAGGGGTATAATAGGCTCAAATTGGTTTGCAAAGGATAATGAAAGGTTAAGGCCATATGGGTATGTAAGCTTAGTGAAACAAGGGCCTCAATCATGTAAGTGCATGCATACATCAGACCATGGAAATATAGAATTAAGCAAGACAAAGATCACAATTTTAGAGAGAAAAACACACACCAAAAATAAAACATTGGTTGATAAAATGCAACCAATCAATTAAGCTCAAAATCTCACAGGTTTTGTGTGTTCGAGCTCAAAACCATGTTCCAGTAAAATATTTATTCAAACAAGTTCAATAAAAATTTAATTCAAATTAGTGAAATGTTATAAAAAGTTTCTTGAAGAAGAAAATATCACTTTAACCAAGTGGTGGTAAAATATGCACAAAATCAAACAAATATGCAATCAAACATGCAAATGCAACAACTAACAAGGAAAATAAACCATTGGTGTTGAGATAGAAGAGTAAGTAACCCATGGAGATCAGTATCGACCTCCCCACACTTATAGATTGCACCGTCTTCGGTGCATGCTGAGATGTACAAGTGGACGGGTTGCTCCAACTGACGCTTGTAGATGGAGGCGCCTTAGTTGGAGGTCTCTTGGTTTCTCTCCTTGCTGGTGTTTTTGGAGCAGTTTTCTCTTTACCCTTCTTGGTGACCATCCTAAAAAGGGAAAAAGTAAGTAACTTTAAAACTTAAGGGTTAGAGCAAGGAAGGAGATGGTATAAGTGATAATCAATGTACGGTAAAGAGGGATGTCGTTAACACATGGTCATTACTACATGTGAAAAGTTCATCAATGGAAATATAGCAAGTGCATGTGATGGCAAGTAGATGCAAGATGTTTATTGGCATGCCGACAAAGGCATGAGTAGCATAGATCAAGCATTAAATGTCCAAGTTTGATTATCAATTCTTTCAAACTAACAATCTGTTTGTATTGACAATTATATTTAATCAATAAAATATAAAAGGGATTTTGTGAAAAAACAGGCATTAGAGTAGGAGAATGATATAAAAGTAATGCATGATGCCATACGGGCTTTTTCACAAACACTTAGCATGCATGATAAATATGTTATTGAAAGTATTATTTTGAACATGCAAGCAACCCTTTAAGAAGTAATATTAATTGTCAAACAATTCCACAATATATTCACAAGTAATTATAGAAGAAAATAATCACCCAAATAAATTTCTATCACCAATTAAAGGAATAAAAAGAAAAGAAAAGAAAGAAAAGCAAAATATAGATAATGAAAGTAAAAAGAGAAAGAAAACATAAATAAAAATAATAAAGGAAAAGTAAAAAGTAAAGAAAGAATGAAAATAACCTTAATAATGGATGTGAAAAATAAGGGAGGAGAAAGTAAAAAGTGAGAAAGAATAAAGAGGGAAGAAGGTAGAAGAGAGAAATAAGAAGGAAAAAGAAAAGAATTGGATTTGGGGGAAAGATAAGATAAGATATTTGGCTGATCTGGATAAGCTATGTGTTGCATGTGACGCGGACGCGTGGAGCACGCGAACGCGTGATGTGTGATAAGTTCAGGTGACTCGGACGCGTGGGTCACGCAATCGCGTGACCTGATTTGTGCTATTGGCGCGAGTGCAGCCTCGCGTACGCACAACTCTCTGTTTTATACGCATTTTGCCAAAAATCTGGGTGACGCGTTCGCGTGGGTGACGCGGTCGCGTGAATGGCCATATTTTGAAAAACGAAACGGACGCGTGATAGGGCTTGTGCTTCTAGCACCATTCCAGCCCAGCTTCATCATATCTCTCTGTCATACACCTCTTTACGTCGATTTTGCAGGGCCATGCGTTTGCGTGTGTGACGCGGTCGCGTGGGAGGCTCTTTTTCAGAATGATGCAGTCGCGTGGGTGATGCGGTCGCATAGGCATGCTTGTGCCTAAGGCACGCCTCCAGCTACGCTCTCGCGTGACTCTCTACTTCCTTTCTTCTCGTGTCCAAGGCACATATGACGCGGACGCGCCAGCGACGCTTATGCATTGCGTGCATTTTTTTTAATGCAGAATGCAGATGACTATGCAGAAATTATGAATGAACACTAGTAAAAATAAAATAAAATAAGATTAAGAATAAAAAGGAATGATTATACCATGGTGGGTTATCTCCCACCTAGCACTTTTAGTTAAAGTCCTTAAGTTGGACATTTGATGAGCTCCCTGTTATGGTGGCTTGTGCTTGAACTCATCCAGGAATCCCCACCAATGTTTGTAATTTCAATGGCCTCTGGAATCCCACACTAGTTGCATAAATCCTTCAAGCAAGTTAAAGCAAGTGACAAGGCCCCATAAGTGTTGATTGTTGGAATGAATTCCGAGGTCCCAAACCTTGCTTTTGCACCCGTCTTCAAGTGGATCATGATGATTCCATCCGGGTGGTTCAGCCTTAGAATTCTCATTTAGGCACCCAAACATCCTCCTAGACCCAATTAATTGAGAATTATGCCAACCCTTGCAATCAGGCCTTGAGCTTCCAACCATAACGAACCTAGGATAGTGTTGCCAACCACTACCCATCTCCCTTTTACTCTTAATGCCACAAAGATCTCTAAGTTGACCATCTGTCTCAAGTAAACCATATTCAAGTGGAAAAGTAAAGGTCAAAGATAAGAATTTTACCCACTTGAATGTTGTATTGGATGGTAATGGCTTTGGGAGAGGTGTTTCTAATGATCTTGCAAGCTCCACTCCCTTGTACTCTTCTTTGAATTCTTCCACCTCCTTGTAAGCCTCTTCAATTTCAACCTCTTCCTCTTGGTAGCTTTCTTCCAATTCAATCTCCTCTTCATTGCTTTCCAAGGGCATGTGAGGTTGTGCTTCTTCTTCTTTAATCTCCATGTCAAGTCCAATGGAAGAGGGTTCTATTGTAGATAAGGGTTCATCAATGATTGAGTCCATCTCTTGATCATCCCCTTCAAAGTCTTCAACCATGATATGCCTTGGAGGTTGTACACCCTCTTCAACATCAAATTCAAGCTTCTTGGAGGGAGGTTCTATGACTGGAGGCTCCCATGGAGGTTCTGCATATCCTAAGTCTTCAACCACGTCTTCCTCTTCAATAATTACTGCTTTGTCCAGTTGTTTTAGTATAAAATCGTACTCATCCTTGATGATTTTCTTTCCATGACAACTCCTTTCAACTACTCCTTCATCTTCAAGTACAAAATCCAGCTCCTCCTTGTTGTCTTCCTTCACTAATTCTTCATCCACTCCTTCGACTTCAAGGGTCTCTACTACCTCCACCTGTAGGGCCTCCTCTAGCTTTTTATGAAGTATGAATTCGCGAAGACGATCCCTTTTCTCTTGTTCCTTGTCAATAGCATAGCAGGGATCATCTTGCTCTTGGATTGATGGATTTGGGTGCTCTTCCATGGAGGGTGGTGATGGGATGGAAAGATTATTATGTGGTTGAAAAGGAAGTGCACTAAAGCTTGAGGGTTGAATATTAGAGGTAGAGGGTTGGTTCATGCGGGGTATAAGATTTTGGAGTGTAGACATGAGACTAGTGATAGAGGCAAGTGTGGTATGAAGCTCTGTTTGCCCTTGGTGAATAACATCAATGGTGTTGTCATCCAGTAGAGGTTGGGGTGGATATGGGTTAGGGTCATATGGAAGTGAATGGTGTAAAAGGGGCTTGTGAGTATGGTGGTTCAAAGGTGTGTTGGGGAGGTGGTTCATAAGCATATGATGGGGCTTGTTGGTAACTACAAGGGGGTCCACCATATCTATCATCTTGGTATGCACCTCGGAATGGCTCCTGACCATAGTAATTTGGTGGAGGTGGTTTGTCACGAAAGGGTCCACCATAACTATTGTCATGGCATGCATTGTAGGATGGTCGTTGTCCATGGTATCTTGGAAGGTGTTGTTGCCGAAAGGGTTGATCAGATCCTCGTGGCTCCTTCCATCTTTGATTATTTTGACCTTGATGCATGTTCCTGTTATAGCTTCCATTCCTTTCAACAACATTAGAACCAAACTCAAAGCGACGGGGGTGAGAACTCATAGTAACTAATAAAAATTAAAAACAAAAATAAAAACAAATAAACAAGCAAAAGAAAACATTTACAATAACCAATAATAAGGCACACGTTTGCAATTCCCCGGCAATAGCGCCATTTTGACGAACGAATTTTTTCTAGTACAGAAATTCACAATTAATATCTCATTGTAAGTATAGTTTCTAAACCAACTAAAATCCTTTCGTACAAAAACTTGGTTGTCACAAGCAACAAAACCCAATAAAATTTATAACCGAAGTATTTAAACCTTGGATCGTCTTCTCAAGGAATTGCAGGGAGGTATGATTTATTATTGGTTATGGAAAAAGGTATGTTTTTGGGGTTTTTTTTTTGAAATAGGAAACAAATAATTTAAATAGCAATAAAAATAAATTAATAATTATAAAGAAAACTCTTGGCAAGGTATAAGAACCGGAAATTCCATCCTAGTTATCCTTATCAGGTGTGATGAGAATTGTTGTTGCTCCCACTTAGTTAACCCTTACTAAATAAAGGAAAGTCAAGTGGATCAATCAATTTGATCCTCAAGTCCTAGTCAACTCCTGTGGAAAGACTAGCTTTAGAGCGATCCAAATCAATCAGCAGTTTCCAATTCTCAATCAACCGTTGAGTTTGATAACTCAAGTGTTACCAATTACTTAACCAAAACCAAAAGGAGAAAAATCTAAATTAAATTAAAAGTATCATAAATAGAATAAAACAATCATAAATCTGAAATACCTCGAATTATATTAAATAGAATATTCAAATTTAACATGGAAAAATTCATAAGCCAATTTGGCAACATAAGTAATTAACAAGTAAAAGTATTAGAGTAACTAAAAGTAGAAGAGAACATAAAATTAAAGTTGGAAACATTGAACCTGATATGAAGAAATAACCATAAATTAAGAGAAATCCTAATTCTAAAACCTAAGAAAGAGGAGAGAGCCTCTCTCTCTCTCTCTCTCTCTCTCTCTAAAACTACATCTAAAAACCTAAAATTCTCTGTTCTGAATATTGTATGAATTGTTGAATGGATTCCCCCACTTTATAGCCTCTAATCTGTGTTTTCTGGGCTAAAAACTAAGTCAAAAACAGCCCAGAAATCTCTCTTAGCGATTTCTGGTACGCATAGGTCGCTGCAAAGTCACGTGGGAGCGTCGTCAACGCGTTAGTGTGGATTAGGTTTTTTCTAGGTCACGCGTCCGCATGTGCGTCGCCTGGCTTCAGGGAAGCTATGGCAAATTATATATCATTGTGAAGCCCCAGATGTTATCTTTCCAACGCAACTGGAACAGCGTCATTTGGACCTGTGTAGCTCAAGTTATAGTCGATTTAGTACCAAGAGGTCAAGTTGGACAACTTTAGCAATTCCTTCAGTTTCTTGTATTCCTTCCACTTTTGCATGCTTTCTTTCCATCCTCTAAGCCATTCCTGCCCTATAATCTCTGAAAACACTTAACACATATATCATGGCATCGAATGGTAATAAGAGAGGATTAAACATAGCAAATTTAAGACCAAAGAAACATGTTTCCAATTATAGCACAAAATCAGGAAGGAAAATGTAAAACCATGCATTTTGTATGGATAAGTGTATGAAAGATTGATAAAATTCACTCAATTGAGCATAAGATAAATCATAAAATAGTGATTTATTAGCCATTATCCCTCCTAGTCTACCACAATCGACGCTGTCACCGGTCAGAAGGACCTTCAACGGGCGGAAGGAAGTCACCGTCGCGGATTGAAGCTACTGCTACGGCATCGTCGTCTAAAGTCTGAAGCTAGTCTGGTGGTCTGGTCGGCGGAAGCTGCTCTGTCAATGTCGTCAGAAGCTGCTATGTTCTGCTACCGTAACCTAGACGCCTTCTCTGTTCTCTGCCGCGGTGAGTTGTGCTGGTTTTTCAACCATTTTTTTATTTTGTTGATGAATTATATGAATTGATGCAGAGTTCTTTATTTGGTTAATTATATGGATTGATGCAGAGTTCTGCTTCTGTATGTAATAGCTGCTGTATGTAATTCAATTTTGGATTATTTGGTTAAACATATGTAATGGTTGTTGGAATTTAAATTTTGCTGGAATTTTGGATTTTGAATTTTGCTAGAATTGTTGTAATTGTTGTTGTATGTATTATGTAATTCTCTGAATTTTGCTATATGTAATTCACTAATTTCAGTAGTTTATAATGGCTGGCCTGCTGTATGTAAATTCAATTTTGATTCCTGAATTTTGCTGAACTGACTAATTGTTGTAATGGCTGCGGTAATGTTGTTTCTTTTGGTGGTAGAACATTTTGTGTTTGTCATTTATGTGCGTTTTGATTTCTTTTTAGTTATAAACTTTGATATTTGAAGTTGTTTATGAACTTTTAGTGATAAATTATGGATAAGTTATGTGAAATTGTCAAATTTTAAATTTTATTAGTTTAGAAATTATTGAATTTAAATATTTAAAATTATATGTTGATTTTTTTTATAATTTTACTCTATATTTAATTAAATTAGTTCAACTACGGTTCGACTCCAGTTGAACCATTGAACCAGTGACTCGACCGTTTTAATGACCTATCCGGTTCTTGCAACCTTGGATCAGACATGCACACGGCCCCGTTCTCCCTTTCTTTCTCCCACTGCCCATTTCTCCCTTTCTTCTTCCATTCAGAAATCAGAAACAAATTGAGCCAAAAATCCCCTAGCCATCACCACCGCCGCAAGCAGTGGCACATCGTCGACGTCCGTCGCACTCAAAGCCTCCATCCGTTCGTCCGTCCGTCCGTCCATCCACCCCCAATCCATTCTGCTAACATCATCACAGAGCACTAGTTGCGGAACTCTACCATCGCTGTGTCGGGAGGATTACCTTGAACTTCCACCGTCTTGTTGCCGTCTGTCCCCCTCTGTGATCAAAGATCAGTGACTCAAAGTTCACCTGTTCTTCATTTTTTTAATCTTTTTTATTGCCTGTGAACTTGTTCGCCGTGATTTTCATCGTTGGCTCCGCTACATCCACAGGGTGGGTGAAACTCTCCCAAACTGTTTTTCTAGTGTTGCCATCCTTAAGAACAAGGTTACTATTATCTTGAAGCTAAGCACTTGAGATATTGGTGACATATTTAGTTGAGAATGTGGTTTTTTGACCAAACGATATAGTTTCTTCCATCCATTACTACGGGTTGCCATCCTTGTGAATCATGATAATCCCTGAAGAATCTTTCACGGCTTGATCTCCATTTACTATCCATATGATGTTAGAGTCAGAGACGTACCATATTGTGGCATAGCGATTGGTTGAGTTTGGAGGGATAAAGAATCCGAGCTAAAGTTAGTGTTGTTTGAGGTAATTGTGTGATTGTCTTTAATGGATGCGTTTAATGTGATTGTTTCATTCACAGAGCCCAAACACAAATGGATGCTAACAAATATGAACAAAGTAGTAATGAACAAAAAGGAATTGGTATCAGTTTGATGACTTAGAAAACCCATAAAGAATTTTAATGTAGTAGAGTTATGTGTGATTGAGGTGGTAATAATAGTATTAGTTTGAATCTATTGGCTTTATTCCATGTTCCGTACAAATTTATTGGTGTTGAATTGTGGATATATCTACCATCATATTTCATTTATACATTGATTTAAGCAGTGGCGGGTGAATCTATGGGGTTTCATTATGTCATTATGTTTCTCTGCTGTGCTACTATTTTGTGTTGTGATTTTATTATTTTAATTTACTGATTATTGATTATTGATTAAATGTTTGTGACATATAACCTCTGCCTTATAAGTGCTTTACCTTTTGTGTTTGTGCACTACATTAGCAGAGAAACTATATGATTTTGTTAGCTACCCTTCTCAGGACTAGCATATTATTTCATATTTGAATTTATCATTGTAATTTAGTGAATCAAAACTGGAAGATTAGCATTGTTCTTAGAATCGTTGTTATTCTACTATTTTAGTTGCTTTGTACCAAAACTTTGTATTCTCATATGCATGATTCTTGTTTCTCATGGTAACTACTTTTACATACTCAGGAAGCATGATCATGATCGTGGCAAGATTGGTTTTAGGTTTAGCTTCTGAACTCCTTCATAAGGCCTGAGATTCCTGTTCCTTCAATGTAATCTTCACTTCACATGAACAATTTGTATTTTAATTTTCCCCTTTATCCATACAATGTCAGAAGAGGGCACTGCTCTGTGATGCTTTGAAAACATTTTTGAAGGATTGGTTTTACAGTTATAGTATCTCCTTTAGGGTTTATAATATAAGCCAAGCTCATTGCACGGGAAATGTGTATCAAGATTGGCATATTTTGTTCTTGGACTTGATTGTCATTTCAGAATTTACAAACTTTAGAAGTGCATATTTTTTTTATGAATTTACACTATTCAATTTATGAATTTTCACCATCATCTGAAAACAAATTTGATTAGATGCTTGGAAAACATTTAATACTATCAATGTATTAATTATTAAACAAACATGTTCTATAATTTTATGTTATAGCAATAAACATGTTTTATAATTTTTATTGTGTTGTTGATTTGTTGATTATTTTTTATTGTGTTGATGAGAGCTTTCTATAATTTATTTATTATTTTATTCTAAAATGGTGTTTTTGGTTGAATCACGATTAAACCAATTGGACCAATAAACCAGTGAATCGGTGATTAAAACGATTCGATGATCGGTCTGATTTTCAAAACCTTGCATGAGACATGTTAGTCATCACGTTAGCTTAAGCTAAAATGGGAATACTACTGTACAGATCTAAATTGGTACAGAAATATAGATTTTTTTGTGCTTTTTTACTTTATTAACACGTAGACTGTGGTATCTTGAAAGTAGCTGTGCATCAAGGATGGGTAATAGCTTGGTCAGGACTTGTCTGAAGGATGGATAATGGCTTGGTTCCTTAGGTGATGGCTCATAGACATCTATCTAATATAACGCCACTCACATGATTGAGTTCGGTGAACAATATATTATTTTTTCTTGTTTCAATGGACTTTTTAACTGAAGCAAATCCAGTTCTACATTAGTCAGATTAGTAAACAAATAAAAAAAAAGTGAGTAAATTACTAAAAGAATGAATTAAAAAGATAATATATATATATATATATATATATATATATATATATATATATATATATATATATATATATGAAGAAATTCGCCTTCCCCCAATATATTAATTATAACCTCTCCCATAAAAAAAACTTAAGATACCAATTCCATTTGAAATTGCATCATTACTTGTCTATCAATATAATGATTTATTTTAGCTAATTTTTTTACGTTTGTAATTAAAAACTTCCATAAAAAACATTTAGATAACCACGATTAGATGACCAATCATATATGGCATTGATTATTTTTCTAGAATTTTTGTTTTATGAACATTTTTTCAAATAGATTCTTTAAGTTCAAATTTTGTAAAACCGAATAAACGGGCTTATAGATAAAAAATGCTATAAATATTCTGAAAAAAGATAGATTCACCGAAAAAGTTGCATTTGTTAAAAATTCAAACCAATCGAAAGAATTTGAAAAATTTTGATGCAATAGGTCTATAGAAGAGATTAACAATTTGGATAATATATCCAAATTTGTTCATTCTTGGCTAAAAGAGATTCCTATTACTCCAACCAACAAAGTAAATAATACTAATATAAATATAGAAAAAAGTATAGTATTGGTGGATTCATGAGGATAAAAAGGAGAAAGCTTGTAGGAATACATTTTGGATCTGTCAATTGTGTTATATGGGTGGAGTCCTACTCATCGAAACTTGGTGGAATTAAGCGAAGTTGTAGGTATTATTGCGGGCCAATCGATTGGAGAACCCGATACTCAAGTAACATTAAGAACTTTTCATATGGGTGGAGTATTCACAGGAGGTACTGCAGAACACGTGCGAGCTCCGTCTAATGGAAAAATAAGATTCAATCAAGATTTGGTTTTTTCCACACGTACACGTCACAGTCATCCTGCTTTTTTTATCCTATATAGACTTATATATAATTATTGAAAGTGATGACATTCTACATAATATTAGAATTCCACTGAAAAGGTTTTTATTAGTTCAAAATAATCAATATGTAGAATCAGAGCAAGTGATTTCCAAGATTCGCGCAGGAACGTACACTTTAAATTTGAAGGAAAAAGTTCAAAAATATATTTATTCTAAATATTGTGAAAAAACGATTACAATAATTAGCCTGGGACAATTTATATGTGAAAATGTATGTCTATCTCAAACAAAAAAAGGATTAGAATTAAAATTAAAATGAGGACAAGTTTTAATTGTTAAAATGGATTCCATATTAATAAGATCGGATAATACCTATTTGGCGACTCCAGGAGCAACACTTCATGGACATTTTGGAGAAATCTTTTTTGAATGAGATATATTAGTAACATTTATATATGAAAAATCGAGATCAGGTGATTTACTTGTTACTGGATAACTAACTAATTCAACTTTTTCTTAAAAAAAAAAAAGGGAGTAACAACAAGAAAACATCTTCCAAACCACTCTTTCCAGATTTGGCATCTAATTGAATTGGAGAAATAAAATAGGAGAATCTATGTCATGAATTATCAAAAACAAATACAAGTCAGTCCATGGGAGCCACAATTAATTGATCTTTGGTAACACCAAGTAAAACAACTTTTGGACAAAGGCCTAGTAAGAGAAAGTGTTTGTCCCTGCGCTGTTCCTACTTTGGTAGTTTTGAAGAAAGATGGTTTGTGCCGTATGTGCATTGATAGTCGTGTTATGAATAAGATTACCATCAAGTACATGTTTCCTATTCCTCGACTTGATGATCTGCTGGATCAATTACATGGTGATGTTATTTTCTCTAAGATTGACTTAAGAAGTGGCTATCATCAAATCTGTATGAGGCATGGTGATGAATGGAAGACAGCTCTCAAGATACGAGATGGGTTGTACGAATGGACGATTATGCCATTTGGCCTGTCTAATGCACCAATCACCTTTATGCACTTGATGAACCATGCATTCCAATCCTTCATTAGGAAGCTTGTTGTTGTTTACTTTGATGACATCTTGATATATAGTAAGGACCATGATGAACATCGAGTCCATCTGCATCAAGTATTTGTGGTGCTTCGAGAGAAAACATTATATGCTAATCTCAAGAAGTGTGACCTCTTGAAGAATAGAGTTGTATTTGTGGGATACGTTGTGACAAGTCAAGGCATTGAGATGGATCATAGCAAAATCGATGCTATTGTTAATTGGCCTACTCCAAAGATGTTGCATAATATAAGGAGCTTCCATGGATTAACCTCATTCTATCAATGTTTCATCAAGAATTTTAGCTCTATTGATACTCCACTTACTAAATGTCTTAAGCATGATACCTTTACATGGAGTGCTAAAGTGCAACAGAGCTTCGAGGCATTAAAGGAAAAGATTTCTACTGCTCCTGTATTTGCACTTCCAAACTTTGATTCCATATTTGAATTTGATTGTGACGCTTCAAATATTGGTATTGGTGCTATACTTTCTCAAGGTCGACCAATTACTTTCTTCAGTGAAAAGCTTAATAACGTTAAAATGGGGTATTCCACCTATGACAAAGAGTTTTATGCAATCGTGCGAGCATTAAGCCACATGATCCATTATTTATTGCCTATGGATTTCATCTTGTATACTGATCACAAGGGTCTTAAGCATACTAATTACACCACATCCGGCAAATAGCAGCGGTTTTTAACCGCTGCCAAACGGATAGCAGCAGGTGATATATCCGCTGAAAGATAGCATGCGGCTAAACCGTTAGCAGCGATTAATAGTAACCGCCGGTATAACCACTGCTAAATGGTATTTGCAGCGGTATAATTTTACAGCGGTTCTATTCGCTACGAAATCGAAAGAATAGGGCTGCTTGGAGATGGTAGTGGTTAACAACCGCTGCAAAATGCCATCTGACAAATTCTGTCAAGATATAGCGGCGAAAATAAAACCACTGCCAAATGTAGAGTTACACCTTTTTTATAAAAAAAATCCAAATTTATAATAAAATATGCCAATTCTTTTATTCTTTATACGTTCTTCCACTCAGTTGCTTTAATTTATTAAAATAACCAACAGCCAATCAAACTAAAACACACGAAACAGAACAACAATATATATGCAAAAGTGAATCATTATAATAGTAATTTGAATTCAGTGCATCGATGACTGTAAACTACAAATAAAGTCACCAAAATGAAAAACTACAAATAAATATCTCAAGAGTCATTAGGACAGTGAATGATTAAAAAGTATTCATATTCCAACATTGATATTTAAGATCATTAGTGCCCACACATCATCTTGCATGGGATGAGGTTGGTGCACTTCTCAAAGAATCCAAATCTGCAGCTATTTCAGGTGGCAAATTACCTCCTTATTGCTGGATTATGTATCTTAACAAATTTTCCATTATCTGCATTTTTGCCTTCTCCTTTGCTACCTCTGCCTCCATTCTCTGTCTCTTTGCCTTTTCCTCTGCTGCTGCTGCCTTGAGTTCTGCTGCCTCCGCCTTAAGTTTTACAATCTCCATCTGATACTCCTTAATCTGTACACCATAGTCAGACTGCTGTGGAATGTTACGAAAACACTGACTGGGACATGGACCAAAATCGAGTCCACGAACTCTTCCTAGGTGCTCCTTTCCAAGCACTTGTGCAACGGAATCATTCTGTGAAAATTCCTTACTGGAGGGGTCTTGGCTTTCAATATGTTCAATTTCTTCCTGCAAACATGTGAGATCCGGATTTACACTAATTTAATTGCAAAAAGAAATTTGAAAAAGTAAAGAACATGATTTACCCAAACAACATGCGCATCTTCATTCATATATGAACCATTCTCTTTTTTTTTATGACTCATGGTCCATACATGTCCTCTACCAATAGGCCTTCCCTGTCGTTGCTCCTATAACAATCATCAAGACACAATCATATAACAGACAACACTATATTACCAAAAACATGTCAACATTCTGGAACTGAATTTAAATTAAGGGTAAAGTATATTTTTTGTCCCTGAAGTTTTACAAAAGTTTCAAAAATACCCCTAAGTTTTATTTTGTTTCAATTTTGTCCCAAAAATTTTCGATTTGCATCAAATATACCCTTAACGGCTAATTTTTCAAAAAAATTTAAGATCAATTCAACAATAATTTCATCAGAACAATCCTCAATACAAGCAAATCAAGCATAATTTTCATGCATTATTGTTAGATTGGTCTTAAATTTTTTTGAAAATTTAGCCGTCGAGGGTATATTTGATGCAAATTGAAAACTTTTGAGACAAAATTGAAACAAAATAAAACTTAGGAATATTTTTGAAACTTTTATTAAACTTTACAAACAAAAAGTATACTTTACCCTTAAATTAATTACTTCTTCATGTCTCTTTCTTGCCATTGTTTTAGAACCTCCGGTATGTGTGTACAGTTACTTTGAACGATTAATGGCATTTTTTCTACACTTCTCCTACAAACAAAACGACAAACATAAATGTTATCGGGATAAATTACTACAATGTTAATGGTTTTATCAGTCGGCCATGTACAACTTCAAGAAACACAAAAAAAGGATAAGGTGAAGAACTTTTGGGTAGTAGTTTTTTCACTATCACAATAAATTCAGCATATTTAGTAGTAATTCATGACGATTTAAAATTGAATACAATGAAATATCAACTAAATATTTGTTACCTGTGTGTCCTCGTTCAACCGATATTGAATAAACTTTTTCCAGTGATTTGCCTCTATTCCTGATGGCTTACACTTGAGGTTTTCCTCAAAAGTCAGTTCTTTGTCATAAACCTTATGGAACAAATGATTTCTTGTGTTTCTCCAGGATCATCCTATTCTTTGTACAATTTCCCGCTTTATTTTTCCTCTTCTATCGTCCTCATAGTGAAAGACTTGCTACAAGTTGTACAGATCATAAGATAACACAATAAAGATGATAAAGATCTTGACATCAGTGCTTTCACACCGTCATTGTAACCATTAACTTTAACTCCAAATCTATTCTACATCATAGAACTTTCTACACGAGTCATCAAATCAACACACAAACAAATATGATTGAGAACTTTCCACCATGAAAACTTTATCCTAAAGGCTAAGTTCAAAATGCAAGTTTCACAACCAATATAACCATATAAAGAGCAAGAATCACATCCAATATAAGCATGCCTAATCACCTTCAAGATATGAACCGAATCCCCCTTGCTGGACCAGCTTAGTAGTGATCAAGTATATATCACTTCATTAAATATTGATTTTAGTTACTAATACAATCTGTTAAAATTTTTTGACAAAGGAACCCATCAAATCCTATTAAAGGAATTAGGCTGAATCTCTTCTATAATAGCTTTCTACAGGCAGGGACAACAATAACAAAGTTGAAAGGTGAAGGGATTTTTGGTCGGGAGGGTTGAGGAGGAGCAGACCAATATAGTAACATAAAGAAAATATATAATAATTAACCACCTGAAATAGACTTACATATTATCAAAAGACACATCATTAGACATGAACAATTCTCGGCAACAAAATTCAAAGCAGTGAATAAAAAGAAACCCAGCATGCACTATCCTTCTCTAATTTACCAGACTAAAACAAAAAAAATAGAAAATCAAAGAAATCCACCTGCTATCGGAGAATAGCAGCACAGAAAAACAGCATAACCAGAGCTAGGAAATAATTAAACAATCTCTCAATAAAAAATTAAAACAAAAAAATATTCAAATTTTCAAAGTTATGAGGGTAACGGGTTTAACTTGTACAAATGTGTTCCATATTTATTTTCTTCTGACATTTTCATTTAACCAAAATTCATAAATAATAGGTAGTCACTCTCTAATTGTTTACAATAGGAGTAGCTTTAACATTCTTATGAGGTTTATAAGTTTTATCATTATTATTGTTATTATTATTACTATAATTATTAGTTACATGGCTATACACGAAGGACGGGATTACTTGGGGACTAAGCTATATAATAACACAGTACAATTTACACTAAACAAAAAAGTCCTTAGATATTTATTGATATTCTATAAAAATTTGTATGGTCGATATGATGTGTGTGTGTCTTAATCTTTCCCTTGTAATGTTCATTTAATAGATAAAAAAAAAAGCTTTTTACACCAAGCATTGGTAACGCCTTAATTTATCAACAAACTTAAACATTACCTTAACCTGGTCAAACGCATGCTCCTTGAAAGCCTTGTTCATTGTCTTCCAACTTTTTTCACAAATTGGTAACTGTTAAAAATCAACTCCCAATGTCCCCAAGAACCCGCTCAATAGGCCCGCTGCCTGACCAACTTGTTGCAACTCTCTGTTATGTGGGAGTATGATCTTCTTTCCAGGAGGAAGTGCTAATGCCTCCTTAACAGCCAGCTCCATACAAGAAGTCACGCCATTTTCTAACAGAGGGAACAAACTTTAAATGTTAGTTTACTAAGAGAATTTGAATGCACAGAAAAGAGTAATTACACTTTCTAAGAAACAAGCAACAAAAGAATACCTATGACATCAACAATCCAAAAATCGGTGTCCTCTTTTTTGCTATTGACATTGCCTTGACGTTCTACTTCATGCGCGGCAAACAAGTTTTCGGCATGGTCTTCGAACAACTCGACCTCATCCACTTCCGGTCATAGTCTTCATCTTCTGAATTGTCATCTACAACTTCATGTAAATCCGAAGAATCTGTGCGTGTTGTAGAAGCTCGAGTGTCCCCATGTCACTTGACGGAGCCAGCCGTGTTTCATTGTGCGGTGGTCAAAACGGTACATTGTTAACCCATGTTTGTCGAGCACCGTTGCCGGAACGCGGAGGTGGAGGGGCTCTAGCACGTCGATGTGCACTTGAAGTATTTGCTCCCGTATCATGTGTTCCATTCGTGTGCTAAAAAAAAAAGTAGTTAGTACATCAACCAATTTTTTTTAGTATTCCCACAAATTATACTGAATAAAAGTCTACCCTAAAAGGCAAATCAATATTTGAGATAAGTATTGCATTACTTAACTCACCAGAGTAGCGTGGGTTTGACTATCAGAGGTAGCAACAGTTTCGGCTGCAGTACTAACGGTGTAGCAAGGTTTTCTAGGAATTTAATTAATCCTTTACACAAAAAATGAACAGAGAACGAACATTAAAAAATGCTGCCATTAACGTAATTTTCAGCACAATTTTAACAAAATTTAACACTTGCAGCTCAATTTTAACCAATATTTATCAACTGAACTAAAATCAAGTAATCAGTAAAATTAAATAATCAGTGCAAAGCATATAACATGATCCGACATGAGCTTATTCAATCAAGAATTGAGACTAACTTCAATTTCAGTAGCTCATTAGCAATAGTAGTCCCTGAAAGGATAATGACAGCAACTCGTAAAGAAGAAGGTTATGCAGAGAAAACTAGAATACATGAGTATTGTGCAGAGGAATAATATCAATATTCTTGAAAAAATTTTACTACATAAGAATTATAAAGTTACTCGTTTAAACCGCACTTGGCTAAAACAGTCTTAAAATGTCTCCTTAATTTATGAATCTAATCTGAAAGCATTAAATAAGCCAACTATAACACAAGGCCAACTAATACAACTGATTACACTTCTTGAATCTTGTAAAATGATCATCTTGACTCTTTAAAACAAACGATTTATTCTCCTTTATACTCCATAAAAAATTTTTCTAACAAGAAAATGATCTAAGAACAATAAATAAAAAAATGAAGCCATTACCAAAATGAACTTCACAATTTTAACAGCCATTTGCCAGGAAAATAAAGTCACTTAATCATTCAAATCAAACTTTGAATACAATGCAGTGAACAACACAGCATTTTGTGAGAGGGAGCAAGGTGTGGATAAAGAAAATTATTCCGAGTAAAAAAAATTTTACTGAGGAAAAAATGAACAGAGATCGAACATTAACAAAAATGCTACCATTAACGTAATTTTTAGCACAATTTTAGCAAAATTTAACACTTTTGCAGCTCAATTTTAACAAATATTTATCAACTGAACTAAAATCAAGTAATCAGTAAAATCAAATAATCAGTGCAAAGCATATAACATGATTTGACATGAGCTTATTCAATCAAGAATTGAGACTAACTTCAATTTCAGTAGCTCAATAGCACTAGTAGTCTCTGAAAGGATAATGATAGCAACAGGTAAAGAAGAAGGTTATACAGAAAAAACTAGAAGACATGAGTATTGTGCAAAGGAATAATATCAGTACTCTTGAAAAAATTTTACTAAATAAGAATTATAAAGTTACTCGTTTAAACCACACTTGGCTAAAAAAGTCTTATAAATTCTCCAAGACTTCCAAACGACAAAGATAGAGCGACCTTCCAAGGAGCAAGGGCTGACGACACACACGATGTGCAGTAACGGCAACAGAAGGAAGTCCGGCATTAGTGAGTAGTGGTACTCTGGAGGATGAAGCTGATTGGAGGCTGTACGTTACACTTAGAAGGGTTTGTGATCTAGGGTTTAAGTTGTCTCAGGGTTATTTCCTTTGGGGTGAAGGAGGCGCGGAGTAGGTTAAGAAGACGGGAGATAGTGACTGCTAAAATATTGGGTGATTTTTTGAAATCCTAACAACTTCATCTCAATCAGATTTTCCGCCGTTTAGTTAACTAGCTTATGGATTTCAAATGTAAAAATTTAAGTTATCGGATTTGAGTAACCCGTTTTTGTTTCTAATTAATTTAACATTTTATATAATTAATTTATCCTTTTAAAAAGTGACTGTAAATGTGGTGAATGATGGCAAATTCGTTTTTTTTTTCTTATCTTCAAAACAAACTTGATTATTAGTTATACTTTAAAGGTGTTTGGTAGTCTATATAATAACATATTTCATCCCATATAATTGTAAACTCAATATCTTAACTCTTCTTCTTTTCAAATGTTGGGAGCCAACAATAGTCTTCTGTGGGTTTCATCAATTTCCAACTACACATTCATCCAGGTACCACCATTTTTAGTGTTACATATAATTTTTTTTCTCCAATGTGTATACTCAAATATTCGTTGTTCATAATTTTTCAAGTAAGTAAAAATCTCTGTAATAGAGTTTTTTAAACTGATTTTTTTCATTTGTATGACCATATTCGTTGTTTTATTATATATTTTCCGTCTTCGTTATCTTCTTGATTATTTCTGTTCTATTTAACATAGTTTTTAGAAAGAAATAAACAAAAATTTTTTACGCTCCAGCCACCAAGTCCATCGCTATACTTTAACATTATTTAGCGTTACATATATCCATCAGGATTTGAATACTACATATTCAGTACCAAACTCTTTACTATCTTACATTCAATTTTTGACTGAAATTATTATCACTAACGGCTTGTGTTTTTTAATTAAATTGGGTTGATCTAGTGATTAATTGATTAATTTGTTTAAATAAATATTAAAAATTTAAATTGTATTTTGAATATTGATGAGCGGATATTTTATACGCTTTTTGGGGATAATTTCATATAGTTTAGAGTATGTTTTAGTTAGTTTTTAGTCTATTTTTATTAGTTTTTAGGAAAAATTAATATTTCTAGACTCTACTATGAGTTGTGTGTTTTTCTGTAATTTCAGGTATTTTTCTGGCTGAAATTGAAGGAGCTGAGCAAAAATCTGATTCAGGCTGAAAAAGGACTGCTGATGCTGTTGGATTCTGACCTCCCTGCACTCAAAGTGAATTTTCTGGAGCTACAGAACTCGAAATGGCATGCTTCCAATTGCGTTGGAAAGTAGACATCCAGGGCTTTCCAGCAATATATAATAGTCCATACTTTGCACAAGGATAGATGACGTAAACTGGCGTTCAACGCCAGTTCTCTGCCCAATTCTGGCGTCCAGCGCCAGAAAAGGATAAAAAACTGGAGTTGAACGCCCAAACTGGCATAAAAACTGGCGTTCAACTCCACAAATGGCCTCTGCACGTGACTCACTTAAATCTCAGCCCCAGCACACACCAAGTGGGCCCCAGAAGTTGACCTCTGCATCATCCATCATAGTCCACTCATATTTTGTAACCCTAGGCTACTAGTTTAGTATTTAAACAACATTTAGAGACTTATTTTGTATCTCATGACATTTTCAGATCTAAACTTTGTATTCTCTGACGGTATGAGTCTCTAAACCCCATTGTTGGGGGTGAGGAGCTCTGCCGTGTCTCGATGAATTAATGCAAGTATTTCTGTTTTCCATTCAAACACGCTTGTTCCTATCTAAGATGTTCATTCGCGCTTAACTGTGATGAAGGTGATGATCTGTGACATTCATCACCTTCCTCAACCCACGAACGTGTGCCTGACAACCACCTCCGTTCTATATCAGATTGAATGAGTATCTCTGAGATCTCTTAATCAGAATCTCCGTGGTACAAGCTAGAACTGATGGCGGCATTCATGAGAATCCAAAAAAGTCTAAACCTTGTCTGTGGTATTCCGAGTAGGATTCAGGGATTGAATGATTGTGACGAGCTTCAAACTCCTGAAGGCTGGGCGTTAGTGACAGATGCAAAAGGATAGTAAATCCTATTCCAACCGGATCGAGAACCAACCGGTGATTAGCCGTGCTGTGACAGAGCGCGTGAGCGTAGTTTTCATTGGAAGGATGGAAGGTAGCCATTGACAACGGTGATCCACCAACACACAGCTTGCCATAGGAGGACGTGCGTGCGTGAATCAGAAGACAGAGGAAAGCAGAGATTCAGAAGACAAAGCATCTCCAAAACCCCAACATATTCTCCATTACTGCACAACAAGTAACACTTAATTCATGCTCTTCTGGTTATTCGCAATTCACTTGATAAACATAATTGACTTCCTGACTAAGATTTACAAGATAACCGTAGATTGCTTCAAACCAACAATCTTCGTGGGATTCGACCCTTACTCACGTAAGGTATTACTTGGACGACCCAGTGCACTTGCTGGTTAGTGGTACGCGTTGTGAAAAGTGTGATTCACAATTCGTGCACCAAGTTTTTGGCGCCTATGCCGGGGATTGTTCGTGTTTGAACAACTAACGGATTATTTTGTTGCTTAGATTAGGAAAAAAAATATTTCTTTTTGGTTTAGAGTCTTTTATTATTTATCCCTTGTTAAAATACTTCAAACTTATAGCTCAGTTATTTAGAACGTGGTGTTTATGTTCATGATAATTGGCTATCATAACTTTAAAACCTTTTTCAAAAATAATTTTTCTATTAAATCCTGTGCCAAATCTTAAGTTTGGTGTTTTCAAAAATAATCTTTCCTAAAATTTTCGAAAGTTCCATAACTCATTTGGCTAGAGCGTTAATCTGTGTTCTTGGTAATTGGGTTAGAATCTTTTATACTCTTTTCAAAACCTTCTTTTTCATAAATAATATTTTTTTCTATTAAATCTTGTGCCAAACTTTAAGTTTGGTGTTTTCTTGTTGATTTCCCTTTGGTTTTCGAAAATTTTGGTTTGGTTTTCTAAAAATTTTAAGTTTGGTGTTCTTTCTTCATGTTCTTGTGTTCTTGTGAGTCTTCAAAGTGTTCTTGAGTTTTCCTTGTGTCTTGATCTTAAAATTTTTAAGTTTGGCGTTCCTTGGTGTTTTCCCTCCAAAATTTTCAAAAACAAGGAGCATTAGATCTAAAAATTTTAAATCTTGTACTATCTTATTGTTTTTCTCTCTCCTCACTAAATTCAAAAATATCTTTTCAAAATATCTCTTCTAACTTCCTAACTTCTTATCTTTTCAAAAATTTGTTTCAACTAACCAACTAACTTTTTGTTTGTTTCTTAACTTTTTCAAAACTACCTAACTAACTCTCTCTCTCTAATTTTCGAAAATATCTTCCCTCTTTTTCAAAAATTTCCTTTTTTTTTAACTAATTAATTTTTATTTTCTTTACGAAAAAAAAAGAAAAAAATAAAAATAAAAACATATATTTTTTAATTCCAAAATTCAAATTCTTTTTAGTTATTTTATTTTATTTAAGTATTCACTTCTTATAAAATAAAATAAATAAAAAGATAAATCAGTCCAAGTTATATCCATATATCCATCATGGACATAAGTGGAAATGAACAGTCCAGGAGGACTCTGGGGTCATATTCTAACCCCTCTACTGCTTCATATGGGAGTAGCATATGCATACCCTCCATTGGAGTTAGTAGCTTTGAGTTGAATCCTCAGCTCATTATCATGGTGCAGCAAAGTTGCCAGTATTCCGGTCTTCCACAGGAAGAACCTACAGAGTTTTTGGCACAGTTTTTACAAATTGCTGACACAGTACATGATAAGGAAATAGATCAGGATGTCTATAGACTATTACTGTTTCCATTTGCTGTAAAAGATCAAGCTAAGAGGTGGTTAAATAACCAACCTAAGGCCAGCATAAGAACATGGAAACAGCTGACAGAAAAATTCCTGAATCAGTATTTTCCTCCAAAAAGGATGACACAGCTAAGGCTGGACATCTAAGGCTTTAAACAAGGAGATAATGAATCTCTTTATGATGCCTGGGAGAGATACAGAGAGATGCTACGAAAATGCCCCTCTGAAATGTTTTCAGAGTGGGTTCAGTTAGACATCTTCTACTATGGGCTTGCAAAAGGAGCTCAGATGTCTCTAGATTACTCAGCTGGTGGATCTATCCATATGAGAAAGACAATTGAAAAGGCTCAAGAGCTCATTGATACAGTTGCCAGGAATCAGCATCTGTATCTAAGCAGCAACCCTTCCATGAATGAAGAGGTTAAAACAGTAACTGCTGAATTCAGTACTGTAAAACAAGCTGCTGAATTCAATCAGCAATTGGATTTTCTAACAAAGCAGCTAGCTGAATTCAAGGACAGGCTACAGGAGACAAGGATAGCTAATATACATATGGACGAACAGTTTAAGCAAACAAAGCAGCAGCTATCAAGGCAAAAAGCAGAAGAATGGCAAGCAGTTCAATTAAGAAGTGGGAAAACATTAAATACCCCACCTCAAGGCATCAAAAATTCAAGAAATGAGCAACCCACCAAAGATTCACCTGAGGACAGTAAGAGCCCAGGGAAAAATAATTCTGGCACTAAAACGCCAGAAAATGGGTGGAAGGCTGGCGCTGAACGCCCAGACCATGCCCAAAACTGGCGTTCAGCGCCAGAAACAAGGCAGGATTGGCGTTCAACGCCAGAAATGGGCAAGAATTTGGCGTTGAACGCCCAAATGGGGCAGAGTCCAGCGTTGAACGCCCAACATGGGCACATTTCTGGCGTTCAAGCGCCAGGAACAGACAGTGAGCTGGCGTCTAACGTCACTCCAGCTTCTGACTCTGGCACTCAATTGCCAGTGAGGGATCAGACACACACAAGTGCTGATAACAACCCCTCTAAAAAGGCTTCTTTAACCACTAAGGTTGAGGAATATAAAGCCAAGATACCTTATCCTCAAAAACTCCGGAAAGAGGAGCATGATAAGCAATTTGCTCGCTTTGCAGATTATCTAAGGACTCTTGAAATAAAGATTCCATTTGCAGAGGCACTTGAGCAAATACCTTCTTATGCCAAGTTCATGAAAGAGATCTTGAGTCATAAAAAGGAGTGGAGAGAAACAGAAAGAGTTCTCCTCACTGAAGAATGCAGTGCAGTCATTCTGAAAAGCTTTCCTGAAAAGCTTAAAGATCCTGGGAGTTTTCTGATACCATGCATATTAGAAGGTGATTGCACCAAGACAGCTTTATGCGATCTTGGGGCAAGCATCAACCTGATACCTGCATCCACTATCAGGAAGCTTGGCTTAACTGAAGAAGTTAAACCAACCCGGATATGTCTCCAACTTGCTGATGGTTCCACTAAATACCCATCAGGCGTGATTGAGGACATGATTGTCAGAGTTGGGCCATTCGCCTTTCCCACTGACTTTGTTGTGCTGGAAATGGAGGAGCACAAGAGTGCTACTCTCATTCTAGGAAGACCCTTCCTAGCAACTGGACGATCCCTCATTGATGTCCAACAGGGGGAAATAACCCTGAGAGTCAATGATGATGAGTTTAAGTTGAACGCTGTCAAAGCCATGCAGCATCCAGACACATCAACAGACTGCATGAAAGTTGATCTCATTGACTCTTTGGTAGAAGAGATCAACATGGCTGAGAGTCTCGAATCAGAGTTGGAAGACATCTTTAAAGATGTTCAGCCTGATTTGGAGGATTCAGAGGACATGGAAGAGCCTCTGAACTTTCTTCTGAAAGAGGAAAAACCTCCTAAACCCGAGCTCAAGCCACTACCACCATCCTTGAAATACGCATTTCTGGGAGAAGGTGACACTTTTCCAGTGATCATAAGCTCTGCTTTAAATTCACAGGAAGAGGAAGCACTTATTCAAGTGCTAAGGACACACAAGACAGCTCTTGGGTGGTCCATAGGTGACCTTAAGGGCATAAGCCCAGCTAGATGCATGCACAAAATCCTATTGGAGGATAATGCCAAACCAGTGGTTCAACCACAGAGGCGGCTAAATCCAGCCATGAAGGAAGTGGTGCAGAAAGAGGTCACCAAATTACTAGAGGCTGGGATTATTTATCCCATTTCTGATAGCCCCTGGGTGAGCCCTGTTCAAGTCGTCCCAAAAAAGGGAGGCATGACAGTGATTCATAATGAAAAAAATGAACTGGTTCCTACAAGAACAGTTACAGGATGGCGCATGTGTATTGACTACAGAAGGCTCAATACAGCCACCAGAAAGGATCATTTTCCTTTACCATTCATAGACCAGATGCTAGAGAGACTAGCAGGTCATGATTATTACTGCTTTTTGGATGGCTATTCAGGCTATAACCAGATTGCAGTGGATCCCAGGATCAAGAGAAAACAGCATTCACATGTCCATCTGGAGTGTTTGCTTATAGAAGGATGCCATTTGGGCTATGTAATGCGCCGGCAACCTTCCAGAGATGCATGCTCTCTATTTTCTCTGACATGGTGGAAAAATTTCTGGAAGTCTTCATGGATGACTTCTCAGTATATGGAGACTCATTCAGCTCCTGTCTTGATCACCTGAAACTTGTTCTGAAAAGATGCCAAGAAACCAACCTAGTGTTAAACTGGGAAAAGTGTCACTTCATGGTGACTGAAGGAATTGTTCTTGGGCATAAAATCTCAAACAAGGGAATAGAGGTGGATCAAGCAAAAATAGAGGTAATTGAAAAATTACCACCACCTGCCAATGTTAAGGCAATCAGAAGCTTTCTGGGGCATGCATGATTCTATAGGAGGTTTATAAAGGATTTTTCAAAAATTGCAAAACCTCTAAGCAATCTGCTAGCTGCTGACACGCCATTTGTGTTTAACACAGCATGCATGCAGGCGTTTGAAACGCTGAAAGCTAAGCTGGTCACAGCACCAGTCATTTCTGCACCAGACTGGACATTGCCATTTGAGTTAATGTGTGATGCCAGTAATCATGCCATTGGTGCAGTATTGGGACAGAGGCATGACAAGCTTCTGCATGTCATTTATTATGCCAGTCGCGTTCTAAATGATGCCCAGAAAAATTACACAACCACAGAAAAAGAACTACTTGCAGTGGTTTACGCCATTGACAAGTTCAGATCATACTTAGTAGGATCAAAAGTGATTGTGTATACTGACCATGCTGCTCTTAAATATCTACTCACAAAGCAGGATTCAAAACCCAGGCTCATCAGATGGGTGTTGCTTCTGCAAGAGTTTGATATAGAAATAAGAGACAGAAAAGGGACAGAGAACCAAGTGGCTGATCATCTGTCCCGGATAGAGCCAGTGGAAGGGACGTCCCTCCCCTTTCTTGAGATCTCTGAGACGTTCCCTGATGAGCATCTATTTGCCATTCAGGAAGCACCATGGTTTGCCGATATTGCAAACTATAAAGCTGCACGGTTCATACCCAAGGAGTACAATAGAATACAAAAGAAGAAATTAGTCACTGATGCAAAGTACTACTTGTGGGATGAACCCTATCTCTTTAAGAGATGTGCAGACGGAATTATCCGTAGGTGTGTGCCCAGAGAGGAAGCACAGAGAATCCTATGGCATTGCCATGGATCTCAATATGGAGGCCATTTCGGAGGTGAGCGAACAGCCACCAAGGTCCTCCAATGTGGCTTCTATTGGCCCACACTCTATAAAGATTCCCGAGAGTTTGTACGTAATTATGACAGTTGCCAAAGAGCTGGTAATCTGCCTCATGGTTACGCCATGCCTCAACAAGGAATCTTGGAAATAGAGTTGTTTGATGTATGGGGAATTGACTTCATGGGACCTTTCCCACCATCATACTCAAACACTTATATTCTGGTGGCAGTTGACTATGTATCAAAATGGGTCGAGGCTATTGCCACTCCCACTAATGATACTAAAACAGTGCTGAAGTTCCTCCAGAAACACATCTTTAGCAGGTTTGGT
This sequence comes from Arachis ipaensis, assembly GCF_059453495.1. NCBI lineage: Eukaryota > Viridiplantae > Streptophyta > Magnoliopsida > Fabales > Fabaceae > Arachis > Arachis ipaensis. Next base: position 103,977,727 of record NC_142438.1, on the reverse strand, counting down.
GTCCCTAGAGTGTTAATCAGTGATGGGGGCACTCACTTCTGCAATAAACAGCTTTACTCTGCCTTGGTTCGGTATGAAATTCGCCACAAAGTGGCCACTCCATATCATCCACAAACCAACGGGCAAGCTGAAGTCTCTAACAGAGAATTAAAGAGAATCCTGGAACGGACAGTAAATACCCGTAGAAAGGATTGGGCAAGGAGCTTGGATGATGCTCAGTGGGCTTACAGAACAGCATTCAAGACCCCTATAGGGACCTCTCCATACCAACTCGTGTATGGTAAGGCATGCCACTTGCCCGTGGAACTGGAACATAAGGCCTACTGGGCAACCAGATTCCTAAACTTAGATGCCAAATTAGCAGGAGAAAAACGATTGCTCCAGCTAAATGAGCTAGAGGAATTCAGATTCACAGCTTTCGAAAATGCCAAGCTTTATAAAGAAAAATAAAAAAAATGGCATGACAGAAAGCTGTCATCTAGAATCTTTGAACCAGGACAGAAGGTCCTGTTGTTTAACTCTAGACTCAGGCTATTCCCCGGGAAACTGAAATCCCGGTGGAGGGGACCATACGTGATTACAAGTGTGTCACCATATGGTTACGTGGAGCTTCAAGATATTGATTCTGATAAGAAGTTCATTGTCAATGGACAAAGAATCAAGCATTATCTTGAAGGCAACATTGAGCAAGAATGCTCAAGGCTGAAGCTAGATTAAAAGCTCAGCAAGGTCCAGCTAAAGACAATAAAGAAGCGCTTTATGGGAGGCAACCCAGCCATGGGCATTAATCCTCTAAGCATTTTGCCCTATTTTTCTTTTTTATTTGTTTATATAAAGTTTACTGACACTAAGGTAAAGGATCAATTGCATAAGTTTACAGGGTTACAGAAGGAATTTGCACACAAAACAGAGATTGGAAGCTCAATGGCAAGAAAACGCCAGTAAAGGGGCATTTTGGGCGTTCAGCGCCCAAAATGGGCATCCACTGGGCGCTGAACGCCAGTAATGGCAGCAATTGGGCGTTCAACGCCAGAAATGGCCACCCACTGGGCGTTGAACGCCAGGAATGGCAGCAACTGGGCGCTGAATGCCCAGGAGATCAGCATTTGGGCGCTGAACGCCCAAAACAGGCAGTGTTTGGGCGTTCAAACGCCAGGAGGACAGGGAGGAGCCAAATCCAGTAATCCCACACGTATTTCCATTTTAATTTCAAATTTTATGCTTCAATGCATGATTTTTACATGAACATATCAAGAACCCTGATTTCTAAAATCCTTAATTTCTAAAAATCCATCTTTCCAAATTCAATCCAACTCTTTTCAAAATCTTTTCTGAAAACAAATCTATCTTTTTCACTCAAAAATCTTTTCAACTAATCCATATCTTTTTCAAATATCCATATTATCTTTTTCAAAATTCAGAGTTATCTTTTTCAAAAATCTATCATATCTTTTCAAAATTAAACTCTATCTTCTATCTTATCTTTTTCAACTCAATCTTTTTATCTTATCTCTTCCAATTTTTCGAAAACCCACCCCCCCACCCCTTTAAATTGGGTTCGGCCTCCCCCCTCCTTCATCAACAAGTGCTACTCAATCTCCTTCTATCCCTCTCCTTTCTTTTCTTTTGCTTGAGGACAAGCAAACCTCTAAGTTTGGTGTGTTTATCCGAGATCACTACTAAGATTATGGCTCTCAAAGGAAAACAATCCACTCCAAGAGGCAAGAAAGAGAGCGTTCCAAAATCACTTTGGAATCAAGGGAAGTTCTTATCTAAAGAACATTCAGACCATTATCTTAAAGTAATGGGTCTGAGATCAGTGATCCCGGAAGTAAGATTCGATCTGAAAGAAGATGAATATCCGGAGATCCAGGAGCAAATTCGAATCAGGAACTGGGAAGTCCTAGCTAATCCTAAAACGAAAGTAGGAAGGAACATGGTCCAGGAGTTCTATGCTAATATGTGGCAGACTGACAAGCAAAGACTATCTGGAACAGCCTGCTACGAATTTCGGACCATGGTCAGGGGAAAGATTGTTCATACCACCCCTGACAAGATCAGAGAGATATTAAAGCTACCTCAGCTAAAGGATGATCCAGACTCCTTCAACAGGAGGATGATGAGAGCAGACATTGGCCTGGATAAGATTCTAGAGGACATATGTATCCCTGGAGCCAGGTGGACCACCAACACAAAGGTCGTCCCAAATCAACTCAAGAGAGAGGATCTCAAGCCAGCTGCCAGAGGATGGCTGGACTTCATTGGGCGTTCTCTGTTGCCCACTAGCAACCGTTCTGAAGTCACAGTTAAAAGAGCAGTGATGATTCATTGCATCATGATGGGAAAGGAAGTGGAGGTTCATCAGCTGATTTCAACTGAGCTCTATAAGATTGCTAACAAAAATTCAAAAGAGGCCAGGTTGGCTTATCCAAGCGTGATTTCTCTGCTCTGCAAGGACGCTGGAGTCAAGATGGGAATAACTGAATATATCCTAATTGAAAAGTCAATCACCAAAGCATCAATGGAGAGACAACAGGCACAGGAGGATCCCATCAAGAAGAGAGCACAGGAATTCCTTCCAGAGATACCTCAAGCTGAATACTGGGAATATCTGGAGACATCCATCACCAAGATGCAGGAAGCTATGGAGCAGATAATAAAACAACAGAAGGAACACAGTCAAATGCTGACCCATATGCTTAAAGAACAAGAGGAGCAGGGACGTGACTTAAGGGAACTGAAGCGCCAAAAGTCTTCTGTAATACCAAGCCTCCCAAGGATCAGAGGAACCCCCATACCCCCAGAATAGAGGTTGTTAATTTCCAATTTCTGCCTTAACTCTGTGACAGTGTCCTTATAAAAAGTTTACCTTAGAAGTCATATAATAGTAATTAGTATTTATTTGATTTTATCTCCAGTTAAGCTATAGTTTATTTTTCTCATCATCATTAAACATGAATAAAGTAGTAGATCTTTGGAATAAGAGGCAATAAAATTTCGAGTTTTAATAAGAGAAATTCTAATTAGTTAAATGTGGTGGCAATGCTTTCTGTCTTCTGAATGAATGCTTGAACAGTGCATATGTCTTTTGAATTTGTTGTTTAAGACTGTTAAATATGTTGGCTCTTGAAAGAATGATGAACATGAGACATGTTATTGATGATCTGAAAAATCATAAAAATGATTCTTGAAGCAAGAAAAAGCAGCAAAGAACAAAGCTTGCAGAAAAAAAAAAAAAAGCAAGCAGAAAAAGCCAATAACCTTTAAAACCAAAAGGCAAGGGCAATTAAAAGGGATCCCAAGGCTTTGAGCATCAGTGGATAGGAGGGCCTAAAGGAATAAAATCCTGGTCTAAGCGGCTAAACCAAGCTGTCCCTAACCATGTGCTTGTGGCGTGAAGGTGTCAAGTGAAAACTTGAGACTGAGCGGTTAAAGTCAAGGTCCAAAGCAAAAAGAAGAGTGTGCTTAAGAACTCTGGACACCTCTAATTGGGGACTTTAGCAAAGCTGAGTCACAATCTGAAAAGGTTCACCCAATTATGTGTCTGTGGCATTTATGTATCCGGTGGTAATACTGGAAAACAAAGTGCTTAGGGCCACGGCCAAGACTCATAAAGAAGCTGTGTTCAAGAATCATCACACTGAACTAAGAGAATCAATAACATTATCTGAATTCTAAGTTCCTATAGATGCCAATCACTCTGAGCTTCAATGGATAAAGTGAGATGCCAAAACTGTTCAGAAGCAAAAAGCTACTAGTCCCGCTCATCTAAGTAGAATCTGAGCTTCATTCAAAAACTCTGAGATATTATTGCCTCTCAACCTATTAGTCTTCTATTTTATTTGTCTAGTTGCTTGAGGACAAGCAACAGTTTAAGTTTGGTGTTGTGATGAGCGGATATTTTATACGCTTTTTGGGGATAATTTCATATAGTTTAGAGTATGTTTTAGTTAGTTTTTAGTCTATTTTTATTAGTTTTTAGGAAAAATTCATATTTCTGGACTCTACTATGAGTTGTGTATTTTTCTGTAATTTCAGGTATTTTTCTGGCTGAAATTGAAGGAGCTGAGCAAAAATCTGATTCAGGCTGAAAAAGGACTGCTGATGCTGTTGGATTCTGACCTCCCTGCACTCAAAGTAGATTTTCTGGAGCTACAGAATTCGAAATGGCATGCTTCCAATTGCGTTGGAAAGTAGACATCCAGGGCTTTCCAGCAATATATAATAGTCCATACTTTGCACAAGAATAGATGACGTAAAATGGCGTTCAACGCCAGTTCTCTGCCCAATTCTGGCGTCCAGCGCCAGAAAAGGATCAAAAACTAGAGTTGAACGCCCAAACTGGCATAAAAACTGGCGTTCAACTCCACAAATGGCCTCTGCACGTGACTCACTTAAATCTCAGCCCCAGCACACACCAAGTGGGCCCCAGAAGTTGACCTCTGCATCATCCATCATAGTCCACTCATATTTTGTAACCCTAGGCTACTAGTTTAGTATTTAAACAACTTTTAGAGACTTATTTTGTATCTCATGACATTTTCAGATCTAAACTTTGTATTCTCTGACGGCATGAGTCTCTAAACCCCATTGTTGGGGGTGAGGAGCTCTGCTGTGTCTCGATGAATTAATGCAAGTATTTTTGTTTTCCATTCAAACACGCTTGTTCCTATCTAAGATGTTCATTCGCGCTTAACTGTGATGAAGGTGATGATCTGTGACATTCATCACCTTCCTCAACCCACGAACGTGTGCCTGACAACCACCTCTGTTCTATATCAGATTGAATGAGTATCTCTGAGATCTCTTAATCAGAATCTCCGTGGTACAAGCTAGAACTGATGGCGGCATTCATGAGAATCCGGAAAGTCTAAACCTTGTCTGTGGTATTCCGAGTAGGATTCAGGGATTGAATGACGGTGACGAGCTTCAAACTCCTGAAGGCTGGGCGTTAGTGACAGATGCAAAAGGATAGTAAATCCTATTCCAACCGGATCGAGAACCAACCGGTGATTAGCCGTGCTGTGACAGAGCGCGTGAGCGTAGTTTTCACTGGAAGGATGGAAGGTAGCCATTGACAACGGTGACCCACCAACACACAGCTTGCCATAGGAGGACGTGCGTGCGTGAATCAGAAGACAGAGGAAAGCAGAGATTCAGAAGACAAAGCATCTCCAAAACCCCAACATATTCTCCATTACTGCACAACAAGTAACACTTAATTCATGCTCTCCTGGTTATTCGCAATTCACTTGATAAACATAATTGACTTCCTGACTAAGATTTACAAGATAACCATAGATTGCTTCAAACCAACAATCTTCGTGGGATTCGACCCTTACTCACGTAAGGTATTACTTGGACGACCCAGTGCACTTGCTGGTTAGTGGTACGCGTTGTGAAAAGTGTGATTCACAATTCGTGCACCAAATATACAATAACACATTGAAAATAATAATGCCTAAATTATTGTTGTAAATATATCTATGCAATAAAAAAAACACATGGCCAAAGAACACAGAAATGTGTAAACTTATAAAATCAACAAAATGTTAAGTTATACCAAATTAGTCAATAATGTAAAATAAACATTAAAATATAAAATACATATTAAAAATAAATTATATATATATATATATATATATATTTGTATAAAAATATATAGTGATTGATTTTAATGCACAATTAAATCATATTTTAGTTTCATCAAATAGAAGGGTTGCTATTCGAATTAGAATTTTGAACTTTTAGTTGAAAGTTTAATTTTTATATATATAAAAGAGTTTAAATAACCATCTAATTATATATTATGACATTAATTTAAAAAAAACTAATTTTTAAATTTAATAAATAGTACAAAAATTTATATATTGGCAATATATTGAAATTAAACTAAAAAAATTCAAAGATGATATTCAAGCGAATATAAAAAAAATAAAATACGATAGTAGGGCAAAACTCAGTAGTGATGTGAAGGACACAACTAAGAAGGGACGAGCAGTGTTGGGCGTTTTCGTGGGTGTATGAGAAAGGAAGTGACACTGTTTAGTGTATAATTCGTGAAGCAGTAAAGAATTCTATAGTACACAAGCCTAACGGCTTTATTTTTTTATTTTATTGAATCCAAATTACAGACATGGTATGCAACAAGGCACAAGGCTTAGCGTATCACTAACACAGAGTTACATAAACTTTAAATCTCAAAATAAAGCATGCATATTCAGTTAAATAAACAATGAAAAATTAGCTCAGTAAACAACCATTATTATTAAACAAAGTTCACAGTTCAATTCAGTAATTTCTAGCTCAATCACAGCTCTGAAAATTAACATATCAGTAAATCAAATTTCAGTATATCAGAGACATGCATAATAGCTTCACACACATTCCAACATAGAGCTTCACAGAATAAATTTTTTTTTAATAATACTCATTACGGATACAGAGACATGCAACACTGCAACAATTATTCAATAAGTTAATCAAACTTTCATATCTTTAAAAAAAATACCTGGAAGCTCGAAGATTCCGTCATCGTTGATGTAGGGAGACAGAGCCACCGAGTGACCAAGGCAAGAAGCAGTGGTGGAGCACCTTCAGACCGAGTAACGAAGAGAGCTAGCGGCGGCGTGGGTGCGCGAGGGAGGCTTCGAGGTTACCATGGTGGCTGCTTAATGGAAGGGAAGGAGGGTTGCGACGGAGGGGAAGGGAGCAACATGAGGGACGACGGCGGCGGCACACGGAGGTGGCTGGACGGAGGTGACGGACGACGCGCTGGAGGAGATTGGAAGGAGCCCTTCGCGTGAGAGCAGCGCTCTGACCTATGGAATCTGGATCTCTTAATCTAGATGGAGTGGGATGTAATTAGGGCTAAATGGGGGCTGAAACGGCAACATTTTGATGTTCCTTCAAAAAACGGGCCAAATTACGGTTTGGTTCACCGGTTCAATTCCAGTTTTTAAAATATCCATTTTTTCTATTTTATCGAGTATATTTAAAAATACAATAAAAAAGAAAATAAGTCATCTTGATTATGCCAAAACTAAATTTTGGTTAATTACCTATTGTTTATAAATATCTTTTACTAAAAATTTTAATGACAACTTCAATTTTTATTTTTTCGATTATTTATGTTTTATATAAGGAGAAACAATAAACTGTTTTTGTGGATGTTTTATATTGACGAACTTTTTTTTTATTTTTATGTTTGTTGGACTTGAAATATATTTTTCAAGATGAATTATTCCTAAATTATTGTACCGAATATAATCCTCTTAAATTATTTTTCGTGATAAAACTTGTTGGAAATGTTTTAATGAAGAGATAAATTTTTTGGAAGTAATTTTTTGTTTACTAACTCTTTTATCTCTTTTTTATACACATTTCAGACTATTATTTTGGCATCTTTGACCTACAAACATAATGTGCGTAACGAGTTATGTGTATATTTTGTATTACGTAGAGTATCTTAGCTTTATTAGTTCCCTTTTTGGTTTGTCATAATAATATTTCCCATGTTTGTCTTTATTATTTATTTTTATGAAATGGTCATTTATTAATGAATTTCGATATTATTTGACATATTAAAGTAATATTTAATGTATTTATTTTCTAATTAAAAATATTAATCCTGAATTATAAAAATTTTAATACTTAATTAATAGTTTGTCTCAAGTTTTTGTCTTTGCTGTGTTTTTCCGCTGAGTACTAACTAGTAGTCATTCTATTAATGATTTGTAACTAAAACTGAATAAATAAATAAATAACGCCACATTTATCTTGGAAAATTTTTTTGCTGAATTACATCATTTTAAAGAATTTTTTTTATTATACATATTATTAAAGAATTTATTATTATCTAAGTTGCTTCATATTTTTTATCTCTTTTTATGTTCTCTTTAATCGTAGTCACTACCATATATATCTTAAAAATAAGATAGAAAAAAATTGTATCATAACTCTTATGTTAATCATCTATACTGCTATAAATGGTAGACGAAAACTAAAAAAATAAATAGCTCTATAAAATAAAAAAAATTGAATTTTGTGTTACTATATATAGAACCAATGATTTTTTTTTATTATATTTATATTTGTACCAAATAACAAGAAGGTTAACTCTTATGTCTACTTTTTATTACTTATTTTACTCATGAACAATTGTTTATAGTTTTCGAGTCATGTTTTCATCCAACAAAAAAAATTGTTATGAAGCCATTTTCAAGTTTTTTAAATAGAAGTACATCCATTATATCATGATTTTAATAATTCATGTAAAATTTAAAAAATTAAATAAATATATATTTACTTTAGTTACATTCAAGATTGAATTATCTGTATTCCTATGGTCAAGAAATAGACTTAATTTCTTCTATAATAAAATCATTTCTTAATCTTCTAATTTATAAAAAAGTCGCATTTTTTATTTACTTTTCCTAAAAGTAAAAAATTAAAACTAATGTTAAAATTTTTTATTAATATACCTAAAATAAAACATAAAAATAAACCTTGAATAAAAATAAAAGTACAAAAATTTTGAATTCCAACTTATAAAAAGGTTATAAGAGGAGTGTTTTACGTAGTTAAAATTTTTGTAAGGTACTTCATAAATGAAATTAGATGAATGACTATTATATGTAAAAATGAATCTTGATATTTTGTGCCAAAAATTAATTGGTGTAAATTTTAGCATCGTATTATAACTGTAATTATGTGGCGTCTTTTTTTATATTAGTTTTATATTCTATAGTTTACTACACATTTTAGTATAAATTTTAATGTTTTTAGTTGCACACGTATTTTACCATACATCTTATGTTTTTAGAACGGTATTTGTTATATCAAGCGGATAAAATACACTAAGATACTTAACATTATTTTAGTGATGAAAAAGTTGTATCACATTAATTATTAAACCATATCTTTGGTGTATAATAGATATGGACAAAACCTGGATTCTTAAGTCACGAGATAGCATAGAATATAGACGAGGACTTAATAAGTTCCTAGACTTTGTATTTGCGAATACATCGTCGGATGACATGATAAAGTGTCCATGCCCTCAATGTGGGTTTCAATTTATACAAACAAGGGAGGGTGCGTACGACCACCTGTTGATAAAGCCCTTTCCTCCTGGATATACTTTGTGGTTGCCTCATGGTGAGAAACTAGCTGAGGAGAGCTCGATTTACACACCGATAGTTGAGAAACCTATAATCGAGGTGAATCTATATTTTCAAATGGTGCACGAGGAATTTAACTTCACAATGCCTCCTGGAAGTGAGGAGACCACAACAGGGGATCTTGTAGAAGACGATGATCTGGAGTTGTCGTACTTGTACGATGGTCCAAGTCGCGAGGCACAGAATTTTACCGATCTCCTTGCGGATGGAGTGGAGAAATTATATCCCGGCTGATTCTCAAAGTTGTCTTTCCTAGTGAAGCTTTATCAAATTAAGTGTATGTGTGGTGTGAGTGATAAGGCTATGTCGATGATTCTGGACTTATTGCGGGATGCATTTGAGCAAGCCAAACTCCCGTCCACTTTGTATGAAGCAAAAAAAACTATACAAAAGTTGGGAATTGAATACAAAAGGATAGATGTATTCCCGAATGATTGCATGTTCTATCGAGGTGATGATGAGGACGCGACCAAATGCAAGTAGTGTGGGACTTCACGATGGAAGCAAAAGACGCAAAAGGGTTCCGTTACAAAACTCAAAATACCTGTCAGGAAAAATGGAAAGCCTCTCCCAGCGAAGACTCTCCGTTACTTTCCTCTTATACCACGACTGCAACAGTTATTCATGTGTAGCAAAACTTCAACTGACATGTTATGGTATAAGGAGGCTGATAATAATGATGGGTACTTGAGGCATCAAAGGGACGCTGAAGCGTGGAAAGACTTTGATGCAAAGTATCCTTTTTTTCTAACGATCCTTGCAGTGTTCGTTTAGCTTTAGCTAGTGACGGATCCTTTCAAAAATATGAGTACGAAGTATTCTATTTGGCCCGTGATTCTTATTTTGTACAATCTTCCTCCCTGTCTTTGCATGAAACAGGCATCTTTTATACTATCTATGATTATTACCGGTCCTAAAATGCTGGGTAATGACATCGATGTTTATTTGGAGCCCTTGGTGGATGAGTTGAAGCAACTCTAGGATGGCGTTGAAACTTATGATGCTAATAAGGGGACCACTTTCAAGATGCGTGCGGCGCTAATGTGGACCATTGGCGATTTTCTAGGGTTGGAAAATTTATCTAGGTGGAACACGTACAGTGGGTTAGCATGTCCCACGTGTAACGTGGACGCTAAGACTCAGCGACTAACATTCAGTCAAAAATGGTGTTACATGGGCCATCGCAGCTTCTTGAATCAGGGCCATAAATATAGACTAGACCGGAGTAGATTTGACAGACAAGATGAAAGTAGAGATCCACCGAAGAAGTATTCTGGAACAGATGTCTTAAGACAGCAGTGTAACATCCAAGTATCATTTGGGAAGAACTCAATTTTGACATCCAAAAGAAGACGCATCGGTGAAGATGCAGATCAAGATGACTCGTATTGGAAAAAGAGGAGTGTGTTCTTTGAACTCCCGTACTGGAAGGTTCATTTGTTGCGTCATAACCTTGACGTGATGCATATAGAGAAAAACATTTCTTACAATGTGGTCTTCACTATCTTAAACGATAGCGTCAAATCAAAAGACAATCTTAAAGCTCACAAAATTTACAAAGCATGGGCATAAGGTCTGAATTGTGCCCAGACGAAGATGGTAAATATCCTTCAACAATCTTCACAATGTTGAATCCACAGAAGAATGTATTCCTGAAGACTCTACAGAACGTGGTCTTTCCAGATGGTTACTCGAGCAATATTGCTCGTTGTGTTGACATCCGGCAGCGCAAGTTGTATGGGTTGAAAAGTCACGACAGCCACATTCTAATAGAACAATTACTGCCAATTTTGGTGAAGAATTCATTGCCGAGTCCGGTATCGACTGTGATTGCGAATCTATCCTCATTTTTCTGAGAACTCTGTGGAAAAGCTGTAAACCCTATGCGGCTTGGTGGACTTCAGAATCATGTGTAAACTCTGTGTCAGCTGAAAATGATTTTTCCTCCATCCTTCTTCACTGTCATGGTTCACCTTATGTTGAATCTCATTGATGAACTAAAACTTGGTGGCCCGGTACATTATCGGTGGATGTATCCAATAGACAAGTTAGCTTGCTACTAAGCGTTATGTCGTATTTATGTAAAAGGTACTTAGGACGATTGAAGCAATACGTGCATAATAGGGCACAAGCAGAAGGCTCAATTGCGGAGGACTATTTATCAGAAGAAATTTTGACATTCTGCTCCAGATATTTGGATAATATTGAGACTAGAATCAACCGACCAGCGCGAGTTGATGATCAACCTGTTGATATTACAAACAATACAGGAAGTATTATGTTCCCAGAAATTGGAAAAGCTTCAGGGAATGTTTCACATTTTGGATTGACCTCGATGGAAAGAGATTAGGCACATCGTCATGTAATAGTCAATTGCGAGGCCGTCGTTCCTTTTATGGAGTAAGTATGCACATGTAATCATTAAATACGATTATAGCCCATTTCAAACACTCAGTCGTTGGACTAATTTCTTGTTGTATCGTGAAGTACATTTAGGGCAGAAACGAAGCGAAAATTACGGCATCAAACAAGGTCGCAATCTAAGATAGACCGTGTTGTGCATGCAAAATTTCCTCGCTGGTTCAAGCGTGAGGTTCGTAGAAATTTAACCTGACCAACTTATTTGTGCCCTAGAATTATAAATTACAAATTCCAATGTTTTGTACGAAAAAACTCTAATTTATGGTGCCAGGTTCCAATGGACAGTATTGTACATTCAAAAGAAATGAAGTTGCTAGCATGTGGTCCCATGCTTCAAGCAAGACATTTTGGGGTGTATAACATCAATGGGTACAAGTTTAGAACTATCACAAAGGAAGACGGGCTGAAAACCCAAAATAATGGAGTTTATGTCTCATCCAATACAAGAGGTTATGCCAGCATGCGTGACAATAGAGTGGCTGTTGGTAGTGTTCCATATTATGGAAAAATTGTGGACATAATTGAATTGAACTATAGCTACCATTTCACAGTGGTTTTGTTCAGATGTATTCGGGCTAATACAACTACGAGCAAAGGCATCAAACAAGACCATCTGGGCCTTACCAGCGTTAATTTCACTCATCCAATTCACACCGGTGATCGAGAAGAGGATGAATCGTACATATTGGCATCAGAAGCTCATCTCGTGTGCTATGTATGTGATGAAGTAGATCAAGAATGGAGTGTAGTGGTTCATGTAAAACCACGAGACTTGTATGACATGGGAGGAGAGAATGAAGAAGTTGAAGCTTCTTTTTCTCCACAGCCCGAGTTGAACATGTCAGCAGCAGGTGACATCAGTGATTTACAGTTAACAAGGGATGATGATATAGAAGACCCAATAGAAGATGTTTTTGATAACCTCGATGATGTGGCATAGTGAAAATATGGAAAACATGTACATCATTTATAGAGTATATGTGTGTGTTTAATAAGTTTAAAAATGTTTATGATGTATGCAGTTTGCTGGTTACATTACTATCTGTGTTTTCGTATTTGAATTAAGTTTTTATTACATGTTGATTTTCATGAATACCACCAGTTCCTTATTTCTTCCAACGATTTTTGCTAGCAAAAGTTAGTTTTCAAGGCTTTGTTGTTGTCATCATCATTGTTGTTGTTCTTAATCTCCAATAAAAAAAATTATGATATTGAGTAAATTGCGTTGAATTACGATATTGTTATCATTGACTAATATAGTTAATATGAAATGGTGTTGTAACAGGAGAAATGAAAACGGAGGATTTCTCATCATGCTGTGCAGGCACAATATTCGCTAACGAAATGGATATGGCCTCTCCATTCTCTTCATTGGAACATGAAATTACGGTTGCCAGAGACATATCGTCCCATAAGTTGATTGTTAGGTCTTGGTTGGAGGCTATATCAGGACGATCTTGTTTTAATGAATACTTGGAAACGGCAAACGAAGCTACTGTGCAGGTCTGTTCATTAGCCATACCCTTAAAAACTTGAGTTAAATATTATTTGAATAATAAGTATTTTAAGTTGATATATGCTTACGACATTTAACCAATGATAGTTGTTGCGTTTATGCTAAAATTTGTAGGAACTTCATGAATGGGAATCAATATACGAGGAGAAATTTGGGTATGTTTTGTGACATTTGTAGCTGGTAAGAACTCTAAAGACATACTTGCTGAATTAAAAGTTAGAAATAAATTTCTATGATAGAAAGTGAATCACAGAGACACAATATGCTTTACCAGAAAGGACCATCAACTAAGTAATCACCAACTCGATATTTTGCAGTGGTTACAGTAAAACCACTGCAAAATGAGATCATTTGGTAGCCCCCTCCAAATCCGCCACAAGAACCGCTGCAAAACGGGTATATTTTACGGCGGTTACGGGAAAACCGCTGCAAAATGAGGTAGCCTCCCCTAAATTCGCCACAAGAAACGCTGGCAGATTCTATTTAGCAGCGGTCGAAAAAAACCGCCACTAAATATTCCCCGCTATCTGTCGATTTTCTTGAAGTAACTCCCAACAAAAGTTGAATCGATGCCATGTAGCTTGGACTGAGTTTCTGCAATCTTTTCCATTTTTTTAAGCATAAAGCTACAAGAATAAGGCCGATTAGCTATCACAAAAACAGTCGAAAAATCATCTTTAATCTGACACAAAATACAATTTGTGACGGATTAGCTACCGCCTAGCAACCAATGCTTTCCTCACTAATTATAAGTCGCAGATCAGTGAGGCAAATACAATAGTCGCTAATTCATCGGAAAAATTTTTTAGCGACCGAATAGATAGTCGCAAATTTATCACTAAATTAAAAGCTAATTCCATAGAAGAAATAGACTAACAGGTAGTTGCTAATTAGCGTCAAATACTATTGTAGTAAACTCATCGCTAAATCCAAGCTAACTTCATAGAGAAAATGGAATGCTTAGTTGAGTTGACGCTAATTAGTGAGGAGTTTTTTCAAATCTAACTCGTCGCAAGTTGTTCGCTAATATGATTGCAAATCTATCTCAATTTGTAGCAAATCTATAGCTAATCTTTGAAAATCCTTAATTAAATTTGTAGGAATTTTGTCGCTAAACCAAAGCTAGCCTAAATGAGAAACCAAAGTTACAAAGCAGTCGCTAATTTGCTAGGAAATAATATGTATTTAATTAGTTGCAATACTATCACAAAATTCATTACAAATTCCTTTTAAACTAGTAACAAATTGGTAACTATCACGCACTATAAGAAACACTGGCTTTCGCTACGTTTTTAAAGCGTGCCAAAAAGTAGAGATACAGTGACACTTTTTAGCGACCGAATAGATAGTCGCAAATCTATCACTAAATTAAAAGCTAATTCCATAGAAGAAATAGACTAACAGGTAGTTGCTAATTAGCATCAAATACTATTGTAGTAAACTCATCGCTAAATCCAAGCTAACTTCATAGAGAAAATGGAATGCTTAGTTGAGTTGACGCTAATTGGTGAGGAGTTTTTTCGAATCTAACTCGTCGCAAGTTGTTCGCTAATATGATCGCAAATCTATCACAATTTGTAGCAAATCTATAGCTAATCTTTGAAAATCCTTAATTAAATTTGTAGGAATTTTGTCGCTAAACCAAAGCTAGTCTAAATGAGAAACCAAAGTTACAAAGTAGTCGCTAATTTGCTAGGAAATAATATGTATTTAATTAGTCGCAATACTATCGCAAAATTCATTACAAATTCCTTTTAAACTAGTAACAAATTGATAACTATCTCGCACTATAAGAAAAACTGGCTTTCGCTACGCTTTTAAAGCGTGCCAAAAAGTAGAGATACAACGACACTTTTTAGCGACCGAATAGATAGTCGAAAATCTATCTCTAAATTAAAAGCTAACTCCATAGAAGAAATAGACTAACAGGTAGTTGCTAATTAGCGTCAAATACTATTGTAGTAAACTCATCGCTAAATCCAAGCTAACTTCATAAAGAAAATGGAATGCTTAGTTGAGTTGACGCTAATTAGTGAGGAGTTTTTTCGAATCTAACTCGTCGCAAGTTGTTCGCTAATATGATCGTAAATCTATCTCAATTTGTAGCAAATCTATAGCTAATCTTTGAAAATCCTTAATTAAATTTGTAGGAATTTTGTCGCTAAACCAAAGCTAGTCTAAATGAGAAACCAAAGTTACAAAGCAGTCGCTAATTTGCTAGGAAATAATATGTATTTAATTAGTTGCAATACTATCGCAAAATACATTACAAATTCCTTTTAAACTAGTAACAAATTGATAACTATCTCGCACTATAAGAAAAACTGGCTTTCGCTACGCTTTTAAAGCGTGCCCAAAAGTAGAGATACAACGACACTTTTTAGCGATCGAATAGATAGTCGCAAATCTATCACTAAATTAAAAGCTAATTCCATAGAAGAAATAGACTAACAGGTAGTTGCTAATTAGCGTCAAATGTAACACCCTACCATACAGAGTCTTATGCTTAAGTCATAATTCAGAGATGGCAAGGTATTACGACCTCTAAAACAAAAATTTAGTACGTTTAGTAGTATGAATAATTGATTATAACTAGGAGCCTTTGTAGAAAAAGGGGTAAACAAAAACCATAACTCGAAAGCGCAACACTCCGATCGATAACGTAACGAGTAAAGGATAAGCGAACGCGAGATCATATGTATACAAAGGAGTGTCAAAAACAGGAATATCAAGACTCAAAATCCGGCTGCGAAGAGAACCGGTCCGAGCATAGCAATATATACAAATAATAAAATAAGGAAAACCCCAAAGGAAACCCAAAGGGACATAAATACAGAAATCCTATTCTCCAAAATCCCCTCTAGAAGGAGTCATCACAGTTTGTATTATTTAATGGAGATAAAAGTATCTAAACAAGATATATAAATCAAAATAGAGTCCCGAGAACAAAGGATCTTCGCTAATCCAGAAGTCTCTAGCATGCCTCAACGAGAAGCCTCGCGTCCTGCATCTGAAAACCACAAAATCCGCATGGGTGAGAACCAGAGGTCCCCAGTACGGTAACAGCTTCCACATATATAATACATAATAATAGAGAAAAGCCGAAGGCAATCCTAGAACTTCCTCCAGATAATATCAAAGCTTATAAACAAGCTAAATCGTAAGTGGCAACTAACTAAAGATTCTTCAGTCTAACTAATACTTCCCTTTCCAATTCCTTCAGACCTCCCAACCACCAGCAGGAGTATAATATAGCAAACACAGTTATATCAGATAAGAGATTTACAAATAGGAACAGATAAGGCATTTAGGCAAATAGCAAGTAATATGCAGTCAAATAGGCAATCTCAAACAATTCATGTAGTATGCTTATGATGCATGCCTGTCCCTAGTGGCTGATGATATCATCTGTCGGTTATAGAGCCAACCCGACAAGTCCTGGTAGCTAACCATTGGACTGTCCCTCTGTCGTGCATCCCCAACTCGAGTTATACTCATCATAAACTTGATCATAATCATGATCCATATCCATTACCCTCACTGGTGAATATTTATCCATCACCATCACTGGTGAATATTTATGGGGGTGAGCTCATCCGGGCCTTTCACAGTGCCCAGCCACACTTACGACATTGGGTTAACAAAGCTTCGAGTCTCAACCTGGAGCACGTGGTGGCTAGCCACTACTACTACCCAGGGAAACCCTCATCTCCAATGGTAGAAGTGCAAACATTCACAATTCAATCAACAGCATATATGCATTTATACTTGGCCATAAACATAGCTCCGCCGTAACACGGCAATAATCTAGCCATCCGGCTCATGGTTAAATCCATAACCAGCCAATTCATTGACAATAATGGCCCTTCGGCCCATGGCATAACAAGCACTTCCACCGCCATTCTCCGCATCTCACATAATCATCTTTGATCCTCAATGATCATTCATTTTTCCCCTTGCTTCACTCGCAAGTTACCACATTCACTAGCCCTTTTTCTCATGCTAGGCATATCATAATGATTTAAGACATAAGTGGTGAGATCAGAGGCTTAGAAGTATGAAATTTAGCTTTTAAAACTCAAAAATCAACTTTGGGATGAAAACAGGGCCACGCGTACGCGCACTCCACGCGCACGCGCGGATGGCCTTATAACTCACCGACGCGCAAGCGTCATACGCGCGAACGCGCGGGTTGAAAATTAGCCAAACGACGCGCACGCGTCAGCCACGCGTATGCGTGGGTACTCTTGCGCCCAAGGCACAAAACTGGCACAACTCTCTGGAAAATGGCTGGGCATTCGATGCAGCGCATCGAAGCGCTCGCGCACACCACGCGCACGCGTGGATGGTGCTTCCTGGAAGAACGGCGCGCACGTGCCAATTGCGCTTACGCGCGGAGGGTTATTCTGCTACAAATTTTTCTAAGTTAAAAGCTGCAGAATTCACAGATTCAAACCCCAATCTTCCGACGGACATAACTTCCTCATTTTAAATCGTTTTTCACCCGTTCTTCGAACGTCATGGACATCCCGGATCGAATTTCATTTCTAACCAGATTTGGCACAAATCAGAGATTCGTAGTCCAAGTTATGTCCCATCAAAGTATGCCAAAAACCATGTTTTAATACAAAACCACAAAGTGCCATTTTCAAAACAAGCCACTTTCAACTCTTTTCAAAATCAATCAAAACATGCCAATTTCAACCCTTCTCTTTGAAATCATTCAAAATGTACCAAAATCAACAACAAGCCATCCTCAACTCACACATTGACATTTTACCAAAATTCCCAAAATCACCATCTAACCAATTTAACACTTCTTAATCAAATGGCTAAAGGACAAACACAATATCATGTCATACATCCTTCCTCATCCCAATTTTCAATAATACCATTTCCAATCAACCATCATTATACATGATCAACATCATACTCACCCTCAACATGGTACCACCCATCAATTCAACCTCAATCATCCATCAAGCATATATCACAACATGCATTTCTCATATATCACACAATCAAGGCATCAATATTCATAATCACATATATGAACACATCATATTTCTCTACCATTCAACAACACCAACAATTCAATGCCTATCTTAGGGCCTCTAGCCTAAGTATTTCCTACCACATTACATATTGGATACGGGAAACCGAAACCATACCTTAGCCGATTTCCCAAACTCAACCGGAGCACTTCCAAACCACTTGTCCACAAGCTCTCAAGGTATCAACACCTCCAAGAATAGATTTTATCACACAAAACCCTCTTCCAAGCTTTCCAAAATCACCAATCAAGCTCCAATATTCACATATACACAACCTAAGCCACAATCATCATATCCATACACAACATCTCAATACCCAAACATCATAGAACAACAATTTATACTAGAGTTGAGAATCTTACCACACCCAAGGTCCAAGGAGACAAGATTAACCTTCTCCTTCAAGAGAGTTGGGTCCTATAACATCAAAGAACCCAAAATCTCAATATTTTTTCTCATGAAACTCAAAATCAAGGGCTGAAATTTCGAACAGTAAAACGTGGCTTACCTCAAGATTGATTGTATGGGTTTTGTAGAGCTCTCCGCGGTGAACGCGTGGCCGCAAACAGAGTGGCAATCGAAGCTCTAGATCAAAAGTTATGGTGATTTGAAGATCAACCAAGGGAGAGAACTTGAGAGAGTGTTCTTCCCTCCATAGCCTCCATTTCAGCGTGTTTAGTGTCTCAAATGAGGAGAGAGAGTACTGAAAACTAGGATTTTGGTTTAGTTTAGTTGGACCAAGGGCCCACTTTGGGTCCGGTTGGATCGGTTTGGCCCGTTCGATCCAATCTTGGTCCGATTTCCTTAAAATTGGTACCGAAATTCTCGTCTCACTCTCCTCTATCACATTTGGCCATAAAAATAACATTTTTGGCTTTCTAGAATAAATTCTCATTTATGGGTTAATTAGCCGTTAATTAACCGGGTCTTACATCAAATACTATTGTAGTAAACTCATCGCTAAATCCAAGCTAACTTCATAGAGAAAATGGAATGCTTAGTTGAGTTGACACTAATTGGTGAAGAGTTTTTTCGAATCCAACTCGTCGCAAGTTGTTCGCTAATATGATCGCAAATCTATCTCAATTTGTAGCAAATCTATAGCTAATCTTTGAAAACCCTTAATTAAATTTGTAGGAATTTTGTCGCTAAACCAAAGCTAGTCTAAATGAGAAGCCAAAGTTACAAAGTAGTCGCTAATTTGCTAGGAAATAATATGTATTCAATTAATTGCAATACTATCGCAAAATTCATTACAAATACCTTTTAAACTAGTAACAAATTGATAACTATCTCGCACTATAAGAAACACTGGCTTTCGCTACGCTTTTAAAGCGTGCCAAAAAGCAGAGATACAACCACACTTTTTAGCGACCGAATAGATAGTCGCAAATCTATCACTAAATTAAAAGCTAATTCCATAGAAGAAATAGACTAACAGATAGTTGTTAATTAGCGTTAAATACTATTGTAGTAAACTCATCGCTAAATCCAAGCTAACTTCATAGAGAAAATGGAATGCTTAGTTGAGTTGACGCTAATTAGTGAGGAGTTTTTTCAAATCTAACTCGTCGCAAGTTGTTCGCTAATATGATCGCAAATCTATCTCAATTTGTAGCAAATCTATAGCGAATCTTTGAAAATCCTTAATTAAATTTGTAGGAATTTTGTCGCTAAACCAAAGCTAATCTAAATGAGAAACCAAATTTACAAAGTAGTCGCTAATTTGCTAGGAAATAATATGTATTTAATTAGTTACAATACTATCGCAAAATTTATTACAAATTCCTTTTTAAACTAGTAACAAATTGATAACTATCTCGCACTATAAGAAAAACTGGCTTTCGCTACGCTTTTAAAGCGTGCCAAAAAGTAGAGATACAGCCACACTTTTTAGCGACCGAATAGATAGTCGCAAATCTATCGCTAAATTAAAAGCTAATTCTATAGAAGAAATAGACTAACAGGTAGTTGCTAATTAGCGTCAAATACTATTGTAGTAAACTCATCGCTAAATCCAAGCTAACTTCATAGAGAAAATGAATGCTTAGTTGAGTTGACGCTAATTTGTGATGAGTTTTTTCGAATTTAACTTGTCGCAAGTTGTTCGCTAATATGATCGCAAATCTATCTCAATTTGTAGCAAATCTATAGCTAATCTTTGAAAATCCTTAATTAAAATTCTAGGAATTTTGTCGCTAAACCAAAGCTAGTCTAAATGAGAAACCAAAGTTACAAAGTAGTCGCTAATTTGCTAAGAAATCATATGTATTTAATTAGTTGCAATACTATCGCAAAATTCATTACAAATTCCTTTTTAAACTAGTAACAAATTGATAACTATCTCGCACTATAAGAAAAACTGGCTTTCGCTACGCTTTTAAAGCGTGCCAAAAAGTAGAGATACAGCCACACTTTTTAGCGACCGAATAGATAGTCGCAAATCTATCACTAAATTAAAAGCTAATTCCATAGAAGAAATAGACTGACAGGTAGTTGCTAATTAGCGTCAAATACTATTGTAGTAAACTCATCGCTAAATCCAAGCTAACTTCATAGAGAAAATGAATGCTTAGTTGAGTTGACGCTAATTTGTGATGAGTTTTTTCGAATTTAACTTGTCGCAAGTTGTTCGCTAATATGATCGCAAATCTATCTCAATTTGTAGCAAATCTATAGCTAATCTTTGAAAATCCTTAATTAAAATTCTAGGAATTTTGTCGCTAAACCAAAGCTAGTCTAAATGAGAAACCAAAGTTACAAAGTAGTCGCTAATTTGCTAAGAAATAATATGTATTTAATTAGTTGCAATACTATCGCAAAATTCATTACAAATTCCTTTTTAAACTAGTAACAAATTGATAACTATCTCGCACTATAAGAAAAACTGGCTTTCGCTACGCTTTTAAAGCGTGCCAAAAAGTAGAGATACAGCCACACTTTTTAGCGACCGAATAGATAGTCGCAAATCTATCACTAAATTAAAAGCTAATTCCATAGAAGAAATAGACTGACAGGTAGTTGCTAATTAGCGTCAAATACTATTGTAGTAAACTCATCGCTAAATCCAAGCTAACTTCATAGAGAAAATGGAATGCTTAGTTGAGTTGACGCTAATTAGTGAGGAGTTTTTTCGAATCTAACTCGTCGGAAGTTGTTCGCTAATATGATCGCAAATCTATCTCAATTTGTAGCAAATCTATAGCTAATCTTTGAAAATCCTTAATTAAATTTGTAGGAATTTTGTCTCTAAACCAAAGCTAGTCTAAATGAGAAACCAAAGTTACAAAGTAGTCGCTAATTTGCTAGGAAATAATATGTATTTAATTAGTTGCAATACTATCGCAAAATTCATTACAAATTCCTTTTAAACTAGTAACAAATTGATAACTATCTCGCACT
The DNA here is from genome assembly GCF_059453495.1 of Arachis ipaensis. Lineage (NCBI taxonomy): Eukaryota > Viridiplantae > Streptophyta > Magnoliopsida > Fabales > Fabaceae > Arachis > Arachis ipaensis. The sequence goes on along the minus strand of NC_142438.1, from coordinate 103,956,152 downwards.
ATAAGAAAAACTGGCGCTTTTAAAGCGTGGCAAAAAGTAGAGATACAACCACACTTTTTAGCGACCGAATAGATAGTCGCAAATCTATCACTAAATTAAAAGCTAATTCCATAGAAGAAATAGACTAACAGGTAGTTTTTAATTAGCGTCAAATACTATTGTAGTAAACTCATCGCTAAATCCAAGCTAACTTCATAGAGAAAATGGAATAATTAGTTGAGTTGACGCTAATTAGTGAGGAGTTTTTTCGAATCTAACTCGTCGCAAGTTGTTCGCTAATGTGATCGCAAATATATCTCAATTTGTAGCAAATCTATAGCTAATTGGTGTGCGAAATTGTGGTCATTCCTTCCTTGGTAACGGCGCTAAAAACTCAATACGCACGTTCATGTTCTTAATTCTATTTCACAACTTCGTACAACTAACCAGCAAGTGCACTAGGTTGTCCAAGTAATAAACCTTACGTGAGTAAGGGTCGATCCCACGGAGATTGTCGGCTTGAAGCAAGCTATGGTCACCTTGTAAATCTCAGTCAGGCGGATTCAAATGGTTTTATGAATTGATAAGTAAAAGATAAATAAAATATAACTAGGATAGAGATACTTATGTAATTTATTGGTGAGAGTTTCAGATAAGCGTATAGAGATACTTTCGTTCCTCTGAACCTCTGCTTTTCTACTGTCTTCATCCAACCATTCCTACTCCTTTTCATGGCAAGCTTTATGTAGGGCATCACCGTTGTCAATGGCTACATCCCATCCTCTCTGTGAAAATGCTCCAATGCGCTGTCACTGCATGGCTAATCATCTGGCGGTTCTCGATCATACTGGAATAGGATTTACTATCCTTTTGCGTCTGTCACTACGCCCAGCACTCGCGAGTTTGAAGCTCGTCACAGCCATCCCTTCCCAGATCCTACTCAGAATACCACAGACAAGGTTTAGACTTTCCATATCTCAAGAATGGCCATCCACGGGTTCTAACTTATACCACGAAGATTCTAAGAGATATTCATTCTAGCTTGTTTGCATGTAGAACGAAAGTGTTTGTCAGGAACGCGTTCATTGAGAATGATGATGAGCGTCACATAATCATCACATTCATCATGTTCTTGGGTGCGAATAGATATCTTAGAATAGGAATAAGCTTGAATTGAATAGAAAAACAGTAGTACTTTGCATTAATCTTTGAGGAACAGCAGAGCTCCACACCTTAATCTATGGTGTGTAGAAACTCTACCGTTGAAAATACATAAGTAATGAAGGTTCAGGAATGGCCGAATGGCCAGCCCCCATAAAGGTCTAAGATAGCATAAAACTAATCAAAGAGAATGTAAATACAATAGTAAAAAGTCCTATTTATACTAAACTAGTTACTAGGGTTTACAGAAATGAGTAAATGATGCAGAAATTCACTTCTGGGGCCCACTTGGTGTGTGCTTGGGCTGAGCATTGAGCTTTACACGTGTAGAGGTCTTTCTTGGAGTTGAACGCCAGTTTGTAACCTGTTTCTGGCGTTTAACTCCACTTTGCAACCTATTTCTGGCGTTTAACTCCAGAATGTAGCATGGAACTGGTGTTCAACGCCAGTTTACGTCATCTATCCTTAATCAAAGTATGGACTATTATATATTTCTGAAAATCCTTGGATGTCTACTTTCCAATGCAATTGGGAGCACTCCATTTGGAGTTCTGTAGCTCCAGAAAATCTACTTTGAGTGCAGGGAGGTCAGAATCCAATAGCATTTGCAGTCCTTCTTCAACCTCTGAATCTGATTTTTGCTCAAGTCCCTCAATTTCAGCCAGAAATTATCTGAAATCATAGAAAAACACACAAACTCATAGTAAACTCCAGAAATGTGAATTTTAATTAAAAACTAATAAAAATATACTAAAAACTAACTAAATTATACTGAAAACTGTGTAAAAATAATGCCAAAAAGCGTATAAATTATCCGCTCATCACAACACCAAACTTAAATTATTGCTTATCCCTAAGCAACTGAAAATAAAATAGGATAAAAATAAGAGAATATACTATAAATTCCAAAATATCAATGAAACTTAGCTCCAATCAGATGAGCAGGACTTGTTGCTTTTTGCCTCTTGAATAGTTTTGGCATCTCACGTTATCCATTGAAGTTCAGAATGATTGGCATCTATAGGAACTTAGAATTCAGATAGTGTTATTGATTCTCCTAGTTCAGTATGTTGATTCTTGAACACAGCTACTTTATGAGTCTTGGTCGTGGCCCTAAGCACTTTGTTTTCCAGTATTACCACCGGATACATAAATTCTACAGACACATAACTGGGTGAACCTTTTCAGATTGTGACTCAGCTTTGCTAAAGTCCCCAATTAGAGGTGTCTAGGGTTCTTAAGCACACTCTTCTTTTTGCTTTGGACCTTGACTTTAACCGCTCAGTCTCAAGTTTTCACTTGACACCTTCACACCACAAGCATATGGTTAGGGACAGCTTGGTTTAGCCGCTTAGGCCAAGAGTTTATTCCTTTAGGCCCTCCTATCTACTGATGCTCAAAGCCTTAGATCCTTTTTATTAACCTTGCCTTTTGGTTTTAAGGGCTATTGGCTTTTTGCTCTTGCCTTTTGGTTTAAAGAGCTTTTGGCTTTTTCTGCTTGCTTTTTCTATTTCTATTTTTTTTCGCCATTTTTTTTTTCTTTTTTTTCTGCAAGCTTTTGTATTCACTGCTTTTTCTTGCTTCAAAAATCATTTTTATAATTTTTCAGATTATCAAATAACATTTCTCCTTTTCATCATTCTTTCAAGAGCCAACATATTTAACATTCATAAACAACAACTTCAAAAGACATATGCATTGTTCAAGCATACATTCAGAAAACAAAAAGTATTGCCACCACATCAAAATAATTAAACTAGTTTCAAGGATGAATTCGAAACCATGTACTTCTTGTTCTTTTGTAATTAAAACAGTTTTTATTTAAGAGAGGTGATGGATTCATTTTCATAACTTTAAGGCATAGACACTTAGACACTAATGATCATGTAATAAGACATAAATATAAATAAACATAAAGCTCAAAAATAAAAAAAAACAGGAAAATAAATAAACAAGGAGATTAAGGAATGAGTCCACCTTAGTGAGGGTGGCGTCTTCCTCTTCTTGAAGAACCAATGGTGCTCTTGAGCTCCTCTATGTCTCTTCCTTGTCTTTCTTGCTCCTCCCTCATAGCTCTTTGATCTTCTCTAATTTCATGAAGGATGATGGAATGCTCTTGGTGCTCCACCCTTAGTTGTCCCATGTTGGAACTTAATTCTCCTAGGGAAGTGTTGATTTGTTCCCAATAATTCTATGGAGGAAAGTGCATCCCCTGAGGCATCTCAGGGATTTCATGGTGAGGAATCTCCTCATGCTCATGTTGAGGTCCATGATCTCTTGTTTGCTCCATCCTTTTCTTAGTGATGGGCTTATCCTCTTCAATGAGGATATCTCCCTCTATGTCAATTCTAGCCGAATTGCAGAAGTGGCATATGAGGTGATGAAAGGCTAACCTTGCCCAAGTGGAGGACTACTCAGCTACCTTGTAAAGTTCTTGAGGTATAATCTCATGAACTTCCACCTCTTCTCCAATCATGATACTATGGATCATGATGGCCCAGTCTATAGTAACTTCAGACCGGTTACTAGTAGGAATAATTGAGCGTTGAATGAACTCTAGCCATCCCCTAGCCACTGGTTTGAGGTCATGCCTTTTTAATTGAACCGGCTTGCCTCTTGAGTCAATTTTCCATTGAGCTCCTTCCTCACATATGTCTATGAGAACTTGGTCCAACCTTTGATCAAAGTTGACCCTTTTTGTGTAGGGACGTGCATTCTCTTCCATCATTGGCAAGTTGAACGCCAGCCTTATATTTTCTAGACTAAAATCTAAGTATTTTCACCGAACCATAGTAAGCCAATGCTTTGGATTTGGATTCACACTTTGATCATGGTTCCTTGTGATCCATGCGTTTGCATAGAACTCTTGAACTATTAGGATCCCGACTTGTTGAATGGGGTTGGTGAGAACTTCCCAACCTCTTCTTTGAATCTCAAGTCGGATCTCCGGTTACTCATTCTTTTTGAGCTTGAAAGGAACCTCAGGGATCACTTTCTTCTTGGCTACAACTTCATAGAAGTGGTCTTGATGGACCTTAGAGATGAATCTCTCCATCTCCCATGACTCATAGGTGGAAGCAATTGCCTTCCCTTTCCTCTTTCTAGAGGTTTCTCTGGCCTTAGGTACCATAAATGGTTATCGAAAAACAAAAAGCTATGCTTTTACCACACCAAACTTAAAATATTTGCTCGTCCCCGAGCAAAAGAAGAAAGAAAGAAGTAGAAGAAGAAGAAAAATGGAGGAGAGGGAGAGAGAGATGGTTTCGGCCAAGGGTGAATTTAGGGTTGTGTTGTGTGAAAATGAAGAAGGAATGAGGGGTTTATATAGGAGTGGGGGGAGGGTGAAGTTTCGGCCATTAGGGTTGGGTTTGGGTGGGAAATTAGTTTGAATTTGAAGGTAGGTGGGGTTTTTGGGGAAGAGAGGATGGATGTGAGTGGTGAAGAGGTGATGGGGAAGAGTGATTGAGTTGATTGGTGAAGGGTATTTGGGGAAGAGAGTCACGAAAAGGTGTGAAGAGGAGAGAAGAAGGGTAGGTGGGGGTCCTGTGGGGTCTACAGATCCTGAGGGAATCCTGTGGGGTCCACAGATCCTGAGGTGTCAAGGGTTTTTCATCCCTGCACCTTTTAGACGTGTAAAACGCCTTATACATGCAATCCTGGCATTTAACGCCAGACTGCAGCATGTTGCTGGCGTTAAACGCCACTTCCTTGCTTGTTTTGGGCATTCAACGCCAGTTTATAGCATGTTTCTGGCGTTGAACGCCAGTATGGTGCATGTTTCTGGCGTTAAACGCCAGTCTGATGCTTGTTTCTGGCGTTTAACGCCAGCTTTCCTCTGGGTGCAATCCTGGCGTTTAAACGCCAGGCTGCTGCTTGTTTCTGGCATTTAACACTAGTTTCATGCTCTGTTCTGGTGTTAAACGCCAGTCAGATGCTCCTTACTGGCGTTTAAACGGCAGTAAGCTCTTCCTCCAGGGTGTACTGTTTTCAATGCTATGTTTCATTATATTTTTTATTTTTCAGTAGTTTTTGTGACTCCACATGATCATCAACCTAATAAAACACGAAATAATAAAGGGAAAATAAAATAAAATTGATTAAATAATGTTGGGTTGCCTCCCAACAAGCGCTTCTTTAATGTCAATAGCTTGACTGTGAGCTCTCATGGAGCCTCACAGATGTTCAGAGCATTGTTGAGACTTTCCAACACCAAACTTAGAGTTTGGATATGGGAGTTCAACACCAAACTTAGAGTTTGGTTGTGGCCTCCCAACACCAAACTTAGAGTTTGACTATGGGGGCTTTGGTTGACTCTGCAGTGAGAGAAGCTTTTCATGCTTCCTCTCCATGGTTATAGAAGGAGATCCTTGAGTTTTAAACACAAGGTTGTCCTCATTCAGTTGAAGGACTAATTCTCCTCTGTCCACATCAATAATAGCTCTTGCTATGGCTAGGAAAGGTCTTCCAAGGATGATGGATTCGTCCTCATCCTTCCCAGTATCCAGGATTATGAAATCAGCAGGGATGTAAAGGCCTTCAACCTTTACTAACACGTCTTCCACAAGTCCATAAGCCTGTTTTCTTGAGTTGTCTGCCATCTCTAATGAGATTCTGGCAGCTTGCACCTCAAAGATTCCCAGTTTCTCCATTACGGAGAGGGGCATGAGGTTTATCCCTGACCCAAGGTCACATAGAGCCTTCTCAAAGGTCATGGTACCTATGGTACAAGGTATTAAGAACTTTCTAGGATCCTGTTTCTTCTGAGGTAATCTCAGTTGATCCAGACCACTCAGTTTATTGGTGAGCAAGGGAGGTTCATCTTCCCAAGTCTCATTACCAAATAATTTGGCATTCAGCTTCATGACTGCACCAAGGTGTTTAGCAACTTGCTCTTCAGTAATGTCTTCATCCTCTTCAGAGGAAGAATACTCATCAGAGCTCATGAAGGGCAGAAGGAGGTTCAATAGAATCTCTATGGTCTCTAGATGAGCCTCAGAGTCCTTTGGTTCCTCAGAAGGAAACTCCTTATTAATCTCTGGACGTCCCAGGAGGTCTTCCTCACTGGGGTTCACGTCCTCTCCCTCCCTTGTAGGTTCGGCCATGATGATCAATTCAATGGCCTTGCACTCTCCTTTTGAATTTTCTTCTGTATTGCTTGGGAGAATACTAGGAGGGGTTTCAGTGATTCCTTTACTCAGCTGGCCCACTTGTGCTTCCAAATTTCTAATGGAGGACCTTGTTTCATTCATGAAACTCACAGTAGCCTTAGATAGATCAGAGACTATGTTTGCCAAGCTAGATGGGGTTTGCTCAGAACTCTCTGTCTTTTGCTGAGTGGATGATGGAAAAGGCTTGCTATTGCTAAACCTGTTTCTTCCACCATTGTTAAAGCCTTGTTGAGGCTTTTGTTGATCCTTCCATGAGAAATTTGGATAATTTCTCCATGAGGGATTATAGGTGTTTTCATAGGGTTCACCCATATAATTCACCTCTGCTATTGCAGGGTTCTCAGGATCATAAGCTTCTTCTCCAGAAGATGCCTCTTTAGTACTGTTGGATGATTCCTTCAATCCATTCAGACTCTGAGAAATTATATTGACTTGCTGAGTCAATATTTTGTTCTGAGCCAATATGGCATTCAGAGTATCAATTTCAAGAACTCCCTTCCTCTGAGGCGTCCCATTACTTACAGGATTCCTTTCAGAAGTGTACATAAACTAGTTATTTGCAACCATGTCAATGAGTTCCTGAGCTTCTGCAGGCGTTTTCTTTAGGTGAATGAATCCACCTGCAGAATGGTCCAATGACATCTTTGATAGTTCAGATAGACCATCATAGAATATATCCAGAATGGTCCATTCTGAAAGCATATCAGAAGGACACCTTTTGGTCAGTTCCTTGTATCTCTCCCAAGCTTCATAGAGGGATTCACCTTCCTTTTGTCTGAAGGTTTGAACATCCACTCTAAGCTTGCTAAGCTTTTGAGGAGGAAAGAACTTGGCTAAGAAAGCCGTGACCAGCTTATCCCAAGAGTTCAGGCTGTCTTTAGGTTGAGAGTCCAACCAAATTCTAGCTCTGTCTCTTACAGCAAATGGGAAAAGCATAAGCTTGTAGACCTCGAGATCAACCCCATTGGTCTTAACAGTATCACAGATCTGCAAGAATTCAGATAAGAACTGAAAAGGATCTTCGGATGGAAGTCCATGAAACTTGCAGTTTTGTTGCATCAGAGAAACTAATTGAGGTTTAAGCTCAAAGTTGTTTGCTCCAATGGCAGGAATTGAGATGCTTCTTCCATGTAAATTGGAATTAGGTGCAGTGAAGTCACCAAGCATCCTCCTTGCATTATTGTTGTTAGGTGCGTCTGCCATCTCCTTTTCTTGTTCAAAAATTTCAGTAAGGTTATCTCTGGATTGTTGTAATTTAGCTTCTCTTAGTTTTCTCTTCAGAGTCCTTTCAGGTTCTGGATCAGCTTCAACAAGAATGTCCTTTTCCTTGTTCCTGCTTATATGAAAGAGAAGAGAACAAGAAAAGAAGAGGAATCCTCTATATTACAGTAAAGAGGTTCCTTATTGTTAGTAGAAGAAGAAAGGGAATAAGAGTGAAGAAGAATGGATAATCCAAACACAAGGGTGAGTATAGGAGCAGAGATATGAGATGAAAAGAAGTGTTAGTAGATGAATAAATAAATAGAAGGAGATGAGAGAGATGGAATTTCAAAAATTAATTAAAATAAAATTAAAAATTAAAGTTAAAAATTGAAATTGAAATCAAATTAAATTAAAAGTAAAACAATTAATTAAAAAAAGAGAATTTTGAAAAAGGGGGAAGGGATTTTCGAAAATGAGAGAGAGAGAATTAGTTAGGTAGTTTTGAAAAAGATATGATTGAAACAAAAAGATAAGATTGATTGAAAAAGATTTAAAAAAGAAATTTAAAAAGATTTGATTTTGAAAATTAAAGTTGATTACTTGACTAACAAGAAACTAAAAGATATGATTTAAAATTTAAAGATTGAACCTTTCTTAATAGGCAAGTAACAAACTTAATATTTTTGAATCAATCACATTAATTGTTAGTAATATTTTCGAAAATATGAAATAAACATAAGAAAAAGATTTTGAAAATTATGAAATAAGATGAGAAAAAGATTTTTGAAAATCAATTTGAAAAATTTTCGAAAATATTAGCAAGAAATTTTGAAAAAGATTTGATTTTTGAAAAAGATTTGAAAAATATAGAATTTTTAAATTGAAAATTTGATTTGACTTATAAGAAACAACTAAATTTTTAAAATTTTTGAAAAAGTCAACTCAAATTTTCGAGAATTTATGAGTGAAAAAGGGAAAGATATTTTTTGATTTTTGAATTTTTAATGAAGAAAGAGAAAAACAACCCAAAGACTCAATGCATGAAAATTTTGGATCAAAACATGTGATGCATGCAAGAACACTATGAATGTCAAGATGAACACCAAGAACACTTTGAATGTCAAGATGAACACCAAGAACTTATTTTTGAAAAATTTTTCAAGAAAAGAAAACATGCAAGACACCAAACTTAAAAATTTTTATTCTTTAGACATTAACAAATTGAAATTGCATATGAGAAACAAGAAAAGACATAAAACAAGAAAATATGAAGATCAAACAAGAAGACTGGCCAAGAACAACTTGAAGATCATGAAGAATGCAATGCATGAAAAAAAAATTTTTTTTAGAAAATTAAAAAGATGCAATTGACACCAAACTTAAAAGTTGACTCTAGACTCAAGCAAGAAACACACAAAAAAATATTTTTGATTTTATGATTTTGTAAATTTTTTTTATTTTTTCGATAATTAATTGGGAAAAACGAAAAAAAGAAAATATATTTTTTTTCGAAAATAAGAAATAAAAAGCTTAAAATTAAAAGAAAATTACCTAATCTGAGCAACAAGATGAACCGTCAGTTGTCCAAACTCGAACAATCCCCGGCAACGGCGCCAAAAACTTGGTGTGCGAAATCGTGGTCATTCCTTCCTTGGTAACGGCGCTAAAAACTCAATACGCACGTTCATGTTCTTAATTCTGTTTCACAACTTCGTACAACTAACCAGCAAGTGCACTGGGTCGTCGAAGTAATAAACCTTACGTGAGTAAGGGTCGATCCCACAGAGATTGTCGGCTTGAAGCAAGCTATGGTCACCTTGTAAATCTCAGTCAGGCGGATTCAAATGGTTTTATGAATTGATAAGTAAAAGATAAATAAAATATAACTAGGATAGAGATACTTATGTAATTTATTGGTGAGAGTTTCAGATAAGCGTATAGAGATACTTTTGTTCCTCTGAACCTCTGCTTTCCTGCTGTCTTCATCCAACCATTCCTACTCCTTTCCATGGCAAGCTTTATGTAGGGCATCACCGTTGTCAATGGCTACATCCCATCCTCTATGTGAAAATGGTCCAATGCGCTGTCACTGCATGGCTAATCATCTGGCGGTTCTCGATCATACTGGAATAGGATTTACTATCCTTTTGCGTCTGTCACTACGCCCAGCACTCGCGAGTTTGAAGCTCGTCACAGCCATCCCTTCCCAGATCCTACTCGGAATACCATAGACAAGGTTTAGACTTTCCGGATCTCAAGAATGGCCATCCATGGGTTCTAACTTATACCACGAAGATTCTAATATCTTGGACTCGGTCCCCTGTATTAGATATCTAAGAGATATTCATTCTAGCTTGTTTGCATGTAGAACAAAAGTGTTTGTCAGGCACGCGTTCATAAGTGAGAATGATAATGAGCGTCACATAATCATCACATTCATCATGTTCTTGGGTGCGAATGGATATCTTAGAATAGGAATAAACTTGAATTGAATAGAAAAACAGTAGTACTTTGCATTAATCTTTGAGGAACAGCAGAGCTCCACACCTTAATCTATGGTGTGTAGAAACTCTACCGTTGAAAATACATAAGTGATGAAGGTTCAGGCATGGCCGAATGGCCAGCCCCCATAAAGGTCTAAGATAGCATAAAACTAATCAAAGAGAATGTAAATACAATAGTAAAAAGTCCTATTTATACTTACTAGGGTTTACAGAAATGAGTAAATGATGCAGAAATCCACTTCTGGGGCCCACTTGGTGTGTGCTTGGGCTGAGCATTGAGTTTTACACGTGTAGAGGTCTTTCTTGGAGTTGAACGCCAGTTTGTAACCTGTTTCTAGCGTTTAACTCCACTTTGCAACCTATTTCTGGCGTTTAACTCCAGAATGCAGCATGGAACTGGCGTTCAACGCCAGTTTACGTCGTCTATCCTTAATCAAAGTATGGACTATTATATATTGCTGGAAAGCCCTGGATGTCTACTTTCCAACGCAATTGAGAGCGTGCCATTTGAAGTTCTGTAGCTCTAGAAAATCCACTTTGAGAGCAGAGAGGTCAGAATCCAACAGCATCTGCAGTCCTTCTTCAACCTCTGAATCTGATTTTTGCTCAAGTCCCTCAATTTCAGCCAGAAATTATATGAAATCACAGAAAAATACACAAACTCATAGTAAAGTCCAAAAATGTGAATTTTAATTAAAAACTAATAAAATTATAGTAAAAACTAATTAAATTATACTGAAAACTATGTAAAAACTATGCCAAAAAGCGTATAAATTATCCGCTCATCACTAATCTTTGAAAATCCTTAATTAAATTTGTAGGAATTTTGTCGCTAAACCAAAGCTAGTCTAAATGAAAAACCAAAGTTACAAAGTAGTTGCTAATTTGCTAAGAAATAATATGTATTTAATTAGTTGCAATACTATCGCAAAATTCATTACAAATTCCTTTTAAACTACTACAAATTGATAACTATCTCGCACTATAAGAAAAACTGGCTTTCGCTATGCTTTTAAAGCTTGCCAAAAAGTAGAGATACAACCACACTTTTTAGTGACTGAATAGATAGTGGCAAATCTATCACTAAATTAAAAGCTAATTCCATAGAAGAAATAGACTAACAGGTAGTTGCTAATTAGCGTCAAATACTATTGTAGTAAACTCATCGCTAAATCCAAGCTAACTTCATAGAGAAAATAGAATGCTTAGTTGAGTTGACGCTAATTAGTGAGGAGTTTTTTCGAATCTAACTCGTCGCAAGTTGTTTGCTAATATGATCACAAATCTATCTCAATTTGTAGTAAATCTATAGCTAATCTTTGAAAATCCTTAATTAAATTTCTAGGAATTTTGTCGCTAAACCAAAGCTAGTCTAAATAAGAAACCAAAGTTACAAAGTAGTCGCTAATTTGCTAGAAAATAATATGTATTTAATTAGTTGCAATACTATCGCAAAATTCATTACAAATTCCTTTTAAACTAGTAACAAATTGATAACTATCTCGCACTATAAGAAAAACTGGCTTTCGCTACGCTTTTAAAGCGTGCCAAAAAGTAGAGATACAACCACACTTTTTAGTGACCGAATAGATAGTCGCAAATCTATCACTAAATTAAAAGCTAATTCCATAGAAGAAATAGACTAACAGATAGTTGCTAATTAGCGTCAAATACTATTGTAGTAAACTCATTGCTAAATCCAAGCTAACTTCATAGAGAAAATGGAATGCTTAGTTGAGTTGACGCTAATTAGTGAGGAGTTTTTTCGAATCTAACTCGTCGCAAGTTGTTCGCTAATATGATCGTAAATCTATATCAATTTGTAGCAAATCTATAGCTAATCTTTGAAAATCCTTAATTAAATTTGTAGGAATTTTGTCGCTAAACCAAAGCTAGTCTAAATGAGAAACCAAAGTTACAAAGTAGTCGCTAATTTGCTAGGAAATAATATGTATTTAATTAGTTGCAATACTATCGTAAAATTTATTACAAATTCCTTTTAAACTAGTAACAAATTGATAACTATCTCGCACTATAAGAAAAACTGGCTTTCACTACGCTTTTAAAGCGTGCCAAAAAGTAGAGATACAACCACACTTTTAGAAACGTTCCGATTGAATTGGTTTTGGCTACGCTTCGAAAGCGTGCCAATAGGAGACATATCCACGCTTTTGAAAGGAGAAAATAAGAAAGTATAAAAAGAGTTGATTTTTTATTGATTTACATGCTATAATTATAACTAAGAAAATTACAATCCTATAATAAAACTAATAATTTAATTTACATAAAGCAAATGTAATGCTAATAAGCCATAACAACCTCTTTGTTTCAAGCTAAAATATGGAGAAAAATGCTTATTCCATTTTTGATAAATTTATGGAGAAACCATCAATTGAGTGTTGATTACCTCATCAGTTTTGCAAATTACAAAAAAGCAACACCAATCAATAAAAAAATGAGAAATTTTTTGTCCATACATGAGGTCATAGAATTATAAGCCAAACTAACCCATGATGTAGAATTCCATAAATTGATTCATAGAAAATGATCACCAAAGAAGTAGCAAGAAATTCAACAAAAAAGAAAAGAAAAGAAATTCATAATCATAAAGAATCCAACAACAGTCAAAATCGAAAGCAGTGAACTACACTACACAACATCATGTGATTCTTGTTTGCATGCAAAAGAAATTAATCAAGATAAACAACAGAATCAAATAGAAGAATGCAAGATGAGAAATTAAAGCAAAAACTTTACCAAGAAACACAAATAGGATTCATTTTCGGCTCCTCTCAACATAAGAGAACAAGGTGAGTTGAAAATAGCATGAGCCAGCAAATAGCTGAAAAATTGATAAGAGACGTTGAAAAAAAAAGAGTAAAATAATTGACTATTTAACATTGACCTAAAATTAAACAATTGATTCTCATTAAAAGAGATTGCATCAAAAAACAGGTTCAATAACATCAATCTACAGTAGTAATTTGTGCAAGTTCAACCAACACAATCAGTAGAGGATGTTAACCTTCTTTCCAGGAGCTGCTCTATTGCCTGGTGCCTGAGCACTTTCCCCTTTACCAGGTTCTTTCAACTTGTTCTTTTTCTTCTTCTTTTTCCTGAAAATTATATGAAATCATTATCAGGAGAGAAAAAGAAGTACAAAATAGTTGGTATAAATTAAACAAAAGGCACAAAGTGTTCTTTTTCAGTGACCCTTTCAAAAAAAAAAAACAAAGGTTGGTTGGCACAGAAATGTAAGATGTCACTAAATCAGTATATTGTCTAACCTGTCTTGCTGCTGCGGTTCATCTCCATCAGCACTTTCGACTTTCTGTTTTAAGCTTGGAGAATGATTAACACCTGCATTTTTGCCAGCTTCCTTAGCTGTCTTATGTGCTTTATTTCCTATAACTTCAGATTTACCTTTCTCAGCAGCAGGAATTGGAAATCCATCCTCAACTTCACTTTCTGAAACAGGATGGCCAGTCTCACCCCTAATAACTATTAGAAGCTGAGAACTTTTTGTTTTTTTTTTTTTAAACAAAGAAAGCTCAACACAATAAAGTGGAGCAACAGATAAACAGGCATATTAAGCAACCAGAAAAAACCAAACACGAAGGTGATCAATCCCCTGTCATCTCCAGCATAGCCATCAACAACCAAAAGGATCAATACCAGCCCACTCCTTGTAGCTCAGAAACGTTCTACTTTGAATGACTTCAACACCTGCTTCTCTATTATTGAAGATTCTGTCATTGCGTTCCATCCAGATGTTCCAAATCACTCAGCCACCTCTTCTTCTCCTCTTTTCTATTAAGCATGCTAGTCCAACTCTCAAATAGACCTTTAATGGTTCCTATGACTACCCAATCTCTACGAAAGCCCCTCAACCATGTGCACCACACCTGCCAAGTAAACTCACAAAAAAGAAACAGATGATGAACAGATTCCATCTCTTTTTTACACAGGACACAAATATTGTCACTCTGCTGGATGACACCCAATCTATTCAACCTCTCTTTAGTATTCACCCGACCAACTAGAACAAACCATCCAAAAAGCTCTATTCTTGGCGGTACCAACCCTTTCCAAATAACACTTGTGAAATTATAGCTCGTAATCTCTTGTGAAAGAGTCTCCGATTGCAGCACCTGCACCGAAGAGTAAGTAGAAAAAATACCTTTATTATCAAATTTCCAAACAAGATTATCCTGTCTACCAGTTGATAGCTTCACTGGCCTTAACATCTCATGAAGTTGATGAACAAGTTCCAACTCCCATTGAAATAACTCTCTCCGCAACTGAAAATTCCAAATCCACTCTAACCCATCCCAAAACCCACAATCTCCTATCACAAATCCTTGTTGGTTTGAAACAGAGAAAACCCTTGGAAAACTCGCTTTCAAAGGACCACCTTGAATCCAATTGTCTTCCCAAAACATAGTTTTCCTACCATCCCCTACTTCCATCGCCATCCCACTAATAAGTTTATCTTTCACCTGTTGTTCTTTTATATTCAACTGACAGATGTCTTTCCATGGGCCACCCTTTACTGGTACAAGATGATCTGATAGTCGTAAATTAGGATTCAAATTGTTACAGGAACAAACAATCTTCTTCCATAACGGACATTCCTCTTTTGAAAATCGTCACCACCACTTAAACAAAAGCGCTGTGTTCATGAGCATTGCATTCCGAACCCCTAAACCCCCCGCCTTTTTTGGTGCCTGAACCACTTTCCACTTCACCAGAGGTATACCATAGTTTCCATCCTCCTTGCCCCACATAAACCTCCTCTGTAATGCAATCAACTTGTCAGCGACCGCCTTCAGCATCTTGTAAAGGCTAAGGTAATAAATTGGTAAGTTGTTCAACACCAATTTGATGAGAACTAACTTTCCAGCTTTGTTTAGAATCTTCGCTTTCTATAAGCTGAGCTTCTCTTCCACCTTATCAATGATAGGTTTCTAAGTCTTCACCAATCGTGGGTTCGTCCCTAAAGAGATCCCAAGATACCTAACAGGTAAGACAGCTTGATTGCACCCCAGAAGGCGACAGCCCTGCTCCACCCACTCTTGCTCATAATTGACCGAGATCAGACTCGACTTATCAAAATTGATGCTCAGACCCGACATCAGCTCAAAACAGCGCAACAGCCTCTTGTAATTCATAATTATCTCTGTCTCCAGAGGGCAAAACAAAAGTGTATCATCCGCGAATTGAAGATGTGACAGTTCAATATGATCTCTTCCAACCATTAAGGGAGCAATGCGCCCATTGTGTACGGCTTCCCCCAACATCCGATGCAACACATCAACCACAAGAACAAAGAGAAGAGGAGAAAGTGGATCTCCTTGTCTTAGGCCCCTCTCCATTTTGAACGGCTTAGACGGTGACCCATTAACCAGGACAGACATAGTGGCCGAACTGACACACTCCTTCATCCAATTCCTCCATCTTTGTCCAAAGCCCATCTTCTGAAGCACAATATCGACAAAACTCCACCTGACTCTATCATATACTTTCTGAAAATCTAGTTTTATAATTGCTGCCTTCTTTTTACGCGTCTTGAGCCACTGAACCGTCTCACAGGCAATTAGGGCGCCATCATAGATTTTTCTACCCTTCACAAATACACTTTGTGTCTCTCCTACCAAACCCGGCATAACTGTTCTCATTCTTCTCACCAAGACTTTTGAAATCACCTTATACACACATCCCACCATACTAATCGACCTAAAGTCCTTGATCTCTTTGGCAGCCACAAATTTCGGAGCAAGGGTTACCCACGTAACATTCGCATCAGTTGGTAGCTTAGCATTCTGGAAGAACCCCATCACTGCTATTGTAAACTCCTGGCCAATCTCCTCCCAGCATCGTTTGATAAAGTTCATATTGTACCGTCACTACCTGATGCTTTAGAAGATACTGAGAATTTCTAAGCTTCTTCTTTTATCTAAGCTTACTGTTTCTTTTTCTTCAATTTCTAAGCTGGATCTTCTTCATTTTTAGGTATTTCCTCTTCCACTATTTCTTTAATTCTAACTATATAATTAATTAAATGTAATTAGCCAATAGTAATAAAAATGCCACTGTCTTTACTACTTGCAAACAACATGAATGAATATGCGACTAAACAAGAAGGTTCATGCCATAATCAGAATAATTGCTATTACTTTGTATGAGCATCAATTAGAACACTACATAATGATTTAAAAAAAATAAACAAGAAAAAAGCAACATAAGGAAGGGGAAAAGGCAGAAAAGAATCACATACTAGCTTTAACAAAAGTCAATAATAATGCAATCAACTAATCAATACCTCCACTATTTGGGGAAGCCGAAGATCAGTACATTTTCATATCACTGTCATCTGTGTAGTATATCCTCGAAGTTCTCAATGCCCTCCTTGACCCTCACCCACTCCGTTAATTCCCACTCTTACACCCTCGCTCACTCTCTTTGTGACTATTTTAAAACCATGAGTTATCCATGGATGAAAAAAAATGCCCATATCCTCATGTTCCTACATATTCATGTGAACGAATCTCATTAACCAAGCAGATCAAATCGCACAGTAAATGACAAACATAATGTTCAACATACAGTCAAGAAAATTTAACCATCAGAAAATCAGTCCAAAAGAGAATTCATACTACCACAGACTCAACCATTGCAGCAGTATCCTCATTAGATAGAAATCCAGATACAACTTTTTTCGACATATGTTTAACTAGCATTCGGGTGGAAAAAGATTAGCAGTTAAAGGAGCCGCATCCAAAGCAATAAAATTGTGTTGCGGAAATGAATAGACTCTTGTGGTAAATTTAGTGGTATTCAATCAATTAGGTAACTCTTAGAAAGTGCTACGCATGCTTCATACTATATAGAAGTATGGGAATTTTGCCTCGTTTTTATATCACCATTTTTTTATGATTCTGCTAGTCCTTATGCTCTAACTAGTCTTAATATTCTAGCAGCAAATTGCAGGTTAAGAAATAACTAAAAAAGAACGGAGTACCCACTTCAAGTGGTTTTAGCGGAGAAGAAAAAAGTGATAGCTACTCATGAGCAAGAAGTATCCATCCTTTTTTTCTTATATATTTAATAAAAAGTAAAGAAGCAACAAAGTGGAACTAATAAAGGCAGGAATGGCTAGGCCCAAAATGAATGATGAGCTAACACGTTAAAACCTTCCCACTAATCTATATGAGGAGTGCGCCTTTTCTATAACAAGTTCTCCATAAGTAGATTTGTTCATTATAAATCCTTCTTTTTGTAGTTAGTTTCGGGATGAAAACCTATTACCAGACAGAAAAGGGGTTTCTTTTCTATCTATTATCATTCATTTCCCATAATCAGCAACAACATTTCAGAAAATCAGCAACTCAGAATAAGCAAACATAAAAAAATCATTATTATTAACTCAGCAACTCAAATTAAACCCAGCAACTCATAATTAAACGTAACTTAGAAACTCACAATTAAACCTAACTTAGCAACTCACAATTAAACAAGCAAAAATAATTTGAAGAGATAGAGAGCTTACTGGCGCGAGGAAGGAAGGGTAGTGACAGTGATGGAGGAATGTGCAGTGACAACGATAGAGGAAAGGAATTGAGCTTGGACGAAGAGAGCGAGAGAGAGCTCGAAGCAGGGCCATTGAACTCAAAAATACTACGCTCGACCTTCGTGACGGTGACGGAGGAATGGGAACTGCCAGCGAAGACATAGAGAGAGAGAGAGAGAGAGAGAGAGAGCGCTCGGATGAGTGGAGAGGAGAGCTTCCTACGATGGCGACGAAAGCAGGAACGAATCGAAGAGGGCCGAACCACTGAGCAGAGCTTCCACACGCGACGACAGGAGGAACGAATCAAGGAGAGCCGAACCACCGAACAGAGCTTCCACGCACGATGCGGCACCCACTGTCTGTCCTTGGAGGAAAAGAGTTCGACGATGACCGAAGAGGGATGGTGGCTACTGCGGCTGCGTTTAGGGAAGTTTGGCACTAGGGTACTCCAATTTGAATTTTCAGAGAAAAAAGATAGGGGTGGAGTGCCTTCATACGATTAAATGCTTATAGGTGCGATTTCAAATTTTGAAATAAAATGCTTTTTTTTGTTTATTTAGTTACTATTTTTTTTTCCAAATTTTCATTTTGATTTTTTTTAAATAATTTAAATTTTAAAAAATCTTTTATAAGGTAAATATTATTTTTTTAATAAATACAAAAATATTTATGTAAATATGAATGATCTTATATTAAAATAAATAAATTAAAATAATTTGTATTATTCTTTTAATTTAAGAATATTTTTATGTATTAAAATTTATATTTCCATAACAAAAATCTTAAAAATCAGTTCAATTTAATTAAATATACATTATTGGATACTTTGTATATAATAAAATTTATTTAAAGTATAATTTATAGAACAATATATATCATATAAACAAATAGGAAACAAATATTCGGCATTCGAATCTCATCTCATGTATGTAATAATTTATTAACTAGTGACAAACTGTTAAATAGAACTCCAATCCGTAATAAATTACTTCTTAACTTGTCGAATTAAAAAATACCGTAAAAAAACCAAAAATGGTAAGGGTATATATATATGTATATATATGAGATATGCACTTTCGCTAATAAAAAATGAATTTGTATATATAATGAATGGACGACTGCTTTAAAAGGTTTTATGATTTTTTTAGTTTAATTTTATTCATCCATGTAAAATATTTAATAGCTCAAGGACTAATGCGAGTTACAATTACAAATTTTAGGTCCAATTTGAGTTCATTAAAATTTTGAGGGTCAAATTGAATGCGACCTCAAATTTCAGGGTTGGTCAGATTTCAAGTCGGTTCTCAAAAAAATGTACTAGCTTAATTTTTTTTTAAGAAAAAAAAGAGGCATCCTTTTGGCCCGGGAGTCGTTCAACTTAATTTGTTATTTTTTCTGGTTAATCGAGTTAAGTCGTTTAGATTTGCATTTTTATGAGATTGATTTTAGAGTAAAATACCCATCTATTTAAGTCAAATAAATGAGCTAGTCCAATGGATTTGACTCAGTTTGAGGATCCTAATTAATTCAAGAGCTAACTCGGATTAATCTTTTATTGAATGAATTCTAAAATGATTCTAATTAATAATAAAACTTGTACGATCATATGCAAATAAATCCTCATATATAATAATTTATTTATCTTATATATTATATATTTTTCTAGTATATTTTGTGATTGAAAATTATCAATATTATGCTCCTATTTCCTAAAAATATTGAATTTTTAAACTTGTCTTTAAATTATATTAATTTTAAACTTCAATTCAAATTAATAGCAAACTTTTCATTAAAATTCACAAGTTTGTGTTTAATTGGGAAAAAATCTTTTTTAAGGAAAAACTTTTTATTTGAGTTGTTTGTGAAAACTTTGAGAATTGACATCTTGCTAGAACATTGTAAGTTATTAGTTATTAAAAATTAGCTAGCTAATTATTAGTCACAACTTTAGGACTTTAATTATTCTTTCATTTAAAATTGCTTTAGATTAGTAACAAAATTGTGACAAATTATATTAGCGTGCTTGGCAAATTTGTTTCAAATTTTTCATGAATTTTCCATGGATTTATATAGAGGTTAGTGATTCGTAGCAACATGAAATAAGTACAAAATAAGCACTAATGCTTTTCTGACAAATTAGTAGCAACATGAAATAAGCAAAAAAAAAGTCTATCAGTTGTTAAACGGTCGCTAATTCCTCACTAAATAAGCTTTTGATTAGTGACTCAATTACGACTAGTTACTTCTAAAATTTTCTCGATCAGCTTTGGGTTTATTATAACTCTGCGACGGATTTCCAACGAAATTAGCGAGTAATTTGCTACAAAATAGGTAGGATATAGCTCTTGCTTTCCGACAAGATTGCAGTTGCCAAGTCACTCTCTAAATAAAAATTGCGACAACTTAGCGACAAATGTATTTCACCCGCTAATCAGCGACTTGAAATCAGCGAACGAAGTGTTTCAGTTGTTAAACAGTCCCAAATTTCTCGCAACTTAGGTCCTAGGCGCTCAATATTCTATTTCCACTTTAGCGACTAATTAGCAAGGAACACTTCCCTAATTGAATGATTTATCCGTTGCGATGAGTTAGCGACAACTATTTCCTGTTGCTACCCTAATTTTGAATTTTTATAATATTATGCGACAAATTAGTGAGAAACTAGTTGTTCGCTAAAAAATAAAAATTTTGGTGACAAATTAGCTTGGAAATTGTCCATCGCAAATGCATTTCAAGTCTTTGTGACGGATTAGCTAGTAACATTGTTCCTTACTAATTAGCCTTTTTACACAAAGTTTATTTAACGACGAACTAGTCTGCAAATTATTTCTCGCTAATTGTAAATCAAACACTTGCGACGGAATAGTGACAATAATATTCCTCGCTACTTTATTTTTATTCAATTGAACACCTAAGTGACTGATTTGGTAGAATATTGTCACTTGCTAATTAATTTGTGACAAATTAGCGAGAAAATTTTCTTCGCTCTTTTTTTAGCTACAAAAGTTAATTTACGAGAAACAAACTTCCTTGTGAATCTCATGCTAATCAGTCGTTTTTCTCAAGTTTGGATATTTTGCGACCGCTGATTAATTTTGTCGCTAGTGTGTCACTAATTCTCTGCAAGTTAGTGACGGATTAGTGACAAAAAATATTTTTCGCAAAAATTCATCACTAATTTGTCAAATTCTTGTACTATTTGGGACTCAAAATAAAGTTGCCGATGCCTTAAGCCGACAACACACTCTCCTTTACACTCTACAAATTAATGTTGTTGGATTTGAGGTTGTAAAGGAGTTATATGAGGAAGATCAAGATTTTGGAGAAATATGGATGTGCTACTTGCAACAATCCTATCAACAATTCTTTATTCAAGAAGGTTATCTTTTCAAGGACAACCAGTTATGCATTTTCCATTGTTCATTACACCAATCAATTATTTGGGAGACCCAAAATGGAGGATTAGCTGGACACTTTAATTTGGAAGGAACAAAATATTAGCTCTCATAAAGGAGAAATTTTATTGGCTAAAACTTGAGTTGGATGTCATTCGACATATTCAGAGTTGCCACATTTGTCACATTGCTAAAAGTGGGAATCAAAACATTGATTTGTACATGTCGTTGCCTGTTCTGAAAGTCCCATGGGAAGATGTTAGTATGGACTTCGTCTTGGGATTACCTAGGACACAAGAGGCAAAAGGATTCTGTTATGGTAGTTGTTGACAGGTTCTCAAAAATGGCTCATTTTGTACCTTGTCATCAAACAGATGATGCTTTTGACATATTAGATTTGTACTTTAAGAAGATTGTCTGATTGCATGGTATTCTTCAGACAATCACTTGATTGAGACGTGAAGTTCATGAGTCACTTTTAGATCGAGACGTAAAGTTCATTAGTTTAGATCTGCTAGTTATCTGCAAATGGATGGTCAAATAGAAGTGGTCAACAAAAGTTTGGGGAATTTGGTACAAAGTTTTGTGGGTAAATACCGTTGCCAGTGGGATCTAGTGTTTCCATAAGCCAAGTTCTCCTACAACAATTTTGTTAGTCAGACAATAAGGAGATGTGCGTTCGAAGTGGTATATGGCAAGCGAGCCTTAAGTCCTCTAAACCTTCTACCATTAACAACTCCTCGAGAGTATAGTGTAAAAGCTGATGACTGTGCTGAACAAATCAAGAAGCTCCACAAGGAGGTACGACAGAAGATACTACATCAAATTGCTCGATATGAGGCCCAAGCCAACAAACATAGGAGACCAACTATTTTCAATGTAGGAGATAAGGTATGGATTCATCTAAATAAGGAATGATTTTCTCAGTCCCGTAGGAAATTATCTCCTTAGGCAGATGGGCCGTTCAGAGTCTTGGAGTGCATTAACGATAATGCCTACAAGATTGAGCTTCTAGGAGACAATGGAGTATCTTCCACCTTTAACGTTGCTGAACTATCACCTTACTATGAAGAAGATACGGAACCAATAGAAGATAAGACCAAGCTTCTTCCAACCCAAGGAGAATGATGTAGGAGCATTTATTTGTCATTAGAATCATTACAAATAGTAGTAAAGCTTAGTTATATTATTATAGTATGTATAGGAATTAGTCTCATGTTGCCTAACACTCAAAGGTTCCCCTCCCCTTACTACTATAAATAAGTCAATGTATTTCCTTTGTTAATACGACTTGAGAAATAAACACTTCTTATATTATAAGCTTTGCGCTTATCTCCTCTAGGTTCTTTTAAGAGTAAGAGGGTATATCCTTGGCTTAGCCAACCAAGGTGGGCTTTTGGCTATCTTCGCCATAGTAGGTTGTTAACCTCGCTAAGATTGGTGACCATATCGATTAATTTTTTTCAATTTTTTTTGTAGTGGTGACTAGTCGCTGTCATTAAAAATGCACATTTTTAAATTTATTTTTGGCAGTTTTTAACCGCCACTAGATCCAGTTAAAAATGACACAAAAGGTTGAATTTTGCAGCCCGAATTGTCGTTGTTTTTTTAGTATTCTAGGTATATTTTTTGTGGTTTTGAATTTTTTTAATATTACAAATCTTATTATTTTTCATCTAAAAATCTAAATTAATGGCAAAAACTCATGAAAAATATACTATGAAATAAAATTTATATTTATAAAAATATCAATAAAGTATATCTCTTGTTAAAAATTGCGTAGTCAACTTTAAAAAAAATGTATACTTCAAATAAAATAACATCCAATACTAATATCTATTTTTCGCTCTGTCCCTTCAAAGGATTCATTCCTGCAGCAATGTCTGATGGTACCTCCCCTTCATGCCGTTGAATTAAATATCTCAGAGCACTCTCCATTATCTGCCAATTTATCTCCGTTATTGCTATTTTATTCTCCATTGTCTTCCTTTTCAATTTCTTGGCCACCACCTCAACCTATAGTTCAAGTAGCACCCTTTGGGTCTTTTCTATTTGAACTCCATTGCCTGGCTGATACGAATTCGGACTGAAGAGTTGACTAGAAGTCAGTCTGAAACCCACGCCACACACTCTACACAAGTGCTCTTTGCCGAGAGCCTGAGTAAGCGAATTATTTTGAGACAATGCTTTAGAGAACTCATCATGTTACTCAATCTCCACAATTCTTTCCTACAGACATAAATAAGCAAAAATAAGCAATTACGAGTTAGAGCATAATTGAATAGACTTTCAACATAATTTTATAATTAAAACTAACAGGAAACAACATAAAGAATCTCAAAGTAGTACTTACACCAATGGCCCTAGCTTTTACATGGATATAGGAGCCATCACTTTTTTTTTGTGAACTAAGTTCCATAACTCTCATCTACTAATTTTTCTCTCTTTGTAGTTCCGATTGTAACAATATAGTTTATACCATCACAATATTCCACTCAATTAAATAAAATCTAGATAAAGAGATAATCTAAAAAGTGAATTCAAACGTAAATTATCTTTTCTTCTTTTTGTCTCACCAAGCTTTTTGAATTGCAAGTGTGAGTATATACTTGTTTCGATCGATTCACAGCATTTTTTCTGCACTTCTCCTATTATGTCATCAGAGATAAGAGTGATAAGACACCAATTTTGTATAACTCAATTCAACATAAATAGTATCATTGTGTTACAAATTCAAAATAGATTACCTGTGTGTCAGGTTTATTGCAATATGCAATGAACCATTTCCAATACTCTTTATCAACTCCCGGCAGGCATTCCTCAATATTTTGTTCAAGTGTTTTTGTTGAGTCATAGTACTCATGATACAACATGCTCCTTGTATCCCTCCAGGACTTTCCTATGCTTTTCAAAATTGTACTCTTGATTCTTTTTCTGCTATCTTCATCAAAGTGAAAATTTTTTTGCATCAATAAGTTCAAATTGTTAGTAATTGTTAAATGAAGCAAATCTAATTCAACAACACTATAAACTTTTACCTTTATACAATTGTTATAAACCTTGTCTTTAGTGCTAATCTTTCTCTAAATTTCCTCACATATAGGAAATTTACCATAGTTAGCACCTAGCAAACCAAGAACGCTACTCAATAGACTAGCTTCATCTCTAATTGGTTACAGTTCGCTGTTGAACTTGAGTATGATCTTTCAACCGCTAGGTCATTCCATAGCTGTTTAACTGTTGTGCCCAAGATGCAAGAAAAATAAAAAAATAGAGTCTAAATCATTTTAAATATAAAAAAATCAAGATTTATTACCAATGATATTAACATTCCAAAATTCTGTAGTCTTGCGTCCTTTGCAGTTTTGAGCTCTAGATGCAGCAAAGAGGTTGTCAATGTGTTGGTCAAAAGAATCTATCTCATTTGCCTTTGGATCCAAGTCTTCATCTTCTAGCTCCAAGTTATGTGCACTATTTATGCAGGTATGTGGAACAGGCCTTAGTTTGCTACAGGGTGGACGGGATAAGCGTAAAGATGTAGCTGCGAGAACACCATCACTACTGGGGTAGGGAATTAGAGAGTCATCGTGGTGGGAGGATGAAATCGCAGGCACTCCTGTTTGAGGGTGTTGACATGTTTCTAATTTTGATGTTTTTGTGAAATGACCTATCTTAGGCATCTTAAATTTCTAAGTATCAAGATGCAACAACAACATCACTTTCTTTCCAATAATAACACTATCAATGGCAACAGATTCAGACAACATTAATAAAAAGAATAATGTTTCAAGTTAATCACAACACATACATCAGATTTGCATCAATGCACCAAGTTGAGTAGAAAACATCCATTATATTTAATATCATTTTGTCACTTTATTTCTAACATTACAAACTTAAGGGTTGGTTATTCAAATTTAAGCACCTTTATATATATTGGATAAGGTTTTTTGAAGTATTTTCTCTATATTTTATCAAGACGCCACCATATAGGGAAAAAAGTATAACCATTATTCATTTGCTGTCTTAAAAACTGAATATAAAATTATCAAGTTATTTGGCAAAATCACTATACAAAAATAATTTTATAGATACAAGTGGAATAATAGGCAAGTAAGTTATTTTTTATCATTAATTATGTTAGACTTTCTTCAATTCTACTTAATACGCATAACACAATAATACACAAAGCAAATACCCAATAATAAACAAAGCAACGTAATTCATAAGATCGAGAATTCATAACAAGTAGCAAATTTTAGAAATCAAGTAGGCCGTGTTAATAAGTTCACGTTTTTTTAAAGAGTAAAATATTGCTTTTTGTCCTGAACATTTGGGATAGGTCCTAAAGTTGTTTTTAACGTTTAAATCATCCTATTTAAGTCCCTAACGTTTTAAAATCGTCTCAATGTTATTCTGTCATTAGTGATCTATTAACAGAATTGACGGTAGGACAAAATTGAGACAATTTTTAAAATGTTAGGGACTTAAATAGGATCAAACGTTGAGGACAAAAATAATACATTACTCTTAGAAGAATTATCATATCAAGTAAAATGAAAGTAAGTTTTAATGCAATGAATTGTATTACAAATTCAAAATTTTTTGCTCATCATAAAATACTTGCATTGTAGAATAACTAGTAGATAAATTTTCAAAAAAAAAAAAAAGAAAAAAAAATATGTATGATACATATATAATCAAGTATAAATAATTATACATTTTTGTCTCTATTTTATAGAACTTCTTTAATGTTTAATTTAAATAAAGTTTATTTTTAACTTTGAAATAAATTTTAATTTCTTCCTTCAATAATATCAATTTTTTATGGTACGTAGTTATTCAATTATTTTCTAATCACATCTAAGTTAAATTATTCTTAATCACATTACTTTCATTCTAAGTATTTTTTTATTTTACTCTAAAAGATTTTTACTCGTCATAGAATACTTGTAGAATAACTAGTACATAAACTTGCAGAAAAGAAAAAGAAAGAGCATGGTACATATTCAATAAAATAAAAATTATAAATTTTGTCTCTAATGTACCGAAAATCTTTAATGATTATTTTAGTTAAACTTTATTTTTAATTTTGAAATAAATTTTAATTTTATCCTTCAATAATATCAATTTTTTACGGTAGATAATTATTCAATTATTTTTTAATTGCATCTAAGTAAATTACTCTTAATCACATTAATTTTATTCTAAAAAAATTATTCTTTTATTTTATTTTTAATCCCATTACTTTCATTCTAAATAAATTTATTTTTGATTAAGAGCAAAATAAACAATAAATTAAATAATTATCTATCGTAAAAAACTGAAATTATAGAAGAAAAAAATTAAAATTTATTTAAAAGTTAAAAACAAAGTTTAATTAAATTAAACATTAATAAAATTTGGTATATTGGAGAAAAAAAACGTAAAATTTATACTTTATTATATATGGACCATGCTCTTTTTTTTCTTTCCCAAAAATTTATCTATACTAGCCATTCTACAAGCATGAGTTAAAATATTGAATTCATAATAGAATTCATTCTATTAAAATTTATTATCATTTTATTTGATGTGGTAATTCTTCTAAGAGTAATGTATCGTTTTCGTCCCCAAAGTTATCATCCTATTTAAGTCTATAACGTTTCAAAATCATCTCAATTTTGTCCCACTGTCAATTTTGTTAACAGGTCACTAATAACAGGACAACATTGAGACGATTTTGAAACAATAGAATTTAAATAGGATGATTAAAACGTCAAAGACAACTTTGAGACTTATCCCAAACGTTAGGGACAAAGGCAATACTTTACTCTTTTTTGAATGATCAATTGAGAAATTGAGACCTACAACATATAATCAAGGTCACGGTCAAAAGATAGCATGCGGCTAAACCTTTAGCAGCGGTTAATAGTAACCGCTGCTAAATGGTATTTTACAGCGGCATAGTTTTGCGACTGTTCTATCCGCTACGAAATCGTAAATAAGACTTCTTGGAGATGACCGCGGTTGTTAAAGGCTGCAAAATGCCATCCGTTGACAAATTCTGCTAAGATATAGCGGCGGATTAAAAACCGCTGCCAAATGTAGAGTTACACTTTTTTTTAAAAAAAATCCGAATTTATAATAATATATGCCAATTCTTTTATTCTTTATACGTTCTTCCACTCAGTTGCTTTAATTTATTAAAACAACCAACAGCCAATCAAACTAAAACACACGAAACAGAACAAAAATATATATGCAAAAGTGAATGGTTATAATAGTAATTTGAATTCAGTAGACAGTATAACTGTAAACTACAAATAAAGTCACCAAAAAAATACTACAAATAAATATCTCAAAATTCATTAAGACAGTGAACAATTAAAAAGTATTCAGATTCCAACATTGAACTACCAGATCATTAGTGCCCGCACATCATCTTGCATGGGATGAGGTCGGTGCACTTCTCAAAGAATCCAGATCTGCAGCTATTTTAGGTGGCAAATTATCTCCTTGTTGCTGGATTATATATCTTAACAAATTTTCCATTGTCTTCATTTTTGCCTTCTCCTCTGCTGCCTCTGCCTCTATTCTCTGTCTCTTTTTTCTTTCCTCTACTGCTGCTGCCTTGAGTTCTGCTGCCTCCACCTAAGTTTTACAATCTCCATCTAATACTCCTCAATTTGCACACTGTAGTCAAACTGCTGTGGAATGTTACGAAAATACTGAGAAAGACATGGACTGAAACCGAGTCCACGAACTCTTCTTGGGTGCTCCTTTCCAAGCACTTATGCAAGGGAATCATTCTGTGAAAATTCCTTGCTGGAGGGGTCTTGGCTCTCAATATGTTCAATTGCTTCCTGCAGACATGTGAGATCCGGATTTACACTAATTTAAATTCAATGGTATTAATTGCAAAAAGAAATTTGAAAAAGTAAAGAACATGATTTACCCCAACAACACGCGCATCTTCATTCATATACGAACCATTCTTTTTTTATGACTCATGGCCCATATCTCTCCTCTACCAATAGGCCTTCTATGTCGTTGCTCCTATAACAATCATCAAGACACAATCATATAGCAGAAACCACTATATTACCAAAAACAAGTAAAAATTATGGAATTGAATTTAAATTAATTACTTCTTCGTGTCTCTTTCTTGCCATTGTTTCAGAACCTCTGGTATGTGTGTACAGTTGCTTTGAACAATTAATGGCATTTTTTCTACACTTCTCCTATGAACAACACGACAAACATAAATGTTATCGGGATAAATTACTACATTGTTAATGGTCTATAAGTCAGCCATGTACAACTTCAGGAAACACAAAAAAGGATTAGGTGAAAAACTTTTGGGTAGTAGTTTTTCCACTATCACAATAAATTCAGCATATTTAATAGTAATTTATGACAATTTAAAATCAAATACAATGAAATACCAACTCAATATTTGTTACCTGTGTGTCCTCCTTCAACCGATATTCAATAAAACTTTTCTAGTGATTTGCATATATTCCTGTTGGCTTACGCTTGAGGTTTTCCTCAAAAGTCAGTTCTTTGTCATAAACCTTATAGAACAAATGATTTCTTGCATTCCTCTAAGATCTTCCTATTCTTTGTACAATTTCCCGTTTTATTCTCCCTCTTCCATCGTCCTCATAGTGAAAGACTCGCTACAAGTAGTTCAGAGCATAAGATAACACAATAAAGATGATAAAGATCTTGACATCAGTACTTTCACACCGTCATTGTAACCATTAACTTTAACTCCACATCCATTCTACATCACAGAATGCCGGGTAATGACATAGATGTTTATTTGGAGCTCTTGGTGGATGAGTTGAATCAACTCTAGGATGGCGTTGAAACTTATGATGCAAATAAAGGGACCACTTTCAAGATGTGTGCGGCGCTAATGTGGACTATTAGCAATTTTTCAGGGTTGGAAAATTTATCTGGGTGGAATACGTACAGTGGGTTAGCATGTCCCACGTGTAACGTGGACGCTAAGGCTCAGCGACTAACATTCAGTCGAAAATGGTGTTACATGGGCCATCTCTGCTTCTTGACTCACGGCCATAAATATAGACTAGACCGGAGTAGATTTGACGGACAAGCTGAAAGCAGTGATCCATTGAAGAAGTATTCTGGGACAGATGTCTTAAGGCAGCAGTGTAACATGCAAGTATCATTTAGGAAGAACTCAACTTTGACTGCCAAAAGAAGACGCATTGGTAACAATGCAGATCAAGATGACTCGTATTGGAAAAAGAGGAGTGTGTTCTTTGAACTCCCGTACTAGAAGGATCACATGTTGCGTCATAACCTTGACGTGATGCATATAGAGAAAAATATTTGTGACAATATGGTCTTCACTATCTTAAACGATAGCGTCAAATAAAAAAACAATCTTAAAGCTCGCAAAGATTTACAAAGCATGGGCATAAGGCCTGAATTATGGCCGGACGAAGGTGGTAAATATCGTTCAGCAATCTTCACAATGTCGAATCCACAGAAGGATATATTCCTGAAGACTCTACAAAACGTGTTCTTCCCAGATGGTTACTCGAGCAATATTGCTCATTGTGTTGACATTCGACAGCGCAAGTTGTATGGGTTGAAAAGTCACGACTACCATATTCTAATGGAACAATTACTTCAGATTTTGGTGAAGAATGCATTGCCGAGTCTGGTGTCGACTGTGATTGCGAATCTGTCTTCATTTTTTCGAGAACTCTGTGGGAAAGATGTAAACCCTATTCAGCTTGGTGGCCTTCAGAATCATGTTGTGCAAACTCTATGTCAGATGGAAATGATTTTTCCTCCATCCTTCTTTACTGTCATGGTTCACCTTACGGTGCATCTCGTTGATGAACGAAAACTTGGTGGCCCGGTACATTATCAGTGGATGTATCCAATAGAAAGGTTAGCTTGCTACTAAACGCCTTTAATACATTTATTTTGTCTCATTACGTATATACTAAGCGTTATGTCATATTTATATAAAAGGTACTTAGGACAATTGAAGCAATACGTGCGTAACAAGGCACAAGCAGAAGGCTCAATTGCGGAGGACTATTTATCCGAGGAGATTTTGACATTCTGCTCTAGATATTTGGATAATATTGAGACTAGAATCAACCGACCAGCCCGAGTTGATGGTCAACCTGTTGATACTAAAAACAATACAGGAAAAACTATGTTTCCAGAAATTGGAAAAGCTCCAGGGGCTGTTTCACATTTTGGACTGACCCCGATGGAAAGAGATCAGGCACATCGCTATGTGCTAGTCAATTGCGAGGCCGTCGTTCTACTTATTGAGTAAGTATGCACATGTAATCATTAAGCAAGATTATAACCTATTTAAAACCTTCAGTCGTTGGACTAATTTCTTGTTATCTCGTAAAGTACATTAAAGGTAGAAACGAAGCGAAAATTACGGCATCAAACAAGGTCGCAATCTAAGATAGACTGTGTTATGCATGCAGAATTTTCTCGCTGGTTCAAGCATGAGATTCATAGAAATTTAACCTCAACAACTTATTTGTGCCATAGAATTATAAATTACGAATTCCAATGTTTTATACGAACAAACTCTAATTTATGGTGCCAGGTTCCAATAGACAGTACTATACATTCGAAAGAAATGAAGTTACTGGCATGTGGTCCCATGCTTCAAGCAAGACGTTTTGGGGCGTACAACATCAATGGGTACAAATTTAGAACTATCACAAAGGAAGACGGGCTAAAAACCCAAAATAGTAGAGTTTATGTCTCATCCAATACAAGAAGTTATGCAAGCATGCGTGACAATAAAGTGGCTGTTGGTAGTGTTCCATATTATGGAAAAATTGTGGACATAATCGAATTAAACTACGACTGCCATTTCACAGTGGTTTTGTTCAGATGTATTTGGGCTTATACAACTACGAGTAAAGGCATCAAACAAGACCATCTAGGCCTTACCAGCGTTAATTTCACTCGTCCAATTCACACCAGTAATCGAAAAGAGGATGAACCGTACATATTGGCATCAGAAGCTCATCTCGTGTACTATGTACGTGATGAAGTAGATCAAGAATGGAGTGTAGTGGTTCATGTAAAACCACGAGACTTGTATGACATGGGTGGAGAGAATGAAGAATTTGAAGCTACTTTTTCTCCACAGCTCGGGTTGAATATGTCAGCAGCAGGTGACATTAGTGATTTACAGTTGACAAGGGATGGTGATATAGAAGACTCAATAGAAGATGTTTCTGATAACATCGATGATGTGGCATAGTGAAAATATGGAAAGCATGTACATCATTTATAAAGTATCTGTGTGTGTTTAATAAGTTTAATAGTGTTTATGATGTACGCAGTTTGCTGGTTACATTACTATCTGTATTTTCATATTTGAATTAAGTTTTCATTTCTTGTTAATTTTCATGAATACCACCAGTTCCTCATTTCTTCCAACGATTTTGCTACCAAAAGTTAGTTTTTAAGGCTTTGTTGTTGTCATCATCATTGTTGTTGTTCTTAATCTCCAATAAAGAAAATTGTGATATCGAATAAATTGCGTTGAATTACAATATTGTTATCGTTGACCAATATAGTTAACATAAAATGGTGTTATAACATGAAAAATGAAAATGGAGGATTTCTCATCATGCTGTGCAGGCACATCATTCGCTAACGAAATGGCTATGACCTCTCCATTCTCTTCATTGGAACATGCAATTACGGTTGTCAGAAACATATGGTCCCGTAAGTTGAATGTTAGGTCTTGGTTGGAGGCTATATCAGGATGATCTTATTCTAATGAATACTTGAAAATGGCGAACGAAGCTACTGTGCAGGTCTGTTCATTAGCCATACCCTTAAAAACTTGAGTTAAACATTATTTGAGTAATAAGTATTTTAAGTTGATATATGCTTACAACATTTAACCAATGATAGTTGTTACGTTCATGCTAAAATTTGTAGGAACTTCATGAATGGGGATCAATGTATGAGGAGAAATTTGGGTATGTTTTTGTGACATTTGTAGTTGGTAGGACCTCTGAAGACATACTTGCTGAGTTAAAGGTTAGAAATAAATTTCTAGCATAGATAGTGAATCACAGAGACACAATATGCTTTACAAAAAAGACCATCAAATATACATTTTATTATGATGCAGACGTGCTTTAATAACTCGCATGTTGTTAAGTTGGAGATTACTTCAAAAGAGGAATTAAAGTATATAGAACGTGCTATTAGAGAGCTTCTTTCCAAGAAATATGTCCAAACTACCAACGAAGGAGATGGTAATAGTTAATTTTGTATTTGTTAATTTTGAAAGTCATCTTCCCATAATTCCGCAATTTTTTTTCTTAATAACTAGGTAATGACCTGGAAGTTATCATTTTCTTTTAAGTAGATTTATGTTGTTGGTTGCATGTTCGTATATTTAGTGTTAGCTGAATATTCAGGCGAAATAGTTGATGACACTCTAGATGGAGCAGACATTGATTTAGAAGATGATTTAGATGCTATCTCCTCCGGTGGATATGACATCTCCAGGAATGTTGAGATCAATAAGGTTCCAAAAGAAGACAATGAAACTTTAAGCACCCAACATAGAAAAGATGGCGTACATGCTGCAAAAAGGGGTTTCGGTCTGAACAAGTTGCCATGGTTTGGAGATGACTTATCAGATCTGTTATCACGTGACTGCAGTAGATTTTTGACAGAGTATTTCTGGCCAGGTCAATACGATGTTGATGAGAAATTATGACTCAATACTTGTTTGTCTACTTTAGTAATTCTGATTTTTATGCTCTATTGAACTTTGTTTTGACTTTATGAATTCGAACGTTCACTTGATTTTTTTGTTACCATTTATGCTTGAATACAAACTCAAAATGCGCTGATAGTACAAAAGAAAACCTGATTCGTAATTTTTTTTTGTTATTCATTTATAAATATTTTTTAATTAATAAATTATTTTTTATGTAACACAAAATTGAAAATTTATTTAATGCATTAAGTTGTAGTGTTTGAAACATGTTTTTCAGTAAAAAAAAATAGCGAGGACTAGAATAGTTTTAACAAGGCAATGTTTAAACAAAAAAAATTCAAGTTAAAAATAATATCGCAGCGGTTAGTAGAAAACCGCTACGAAACGAGTATCTAAGTATTCACCAACTCGATATTTTGCGGCGGTTAAAGAAAAACCACTGCAAAATGAGATCATATGGTAGCCTCCTCCAAATCCGCCACAAGAACCGTTGTAAAACGAGTATCTAAGTATTCACCTGCTCGACATTTTGCGGCGGTGACAGTAAAACTGCTGCAAAATGAGATCATTTGGTAGCCCCCTCCAAATCCGCCATAAGAACCGATGGCAGACTCTATTTAGCAGCAGTTGGAAAAAATCGCCGCTATCTGCCGGTTTTCTTGTAGTCAGCAGGGCTCCTCCCCTCAACCTATGAGGTTTAGAAACTCATACTGATAGGAAATACAAAGGTAAAATGAAAATATGGTGTAAAAGTGGCTGAAGATGTTAGATGATGTTCGAATAGTATAGATCTAATCCTTTAAATACTAAACTAATGACTAAGGATTACATAAGAAAGGGTAAAATAGTCTTTTAGTGTTAAAATCCACTTCTGGGGCCCACTTAGTGAGTGTTTGGGCTGAGCTTTGATGAGATCCATGTGCTAGGAGGCCTCTAGGGCGTTGAACGCTGGTTAGGGGGTCCTCTTTGGGCGTTTGGACGCTGGTCTCTTCCTTGTGGGCGCTGGACGCCTGGAAGGGGAAGGAGGCTGGCGTTGGACGCCAGTTTTGGGCCTTCTAATTTGAATCAAAGTATGGACTATTAATTGCTAGAAAGCTCTGAAAGTTAGCTTTTCATAGCCTTTGAGAACGCTCCATTTGGACTTCTGTAGCTCTAGAAAATCTCTTCCGAGTGCAAGGAGGTCAGATCCGGACAGCATCTACAGTGCTTTCTCTGTCTCTGAATCAGACTTTTGCTCCAGCTCCTCAATTTCAGCCAGAAAATACATAAAATTGTACAAAAATATACAAACTCATAGTAGAATCCAAAAATATGAATTTAACACTAAAACCTATGAAAACTTAATAAAAACTAAACAAAACATGTTAAAAACTATATGAAAATGATGTCAAAAAACAGATATTTTTAGTTATTAAATTTTTTATTATTAGTCTTTATTTTATTCTTAAATATAAAAATCAAATTATAAAACGAAATATTAAGTATTGATTACAAGAATGGCTAATAATAAAGAATATGATATTATAATTAATATCATTAATAAGTAGAACTGATAAGAATATGATAAGTAGATTGATAAGAGAGTGAAATAAAAAAATAAAACTATTGTTAAATTATATAAATAAAATAAATTATAAAAAAATTTAATTAATTATAACTGAAAATTTTTTGTTACCAAACTTTTTTCTTATCTAAAATTCTTTCACTAATACATCCTGAACATTTAATTTAGTTTATTTTTAACTTGTTAGATGATTATCTGATCTCAGCACGACAAATCTAATCAATTCATCATTTATTATTCTAGCTTTCATTTAAAGAAATAAGTTTAACTCTTTAAGATGTTTATTTTTTTAAACTTTAACCTTTTATTCCAACATTCATATGAGGAATTTTATTTTCTTTTTAACCGTATTTTGAGAGATCATAATTAGGGTAATTTATTCATTTAAAATATTTAAAAAAAAAAGCTTACCAGATTATAACTTTTTAAAATACCAGACACAATTTTTTTATTTATATGTAAACCGCGACATCCTGACGCGGATTAGATTTTGTATGTAAACCGCTACACCCTATCGCGATTTATGTTGATTTGCTGCAAGTATATAAATTGCTACACCCTGTAGCAATTTATGAAGAAATAAGATTCATGAAAAAATCATGGCACACCATAGCGGTTTTTTTGAAGATGACCTCACTATAAAAACCGCTTGAGGTTGTAGCGGATTTCGTTTGAGTACTTTTGAAAGTGAGATATACCACAACTGATATGCTACATCCTGGAGCACGATAGTGCACTCTCCGAACGGCATATGAAAAGTGTGGGTCTCACGCCGCCACCTCTCAATAAATGCACTGACCAGAGGATCATCCAGCCAGAACCAATGCGTGTTGAGATTGTTATCAATATATATGCAAATTAATATATATATATATATATATATATATATATATATATATATTATATATATATATATATAAATATCTTTCGGCAAATAATTTACTTCTATTTAATTTATTTTAATTTTAGTTATAAACTCATTTATTTTTTTATAATTATATAATATCTATTAATATTATTTTTCAATAAATACTTATAGTATATAATAGTATAATAGATATAAACTAATTAATAAATTATTAAAATTCAAAAATAATAGTTATTTTAATATAAAAAAATAAAAATATTTATGATAGAGTAAAATTAACAAAATACTTACTGTTCCTGTTTCATATTGTTTTAGAATAGCTAGATATTTTTAAAATGTTAGTGAAAATATGTATTTTAAATTTTAGTTTTAAATTTTTGACTATATTTTATTTTTTATTTACATAGGACCGGGTCAATCGGTTCAACCAGTGACCCACCGGTTGAACCAATGACCCAGTGACCCAGTGACCTAACCGATTCGATCACCGGTTCAGTTCTGACAACTATGCTGTTTTCTAATTACTATATCCTGAATACTACATAAATATAAAAATAAAAAAACTTACCTCTTCATTGATGCCGTTGGCAACATGAACAACGCGTTGGTCGGTACAAGCGCCCTTCATCCGCCATGATTCCACTCGAAGAGATTACTCCAACAAACTCAAACTAAACCCAACCTTTTCTCTCTACCTTCTCACTACTTTCTCTCTCTATCTCACTTTCAAAAGTACTCAAATAAAATCCGCTACAACCTCAAGCAGTTTTTATAATGAGGCCATCTTCGAATAAACCACTATAGGGTGCCACGATTTCTTCATGAACGTCATTCCTTCATAAACCGCTATAGGGTGTAGCGGTTTATGTACTTGCAGCAAATCAACATAAACCGCGATAGAGTGTAGCGGCAGTTTACGTGCAAAGTCTAATCCGCGTTAGAGTGTCGCGGTTTACATATAAATAGAAAAGTTACAATTGCGTCTGGTGTTTTGAAAAGTTATAATCTGGTAAACTTTTTCTCCAAATATTTTAAATGAGTAAATTGCCCTCATAATTATTTATACAAAATGAAATTTTACTTTTTATATACAATCTCAATGTATATGTGACGTATTTATTAAGAATTAAATCAATATTTTTAGTTCAAGACTTAAATTCAAAATCTTTTATCTAGGTTATAAATAATTTATTATTTTAATTAATTTTATTTTATTATTTTTATACGAATTTAATAAATAAAAAAGTAAATCAATACACACATTTAGATATGCCAAATAAAGCAAACAAAAGAGGGACAAAATTATGGATAAGACATGAAAGGAATGTCAAACAGCGTGTTTGGATTAGAGGCAGCTCATGCAATTGAAGATAACGTTTAGATGCCTCATAACTGCTTTATTCTTATTTAGATGTTTTTTGAAGGTTGCCAAAAGCCAAATCCATCTTCTTAACTATTCAAAAATTTCCAATCATAGAAGCAGGTAGAACCGGAGAAGCCCCTTGGAAACGACGCTCCTAATGCCTGCCACGTGCGTGCTTTAGTAACAATTTGATTTTCTCATGTAAATTGGTAAGCTCGTGATTCACTGAGAGAGTGAGAGTCCAAAGTCTTGGCTTGTTATGGAGTGTATGTGATCATTACCTGTATGTACCATTTAGCGATCCTCCTGTACCATTTATCAAAACCTCTCAAGTGCTAAGATTTGGAGGCCCCACAAGATAAGGTCAATGGCTTCCACATTATTAAATGTAACAACATTCTATTTTATGCAGTATAAAAGGAGCTTCTATGCCAGGCCAATGAGAACAAAGCTGAAGAATCAGTTAAGGGTTTGCTTGCTCACTCTCCCTCAAGGGCTTCTCATTGCCAGCACCAACCTCTTCATTTTTTTTTTTTTTCATTGGGTGCAAGTATGGTAAGAAGCCCTTGATGAGGAGTGAATAAACTATCCCTTAGCTTACAAAGCTTTCCATCATTATTATTCACACCATCAAAGCTTTAATCCCGTGTAGCATTCATTACTCTCTCTCCCTCAAGGGCTTCCAAATTGCTTCCCATGAAACAAGTTTGAGGCCTTTTTGGGAGGGAGTATAGTGTTTGTTACTTCTTAGTTTATTTAGAAGGATAAATTCAATGTGTATGGAACTTGATAGGATTTGTTCAACGTGTCTTAAGTTGCTCAAATTCCTTTAGTTCCTAGCTGATTTATTGCTCAAGCACTTTCTCCTTTATATATCTAGGTTAGGTTGTTACCTGCTTTTTAAGCATTTTTAATTATTAAAGAACTTGATAAGTCATCTTATATATCAAGTTAAAAAAGGAGGACATATATATATGGCAATAGAAAATGAAATGATATTTGAAGAGTGCGCTATAGTGGTCAACGGAAGTGGTCTGGAACTTGTACTTTATTTTTGCTATTAAAAAAAAAGGAAATGAATTATTTTATATTAGAAAAAATTCTAAGAATCAACAGCACAGTTTTAGTATAAAAAAATGAAAATTACTATTAGAGTAAATACAAAATAAATAAAAAAATATTGTTCAGTTAACATTTTTAAAAAATAAATAAAGTGTTAGTTAAAATTTTTTCCTGGAACTCTGGAAGTGAGAATCCTAATTGAATTTTTCTTTTTATTATTTGTATGAGTGTTCTCACTTCTCACATGTTCTAATGTGACTCTTGATAAAACTTCAGTGGAGACTTGCAGGCAGAAGTTGCTTTTTAATTTGTAGGATAGAGAGAGAGATGGTGTAGCTGACTGGCTGTACACATAAAGTGGGGGAGCTAGCAGGGACGCCTTTTGTAAGAGAAGGAGCATGTGTAGATAGAATAAGATGAATTTTGTGGGGGGCAGCATGTGAAATTGATTCTGAAACCCCATTGCTCAAAACTGGAAGCAAGTAACACAACTAGGCGTCTAGGCCCTGCCCCATTTATTACCTAAACTAGCAAATCCTGTTTCCCCTTCTCACTTCTCACTTGGCCAATTCACTTCCTTCCCTAAATCACCTCAATGCCAATAGGAGTATAGGACAATTGATAAAAGCTGTAATAATTATCCTCTGATTCAATTTAATTTCTAATTTTTTATGCATCGAAAATGTTCAATTATCTTCTATCATTATTATAAAATTATTTTTTTAGATGAATACTTACATGAAGTTAGATTTAGATCATTCAATCAAACATATTTAATCAAATATATTAAATTATTTATGATTTGTCATATAACTTTTATATAAAGACATTTTCATGGAAATAACAACTTTTTTTATTATTTTATTCATCCTAATTATTTACTTTATCATCGAACTTAAAAAAATCAATTATAAAAATTAATTATATATTTATATATAAATATATATATTATTTAACTTATTTTTAATATTAAAAAATAAAAAATATTTTAACTAATTTTAATTAATTATTTTTTGTTATTATAAAGGAAAGCAGAGCTGAGAGCAGGGCCCAGCTTTGGTGTATTATTAGCTGAATGAAATCAGCCAAGTCTGGTCCCGTTGTTATCCTTGCCTTGCTGTATTAAGTGACATATTCATGCTTACTTTGGAGGAGTCAATGTCAATTCTCACTTCTCTCTTTGTCAAGTAATTTTCTACGGCTGCCAATCCACACCTAACTATAATTATTCTGAGGTCTACACTACTTTCGTTGCTCTCAATATTTTTTTTCATTTAAGAAACATGAACACCATGCTGATTTGAGTTTATTTTCCTTTTTCGACGGTGAGATCCGTTGCATATATGGTTATAATAAGAGTTTACGATCACAATGTCACTACAATATAATGTAAAATATTAGGATTAGAATATCTTTCTTGACTTGTTTAAGTAGTGTTCTATAACAAATAGGCTGCATTACATAATATTCATACTGATATATAGGTAATAGTGTAATACGGTAATCTGTAATAGGCAACACTCAAATTTCCGTAGCAATTATTACACACACATATCATAGCTAACCGAAATCTAGGACCTTGTTAATGGTTTCAATAACACCTGGCCTACATAGCAAATCACGCATAACTAACTTCATCTATCAAGAAAGCAGAGAATAACGAACTAAAGTAGTGCTTCCTTCCATATACATATATATGTTAATTTCTCTCGATCATCTCCTATGGAACTTGTTCGTTTTTGTCAACAACCCTCACTCCTTTTGCAGATCTGAGCACATTGGCCTGTTTTAAGAAATAAGAAATGGGTAGCAGGTCATTCATATGTATTGAGAAAGAAAGAGAAAGAGAAAGAGGAGGAGGGTATGATAATATTACTTGATCCTCAGTGATTTCGACTGCAAAGCCATCAACAATGACCAAAGAAGAAGTCTTCCTGTAGGTTCCAGGCTCAAGGCTGGTGGCCAACACTTCATCGTGCTTTCTGCTTATGTACAAATCAAGCTCGTGCGCCCCTCTCTTGCTTCTACATCCCCATAGACCAGCCAACACCATTACACCATATATATACTACTAATTAGTTAATGACAAGTGATAATATTAATATAAGAATGAACAACTTAATTATTAACAAACCGATCAGCACGAAGTCTCTCGTATTCTGGATCATAGCTCATGAACACAAAGTATGGCTCGCTTTTTCTGCTCCCCATTCAGAAGTACAATCCCTCGTGTATGTGATTGAAAGGAATGGAGGGAAATATCTACGATATAATGGTGCGTGTGTCTTCTGCTCCACCACCACTCGCTACCTATATATACTACAAAACAATAATAGAGAAAAAACAAAAAGAGGCCCACGTTGGTTTCAATTCGATTTGCACGAGTAGAGTTAATTCGTAACTTTTTTCCGTAACGCTTGCTAATTAACTAGCTCAATGCATGCAATTATAGAGGGAATTTATAATTTCATCATATGAATGATAGCTTTTTTTTTTCCGATTTTTCACAGTATTTTCAGTTTTTTCACCCCAACAATTCAAGGTTTTAATTAAAAATTTATCGTGGATCAATAGGTTGTTACATGTATAAGACAAAATTTAAATTATTGACATTTACTAAACGAATTAATGAGTTAATTAGTAGATCAAACAAAATTGATTTCATTTGAATGATAGCTACTCATAGTCATTTCCTTATTAATATAATGGAGAGATTTAATTAGATAGAATATTTAATAAAAATCGATGAGATGTGGTGAGCCTTAAAGATCCATGTTAATTCTTATAAGGTGGGAGGAGAGGGGATGATGAGAGAAGCACCGGTGTTCACACTTAGCTTGTACATGTACAGTGCACTATGAGATGTGTGTGTGTGAAGTCAAAGCTCACCCCTTTATTTAATCTAATCTACACCGGCTACATTAATAAAAAGGGTGAATTAACTAGGTAGGTGGCTAACTTTACATTACAATTTACAAATGAGTGATGATTGTTTCGAAAAACACAGCAGCAGATAGATCCAATCACGTGGTAGGCTTCCCAGTTGACGGCCACTGGTCAATCTATGCTCTTTTTTTGCAAATCGTGAAAAATTTAGAAAGTAATTATCATAGACTATAGTGACTGTAGGCATGATCATGTTTTAATGTGAGTCTTCCTTTATTAGCGAAACACATATTTTATGAAAATTATAAAATTATTAGTAATTAATTTCTCATTTTATAAGAATCTAAACTCGTTCTTGATTTGGTCACATCTGCCAAGCAACCATGTCATCTTCAATTCTTACATTCACTGCATAAGAGGATCCATCGAGGACATCCATATATAAGCCCAAAGCCCCAAAACAAAAATAGTTACATTTAGGGCCTTAAAGAATCGGGGATGTTGTTGTGAAAGCCCACTGGAAAAGTGATGGTACAACTTACAAGTGATCTATTGAGCAATACTTGCAAGTGTCATCCTCTTCTAGTGATTATGGAGGCTGAATCGAGCAGTGTTATTGGCACTTCAAATAATCAAAACGGAATCAGTAAACATCTAGATAATATAGTGAGGCATATTAAAACCTTACTAGAAAGAGATTGGGAGGTCAATCTAGTACATAACTTCAGAAATAGATGCACAGACTTCTTGGCATAAAAGGGGTCTGGAAATGCAGTAAAATTTTATGCTCATACATGTTCCTCCAAGTAGTCTTCGACAAATTATTGATGATGATCGTAGAGTGGTTATTTTACCCCCAAGAATTGTAATTCGGTAGTTTGGACTTCCGTCTAATACCAAAAAAAAAAAAAAAGTTTCATCTTCTTCTTTGACCTTTCATTAGCACTAGACTAAAAATGAAAAGTGATAACCGTTACAATGCATCACATATTATTTATTATGCAATCTATTGACTATTGGAGTGACATAGAACGGGTTGCATTGTGTTTTCAAATTTTATTTTATTTTATTTTTAAATACCCACTTATCAACATCCTGTGAATAAATTTATAAAAAATAAAAATAAAAATTATAACTAATTTGGTCAATAAACTTATTACTTGTCACTTATCAGTATAACTTGGTAATTGCAAAATGATTTACCTTATTATGATTATTTATTAATCTCCACTCTAAGTAACTGATTATTTTACAACTGTACTTCATCATAAGTCACCTGTAAAAGAAATATCTAAATTTGGAAAAATTATGCTTTTGAATCTCATATACTTCAAAATTAAAATAGACTTATACTAATTTAAGTGTAAAAATACTTTTTGTAGGTACTCGTATTCCTGTGTTATATCTTGTCAAACAAAGAAGAAACGGGCTCTTCTAGTCCTCCTCTTCACCCAAAATGAAACATACCTCAGGATATATAATAAAAAACATAATAAAAAATAAAAATAAAAAAACAAAAAATAAATCATAATATATATCTATGATTAGTCGAATTTATTGCTTTCAAACATACTCTCTTCCCCCTAAATTACACGAGAGCTTATCTCATATCCATGTTTTAAACCCTAAACCCTAAACCCTAAACCCTAAACCCTATTAGAGGGTTTAGGGTTTAGGGTTTAGGGTTTAAACATCCTTATTTTATTTGATTAGACAAAAATACTCTTTTAAATCAATCAAATTTTAGAATTCAATTGATCCTAATTTTATAATTTCAATTAATTTAAACAACAAAACAAAAACATATTAAAAAAAATAAAAAATCAATCGTTCTTCGTCTTCTCCAATTCCCCTAATCATTCATCCTCCTCTGAAGCAAAGGAAAACATATGAAAAAAATAAAAAATCAATATGTTATTCA
The DNA here is from genome assembly GCF_059453495.1 of Arachis ipaensis. Taxonomy (NCBI): domain Eukaryota; kingdom Viridiplantae; phylum Streptophyta; class Magnoliopsida; order Fabales; family Fabaceae; genus Arachis; species Arachis ipaensis. The sequence goes on along the minus strand of NC_142438.1, from coordinate 103,913,753 downwards.
TCTTCTCCTAATATCATTCGTGCCCCCTCCCCTCTGAAGCACACCAAAACAGCAAAATCTTAACAATAATTGACTGCATTGATCTCGGTAGCTAGCCACTCACGAAATTTAAAGAACCTAAAAGAGAAGGAAGGCTAAACCACTCAATTGGATAAACGCTGCGTCTTTCTCCTTTATAAAAGTTCTTTGAATGCGCCTTCGCCCTCAATTCTTTAGGCTATTAAGTGTAACTGACATTCATATGATAATACAGATTGTTGGATCTGCGCCAGGGTTTCCTCATGGAATAATTGACCCCATTGAAGTAAGTTCTTTGTTACTATTTTATTTTGATCTAATTGATGAAAAGTGAACATAACTTCAACTTTATTGATGAATTTCATAACGCTGATAATGTGAAACTTTCTTTTGTAGGAACTTGGTCAGTTCATCAAGCTTTGGTATTTGTCTCCATGTAGACCTTTGCCTGGGTGGCTTTGTATTGCCTTTTGCCCGTGAGCTTGGGTATGCATGGCATAGCTTATTTCAATAAATACTGCTGTCAGTATACGTTCACCTTTGGTTCTTACTTTGTTACTGTTTTAGTTCTATTCTAAATTTTAAACTTGCCCTTTGGATCCAAATCAGCCACTTGTGGGATTTTTTCTTCTCTAGTTGACAATAATTCCATTTTTCTCATACTGAGAAGCTTTTCAAGAATTGAGGGCAAAGGAGCATTCAAAGAACTTTCATAGAGGAGAAAGATGCAACGTTTGCCCAGTTGAGTGGTTTAGCCTTTCTTCTCCTTTAGGTTCTTTAAATTTTGTGGGTGGCTAACTACCGAGATCAATGTAGTCAATTATTGTTAGGATTTTGTCGTTTTAGTGTGCTTTAGAGGGGAGGGAGGCACGAATGATATTAGGAGAAGATGAATAACAGATTATTTTTTTATTTTTTGATATGTTTTCCTTTGCTTCAAAGGGGATGAATGATTAGGGGAATTGGAGAAGACGAAGAACGATTGATTTTTGTTTTTTTTTAATATGTTTTTGTTTTGTTGTTTAAATTAATTGAAACTATAAAATTAGGATTAATTGAATTCTAAAATTTGATTAATTTAAAAGGGTATTTTTGTCTAATCAAATAAAGTAAGGATGTTTAATACTTTTTATAAAATTAAATAAAAAATATTTTTATTTTTATTTAATTAAAAAAATATATTAGTAAAAGTGGTGATATAATATATATTTAAAAAAGAAAAAATTAAATGCTGACGTGAAAAATAAATTCCACAGCAACTTTATTAAATTCTGGCCAGCATGTAACCATAAAAAAAGAGTGAGTCATTGGATGAAATCTCATACTAATCTTACACCATTAAAAACCTTATTGATGACTATTTGATGGCTATAAATCCTAAAAGTTGCTGCCCTAGCATTCTTGGTTAGATAATTAGTTAAGACAACCGAATTTAATAGATTAGTCAACACAAGTTCGAGCATTTGAGAAATATGGGAGAGACAACACAGTATAATTAGCCATTATATTGAAAAAAAAAAAAAAAAAAAAGACAAGGCCGACGAAATTACAACTATCATATCATATCCCACTTAATACAAAAGGACCTGTCCCCATTCTGAGGAACAAGACCTACACTTAAGCACCATGCCAATAATACCCACTACCCAGAAAAGAAAGAGAACGTACAACACACATCCAAGATATATCAGTTCTAAATCAAGACTAAGTGACCTGATAATGATGTTCTTTGAGGAAATGTTTGATGCATTCGTGTACCTTATTATTGTTATATCTCATATTATAAAAGATAATAACTTAATGGAAACGTATATTTAGTTAGGCAGAACTTCCCAAATCAAGTCAGGATCGAAGGAGGGCAGTCTTGCTAAGGAACAGTTTTGGAAATCATGGGATGATTCAGTATCTGCTGCTGTTGTCATTGTTGGGGGACACTCTGCTAAAACAATACCGTCCTCTACTGAAATGAAACCGCCAGCAGCTGCTTCAACAAACTCGGCGCTTGAACTAGACAAGAACATCCGTGGATTCTCGAGAGGACTAGTGGTAGTGTTGTTATTATTCTTGCGCATGCTCCTCTCTCGCTTGAGCCTTTGGCATATGGCACGAATCTTAGCATCCACGTAGCAGTTGAGAGAGTTAAACTTGATGGAATCTTGGGAAGACAAGAGGACATCACTGGAGGGTTCCTTCAAAGCAGGGAAATTCAAGCGCGCGTACTCGCCACGAAGCTTATAAGCAGCGCGGTCATAAGCATAAGCAGCGGCTTCCGGAGTATCGTAAGTGCCAAGCCAGACCCTCATTCTGTTCTGAGGGAGTCGAATCTCAGCCACCCATTTTCCCCAGCTCCTCTGCCTCACTCCTCTGTACAGCTTCTTCTTCCATGGCGAGGGAGGGGGAACAACAAAACAAGAACGCTTCGTGGTCACTCGGCTTTGATCGTACAACTTCTGCAGGATGTTTCTTTGGCGGGTGTAGACGGAGGAGCACCCGAACGGTTGCTGGAAGGCCACTGTGGGATTAGCGGGAGGGCAGTGAGAGAAGATTGAGTCCAACGTGTTTGAACCCGATGATGATAATATCAGATCTGATAAACACCACCCAATATCATCAACTACCTCCCTTGATGATGTGTTTCTTCCATCCGTCGTTATTTCCATGGTTTTGGATTCAGGAGGAAGGATAGGGTTGAGTGAATTGAATTCCTTTAGTTTGGGTTCAAACTCAAACTTCAGCGTGTTATATTAGACATTTATAGGTGTAGAATATACGGTTGCATGCAATACAAAGACGCCAAAGAAGCCACATTTTACGCTAACAAGAACTTCTTCTTCATAACTACACTCTCAAATTACTTAAATGCCCTCGCTCTCTGTCAGGTAGCCAATGTTTTTTGTTTTTTTTTTAATAATGGGTTTTAAAATTAGTCCAATAAAATAAAGAGGAATGTTAGACCATCTTCAGTAGGGAACTCATCTCAGTTCCTGTTTATGGCCCACCTGTCATAAAAAGTAACTCCACATCAGCTTTTGCGTTATAAACAATAAATAGGAACTCAAAGCATCTCTCTTCTCCATTAGGAGGAACTAACTTTAGTCCCTATTGTGGTCCCACTTAATTAATTAATTAAAATACTTAAAATTAATATAATTAATTTTTTTTAATAATATTATTTAAATTTATAAATTTAAAAATAATTCATTATTAAAAGATATTAATATTAAATAAATTCATATATAATAATAATACACAATATATAATTCGAGATTATACTGATTTATAGTTTTGTGTTTACAACTGCTAATTTTAATAATATCATTAGCATTTTAAATTTTAAAAATAAAAATAACCAACTCAACTAAAAATTATTTTATAAGATATAAAAATTAAATTTATTTTTTAATGTAAGTAAATTTAATTAATTATAATTTAATATAATAATATAAATAATATTTAATATTAATTATAATATAAATAATTAATATAAATTATTAATTAAATAAAAACTTAATTATTTAATTTAATTAATTATTTAATTAATTATTATTTAAATAATTAATATAAATTATTAATTAAATAAAAATATAATTATTTAATATAATTTTTATTATAATTATTACTAATTTAATTATTATTTAATTATTTTAGATTTTATATTATTATTTTTTTATAATAATTTGTCAAATGGCAAGTTATTATTGGTTAATTTGAGTCCCTGCTTACAGGAACTCCCTTACCTTGATCCTTGTGCAGGAACTCACTCCTTTTCTCCTCCAATGGTTAGAGTTCCTATATGTTAGAAAAAAGTCAAAGAGAAACTCACCATTGGAGGTGCTCTTAGGGGCTAGTAATTTTTGTGATTTGTAGTCATTAATGATGGTTTTAATGATGTGAGATTGGTGTGAAATTTTATCTAATGGCTTACTTTTCTTTGCTGGTTACATGCTCGCCAGAATTTAACAAAATTGCTGGTCCCCTAGACTTTTTCTAAAATAAAAATACACTACATTCTAAATTATCATCTAAATCTTAATATTAAGATATTTATTCACACACTTAATAAATTGAATATCTAATATATCCATTGTTTAATATTTTTATTGTCTACCTATATTTTTTCATTCTAATATATCTATTTATTCATTTTATTATACTACTATTAATTATTCGACTATCTTACCTATACACTAAAATCAATTATTAAAAGCCAATAAGTTATATACTCACCTAAAAATCGTGAATTCGAGTTTTATTTTTAACTTTAGAAAAAAAATCAACTATTAAAAATATATTTTAAAATATAAATACATATTAAAAATAAATTAAATAATATATTTATTTATATATAAATACATTAGTAGTTGATTTTAGTGTACGAATAACATTTTTGTTAATTATTATATGACAAATGTTAGATAACTAATATTTTTGTTTTATATTCAAATTAATTACTCTATTTTTTGTTGTTTCACTAAAATATTGATTTTCCTAGCCTTCTTCTTTATATAATATATATTGTTTTATTTTAGGTATAAGTGAATAATTACTATTCTTCACAATATCATTTTTCATATATATTAAACTATCAAATATAAGTACTGTTCATATCCTGACCCAACACTAAGGCCCAGATCTAAATAAAATGTTCAATCTAAAGATTGGCCTCCACTCGACACCGACCTTTTCTCAAGAAATCGGACCCAATGATGACTTGCTCTAAAGAAGTCGGGAGCGAAGATTAGCTGACAGATAACACTTATTCAAATAAGTAACTGCCCCTAAAATCTCTCAACCCACTTCCAGGAGTCATATCTCAACTTCCCTAAAATAAAGGGACGGTTATCCACCTTAAAAGGTAGAACTACTCCAACGGAGGTTATTGGTTCACCACTATAACATCCCTTATGTATCTCTAAGTTTAAATTCTCTCTAGACTTGCTTAGACCCTTGCTGACTTAAGCATCGGAGTATCTTTGCAGGTACCACCCCCCATTCTTTCACACATACAAGTCAGACGGAGGCTCCCAGACGCAAACTTAGTCAGAGGCTCCCCCCTTCAGACGATTGGGCCAACCCAACGAGTCCAGTCCACTAATTTCCGGTTACCCATCGTAACATTGGCGCCGTTGCCGGGGACCCAAGAGATCAACCAGTAATGGCGGACGAGTCGCATGAAGATGGCCACACAGCGTCCGATTCTAAAAATCCCGATGTACAAGCCGGATCAAGAAAAAAACATCATTCATCACGCCTAAGGCAAACTATTGCTATGTGGTCATGCCCTTTGGACTGAAAAATGCTGGAGCCACATATCAAAGGCTGATGAACAAGGTGTTCACGCCTCACCTTGGGGATTGATGGAAGTCTACGTAGACGATATGTTAGTAAAAACCAAGGATGAGGCCGACCTCCTAACAGACCTCTCGCAAGTCTTCGACACCATAAGGATGCATGGGATGAGGTTGAATCCCGCAAAATTCACCTTCGCGGTGGAGGCTGAAAAATTTCTGGGATTTATGCTAACACAATGGGGAATTGAAGCCAACCCCGACAAGTGCAAAGCATTACTAGAAATGAAAAGTCCGACTTGCCTAAGGGAGGTCCAGCAGTTGAATGGGCGACTTGCAGCTCTCTCCAGGTTCTTGGCATGATCAGCACTAAGATCCTTACCACTCTTCTCCCTACTAAAAAAAGGATGCCAGTTCGAATGGACTCTTGAATGCGAAGAAGCATTCCAGGAGTTCAAAAGGTTTTTAAGCCAACCTCCTATTCTGACCCGACCTAAAGTTGGGGAAGAACTCGTCCTGTATTTGTCCGTAGCAGACAATGCTGTAGCATCAGCTCTAATACGGAAAGACGAGGTCGGGCAGCATCCTATATACTTCACCAGCAAAGTCCTACAAGGCCTCGAATTAAGGTATCAAAAACTTGAGAAGTTTGCGTACGCCTTAATAGTAGCATCTCGGAGACTACGGCCTTATTTTCAAGCTCATACAATAAGGGTTCGAACGAACCAACCCATGAAGCAAATCCTCCAGAAGACGGATGTTGCGGATAGAATGGTTCAATGGGCAATAGAGCTATCCGAGTTCGACTTAAAGTACGAAACTCGGACGGCAATTAAAGCCCAATGTCTCACCAACTTTGTGGCAGAATATGCAGGAGATCAAGTGGAGGCCTCTACCACATGGGAGCTATAAGGAAGTCAGGAGCGAAGATTAGCTGGCAGATAACACTTATTCAAATAAACAATTGCCCCTAAAATCTCTCAACCCACTTCTAGGAGCCATATCTCAACTTCCCTGAGATAAAGGGACGGTTATCCACCTTAAAAAGTGGAACTACTCCAACGGTGGTTATTGGTTCACCACTATAAATACACTGACACCCCTCAGGTATCTCTAAGTTCCAATACTCTCTAGACTTACTTAGACCCTTGCTGACTTAAGTATTGGAGTGTCTTTGCAGGTACCACCCCCCATTCTTTCACACATACAAGTCGGACGGAGGCTCCCAGACGCAAACTTAGTCAGAGGCTCTCCCCTTCAGACGATTGGGCCAACCCAACGAGTTCAGTCCACTAATCTCCGGTTACCCATCATAACAAGTACATTACTCATTTTATTTCCGAATCAATTCTAACAAATTTTATCAAGCACAAACACAGATCGTATTACTTCCCATATTTATTATAAAAAATTATATGTGTACACTAAAATTAGTGATTAAAATTATATATATATATATATTATTTTTAATATATATTTTATATTAATATTTAATTTTAATACATTTAGTATGGTTAATTTATTATTTAACAATTTAAAAATAATATAATTAAAATCATAAATTTTTTAAATAAATTAAATATTCATCAAAATCAATCATCAATATATAATATATATTAAAATATAAAATATATATTTAAAATAAAATAAACTATACATATATTTAATATAAGTATATAATAACTTATTTGATGATTATTTTTAGGGTGCACTTATCAATTTTTTTTAAGGCTTAGAAGATTAGAAATAGAAGTGATCTTATAAATAAGGAAATAATGCAGTTTACGTGATATTATAAAAAAAAGGGCTATTTCAATATAGAAATTGTTCGGTAGGTCGGGTACCGGACGGTTCGGGTTAGGACCCTGAGGTCAACGCTTGGGATGGTGGAGAGGCTCGTCTGGTCGTGGTTTCCTGGTCCCGGGTGTGCGAGGTCCCGAGCACTTCGTATGTAGGGGGGGGTGCCACCTGCAAAGACACTCCGACGTTTTTGTCAGAATATGTGCAGGCGGAAAGGAGGTGGTGTAAGAATGTGACGTACCTTGGGAGGAGAGCCAGTCTCCCCCTTATATACATGTCAGTAGTGGGCCCCTTCAATGGTCAGGCCCATACCCTCAAGGGCGCTGTCCTTCGGCTGTGTGCAAGTCGTACGGGACGCGTGTCCGGGTCGGGTGGAGGGCGCATTACTGGGCCGGCGAGAACTCGGGTCGGGTTGACCCGCGTGAGTTTGGGCCAGGCCGTAACAGTGCCCCCGACGCGTCAGCGATGGCCGTGGGGGCCATTGGTGGCGCGTGATGTTTACACTCGTGCGTTGTCGTCAGGTCGGCTGATCGTGGGAGGGACGCGTCTCTTGCGCGCGTGTCTCTTGATCTGCTGTGGCATCTGTTTGCCGTTTCGTTCTCCGCGCTGGGCATTTAATGCTCATAATGATTTGAAAAAACCCGTGCGCAAAGACTATCTTGCCCATGCTTCCTTTCGCGCTTTTGGGGGTGGTTTTTAAACAGTTTTTCTCCCTATCCACCTCCCACTCTCACTATTTCCAACTCTTTTTCTCCCTAACATCCAAAGCTTTCTGTGCGAACTCCCTCTTGCTCCAACTTTCAGTCCAGATTTCCTTCATCGTTCCAGGTAATCTTCTGGTTTCTTTCTTCTGGTATCTGTGTTATGTTCTGTTGTTGTGTGATTTGCTGTTTGCGTTTGTTGCATGGCTGGTTTATTTTTGTTGAGAGATTTTTCAGTGCTGGGGTAGGTGAGTTAGGGAAGGGGTACCATTCCAGGATAGGCTTTTTTGGGTGGTTTGTGAGGTAGGCGTAGTTTTTAGCCGTATCTGGTCATGATTGAGTTGAAAAGGTGTAGTTTCTGAGTTTTTTCGGGCTCCCGACCTCATAGACTAACGGAGTGGTACCCCGCTGTAGGTATGCCTCGCGTTGTCTCCCGGTCTTCCGGATCTGCTGCGGCTTACGACCCGTATGCTTGGGTGACTGACGATATAAGGAGTTCACCCAACCAGATGGACTTGGAGGAATTGACGGAGTTCCGGCAAGCCGGCTACTTGTGTGGGGGTACTGACGAGGAGGCCAACTACGAGGCCATTGTCCCGCTTCCTCATGAGCGTATTTATGAGCTCAATTTTCATTCCCCCCGCGTCCCCGCTTGGATCTGGTTTTATAAGTCCATGTTCACGCAAGTTGGCGTTCGGATACCGTTCTCCGAGTTTCAAATGGCGCTGCTGAACCGGATATCCGTCCCCCTGTCCCAACTTCATCCGAACAGCTGGGCTTCGATCCGCTGCTTCGAGATGGTCTGCGAGTACTTGGAGCTACCGGCGTCGGTGGACATTTTTCTCTTTTATTTCAACCTTACCAACCCTTCCAAACAGGGGAAGGCGAGAAAAGGGTTTCTTTCTTTTCGTGCTGCCCAGGGTAGGAAGATTTTTAGCCTTTTTGAGGACTCCTACCATGGTTTTAAGGATAAGTATTTCAAAGTTCGTCCCGTCAAAGGTCGTCACCCCTTCTGGTTGTCGTTAGAGGGGGAGCGTCTCATCCAGACTTACTGGAGCTTTGGCGCGGGGTCGAATCCTTTTGTTAAAGTGTCGTACAAAAGGTTGTCGGCTGTAGATAAGCAAATAGCGAACGTCCTTCTTGCTATCTTTGAAAAAAACCCCGTGAACCCCCATCTCCTTATGGGTGAACGGGAGGCCGCCAGGAGCTATATTCGTGAGTTGTTTTCCTTGTTTGCCTGTGTTTGTCAGTTGTTTTCCTTGTTTGCCTATGTTTGTCATTATTTTTTCTCTTTCCGATCTAACGACTAGTCGTGCTTGTTGTTTGTTGCAGTGGAAATGTCTGCCACCGTGACCGGTCTTGAGAATCTGATGAAGACCTTTTTTGAGGTAAGTGATGACGAGAATGCCGAAGAGAAGGACGTCGGCAAGTCGGAGGGTCCTTCAGGGGAGAAAGAGGGTCAGGCTTCTCCTGTCCGGGAAACCGAAACGTCGGGAAAACAGGCCGCAGGGGGTCAGGCTTCTCCTGTCCATGAGGAAGGGGGCGCTGACGGGCACGCGACTCTCACCCCTCATCCGGATAGTGACGTGGAACTTATCCACACTCCCAAGAAGCGAAAGATGTCTTCCAGCCCGGAAGGGGCCCTTACCGTAATGGAGAGGAATTTTGATGCTTCCAAGTTCATTGACTCCCAACTGATACCCGGGACAGAAGAGCATTTTCATGCAACCGAGCTGTCCGGGCAGGCGAGGTGGATGTATCGCACCTTGCTTTGTGGGGCCGTGATAGCTCGGAAGGCCGAGTTTGAGTTATCCGGTATGGAGGCGCTTCGGAGGAAGCTTGAGTCTTCTGTTAAGGTGAACAATGACTTTAAGGCTCAAGTTGAACTCCTCCAGGGTCAGCTGTCCGAGATGGGGGGAAAGCTTAATGCTGCTGAGGAGAAGTCGTCGTTTGTTGCGGAGAGGTTGAAGGCGTCCGATGAGACCGTGGCCCGGCTTCTTGAGCGTGAGATGACATTGGAAGGTCAACTGAACGCCGCTCAGGGTCGGGTTGTCGCCTTGGAAAAGGAGCGGGAGCAGGCCGTCTCGGAGGCGAAGGCCGCTAAGGCAGAGGCCGTTGAGCTTAAGAAGAAGCTTAAGGTGGCCAAGGAGCAAGGGAAGAATGCCATCTTGATGACCGAAGATGCCTTGAAGGCTCAGTTGAAGATTGCTGCTCCTGATTTCGAGACGTCGTCAATTGGTGTTTTCAAGACTATCCAGGACGGGAAAATTGTTGATATGCCGAGGAAATGAAGTCTCGTAACTTAGGATATTTTGTAATGCATTTGCTGAACAACCTGTTGATACTTTGTCGTTTTGTTTGCCTTGAACAATTTACTTGTCCGTTCCGTATTTTGACGCTTTATAAGTTATCGTCGTTTGATTGCTATGATTTTTGCTTGTTTCATTATTTTGTCGTGTTGCTGTTATCGTGTTACCGTTTATTCTGGGCGGGCTTATTTCTTGTGCCCGTCTCGCCGTTTTCGCATTTGGCAGCAGTTCGGACCGATTCGGTCGCGTAGTCGTCGAATTGGTTGAGGCCTATGAGCCGTCTGGCTCCCGGGGTGATCAATCCCGGGGTGCCGTTTTAGGTTTTGGTCATGAGAAACAGATATGAAGTAAGAAAGTTTTAACAAGTAAAAAATTTGAACAAGTGAAAATTACTCGTCAGTTGGGCAAGTATTTGACAAAGTAAGTAAACAAGATGAATTAATCATGTGGACAGGGCAAATATTAACTATTTGGCTAGACTCCCTGGTCGGTGAGCCGGTGGGTCAGGAGTAGAACCTCTTTAGGTTACCTGCGTTCCATGTTCTGGGTACTTCCTTGCCGTCAAGTTTTTCGAGTTTGTAAGCGCCCTTGCCGAGTACCTCCCTTACCCTGTAGGGACCTTCCCAATTTACCGCCAGCTTGCCTTCCCCTGGGGTCGGGACGCCGATGTCGTTGCGTCGCAGGACGAGGTCCCTTTCTTCGAAGTCTCGTTTGAGGACTTTTGCGTTGTAACGCAGGGCTATTCTTTGTTTCAGCGCCGTTTCTGTTAGGTGAGCCATCTCCCTTGTTTCCTCGATCAGGTCTTTCTCGACCGCTTCGCTCATGCCCGCGAGTAGTAGTCGGGGACTTGGTTCGCCGATTTCGACTGGTATCACCGCGTCGACCCCGTATGTTAGGCGAAAGGGGGTTTCCCCCGTGGCGCTTTGCTCGGTTGTCCGGTAGGACCATAAGACGGAGGGGAGTTCGTCGGCCCAGTTTCCCTTCTTACTGTCTAGGCGCTTCTTTAGACCAAGAAGGATGACTTTGTTTGCGGCCTCTACCTGCCCGTTTGTTTGGGGATGTTCTATTGAGGAGAAATTTTGCTTTATCCCCAGGCCAGAGAGGAATTCCATGAACTTCTTGTCGGTGAACTGGGTCCCATTGTCCGAGATAACGACCTCCGGGATGCCGAAACGGGTTATCACCTGCCTCCACATGAACTTCCGGCAGTTGGAGGACGATATCGTGGCTAGCGGTTCAGCCTCTACCCATTTGGTATAGTAGTCAATGGCTACAATGAGGTATTTGACTTGTCCTGGGCCGACCGGGAAGGGTCCCAAGAGGTCGACTCCCCATTGTGCAAAGGGACGTGTAGTCGTTAGCGAGCTTAGCTCGGAGGCTGGTGCCTTGTGGAAGTTGGCGTTTTGTTGACACTTCGTGCATTTTCTGACAAATTCCTTCGAGTCCTTCATCATTGTTGGCCAGTAGTATCCTGCTCGGATGAGCTTCCTTGGTAGGGCTTTGCCCCCGATGTGGTGTCCGCAACACCCTTCGTGGACTTCTCTAAGCACGTAGTCCGTTTGGTCAGGGTGCAAACACTTCAATAGGGGCTGGCTGAGTCCCTTTTTGAATAGTTGTCCCTGTATGATCGCATATCTGGCCGCCTCCCTTCTTAAAGCTTTGGCTGCCTTCTCATCTTCAGGCAACTTGCCGAGTTCCAGGAAGTTGGTAATGGGGTCCAGCCATGAGGGGCTCGACTCCGTCAGGTGGAGTGCGACCGTTGGTTCCTTCACCATGCCCTGGATGAGCGACCGGTTACCCGATCCTGGCTTTGTGCTCGCAAGCTTCGACAAAAGGTCTGCTCGTGTGTTCTTTTCTCTTGGAACGTGCTGGATAATGACCTCCTAGAACTGGCTTGTCATTTGCTTAACCTTTTCCAAGTACTTTTGGAGGAGGGGGTCCCGGGCTTGGTAGCTTCCGTTTATCTGCGAGGTGACGACTTGGGAGTCGCTGCATACTTCGACCCTCGTCGCCCCGACTTCCCGAGCCAGCATTAGTCCGCCTAGGAGAGCCTCATATTCTGCTTGGTTGTTCGACACGGGGAACTCGAACTTGGTCGATTGCTCATAGATGACCCCTGCTGGGCTTTCCAAGATGACCTCTGCTCCTCCGGACGTTTGGTTGGAGGCTCCGTCCACATGAAGCCTCCACCATGTGCCCGTTTCCTCGGGAGGGTCGCCCGTTACCTCCACCAAGAAGTCTGCCATGGCCTGGGCCTTGATTGCGTGTCGAGGCTCATACTGTAGGTCATATTGTGAGAGCTCGATGGCCCAGGTCATCATCCTACCAGCCAAATCAGGTTTTTGCAGTATTTGCCGAATCTCCTGATCTGTCCTCACAACTATACGGTGACTCTGGAAGTATTGTCTTAACCTTCGGGAGGATACTAGGAGCGCCAGCGCCAATCTTTCCAGTTTGCTATACCTCAGCTCTGGTCCCTGGAGTGCCCTGCTCACGAAGTAGACGGGCTGTTGTGTCCTTGCTTCTTCTGTAACGAGGACCGCGGCAAGCGCTTCCTCGATTACTGATAGGTAGAGGTAGAGCGGTTCTCCGGCTCTGGGTTTCCAGAGGACTGGTGGTGCCGCCAAGATTTGCTTGAAGTGGTTGAATGCCTCTTCGCACGCTGGTGTCCATTCGAACGTCATTCCCTTTCTCATTAAATTGAAGAAAGGCAGGGCTCTTGCTGCCGATGCACCGAGGAAACGGGACAAAGCTGTCAATCTCCCAGCAAGTCTCTGGACGTCTTTGATGCAACCCAGACTCTTCATTTGAAGGACCGCTTGGCATTTTTCGGGATTGGCTTCCACTCCTCTTTGAGTGATCATGAAGCCCAGGAACTTTCCGGCCTCCATGGCGAACGCGCATTTGAGCGGATTAAGCCTCATGCCGTGTTGTCGTAGGGACGAGAAAATGTCGTTAAGGTCGCTCAGGAGATCGTCAGGTCGGGCGGTCTTTGCGAGTATGTCATCTACATAGACTTCCACTGTTTTGCCCAGGAGTTCGCTGAATATCTTATTCATCAACCTTTGGTATGTGGCTCCTGCATTTTTTAGACCAAATGGCATTACCTTGTAACAATAGATGCCCCCTGGCGTTATGAACGCCGTTTTTTCCTCGTCGGGTCGGTGCATCGGTATCTGATTGTACCCTGAGTAGGCATCCATGAAGCTCAGGTATCTGTACCCTGCCGCCGCGTCGACAAGCGCATCAATATTAGGTAGGGGGTAGCAGTCCTTGGGACAAGCCTTGTTGAGGTCAGAGTAGTCCACGCACATTCTCCACCTCCCGTTGTGTTTTTTAACTAGAACCACATTTGACAACTAGGTCGAGTAATCCAGTTCCCGGATGAATCCCGCTTCTAAGAGGCTGGCCGTTTGCTTGGCTACTTCGTCCGCCCTTTCCTGCGACATTTTCCTCCTTCTCTGGGCCACTGGTTTGGCTCCTGCCTTTACGGCCAGGTGATGCGACATGAGCTGGGGGTCTATTCCTGGCATGTCGGCAGGTGTCCAGGCAAAGAGGTCGGCATTAGCCCTGATCATCTCCATCAAAGGCTCCTTTATTCCGTGCGGGAGGTTTCTGTTTATGAATGTGAATTTATCGTCCTCCTCGCCGACTCTGAACTTTTCCAAGTCTCCTTCTGGCTCTGGTCTGGGTTTGTCGTCTACCCTGGCGTCCAGGTCGGCCAGGAAAACCCCTGATGCTTCCTTGGATTTTTTCCTGAGAGAAAGGCTGGCGTGGTCGCAAGCGACCGCCATTTCCAAGTCGCCCCGGAGGGATCCCACGGATCCGTCATCGGTGATGAACTTCATCACCAGTAGTTTCGTACTGATAGCTGCCCCCAGGTCGTTAATGGTCTTTCTCCCCAGGATGATGTTATAAGCCGTCGAATCTCGTAATATTACAAAGTATGCCATGATTGTCCTCCGTCTTTGCCCTTGTCCCACAGAGGTCGGGAGTGTAATGATTCCGTCTGGCTTGATGAAGTGGTCTCCTAACCCTACCACACCGTGCTGGTGGGTCGTCAGGTCGGAATCTCTCAATCCCAGGGCATCGAAAACGTTTCGGAACATGATGTTTGAGTCTGCCCCCGTGTCTACCAGGATTCGTTTGACGAGGCCAGTTCCGACCCTAGCCGTAATGACCATGGGCGGACTTTCCGGCACCTCGTCAAACCATTGGTCCTCCGGGCCGAAAGAGATAGGTGGGAGACCTTTAAGACTTCTAACAGGTGAGGTGGAGACCGCTAGGACCTTGGCATCTTTCTTCTGTGCCGATTTCGACCTCGGGGCGGTATTCCTGGCCGTCACCACATTTACCACCGTTAGACCGTGGTCGTCACCCTCTGGTTCTTGTCGTCGTCTTGTTGGTCGGGATCTGTCTTCGTTGTCGTTGTCCCGGTTGCGTCTCCTTGGTTCCCTTATAAGGTGGGAGAAGTCGGCGAGTTTGCCGTCCCTGATAGCTTGCTCGAGGGCATCCTTTAGGTCAAAGCAGTCTTGGGTCTTGTGCCAGTAACCCTTGTGATACTCGCAGTAGAGGTTCTTGTTTCCTCCCGTCCTGTCCTTCAGTGGTCGGGGCTTCGACAGTATCCCCTTTTCTGCTATCTGTTGGTAAACTTCAGTGATCGATGCCGTGAGGGGGGTGTAGTTGGTGAACTTCCCAACTCGGGGGAACGGTTTGTGTGGTTTACTCGGACCGCCGTCCCTGGCGTGTTCCTTTGGTCTTTCTCTGGCTTCGAAGTGCCGGGATTGGTTGTAGGCGGGCTGCCGTTTATTGGCAGCCACAACCCGGCTGACTTCCTCGTCATTAATGTATTCTTTGGCCACGCACTGGATCTCTTGCATTGTCCAGACGGGCTTTGTGGTGAGGTGTTTCCTGAAGTCCTCATTCGAGAGTCCGTTCGTTAGACACAAACTTGCCACTGAGTCCGTCAGACCGTCAATTTCCAAGCACTCGTCATTAAAACGGTCCAGGTACTTCCTGGTCGGCTCTCCGGGTCTCTGTGTTACCCCCAGCAAATTAATCGGGTGTTTGGCTTTGACAATCCTGGTTGTGAACTGAGCCAAGAAGGTGTGGCTGATGTCGGAAAATTGGGTCACCGAGCCTTGCGGGAGGTTGTTAAACCACCGTATTGCTGGGCCCGCTAAGGTGACTGGGAAGGCGCGGCATCTGACCTCCTCTCCCACCCCTTCTAGGTTCATCCTGGCCTCAAAGGCCGTCAAGTGTTCCAGGGGGTCTTGCGTTCCGTCATATTTCATGTCTGTCGGTTTGTCGAAGTGTTTTGGTAGTCGGACCTCGAGTACAGAGCGGTGGAAAGGGGTCGCTCCTATTATGACGGGTCCTCGAGTAGTTCTTCTCGACTCATTGTTCTCGCGGTGGGCTTCCTCGTCGCCCCTGTTCGACGCGCGCCGCCTTTCGTGTCGGGCGTAGATGATGGGGTCGCGACTTCTCCTTCTGGGGCGTACTCGCCCCCCAGTGCTCTCCGACTCGTACTGGGGGCTCGGCGTGCGCCTCGAGCGGCTCCTCGAATGGGAACGGGTGGGGCTCCGTTCTGGGGAGCGTTGGTCGCGCTCTCTTTCTGCTAGCCGGCGCTCTAAGTCCTGCATTCTATGGCGTAGTTCTTGCATTATCCTGGCGTGGTTATCACCCGTCCCCCCGAAGGGGCGTCTCTCGTGAGTCTGTGTCGCATCCCTCGGGGGCGACCGTTGCTGTTGCCGGGATTCCGTCGCGACGGCGCCTCCCCCGAGTATGGGAGGCGCTACCTCGGAACCTGTCCCAGTCTGGACCAGCACGAAATCCATGAACGATCCCCACAGACGGCGCCAATGTTCGGTAGGTCGGGTACCAGACGGTTCGGGTTAGGACCCTGAGGTCAACGCTTGGGATGGTGGAGAGGCTCGTCTGGTCGTGGTTTCCTGGTCCCGGGTGTGCGAGGTCCCGAGCACTTCGTATGTAAAGGGGGGTGCCACCTGCAAAGACACTCTGACGCTCTTGTCAGAATATGTGCAGGCGGAAAGGAGGTGGTGTAAGAATGTGACGTACCTTGGGAGGAGAGCCAGTCTCCCCCTTATATACATGTCAGTAGTGGGCCCCTTCAATGGTCAGGCCCATACCCTCAAGCGCGCTGTCCTTCGGCTGTGTGCAAGCCGTACGGAACGCGTGTCCGGGTCGGGTGGAGGGCGCATTACTGGGCCGACGAGAACTCGGGTCGGGTTGACCCGCGTGAGTTTGGGCCAGGCCGTAACAGAAACTAGGAAGGGAATAGGGTAGGCACAATGTCAGAAAGCAAACTCTTCTTCACTTCTGCCTATCGCTGAAATGTGAATTTAAACTTATATTGTTATGCAAACTCAAGGAAGTTTACGTGGATTTAATTAATTATTTTACCAAGAATATTAGGGCACAGTCTCCAGATACGAAAAGGAACTTATGATGATGATATGTCTGTTGATGGAGTTTTGTTATTAATTAATGAGATCTGCTAATTGCTTCAATTCAGTTTACTTTGGTTCAAATCTAGAAATTAAAATGAAAAACAAACTGAACTGATAAATTTTATAAACCAATTTTTTTTTAAGAAAAGGATATTTTCAGCTTTTATTTAATCTTTTATTATAATTCATTTTGTACAGATTAATTTAGATGCCCCTACCAATAATTAATTTCTATATGTAGGAATGGGCATAAAATGGAAGTCATGCATCAATCACTAGCTCCGTTTGTTCATGTCAATAATTAAGTGAATACGAATTTATAAACTCAAAAAATACTTCAAATAATGTAACATAGCATAAACTACTGAATACGTACTAATATCATAAGAAAAAAGAGCTTTTTATATAGTTATTAAAAGTTAAATAATTAATTTATCAAAGAATATCTTATGGTCATTTATAATTGTAAAATAAAAAATATTCAATACTATATTTTCACAGTTGTGAATTGTCAAAACAAATTTGACAATATTTTTAGTTGTAATCATTTTCAACAACAATGTATATAATGACCAAATGTCAAACATAGCATCATATAAGAAAAACGTTGAGCATCTTCTTATAGTTATTGCAATGCAAGAATATGTTTAAGATCTTTATTATGACAGTCATTAACCGTTAATAATATATTTGAAAACTTGTTTTTCTAGTATTTTATGCAAAAAGAGCAACAGTATGACAGCGGCACAGCAGCAACAAAGCGTAATGGTGGCGCGAGCAAGAAGAACGACGGCGGTGCAACTGTGACGGAGCGACAACGACAACAGCAGAAAATGACGGTTAAAAATTGTGTGAACTTGGGGTTAGTGATAAAATAGAAAATTTGGGAAAAGTGGACGCGGTAATAATAAAAATGGTGTGAATTTGGAGGTTAGTGATGAAATGATGTTTATGAACTTTGGAACGGAAAGTAGAGGCGGAGATTTGTATTTAGTAATAAAAATTGACGGCAAATTCATCGATTTTAGTTTTAAAAAAAGCAACACCCTAAACATCTATTTTATACATTAAATCTACACCGTTTATTTGACTGTTCAAAATTATCGACAGTAAATATTGTCGATAATTTAAATAATAAAATAGACGTCATATTCATCGATTTTAAAATAAAAGTATTTTCAATTCCTAGTTCGTCGATAATGTGACAATATTAAAAAAAAGGTTAATGCATCATAAAAAATCGACGGCCAGACTGTCGATTTTATTGTGTTATTTTATAAATATCGACAACAAATTGTTAAAAAATATCGACAAAAAAATAGTCGTCGATTTTTTACGTCATCAAAAAATACATTTTTTTATAATAAACTTTTTGAATATAGAATACTAATATATACTATATTATATCATAAAACTATTTATTCTAAAATTTAAACTTAAAAAATAATACTAATAATTATATCTCTGACAAAGTAAAACCTACAATATATCTTAACAAACATGGAGAGGGCAAATGACTTGTGCCACGGCATTATGTGGCACCATAAATGCTCTTATGTGGCATCATAAATGCTCGTCTCTAATGTATATCAAAATGCTCATACACGTGACAACAGTATAATGATATGTTGACTTGTAAAAAATATTAAAAAAATTCAATTATCTTCAATATTATTACTATTATTGAATACAAATGTAAATACACATAAGTGTAAGCTATATAGAATTCAATTCACTCTTACTAATTGATATCTGGTACTTGTTCTTTTATAGTGCCGATTAATAAAGTTTTTATCAGAAATATTTGATAACTAAAAAAAATCAGTGAAAAATAATTATAATTTATTTTATTTAATATTTATTAATTATTATAATAATTAATAAATACTAAATAAAATAAATTTTGACTATTTTTTTATTTATCTAACATTACTCAATTATTATATATACTTAGAAAACTAATTATTATATATATAAAGATATATAATTTAATTTATTTTAAATATATATTTTATACTGATAATATATATATATATATATCTCCCAACTGGCAAAGAGTACGAATGACAATATGAAAGGGTGAAAAGTGGCAGGAAAGGGAGACAACTTTTCTTTCTTCATCTTACACTCTAAAATCCTATTCAGTTTTTGTTTTTGGCAAAGAAAAATATAAAAAATTAACTTTAGTTATTTAATACTAATTAATTTTAGAATTTAAAGTATATAATTTAAAGTGCAAAGTTAAACAGTCTAAAAATAAAATAAATAAAATAATTTTTAAAAAATTAACTAATATTAATTAAAAAATAATTACTTAACATTATTTGACAGAAAACGTTTTTCCTAATCCTCAATTTCTTCATGGGAATATATAACCTATAGATCTGGTGAAAAATATTCTATTCGATGAAAATATTTCAAGTTTAGTACAATTATAATAAAATAATTTATAGTCTTTAATTATTTATATAATAACATATTATAAATTAAGTTTAAATGATAAATTATTAAATTTTCAATAATGAATATAATATATTTAAAAAATAAAACAAATATTGTCGATATTATATAATTTTTATTTGAAGCACATTTTTAACATTAAATATTAGTATTCGATCATAAAATTCAAAATATTTATAATTTAATTTAAAGTATCTAATAATTCACAAAAATAAAATATACTTTTATTAGTTATTACTATTATATTCCATTTTTATTCTAACCTTAAATCTGTCACTAAAAAAAAAAATTATAACCTTAAATCTTATACTTTATTACTACTTTTACGATTCCGTGTAAGCATATATATTAATGAGAAGAGTAATTATAAATTTAAAAACCACAATTAATTGGATCTGGATCCTTCACTCAGATAAACACTTGACTTCATCAACAATATAATATAACTCTAATATAATTTTTTTTTAATAATAATAATAATAATAATAATAATAATAATAATAATAATAATAATAATAATAATAATAATAATATATATCTCTATTCTATATTATATTCTTTTAATAAAGAGATAGACTCTCAATCTAAATAAATATTATTTTATAAACACTTAGAAAACGATATACGTACATATCATCATCCTTTAGTAAACAAAAAAATATATCATCACCCTTTATAAATAGGTATAAATTGTTAAAAAACTATTAATTTTTAACAACTAAAAATAAATTATAATGGAGGTGAAAAAATATGTAAAAGTCTAACTTTTTACTCCTTAAAAAGTATGCTTTTGCTATTTAATCAATTTTGATTTTCAGGTGACTTTTCAAAATCTCTATATTTTTGCACACATGATGATGACAATGCAACTTGAATTACATACCAACAATATCTTCTTTAAATCAAGTTTGTAAGTATTGCAAATACCTTTTTCTATTGCAAACACCTTTTTCAATTTATATGAGTGGTGTTTAAGAATCGGTTCGGTTTAAATTTAAGACATATTTTATCACATTTAAATTTATTATTTTTATTTAATATTATTTTTAAATTGAATTTAGATTATATTTTGGGTCACCTGATTTATCCTGAAAGTATTTTTAATAAAAAAATATATTTTAAAACAATAAACTAGTAATGTCATATTATATTTTAATATTTTTATATTATGTGGTATTATTTTTATTTTAAAATAATTTATTTTAATATAAATATGATATAATATTTATTAAATTTAATTTTTAAAAATAAAATTTTATTATTTTAGTATATAAAATTTATAAATTTATATATACTCATTTTAAATCGGATCGACCCAATTCAATCTATTTTGAGTTACTTTTGAATCGGTTCAAAATATATTCGATGACTTTTTAAGCCAAATTTAAATTTAATTAAATCCAGTCCAACTATAAATACCGCTAATTTATATATAAATTATTGACGAGATTAGTTTAATTACTAATTTTTTTAGTTAATATTATTTATTAAAATAATTTTATTTATCTTAAATTTTAAATCATAAATTTAAATTTTTAAATTGATTAATATTAACTAACTATAAGTTTGATTTTTTTTTCCATTCTGTCACGAGAAAGATAAACTCTCTCTTGCGGTTTTGTTGCTCGTAGTATCCAGCAAGTGATCCAAACGGGCACGTAACAGTGCACATGGCATGCGGGGGAAACCACGTCGTGGCATGTAAGGAGCAGCCACATATCAATCTTCAAAGTTTTGGGGTGGGTGGGCCTCTTTGCTCATGACAACTCAATAGTTTGAGAGCGAGGAAGAGAGAAAAAAAAATGGAAGATTAATTATATAAAAGCGGTCCCCAACATACTGGTTCTAACTTATTAGGGTAGGGACGGATTCATATCTTGCTTACGGAGAAAAAGAATATTATATATTATGATAGGTGTGACTTGGTCAGACCTCTCAACGGAATTATCATTCCCAACTCGACCAGAAGCTAAGTTTATGGGTTACTTCTGGATTTAAATTTCTTTGTTAGGTTTGGCATATTAGGGGAAAAAGGAAGGAGAGAGAGGAGGGGGGGAGAATAAATAAATGTAGATCGCAATAGTTTTCTCTTTGTTTAATTAACTGGCAGTTATTGGTTGAGACTTGAGACTTGGGAGTCTTGATTGTGACTCATGCCCAATTTGAGCTTTCATACCACGATACCATATATGATATATAGCACTAGAGAAGAGAATATATAAATGATGAAATCACCAGTAAAATTTATTATTTTTTAAATATTTAGTCATTTTTAAAAATTAAATTTTAAATTTTAATAGTATAAAAATAAAATATTATTCAATATATTTATTAATATTGATAAAAGTATTAGTTTCTAATATTTTTTATATTAAAATTTGCTATTATTTTAATGTAAGTTCAAATTTAAAATTTGAATAAGATTAGATTTAGTTCTATATTTATTATTTTATTATTTAATCAATTATATAATTAATTTATCTATATATGATAAATTCAGATACAATTAATACTTGAGTTAAACCATATTTTATTCAAAGAAAAAATATAGGGAGACAATGAGTGTAATGTTCAATTAGGATAAAATTAAAATTATAATAAGTTAATAAATAATTTAATTAATTCCTAATAATTTCGAATTTTAAATTTTAAAAACATAAGGATTTAGTTATGAGGAAGTTACTATTTTTCTATTTTACGCGTTCGAAGAACGTGTTGTAGTTTTTTTTTTTTCCGACAATTTCTTTCACTTTCTCCGAACTGACGCCGCGAAGATTACTACCGTTCGTCGCCCAGAACGCAACCTAATGCAGCCTAGCTGTCCGAGAACGTCCGACGAAGACACCTTCTTCCCGCACATTGTGTCCGTCGCACAGTCCAAGACCGCCATGGCTACTGCCGTATTCAACGACGTCGCGGCCTGGATCCTCCTCGCTCTCGCCGTAGCACTCGCCGGAAAGGCCAATGGTAGCGGCAGCCACAAGAGCCCCCTGGTGTCCATGGGGGTTCTCCTCTCCGGCTTGGCGTTCGTCATCTTTGATGACGGTTATCCAACCGACGATGAAGCTGGTGGCGCGACGGTGCTCGCGGAAGCACAATATGGTGGGTGGTCTATGTTGTGTTTGCAACTTGGCGCACAACAGAAGCATGAAAGCCTTAGCATTGCTGTTGGTTGTGTTCCTTTTAGAGAATATGGTTGCTTTCTATATTGAGATCCATGTCCCCACATATGCATCTATAAAGCAATGAGAGAATTGAGAAATAATGTATATATCATGTTGGTGCTACTGTATTTTGTTACCAGTGGGTTGAAGCCGACGAATTTAGATGCTGAATGTTGAATTTACTAAATATGTAGATGGTTATTTTAATTTTTAATTAGATGGTTATTTTATTTGATTCGGTTTAAGTATATACAATTAATAAGTGTTAGATGGTCATTTTACTAAGTAGTCGGATGATTATTTTAATAACTACATGGATGAGTTTGATGGCCGGTGAAGAAGCTTCTAATACCGGAGAGGTGGAATGATTGATGATAATGGAGTAGCAGACGGTTACGAAAAGAAGAGGATATTTGGATAAATTTCATTGGTAAATTAGGGTTGGAATGGTTAATTTTTTGAATTTTTTTTGTATTGGGCCAAATTTAAAACCTATTATACACATTATCAAGATTTCTCCTTGTCTCCCTAGCGGAGTTTTTATTCAAAATATTTTATATAGAATATTAATGGCGTGAACACTTATCAAAATGCTTAATAAAATGAAAAGTAAATGGAGAATTGAAATTAAAGTAACTTTTGGATTGGAATAGAAACAGAGATTGAGAGATTGAGATTGAAAGACAAAGATTAAGACATAAAGACTGAAATAAGTTTTAGTATTATATTTGGTATAAAATGAAAAAGAGACCGAAATAAAAATAAAATTCTAATTTAATTTACATAAAAAAATAAAATTAAAATTAATTAATTGAAATACGAGTATTTTAAATATAAAATATTATTAAAATTTTAATATTCGTTCACAAAAATTTCACTTCTATGTATGTCTATTTTTTGGAATAATAATAATAATAATAATAATAATAATAATAGAACTGGTATGTTCGGTTCAGTGATGAATAATGAGTCTGATGGAGGAAATTTTATTACACACGAGCAACAGATAACAAGAAGCAGTAAAATGCTGCTCGTCTAAAATGGGTGACCATTTGCATGGTACTGTGAAGCGGATGAGTTTAAATATCAGGGCATACACATACAAACATATACATGCAGATGCAATTATTTGGCTGCCGCTATTAATTGAGAGATAACAACTAACTCTTTTGGGCAGGCTTTGGCGGTGATGAAATCATTTTATAATTTTCCCGTCTTGAACAAGTAAAGCGCTTTAATTAATTTTATTTTTTTTAGATAGAAGACTCAAATTCACAACCTCTTAATTGAGTATAAAAAGACTATGTCATTTGAGTTATAACTCATTGACATTTCTGTTTATTTTTTATTTTTTATTTATTTTTTTTTAAAGATAGAAGACTCGAACTCACAATCTCTTAATTGAGTATAAAAAGACTATGTTATTTGAGCTATAACTCATTGATATCTCTGTTTATTTATCTAAAAAAAAGGTTACTAATATAATACAGAAGATTTATATTATTGATAAAAATTATATCTCAAAAATATGAATGAGAAATAAATCTTTAAAATATTTAAAAAGCGATAAAATAATCATATAATAAAAATATTAAAAAACAAAATATTTTTTATCTTTAAAATTTAATTATTTTACATCATCAGTGATCTTTTTGTAATTTCATTTATTTGAATAATCGATTTTTTTTTAAAAAAAATGAAAACGAAATTTAGATATCAAATTTCGGTTCGATTTTTCGCATGTATCTTTTAAATAGTTATCAAAATGGCTTACAAAAATTCAAACCATATACATAATTTATTTACCAAATAAAACATCATTTGTCTCTTATTAAAAATTAAATGCGTTTTGGTTATCTTTTTTATATGTTTTAAATTTTTTAAGACTTATTTGTCGTTCGTGGCTTCAAAGTTATTTTTGTTAATCAAATAAACTTTAAAGTATTATTTTAATAATTTATTTTTATTTATTATATGACTCTCTACCTTTGTATTATGATATAAGATACGATAATTGTTAAAACTTTAAAAGATCTTACTCATTTTTAAAAGCTTCTTAGTAAATAAAAAGTGATATTTTTTTTGTTAATTAAACAAATTTTAACTCTTCGTTTATTGATTTTTTTTTATCTATTTTCAAATATAAAAGAGTAACATGTTAATGTTAATTAGTTTTTTCATAAGATCGATTATAAAAAGAGAAGAACTCAAAACGTATTAATTTATTTACTACCTCTAATAATAAATCTTTTTTTTTTTATTTCCTACTATTTTAGTAACATAAGAGTTAAAACTTGACCTAATTTAAAACTTATTAAAAATTTTGATAATTTTAAAAAATAAAACTAGCGAAATAAATAAATAATTATATAAAAATTAAAGATATTAAAGATATTAAAAAATAAAACATGTCTATATATAATTAAAGAAACAAGTATTAGATAACAATATTTACATACCATAAAGGATATGAGTTCAAATCCTAACATTACAACATCAAAACACACAATAATAGTTCTTATCCACTAGTGAGCTCATCAACCAAGTCTCTATCTGGACCTATCTATTGTAAAATCAATAAATCATCACCACTAGACTAACACCTTGGATGTAGGGATGCACATACATTACAAGATAGGCGGAGAATAGTAGCAAAAAAATTCTGGCCATTTATTTAACCACCGCAAATATCAAAAATTGCAGCAACTGCCATCATGTATCACAGAGTCTGATTAATTAGCGGCTATTTCTTGAACAACCATCGCTAATCAGGACCTTGATCCTATTATTATTATTATTATTAAAACACTAACACCATCACATGCACTACTCCTCCTTGGAAAATCACTCACCGCGCTCTTCTCCTTTGTTATACACTCCCCACCAGCCCTAACCCTCAACCCTGACTTCCTATGCCTTCCAGCCGTCGAAGCACTCGCCTCTGGAAGCTCTCACCTTACGCAGCCCTCGCCTGTAGTAGCTCTCGCAGTCGAAGGTCTGTGCATCTCCTCGCGTCGCCAGAAGATCGTTTCGGATTTGCTGGTCGCGATGCCGTCTCTTCCCTCTTCGTCAAGCCCGGACCTGTCCTCGTCGTGGTCGTCGGTTTGGACCTACTGCTAGCTCGTCTTCTCATCTCTGGTAAGCACTCATCCCTAATTCTTCAATTGCGTTTTTTTTTCTTTCCAATTTTCATAATTGTTGTTTGGGTTTGATCACTACAAGAGAAGCGCTCCTTAGCAGCGCCCAATTTCTAGCGTCTCCCCAAACCGCTATAGGTTGATGGAAGAGCTGTGGTTTTGTGCCTCAAACGCAGCAAATTACATAAAGATCAGAGTGACAAAACAACCAAGAATTGGAGGAAGCCAGATCCAATTTCCCTCGTTTACGCGCGAACCCAAAAGGGGGCAAAGGCGCCAATCACCAGGTCCAAGACTCACTCCCGCGGTATACATTCCTTCCATCAGCTGCAGTCGCCACATCGTTCTGAGTCACAGATCTGCTGAAGCTGCTGCATATCTCCTGCGTGCGAAAGGAGGGTGGATACGCATGTCCGTTTTTTGTTCCTCCGCCGCGCACGTCCCGGTGTCCTCGCGAGGCTTCCCGACTGCCCCGGTGTCGTCATCCTCAACCTTCCCCCCATACCCTGTTGTGCGCCGCTCGACCGCACCCTCTCTTTGCTTTCAGGTCCGCTCTCTCCCCTTTTTTTTGCTCTTCCAATTTCATGTGTTGACCTGGTACCTTTGTTTGAATTGAATAATTTTGATTGTTGATCGGATCTGTCTGTACCAAATTTGTTTACCCATCAGTTTCCAATTTGGTCCCTAATCTGGTTCGAACCTTAGTCCCAATTCGGTCCCTAATCTATTCCCAATTTAATTGTTCCCAATTCTTTGTGGAAAATATATGGATGATAATGGCTGCAATGTGAGGATGGATGTTAGGCTAGCTGTATAGTTTGATTTGCTACTCAAAACCACCCAAAGCCATGTGATTAGTACCAATTATCCAAGAACACTCACAGGTTTTTCTTTTGTGGCATGTCAATGGAGCAGAAAATCAAGTAAAAAATTTTTACTAGGAAAGATACAAGCAAAAATAAAACAAAACAGAATAGTTATAAAACAGAATTCGGTGTTCTCTTTTTTTTCCCTGTTGATTGTGTTTTCCGTCACATAAAACTGTTAGATACAACCATGATTGGGTTGAAAGAATTCTTAAAATGCATCAGATTTACAATGAGTTATATCTAAATGTTATCTAATATCTAAGATCATGTGTGCTCTTTGTTAACATTTGTAGCAAAATTTCACCATGGCTAAGTTCATGTATGTAAGTGTGTTTTTATTTTAAATAGTGTGACTCTGAATTGTGTCCACATAAGTATAATTCTGGCTGTGAATTGAGTATTTTTTGCTGTTATTTTTATCTTAACATATAATATTATTTAAATCACTATAATCTATTTGGTTCTGGATACAGATCTTCAGCTATGTCCATAATTGATGATTATCTTGCACTTTTAAAAGTTTAGAATTGCTTGCATAATTGTCAAGGATGATTTATGAATATAAGATCCTTTTTTTGTCCATTTCACTACTTACATTTCCCTTCCTCAGGTCTCAGTATATAAGAATGCTAAATGCTGTTTCATATAAATGAAAATGTAAAGAAACAAAACTTATGTATATTTAGACGTTCTTGCTAATAATAGGAAAGTTACATTTAAAGATCAAAATTAAGTAAAAATCAGCAATGAGTCTTTATGACAATTTTGTCAACTCCAAAGTATAAAATGAATGAAAATAATAACCAATGAACATTGAAAACTCATAAGGTACTAATTAACCTTTTATACTCTTCCAACCCTTTCCACATTTTAAAGTAACTGCATCATTCAGGGTGATTCCTTCCACTATCAGAGTAGCCTCTTCAGAATCCTTGTTAGCTACAAAATTCACCAAAATAATAATGATTTTTACCTTAAATAATAATAAAGAATAAATATCCTTAAAAATATAAAAGAAAAATGATAAACTTGCATGACTTATAATACCTGCATTATAAGCTTTTTAGCCAACTATCTAAATCCTCATCACAGGCATCCTCTGTTTTCATAGATACTAAGAACAAAATTAAATTTCATAGAGAATATAAAGGTTAAGATGCTTTGTTTCTCATAGAGCCATCGAATTAAACTTTTACAAAAACCTGTAACAAGAATAGTTATGTAATAAAAGAAAAACCTTCAAATAAAAATGCGTTAAGTCATTAACCATAACAGTGCAGGAATACTATTCAATTAAAAGAATACAATTTAACTTATACACATGTTTAGTTCTAAAAGCCTTGCTCATACCTTTGTAAGTAACAAACACTAACCAACTTTTCAACCTTTAATTTTATTTATTTTTTATATAAAATAATAATTGGAATTTCATGTTTCCTGGAATACGCTTAAAGGAATATTATGTTTAATAATTAAGCTGTATGCATGTGTCTTGCAGTGTTATTTTATTGTTAATTAATTGATAAAATACGCTTTGGAAGTTTTGAACTATATGGTGATAAGATTCTATCGAGTTTGCATTCTTATAATGTCATGCCTTTTGTTTTTTGTGTCTTTTTTTTTTGTTTTGATTAAAAGGAAATAGTTAACATAAAATGTGAAATTACAAGGAGTGTGGGATAAAAGGAGATTGAAAGAGGTAGATTACCCTGATTTTGTTATTGAAATGTATCCGTGGGCGGTGCATTGACGAATTAATTTCTGCTAGTAAAGAATTTCACAAATAAGTTCTCGTTGCTAGTATAGTTTCTAAACCAACAGAGAATCCTTTCGTACAAAAGTTTTGGTTGTCACTAAAGCAAACCCAGTAAAATTAATAACCGAAGTATTTAAACATCGGGTCGTCTCTCAAGGAATTGCAGGGAGGTGTATTTATTATTGGTTATGGAAGATTATCTTTTTGGGGTCTTTGAATAATGAATAGGAAAAGTAAATTGCAAAAATTAAAGTAATAACTAATAAAGCTCTTAGCAAGGCATGAAAACTGGAAATCATATCCTAGTTACCCTTATCAATTGTGATGAGAATTGTTCATTACTCTCACTTAGTTAACCTTAACTAAATAAAAGAAAGTCAAGTGGACTAGTTAATTTGATTTCTCAAGTCCTAGTCAACTCCTAAGGAAAGACTAGCTTTAGATGGATCCAAATCAACCAGCAAATTCTAATTATCAATCAACAAAGAAGTTTGATAACTCAAGTGTCACCAATTAATCAATTCAAGCTAAGAATGTAAAAAGCTAAATTAAAATCATAAATCTGAAATACCTCAAATTGCATTAAATAGAAATTCAATTCTAACATGAAGAGTTCATAAACCAATTTGGCAACATAAGTAATTAACAAAAGAAATAGATAAACCAAAGTACTAGAATAAATAAAAGTAGAAGAGAAACTAAATTAAAGGAACATTGAACCTGGAATTGAGAAGAAGTAATCCTAAAACTAAGAGAAATCCTAAATCCTAAAACCTAGAGAGAGGAGAGAGCCTCTCTCTCTAGAAACTACATCTAAAACCTAAAATTGTGAATTATGAGAAGTTGTATGAATGTCTCCTTGATTTTATCAATTTGTAGCCTCTAATCTATATTTTCTGGACCGAGAACTGGGTCAAAAATAGCCCAGAAATCGCTGGGGGCGAATTCTGCTATGCTGGATTTTCTGCAGAATGATGCGTGCACATGATGCACGCGTGCACGTCATTTAGATGTACGACCACTATGGCAAATTATATATTAATTCGAAGCTCCGGATGTTAGCTTTCCAACGCAATTGAAACCGCCTCATTTGGACCTCTGTAGCTCAAGTTATGGTCAGTTAAATATGAAGAGGTCAAGCTGGACAACTTAGCAATTCCTTCAATTTCTTGTATTCCTTCCACTTTTGCATGCTTCCTTTCTAGCCTCTAATCCATTCCTGCCCTATAAACCCTGAAATCACTTAACACATATATCAAGGTATCGAATGGTAATAAGAGAGGATTAATAATTAGCAATTTTAAGGCCAAAGAAGCATGTTTTCAATCATAGCACAAAATTAGGAAGGAAAATGTAAAACATACGAATTGTATGAATAAGTGTGTAAAGGCTTGATAAAAATCACTCAAATTAGCACAAGATAAACCATAAAATAGTAGTTTATCATGCATCCTTTAGTTTGTCACTTACACTGTATATATAATGCTTTTATCTTTGATAGAAATTGAAAATGGGACAGAAAACATTTGTTATCGTTTCTCTGAGCTATTAAAAAAGGACCTAGCAACCATTTCGTATGCTGCTTGTTCTAGTATTGTTTTGTTAAAGAATATGTTACATTGAGCTTCTGCTACATGTGTTTTGAAATTTACTTTTAGCAACTGAATGTTGTTTTCAAAAAGTATGATATTTTAACTAGTGTTTTCTATATATTAAAAAAGAAGCACTACCAAATTAGTTAGCTAAATGATTATTTTTTTCTCGACCTTTTAAGAGAATTTTGGCCTGGGTTATTCAGTTGAAACTATTGGCTTACTTGTGTATGCTTATTGGCCATTTCTTTCATTTAAAAGAGGAATAGGGAATACATGTCAATAAACCTCATTAATTAATGATGCAGATTTTCTTGAGCAAAATATACCCAAAAAGAAAAAAAGTTATCAAGTTTGGTAATGCTTAATTTTTCTAAAACTTGGTAGATATTCCCGGTTTAGTGTGTTGTACTTCTAGCTTATTGTTGCTAGCGTGGGTGCATGTATTTGAGTGCCTAGCCGAGCAGTTGGGTCTGTAGCATGGGCATTCTACCATGTTGGCAGGGTCAATTTAACATCTATTAGTAATTTTTTATTTATTTAACTGTAAAATTATTAAAATTCCTTTTTCTTATAGTTGATTGTTTAGTTCTTCGATGCTTTTGTCTCAAATATGATTTTAACTCTAACTATAATGCCTCTCTTCTTTTTCTTTTTCTTTTTTTATAAGGTTTCATTTTCCATTTCCATTTTTTGGCTTTGGGACCAGCATTTCTTTATTCCAGTAATTTTTTACTAAAGTGCAGAATTTCCCAATGAGTAAGCAACTTTCAATAAATTATCTTGTGTGATGAGTATTGTTCTGAAGGATATTATCTGTGTTTTATGTTTTTGATTTCAAGAGTTATTGTCAGCATCTATTTTATACTCTGATTTTTTTTTTGAATTTTCGGTGTTCTATTATATCATTGAAGTAGACATTGATAAGAGTTGGATTTCAAAGCCACGAATTGGTCCAGAGTATATGGACGGTTTGAACAAATTCTTAGATTTTGCATTTGCCAATGCATCATCCGATGAGATGATACATTGTCCATGTTCGAAATGTGGGTTCCGCCTTCTCCAAGCTAGGGAGGATGCGTATGATCATTTGATAATAAAACCTTTCCCCTCTACTTATACATTTTGGGTACATCACGGGGAGAGACGCGTGGCAGAGAGCTCTATGGAAGGATAAGAAGTAGAATCAGATCGAAACCTAAAAGACCCAATGCTTGACATGGTTCAGGAGGCGTTCAACTTCCCAGGACTTCATGGCGACGAAGACGATTCAGTGAATGAACATGCTGGCGGGGATCGGGAGAAGTTGCCATACTTATCAAATGAAAGTAGTCGCGAGGTCCGAAACTTGCATTACCTACTTGAAGATGGATCGCAGGAGCTATAACTAGGATGTTCAAGGTTCTCTAAGCTGTCTTTCTTGGTGAGGCTCTATCATATAAAATTCCTGTTCGGAGTGAGCGACAAGGCCTTCGGAATGATACTGGAGATGCTGGCGAATGCCTTTGAGCATGATTCCGAGCAATATGCATGATGCTAAGAGGATCATAAGGAAGTTCGGTATTGCATACAAAAAGATAGACGCATGTCCAAATAACTGCATGCTATACCAGGGCAGCGACGAAGACTTGTCTAAATGCAAGTGATGTGGGACATCAAGATGGAAGCAAAATACTAATAAGAACTCCAGAGTGAAGATCAACAGGGTTGTTAAGAAGAACGGAAAACCACAAGCGGCGAAGACTCTTCGCTACTTCCCCCTTATTCCACGATTGCTGTGGCTCTACATGTCTAGTAAGACAGCCGCTGACATGTTGTGGCATAAGAGTGGGCATAGCTCTGATGGTATTTACCGGCATCCACGGGACGGCGACGCATGGAAGGCATTTGACAGAACTTATTCTGACTTCTCCAGCGATCCGCGCAGTGTTTGCCTAGCCTTGGCTAGTGATGAGCGGATAATTTATACGCTTTTTGACATTGTTTTTAGTATATTTTTAGTAGGATTCAGCTACTTTTAGGGATGTTTTCATTAGTTTTTATGTTAAATTTACATTTCTGGACTTCACTATGAGTTTGTGTGTTTTTCTGTGATTTCAGGTATTTTCTGGCTGAAATTGAGGGACTTGAGCAGAAATCAGATTCAGAGGTTGAAGAAGGACTGCTGATGCTGTTGGATTCTGACCTCCCTGCACTCAAAGTGGATTTTCTGGAGCTACAGAACTCGAAATGGCGCGCTTCCAATTGCGTTGGAAAGTAGACATCCAGGGCTTTCCAGCAATGTATAATAGTTCATACTTTGGCCAAGAATTGACGACGTAAACTGGCGTTCAACGCCAGCCTTCTACCCAAATCTGGCGTCCAGCGCCAGAAAAGGAGCCAAAACCAGAGTTGAACGCCCAAACTGGCACAAAAGCTGGCGTCCAACTCCACAAATGACCTCTACACGTGCAACACTCAGGCTCATCCCAAACACACACCAAGTGGGCCCAGGAAGTGGATTTATGCATCAATTACTTACTCATGTAAACCCTAGTAGCTAGTTTATTATAAATAGGACCTTTTACTATTGTATTAGGAATCTTTTGATCATCTTAGGATCTTAGGATCATCTTTGAACGCATTGTTCTTAGATCAAGGGGGCTGGCCATCTCGGCCATGCCTGGACCTTCACTTATGTATTTTCAACGGTAGAGTTTCTACACTCCATAGATTAAGGTGTGGAGCTCTGCTGTTCCTCAAAGATTAATGGAAGTACTACTGTTTTCTATTCAATTCATCTTATTTCGCTTCTAAGATATTCATTCGCACCCAAGAACGTGATGAAGGTGATGATTATGTGTGACGTTCATCACCATCTCCCCTATGAACACGTGCCTGACAAACACCTCCGTTCTACATGAAATAAAGCTAGAATGAATATCTCTTAGATCTCCTAACCAGAATCTTCGTGGCGTAAGCTAGAATGATGGCGGCATTCAAGAGAATCCGGAAGGTCTAAACCTTGTCTGTGGTATTCTGAGTAGGATTCAATGATTGAATGACTGTGACGAGCTTCAAACTCGCGAGTGCTGGGCGTTAGTGACAGACGCAAAAGGAGGGTGAATCCTATTCCAGCATGATCGGGAACCGACAGATGAATAACCGTGCCGTGACAGGGTGCGTGAGCATATTATTCACTGAGAGGAGGGGATGTAGCCACTGACAACGGTGATGCCCTTGCATAAAGCCAGCCATGGAAAGGAATAAGACTGATTGGATGAAGATAACAGGAAAGCAGAGGTTCAGAGGAACGAAAAGCATCTCCATTCGCTTATCTGAAATTCCTACCAATGAATTACATAAGTATCTCTATCCCTATTTTATTATATAATATTCGAAAACACCATTATCACTTTATATCTGCATGACTGAGATTTACAAGGTGACCATAGCTTGCTTCATACCAACAATCTCCGTGGGATTCGACCCTTACTCACGTAAGGTATTACTTGGACGACCCAGTGCACTTGCTGGTTAGTTGTATCGAAGTTGTGACAATTATGAATTAAGATCAGAGCACCAAGCTTTGGAGCCATTACCAGGGATTGTTCGAGCCTGGACATCATAATTTCGTGCACCAAGTTTTTGGCGACGTTGCCGGGGATTGTTTGAGTTTTCGGCAAGCTTTTGGTCCGGTAACATCAGTGCCAAGTTTGGATCCGGCAACAACACCAAGTTTTTGGCGCCGTTGCCGGGGATTGTTTGAGTTTGGACAACTGGCGGTTCATCCTGTTGCTCAGATTAGGTAATTTTCTTTTTGTTTTCTTTTCAAAAATATTTCAAAAATTTTCTCATCTGTTTTCGAAAAAAAAATAATAAAAATGTTTTCAAAAATTTTATTCAAGATTTTTAAAAATGAATTCTAGTGTTTCATGAAGCATGTGAAGCCTGGCTGGCTGTAAAGCCATGTCTAAATTCTTTTGGACTGAGGCTTCCAAACCATCAGAGGTAAGTTACATACTTGATAAATGATAAGCAGCAATTTGGTATCAAGATCAATATACTCTGGTGTTAAATGCTGAAGCTTGGCTGGCCATTGGCCATGTCTAGTGTTTTGGACTGGAGCTTTCTTTGAAAGCTTGGCTGGCTAGTGAGCCATGTCTAATTCCTGGACTGAAGTTTTAGACTAACATGGCAAGATTCCTGGAATTCATATTAAAAATTTTGGAATCCTTATTTTTCCTTTTAATATGCGAAAAATATAAAATAAAAATCCAAAAAAATCAGAAAACCATAAAAATCAAAAATATTTTCTGTTTCTTGTTTGAGTCTTGAGTCATATCATAAGTTTGGTGTCACTTGCATATGCATCTTGCATTTTTCGAAAATATCATGCATTCATAGTGTTCTTCATGATCTTCAAGTTGTTCTTGGTAAGTCTTCTTGTTTGATCTTGATGATTTTTTTGTTTTGTGTGTTTTCATGTTTATCATATGCATTCTTGAATTCTTAGTGTCTAAGCATTAAAGAATTCTAAGTTTGGTGTCTTGCATGTTTTCTTTGCATTAAAAATTTTTCAAAATTGTGTCTATGATGTTCATCTTGACATTCAAAGTGTTCTTGGTGTTCATCTTGACATTCATAGCATTCTTGCATGCATCACATGTTTTGATCTAAAAATTTCATGCATTGCATCTTTTTAGTGTTTTTCTCTCTTGCATCATAAAAATTCAAAAATCAAAAAAATATCTTTCCCTTTTTCTCTCATCAAATTCGAAAATTTGGGTTGACTTTTTCACAAATTTTTAAAATCAAGTTGTTTCTTATGAGTCAAATCAAATTTTCAATTTGAAAATCTTATCTTTTTCAAAATCTTTTTCAAAAATCAAATCTTTTTCAAAATTCTTAATTATTTTCGAAAATTCCAAAAATATTTTTCAAAAATCTTTTTCTTATTTTTAGACCAAATTTTCGAAAATAACAATAACAATTAATGTTTTGATTCAAAAATTTGAAGTTTGTTACTTGCTTGTTAAGAAAGATTCAAACTTTAAAGTTCTAGAATCATATCTTGTGATTTCTTGTGAATCAAGTCATTAATTGTGATTTTAAAAATCAAATCTTTTTCAAAACTAATTTTATCATATCTTTTCAAAAATATCTTCTTATCTTATCTTTTTCAAAAATATCTTTTCTAACTTCCTAACTTCTTATCTTTTCAAAATTTGTTTCAACTAACTAACTAACTTTTTGTTTGTTTCTTATCTTTTTCAAAACCACCTAACTAACTCTCTCTCTCTAATTTTCGAAAATATCTTCCCTCTTTTTCAAAAATTTCTTTTTAATTAACTAATTATTTTTATTTTTATTTTTGATTTCAAAAATTTTCGAAAAAAAATACTAAACATTTTTCAAAAACTATTTTCAAAAATCACTAACTCTTTTTCAAAATAATTTTCGAAAATTTTCCCTCCCCCATCTTATTCTATTTATTTATTCATCTACTAACATCTCTTCCTCACATCATCACCAAATTCGAACCCCCTCCTCTATCTGTGTTCGAATTTCTTCTTCTTTTCTTCTACTAACAATAAGGAACCTCTTTACTGTGACATAGAGGATTCCTCTTCTTTTCTTGTTCTCTTCTCTTTCTTATGAGCAGGGACAGAGAAAAAGCATTCTTGTTGAAGCTGATCCAGAACCTGAAAGGACTCTGAAAAGAAAACTAAGAGAAGCTAAATTACAACAATCCAGAGACAACTTGATTGAAAATTTCGAACAAGTAAAGGAGATGGCAGCCGAACCCAACAACAATGCAAGGAGAATGCTTGGTAACTTTACTGCACCTAATTCCAATTTACATGGAAGAAGCATCTCCATTCCTGCCATTGGAGCAAACAACTTTGAGCTGAAACCTCAATTAGTTTCTCTGATGCAGCAGAATTGCAAGTTTGATGGACTTCCATCTGAAGATCCTTTTCAGTTCTTAACTGAATTCTTGCAAATATGTGATACTGTTAAGACTAATGGAGTAGATCCTGAAGTCTACAGGCTCATGCTTTTCCCTTTTGCTGTAAGAGACAGAGCTAGATTATGGTTGGATTCTCAACCCAAAGACAGCTTGAACTCTTGGGATAAGCTGGTCACGGCTTTCTTAGCCAAGTACTTTCCTCCTCAAAAGCTGAGCAAGCTTAGAGCTGATGTTCAAACCTTCAGACAGAAAGAAGGTGAATCCCTCTATGAAGCTTGGGAAAGATACAAACAGTTGACCAAAAAGTGTCCTTCTGACATGCTTTCAGAATGGACCATCCTGGATATATTCTATGATGGTTTATCTGAGTTATCAAAGATGTCATTGGACACCTCTGCAGGTGGATCCATTCACCTAAAGAAAACGCCTGCAGAAGCTCAAGAACTCATTGACATGGTTGCTAATAACCAGTTCATGTACACTTCTGAAAGGAATCCTGTGAGTAATGGGACGCCTATGAAGAAGGGAGTTCTTGAAGTTGATACTCTGAATGCCATATTGGCACAGAATAAAATATTGACTCAGCAAGTCAATATGATCTCTCAGAGTCTGAATGGAATGCAAGCTACATCCAACAGTACTCAAGAGGCATCTTCTGAAGAAGAAGCCTATGATCCTGAGAACCCTGCAATAGCAGAAGTAAATTACTTAGGTGAACCTTATGGAAACACCTATAACTCAACGTGGAGAAATCATCCAAATTTCTCATGGAAGGATCAAAAGCCCCAACAAGGCTTTAATAATGGTGGAAGAAACAGGTTTAGCAATAGCAAGCCTTTTCCATCATCCACTCAGCAACAGACAGAGAACTCTGAACAAAATGCTTCTAATTTAGCAAATCTAGTCTCTGATCTATCTAAGGCCACTGTAAGTTTCATGAATGAAACAAGGTCTTCCATTAGAAATTTGGAAGCACAAGTGGGCCAGCTGAGTAAAAGGATCACTGAAATCCCTCCTAGTACTCTCCCAAGCAATACAGAAGAGAATCTAAAAGGAGAGTGCAAGGCCATTGACATAAGTACCATGGCCGAACCTGTGAGGAGAGGAGAGGATGTGAATCCCAAGGAGGAAGACCTCCTGGGACATCCAGTGACCAATAAGGAGCTTCCCTCTGAGGAACCAAAGGACTCTGAGGCTCATCTAGAGACCATAGAGATTCCATTGAACCTCCTTATGCCCTTCATGAGCTCTGATGAGTATTCCTCTTCTGAAGAGAATGAGGATGTCACTGAAGAGCAAACTGCCAAGTTTCTTGGTGCAATCATGAAGCTGAATGCCAAATTGTTTGGCATTGATGCTTGGGAAGTTGAACCTCCCTTGTTCATCAATGAACTAAGTGATCTGGATCAACTGACATTGCCTCAGAAGAGACAGGATCCTGAAAAGTTCATAATACCCTGTACCATAGGCACCATGATCTTTAAGGCTCTGTGTGACCTTGGTTCAGGAATAAACCTCATGCCCCTCTCTGTAATAGAGAAACTGAGAATCTATGGGGTGCAAGCTGCTAAAATCTCACTAGAGATGGCAGACAGCTCAAGAAGACAGGCTTATGGACAAGTAGAAGATGTATTAGTAAAGGTTGAGGGCCTTTACATACCTACTGATTTCATAGTCCTGGATACTGGAAAGGAAGAGGATGAATCCATCATCCTAGGAAGACCTTTCCTGGCCACAGCAAGAGCTGTGATTGATGTTGACAGAGGTGAAATAGTCCTTCAATGGAATAAGAACTCCCTTGTGTTTAAAACTCAAGGATCTCCCTCTGCAACCATGGAGAGGAAGCTTGAAAAGCTTCTCTCAAAGCAGAGTCAACCAGAGCCCCCACAGTCAAACTCTAAGTTTGGTGTTGGGAAGCCACAACCAAACTCTAAGTTTGGTGTTGAACTCCCATATCCAAACTCTAAGTTTGGTGTTGGAGAGTCTCAACAAAGCTCTGCACATCTGTGAGGCTCCATGAGAGCCCACTGTCAAGCTATTGACATTAAAGAAGCGCTTGTTGGGAGGCAACCCAATGTTTATTTATCTAACTATATTTTTCTTAGTTATGTGTCTTTATAGGTTCATGATCATGAGGAGTCACAAAATAAATATAAAAATTGAAAACGGAATCAAAAACAGCAGAAGAAAAATCACACCCTGGAGGAGCATCTGTCTGGCGTTCAAACGCCAGAACAGAGCATAGTTCTGGCGCTGAATGCCCAGAATGGGAGCATCCTGGCGCTGAACGCCCAGAACAAGCATGGTTCTGGCGTTCAACGCCAGAAATGGCAGCAAAGGGGCGTTGAACGCCCAAAATGGGCACCAACCTGGCACTGAACGCCCAGAGTTGTGTGCAAGGGCATTTTACATGCCTAAATTGGTGCAGGGATGTAAATGCCTTGACACCTCAGGATCTGTGGACCCCACAGGATCCCCACCTACCACATCATCTCTCTTTCCATTCATGATCATCCCTTTTTTTTTTCCATTTACCACTCACATCCATACACCCACTACCTTCAAAAATTCAACATCTCTCTCCCACCCAATCCCACCCATACGGCCGAATACACACTCCCATCCATCTCCTCCATATCTTCTTCTTATTCTTCTATTCTTTCTTCTTTTGCTCGAGGGCGAGCAACATTCTAAGTTTGGTGTGGTAAAAGCATAGCTTTTTTGTTTTTTCCATAACCATTGATGGCACCTAAGGCCAGAGAAACCTCTAGAAAGAGGAAAGGGAAGACAAAAGCTTCCATCAAGGGTCTATAGCTTAGTGGTAGAACATTTGACTGCAAATCAAGAGATTCCTGAGATACCTCAGGGGATACATTTTCTTCCACACAATTATTGGAAGCAACTAAGGGTGGAACATCAAGAGCACTCCATCATCCTTCATGAAATCAGAGAAGATCTAAAAGCAATGAAGGAGGAGCAGCCAAGGCAAGGAAGAGACATAGAAGAGCTCAAGGACATCCCTAAGGTGGACTCATTCCTTGTTCTTACTTTCTCTATTTTTCGTTTTCTATGTTATGTGCTTATCTATGTTTGTGCCTTCATTACATGATCATTAGTAGTTAGTAACTTTGTCTTAAAGATATGAATGTCCTATGAATCCATCACCTCTCTTAAAAGAAAAATGTTTTAATTCAAAAGAACAAGAAGTACATGAGTTTTGAATTTATCCTTGAACTTAGCTTAATTATATTGATGTGGTGACAATGCTTCTTGTTTTCTGAATGTATGCTTGAACAGTGCATATGTCTTTTGAAGTTGTTGTTTAAGAATGTTAAATATGTTGGCTCTTGAAAGAATGATGACTAGGAGACATGTTATTTGATAATCTAAAAAATCATAAAAATGATTCTTGAAGCAAGAAAAAGCAGCAAAGAACAAAGCTTGCAGAAAAAAAATAGAAAAAAAAATAGAAAGAAAAAGAAAAAGCAAGCAGAAAAAGCCAATAACCCTTAAAACCAAAAGGCAAGGGCAAATAAAAAGGATCCCAAGGCTTTGAGCATCAGTGGATAGGAGGGCCTAAAGGAATAAAATCCTGGTCTAAGCGGCTAAACCAAGCTGTCCCTAACCATGTGCTTGTGGCGTGTAGGTGTCAAGTGAAAACTTGAGACTGAGCGGTTAAAGTCAAGGTCCAAAGCAAAAAAAAAAAAAAAAGAGTGTGCTTAAGAACCCTGGACACCTCTAATTGGGGACTTTAGCAAAGCTGAGTCACAATCTGAAAAGGTTCACCCAATTATGTGTCTGTGGCATTTATGTATCCGTTGGTAATACTGGAAAACAAAGTGCTTAGGGCCACGGCCAAGACTCATAAAGAAGCTGTGTTCAAGAATCATCATACTGAACTAGGAGAGTCAATAACACTATTCGAAATCTGAAGTTCCTATAGATGCCAATCATTCTGAACCTCAATGGATAAAGTGAGATGCCAAAACTATTCAAGAGGCAAAAAGCTATAAGTCCCGCTCATATGATTGAAGCTCTGTTTCATTGATAGTTTGGAATTTATAGTATATTCTCTTCTTTTTATCCTATTTGATTTTCAGTTGCTTGGGGACAAGCAACAATTTAAGTTTGGTGTTGTGATGAGCGGATAATTTATACGCTTTTTGACATTGTTTTTAGTATATTTTTAGTAGGATTCAGCTACTTTTAGGGATGTTTTCATTAGTTTTTATGTTAAATTCACATTTCTGGACTTCACTATGAGTTTGTGTATTTTTCTGTGATTTCAGGTATTTTCTGGCTGAAATTGAGGGACTTGAGCAGAAATCAGATTCAGAGGTTGAAGAAGGACTGCTGATGCTGTTGGATTCTGACCTCCCTGCACTCAAAGTAGATTTTCTGGAGCTACAGAACTCGAAATGGCGCGCTTCCAATTGCGTTGGAAAGTAGACATCCAGGGCTTTCCAGCAATGTATAATAGTCCATACTTTGGCCAAGAATTGACGACGTAAACTGGCGTTCAACGCCAGCCTTCTACCCAAATCTGGCGTCCAGCGCCAGAAAAGGAGCCAAAACCAGAGTTGAACGCCCAAACTGGCACAAAAGCTGGCGTCCAACTCCACAAATGACCTCTACACGTGCAACACTCAGGCTCATCCCAAACACACACCAAGTGGGCCCAGGAAGTGGATTTATGCATCAATTACTTACTCATGTAAACCCTAGTAGCTAGTTTATTATAAATAGGACCTTTTACTATTGTATTAGGCATCTTTTGATCATCTTAGGATCTTAGGATCATCTTTGAATGCATTGTTCTTAGATCAAGGGGGCTGGCCATCTCGGCCATGCCTGGACCTTCACTTATGTATTTTCAACGGTAGAGTTTCTACACTCCATAGATTAAGGTGTGGAGCTCTGCTGTTCCTCAAAGATTAATGGAAGTACTACTGTTTTCTATTCAATTCATCTTATTTTGCTTCTAAGATATTCATTCGCACCCAAGAACGTGATGAAGGTGATGATTATGTGTGACGCTCATCACCATCTCCC
Organism: Arachis ipaensis; assembly: GCF_059453495.1. Lineage (NCBI taxonomy): Eukaryota > Viridiplantae > Streptophyta > Magnoliopsida > Fabales > Fabaceae > Arachis > Arachis ipaensis. Next base: position 103,873,184 of record NC_142438.1, on the reverse strand, counting down.
CTATGAACACGTGCCTGACAAACACCTCCGTTCTACATGAAATAAAGCTAGAATGAATATCTCTTAGATCTCCTAACCAGAATCTTCGTGGCGTAAGCTAGAATGATGGCGGCATTCAAGAGAATCCGGAAGGTCTAAACCTTGTCTGTGGTATTCTGAGTAGGATTCAATGATTGAATGACTGTGACGAGCTTCAAACTCGCGAGTGCTGGGCGTTAGTGACAGACGCAAAAGGAGGGTGAATCCTATTCCAGCATGATCTGGAACCGACAGATGAATAGCCGTGCCGTGACAGGGTGCGTGAGCATATTATTCACTGAGAGGAGGGGATGTAGCCACTGACAACGGTGATGCCCTTGCATAAAGCCAGCCATGGAAAGGAATAAGACTGATTGGATGAAGATAGCAGGAAAGCAGAGGTTCAGAGGAACGAAAAGCATCTCCATTCGCTTATCTGAAATTCCTACCAATGAATTACATAAGTATCTCTATCCCTATTTTATTATATAATATTCGAAAACACCATTATCACTTTATATCTGCCTGACTGAGATTTACAAGGTGACCATAGCTTGCTTCATACCAACAATCTCCGTGGGATTCGACCCTTACCCATGTAAGGTATTACTTGGACGACCCAGTGCACTTGCTGGTTAGTTGTATCGAAGTTGTGACAATTATGAATTAAGATCAGAGCACCAAGCTTTCGAGCCATTACCAGGGATTGTTCGAGCCTGGACATCACAATTTCGTGCACCAGCTAGCGATGGCTTTAACCCTTATGGAAATATGAGCTCGAAGTACTCAATTCGGCCAGTGGTTCTTATTCCATACAACCTGCCCCATTGGATTTGCATGAAACCCACCTCTTTCATCCTCTCCATGATTATCCCTAGGCCTAAAATGCCTGAAAATGATATAGATGTCTACTTACAGCCCTTGATCGATGAGTTGAAGCTGTTGTGGGTTGGTGTTGAAACGTACGATGCTTACACGAAAAAAACTTTCAGGATGTATGCTGCGTTAATGTGGACAATCAGTGATTTTCCTGGTTTAGGCAACTTGTCCGGGTGGAACACATACGGTGGGAGAGCTTGTCTTGCATGCAATTTGGATGCTGAGACTAACCGGCTCACACACAGTCAGAAATAGTGTTTCATGGGCCATCGTCGTTTTCTGAATCCTGCCCATAGATATAGAAAGGACCGGGATAGATTTGATGGAAAGATAGAGGATAGAGGTCCACCTGTCAAACTCTCTGGTGGAGACATTGCGAGACAACTACAGGACGTGCATGTCTACCTTAGCAAGGTGCAATCGGTTACTGGGAAAAGGACACGCGGACAGCAAACCGCCGTACTTGACGAGTCCCCTTGGAAAAAGAGGAGTATATTATTCGAGCTATCATATTGGGAAAACAATGGATTGCGTCATAATCTTGATGTGATGCACATAGAAAAGAATGTGTGCGACAACATAGTATTCACCATCAAGAACGAGAAAGGTAAATCTAAAGACCACCTTAAGGCAAAAAAAGACCTCCAATTGATGGGAATCAAGCATGATCTATGGCCACGGGAAGATGGAAAGTACCCATCCGCCATCTTTACTATGACATTGCCACAGAAGGATGTCTTTTTAAGGACTATCAAGAATGTGGTCTTTCCAGATGGGTACTCTAGCAACATTTCTCGCCGTGTTGACTTACGACAGCGCAAGATGTTGGGCTTGAAAAGCCACGACTGTCACATTCTGATGGAGCATATCCTGCCAATTGCGTTAAGGAATGCTTTGCCTGCCCAAGTGTCCTCTGTCTTGGCGGATTTATCGTCCTTTTTTTGTAGAATATGTAGTAAATCCATTGATTAACCCTCAACAACTTCCTCTCCTTCAGGATCATGTGGTCCATACTCTGTGCCACATGGAGATGATTTCTCCCCCATCTTTCTTCACCGTCATGGTGCACTTGACGGTACATCTAGTCGAGGAAGTGCGACTCGGTGGCCCAGTTCAATATCGGTGGATGTACCCAATTGAAAGGTACATATGTCGTCTCAAGCAGTTCGTGCGTAATAGATCACAATCGGAGGGCTCTATCGCAGAGGGATACTTATCGGAGGAGATTCTCGTGTTTTGCTCAAGATACCTCGATAATATCGAGAGTAGGATCAATCGGCCAATGCGTGTTGACGATCGACCGTGTGAACCTAACCAGTGTGAAAGTGCATCCATGTTCCCAGGGGTAGGAAAGTCTGTTGGGGCTGCTTCGTTTTATGCTCTCACATCAACCGAGAAATTTCAAGCTCACCGTCACGTCTTGGTCAATTCTCCGGCTGTGGAAAAGTTCATAGAGTAAGTAAAGTCAGTATTATGTTATAAAAACATGACATACTCTAGATGGAGATTCTGACATGAAACTCTTGTTATCACTCCAGTGATTTCAGGGCCATCAAAAAGAGGCAGTTGCGAAGCAGGACAAGGTCCCAGTCTCACATAGACAGTGTTGTGCACAAAGAATTTTCTGAGTGGTTCAAGTGTGAGGTGAAGCCTGTTATGATCAATCCTGTTATCGATGGTATCCTATTTGTTCTATCTCAAACTGATGAAACGTGTGATTGTTACCTACCAGGTTCCCTTGGGAAGCATCAGGCATTCGAGCGAATTACAGTGGCTTGCATGTGGCCTCAATATTCAAGCTAGCCACTTTACAGCTTACAATGTAAATGGATTTAGGTTTAGGACCATGTCAAGAGAAGAAGGGCTGAAAACTCAGAATAGCGGGGTTCACGTCACTTCTGACACTAGAAGTTATGCAAGCAAGCGCGACAGTAATGTTGCGGTTGGTGGTGTCTCGTATTATGGGAAACTAGTAGACATCATTGAGCTGAATTACAGTGGTCAATTCACAGTCGTTTTGTTTAGATGTATCTGGACAAACACCACACCTGGTAGAGGCATAAAACAAGATGTTTTGGGCCACACACTTGTCAATTTCTCTAATCCGATACATGTTGGTGATCGAGAGGATGACGAACTGTACATTCTTGCATCAGAGGCTCGCCTTGTATACTATGTGGAAGATGAGGTTGATAAGGAATGGAGTGTAGTAATCCTCGTGAAGCCAAGAGATTTGTTTGACATGGGTGATATACATGAACACTGTGAGGTGGAACTTTCCCCCCAACTGAGTTTATCTGAGTGCGTTGAGTGTGAGGTGGAAGGATTGTCACTAATAAGGGAGGGCGATTTAGAATAACCCACCAATGATGCCTTTGATACTCATGAAGAGGCTGTTGAGTCTTAGATGTGTTTGGCAATGAAGAAGACTAGAAATTAATTTGACTATGTGTTATTATGATTATGCAAATTATATATGACTCTAGAATCTGCATGTTTATAATGTTTTTGGTGCGGAACATTTGCTTATTATTATTATTATTATTAGCAGCTTTATTCTGGTGTGGTACATATGCTCCGATTTAGCAGTTTCTTTGCTAGGTGTGCTATTCCAAAATTAGATTTATTTTATATTTATACACTAGTACTGGTACATATCTTGCAATTTTCTGAATATGGTGCACTTGTACACTAGTCTACTAGAATTTGCTGTTGTACATGGAGGGAATGTCACAATTGCTGGTGTGTTAATAATAGTTTTATTTTCTGATTGCCCGACTAATTGCTAGAAGTTATTAAGGATTTAGTGTGGTATTTTTTAATATAGAGCAGCCGGAGTTAAATGTTGATTGGCAGGAATATGCGTGGTTATTTTGCTCACTTGTTTCATGATGGGGCTTATCAGGAAAATTGGAAGAGAGAGACTTCTTTCTTTGTGGCACTAGCATATGGTTTTCCAAGGCAATGGTTTAGACATCTCCGTTCTCCTCGCTGGAGCACGCAACATCATTTGCAAGGGACTTATGGTTCAACAAGTCACCTATTCAATCATGGCTGAATGTGTTCTCTGCACACCTGCACATAGATCAGGCTGCTAAGCTTGCGCCTGGGCCCATTATGTTGGTATGCTCTGATAAGTCGGACAATTGCTTGGTCCTCTTACCTTTTCAAATGGCAACACTAATTTGAGTGATGTTATTATCCTGTAAAAAAAGGACACTTTATAAGCTTGATATATCGTTTGAGTCTCTTAACACTGCAGGTGTTGGAGCAATTCGGAAGAAAGTACCGCAGAAAATTCGGCTTTATGTTCATAACTAGTACAGACAATAAGCTGTCGCACTAAATACTGGAGGAGGTGAAGGTAAGATAAACTATTTTCTACACATGCCTCAATTATATTAGCGTTTAAACTTATTGTTGAAGTCAAAAAGCCCAACATCATACCTTTAAAAAAACAGTTTAATATGGACTAGTTCTTTGTAGCTGGCCAGCTGGTCCTAAGTAGTGATACGTAGCTATGTTATTTGCTTTTGGTATATAACTTACAATAGTATCAGAATCCATCATGCATCTTTTTATTAGGAAAAAAATTATGATACAAAAATATATCATGTTACGACCAATGTCCTAGTTTGCATGCAATGAATTTATATCAATACTCTTTTCAGTTCTGACTTCTGAGTATTTTTTTCGGCAAGGCAACACATATATTTTGGGTATGAGTAATAATTCAGAGTCTTAATTTTACTTTTTATAGTTGTTAAATTAAAATCTCTTTATACCACAAATTTCTGTAAATGTCAATACTCAATATAACTTTAATACATATACACTCCTCTATATTTATATGATAATAGTATATTATTCATAGAGAGAATCCTCTTTCTGTTGAAATTGATATTACGTCTCGGGAGGAATTTATTATTATAGAGAGAAAGCTTGCACGACTTTGGGACCGTAAGCTAGACAATAAATTGACATTATTGCGTAGCCATAATTTTTTCTTATTTATTATTAGTAACACAATTATATTACTTGGGTTTGATATAACTTTCAGGTTTAATTCAAGAGAATGTTCGAGAAACTCCAGAAGAATAAGGGGAGGTAGTTCAAGACTCGATGGAGGAGGACGACATTGTGAAAGACGATAGTTCCGAGGAGGTTGTATCTACTGTTAATAATGCTCCGAAGCTTACTTTTGACCTCAATAAAATACCAGAAGAGAATGGTGTCTTTTGAGTCATGTTGTATGGACTTGTTAGTTTGATCTTGTTAGATACACCTGATGTTTTTCAGTTTCTGAGTTGATCTGGTTATTGAAAAATTGGCGTGTAATTGGTATACTCTGACTTGGATTATTTGTCTTTTTAATTGGTGTGAGTTTGGTGAGGTAGCAAGGAACATGTTCTAGTTTAAAATTACGTATAAATATATATCCTATTTAGTTTTTGGTGACTTAAAATTATTTTGAGACAACATTCAATTGACAGCCAAAATTATTCCTAAATTTATTTTTTATAAGACAGTGTAGCTGAATGCATGTTGATGACTATCCAACAATGGAAATAAAAGTCTCTCTCAATATAAATTAAATGATTAATTAATGAAGGAGTCCACTTCAATGCACACAAGGTCATATATTTTTATGTTTGATAAAACTTAGAAATTAAAGTAAAATGATAATAGTATTTTTTTGTTTAACAAAATTAAAATAAAGCACAAAAATAAAGATAAAAACTAAAAAAATAAATAGTTCTAAAAAAGGATACTGCCACATTTTAGCAGATTAGGTATGAGAACAATGATTTATTTTATTATGTATATATTAATACCAAATAATAAAAAGTTAATTTTTATGTACTCATTTTTTGTTACTTATTTTACTTATTTGTAGTTGTTTAATATTAGACTTTATACTTATTGAGTCATGTTTTTTCCTAGCAATCAAATGGTTATGAAGTTATTGTTATGTTTTTATAGCAGTGCGTTCATTATATCACCAATTTAATACTTAATGTAAATTTTAAAAAATTGAATAAATTTATATTTATTTTGACCTATATTTATCAGAGAATTATTATTATTATTCCTATAATCAAGAAATAGACTTCACTTATTCTGTAATAAGTAAATTTTTAAATAATTTAATTTATAAAATAGGTCTCATCTTTTAATTCATCCTAAAAATAAAAAATTAAAATTATTATTCATAGTTTTGATTAATAGAATTAACATAAGTTATAATAATAAACATTGAATAAAAAAATTTACCGTTTTTAAACTATTTTGCAAATAGAGCCATTTTTATAATCTTACGATTGAGAATGAACAATTTTGTTAAATTTCTTTGAGTACGTGACTGAGTATGTACTTTTAGATTACAAAAATTTGGATAACATAGGAAAAAAAGAATTGGTGATATTTGAGATATTGTTATATATTGTTATAGATACATAATTAAAATTCAAGTACTATAATAAGTAAATTTAAGGACTATAATAAAAATTAGTGTTTTTTTTGTAGTACTCTTAACATACATAATTTTAAAATCATTTTTTTACACAGATGTTATTTTTTGTTTTATCTGAATTAAAATGATTCAATTTTAAATTTTATCATGAGGTAAAGTCAAATTTTTTTAATTAAAAAATAAAAAATTCATTTTAACGATTTTTTTATTATTATTCTTATTACAAACTTATTATTATTATTATTATTATTATCATTATCATTATCATTATCATTATCATTATCATTATCATTATTCACATTATTTTAGCCCCCAATTAAATATATGATTTTTTGAATAAGTCTATTAATACTGTTATAATAAAATATATCATGGTTTTTTATTATATATACATATAAATTGTGGCTTTTTTACACTACTGAATGAAGCCTGTTATTGTGTTACCACCCTCAGAAGAGAAAGGAACTCAGTCTTTCTATGTTCAAAACACATAACCCCCGCCACTAACCTAATCCTAATTTCTTTCACCACTAAAGCCTCCCACGAGACGCACATCGTTGCTACTGGACGATTCTCTTCCTCCAAGCAGTTTTCGGATTTCATCAAGTTGGAGTAGCCGTCGACATCGCAGAGCCAGAATCCATCAGCGTCTTTCTGCCGTGTCCACCATCAAGCAGTTGCATCGTGAAAAGCAACAGCATCGATAACCTTTCTCCCGCTGCCGGTAAGCACTAATATTTGATCTTGTGTGGTTGCTAATTTGTCCATTGAGAATCGCATGTTTATTAACCCTTATTTATGGAATTTAAATTGTGTCTCCATGATCAAGTTCCTCCCTTTCTTTCTCATGATTTAATTTTGAAAACAATAATTAAAAAAATCTTCTTTAAGAAAGTATTGTTGCCATACTGCACTTGTTTAACATATCTGGTATTCCAATAATTTGAGAATTAACTTTGCTTTGCCGCATTTAGTGGTGTTTTTTGTGATTTGCAATTTACTAGCTATTTGATTATCATTAGCAAGAAGGTTATCTTATTATAATATCCACAACTGTTGTGTGCTGATGAAAATTGTATTAACTGTAATTTATAATTTAGCAGTATATTTATATAATAATTTCTACTGGAAATTGTTGTTTATCGTTGTCCTGTTTCTCTCTTACTTCTTTAATCAGTTCATAGCTTTAACTGTGATGGCTGTAACTGAGTTAGGAAATTTGTCTATGGTTTTCTATTATCCAAAATTTTGAATTTACAAATCTTTATCCTCTTTATTTTAGTTGGTTTTGTGTTGACTTTAACTATGAGAAGGGCAAAAAAAAGTAAACACCATTCTTCTTTTTCTTAAAACATTTACAAAGTCAATTCATATCTAAATTTTCACTTTAATGTAGGTAGAAAAAAGATAATTATAAACTGATAAGATATGTGAATATAGGTCAAGAAGAGGAGTTTATTTATACATTCGTATCTCAGGTTATGAAATAATGCACAAGGATAAGAAATTAATAGTGAGTATTTTAAATAATTGAAAGAATAAGCACGATATGTTTTTAGTTTATTTCAGAATAAGATTTCTTGGTCAATTGTAGAAGTTAGCGTTCATGACTTACACAGAGTACTTAAAATTGTTTTTACTTGATTTGATTTTGGGTAATGGGTTTATAGTGCTTATGCAACCAAGTGGTAATTCATGCATTTGAATGTACATTCGAATGTGAAAAGAAATATATAGTTGCTTATGATAATTTTATCATGTGCTGTTCTATATGTTTTATATATGTCCGAGTATATAAAATTCCTTATTTGAACTGCATGCATTATTATTAATTTATATTGCACCTGTTTGGTCTATGAGAAAATTATACGCATGACAGAGATATTGAAAAGGCACGTTGCTTCCAATTAATTCATTTTAAGCCTATTGCTATTTCTTTTACGAGCTATAATATATACATATATATATTATTGATATACGTGTCTAAATATTTGGTTATATTTAATGCTGTTTGAATTTTTGTTTATTGTTTACATTTTGATAATAGTATTAAGTGATACTGTTGGTGGTGCCAAGTTTATTAAGATGCCTAGGATAGGTCGTTTCACGAAGAAATCAAAGGTAGACTCGTTATGTCAGCAAATGCAAACAGGATCTGTTGCGGCTTCATCTGTGCCCCAAGTGGTTGGTCTAATTCCCCCCTCTGGTGGTATTGGTGCCGCCCCGACCTCATCTTTACGCCCCTTTCGACCACCCCGTACCGAACCACTGCCTGCTCTACAGCCTCCCATGAATGGTGCTCAACACTCGGAACCGCCTGATGAAGACTTAGACCCAGAGGCAGATGAGGTAGATTCTTTTGAGCAACACGTTGACAACCTATTTGCTGCATCAGAGGCTCTGAAGTGCAAGAGACGCAAGACCACCGAATTTTGGGATGTTAAAATAATTGGTATACAATAATTTATCCCATGTATTTTTTATGAGTAATTTCTTTATGATTTCATTGCATCTTGGCCACAGTGGTTACTCACACAGACTAACTATGATAAACAGAGTCTGATGGGACAATCAAGCAACTTCATTTAAGTGTGAGAGAGGCTATGAAGCCACCTAACGGTAGAAAGATCGTACTAAGGTTCAACAATAGACTGCAACCAGTTGGAAATAAAGCTGGTATACTAAGCGGCGTTGTCGAAATGCTAGGATCTGACTACACCAAATTCCGAATCTGCGAGAAGGACTGGAGAAAGGTTCGCTCTAAGGACAAGATATATAATGAATGTGTAAAGGTAAATCATTATATTTTTGTACAGTCCCGGAATCTTAATTCGACACCTACCAACAATTTAATTCTACTCTTGCAGGAATTATTCCATTTTGAAGAAGATAGTGGAGGAATTATCAAGCGTATAGTATTAAAAATGCTAGGAAGGGCTTGGAAGGACACGAGGAACCATTTGTATCATTACTTTTACAAAGAAGATCTGACCCTTGAACAAAATATTAAAGGCCATCCACCGAGAATTACTGCGGATCATTGGAGATGGTTCCTTGATTATCGCAATAGTGAAGAAACAAAGGTAATTTATTTTTATTTAATATTTTAAAAATTCTACTTATGTCACATTGAGTTAGTCAGAAATAGTGTCTAGTAGTTCTTATGTTTGATGGCATAACAGGAGAAGTGTAGAAAACATGTTGAGAATCGATTGAAGCAGTTATACATTCATACTGGCGGATCGAAAAGTTTGGCAAGGCTCGAAGAAGAAGAGGTAATTTAGGATTCACTTACTCTTTGAACCTTCTCTATGTAGACCTATTCACTATTTAAGCTATATTGTTGCAGTCGGAACGACAGGGGCGTCCAGTTAGTAGGGGGGAGTTGTTTGTCTTAACGCACAAACGATCTAATGGATCCTATCTCCATGATGCAGCTCAGGCTATTGGTGTAAGTAATGTTTTGAGAATTGCTATGTTGCTTCTCATAGGTTTTGTTTGTTAAAATTGTGTTCAAAGTTTGTTTGGTTAGCAATTAGCTAATAATTGCTTCTGTTCGCTTATCTAGCTGTGTAGGAAAGAATTGCGGAGATGAGCAACATGATGAATCATCTAGACTGTTGTCTCAGAATGATTCACTTGCTCAAGCTCTTGCAAAGGAGCACCCAGGTAGAGTGCGTGGCAAGGGAATCGGACCGACTACTAGTCAAGTGTTCGGAACGAATTCATCTCAATCGAGCATTAGAACTCAAAGGGAGGAGACCCAAAGGGTGTTGCTTGAATTGCAAGCAGAGCTGGCGGCTGAGAAATTAAAAAGGAAGGCAATGAAGGATGAAGTAGCAGCCGAGAAGATGAGAAGGCAGGCAATGGAGAGTGCTCTGATGTGTCTAGTTCGAGGGCAAGGTGGGGAACTGCCACCAAACATGGCTGCATGGATGAATTCATTGGAGGGACAGAGTAGAGAGTAGATCTAAGGATTTGAAATTTATTCTTTAGTAAAATATACACTTTTTTATTTCTTATTATGCAACTCTTGGTAAGGAATACACTTTATTGATATTTGGATTAATGATTAATTTTATCAGTTTTGATTTGAGTAAAGTATCATTTTTGTCCCCAACGTTTGGGGTAAGTCCTATTTGTGTCCCTAACGTTTAAATCGTTCTATTTGTATCCTTAACGTTTATAAAAGTGATTCAATGTTATCCTACTATCAATTATACTAACAAATCAGATTATATTTTTTAATTATTCTCACTTGGATGTATTCATTCTCAATTAGGTCTTACTTGGATGTGGTCGATTTTAATATTATACCCACTATTTGTGTTTAGATTCAATTATGTCCCTAGAAAAGTGAATTATGTAAATATTGTAGGAATTAGTTTCAACATTTGATGAGCTATTTTTCGGAGTAGATCATCGATTCTATCCCAGACATTTGTATTCTAACTTGAAGAAGAGATTTTTAAAACTCAAATTAAAGCGCTCATGATGTGTAATTGATGGCAGGATAACATTGAATCACTTTTACAAACGTTAGGGATACAAATAAGACGATTTAAACGTTAGGGATACAAATAGGATTTACCCCAAACGTTGGGGACAAAAACGATACTTTACTCATTTTGATTTTTATTCGTTCACCCATCAATTTATTCATTCAGTTACAAAATAATTAAGTTTTCTAATATCAGAAAAAATTCAAAAAATAAAAAAATAATACGGTAATTAAAAAAGCACTGATTGCCGGTGCAAAATACAGTCATTTTGTAGCCATTTAGACAGAACAATAGCGGCGGTTATCAAATTGCCGAAGATAAATTTAAATTTTTGGGAATATTGGATAGCGGCGGTTTGGAACCGCCGCAGAATACATTTAAAAAAACACAAATAGAACAGCAGCGGTTCAAAATCGCCAAAAAATGCATTCGAATTTCCTGTTGGCTAAGTAGCGGCGGTTTCAAACCGCCACTAAATCAATCGACGCCAATCAAGTGGTCTCTCAGTAGTTGTGTCAACGGTTCAACAAAACCGCTGCAAAATTAAATGTCCACGCCCTATACAGGAACGGTTTTTGAACCGCTGGTAATTCGTTGAGTTAAGTACTATTTTGGTCCCTAAAGTTGAGCGTAAAAATCGAAATCGTCCCTCATCTAATTTTTGATTTAGAATCGTCCTTAACGTATTTTTTTGTATTAAAATCATCCTTATAATTTTTTTTGACAAAAATACCCTCACCAGTACTAACACAATTACCTCCTCCTCCACCACCACCACCAGCACCAACACCATCGCCACAACCAGCACCACTACAGCAACACCAACACCAACACCAACCACCACCACCACCAACACAACAGCAAACAACAAACAGAGATCAATCAGCAAACTTATTCCATCAACAGCAAACAACAATTCAGAAATCAAGAAATTCAAAAATCAAGAAAACCAATGATGAGCGGATAATTTATACGCATTTTGGCATTGTTTTTAGTATATTTTTAGTAGAATCTAGTTACTTTTAGGGATGTTTTCATTAGTTTTTATGTTAAATTCACATTTCTGGACTTTACTATGAGTATGTGGTTTTTTCTGTGATTTCAGGTATTTTCTGGCTGAAATTGAGGGACTTGAGCAAAAATCAGATTCAGAGGTTGAAGAAGGACTGCTGATGCTGTTGGATTCTGACCTCCCTGCACTCAAAATGGATTTTCTGGAGCTACAGAACTCAAAATGGCGCTCTTCCAATTGCGTTGGAAAGTAGACATCTAGAGCTTTCCAGCAATATATAATAGTCCATACTTTACCCAAGTTTAGACGACGCAAACTGGCGTTCAACGCCAGTTCTCTGCCCAATTCTGGCGTCCAGCGCCAGAAACAAGTTGCAAAGTGGAGTTCAACGCCCAAACTGGCACAAAAGCTGGCATTCAACTCCAAGAATGACCTCTCCACGTGTAGACTTCAAGCTCAGCCCAAGCACACATCAAGTGGACCCCGGAAGTGGATTTATGTATCAATTACTTACTTCTGTAAATCCTAGTAGCTGGTTTATTATAAATAGGACCTTTTACTATTGTATTAGGCATCTTTGATTAGTTGTATGCTATCTGAGATCACGTTTGAGGGCTGGCCTCTCGGCCATGCCTGAACCTTCTTCACTTATGTATTTTCAACGGTAGAGTTTCTACACTCCATAGATTAAGGTGTGGAGCTCTGCTGTTCCTCAAAGATTAATGCGAAGTACTACTGTTTTTCTATTCAATTCAACTTATTCTGCTTCTAAGATATTCATTCGCACTTCAACCTGAATGTGATGAACGTGACAATCATCATCATTCCTTATGAACGCGTGCCTGACAACCACTTCCGTTCTACCTTAGATTGAATGAGTATCTCTTAGATCTCTTAATCAGAATCTTCGTGGTGTAAGCTAGATTGATGGCAGCATTCAAGAGAATCCGGAAAGTCTAAACCTTGTCTGTGGTATTCCGAGTAGGATTCAATGATTGAATGACTGTGACGAGCTTCAAAATCGCGAGTGTTGGGCGTAGTGACAGACGCAAAAGGAGGGTGAATCCTATTCCAGCATGATCGGGAACCTCAAATGATTAGCCGTGCCGTGACAGGGCATCTTGGACCATTTTCACAAGAGGAGGGGATGTAGCCACTGACAACGGTGATGCCCTTGCATAAAGCCAGCCATGGAAAGGAGTAAGACTGATTGGATGAAGACAGCCGGAAAGCAGAGGTTCAGAGGAACGAAAGCATCTCTATACGCTTATCTGAAATTCTCACCAATGAATTACATAAGTGTTTATCCCTATTCTATGTTTACTTATTAATTAATTTCGAAAACTCCATAACTATTTTATATCCGCCTGACTGAGATTTACATGGTGACCATAGCTTGCTTCATACCAACAATCTCCGTGGGATCGACCCTTACTCACGTAAGGTTTATTACTTGGACGACCCAGTGCACTTGCTGGTTAGTTGTATCGAAGTTGTGAAAAATTATGAATTGAGATTAGAGCACCAAGCCTTTGGAGCCTATACCAGAGATCACAATTTCGTGCACAAAGTTTTTGGCGCCGTTGCCGGGGATTGTTCGAGTTTGGACAACTGACAGTTCGTCTTGTTGCTCAGATTAGTGTTCTTCATGATCTTCAAGTTGTTCTTGGTAAGTCTTCTTGTTTGATCTTTGCATTTGCATGGTTTGTGTCTTTTCTTGTTTTTCATATGCATTCTTGGATTCTTAGTGTCTAAGCATTAAAGAATTCTAAGTTTGGTGTCTTGCATGTTTTCTTTGCATTAAAAATTTTTCAAAAATGTGTTCTTGATATTCATCATGATCTTCATAGTGTTCTTGGTGTTCATCTTGACATTCATAGCATTCTTGCATACATTCATTGTTTTGATCCATAACTTTCATGCATTGCATCATTTTTCTTGTTTTTCTCTCTCATCATAAATATTCAAAAAATCAAAAAAATATCTTCCCCTTTTTCTCTTTTAAAATTTCGAAAATTTGATTTGACTTTTTCAAAAATTTTTAAAATATAGTTGTTTTTATGAGTCAAATCAAATTTTCAATTAAAAAAAAATCTTATCTTTTTCAAAAATCAAATCTTTTTTCAATTTTTTAGTTATTTTCGAAAATTTCAAAAATATTTTTCAAAAATCTTTTTCTTAATTTTACATCATATTTTCAAAAATAACATCATCAATTAATGTTTTGATTCAAAAATTTCAAGTTTGTTACTTACTTGTTAAGAAAGTTTCAAACTTTAAGTTCTAGAATCATATCTTGTGATTTCTTGTGAATCAAGTCATTAATTGAGATTTTAAAAATCAAATCTTTTTCAAAAAAACTAATTTCTATCATATCTTTTCAAAAATATATTCTTATCTTACCTTTTTCAAAAAAGTGATTGCAAAATATCTTTTCTAACTTCCTAACTTCTTATCTTTTCAAAATTTGTTTCAACTAACTAACTAACTTTTTGTTTGTTTCTTACCTTTTTCAAAACTACATAACTAACTCTCTCTCTAATTTTCGAAAATATCTCCCCTCTTTTTCAAAATTTCTTTTTAATTAACTAATTATTTTAATTTTTTATTTTTATTTTCAAAAAAAAAAATTTAATTACTAACCTTTTTTTCAAAAACTATTTTCGAAAATCACTAACTCTTTTTCAAAAATAATTTTCGAAAATTCTCCTTCTCTCTCATCTTATTCTATTTATTTATTCATCTACTAACATCTCTTCCTCACATCATTCACCAAATTCGAACCCCCCTTCCATCTGTGTTCGAATTTTTTTCTCTTCTTCTACTAACAATAAGGAACCTCTTTACTGTGACATAGATGATTCCTCTTCTTTTCTTTTTCTCTTCTCTTTCTTATGAGCAGGGACAAAGAAAAAGGCATTCTTGTTGAAGCTGATCCAGAACCTGAAAGGACTCTGAAGAGAAAACTAAGAGAAGCTAAATTACAACAATCCAGAGACAACCTTATTGAAAATTTCGAACAAGTAAAGGAGATGGCAGCCGAACCCAACAACAATAATGCAAGGAGAATGCTTGGTGACTTTACTGCACCAAATTCCAATTTACATGGAAGAAGTATCTCCATCTCTGCTATTGGAGCAAACAATTTTGAGCTGAAACCTCAGCTAATTTCTCTGATGCAGCAGAACTGCAAGTTTCATGGACTTCCATCTGAAGATCCTTTTCAGTTCTTAACTGAATTTTTGTAGATCTGTGATACTGTTAAGACTAATGGAGTAGATCCTGAAGTCTACAGGCTCATGCTTTTCCCTTTTGCTGTAAGAGACAGAGCTAGAGTGTGGTTGGACTCTCAACCCAGAGATAGCCTGAACTCTTGGGATAAGCTTGTCACGGCTTTCGTAGCCAAGTTCTTTCCTCCTCAAAAGCTGAGCAAGCTTAGAGTGGATGTTCAAACCTTCAGACAGAAAGAAGGTGAATCCCTATATGAAGCTTGGAAAAGATACAAGCAGCTGACCAAAAAGTGTCCTTCTGACATGCTTTCAGAATGGACCATCCTGGATATATTCTATGATGGTTTATCTGAGCTATCAAAGATGTCATTGGATACTTCTGCAGGTGGATCCATTCACCTAAAGAAAATGCCTGCAGAAGCTCAAGAACTCATTGACATGGTTGCTAATAACCAGTTCATGTACACTTCTGAGAGGAATCCTGTGAGTAATGGGACGCCTATGAAGAAGGGAGTTCTTGAAATTGATACTCTGAATGCCATACTGGCTCAGAATAAAATATTGACTCAGCAAGTCAATATGATTTCTCAGAGTCTGAATGGAATGCAAGCTGCATCCAACAGTACTCAAGAGGCATCTTCTGAAGAAGAAGCTTATGATCCTGAGAACCCTGCAATAGCATAGGTAAATTACATGGGTGAACCATATGGAAACACCTATAATCCATCATGGAAAAATCACCTAAATCTCTCATGGAAGGATCAAAAGCCTCAACAAGGCTTTAATAATGATGGAAGAAACAGGTTTAGCAATAGCAAGCCTTTTCCACCATCCACTCAGCAACAGACAGAGAATTCTGAGCAGAATCCATCTAGCTTAGCAAATTTAGTCTCTGATCTATCTAAGGCCACTGTGAGTTTCACGAATGAAACAAGGTCCTCCATTAGAAATTTGGAAGCACAAGTGGGCCAGCTGAGTAAAAGGATCACTGAAATCCCTCCTAGTACTCTCCCAAGTAATACAGAAGAGAATCCAAAAGGAGAGTGCAAGGCCATTGAATTAATTACCATGGCCGAACCCATAAGAGAGGAGAAGGACGTGAATCCCAGTGATCAATAAGGAGTTTTCCTCTGAGGAACCAAAGGAATCTGAGGCTCATCTAGAGACCATAGAGATTCCATTGAACCTCCTTATGCCCTTCATGAGCTCTGATGAGTATTCTTCTTCTGAAGAGAATGAAGATGTCACTGAAGAGCAAGCTGCCAAGTTCCTTAGTGCAATCATGAAGCTGAATGCCAAATTATTTGGTATTGAGACTTGGGAAGATGAACCTCCCTTGTTCACCAATGAACTAAGTGATCTGGATCAACTGACATTACCTCAGAAGAAACAGGATCCTGGAAAGTTCATAATACCTTGTACCATAGGCACCATGATCTTTAAGGCTCTATGTGACCTTGGTTCAGGAATAAACCTCATGCCCCTCTCTGTAATAGAGAAACTGGGAATCTATGGGGTGCAAGCTGCTAAAATCTCATTAGAGATGGCAGACAATTCAAGAAAACAGGCTTATGGACAAGTAGAGGACGTGTTAGTAAAGGTTGAAGGCCTTTACATCCCTGCTGATTTCATAGTCCTGGATACTGGAAAGGAAGAGGATGAATCCATCATCCTAGGAAGACCTTTCCTAGCCACAGCAAGAGCTGTGATTGATGTGGACAGAGGAGAATTGATCCTTCAATTAAATAAGGACAACCTTGTGTTTACAACTCAAGGATCTCTCTCTGCATCCATGGAGAGGAAGCAGAAAAAGCTTCTCTCAAAGCAGAGTCAACAAAAGCCCCCACAGTCAAACTCTAAGTTTGGTGTTAGGAGGCCACAACCAAACTCTAAGTTTGGTGTCAAACCCCTATATCCAAACTCTAAGTTTGGTGTTGGGAGGTCTCAACAAAGCTCTGCATATCTGTGAGGCTCCATGAGAGCCCACTGTCAAGCTATTGACATTAAAGAAGCGCTTGTTGGGAGGCAACCCAATGTTTATTTATCTAATTTTATTTTTGTGTTTTCTTAGGTTCATGATCATGTGGAGTCACAAAATAAACGAAAAATTTAGAAACAGAATCAAAAACAACGGAAGAAAAATCACACCCTGGAGGAAGCACCTGTCTGGCGTTCAACGCCAGAACAGAGCATGGTTCTAGCGCTGAACGCCCAAAATGGGCAGTATCTGGGCACTGAACGCCCAAAATGGGCAGCATCTGGGCGTTTGAACGCCAGAAATGCACCCTGGAGAAAAGCTGGCGCTGAACGCCCAGAACAAGCATGGTTCTGGCGTTCAACGCCAGAAATGGGCTACAAATGGGCGTTCAACACCCAGAACAAGCACCAATCTGGCGCTGAACGCCCAGAGTTGTGTGCAAAGGCATTTTGCATGCCCAATTTGGTGCAAGGTTGTAAATCCTTGAACACCTCAGGATCTGTGGACCCCACAGGATCCCCACCTACCTCCACTCACTTCTTCTCACCCCTCTTTCACACAATCCCAAAAACACTCTTTCCCAAAACCCTTCACCAATCACCTCAATCTCTCTTCTCCATCACCTCTTCACCACTCACATCCATCCACTCTTCCCTATAAACCTACCTCATAAACTCCACCTACCTTCAAAATTCAAAATTAATTTCCCACCCAAACCCACCCTATATGGCCGAAACTTTCCCCCCTCTCTTCCCTATATATAGCCCTCCATTCTTCCTCATTTTCACACAACACAACCCTCTTTCCCCTCTTGGCCGAAACACACCTCCCCTATCTTCTCCATATTTTCTTCTTCTTCTTCATCTAATTCTTTTTTTTCTTGCTCGAGGGCGAGCAATATTCTAAGTTTGGTGTGGTAAAAGCATAAGATTTTTGTTTTTCTATTACCATTGATGGCACCTAAGACCGGAGAATCCTCTAGAAAAGGAAAAGGGAAGACAAAAGCTTCCACCTCCGAGTCATGGGAGATGGAAAGGTTCATCTCCAAAGCCCATCAAGACCACTTCTATGATGTTGTGGCCAAGAAGAAGGTGATCCCCGAGGTCCCTTTCAAGCTCAAGAGAAATGAGTATCCAGAGATCCGACATGAAATCCAAAGAAGAGGTTGGGAAGTTTTAACAAACCCCACCCAACAAGTCGGTATCTTAATGGTTCAAGAGTTCTATGCCAATGCATGGATCACTAGGAACCATGATCAAAGTAAGAACCCGAATCCAAAGAATTATGTTACAATGGTTCGGGGAAAATACTTAGATTTTAGTCCAGAGAATGTGAGGTTGGCGTTCAACTTGCCTATGATGCAAGGAGATGAACGCTCCTACACTAGAAGGGCCAACTTTAATCAAAGGTTGGACCAAGTCCTTATGGACATATGTGTGGAAGGAGCTCAATGGAAGATTGACTCCAAAGGCAAGCCAGTTCAACTAAGAAGACTGGACCTCAAGCCTGTGGCTAGAGGATGGTTGGAGTTCATCCAACGCTCCATCATCCCCACTAGCAACCGATCTGAAGTTACTGTGGATCGGGCCATCATGATCCATAGCATCATGATTGGAGAGGAAGTAGAAGTTCATGAAGTCATCTCCCTTGAACTCTACAAAATAGCAGAAAAGCCCTCTCCTGGGGCAAGGCTAGCTTTTCCTCATCTTATTTGCCATCTATGTTACTCAGTTGGAGCTTTCATAGAAGGAGACATTCACATTGAGGAAAAGAAGCCCATCACTAAGAAAAAGATGGAGCAAGCAAGAGAGCCCATTCATGGAGCTCAAGAGGCGCATGAAGCTCATCACCATGAGATCCCGGAGATGCCTCAAATGCATTTTCCTCCACAAAACTATTGGGAGCAAATCAACACCTCCCTAGGAGAATTAAGTTCCAACATGGGACAATTAAGGGTGGAACATCAAGAGCACTCCATCATCCTTCATGAAATAAGAGAAGATCAAAAAGCAATGAGGGAGGAGCAACAAAGACAAGGAAGAGACATAGAAGAGCTCAAGGACATCATTGGTTCCTCAAGAAGGAAACGCCACCATCACTAAGGTGGATTCATTCCTTGTTCTTATTTCTTCTGTTTTTCGTTTTCTATGCTATGTGCTTATCTATGTTTGTGTCTTCATTACATGATCATTAGTAATTAGTAACTTTCTCTTAAAGTTATGAATGTCCTATAAATCCATCACCTCTCTTAAATGAAAAATGTTTTAATTTAAAAGAACAAGAAGTACATGAGTTTCGAATTTATCCTTGAACTTAGTTTAATTATATTGATGTGGTGACAATGCTTCTTGTTTTCTGAATGTATGCTTGAACAGTGCATATGTCTTTTGAAGTTGTTGTTTAAGAATGTTAAATATGTTGACTCTTGAAAGAATGATGACAAGGAGACATGTTATTTGATAATCTGAAAAATCATAAAAATGAATCTTGAAGCAAGAAAAAGCAGCAAAGAACAAAGCTTGCAGAAAAAAAAAGAGAAAAAAATAGCGAAAAAAAAATTATTAGAAAAAAAAAAAAGAAAAAGCGAGCAGAAAAAGCCAAAAGCTCTTAAAACCAAGAGGCAAGAGCAAAAAGCCAATAGCCCTTAAAACCAAAAGGCAAGGGTAATAAAAAGGATCTCAAGGCTTTGAGCATCAGTGGAAAGGAGGGCCTAAAGGAATAAAATCCTGGCCTAAGCGGCTAACCCAAGCTGTCCCTAACCATGTGCTTGTGGCGTGTAGGTGTCAAGTGAAAACTTGAGACTGAGCGGTTAAAGTCAAGGTCCAAAGCAAAAAAAAAAAAGAGTGTGCTTAAGAATCCTGGACACCTCTAATTGGAGACTTTAGCAAAGTTGAGTCACAATCTGAAAAGGTTCACCCAATTATGTGTCTGTGGCATTTATGTATCCGGTGGTAATACTGGAAAACAAAGTGCTTAGGGCCACGACCAAGACTCATAAAATAGCTGTGTTCAAGAATCATCATACTGAACTAGGAGAATCAATAACACTATCTGAACTCTGAGTTCCTATAGAAGCCAATCATTCTGAACCTCAATGGATAAAGTGAGATGCTAAAACTATTCAAGAGGCAAAAAGCTACAAGTCCCGCTCATCTGATTGGAGCTATGTTTCATTGATAGTTTGGAATTTATAGTATATTCTCTTCTTTTTATCCTATTTGATTTTCAGTTGCTTGGGGACAAGCAACAATTTAAGTTTGGTGTTGTGATGAGCGGATAATTTATACGCTTTTTGGCATTGTTTTTAGTATGTTTTTAGTAGAATCTAGTTACTTTTAGGGATGTTTTCATTAGTTTTTATGTTAAATTCACATTTCTGGACTTTACTATGAGTTTGTGTGTTTTTCTGTGATTTCAGGTATTTTCTGGCTGAAATTGAGGGACTTGAGCAAAAATCAGATTCAGAGGTTGAAGAAGGACTGCTGATGCTGTTGGATTCTGATCTCCCTGCACTCAAAATGGATTTTCTGGAGCTACAGAACTCAAAATGGCGCGCTTCCAATTGCGTTGGAAAGTAGACATCCGGGGCCTTCCAGCAATATATAATAGTCTATACTTTGCCCAAGTTTAGACGACACAAACTGGCGTTCAACGCCAGTTCTCTGCCCAATTCTGGCGTCCAGCGCCAGAAACAAGTTGCAAAGTGGAGTTCAACGCCCAAACTGGCACAAAAGCTGGCATTCGACTCCAAGAATGACCTCTCCACGTGTAGACTTCAAGCTCAGCCCAAGCACACACCAAGTGGGCCCCGGAAGTGGATTTATGTATCAATTACTTACTTCTGTAAACCCTAGTAGCTAGTTTATTATAAATAGGACCTTTTACTATTGTATTAGACATCTTTGATTAGTTGTATGCTATCTGAGATCACGTTTGAGGGCTGGCCTCTCGGCCATGCCTGAACCTTCTTCACTTATGTATTTTCAACGGTAGAGTTTCTACACTCCATAGATTAAGGTGTGGAGCTCTGCCGTTCCTCAAAGATTAATGCGAAGTACTACTGTTTTTCTATTCAATTCAACTTATTCTGCTTCTAAGATATTCATTCGCACTTCAACCTGAATGTGATGAACGTGACAATCATCATCATTCCTTATGAACGCGTGCCTGACAACCACTTCCGTTCTACCTTAGATTGAATGAGTATCTCTTAGATCTCTTAATCAGAATCTTCGTGGTGTAAGCTAGATTGATGGCAGCATTCAAGAGAATCCGGAAAGTCTAAACCTTGTCTGTGGTATTCCGAGTAGGATTCAATGATTGAATGACTGTGACGAGCTTCAAACTCGCGAGTGCTGGGCGTAGTGACAGACGCAAAAGGAGGATGAATCCTATTCCAGCATGATCGGGAACCTCAGATGATTAGCTGTGCCGTGACAGGGCATCTTGGACCATTTTCATAAGAAGAGGGGATGTAGCCACTGACAACGGTGATGCCCTTGCATAAAGCCAGCCATGGAAAGGAGTAAGACTGATTGGATGAAGACAGCCGGAAAGCAGAGGTTCAGAGGAACGAAAGCATCTCTATACGCTTATCTGAAATTCTCACCAATGAATTACATAAGTGTTTCTATCCCTATTCTATGTTTACTTATTAATTAATTTCGAAAACTCCATAACTATTTTATATCCGCCTGACTGAGATTTACATGGTGACCATAGCTTGCTTCATACCAACAATCTTCGTGGGATCGACCCTTACTCACATAAGGTTTATTACTTGGACGACCCAGTACACTTGCTGGTTAGTTGTATCGAAGTTGTGACAAATTATGAATTGAGATTAGAGCACCAAGCCTTTGGAGCCTATACTAGAGATCACAATTTCGTGCACCAACCAACAACAATTCAGAAATCAAAACAAGAACAAAATTAATCAATCAATAATGACTCAACAAATCAAAGATTCAACAAATCAAGAAGCAGAAGAAGCAGAAGAAGAAGCAGAAATAGAGATCAAAGCAAGAAGCAGAGGCGGCGAGGTGGCGAGGAGCAGCGGAGCGGAAGCCGACGACGACGAGGAGGTCTCGGCGGCGACAAGGATGGCGAGGCACGAGGGCATGGCGTCGGCACGAGGGCGAGGCGGTGACGACGAGGGCGAGGAGCGGCGGCGGCGAGGACCCCTTCTCTCCCCCTCCTCCCTGTTTTCCCCCCTTTCTTTTTCTCCCCACCCCCTTCTCTGTATCCCTTTCTCTCCTTTCTTTCGGCGACGGCAACGGCGATGACAGCTCCAAGCTTCGACGGTGCCGGCGCCGTCCCCCTCCCCTCCCCTCCCCTCCCCCTTCGTATACCCTTTTCTTCCTCCCCCCCCCCCCAAAAAACACGCGTTTTCTCCCCCCTCCAACACGCGTTTTCTTTCTTTTTTTTTTAATTTTATAACTTTTATTATTAAAATAGGAATAGGGGTAGTTTAGGAATAAGTAAAAAAAATTTATTCAAAAGGACAATTTTAATACGAAAAAAACATTAAAGACGATTCTAAATCGAAAATTAGATGAGGGACGGTTTTGATTTTTACGCTCAATTTTAGGAACCAAAATAGTACTTAACCCTAATTCGTTTCGTGGCGGTTATAAACCGCTGCTAGTCCTCCTGCAAACCGCTATTAAGAGGCAAATCTGCTGTAGTGGATTCTGATTTCTAACATAATTACATGGATTCTGAGGTAGTTCTAGTGGATATTTGATTCTGAATTAATTTTATGGCTATTGGATTGAAATTTGGGATTTTCTTCTTATTGCTGTTTTTATTCTGATTTTGCGTTGATATATTTGAAATTTTTAATTTTTGCATAATTGTTGTTGTCTCCTATCCTATTTTTATTATGTTTTTATTTATTCGAAATTAATTACTACTATTTCTCTGATGTTCTTACAGAAATTAATATTCACTTGTAAAATGAAAAACTATTTTAAGAATGAGCCCAGCATGAGATTACTGCTATTTTCTCTGATATTGGCCAAAATTTTATGTTATTTTTGTTTCTTTAACTTTCTGTTAAATGTTATGGCTTAGAGTTTAGGTGAGGCCTGAAAAATTGATGAAGCATTTTCAGCTACTTGAATAAGTGAAAAATGGTACTGCCTTGGGAAGTCTAGAGTTGTCAACTCCATTGATTTTGGATTTGCTAAATGCCTTAATTTAACCAGGTGAGTCATATTGTTTGTTCTTATATTTAACATAGTTAAACTGATTTTCACAACTTATGATGAGTTTAGCATTAGGTCAGGATATCTTGTCAATGGTATTAATTCAGTTCTATTTAGGTTTAGTACATTATCTTATTTGTCTTCTTTCTTTATTGTGCCTTGTATATTCTCTTACTTCTCTTATATTGTCTGGTGCATCAGTGTCGTATAAAGAAGTTTCAGCCATTTTTCTATTAAATAACATAAGAAATTGTTCTCTTATTCCACTTTTAAGTTTTCTTTTGGCGTAAAACAGCTACATTGCCTCACGTGTAGGGTTGCAAGCAACAAATTTGTTTCAGTACCTTGATGAACACGTGACCAAAGCTGAAGTCGAAGCCCAAACCTTGAAGGAAGCCCTTGTTGTATTGCAGGCTGAAAGAGAACCTAATATGTTTCAGTACCAACAGTGCTTGGAGAAAATATCTACTCTGGAGATAAGCATATTTTCTGCTCATGATGATGTAAGAGCACTGATGAACGGATAATTTATACGCTTTTTGGCATTATTTTTACATAGTTTTTAGTATGATTTAATTAGTTTTTACTATATTTTTATTAGTTTTTAAATAAAAATCATATTTCTAGACTTTACTATGAGTTTGTGTGTTTTTCTGTGATTTCAGGTAATTTCTGGCTGAAATTGAGGGACTTGAGCAAAAATCAGATTCAGAGGTTGAAGAAGGACTGCAGATGCTGTTGGATTCTGACCTCCCTGCACTCAAAGTAGATTTTCTAGAGCTACAGGAGTCCAAATGGCGCGTTCTCAATTGCGTTGGAAAGTAGACATTCAGGGCTTTCCAGAAAGATATAATAGTCCATACTTTGCCCGAGTTTAGATGATGCAAACTGGCGTTCAATGCCAGCTCTCTACCCTATTCTGGAGTTAAACGCCAGAAACAGGTTGCAAAGCAGAGTTAAACGCCAGAAACAGGTTACAAACTGGTGTTCAACTCCAAGGAAGACCTCTACACGTGAAAGCTTCAATGCTCAGCCCAAGCATACACCAAGTGGGCCCGAAAGTGGATTTCTGCATCATTTACTCATTTCTGTAACCCTAGTAACTAGTTTAGTATAAATAGAACTTTTTACTAACATCATCGTCTGATCTTGGGATCAATTTTAGATCTCTAGACCTCCATGGGAGGCTGGCCACTCGGCCATGTCTACCCCATTTTTACTTATGTATTTTCAACGGTAGAGTTTCTACACACCATAGATTAAGGTGTGCAGCTCTGCTGTTCCTCATGAATTAATGCAAAGTACTATTGTTTTTCTATTTAATTCAAGCCTATTTCTTCTCTAAGATATTCATTCGCACACAAGAACATGATGAATGTGATGATTATGTGACGCTCATCATCATTCTCACTTATGAACGCGTGTCTGACAAACACTTCCGTTCTACATGTAAACAAGCTTGAATGTGTATCTCTTAGCCTTCTGATCTACGATCAGTCTTCGTGGTATAGGCTAGAATTATTGGCGGCCATTCTTGAGATCCGAAAAGTCTAAACCTTGTCTGTGGTATTCCGAGTAGGATCTGGGAAGGGATGGCTGTGACGAGCTTCAAACTTGCGACTGCTGGGCGTAGTGACAGACGCAAAAGGATTACTGAATCCTATTCCAGTATGATCGAGAACCGACGGATGATTAGCCGTGCGGTAACAGCGCATCTTGGACCATTTTCACTGAGAGGACGGGAAGTAGCCATTGATAACGGTGATGCCCTACATAAAGCTTGCCATCGAAAGGAGTATGAATGATTGGATGAAGATAGTAGGAAATCAGAGGTTTAGAAGGAACAAAAGCATCTCCATACGCTTATCTGAAATTCTCACCAATGAATTACATAAGTATCTCTATCCTTATTTTACGTTTTAATTATATTTCAATTATTAAAACTCTATAACCATTTAAATTCGCCTGATTGAGATTTACAAGGTGACCATAGCTTGCTTCAAGCCGACAATCTCCGTGGGATCGACCCTTACTCACGTAAGGTTTATTACTTGGACGACCCAGTGCACTTGCTGGGTAGTTGTGCGAAGTTGTGAAGAAGAACTAAGATTATGAACGTGCGTATTAAGTTTTCAGCGCTGTTACCAAGGAATGAACGATCATGATTTTGCGCACCAAGCACTTAATGATCGTGCTATTAAAGCTAAAACCGAAACTGAATCCCTTAAGCATGACCTTGCTAGAATAGAAGCTGAACAGGAAGCTGTAGTTGCCTGAAATAACCACTCCTTGGATTCCTTGTCAAAATTGGAGGAGAGTTTAGAAGAAGCTAAAGAGAATGCAAGGAGATTGAATGAGGAAGCTAATAAAGCCGGAAGTGAAGTTGAGGCCTTGAAGTTGGATATTGCTAAATTTACTGGAGAGAAAGAAGATGCTGCCCTTCGATACGAGCAATGCTCTGCTTAGACACACAAGACTTTGCCTCATCTGCAAAGAAATTGCAAGATAAGAACTCAAATATGAAGGAGGCATGCAAGGTAAATCAAGATGAGAAAGCATTTCTTCTGCAAAGACTGAAAATCATGGAACAGCTTTTGGAGAAAAATGCAGTTATGGAGATTTCTCTTTCAAATTTGAATGCTGAGCTGGAGGCTGTTAGAGAAAAGGTAAAGGTATTAAAAGAGAAGAGAAGAGAATTATCGAGTTGTATAGTTGAGTGAAGATAACTTGGCAGAGAAGGAATTTATGATTCATATTCTCCAAGAAGATATCAATCACTGGAAAGGGGAATATGACAAGGAAGTAGAAGGGGATGTACATGCTCAAATGGAAATTTAGATATCCATTAAATCTCCTTGTATCCTAATGGCTGGTTATTTGACCATTTGTGATAAACTTGGCACCAGTTAATATTGAAATATTTGATCAATATATTGTTTAAATGATCATTTCCAGGTTCAGAATTTGGCAAATCAAAAGTACACTAGTGGTCAGCAAACTGGTGTTTATCAGGATGCTACTGCACCAGCACTTCCAGATTTCCAAGACATGCAGAAAAGGATCAATGCAATTGAAGGGGCTGTTATTATACTTATTATTTTTATAGTTCATATTGTTATTATTGCCATTGTGATTATTATTATTAAGACCTATACCCCTTGGAATTTAGTACGGTGTCTTATAGTCTCTATTAATATTATTATTATTACCATTGTGATTATTATTATTAAGACCTAGACCCCTTGGTTTTTAGTATGGTATCTTATAGTCTTTATTATTATTATTATTATTATTATTATTATTATTATTATTAAAACACTAACACAATTAATAACACCAACCTTATATATATTGCAAACACAGTTATACTGATGCTTCTTTGCTAATTTATGGTGTTTTATGTGGTTTAAAAATGGTGTCAACCACCGTATTATCTCAGATTTGGTTCCCCGAGAAGTAGTTGAGAAGTGGCTTAAGTAACTTAGAGAAGAATTGCCTACTGTGGCCTTCAAGTGCAGCACCCAAGAGCAGAGATCAAAATTAGGGTGGAAGTCATCAAAGGCAACAAAACCAAGTAATATTTTGCAACAAAGTGATTGTCTTGGAGCTGATACGCCCATCAAAGTCTTGAAGAATTACACAAGAAGTCATGAGGTTCTATAACTTAACTCGTGTCTGTTTTCTATAGCTTATTAAAGTTTTTCTATAAAGTTAGAAATGACTTAACTTCAGTACTAATAACTAGCTATCTTCCATTATGCTCCTTGTATGCTAATAGCATGTATGTTCTGTTTCTGAGCTTGGAATTTTCAACTATTATATAATGACATTTTAGAGAGAGGGTTTTGTGCTCAATTATTGTATGAGAACCTTATCATAATATTTATGTTTAGATTAGACATCATTGAATCTGATGAAAATTATTTGCTTAATCTGGTGAAAGCAAAGCTGATATCATACTTTCTTGTTTTCCAGTTGATGAAAGGTAGGTTTTCTCTCTAATACATTTGCTTTTTACAAAGGTACGGTGCTTCCACTCAATCCAACTATAGAAGAGAGTGAATTGGCTAAGGGTTTGAAAAAAGAATGAATACAGAATTTATTTCTCATAATATGAAAACTTACCTTATGTTGAAGATCTTTATTTGCTACTATATAGTGAACTAGGTAATCAAGTATTGTAATTAGCCTGCATAAGTTTACACCCAAGTAGAATCATAAAATACCAGTATCATTTTATGGAAAATCACTAATTCTTCCTATGTTACATTTGCTTCAGTGGATGATGCTAAGGTAACTGCTATCTTTATGTAGATGGTCTTGTGCACACACTATCATGATCTGACTGACTTTTTGGTGGGAGGATGTTCTAGTAGGTGAGAACATGTTCTTGGCAACAGGATGCTGGAAGTCAAAGTGGCTACACCAAATGTAGTAATTGAATTGTTGTTAGGACATTAAGTCTGTTCTGATCATTGCTGAGTTATACTATCCTGCTGTTTGTGTAATATTTCATTCTAAAGGAAGAGATGAGAGCACCAGCCAAAAAAGTAACCAGAATATTTGTAGCCAGGATTTCACAATCGATAACAGAAGCATCTTTTAGAAGGTACATGAGCATGTTGTATCTTAATTAAAGATGTGAAGACTTAAGAGTGTTGTTTTCAATGCTAGCAATAGCATAGTCTTATAGTTTTATGTTATTTTCTCTTTTGGTGGTTTTGCAGTCATTTTTAGAAATACGGTGATATAACAGATCTGTACACGCCAAAGGTATTCCACTCCTTGGCATTGTCATACGCATAGATGTAATTATAGTTAATATGTTAAATTTGTATGCATGTACGTTGTTGACAATTTCCCAGCAAATTTATGCATGATATGATATTATTGTAGTTGTATGAATGCTTTATGATTTATTTCCATTTTTCAACAAGATCAAGGATAAAAAATGCATCATGAAATTGGTTTTATCACCTTTGCAAGTGCAGGTTGGATTGTGTGCTCTACTCCTCACTATGTGCATATTTTAAGTGAATGGGGTTTATAGTATGCTTGTTTCCTTTTGATGTAACTTGATAGTTATCTAAGAACTTGATTGACACCTGTTGTACACACCTTTTCAATGCATACTATATGTGCCTACAGCTATTGTTCTATATTTTAGTTTGTATACCTTTTGAGTTTAGTGCAAAGGATGTATCAGTTAATTTTGTTGTTTCTGCTACAAGTTATATTCAATAGATAAAAAATATTAAGATTTATAACATTAAAAAAATTTAGAAAAGGCCAAAAAATTTATCTTTAAAATTAAACAAAAAAAAATCAGCATTTTTTAAAAGGAATTTTTTTTAAAATTTGTACTGAAATTAGCGGCGGTTTTATAACCGCCACAAAAAGTCATACATTAAAAAATATAGTAACATTGCGACGGTTCGTAACCGCCAATGAAAAATAGACTAAATCCTAATACTTGTATATCGCAGCAATTTAAAACCGCCGCTAAATTAATTGCCGCAAAAAATTGATTCAGCGGTGGTTATAATAGCGGTTGCTGGAAACCGCCGCAAAACCTAATCCCGCCGCCCATAACCAGGGCGGTCAACTGAACCGTCTGCCTTTGATTTTGCGGCAGTTTAAAACCGCCGCTAATAGAGGAAAAAACCGCCGCTAGGCAGCACCTCTGTTGTAGTGATACCGGGAGCGAGTAGAGACTTTGGCTCTTTCCTTTTTCTTTTTCCTAGTTTTTTTCTAAATTAACTGTAATAAATTATTAAGTATGATTTAATTTTCTTTAAAAAAATTAAGTCCAATCTAAATATTAATGATTTTTAATATTTAAAAAATAAGTAACAATATTTAAAAATTCTAAAAAATATATTATTATTAATATTTTTCGAATTTTATAGAGTAGATTATTTTTTTCTTGTGACCATCTTTCTTGATTCATTTGGTATTAATTCTCTCTGTTTTAACTGCTACAACTGAAAGATCTTTTTCAACTATAAATATTGTGAAGAATGACTCAGAAACAAAATGAAAGACGAATTTCTTGCTAATTGTCTTTTAATTATATTGAAAAGAAAATTGCTGAAAAATTTGACACAGATTCTATTATCGATGAATTTTATGATACGAAGAATTGACAACTTCGTTAGTAAAAAGTACACACATATTTTTTACATTTTAAAATATATTCTCTATCGATATATTTTTGTAATATATCTTACATTATATAATTTTTTATATAATTTTTTAATATTATATATGTTATTGACCCATAATGCTTGGATGCTGGAGCTATGTATGTTTGAATATTTTATTTTCTTTATTCTTTTGTTCTTTTTTTATGTTCAAGTTTTGGTCTTCATGTTTGCATTTTGTTTTGGGGAGCTTTTTTCGGTGGAAAATTATTTTCTGGACCATGAAAGACCAGATAACAAAGATAATTAATAAAAAATATGGGAGCTGGTTCACAAATAATAAGAAGTTCACAAATAAACTTCCATTAACATGTGGGAAAAATTTGAATATAGGGTTAAATTGGGTTGGGGTCGAGAATGGAAAGTTTCAACTCAGGCAGAGCTTCAATGGCCCTCCCAAAAATCGTCAACCAAGAAGATCTCCGGCAACAAACAACCATTTCCGGTGAATTCCATAACCAAAGATTTGAAATGATCGAATTCAGAGATTGAAACTTGATGAAGTCTTGCTCGCAGGTTCTATAGAAGATCATGAAGAAAGGATTCCTATCTTCTGATCTCCATGTTCCCATCAACCGTAATCCTAATCAAGAAAGGATTCATCCGATTCCCATTAATCACCTCAATCCTTTGATCCCACTCTCAATACTCCTCTTTCTTCATCAAAAACCCTAATATTTGCATCATCAATTATGATCATCAACTCTTCTCCCTTCATGAACTCCGTCTGTGTCCTTCAGAACCTTCGCGTATTCGGTTCTGGCTTGAATCCTTTTAATCCTTATTGCGTCGCTCATCACTCTCGCTAATTTTTTCCTTTATACGTCTATTACTGCTCTGATTTCTATTATTTTTTTTGTTTCTCGTTTGTTTAATATGTAAACACGTAAAAAAGAACAAGGTTTTGTTGTCTGTTCCCTGCTTTTTCCTGCAAAAACAAAGAATAGTCATTTTGGGGATTTGTATTCTAGGGTTTTTGTTTTTGGATCATCATTTTTATTTTGGAGTGTCGTTTTTAGGTGTTGGACTGAGAAGAGATGCTGGAGGCACAACCAGTGTTGTTCAGGAGAAGCCCGTCGAAGAAGCACATGTTGAGACCTGGCGTTGGTACTGCCGATAGAGGTTGGACTTCTCTTCATGTTTGCGCCCGCAAAGGTGATCTCAAACTGGTGAGTTTCTTCAGTTTCATCAATCCCTCTTTTATGTTGTTTTTTCATAATTTCTTTCATGTGAGACTCTATTTTCGATGCCTAAGAAAAATATAGAGAGGCTTCACGATGAGATGCTTCAAAGTTGTTTGTAGGGAAAAGGACCTGACGTTAAGATTTTTGCCAGTAAAGAAATTCATAAAAACAGTCGCGTTGTAGATATAGTCTCTAAACCAACAAAAATCCCTTCGTGCAAACGTTTTGGTTGTCACAAGTAACAAACCCCTTTTAAAATTGATAACCGAATATTTAAACCTCGGGTCGTCTTCTCAAGGAACTGTAGGGAAGTATGTTCATATTATTGGTTATGGAGGTTGTAAAATCGGGGTTGAGAGTGAAGAGTAGATATGACAAATAATTTAAATGGCAATTAAAATAAATAAATACTGTAAAGCAAACTTTTGGCAAGGTAAGAGAAATTGGAAGTCCAACTTAGTTATTCCTCCCAACAATAGTGAAAGTTGAATCTTAATTCCGCTTAGTTAACCTTTACTAAAGTAAAGGAAAGTCAAGGGACTAATTAGTTTGACCTTCGAATCCTATTTATTTCCTAAGAAAAAGTTGGGATTATTGAAGTTCAGTTTAATTAGCAAGATAACAATTATCAATTATGCTGAGTTTAATAATGTTGAGTTACTGATTTCTTAACCAAGACCAAAAAGGGAAAAAGTAAAATTGTTGGAATAAAAATGTCCTTAGATGGGAAGAAATAATAACTTAAATTAAAGAGAACAATAATAAACTGAAATACCTCAAATAATCATTAATTCAAATAATAATCTGTAACATGGAATAATTCATAAGCCAATTGGGCAACATCTGTAGATACGAATAAAAGCATTAAAGTAAAAGTAGCATAGAAACATAAATTAAAGTAAATATTAAACCTGGATCGAGAGTCACTCTTAAAAACTAAGAGAAGTTCTAAATCCTAATCCTAAGAGAGAGAGAGGAGAGAACCTCTCTCAAACTAAATCTAAATCATGGAAAGTAGTAAAAATGCGAGCTCTATTTTGAATGGATGCATTCCTCCACTTTATAGCCTCTAGTGTGTGTTCTGTACCTGGATCTGGGCCAAAAGGGCTTCAGAAATCGCTGGGGGCGTATTCTGTAAATTCTTATACGTGGCCTCTGTCACGCGTCCGCGTGGGTCATGCGGTCGCGTCATCTGGAGTTTTCCTTGTGGCGCGGTCGCGTCAGTCACGCGTCTGCATCGAATGCGCTATGCTCAAGTCGCGCGGCCGCGTCAGTCATGCGGCCGCGTCGCTGCTTCTTCGCTCCTGGCACGCGATCGCGTCGTCCATGCGATCGCGTGGATGCCAGTTTCTTCAAAACTCCGTTTCGCACTTTCCTTCCATTTTTGTACGCTTCCTTTTCCATCCTTTAAGTCATTCTGTCTTAGAAAATCTGAAACTACTCAACACACTAATCACAGCATCGAATGGAAATAAAGGTAATTAAAATAATTAATTTTAAAGCTTAGAAAACATATTTTTCACGTACATCACATAATAAGGAAGGGAAAGTAAAACCATGCAATTAATATGAATAAGTGGGTGAAGGATTGAATAAATCATTCAAACTAAGCACAAAATAACTCATGAAATATGGGTTTATCAGGACCTCAATAAGGCGAAGGACCTAAGGCAAAGGACCCCAATAAGAGGGAGATGAGGCTTGAGGAGAAACACAAGTTGGGTATTGGGTTGCAGAGTTTGCCTCCTGAGAAAATGGAGCAGGTGATACATATCATAAGGAAGAGGAATGGGAATCTAAAGCAAGACGGGGATGAGATTGAGCTTGATATTGAGGCTGTTGACACTGGGATCCTTTGGTAACTTGATCGATTGGTGACCAATAGGAAGAAGATGATGAGCAAAATTAAGCGGCAGGCACTACTTGGCAACTTGGACAACAACAATGCCACATCCAATAAATCGAATGGGGTAAAACTCCTTTCATTTTTGTGCATTTATCTGTTGAATGTGTTAGGCTTATTTTATATAGCATCATAATCATTTTCTTACCATATATACTAATCTATTATTGTGATCAGATGAATAGGAATTGGCTCCAGCAATTCAAGTAGTGATTCCTCGTCGTCTAGTGGTACTAAATTTGCTCGTAGCTGTTATTTGGTTTGTTCTTGAGACAATTTGTTAGCAGGGGAATTTAAAATTTACTATTATTTTAATCTTTGCAGATTCAGATTCAGGGAGTTGCTCAAGGAGTGATTCTGAAGCATGGCCAATGTGCGGTGTTCTGCCGAAGAAAATGATTTGCCTCACGGCTTCTTTTAAGTGTGCAGCTTCAATTCATGGACTAGGTGTGTACTTTTGATTCTCTTTATATCTCTTTTTTTATTGCAATGCTTCAATTTTTTGCAGATGGAATGATGACTAAATTTGTGATTGCATTGTTATTTCAGGTAGTGTTGTTGTGAACATGGTTTGTTGTTTCATATTGGATGGAATATTGGAAGGATTTTTGGTGGCAGGACAACTGCTAGAAGAGGTTTGTGGTGTGCATTATTTTGTAAAAAGGATTCCTAATACTGAAGAGCTAATCAAAATAATGGTAGGCCAGAAATTAGAATGCAGTATAGTGAAAATCTTAGTTTAGTTCCATTAGATTGGTTAGAGATTAGGATAGGTCAGGAAGAATCAATGTTTTTGAGTTCACCTTGTACACAATACTGCTACAGTAAATAGAATTATCTTCGTTGGAGATGGCCTTTTATCAAAAGGGATATGTATCTAACTTGTTGGGATCGACAGTTAATCAGATTAGCGATCTAAATTTTGTATGTACCACAGAGTTTAAATACTCATTATATAATCACCTATTCTTTCAAGGGAAGTGTAAAAAGATGGACTAGAAAGGAAGGATCATTTGGTTTTGAAAATAAATTTTCAAATGCTCTAATAGCTGTTTTGGCAGTGGAGACTATTAAGTGTTGAATGAGATGACCAATATTAAAAATAGGGAAAAAATTTTATAAAATAAAAATGATCATTTTCATAACTGATAAACGTTGTTATTAGGGATGTCAATGGGGCAGGGCGGGGCGGGGGATGCCTCCCTGCTCCCCATCTTCGCCCTCAGATTTGCTCCCATCCCCGCCCCCATTTCCCACCGTGGGGGAATATTGTTACCCATCCCCATTTTCCACAGGGCTCCATTCCCCGCGGGGACCCCATTCCCTATCTACATAATAGTTCTAACTAATTATTAATTTCCATATGAATAAAGCTGCAAGTATCTATCTTATACAAAAACAGCAAGATTTTATACAAAAAGTCTAAATGACACGATGTTGACTTCTTTCGAAATAACGCAATGGGGGGACGCAACGACGAGCCAAAGGAAAAAGCAGTGGACGAGGTGGAAGATGCGGCAATAGAGAGGAGAATGGACACGACGGCAGAGTTATGAAAAGGAACGCCGCAAATAGAAATTACGACGCGGTAAGGGTGATGGCATGGTGAGGTGTAACGATGCGGTGAGAAGGGTGACGAGGGAGTGGCTGCAGAGAGGTTTGATGGAGTATGGACAGCCTTAGGGATCTCTGAATTGAAGAAGGGTTATGCAAATAAAGATTATGAATTTTGAGTTTCTGTATACATATATATGTGTGTGTGAGAAATGACTAAAAAACATATATGAAAAATAAACTATTAAAGATAATTCAAGGAATTCATAAATTTCGGGGAATAGCAGGGATGGGGCAGAGATCCCCGCTCGGGTCCCCACGCCTGCTTTGGGGAAATTTTGTCCCACATCCCCATCCCCACGGAAAAAATTCCCCACAATCAAATCCCCATTCGGGACAATCCCTGCAGGGATTCCCGCGTCTCGAAGAATTTTGCCATCCCTAGTTGTTATTAGTATTACTAAGTACTAATATTGTTGGAACATACTAATTTACGTAGCAACTTGGACATAGAAAATTACTTATTTTTTATTAAAAAATAATATTAGTATTATAAAATAAGATTTTTTTAATAATAATAATAATAATAATAATAATAATAATAATAATAATAATATTATTATTATTATTATTATTATTATTATTATTATTATTATTATTATTATTATTATTATTATTATTATTATTATTATTATTATTATTATTATTATTATTACATAGACCAAGTTCCAAATTAATTTAACTCTTGAAATCACTTGGAATTTATTATAAAAATTTTTCCTTCTCTTTCAAACTTTTTCAAAAATATTTCATATGTCATTGTAGAAGATGAAGTTGGGCAGAAGGATTTGAGTAACATCATACACATATGGAGTAATGTTTGGTCTTTTTTTTTTTTTGGTCATGAGTAATGTTTGGTCTTAAAAATATACATTTTGATTTTTTAGTGGGTTGTCCATGGTCATTCGGGCTGTTTTTAGGGGGGTTTGGGTTTGTATTGCAGTATATTTTCGGTGGGTTGTGTGGGTGCGGGCCATGTGGCCAGATCCAAAAAAACTAATTAATCACCCATTAATATATCCTATCCCAAAAAAAGGCATAAAACCGCCTGTCCGACCAAATCATCTGCCGTACCGGTTCGCAAATACATTAAATCATGGGTCAAATCTAATAATACTAACAATTTCTTATTTGAAGTAATCTGGACTCTCCATCAAAAATCTTTTTTCTTGGTGCTTCAAGCACCAGAAGATACTTTCCCCACATTCCCTTGTTTTGGACTTCTCTTTATTTTGGACTTTACGTTTGAATCTTTAGTTCTTTGTTTTTGGGTCGTGGTGTTTGAATCTTTTAAAACAAGTTAGTGAACTTATTTGGGCTAATATTTTGAATTGTTTGACCTTTTTCAATGTTGGCGGTTGAGTCTCTGAATTCTATTAGTGAGCCCAGTGCGTTTGGTAACTATACATTTGTGGCATGGTTTGGGCTTATATATCGCCAGCATCCATATGTTATCGAAACCAAAATTAGATAAGCTAAGTCGATTTGGGTAACTATGTATTTAAAGTCAATTGCAGCATTACGGCCCAATATTTGTAAGAAACAAATAAGCTTTCGTTGCATTTTTGTTTGTTCGCTGATTATAAATTATTTATTCAATAATTTTTTGTTCATTACATTATTCACACACTCACTCATCCATCCACAATTCCACATTATAAAGTTCTTAAACCAGATCCCAGCACGTCCAAAAAAAAAAAAAAAAAACCAGATCCCAGTCTTAGTTGGAAACTAAATCTGCCAATCCGGTGCATCTTTTTAAGAGGGCTAAATCCGCCTTTTTCTTCTAGACTTCAGCTGTATTTAAAAAAACAAATGGTTGAGTGTGGTTTCTATAATTTATTTTCTCTAAGTCTAACCTATACAAAAGAAGAGTGCCATGTTTTTTAAATATAAGAAAATAGCCAACTTTAGTGTTTAAGTTTATAATTTAATATTAATGATTAAAAGTTTATAATTTACCATTTACATTTAAAAATAAAGATAAAATATTAAATTGGTCATTTACATTTGGGCGTAATTCTATTTTAGTTTTTAAGATTTAAAGTGTCCTATCTGAATCCAAAAAAAGTTTTATTTAGCTTCGATGTAGTCCCACCGTGAGGTCAAAATTAAATAATTAACGAAATGTCCTACATGACAGTAATACAAGAACAAAGTCAATAATTTAGAGAATAAGTACAAGCTCTAGAGGTACAAATCAACCGTGGATGCATCAATACATTTATTTATCATTTTTCTTAGTTTTATAAAAAATATTTCATTTAAATTGTAAAAAAAATAAATAAATAATGTATTGATGTATACACGGTTGATTTTGTGCCTTTAGAGCTTGTACTTATTTTTCAGATTATCGACTTTGTTCTTGTGATACTACATTGAAATTAAATGAAACTTTTTTGAATTCAAATAGGACCTTTAAACTTTAAGAATCAAAATAGGATTACGCCCAAACATTTAATACTTTATCCTAAAAATAAATAAAATATTTTTTTAAAAAAATTAACTAATATTGAATGAAAATAGTTAGTTGCTTAATATTACTTTTTTTTTTTTATTAAAACGTACCTAAAAGAAAAAAACAAAACATAAGAGTGCTAATTCATATTGGTCATCTACCCATTCAATTTATGTGTAGTGACGTAAAAACAATTAATTTAATTGTCCCATAAGGGAGGTCTAATTTGATTTTTATAGATATTATCCATTGATTTCTTTTAACATAAAAATCATGTCATATATTTTCACATTTAGCAAGAGTGTTTGATTTTTCTATTTCTTTATATTAAAAGTTTTGTAAATACAATATTATCATTAGATGATAGACTGATAAATAATAAATATAATATATTTGTATCACTTTTGTTTAATTTCATACCTAACGTTTTCTTTCCACCCGATCCTTAACAAAGCATACAAGACAGGGGACACAGACACAGTATCTGTTTGGATAACACTTCCATCCACAACTTGATAGCAACACAAGGTCCTCCTTTACTGCGTTATGGAGAAGTTGGTAACAATATCATTTTGCCCATGTAATGTAATGTAATGTAATGTAACGTAACAAACTTATTTAATATTTACATAGATTTGACAAAGAAAACCGCGGGTTGCATGGAGTGTACGATTTTCTCCCTAGTTTTTGGGCAGGAGAACGAAATGAGCGAATAGTTAGAGGGGGTAGTAGGCTAGTAGCTTAGGTAGAAGTGTAGAAGTAGAATGGAAGGGACGTGTCGCGTGGAGGAAGGAGGGAGCACGTGCATGGCGAGACAGTTATTGTGCGTCACGTGGTGGGGCCCAGGAGCGCACGAGCACTCACATGCACTTGGCTTGGCTGTTCATGATAGGGACCACACATATCATGTTCCCTCAAATTGCGCCCATGAAATCACCGTTGATCGCGATCACACCTTCCTCTACATGGGGCCCACGCCGCCTTCAAACGTTAATTGCGGATTGACATTCTTACTGCTCCTTCTATTCTTCCTCTCTTGCTACTTGCTATTAAGTATTAACTACTATAGTAACCTTGAACAAGCAAGCACCTTGCTTTCGCTCTTTATCGCGTTAAAAAACTTACTTTCAGGATGGACATTAAATTTCTTCCCAATTCTTTTTTAGTTTAATTAAATAAAAACGAGTCGATTGCTGATCTCGCTCCAATCTTTAACAGAGCCAACTCGGGAAGTCTACCAAATCCAGTAATCCACTATCATTTCCCGCCAAATTTTGTAGAGTTTGAATAGGACTGGAACCAAATTTAAAGTGTATAAACATATATAAGTGACTAATTTTATTTATCTTATATTGTGATGATGGTAACTAATTCTTTATATATTTAAATAAAATGATGTCTAGGTGGCTGAAAGGAGTCAACAATTACTGTAAGGGCATACTCTAGAATCTAGATGTATATAAATGAAATAAATGAAGAATGAAGGTGTTGCGGAAAAGGGTGAAACCAAAATTTGATTACCGTTAGTGGGGACCTCGGGAAGTTAGGATTTTTTATGTCAGCATTCAGCATTTGCAGATGCAGTTAGCCCCACACTACTCACCCACTCTAATCAGATAATATTTCCAATTTATACCATCCAAGAAGATCGTAATCCTATCCCATCTCCCATCGTTTCTTTATCTTTCTTTTACTTAAAAATATGCATCCTCCACTACCAGAAAGAAAGCACCAAAATTCTACGGTATATTGTTATTTATATAATTTGGGGTGCGTCTCTTTAGTAGTTGAACATAAGAGGATATCGTGATTCGTGCAAGGCTCCATTCCTCATATACTTTCCAAACTTTTTTTTTCCTATTCACACTATAGCAAGACCTAGTCTCAACTCTCAAGTCGTAACTTTTAAAGCGAAAGAAGCGACTCAATTAGACAGTGAATAGTAATAATAACTTGATTGCACTGTCTAATCAATAAACACGTTCAATATATAATTCGTTTCGTTAAAAGTTAAAACAATGGAAATCCTTTTCATTAGGAAGTTAATTAAACCATAAAAGTACCTATAGTCCTATAGTATAACATCACGGAGAAAAAACGTTTGATCTACATTTTTATTTGATTTTGCTTTCTGTCTTTTCTTCCTTATACCGATCGATAACCTAACTTTCATATGTGACGAGCTATCCGTGGCTTCTCACTCTACGCAAAAAGTATCATAATCTTAAATATATTGAGAGAGGAGCATTGAACCACCCCTACCAAAATAATAAACAAGTTTCTACTTGTAAGATATGCATGATTTTCTTCTCTTTTTAAGATAATATTCAACTATCTTAGCTACACATTAAAATCAATTACTAAAATTAATCATTAATATAAAATATATATTAAAATATAAAATATATATTAAAAATAAATTAAATAATATATATATTTATACACAAATACATAACAACTTATTTTAACAACTAATTTTGATATGTGCATAATATTTTTAAATAACAACTAAGAATTGAAACGATTTTTTTATTTAAATTAAAAATATTATTTATACACTAAAATTAATTACTAAAATTTGTCACTATTTATTTGTGCATAAATATATGTGTTATCTTATTCATTTTTAATATATTTTATATTTTAATATATATTTTATATGAATAACTAATTTTAATAATTTATTTTAATAGCTCATTTTAATATACAGCTAGTATAGTAAAAGTTTGTTAATGACACAGAAAAAAAAGTTAAATCTATTACCTTCTTTTAAAATTTCGTTGACTTTTACTTTTGTTTGGATTAAGAATCCTTTTTATTGTTGAGTCTGTTAAATTAAAAATTCAGGAAATAATTTTATTTTCTCTTTTCATTATAAAATCTGGAATAAAACAATTCTTTATTTTTTGGATAGCTGTAACTTTTGAAAAATTGATAAAGCAGAAGACACTTTTATTTTGTCTTATTGAAAAAGAAAACAGAAGAAGAGTAGAGAAGAGAGAATCACATAGCCAAGTATCCTAATTCGGCTACCATATGCAATGTAACCTATATTTAGTCTCTCCCACAATAGTGGAGGAATTTCACTATCTTTCTCAAATATTATAAACACCAATTTTTCTAGGATTCAACCTAATCCTATTTGGGATAAACCCAACTTCTACCTAACTTAGATTTGGCTAGGTTTACTCCCTAGACTTTCAACCACTAAGTGCTCACCCAACTTAGCAAGAAAATCCTCTCAGAATCATGTGTACAAAACAGAAAAACATACAAAAGAGTTTGACACAATTTTATGACTTTTTCTAAATAGCTTTATCTGCCTTTTCTTTTAATGGCTTTTACAATTTTCTCACTTAATGCTTTTTTTCATTGAAAAAAAATAAAGATAAACAGTGAACAATAAAAAATTTAATATAAACTCATGAAGAAAAAGAAAGGGATAGCTTAATTGAAAACTATGAAGACCCAAACTTATGTGCTTACTCCTTATTTTAACTTTTGGCCGTTTACTCCTTTAATAAAGGAGTAAAGCTTCCAAAATTTGAACTACTTTAACTTTTTCTTCTCCAAATAACACAGCAGGAGTGCAGAAAAGAGATGGGACAACACCAGTGAATAAAGCAAACATACATTCTTATTTAGCTACTTTCTTTTTCAAATTTCTTCAAAATCTAAGCCATTCATCAATGTTTTGACTCTAAATTTTATTCTTGACTCTTAACTTGTAGCAAAATTTCATAACCTCTATTTTTTTTTTAGTTTCCTCTTCAGTGCATTAAGGAAGAAAAGCATCTTCAACGAGCTACAAATGAAGCACAAAGATGAAAATAGTTTCCTAATCACCCTTTTGATTTGATCTTTGCATTTTGTCCTAGTCTCAAAATTTTTTTTTCTTTCTCTTTTTTTTTCACTTTTTTTTATTTGAGTTCTAATTAGAGCTATCCTTTTTTGTTTACTTTTAAAAATAATCACGTGGATAAAGAAAAGAAAAATTGAATTCGATTACATTTGCTTTAGTTTAAATGGGAGCGTATTACTATGATTAGTGATTAGTAACTATTCTCTTGGCCATAAACGAGTGAGTTAAATGTTTATGAGCCTAAATCACCATTGGATCTTATGTGTTGTTTTTTTTCATTTGAATTTAACTTGCACACTAGCTAAATAAATTATTTACACTATTTTAAAATTTTGACCTAATATTATAATATTTAATTATTATCAAATTATTATTATTTTTTTTAAACTCAACATATAGTTATATTCAAATTCATTTAATTACCTCATGCGCGTTGAATGGTATATATATAGTTGCACAATGAATGACAAAACAAAAAAATTATGAAATCTCAATTCTTATCGCACTAAACAAGAGTGCTAACTAGTGTACAAATTTAAAGGTTCGCTTCCATCAGCTGGAATTCCGAATTTATGAGCAACGAGAGCCATTATTTGCAGTGCAATTAATTTGTCCCATTGTATTTGGTAAAGTGGATTGCACTATTGCAGTTATATAATGAGGATATAATTAATACACAAATGTCTCAACTTTGAACTTTCTGATTAACCACTTTAATTTCAGTTATACTCCTAGAAACACTCTCTATCTTAATACACCATGAAATCCAAAAGATTAAAAAAAAAAAAAATGGAGCATCATGAATTATAGCTATCTCCAATTAGCATTATTGAATTGAGTGAGTTTTGTCTAATTATTGCCATTGTCGTTACATCTCTCAATAATAATCAATCATGATGTATCATGTATGTTTCAACTACAATAATATCACTAAGGTAATTAACTAATTACGATGTTAACAAAATCAAAGGGAACACATGTATACTTGTCATCGCTATCAATAATTGAAGGGGAATAATTGTTATGCAGCATGAACCGTTGCAATTTACAACCTGGTCCATCATTCATATCCACTTATCCAGCCTAGAAAATTAAATTAGGCAGGCTGTTATTATTTTAAATTACGGGAATAAGAATCATAAAGTTATTTCTTTATAATTATTTTAAGGGCATTACATGCAAATATGCAATAATTAGATAATTTTGCTCTGATGTATTATCGTAAAATTATTTTATATACGATTATTTAGTTACATAATTACAGTTGAACTCATAATATGATAATTAAATTTTTTATGAAAAAATAAAAGAAAACAATGAAAATATTAAATAATGTGAATAATAGAGTAAAAAAAAATTAAAATTAAAATCATAACTCAGATTATTAATTAATTATTTTTAATTTTAGATTTTGAAATTAAAAAAAAAAGAATTTACAATTAAATCAAATCATAATTGGTACAATTGGCACAGTTACATTTAATATCATGCTAATCTCTCATTCTCAGCCCTGTGCGTTTTTGTTACCGTTCTCCACCCGCGCCGGCCGTGTAGGTCCCACCGCAGGCCGTCGCCTCTCATCGTGTCGTTCGAGACGCACGTTATCCCCATCGTCTGTCCTCCCTGTCGCGCCGTTGTTGCTGCTGTGACGCACCTCATCGACGCCGTCTTTCTTTCCACCAATACGACTCCTCCTCCTCTTCCATCTCTGGCCGTTGCGCGTTTGGGTTCGAAGTCCACGGAGCAAATTCGCAACCTCGTCTAGCCGAAGTTGTCATTGCATGGCTGCTCCATCGCCGGATCTCCTCCCCTGTCTCCATGTGTCACCGTCGACTCTCTCTACCCTGTAAATGTGCTGGATGTTCAATTCACTAGGTATGTAGATGGTTATTTTAATTCTTAATGGGATAGTTATGTTGTTCGATTCAGTTTAAGTATATATAATTAACAAATGTTAGATGGTCATTTTACTAGGTTGCTGGATAATTATTTTAATAAAGACGTGGATGGTTGTTTGATGACGATCCCGCGACAGTGATAAAAGAAGGGGCTACAGGGGTGGACGATGATAGCTGATGAGGGAGCTTCTAACGCCGGAGAGGTGCAATAATTGATGAGAGTGGGGGTGGCAGACGATTTGGAAGGGATCGAAAGAAGGTGTTTGGGTGATTCTTTTGATAAATTAGAATTGGGAGAATTAATTTTTTATATTAGACCAAATTTAGAGTCTATTATTCATATTATTTAATTTTTTATTGTCTTCTTAGCGAAATTAATTTCTTTTATTTTATTTTAGTTTAAAGCTCAATGTAGGGTCTCTCATTATTTTCCTATTTTCTTGCGTTGCCTTTTGTAAAAGGAATTTTTTTAATAAGCTAGGAGCCCTATATACGTATGGTATCATGTTTAATCAGCTTCTGTTGCGCTGCTTCTCTATGCTTATAGTCTTATACTACTCCATTATAGGATAAAAAAAAAAAACAAACCTACTGATATTCAGAAATTATTTTACATATGGAGAGTTTGTTGGTGTTTTGACAAAATATTGGGGAGTGGGGTGTTTTATCGGTTTGTGGAGGTCACGGTCAATACGAAGGGGGCGTGGTACCACTGTTCGTCAGAAGCGTGTCAGCACCCCAGCAACACGCCAGGGGCGGGGTGACACGTGATAACGAGAAATTTGTCTCTCAACAAATTTCCTTCGGCAAGTATACCGAATTTGTCATCAAGTTAAAAACTCACAGTAGAGTGAGGTCGAATCCCACAGGGATTGATTGGTTGAGTAACTTTAATCAGAGGAATGGTCTAATTGAACTAAACAGAATTGAATTGAGAATTGCAGAAATTAAATGGCGGAAAACGTAAATAGCAAGAAATGTAAATGACAAAAAAGTAAATAGCTGAATATAAATTTTAGAAATTAAATCACATAAAGTAAATTGCAGAAAAATAAATGGGAATTGGGGTGTCGCATTAAAGTAAACAAAATATAGAGAATGGGAAGATAAGAATGAGGAAGCTCATTGGGTTCAGGAGATGTTGCATTCTTCGGATCAAGTTCATTCTCATCTCTTCTTCAATCCATGCAACTCATTGATCTCTTGGCAATCTTAGGTGATTGAATCCCAATTTCATGGCAATTCAATCTCTCTAAGCTTGAACAATTGCCCAATTCCTTGAACTAATTGCTCATGGAAAGAGATGAAGTGCGATCACTGATTATACCACATGTTTTTCTAGATCAAAGGATCGGGAGGATTATATGTCACTATATCCGTCCAACCCCCAATCTAGTCCAACATGAGAAAGCATTTCTAGCATGATTTCTTCATTCCTCTTCCAAGGTTCTGAGGAAATCCAAGTATGAACAATTTCTCTTCCGAGACAATTGCTCGATTGGATGAAGATCGAAAGCTTTCAAGTAAATCAAAGAGAATGAAAAGAAGAAGAATAATAAGAACTATGATTGATCCATTGAATTACAACAGAGCTCCCTCCCCCAATGAAGTGGGGTTAGTTGATCATGGCTCTGGGAAATGAAATTGAAAATGTAAAGTGCATCTCGAAACAAACTAATTACAGAGAAGAGTAAATGGTGAGTGTTTACAATCCTAGATCCTTTCCATGTTCCAATCTCTTTCTAGTTCAAAACTACTCCTATATATACTACTTCTCTAATCCTCAGTTGAGTCTGCAA
This sequence comes from Arachis ipaensis, assembly GCF_059453495.1. NCBI lineage: Eukaryota > Viridiplantae > Streptophyta > Magnoliopsida > Fabales > Fabaceae > Arachis > Arachis ipaensis. Next base: position 103,828,962 of record NC_142438.1, on the reverse strand, counting down.
CTATCTGAATGTGGGCCCTTGGCCTTAGTTGAAGCAGTTAACAAACTCATTGGGCTTTGCTCAGCTTGCTGGAGGAGTTTAACTTAGGCAGTAGTCACGTTAGTTAGGCCGTTAGTGTGAGTAACATGATGTGTAAATTCCTGGCTCGAAGACGTTAGTGACACCAACGTGGTCACTAACATCCCAAAACCCCTTGAATCCACATTACTATTGGCGTTAGTAGCACTAACGTAGCCACTAACGCCACACCTTTGCCTAAGCCCACGTTAATGGTGGCGTTAGTGGCACTAACGTGGCCACTAACACCACTCAATCTTCACCATCGCTGGCGTTAGTGGCATTAACGTGATTTTTCTTGCCTTTGTTTTAACCATCGAGGACGTTAGTGGTATCAACGCCACCACTAACGCCACAAGCTGCCCCTCTTCCACGTTAATGGCTCACGTTAGTGGCACTAACGTGGCTCTTTCTTGCCTCGAGGATGTTAGTGGTATCAACGCCACCACTAACGCCACAAGTTGCCCCTCTTCCATGTTAATGGCTCACATTAGTGGCACTAACGTGGTTCTTCTCTGCTTCTTCTTACCTGAAATCAATCAAACAATTTGCATAAAATGCCTTGCTCTAAGCATAAGATAATGCATCATTAATTACATCATTTAATCTTTGCATTATTCTCATGAAGTTGTTTAGAATTCATAATATTTGATTGAATCAAGACATGAATGCATAACTCATCCAATTGCTTGCTTATTACCTAAGAAAATGCATGAAACTAACCTAAAATATAGTCAAAATGGCTTGTGAAACTAGCCAAGATGCCCTGGCATCACAACACCAAACTTAAATCTTGCTTGTCCTCAAGCAAGTGATAGAACATAAGAAAAAGGAATGAAAATACAAAGAGGTATAAGCCCTTATTGAGAGAATTCAAACCCTGGTTTATGGAGTTTCATGCATGACAACTTAGGTTCATATTCTTGCTGGTTTCTAGGCCATAATATGCTCTTAAATACTCACTCTATTGCCTTCTATGAGACTTTTATTCTTTGATCCTCAACTTAGCTTTGTTTTTGTCTTCTTTCTTTCTTTAGAAACTTATTACTTTATTTAGCTAAGTGCTCTGTGTTGAGGCAACTCTTTATAATAAGCTTTCAGTCAACACTTCCGAACCAGTTGGTTCAAGGTGCTAGGTGTTGAAACACCCCTGAGGAGTTACTTACTCAAGCCTCTCCTCAACACATACACACCACAGGCACATGGCTTGTTATTCATTCCTGAGACCTTGGTGTCCAGCACTTCTTTGGGCTACTAAATGTTTTGTGACAAAGTTGCTCTTGATAGTGGAATTTCATTTGATAATCCCGGGTTAGTTAACCCAAGTTATCAAGTGATGAAGCACTCCTCAGAACCTAATCATCCAAGCATATCCTAGCACAAAAACACCACAGACACATATCTCAGGGTTCAAACTATTGGTGCTTAGCTTTATTGCCTGCTCTTTTTTTTCTTTTTCAGTTTCTTTTTCTTCCCAGAATCTTTTTATTCATTTAAGTCTCATAGAATGCACATTAAGCTAATATTTCAAGAGATATTTTAGCTTTCTACTTTATTGATGAACCAACTTAGCTAGCAAGTACCACCACAGCACTAGGACTTTGTTCTGCAAACTTTGGGCTTCTACTCTTTTTCACACATTTACTTACATTTTCTTTTATTTAAGCTTAAGGACAAATCATACAACTTAAGATATGATGCAGTGGCCTAAGCATTTTTTTTAAGCTAGCAAGCCAAAGACAAACTAAAAGAAACTAAATGCAAATGACTGAATGGAAATTCATAAACTAAATATGGAAGCATGTTCTATTTCATACATGAATTTTCTTATTTAAAGCTTGAAAGAAAAGAACTCCACCACCTTTCACTCTTTGGTTTGCTTTCCCTTCTTTTTCTTCTCTTCTTCTTGACTTCCTTCTTGATTGCTTGTATCTCCTATCTCTTTTTATTTTTTATTCAGCTTCTTCCAGAATCCAGCCTTCTCCATCCTCTTTCTCAATATTGCTTCATGGCTCATTGCTCTTCCCTCTTCCTTCTCTTTTAGCTCCTCATAAACTGCATCAACCTTTGGGATTGCTGGGTGTAGATTTGGCATAAACCCAGCCAAGTAATTGAGCTTAGCCTGGGTATTCATGTCATAATCAGTCTTGTTTATGTGTCTCCCTTCATTGAGAATATTGAACTCGTTGAATGCTTTCATTTGAGCTAATTGGCGATGGGTGAGTTCTTGCATACGCCTTTCTTGATGTGCTTGCCTTTCGGTTACTTGGTTGATGGCTTGAGAGAGTTGGGAGTAATGCTCTTTGACGAACTGATTTTCTATCGGTAAATAAATTTTATAAAAATATAATCACGTTGTAAGTATAGTTTCTAAACCAACAGAGAATCCTTTCGTACAAAAACTTTGGTTGTCACAAGTAATAAAACCCAATAAAATTTATAACCGAAGTATTCAAACCTCGGGTTGTCTTCTCAAGGAATTGCAGGGAAGTATGATTTATTATTGGTTATGGAAATTGTATATTTTTTTTGTTTTTGAAATAAGGAACAAGTAATTTAAATGGCAAAAAAAATAAATAAATTAATAATTAAAAAATCTCTTGGCAAGGTATAAGAACTGGAAATCCTATCCTAGTTATCCTTATCAGGTGTGATGAGAATTGGATTCTGCTCCCACTTAGTTAACCCTTACTAAATAAAGGTAAGTCAAGTGGACTAATTAACTTGATTCCTCAGTCCTAGTCAACTCCTATGGAAAGACTAGCTTTAGAGGGGTCCAAATTAATCAGCAATTCACAAATCTCAATCAAACGCTGAGTCTGATATTCAAGTGTTACCAATTACTTAACCAAAGCCAAAAGGGGAAAATAAATCTAAATTAAATTAAAAGTATCAATAACATAAATGGAAGAAAGCAATCATAAATCTGAAATACCTTAAAATATATTAAATAGAACATTCAAATCTTAACATGGAAAAGTTCATAAGCCAATTTGGAAAGATAAATAACAATTAAAGTAATAGAATAAATAAAAGTAGAAAATAAATTAAAGGAATTTTGAACCTGTGATTGTAGAAGCAATCTTAAAACAAGAGAAATCCTAAATCCTAATCCTAAATTCTGAGAGAGAGGAGAGAGCCTCTCTCTCTAAAAGCTACATCTAAAACCTAAAATTATGTATTATGAATGTTGTATTAATTGTTGTATGAATGAATGGATGCATTCCCTCACTTTATAGCCTCTAATCTGTGTTTTTTGAGCCAAAAATTGGGTCAAAAACAGCCCAGAAATTACCCTCAGTGATTTCTGGTACGTACAAGTCGCTGCAAAGTCACGCGGAAGCGTCGTCCACGCGTTAGCGGGGATTGGGTTTTTGCCAGGTCACGCGTCCGCATGATCCACGCGTTCGCATAGCCTGGCTTCAGGGAAGCTATAATAAATTATATATCTTTGCAAAGCCCCAGACGTTAGATTTTTAACGCAACTGAAACCGCATCATTTGGACCTCTGTAGCTCAAGTTATGACCGATTTAGTACCAAGAGGTCAGGCTGGACAGCTTTAGCAGTTCTTTCAGTTTCTTGTATTCCTTCCACTTTTGCATGCTTCCTTTCCATCCTCTAAGCCATTCCTGCCCTGTAATCCTTGAAATCACTTAACGCACATATCATGGCATCAAATGGTATAAAGGGAGAATTAATATTTGGTAATTTGAAGGCCAAAGAAGCATGTTTTCAATCATAGCACAAAATCAGGAAGGAAAATGCAAAACATGCAAATTGTATGAATAAGTGTGAGAGTAATGGGTAAAATCCACTAGATTAAGCACAGGATAAGCCCTAAAAATGGAGTTTATCAACCTCCCCACACTTAAACATTAGCATGTCCTCATGCTAAGTTCAAGAGAAACTATAAGAGTGAAGATGAATGGTAGAATGTATGAAATGCAACCTATCTATATGAATGCAACTACATGCAGAATGCTTTTTCCTACTTGGTTAAAAGTAAACAAATATTTTAAGAACAAATATGAACTGGATTTCACTAATTCAAATCACAAAATAAAGTACAAGTAAACTTGCAGAAGAAAATAGCTCATGAAAGCCGGAACAAGGAATCGAGCATCGAATCGTCACTGGAAGTGTATGCACTCTAATCGCTCATGTGTTTAAGGTTCGATCTCTCAATTCTCTACTAACCTTGCTTTCTAAGGCTTGCTTTTCTTCTACCAATCAACAAAAATTTAATGCATAAATACACATATCAAGAGGTCTTTTAAGGGTTGTAATGGGGTTAGGGTCAAGGTAGGATTATATTTGGCCAAGTGGACTAAAATCTAAATCCTTAATTAACTTAAACTTTCCACCTAGCTTTAGACAATCCATGTAATCATAATACCACATCTAACTATCCATTAACCATGTTTTCCACATATTCATGCATTCTAATTTCAAGTACAGTACATATGCATTGCTTTCACCATTTACTTTGGGGCATTTTGTCCCCTTTTTACTTATTTGCTCTTTTTCTTTTCTTTTTCTCTCTTTTTTTTTCTATTTTTTCTATTTTCTTTTGTTTTTCTCAATGCATATGATTAATTTATTGAATGCATGAACATGTCCTAAATATTTCTTTCACATTTTCATAAAGATATACAACACCCAATTTTTAAACCAAACGTTTCCAAACCCACTTTCCCCACACTTAAATCATAAGCACTCTCACTACTCTAAGCTAACCAAGGATTCAAATTAAGGACATTATTGTTTTTCACTTAGAGTTAATGATGTGCTAAAGTAAAGAACAAAGGGGTATAATAGGCTCAACATTGGTTTGCAAAGGATAATGAAAGGGTAAGGCCATATGGGTATGTAAGCTCAGTGAAACAAAGGCCTCAATCATGTAAGTGTATGCATACATCAAATAATGAAAATATAGAATTAAGCAAGACAAATATCACAATTTTAGAGAGAAAAACACACCAAAAATAAAATATTGGTTGATAAAATACAACCAATCAAATAGGCTCAAAATCTCACTGGTTTTATGTGTTCGAACTCTAAACCACGTTCCAGTATAATATTCCTTCAAACAAGTTTATCAAAAATTTTAAATCAAATTAGTGAAATATTATAAGAAGTTTCTTGGAAAAAAAATATTACTTTAACCAAGTGGTGGTAAAATATGCACAAAAATCAAATAAATATGCAATCAAACATGCAAATGCAACAATGAAATACAAAGAAAATAAAATATTGGTGTTTGAGAAGGAGGTGACTAATCCACGGAGATCGGTATCGACCTCCCCACACTTAAAGATTGCACCGTCCTCGGTGCATGCTAAGATGTGCGAATGGGCGGGTTGCTCCAACTGATGCTTTTCTCTAAAGATTGTGCAGATTGACTTGTCTGTTGTCCCATGTAAACGTTTTCTATTTTTCTTTCTCGGTGGCCAGCCTAAAAGAAGAGGAAAAAGAAGAAAAGTAACCCAAAAACAAAGATAGGAAATAATTTAAAATATGTTTGGGTTATTGCCAAATGATGAGAGTCTCAATTACATGGTAGCTACAACATGCAAGTGAGAAAATAGTAGAAGCACATGGCAAATCAAGAGTGCAAAAATTTGCAACAATGGGGAAGAGATAGTAGATAATAAAAGATAATATAAATTCATGTCAACGCAAAAGGAATATAGGGATCATAAAAGATTGACATTGACAGAAAAATAATATCACCCAATATTGTAAAACAAGTCACTAAGCACCAAAATAATACCATAAAAGATACAATAGTTGAATAAGAAAATTTAACACCATTGGAAAAATAATAAATTTAGAGAAGAAAATAAAAATATGCACAAAATTAAAATGCAATGAATGAAAGTATGCAAATAAATTGAGTAAAATAGAATGAAAGAAAAGAAGGATGAGAAGTTAAAGATATGAAGAAAAAGAAAGTAAGAAAGGAGGAAGAAAGAATAAGAAAAGATAGAAAAAAGAAGAAAGAATGATAATAGAAAGATAAGTAGGATTGGAAAAGAAAAGATAGGAATTCTGGCGCTGATCTGGATAAACTGTGCGTCCCATGTGATGCGGACGCTTGGAGCACGCGATCGCGTGGTGTGTGATAAGTTTAGGTGACGCGGACGCGTGGGTCACGCGATCGCGTGACCTGATTTGTGCTATTGGCGCGAGTGCAGCCGTGCGTTCGCGCAACTTTTTGTTTTGAATGCATTTTGCCAAAATTAGGGTGACGCATTCGCGTAGGTGACGCGATCGCATGAATGGCCATATTTTGAAAACGACGCGGATGCATGGGGCACGCGTTCGCGTGATAGGGCTTGTGCTTCTAGCATCATTCCAGCCCCGCTCCATCATAACTCTCTGCCATACACCTCTTTACGTCGATTTTGCAGGGCCACGCAGTCGCGTGGATAACGCGGACGCGTGGGAGGGTCTTTTTCAGAATGACGCGGATGCATTAGCGACGCGGACGCATGGGCATATTTGTGCCTAAGGTACGCCTCCAGCAACGCTTTCGCGTGACTTTCTGTTCAATTCTCTTTTCTTCAGAACGCACCTATGACGCTGACACGTCAGCGACGCTTACGCGTCGCGTGTGTTTTTTTTTTTTTGATGCAGAATGTGAATGCAAATGTGAATGCAGACTACATGCAGAGATTATGAATGAAAAAATAAAATAAAATAAAATTAAGAATAAAAAAAGAATGATTATACCACGGTGGGTTGTCTCCCACCTAGCACTTTTAGTTAAAGTCCTTAAGTTGGACATTTGGTGAGCTCCTTGTCATGGTGGCTTGTGCTTGTACTGATCCTTGAATCCCACCAATGTTTGTAATTCCAATGGCCTCCGGGATCCCAAACTAGGCGCATACAGCCGTCAAGCAATCTAAAGTAAGTGACAAGGCCCCAAGAGTGTTGATTGTTAGACTGAATTCCGGGGTCCCAAACCTTGCTTTTGCACCCGTCTTCTTGTTGATCATTAGTGTTCCAACCGGGTGGCAGGCAATCTGAATTCTCACTAAAGCGGCCAAACAACTTCCTAGACCCATTCAGTTGAGCTTTACACCAACCTTGGCATTTAAACTTTGAGCTTTCCACCATATTAAATCTTGCATGACGACTCCTACCGCGAACCATCTCCCTCTTACTCTTAAAGCCACAAAGAGCTCTGAGTTGCCCATCTGTCTCAAGCAAAGCATATTCTAGTGGACTAATTAAGCTTAGAGATGAAAGATTTACCCACTTGAATGAAGGAATGGATGGTGATGGCTTTGGGAGAGAGGTCTCCAACAGCTTTGGCAAGGTGATTTCCAGCTCTATTCCCTTGGGCTCCTTTTTGACAACTTCCACCTCTTTGCGAGCTTCTTCAATATCAACCTCTTCCTCTTGGTAGCTTTTTTCCAATTTGATCTCTGCTTCATTGTTCACCAAGGACATAGGAGGCTGTGCTTCTTCTTCTTTAATCTCCATGTCAAATCCAATAGGAGAAGATTCAATTCTAGATAGGAATTCATCAATAATTGAATCCATCTCTTGATCAACCTCTTCAAAGTCTTCAACCATGATATGCCTTGGAGGTTGTACACCCTTCTCAACATCAAATTCAAACTCCTTAGAAGGGGGTTCTGTGACTTGAGGTTCCCATGGACGTTCTGCATCTCCTAAGTCCTTGACCACTTTTTCCTCTTCAACGATTACGGTTTCCTCTAATTGTTCCAGTACAAAGTCATGTTGCTTACTGTCCACCGGAGCTTCTAGCTTCTCCTTCATGCTGCGTTCTTCAATAGATTCTCCACATGAAGCCATGGGGGTTCCTTGAGTGTCTAAATGTCGGGAGGGTAATCGATTTATTGCTTGCTCCAGTTGGTGAAGGGTTGCATGAAATCGATCTACTGTTTCCTTGAGGCGTGCCTGTGATTCTTGGGTCGATGGATATGAACATGGTGCATATGGAAGTGGTGGTCCTTAGGGGTAATTGGGTTGGAATTGGGGTGGATAGCGGTTGGGGTCGTATAGAGGTGAATGGTGTAAAGGGGCTTGTGAGTATGGTGGTTCAAAGCTATGTTGAGGAGGTGGTTCATTGGCATATGATGGAACTTGTTGGCAACTACAAGGGGGTCCACCATATCTATCATCTTGGTACGTACCTCGGAATGGTTCTTGACCATAGTAATTTGGTGGAGGTGGTTTGTCACGAAGGGGTCCACCATAACTATTGTCTTGGCATGCATTGTAGGGTGGTCGTTGTCCATGGTATCTTGGAAGGTGTTGTTGCCGAAAGGGTTGATCAGATCCTCGTGGCTCCTTCCATCTTTGATTTTTTCGACCTTGATGTATGTTCCTGTTATAGCTTCTATTCCTTTCAACAACATTAGAACCAAACTCAAAGCGACGGGGGTGAGAACTCATAGTAACTAATAAAAATTAAAAACAAAATTAAAAACAAATAAACAAGCAAAGGAAAATAAAATAAATAAGAGAAAAGGTTTGAAAAATATTTTTAAGATTAAAAAAGATAAGATAAGTTAGGTAAGAGAAGATAAGTTTTTAAATTAAAAGGTTTTGAAATTTAAATTTTTGAATTTGAAAATTAAATTTTGAATTATAAATTTTGAAATTTAAATTTTGAAAAAAGTCAACAATATAAGATAAAGATTTGAAGAAGATTTAAATTTTGAAAAGGTTTGATTTTTAAAATTTTAAATTTAAATTTTGAATTTTGAATTTCGAATTTTGGAATTTAATTGAAATTTGAAATTTGAATTTGAAATAAGATAAGATAAGATTTTGAAAAAGATATGATTTTTGAAAAAGATTTTAATTTTGAAATTTAAAACTAAGATAAGATAAGATGAAAAATTTTAAAATAAAAATCTGATTTTTTTTTCAAAAAAAATCAATTTAAAAGTAAATATTTACAATAACCAATAACAAGGCACACGTTTGCAATTCCCCGGCAACGGCGCCATTTTGACAATCTGGTTTCTGTCAGTAAAGAATTTTTATGAAAATATAATCACGTTGGTAGTATAGTTTCTAAACTAACAGAGAATCCTTTCGTACAAAAGTTTTGGTTGTCACAAGTAACAAAACCCAATAAAATTTATAACCGAAGTATTCAAACCTCGGGTCGTCTTCTCAAGGAATTGCAGGGAAGTATGATTTATTATTGGTTATGGAAATTGTATATTTTTTGGTTTTTGAAATAAGGAACAAGTAATTTAAATGGAAAGAAAAATAAATAAATTAATAATTAGAAAATCTCTTGGCAAGGTATAAGAACTGGAAATCCTATCCTAGTTATCCTTATCAGGTGTGATGAGAATTGGATTTTACTCCCACTTAGTTAACCCTTACTAAATAAAGGTAAGTCAAGTGGATTAATTAACTTGATTCTTCAGTCCTAGTCAACTCCTATGGAAAGACTAGCTTTGGAGGGATCCAAATCAATCAGCAATTCTAATTTCCAATCAACTATTGAGTCTGATAACTCAAGTGTTACCAATTACTTAACCAAAGCCAAAAGGGAAAAATAAATCTAAATTAAATTAAAAGCATCAATAACATAAATGGAAGAAAGTAATCATAAATCTAAAATACCTCAAAATATATTAAATAGAACATTCAAATCTTAACATGGAAAAGTTCATAAGCCAATTTGGAAAGATAAATAACAATTAAAGTAATAGAATAAATAAAAGTAAAAAATAAATTAAAGGAACTTTGAACCTGTGATTGTAGAAACAATCCTAAAATAAGAGAAATCCTAAATCCTAAGAGAGAGGAGAGAGCCTCTCTCTCTAAAAGCTACATCTAAAACCTAAAATTATGTATTATGAATGTTGTATTAATTGTTGTTGTATGAATGAATGGATGCATTCCCCCACTTTATAGCCTCTAATTTGTGTTTTCTGGGCCAAAAACTGGGTCAAAAACTGGTACATACAAGTTGCTGCAAAGTCACGCGGAAGCGTCGTCCACGCGTTAGCGTGGATTGGGTTTTTGCCAGGTCACGCGTCCGCGTGATCCACGTGTTCGTGTTGCTTGGCTTCAAGGCAGCTATGGCAAATTATATATCTTTGCGAAGCCCCGGACGTTAGCTTTCTAACGCAACTAGAACCACATCATTTGGACTTCTGTAGCTCAAGTTCTGATCAATTTAGTACTAAGAGGTCAGGCTGGACAGCTTTAGCAGTTCCTTCAGTTTCTTGTATTCCTTCCACTTTTACATGCTTCCTTTCCATCTTCTAAGCCATTCCTGCCCTGTAATCCCTGAAATCACTTAACGCACATATCACGGCATCGAATGGTATAAAGGAAGAATTAATATTTGGTAATTTGAAGGCCAAAGAAGCATGTTTTCAATCATAGCACAAAATCAGGAAGGAAAATGTAAAACATGCGAATTGTATGAATAAGTGTGAGAGTAATGGGTAAAATCCACTAGATTAAGCACAGGATAAGCCCTAAAAATGGGGTTTATCACTCTTGCTGTTGCTCCATCAGTTGCTTGTGCAACTCCTTTTGTTGATTCATTAGCTCGAATTGGAAGTGCCTTTGTTGTTCTTGACCTTCCACATATTGCCTTGTTAAACCATCAAGAACTTCTTGGATTTGGCTCATGTCCAGGATGGTTGAGTTGTATTGCTCTTCTTGTTGAGGCTCTTCTTATTGTAGCACTCTCTTCCTTCTTTGAGACCTTCTTTGAACTTGGGCAAGTGCAACATAATTCATTCGTTGAGGGGTGATTGGCTTATCCACAGTAAGCCATATTGAGTCTTTATCCTAAAAAACCACTTTGGCTTTCATACATAGCCTTAGGTTGCTGCTCGGATACCCAAGCCAAGCATCCGAATCATTTTTTTCTGCTATCTCTTGGATACCTTCAGCTATAATCTCATGAACTTTTATGTCTCCACCCCTCATTATACAATGCACCATGGTCATGATAAACCACTCTTTTATGGTTTATTTTGTCTTGAATTGAGTAGATTTTATCTATTATTCTCACACTTATTCATATAATTCGCATGTTTTATATGTTCCTTCCTAATTTTGTGCTATGATTGAAAACATGCTTCTTTGACCTTAAATTCGCTAATTTTAATCTTCTCCTATAACCATTCGATGTCGTGATATGTTTGTTAAGTGCTTTCAGGGTCTATAGGGCAGGAATGACTTAGAGGATGAAAAACAAGCATGCAAAAGTAGAAGAAACACAAGAAATTAAGGATTTCAAAATCTGGCAGCGACGCGTACGCATGGACGACGTGTACGCATGACTGGTGCATTCGATAGATGACGAGCACACGTGGCTGATGCCTATACGTGGCTAGTGAAAAGTCCAGCGACGCGTACGCGTGACAAAGTGTCACGTGCTGCATTAAACAGAATTTGTTGGGGGCGGTTTCTGGGCTGCTTTTGACCTAGTTTCAGGCCCGAAAATAGAAATTAGAGGCTGCAGAGTGGAGCTGGAAGGAGGAATCATTCACTTCTCATTCATTCACACTTTAGGTTTAGATGTAGGTTTTCTAGAGAGAGAGACTCTCTCCTCTCTCTAGGTTTTAGGTTTTTTAGTTTTATTTCTTCTCCAATTCAGAATTCCATCTTGTTTTAATTTAGTTTCTCTTCTACATTCTATTATTCTAGTATCTTAGTTTATTTTCTCTTGTTGACGTCTTTACTTTCCCAATTTAATTTATGAACTCTTCATGTTAGATTCAATTTCCTTTTTAATGCAATTTGAGGTATTTCATGTTTATTGCTTCTTTCTTCATTTGTTATTATTGATTCCTTGCAATTGTTGGTCTTAGATTTTACATTCTCTTATTACTTTCCTATGTTTTTATTTTGTGCCTTCCAAGTATTTGATAAAATGCTTGGTTGGATTTTAAATTAGCTTTTTGTATTCTTAGCTTGGATTATGTAATTTGCAGACTCTTGAATTGTCAAAGTCTCTTGTTGGTTGGTGATTGAAAGTTGCTAGTTGGTTTGAGCTTCACTAACTCTAGTCTTTGATTAGGACTTGTGAACTCAAGTTGATTTGCTCACTTGACTTACCTTCAATTGTTAGAGGTTAACTAAGTGAGAGCAATTTGCAATTACCATCACAATTGACAATGATAATGAGGATAGGAATTCTGATTCTCAACCCATGCTAGGACTCTTCTTAGTTTTTAGTTATTCTCTTGTTATTTACATTCCTTACTTATTAAACTCAAAACCCAAAAAGATACAATCTCATAACCAATAATAAACATACTTCCCTACAATTCCTTGAGAGACGACCCGAGGTTTGAATACTTCAGTTAATTTTTATTGGGTTTGTATTTGTGACAAACAATCTAAACGTTGATTGAAGTTTAATTGTCGGTTTAGAACTATACTTGCAACACGATAATTTTTTTGAAAATCTTTACCGACATTTTTCCTCTGTCAAGTTTTTGGCGCCGTTGCCAGGGAATTGCAAATGTGTACCTTATTATTGGTTATTGTGAATATTGTAAATATGTTTGCCTTTTTGTTTCTTTGTTAGTTGTTGCTAGTTTTAGGAGTTTATTTTCTTGATTTCTTATTAGTTTTTGTTTTTATTTTCTCTTGTTACTATGAATTCTCACCCCTTTGGCTATGAGTGTGGTAACAATTATGTTGTAGGAAGTAGAGATTACAATGAAGGCTTGCATCAAGGATGGGACAATCAAAGATGGGAGGAGTCACAAGGATTTGATCAACCCTCTTGGCATTAACCTCCTCCAATGTACTATGAGCAACAACCATTCCATGATGCATACCACGATAATGGTTATGGTGGACCTCTTCGTGACAATCAACAACCACCACCATATACCTATGAACCCCCTACTCAATATAGCCCTTAACCATACTTACAAGACTTATCTTACCAAACACCTTCATATGATCCTAATCCTTACCCACCATACCAACCACCATATGAACCATACATAGAGCCACCTCAATTCCAACCCAATTACTCCCAAGAACCACCACCTCAATATACACCACCTCCAATGTATATGAATTTTCTTTTCCACCACAACCCTTCATAGGGAAATATCCATATCCATCAATCCAAGAGCAATATGATCCTAATTATGTTAGCCAAGCGGAACAAGAGCCACGAGATCATTTCAAGGAAGCAATGGATTGACTTCAAGCAACTATCCATCAAATGGAGCGAGAGGAAAGCCGAAAAGCACACGAAGCTCTCATGGCTAACAAATCTCAACTTGAGAACAAGGGACTGGAGTGTGTCATACAACAAGTAGAAAAGATGGAGAGTGTTGAACTATCACATCCTTATCATGATGAACCACCTTCCTATAATGAGCCTTTCCTCCAAATCAATGAAGCCTCATATCAACTCCACTCTCCAATGGATGACACCCTTGGTGTTCTTCTTCAAGGGCAAAGAGAGATGCAGCGGACGACACTAAAGTTCATAGCTACCTTGACTGAGGTAGTCGATAATTTAGCTTAACTGTGCTTCAACACTCAAAGTACTCCCATGACTACATGTGGAGAATCTAATGAAGAACGTAGTATGAAGGAAAAATTAGAAACTCTGGTGGAAAGTGAGGAATGTGGCTTTGTATTGGAACAATTGGAGAAAGTCGCAATTGTTGAAGCGGAAGAAGTGGTTGAAGAATTAGGAGATGCTGAACCTCCCTGGGACTCTAGAGTTGTAGAATATTCCTCCAAGAAGCTTGAAATTGATATTGAAGAGGCTAGTGCACAACCTCCAAGGCATATTCCCTATGAAGAATTGGACGGGATAGATCAAGAAGCAAGTTCCCTTGGTGATGATGATCATGAATCAAGCCTTCCTAGTAATAAATCTGCATCCACAAGTGAAATCCTTGAGTTAAAAGAGCCTTCTCCTGATGACATGGAAGCAACGTTGAGATAGATTCCTCTCAACCTCATATTTATTATTTGAGTGACGGAGAAGAGTTGGATGAACTAGGTGAGGAAGAGCTTGAAAGTGAAGAATCTTTTCAAAAGGTGGCAGTCCTTCGAAAAGGATGGACGGGAGTTGAATATGCTTTGTCAAGATTGTTGGAGACTTCTCTACCTAGATTGTCATCTACTCCTTCATTTGAGTGGGTAAAACTTGTCTTTATTAGCTTTACTGTCCCACTTGAGTATGGAATTCTTGAAACCGATGGCCAACTTAGGAGGCTTTGTGGAATGAAGCGTAAGAGAAGGATGTTTAGTGGTTGGAGTTGCAAATCAAGACTCATCGAGGTTGAGATTTCAAGAGCTAGATGCAAGGGTTGTACTGGTGATCAATTGGTTGGGTCTAAAAGAAGAATTTGGTACTTCATTGAGAATTCGGATTGCTTGCCACCCAGTTAGAACAGTGATGATCCACTTAAAGACGGGTGTAGAAACAAGATTTGGGATCCCGGCATACAAGATGATCCACTTTGAGAGCTCAAAGCGTGTGAAGAACTTCATCATGGCTTGGTGAATTCACTTGGAAATGTTAGAGCTTATTGGAAGTCCAAGCATTGGTAAAAGTTTCAAGATGAGTTCAAGCACAAGCCACCATGACAAGGAGCTCACCAAATGTCCAACTTAAGGACTTTAACTAAAAGTGCTAGGTGGGAGACACCCCACCATGGTAACTTCTTTCTATTTTCTCTTTATTTATATTGGTAATAAATTGAATTTTTATTTTTAGTTAGGATTATTGAGTTTAAGCTGTGGTTCTACTTATTTAATAAAGTTTGGCATTATTCTGGTAGCTTGTTAGTTTATAAAAAAAAAGGGGCTGTCACGCGTGCGCATCACCGGCGAGTACGCGTTGATGCCCAAATTTGGTTCGTCCCCAAACTGTGCTGGAACGGCGCGACAACGGCCTGGACAGAGAGTTGTGCTAGGACCGCGCTGGTGGGGTGCTGGGTGCACAACCCAACCCATGCGTGCACGTCACTGATGCGTACGCATCACTTGCGTTTTTTACCACCCACACATAAGCGTGGACGATGCGTGCACGTCGACGCCAATATTCTGATGATTCAGTACTAAAACTCGAGAGTTGTGTGGGTACTGTGCGCGTGTTGTGCGACAAGCACACTTCACCTCCACGCATATGCATGGCTGACGCGTACGCTTCACCTACTAATTTCTACTTATTACGCGTACGCGTGACCGACGCGTACGCGTCGACCCCTCATTCTGCAATCCACGCGTACGCGTGGATGACGCTTACGCTTCGCTTCTTCTTTTACTTTCTTCATCTTTCTTCTCTCCTTTCTTCTTCTTTCTTCTCTCGTTCTTCTTTATTTCTACCTTTCTTCTTCTTTATTTCTTTAACCTCTCATCATTATCCTCCTTCATTCTCTTTTGCTTATTACATTGGCATACTTTCATTCATTGCATTTTAACTTTGTGCATGTTTTTATTTTCTTTTCTGAGTTTGCAATTTTTCCATTGGTGTTGAATTTTTTTACTCACTTGTTGCATATTCTTGCATTGTTTTGGTGCTTAGTGACTTGTTTTACATTATTGGGTGATATTATTTATAGGTCAATGCTAATCTTTTATGACAATTGTATTCCTTTTGTATTGATATGAATTTATGTTGTCTTTCATTACCCACTCTCTCTCTCCCTCATTAGTGCAATTCTTGCACTATTGATATGCCATGTGCCTATATTGTCTTCTCACTTACATGTTGTAGCTACCGTGTAGTTGAGAACCTCATTATTATTTGGCATTAGCCCACTCATATTTTATTTATTTGCATATCTTTGTTTGTGGGTTATTCTTCTTCCTTTTTCTCTTCTTTCAGGATGGCCACCAAGAAGGGGAACAGAACACTTCTACGTGGGGGGACAAACAAGTCCCGTTGTCTACTCTTTGGAAAAAGCATCAGTTGTAACAATCCATCCACTTGCACATCTTTATATGCACCGAGGACGGTGCAATCTTTAAGTGTGGGGAGGTCGATACCGACTTCCGTGGGTAACTACTCTTTTTTCAATACCAATTCTTAATCTTCTTTGTTAGTCAGTGTTGCATTGCATGATAGATTGCATGTGTAGTTAATTGCTTGCATTTAGGTACTACTTGGTTGGAATGATGAATTCTTTTCCAAGAAACTGTTCTATAGCATTTCACTAATTTGAATTAAAATTTTTGTTGAACTTGCTTGAAGAAATTTATTTTGGAACATGATTTAGAGCTCGAACACATAAAACCAGTGAGATTTTAAACTTATTTGATTGGTTGCATCTTATCAACCAATGTTTTATTTTGGTGTGTGTTGTTCTCTCTAAAATTGTGATCTTTGTCTTGCTTGATTCTATATTTCCATTATTTGATGTATGCATGCACCTACGTGATTAAGGCCTTTGTTTCACTATAGCTCACATACCCATATGACCTTACCCTTTCATTATCCTTTGCAAACCAATGTTGAGCCTATTTTGCCCTAATTTTTTTCTTTACTTTAGTACATCATTAACTCTAAGCAAAAAATAATGAATGACCTTAATTTGAACCCTTGGTTAGCTTAGACTAATGAGATGTACATGAATTAAGTGTAGGAAAATTAGATTTGGGGAATAATTGGTTAGGGAATTGGGTATTTTATACTCTTATATGAAAATGTGAAAACAGTTTAGGCACTTGTTCATGCACCCAGCACATTAATCATATACATTAACTCACTGAAAAAAAAATAGAAAGAAAAAAAAAGAAGAGAAAAAATATGAATAATAAGGAAAAAAAGAAAAAAGAGAAAAAAAATAAAAAAGGGACAAAATGCCCCAAAGTAAATGGTGATAGCAATGCATATGTACTGTACTCAAAATTGGGATGCATGAATATGTGGGAAACATAGTTAATGGGTGGTTAGATTTTATATTCTAATCACATGGATTGTCTTAAGTTAGGTGAAAAGTTTATGTTAATTAAGGATTCAAATTTTAGTCCACTTGACCAAATACAATCCTACCTTGACACTAACCCCATTACAACCCTTAAAAATCCTCTTGATATGTGTATTCGTGCATTAAATTTTTGTTGGTTGGTAGAAGAGCAAGCCTTGGAAAGCAAGGTTAGTAGAGAATTGAGAGAATCGAACCTTAAACACTTGAGTGATTAGAGTGTAAACACTTCCGGTGAGGGTTCGATGCTCGATTCTTTGTTCACAGCTTTCACGAGCTTTCTTCTTGCAAGTCTATTTGTACTTTATTTTATGATTTGAATTAGTGAGATCTAGTTCATATTTGTTCTTGAGAGATTGATTTACTTTTAACCAAGTAGGTAAAAGCATTTTCACATGTAGTTGCATCCATATAGATAAGTTGCATTTAATAAGTCCTACCATCCCTCTTAAATCTTTTGGTTCTCTTGAGCTTAGCATGAGGCCATGCTAATTTTTAAGTGTGGGAATATTGATAAACCACTATTTTACGATTTATTTTGTCTTGAATTGAGTGGATTTTATCTATTATTCTCAAATTTATTCATATAATTCGCATGTTTTACATTTTCCTTCCTAATTTTGTGCTATGATTGAAAACATACTTCTTTTACCTTAAATTTGCTAATTTTAATCTTTTCTTATTACCATTCGATGCCGTGATATGTTGTTAAGTGTTTTCAGGGTCTATAGGGCAGGAATGGCTTAGAGGATGAAAAAGAAGCATGCAAAAGTGGACAGAACACAAGAAACTAAAGATTTTGGAATCTGGCAGCGACGCGTACGCATGGACGACGCGTACGCGTGATTGGTGCATTCGACAGATGATGCGCATGCGTGGCTGACGCCTACGCATGGCCAGTGAAAAGTCCAGCGATGCATACGCGTGGCTGACGCATACGCGTCACAGAGCGTCACATGCTGCATTAAACAAAATTCGCTGGGGACGATTTTTGGGCTGTGATGAACCCCATTTTTAGGGTTTATCTTGTGTTAAATTTAGAGGGTTTTGTCAACTTTTCTCTCATTTATTCACTAACATAGCATGATTTTGTAAATTCTCCTTTAATTGTGCTTAAGAGTGAAAACATATTTTTTAGGTCTTAAAATAGCTAAATTTAATTCACCTTGATTCCATTAGATGCCTTGATATGTTTGTTAAGTGATTTTAGGTTTAGGAGGCAAAGATTGGATTGAGGGAATGAAGAAAAAGCATGTAGAAATGGAGAACTCATGAAGAAATGAAGAAATCGCAAAGTTGTCAATTCTGACCTCTTCGCACTTAATCGATCATAACTTGAGCTACAGAGGTCCAAATGAGGCAGTTCCAGTTGCGTTGGAAAGCTAACATCCGGGACTTCAAAATGATATAAAATTTGCCATAGTTTTCTGGCGTTTAGAGACCCGTACATGTGATGTATGCGTATGCGTGGGAAGCTGCACGTGGCTCACTAAAGGCAACTCGTGGCCAGCGATTTCTGAAGCATTTTGGACCCAATCCAACTCATTTCTGATGCTATTTATTCCAAGGATTGAAAAGGGATGAACCAATTAGTTAGTTAATTAGTTTTAGTTTAGTTTTTAAGAGGCTTTAGTTAGTTTCTAGAGAGAGAAGCTCTCTCTTCTCTCTAGAATTAGGATTAAGTTTAGATCTAGATCTACTTCCTCTTCTCTTGCTTAATTTCCTTTTTCATCTTTAATTGTTTCCTTGTAGTTGTAGCATTCC
The DNA here is from genome assembly GCF_059453495.1 of Arachis ipaensis. Lineage (NCBI taxonomy): Eukaryota > Viridiplantae > Streptophyta > Magnoliopsida > Fabales > Fabaceae > Arachis > Arachis ipaensis. The sequence goes on along the minus strand of NC_142438.1, from coordinate 103,810,203 downwards.
ACTTCTCTTATAGTTTCTTTGTATTGTTAGTTGTAGTTTATGAATTCTTTTGTAGATTTACGTTTCTTCTTCAATGCAATCTGTAAGTTTTTTGTTGTTTCATAATTGTTTTTCTTTTCTATTGTTAATCTCTTGCTTTTGTATTTGTAGATTCCTTTAATTCTTGCAATTAATAATGTTTGCCTTTATTGCCTTCTATGTGTTTGTTAAAATATTTCTTCTAGTTATGAGGTAGATTTTGTTCCTCTTGGCTTTGGAGTAATTGGTGACTCTTGAGTTATCTAATTCCTTTGTTGATTGATAATTGGAAGTTGCTAATTGACTTGAATGTCACTAAAGGTAGTCTTTCATCTAGATTTAGCTAGGACTTGTGATATCAAGTTAATTCCTCCACTTGACTTTCCTTCATAGTTAGAGGTTAACTAAGTGGGAGCAATACACAATTCTCATCTCAATTGATGATGATAACTAGGATAGGACTTCTAGTTCTCATACCTTGCCAATAGCTCTCTTAGTTGTTAGTCTATTTCTTTTGCTATTTACAATTCTTGTTTCTTATCTCAAAAACCCCAAAGATACTTCATAGCCAATAACAAGAACACTTTATTGCAATTCCTAGGGAGAACGACCCGAGGTTTGAATACTTCGGTTATTTCCATTGGGGTTTGTTTTAGTGACAACCAAATTTTTTATTAAAGGAATTATTTGTTGGTTTAGAACTATGCTTGCAACGAGATTTCATTTGTGAAATTCTAAACCACACACACAATTTTCCTCTCATCAGGCTACTTTTGACCCAGTTTCAGGTCCGAAAATAGAGATTAGAGGCTGCAGAGTGGAGTTGGAAGGAGGAATCATTCACTTCTCATTCATTCACACTTTAGGTTTAGATGTAGGTTTTCTAGAGAGAGAGGAGAGCCTCTCTCTCTCTAGGTTTTAGGGTTTTTAGTTTTATTTCTTCTCTAATTCAGATTTCTATCTTGTTTTAATTTAGTTTCTCTTCTACATTCTATTATTCTAGCATCTTAGTTTATTTTCTCTTGTTGACGTCTTTACTTTCCCAATTTAATTTATGAACTCTTCATGTTAGATTCAACTTCCTTTTTAATGCAATTTGAGGTATTTCATGTTTATTGCTTCTTTCTTCATTTGTTATTATTGATTCCTTGCAATTATTGGTCTTAGATTTTACATTCTCTTATTACTTTCCTATGTTTTTATTTTGCGTCTTCCAAGTGTTTGATAAAATGCTTGATTTTGATTTTAAATTAGCTTTTTGTATTCTTAGCTTGGATTATGTAATTTGGAGATTCTTGAATTGTCAAAGTCACTTGTTGGTTGGTGATTAAAAGTTGCTAGTTGGCTTGAGCTTCACTAACTCTAGTCTTTGATTAGGACTTGTGAACTCAAGTTGATTTGCTCACTTGACTTACCTTCAATTGTTAGAGGTTAACTAAGTGAGAGCAATTTGAAATTACCATCACAATTGACAATGATAATGAGGATAGGAATTCCGATTATCAACCTATGCTAGGACTCTTCTTAGTTGTTAGTTATTCTCTTGTTATTTACATTCCTTGCTTATTAAACTCAAATCCCAAAAAGATACAATCTCATAACCAATAATAAACATACTTCCCTGTAATTCCTTGAGAGACGACCTGAGGTTTGAATACTTTGGTTAATTTTTATTGGGTTTGTATTTGTGACAAACAATCTAAAAGTTAATTGAGGTTTAATTGTCAGTTTAGAACTATACTTGTAACGCGATAATTTTTTTGAAAATCTTTACCGACATTTTTCCTCCATCAGGTGGCTCAAGCGATATTAACCTCTGAATTATTTGAGGCAGGGAGGATGGATCTCCTTACAATCTCAAACCATCCCTTAGCTTCAGGGATAAGGTCTCCTCTTCTAATATACCTCGGCTTTTTATCTGAGTACCTCTCCCAATCAGCCCCTACAACACAGATGTCGTTCACGATTTCCTCACAATCAGGATCACCACTCATTCTTGAATGATAACTAACCTCTTCAAAGGGTCTTGATCTCAGCTGAAGAACCTTCATGGTGGTGTTGGGGCTGAAATCAATTTCCACCCCTCTTACATAGCTCTTAAAAGTGGGAGCCTTCATGGTGTCTTCTCTTACCACATTAGCGTAGAACTCCTTGATAAGAGTTGTGTTTATTCTTATGAGTGGATCCGTGAGCAATTTTCACCTCCTCCTTTCAATCTTTTCTTTTATCTCTGGGCATTCGTCCTTTTTGAGTTGGAAAGCTAGCTCTGGCAATATCTCCTTCGGTTCCATCCAACTAAATTGGATTTCATGGAACACGGACTTAAACTTCCAATCATCAAAAGGGATGTCTTCCACATGTTTCTATCCTTTTCGTCTCTTCGAACTTGATGATGCCATAGGTGAGGAACCGAATAGAAAGGGTATAGGTGTGGAAGGTTGTGTGAGTATAGTGTATTAAGGAGATGAAATAAAGACAGAGTTGAAGTGTAGAAGAGTTGAAGTGTAGGGGTGAATATGGGGTTCGGTCACCTAGAGTGAGAACTATTTATATTGGAAGGTGGTGGGTAAATGAAGGGTATAGATTGATGTTGTGTGGTGAGAATGGATGGTGTGTATGCGAAGTGGCATGGATACAAGGATCACCACTTTATGAGGTGGTTGGGTTCGGTCTTCAAGAGTGGAAGCTATGACATATTCAACTATCCAATGCTTGCATGGTAACACTTCCTAAGGAACACCATTCAAGAATATGTGCCTAGCCCTTCATAGAGTAGCCGAATCATCCCCCTTCCTTGACTTGTCATTTCTATCCATTTCTTCCTTCATTTCCCTATTCAATATAAGAAATAAATTAAATTCAATTGGTGGCGGCAAAATGAAATGTATTAACTAATTTTTAAATTTTTCATCAATTTGTCAAAATAAAACAAGAACTAAGTATTACTCATGAACTAAAATCAACTTGACTCCTTATGAATATGCGGATACCCTTGGTGAACACCAAACTTAGTTTTTGGTCATGTGGTGCAAGGAAAAATGATTAAATTCCTAAGATATACAATTTATGAACCTTATGTACCATCTTAGGTACCTTGCACACCAAACTTGTTGTCCACTATGTGTTTTACGCAAGAATTCAATTAAGTGCTTGTCACTTTTGATTTAATGATCATGGGTAGTACTTTATTATCTACTGTCAAAGCTTAAACGAAAAAGGATATAAAGCATGGGTTGCCTCCCATGAAGTACTTCTTTAACGTCATTAGCTTGACGGTTTGCTCTTGTCAGAGCGGTTGGTAGTGTCTCAGGTCTTCTCCTCTCATGGTGAATATATCTCCACTTTCTTCTTTGAGAATTTCTACATGCTCTAAGGAGAGGACTCTATTGATTGTGTAAACTTGAGATAGCTGAGATGGAATTATAAGAAAATGAGGTGGGATTAGTGGGTGGTGAATTGATATCACTCTGTCCCCTGGAGAGAAGTCCTCTGTAAGGATTTTCTTGTTTTTTCACCCTTTTGGCACCTTCTTCTCAAATCTCTCTTCTCTTTCAAGTGGTGCTTCAGTGATTTTTGTGTCAGGAGGGTCCTTGTTGATTGTCCCCTTTGAATCTTTTGGTTCAAGCTCCTCCTTGGATCTTTTAGGTTGCTGTACCACTTGTATTCCCTGTTTTTCCATCAGAGAAGCCTTCAGAGGTTCTAATTATGGTTCATTACTTGCTTCCTCCAAGATTGCTTCCTCATGATCATCCTTCAGGCCTCTGTTCTCTTGTTCAGAATTATGTGATGGTTTAAAGACATGAAAGATCAGTTGTTCGTCATGTATTCTCAACATTAGCTCCCCTTTCTCAACATTTATGAGTGCTTTGCTGTAGCTAAGAATGGTCTCTCTAGAATGATGGGATGAAGATAGCTTTCTTCCATCTCAAGAACAACAAAGTCTGTAGGGAGGAAGTACCTCCCTACCTTCACCAGCACATTTTTTACCACTCCTAATGCTTGTTTCTGGGTCTTGTCAGCCAACTGAAGGGTTATGTTGTGGGTTTCAACTCATTGATTTGCAGTTTCCTCATGAGAGACAGGGGCATTAAGTTTATACTTGCTCCAAGATCACAAAATCTTCTGTCAATCATTGTATCCCCTATAGCACAAGGGATATGGAAACTCCCTGGGTCCTTCTTCTTTGTAGGTAAGTTCTTCTGGATAAAGGCACTGCACTCTTTTGTCATCACTACTGTCTGTCCACCCTTCAAGGGATTCTTCTTGGTTAGCAACTCTTTCATGAATTTGATATATGAAAGCATTTGTTGGAGGGCTTCAATAAAGGGTATGTTGACATGGAGAGATTTAAATATGTCTAGAAACCTAGAATACTTCTTCTTTTTAGCACCACCCTTGAGCCTTTGAGGGAATGGTGCTTTTGGCACATAAGGTTTCAAGACTTCCTTCTCCATTGGATCCTCCCTCTGTGCAGGGTCATTTCCTTGTTTTGTCCCTTTCAATTTCTCCTTTGGAAACCTTTTGTTGTGTTCTGTTGGCCTGATAGCTTCTTCTTCTAAGATCTCTTCTCTCCTTAGAGTGATTGCCTTGCATTCCTCCCATCACCCATTCTTTATTTCTCCTCTTGTATTCTTCTCAATGTCACTTGAAAAGCTGTCTGTGGGTTTAGGAATTTACTGAAAAAGATATCCTACTTGATATTCAAGTTTTTTAATGGCAGCTCCTTGGTTTTGCATATTGGATCTTACTTCCTTCTTGAATGCCTTGTTGTCCTTAGACTCCTTGCAAAGTTCTTCAAGCAAAGCCTCAATCTGGGAGATTCTATCCTCAGATAATGATTGTGATGGTAGGTTGGAAAATGGAGGTTGTGGGTGGCTATTTTGTACTTGATATGGAGGCTTGAAGGAGGTGTTTTATAGGGCTTGATATGATTTTTGGTTGGAGTGTTGATAAGTGGAGTTGTTGTGATGGTTGGAGTTTTGAGGCCTATGGTCTTGGGTTTGGCTTTGCTGGCTTCCCCACCTAAAGTTTGGGTGATTCTTCCAACCAGGATTGTAGGTTTTGGAGTGTGGATCATAGGGTTGTCTTGATGAGTTTCCAACATAATTGGCTTGCTCCCAATCACCTCTTTCCTCTGTGCTCACCCCTTCTTGAGTTGGTGGTTAAGTATTAACTGCTGCAACCTGATTTCTCTCCATCTGCTTAGTGAGATCTGCTAATTGCTTGGTAATCAACTTGTTCTGAGCTAGCAATGCATCCATATGGCTTAACTCTATTACTCCTCTGTTGGTGTTCCGTTCTGAGGCATAGAAGTACTCATTATTAGCCATTATTTCAATGATATCTATGGCCTCTTTTGTGGTCTTTTTGGTATTGAGAGAGCCTCCTGAAGAGTGGTTCAGGGCCTTCTTTGCTTCTCTAGAAAGACCTTCATAGAAAATGTACAGCTGCACCCATTCGTTGAACATATCAGGGGTGCATCTTCTTGTTAGCTCCTTATATCTTTCCCAGGCTTCATACAAAGTTTCTCCATCTAGCTGTCTGAAGGTTTGCACCTCCATTCTCAGCTTGATTATCCTCTGTGGAGGGTAAAACTTTGTTAGAAACTTTTTGACAACATCCTCCCAGGTGGTAAAACTCTCCTTAGGAAAGGATTCAAGCCACTTAGATGCTTTGTCCCTAAGAGAAAAGGGAAACAAGAGCAGTCTATAGGTGTCAGGATGAACACCATTGACTTTCACAGTGTCACATATTCTCAAGAATGTCGTTAGATGTTGGCTGGGGTCTTCCTGGGCACTTCCTCTGAATGAACAATTATTTTGAACCAAGGTGATAAGCTGAGGTTTTAGCTCAAAGTTGTTGGCATGAATGGTTGGTTTTAGGATACTGCTTCCATAATTTTCTGGGTTTGGATTGATGAAAGAGCCTAAGACTCTTCTCTCCTATCCAACATGATTTCCAGCACCCTCTCCAACATGATTGTGTACTTCTTCCTCCATGGTATCGTCTAGATCTTCTTCCACCTCTTCCTCGCCAACTATTCCTTTACCTCTTGCTTCCCTCCTTAATCTAAGGAAGGTCCTCTCAGGTTCAGATTCAAAAGAGGTTGTAGCTCCTCTTCTTCTACCTGTCATACACACAGCAAAGCAAACACAAAAAAACAAGTGAAGGAATCACTATTGTTAAGAGTTGTGGTTAGAGTGATTGGCGCAAATTATCAAACAGTTAGTGGATTAGTGTATGAGTATGTACACAACAATGAAAAGTAATTGAAATTGCTGAAAATGAAAGTAAACAAACTGAAATGAACTAAACAACAAAAGAAAAGAAAAGCGTTCAATCTAGTTATCCTCTGATTTAATCATTGTCAATGCAAAATCAATCCCTGGCAATGGCGCCATAAACTTGATAACGAAAAATCTGTCTCTCAACAAATTCCCTTTGGCAAGTATACCGAATTTGTCGTCAAGTAAAAACTCACAGTAGAGTGAGGTCGAATTCCACAGGGATTGATTGGTTGAGCAATTTTAATCAGAGTAATGGTCTAGTTGAACTAAACAGAATTGAATTGAGAATTACAGAAATTAAATGCCGGAAAATATAAATAGCAAGAAATGTAAATGACGGAAAAGTAAATAGCTGAATATAAATTGCAGAAAGTAAATCACATAAAGTAAATTGCAGAAAAGTAAATGGGAATAGGGGTGATGAGCATTAAAGTAAACAAAATATAGAGAATGGAAAGATAAGAATGGGGAAGCTCATTGGGTTCAAGAGATGTTGCATTCTCCAGATCAAGTTCATTCTCATCTCTTCCTCAATCCATGTAACTCATTGATCTCTTGGCAATCTTTAGGTGATTGAATCTCAATTCCTTGGCAATTCAATCTTTCTAAGCTTGAACAATTGCCTAATTCCTTGATCTAATTGCTCATGGAAAGAGATGAAGTGTGATCACTGATTATACCACATGTTTTTTTAGATCAAAGAATCGAGAGAATTATATGTCACTATATCCGTCCAACCCCCAATCTAGTCCAACATGAGAAAACATTTCTAGCATGATTTCTTCATTCCTCTTCCAAGGTTCCGAGGAAATCCAAGTATGAACAAGTTCTCTTCCGAGACAATTGCTCAATTGGATGAAGATCGAAAGCTTTCAAGTAAATGAAAGAGAATGAAAAGAAGAAGAATAATAAGAACTATGATTGATCCATTGAATTACAACAGAGATCTCTCCCCCAATGAAGTGGGGTTAGTTGATCATAGCTCTGGAAAATGAAATTGAAAATGTAAAGTGTATCTCGAAACAAACTGATTACAGAAAAGAGTAAATAGTGAGTGTTTACAATCCTGGATCCTTTCCAGGTTCCAATCTCTTTCTAGTTCAAAACTACTCCTATATATACTACTTCGCTGATCCTCAGTTGAGTCTGCAAGTATTTGGATGTGGGCCCTTGGCCTTAGTTGAAGCAGTTAATAAACTCATTGGGCTTTGCTCAGCTTGCTGGAGGAGTTTAAATTAGGTAGTAGTCACGTTAGTTAGGCCGTTAGTGTGAGTAACGTTTGATGTGTAAATTCCTGGCTCGAAGACGTTAGTGACACCAACGTGATCACTAACGTCCCAAAACCCCTTGAATCCATGTTACTACTGGCGTTAGTAGCACTAGCGTGGCCACTAACGCCACACCTTTGCCTAAGCCCACGTTAATGGTGGCGTTAGTAGGACTAACGTGGTCACTAACGCCACTCAATCTTCACCATCGCTAGTGTTAGTGGCATTAACGCCACCACTAACGCCAGGCCTTGCCCTTCTTCCACGTTAATGCCCACGTTGGTGGCATTAACGTGGCCACTAACGTGGCTTTCCTTGCCTTTACTTTAACCATCGAGGATGTTAGTGGTATCAACGCTACCACTAATGCCACAAGCTGCCCCTCTTCCACGTTAATGGCTCACGTTAGTGGCACTAACGTGGCTCTTTCTTGCCTCGAGGACGTTAGTGGTATCAACGCCACCATTAACACCACAAGCTGCTCCTGTTCCACGTTAATGGCTCACGTTAGTGGCACTAACGTGGCTCCTCTCTGCTTCTTCTTACCTAAAATCAATCAAATAATTTGCATCAAAGCCTTGCTCTAAGCATAAGGTAATGCATCATTCATTACATCATTTAATCTTTGCATTATTCTCATGAAGTTGTTTAGAATTCATAATATTTTATTGAATCAAGATATGAATGCATAACTCATTCAATTGCTTGATTATTACCTAAGAAAATGCATGAATCTAACCTAAAACATACTCAAAATAGTTTGTGAAACTAGCCAAGATGCCTTGGCATCAACGCGGCGCGCATGCAGCTCCCTGGCAGCACACCGGGGGCGTGGTGGAGCAGGCTTTGCAGATTATCAATGTGCTGTAGCAACACGGGGTGGCCGTGTTGGAGGCTGTCTGCATGCAGGGGATAGCTCTTCCACCCCAGTAAACAGCAAACGTTGCTCATGGCTCTATAAAAAGAGAGCCTCCCCACCCGCAGTATATGCATTAGAGCATTAGAGTGTGTTAGTGAAAGAAGGGTTGCTATTGGTTTTTGTTAGAGAGAAGAAGGAGCTTCGAGGAAACAAAGAAGAAGGGTGGGAAAAAATAGAAAAAAAAAATATTAGTTTGTATTTATTTTTAAAAATGGTATGTAATTATACGGCTCTGGAGAACATATTATAAATTATTTGGATCATCCAATTTATGTATGTTAGTAAATTATATTTTTTTATGTATTTAAATTTTTTTAATTTTTGTTATTTAACATGTTAGAATATAATTTTTTTATTATTTTTGGATTAATTTTCTGTTATAAAAATCCTATAATGGAATATATATTTTATAATTTTTTTATGAATATACTAATGAATAAATAAATATTCGGAGTTTTTGAAAATAAATATGCATGTGGAACATGTATGTTCAAAATTTTAATAAATAAATATTTTGACGTTCGGGAAAAAAATCAATCATTTATATTTATTTAAAAAAAGTATATATAATATTTAAAGAAAAAATGTTAATATATAATTTTTTTATTATTTTTCTTAGAATGAAATTATTTTTCTGAGTTTAATTAATAAACAGTTTGTATATAATAGATAAATACATACACTTTTTAAATAAATATGTGAATATTAATAAATAAATACATATACTTTTTAAATAAATATGCTAATATTTGTATATTAATAAATGAATATTTATTTATTTAATCTAATAAATATATTTTTGTTGATGCAGCCTAACAGAAATTTGTTGGTGCGTAACCTGGATTGCGATATTCGATCGTGAACCAGAAGTCCGTCATTCTTCGAAACCCTAGATAAAGCTAGGTTGGATTCGATGTATCAGAGACGCGGAGCCATTGGACACTTAAGAATCCATTAGGAGATACGTCAGATGTCAGATTTTTTGTTTGTTAGGGTCGACCCTATTCGCGGATAAGTCGACCACATACGCCCACGCGAAGTATCTACCGTTACTTCGCGATTTCAAGCGGATCCATACTTATAGTTGGGGATCAACATGTCTCGCACATCTTTACAGAGCACTATTCCATGCATCACGATATGATACAAAGGATATGGATGGCCCTCTTAATCTGTTGTTTATTTGGGCATGGGAGCGAATGCCGTGTATTGCGGCCGTACCGAGAAATATCCTTCCACCGGCTGAGATACCAGTTGCCATGAGGTAATAATTCTTATTTTAGTCATGCGTTATATTCACTATGCATGTTTGATTTGCGGTTACTTATGTAAATTTTTCAATGTATCATCTTTCAGGTGGAGTCATTCGGAACGGACCACAACGTGGTTATCGAAGACCGTAGCGAGATTTAGGCATGATATAGACTACATGGAGGAGGTAAATATTTATGGTTCTTTTTATTCCTATTTCCAAACGTTAATGTTAGGGTTCTAATATACCAATAATATGTGGCAGTTTGAGTGGCAGCCGTATGACAAATTGATCATACCCGACGAGTTACATAGACATCTTGAGGTGTGTGACATCGTTGCTCCGTTGTTATCGTTCGAGTGTATCGAATGGCACCCTGTGGACTGAGTGATGGGTCAGTTTGGGTATGCACAACCTCCCCGCGAGAAGCAAGAAAAATTCCAGTGGACCAGCATTGCATCGCTCTTAGCGGAGTGGGGCAATAGGCGAAACAATCGGTTGCGGGATCTGCACCCCCTTCCGACCTAGGACTTTATACCGACGGTGGATTTCCGGGATTAGTAAGTTGGATCGTATGGACATATGCTGATGTTGTCGGAGTATGTTCCTCAACATCCGCAGCAACCTGCACCACATCCACCTACACCTCAGGGTCCACCTCAGCATGCAATATTTGAGACGTTTCCTTATTATATACCACAGCCACCGGAACACAGTCATGGTAGCCATCACACTCACCACAGTGAGTCCAGCCACCACAGACGTCGCAGTCAGCATAGTAGGCACAGTCAGCACAGTAGGCATGGTCAGCATAGCCAGCACTCTCAGCACAGCCAGCACTCTTAGCAGAGCCAACACTCTCAGCACAGCCACCACTCTCAGGATAGCCACCAGGGTCACTCCGGCCAGCTTCATCAGCCCATACTTACCATTCTTTCCGGTCATGAATTGTTTGACTTTTCGTCGCAGATTCCCGTCGACGCTCACGGAGATCAGCAACTACAGGATTGGGCCAACGCCGGTTTGGGTGGTTGGTCAGATTTTAGTGCTATGCCTTCACCGTCAGGGTCGGCTGATCCACATGGGGCATCGGTAGATATGAACCATGGTATACGGGGTCTTGCTTCTGACCACACGTCCGGGGGTGCGTCGTGTGATAGTGGTTTCATCCAGCCACAGTGGGCATTCGTGGTTGTTGACGAGTATAACCCCGGTGCATCTGCTCCAGCAGAGGCAGGGGGGTCGGCCGCTCCAGCAGAGGCAGGTGGGTCGGCAGCTCCGGGTGTGGATGACTCAGTTCAAGGTCACCCGTATGACCTACAGACGGAGCAAAATCTACCTGATAGGTATACTCTGGCGCGGTTCGGTCAAGGCATGATGGGTAAGGGACTGAACTGGTTGGTGGGAAAGAAGTGAGCTTGGGTTTAGGATTTTTAGATTTAATATTACGAATTAAGTTAATATAATTCGTAGTTAATCTTTTTGTATGTTGAGGTATGTAATTCATAGTTAATGTTTTTGTATGATGACCTATGTAATTCGTAGTTAATCTTTTGTATATTTACTTTGTAGTTAATCTTTTGTATAATATTAAGCTAACATTAACTGACAAAATACGAATTTAAAAATGCAAACACGATGAAAATAAAAATACAAAATGCAAATTTAAAAATACCAACAAAGACCTAGGTACTAGCATCGTCACCAGCACCACTCGGTCCAGGACGCTGAGGACATCGACTCCGACTATGACCTTGAGCACCACAAAGACGGCATATCCGAGGACCACGCATGTCGCGTGAGTCCATTTCATTCAAGTATCGGTCAATTTGGGGCGACCATTTGACGTTCGCCTCAAGGCGGGATTAGCGACCAATGTAGGTCCCTCATAAGCAAGCCATGTCTCGGGATCACCTAATGGTATGAACTCAAATCTATATACCTTACAAACCTCTGTCAACTTGTACACATCATGTACATACAACTGCCAATAGAGACGCTGGTTAGCACAGCAAGCAATAACATGGTGACATGGTAGTCGTTCCACCTGAAAGTGTCCACAGTCACACGCCCGTCGTGCAAGATCAACAACTATCACTTTTTTGCTAGTCATTTCGTATACCTCAAACACCTCATTTCGTCTATCAAACCGATGCACAACTATATTCCCAGTCTGTTGCATATTTGCTTCAATCCGCTGCTGTGCAAATACGGAGTAAGTAAATCCAGCATGCTTGCGTTCGTGAGTCTCGGCACTTTTTCGCGTAAAAAGTTCATTTAACCGATAATATATTGCTCGGACCAGCGCCAACACAGGTAGATTACGGGCACCCTTCAACACTAAGTTAATGGACTCGACAAGGTTCCTCGTTATATGGCCCCATCGATGTCCCTCGTCGAATGCCAATACCCAATGTCTGAGTCCAATGGCATCACACCACTTGGCATATGCCTCGCCTCGCTCTTCCAACCTCTTATAGTTGATATTGTACTCCTCCACCGTTCTCGAATACCCTATATTGACAACAAGTTTTTGCAAGTGAGGGACTTTGAATTCCCTTAGGAAGTTGCTGCCGATGTGCCTTATACAAAACATCCACCATGCTCTTGGAGGTTGCCAGTCACCTCCGGAACGATTTACTGCTGCCCGGATTGACTCATGTCGGTCTAAGATCATACCCACACCATCCTTTCTAACAACATGCATTCGCAGATTCCTAAGAAAGAAGTTTCACGCATCAGCTGTCTCCCCTTCCACCAAGGCAAAAGCGATAGGCACAATGTTCTGATTCCCATCTTGTGCAACAGCAACCAGAAGTGTACCTTTGTATTTTCTGTATAGGTGTGTTCCATCAACCTGAACTAGGGGCTTGCAATGCCTGAACGCCATAATGCATGGATTAAAACTCCAAAATACGCAATGAAGTATTTTTACACCGTGCGCCTCCTCATTCCCGTTGTATAGTGATCGTGTTTCTATTTGGACAATTGAACCAGGCATCTTCTGAACCATGACCGAGAACCACCACAACAAAGCTTGGTAAGAATCCTCCCAACCACAGAAAGCTTTGACTATGGACTTCTGCTTTGCCAACCAAGCCTTTTGGTAACTAATGGTATAGTTGAACCTTGACTAGACTTTTGCTATTATAGATTTCACCTTGATGGACGAGTCAGTCTCGACCAATGGCCTTATAGCCTCAGCAACTGTATCTGAGTCCAACTTGGAATGATCCTGTGAAATCGTTTCTATTGTGCACGTGTGCCTACCATTGTATCTGCATATCTCCCAACAATTTTTTTTCCGTATCAAGCTAGCTCGGATAAGCCAGTCGCACCCACGCCCATACATCTTGCATTTTGCATAGAACATCTGTGGCTCAGACTCATACACATTGTAGTCAACTCCTCTAGAGATAGTGTAACTTCTAATTGCTGCGACGACCGACTTTCTAAAACTGTATTTCATTCCAATCCGGAACTCCCCGTCCTCAGGATTAGCAACGCCTACAGAAAGCAAAAATCATCGTTCATTAATCAATCCAAAGTATAAATTAACAAGAACATATTATTCAGTCATCACGTACCTATGTTTGCATATTCGAGAAATTCTGGTGCATGCATGGCATCGAGATCCAAGTCACGTATAAACGGTGGAACGTTCATCAGTTGACTGCTCGAGGGATGAACTACTACATTCTCCACTGCTGCCTCAACTCCCACATCACCATCCTCGTCTTCGTCGCCGGCTTCATAAGTGGCTTCGAAGTCCTCTTCGCTGTCACTATTCATTCCTTCGTACACTGCAGCTCTATCATCCTCTATATCTAAATCATTTTGAATTCCTTCTGCCTCTATGTTTTCAAACTCAACATACAATTCAATCTGTGGCTGTCGCATTTGAGTCTGCTGGTGAATTTGGAATATATTTTGCATACTCGCTTCGTCAGTGATCGGCATGATATCAAACTATATTAGACCCCCAAAAACTACAACAGGATTCCGATACAGAATTCTGCTCACTCTCATTAACATACCGTTCTCCATGCTTTGACAGAGACCGTTCTGAAGCTCCATTAACATCATGGTGTATGAAACCACAAACGAAAATGGATTCTGGCTCACAAACCTCACTTCCTCATGAGTATTCCGTATTATCTCACCGTTGCAATACACTACCAAATTTGCAGTACCCTCTATTACACTACCAACACTCAAAGACCACTCAAAGCACACTCTTCTTCGGAATGAAAATGGTACAAAGCTTTGTCTTATATAGAGGTGAGCATTCAACACACCCCCCATGTGCTGCCAGCTTCAACCACCCAGGCGTCGCCACGTGTCAGCATGCCCCCTGCGTGCTGACTCAGCACCCCCCCCCACATGCTGCCTGGTTCAACCAACCAGGCCTCGCCATGTGTCAGCACGCCCCCCACGTGCTACCAGCTTCAGCCAACCAGCCCTCGCCACGTGTGCTCCACGCCCCCTGCGTGATGTATGTAGCACGCTCCCTGCGTGTTAGACCTGTCATCTAACACGTCCACCAAAGTGTAAATACACTTGCTACATCCATTTCTAACCAAAACACCACCCTTTACTCCATAACAAAATTCTTGAGCCACTGATTTTTGTAGAGATTATTCACAAAAGGGAGAAAAATAAAAATCCCTTAAGTTTCTACTCGTTTCCACAAATAAACGGAGATAAAAATTGTTGGGACTAAAATATCTGTTCTATAGAAATCTACTAAATTCCGTTAGAATAAAATTATTTAAATATTCTTATATAGATGATGTAAGTATATATTTAATTTTATTTTTTTTAGTTTTATTTAAAAATAAATTAATGATGGACATAATATCTAAATTTACACCAATTAATTATTTAAATTTGTATTATTATAAGAATAGAGTATTATCACTAAATTTTAATCGTAAACCAAAATTTATTATATTCTTTTGTTGTAAATTTGTTTATTTCGTTTTATTTTAATTTGTATATTAAAAATTTAGTTAAATAATGTTAATTTGGTTCAATAATGTTGAATGTGTTTAAATTAAATTTTATTTAATATATTTTTGTTTGAATTATATAAAATTTTATCATGGTTAAATTATTTTATTTTTTAAAATTTAATATTCATTTATACCCATAAATATCCGTCTCTCCCACAGAGGAAAATAAATAGAGACGTGTAATAGAAATAAGACAAAAATAAAAATAATTTTTTAAACGAAAATAAAGAACAAAAAACAAAAATTCCGTTCCAATAGATACCTATTGTCATTCCTACTCCTCTACATACATTTTGGGAGTTATAATAAGTAAGTTGATCACGGACGTCAATCAGATTATCAGAAATATTTTTTTTTTTTTGGTGACTACATTATCAAAAATTTATATACAAGAAAATCATTTTTACAAATTATGTTATGATTCCATTTGCAAGTGATTGAGGGATATTTTTGGAACGAAGGTTATGGAAGAAATGAGTGGGCGGGCCGGCCCCTTAGCTTGTCGCCCAACTTCTTTTAACATCTACTTTGGGGTCTTGTGTAATGACATTTTTAGTATCTAGTGGGTCCTAACAATTTCTAAACAAGTATTTTGTATATCTAAATTATTCGGTTCTTACTTCTCGGGCAAAAAAGGTTGACAGTTTTTTTTATAATAGTTGATCAATTACTTCACACTCTGAACTCTAGAGAGTAAAACTCAGACAAATTACATTAACATTTTAGGTCAGTAAGTAAACTATATGATTTTTTTTCATGTATACTTTTGTGAATCAATGAGATGGGTCCATCTAGTGTACAGATGCATTTTGGTACAGATTTACAGATTTTTGTTTTTATTTGGTTTAAAAGCGTATCACTAAAAGTGTTGCTTAAAGAGAAAGTGTTACCCTTAATCGTTAACTTGGCTCTGATACCAATTTTTAACTCTTTTATGTTTATAATGTGTATAGATTTGAAGATGTTGAAAATTTTTCAACATCTTTTATGTTTATAATGTGTATAGATTTGAAGATGTTAAAAATTTCTATTATTACTAGTATTTATAATTCTGATTTCATTTTTATAGTTTTTTAATCTTGTTTTAGTTTATAATATTCTTTTTTGCATGGATTATTGTTTATAAAATCTTTTATCTGTTTGTCTTTTTCTTTAATATATTTTTTCAAATCTTCAAAAACTTTTTTTATTTCTACACTTTCCGTTGTTTCTAAACATCTTTTTAATTTTTCAACCTCATTCTCCATTTTTTCTTTTAACAGCTTTAATTCTTTTAAGTCATAATATGGTTTTCCAGACATTTATAAATTTTTTAAGTTTAACTCCAACTTGTTTATATTTATTCTTATTTCTATCCTTTTTATTATAAGGTCATCAATTTCGATCTGAAGATTATTTAATTCCTTTTTATACTCCTTTATTTTACTTTTTAACTTTTTCGCTCTTTTTCTTTTTATTTTATTTTCTGGTCTTTCAATTTTTGTATGCTTCATTATTTATTTTAGAATTTCTGCAAATTCTATCATTGCTTCATCACTTTTTTCTAGAGATTCTATTAATTTTTCTAACTCTTCAACTTCTCTTTTTAACTTGTCATAGATTATTTTTAGAGCTTTAAATGCTCTTTGATTTATTTCAGAGAACTGCAAATAATTCAAACGATTTTCTCTTTCAAAGAGCTCTTGTTTCTTATCTTGATAAGTTACATATATTTCTTCTTTATTTATTGTCATAATTTAGTATTTAGGGTTTCATTTAATTTTTCGATCTTTTTTGTTAATTCTTTTATTTCAGAATCTTCTTCTTTAATCTTTAACTTAGATAAACTTCAGGGACTATTAATTTTAGATTCTCTTATTTGAAAATTTGATGAAACCAATTTTCCTGATGGTTCTTTTAGTAATAGAACTGAGTTTTCAATAGCTTTATATTTTGGTATTTCTGTTTTTACAATTTTCTGAAATAATTCATCGACATAAATTCTTTCTCTGTTTTTAAATATTATACTATGATGGCTATTTGTTAAAGCATAATTTATTGCATATGTAATTGAAAATGGTTCATCATCTTGTTCCATTAGATTCTTTCTATGAAATTTATAAGCCAAACTTACAGATCTTCCAAGATTTTCAGTGATAAAGGTATAGCATATCCAAGATGGGCATTAAATTTAACATTTACGTTTGCCAAATTTCCATGAACAATTCCAATTATTTGATCTATTGGGTCATCAGTAATTCTTTTGTCACAGATTGCTAAACTTATTGGTGAATTAATTCCTTTCATATATGTAGATTTAATTAAGATTTGTATAGTACTAATATGAATCCATCCAATTTTAGATCTTTTTTGTTGATCCTTAATTTTCTCAATCTGTTTACTCAATTCTTCATTATTTATCAAAGCTATTTCAAGTTCTCCATTGGCAGATTTTATTTTTATAGGAGCTTCAAGTTGAATTTTTCCATAGTATATTATATTTTTTCTGTTAAAAACTTCTTTTAAAAGATTTTGTTTATTAAAATTTTCATTTGATTTGAGATTTAATTCTGTTTTTAGAACAGCCTGCTTTTCATTATCTAATAAAGCAGTTAATCTATAATAATCAGATTCTTCTGTTAATTCTAAACTTTCTAAATAATTCATAATTGAAAGACTAGAATGAAGATGTACCTTTCTGGAGAAAAACTTCATTTATTCAGTATATTTTACATAAGGGGTTTTTATCTCCAGAGGGGAGATTGTAGATACTAACTCCAGAGGGGAGTTTAGAACTATTTTTCCCTAAGGGGATTCTTCCTCAGACTATAGAATCGCCTCGGCAGCTTCCTCCTTGCTCTCCTAGCATATGAGTACTCTTAGCCTCCTGCTTCCTATTGTCTGATGCCTTTACAATTGCCTAAGCAGCCTATTTATAATAGTTGGGTTTGATGGACAATTCCCATCATTACCCTTCTTATGACGTCATTGCTTACGTCATTGTTTGTTCTCTTTCACCAGCTACATTGTTGGTGCTCTATGACCTAAGTGCTTACGTCACTATGCAATAATGTTGAGAGATGCTTCAGATGTGCTGTCCTCTTCTTTTATCATGTGACCGTCAGATGTATTGTCTTCTTCCTTCATCATGTGAGTTGATTCCGTTTCATTATTGCTTTCTTCAGATAACTCTGAGGCACATAGCTGGCACTTGTGGTCTTCTCTGTCTTTTATCAAATAGCAGAGATTCCTCTTTTTCCCTTCAGGGAGCTTTTCTAAAAGTCCAGATAAGTTGTAGAATGCTGATTCAAATTCTACCAAGAGTCTCATCTCTCTTTCTTCAATTTCATTTCTTTTACTGGACACAAGCAGAGTATTTCTACTTTTATAATTAATCCTTGTGTGAGATTCCTTCGTTATTTTTTGAGTTCTTTCAAAGACCCTTGCTAATGTGCTGGCTAGCCTTCCTTCATGACTGTAAATTGTTAAATCTTGAATTTGATCAATTGGTTGAAAATTTTCTGGGAAGACGGACATGAATATTACTTGGTGTGCTGGAACCAAGCATTCTTCTTCTTCATTAAAAATAGGTTGACTGTTTGTAAATTTTAGGGATATATCCCTTGGATTTACATTGTCAATCATATTTTTAAATCTCTTTACTGCATCAACAAATCCTGCAGGAAACTCACTAATAATTTTTAGATCATTAAAAATTAAGATTGTATCAATTAATCCATACTGGAAAAACTGATAGGTGTCAGATGGGGAAGCATCTGGAAATATAACCAGCTTTGTTAGCTGTTCTTTGGCAACAGGATAATATCCCAAAATTGTCCTTTTTTCTTCAGTCCAATTCAGGACTATGTTAAGGGTTTCTCTGAGATTAGATCTACAGACCCTTTTCTTTTCCTTGATTTCAGCCCTTGTAGGAATGTTTCTTATTATCCCTGTTCTCTGGGTTTGAATTGGAGCTTTATCTGCTCTTTTTAGGGTTTGCTCTGGATGGAGAGCTTCATATTCCTTGAAGGATTTCTTTGCCTCTTCCAGTGTTAGGAACCCTCCTTTATGAATTATCTTTGACTGGTGTGTGAATGGTGCTGCTTTTTCCCAGGCATCATATACTCCTTTCATGGGGCCATTATAAATTACATAATATTTTTTATCTTGGGTGGATTTTTTAATGATTTCAGCAATTGTTTTATTTTCTGAAATTTTTTCTTCACCTGATTTGTCCACCATGCTTAGCTGGCTGAACTCTGATGTTTCTGCTTGTTGTGTTGATTTCATTGCTTCGATGGCCTTCTTGAGGGATTGGATCTGTGTCCATATTTTTGAATTTCTTGATCTAATGCGTTGTAGACGAACTCCATTCTCTTGTTAATGTATCTGCAATAACATTTTTGTCACCCTTAATATATTCAATTTTTATTGGATATTGTAACAAAAATAATTGCCATCTTACCAATTGTCCATGATTATAATCAACTTTTAAATTATATCGTATGAAACCTGTTAGGTAGCTTGAATCTGTCCTTAATGTAAATTCTCTTGGTAGTAAATCAATTTTCCATTTCTTAAGAGATTTAATTGCTGCTAGAGTTTCCTTTTCATGAGTGGTATATCTCTGTTCTATTGGAGTAAAAGTCCCTGAAATATACCTGCAAAGTAATTCCTTTAGGGAATCTTTAGAATCTAGTGATTCTTTTCCTTGTTCCAAACTTTTTATAGCTTTCTTAGCTTTTAGACATCATGACCAGGTTATGTCTGAAGCATCTGTTTCTACTATTAAGTAGTCATTTTCTTCTGGAATATAAAGTTCTGGAAGTTTTTCACATAATTCTTTAATCCTTTGAATTTGCATACTATCTTTTTCATCCCATTTCCATTCTTTTTTAGTACTTATTTTTGGAAATAAGCTTTTAGTGTATTCTGTTATATTCTTTAAAAATCCTTAATCAGAAATATAATTTATACATCCTAAAAATCTTTGTAATTGTTTTCTATCTTCTATTTTATTAGGAAATAAATTTACCTTTTCTAGGACATTTGGTTGAAGTTTTAGCTTTCCTTGAGTAGATAGAATTAATCCAAGAAACTCTATTTCTTGTTTTGCTATTCTTGCTTTCTTTTTGCTAAGAACTAATCCTTTTTCTTAACATCTTTCTAAAACTATTAATAATTTTTGAAGATGATCTTC
Organism: Arachis ipaensis; assembly: GCF_059453495.1. Lineage (NCBI taxonomy): Eukaryota > Viridiplantae > Streptophyta > Magnoliopsida > Fabales > Fabaceae > Arachis > Arachis ipaensis. The sequence continues at coordinate 103,790,265 of NC_142438.1, read as the reverse complement.
TCTATCCTGTTTTGTAAAAATTAGTATATCATCAATATACACTAAAACAAATTCATTTAACTCTTTTAGATTTTCTTCCATAAATCTTTGGTAAATACCTGGGGCTTGTTTTAATCCGAATGGTAATACATTCCATTCATAGAGTAACACACTTGTTGATTCTTTTGTTGGGCAAGTAAAAGCAGTTAATTTCTTTGTTTCTTCGTCTAAACGAAGCTGCTAATATCCTGATTTTGCATCAAGAGATGAAAACCAAGTTGCTCCTTTGATTTTTTCTAAAATAGAATCTTTTCTTGGAAGTTTATGAGCATCACCAATAGTTGCTTCATTCATCTTCTTATAGTTAATAACCATTCTTCGTTTTCCCTTTTTAATTTCATTATTGTTTTCGACATAAAAGGCTGGAGCCGCATGAGGACTTTTACTTAATCTTATAATTTCTTTTTCCAAAAGATCTCTACATTCTAATGAAAATTCTTCTCTATCTCTTGCGGAATAAGGAATTTTATTTGGAACATTTATCTCTTTTGTAGGATCTTTTAATTTAATACTTACTAATTCGTTATTTGTATTTTTAACATCTAAAGGATTTTCAGCACAAATTTCATCCAAAAGTTCTTCTATCTTTATTTCAAGACTATTTTTTGGGATATTTATCTGAAAGTATAAGTTTAAATAACATGTCTCTAATGTAATACCCGGTCTAACCGAAATTTAGTAAATAATAAGTTAAATAGGAGCGAATATGGTTGGAAGATTTGGCAATTGGAATTTGATAATTTAAATATGATATTTGGATTCAGTGAATTTTTTCGAGTCGGAAAATATAGTTTTCTGCGTAAAAGTGCGCAGTGAAATTTTGACCGGCAGTACCGGCTGAGATCTGTCTGGTACTACAACTGAGGAAATTGATTATGGGTAAATAAGATTAAGAAATGAGGAATTATAATTAGGGAAGGTAGAAATATTTAAAGTGCGATTTAGAGCGCTAATCTTAAAGGTTTTGGCCCAAAATTGGGCCAATGGGCAAAAATAAGTGAACCGGGCCTAAGTGGGCCCAAGACCCAACATATATAAACATTAGTTGTGAGCATTTCAGCTCATTTTACCCTAAAAAGAAGGGTTGGGGCGCTGATTTGAGAAGAGAGAAGAGAAGAGAGAAAACCTAACTCTCTTTGATCTTCAAACCACCATAACTTGAGCTACGGAGCTCCGATTGACGAGCCGTTTGCGGCCACGCGTTGCTCTTCTCATCCTCTACAATTCTATCTAAGTTTGGTGGTAAGTATTTCATTTATCTCTGCCCAGTTTTCGAAATTCCCCACTGTTACACGTTTTTGGGTAGTTAGTGTTGAAATCTTGTGATTTTGGGTGTTTAGGGATACTCCAATATGGATTCTAAGTGGGTTCTATCCCTACTTCATATGGGCTGAGGTAAGAAGTGCTCAAACCCTTGTGATTTGTTATTTTTATGAGCCCTAGGTTGATGTATGTATGCGATATTGGTTATGTTAGTGTATTTGGTGATGTTGGTGCACAATTGGGAGACTGGTATTGCTTGAGGAGCTTTGGTGAGGCTTGGAGCTAAGGTTGGTGAAGACTCCCAAAGAAGAGGCTCAATTGGTTTGGCTACAAGAGGTACAGTTTAAGTTTCATTTAAGTACCGTGTGTTGTGATGAGAATTCCTAGGCTAGATGCCCCTAGGATTAAGTTTGGATTGTGTAAATGGTTGGTGCTAATATGCATAGTTGGTATGTAATGTGAATTAATGATTGGGTTGAGAATTGTGTAGCCTTGTATGCTTGGTGTATTGAGAATTTGATGTACTGGGTAATGAGTATTGATTTGTGGTTTATGCATTTAAATTGTGAAATTGGGCCAGAGGCCAGAAGAAGGTAAGAAAGGTAAGTGATGTGTGCATTGTATGATGACACAAGTGATTGGATGAATTTCCAGTAATGAATATATGAATGATTGGGTTGGTTATTGAATAATAAGGTTTGAGGAGTTGAAGTGTGGAATTTGATAAATTTGGGTGAAATTATATAGATGAGGTATGTTTGGTTTTGGTTGAGACATATTATGTGGTCATATATGTGATTATGACTATTGATGCCTTGATGGTATGATGATGCATTAGAGATATGTATGTTGTGATATATGCTTGAGGAATGATTAAGGTTTATTTGTGGGTGAAACCACGTGATAGTGAGTATGATATTGATTATGTATAATGATGGTTGATTGGAAATAGTGTTGTTGAAATTTGGCATGAGGAAGAGTGTGTGATATGTAAATGTGTTTGAGTTTGAGAAAGTGTCAATGTGTGAGTTGAGGAGGCTTGATGTTGATTTTAGTATATTTTGATTGATTTCAAAGAAAGGGATGAAATTGGCATGTTTTGGTTGATTTTGAAAAGAGTTGAAAATGGCTTGTTTTGAAAATGGCACCTTGTGGTTTTGTATAAAAACATGGTTTTTGGGCATATTTTGACGGGACATAACCTGGACTACAGACCTCCGTTTTCTGCCAAATCTGTTTAGAAATGAAATTGGATCCGGGATGTCCATGCCGTTTAAAGAACGGGTGAAAAATGATTTAAAATGAGGAAGTTATGACCGTCGGAAGATTGGGGGTTGAATCTGTAAATTTTGCAGCTTTTAACTTAAAAATTTTTTAGCAGAATGACCCTACGCGCGTAGGCGCACTTGGCACGTGCGCGCCGTTCTTCCAGAAAGCACCATCCACGCGTGCGCGTGGTGTGCGCGGGCGCGTCGATGCGCTGCACCATATGCCCAGCTATTTTCCAGAGAGTTGTGCCAGTTTTGTGCCTGGGCGCAAGAGCACCCACGCGTACGCGTGGTTGACGCTTGCGCGCCGTTTGGATATTTTTCAACCCGCACGCTCGCGCGTATGACGCTTGCGCGTCGATGAGTTTTTGGCCATCCACGCGTGCGCGTGGAGTGCGCGTACGCGTGGCCCTGTTTTCATGCCAAAGATGGTTTTTGAGTTTTTAAAGCCAAATCTCATACTTCTAAGCCTCCGATCTCATCCCTTATGTATTAAATCATTATGATATGCCTAGCAATGAGATAGGAGCTAGGGGATGTGGTAACTTGCGAGTGAAGCAAGGGGAAAAGTTATGATCAATGATGATCAAAGATGATTATATGAGATATGGAGGGTGACGGTGGGAGTACCGTGTATGCCATGAGCCGAAGGGCTATATTTGTTGATAAATGGCCGGTTCTTGATTGAACCATGGGCCGGATGGCTGAGTTATTGCCGGGTTACGGCAAAGCCATTATTGCTTATGGCTGAGTATAAATGCATATATGATTAATGAATGAATGTGTTACACGGATAACAATGAAAAAGGTTGAAATGTGATGTGTGACCCCGGGTAGTAGGCAGTGGCGTTGTCCACTTGCTCCGGGTATGAGACAGGAAAGGATGTTTATGATAAATGAGTTTAATTATGGAGTTTTGAATACATGTATGTTTTGAGATCCTGGGTAGTAGCAAGGGTTGTGGTTTGTCCCGCTTGCTCCAGGTTAATGTTTGAGATTTGATAACAGTGATGATTGCTTCTAAACTGAACGAATGTATGTTTTGAGATCCTGGGTAGTAGCAAGGGTTGTGGTTCGTCCCACTTGCTCCAGGAGAGAGATTGAGACCCTGGTAGTAGCAAGGGTTGTGGTTCGTCCCACTTGCTCCAGGTCAGAGATTGTGACGCCTGGGTAGTAGCGGCAGTAGTGGTGAATCCACTCGCTCCAGGTTGAGCTTGTAAACACCCGCCTGGGTAGTAGCCGCAGTAGTGGTTATTCCACTGGCTCTGGGTTGAGCGGGTAGTAGCAAGAGGGTTGTAGCTCAAGCCTACTTTCTCCGCAATGGGTGTTTCTGTCCAATGGTTAGCTACCAGGACATGTCGGGTTGGCTATATAACCGACAGATGATATCATCAGCCATAGGGCAGGCATTCATCATTTGCATATGTTTGAATTGTTTGGGTTTGCCATTTGTTTTGGATTTCTACTTCATATATGCCATGTTACCTGACTATATGCTACTTGTTCTACTTGTACCATATTTGTGTATTACTTGCCTGTATTGCTTGTGTTTGTACAACTGAGAGGCCCCTCATGCTGGTGTCGGTGGGTGTGAGGGCTGTTCTTGATGGGATGAATTGATGATGCGATTGCATGATGATGTATTGATATAGAACTACTGAGGCAGAACAACTGGTGATGGTTTTGCTTATGATTCTGAGTCTGATTCGTGGAAGAGTCAGCGAGTTGGGAAACATGTGAAACATGAATTAAATTTAGCACTCCCTTATGACAGTTGCCTATTCATGGATTAGCGAGAACCTAGGATGAATAATTGGTGAAGAAGTTTAGGATGCTTAGTGAGTTTTTGTTGCAGTACATTGAATTTATTTGGCACTTTTACCGTACTGGGAACCCATGGGCCCGGGGTTCTCATTCCGTATATATCTCTTGTTTTTCAGATACAGGTCCATGTGCTCAGAAGTGAGTTGTGGGTCGTCTGAGAGACGGCGAAGATCTTTATTTCCTCTACTTTGTGTTTTGATTAGAATCTCTCCACCTTTGTTTTGGAAAGTTTATATTATGTATTGAACTCTTTGAATTTGCCTATAGAGGCTCTCATGTTTCCTTCGGGAGAGATTAGGATATACTGTTGTCAACTAATTTCATAATGTACTCTAGCTGACCTAAACTTCGCGGGTCGCGACTAGTAGCTATTTACTTATGTTATATATATCTATCTGTTATCTATCTCTTAATCTCCTTTACGCCTTGTCCGTATATCGTTTTCGGCTTCACGGTTTATCTTTTGTTGTCGAAACGTGAGAGATACCTCTTCGCGATTTTATTTCTACTCTTTTCAGGCTTCTCGATTAATACTCCTTTCGAAATTACCTATATTTATTTATTAAAAATCCACCTGAGAGTCGTACCACCGTAATATCATTGACTTATGACTCGAGCATAAGGATTTGAATATTAGGGTGTTACATCTAATATAGAAAATATTTTAAATTTTAAGATCTTATCTATAGTGGTAGTTGGTATTTTTATACGTTTTGATTTTTGATTTATTGAAGAATCGTGTGGTGCTTTTAAAACTATATATGTTAATTCTTGAATGAATGGATGATATAGCTTTAAAAAATTATTTCCTATGATAAAATCCATTCCAGAGTCTAACATATATATAGATGGAACAATGAACCTATAATTTTGAATAAAAATTTCAACCATCTCTGCTTTTTGGTTAATTTTATGTATTGATTTGTCAGCTATTCTAACTCTTAATGGTTTCTTTAATTTTTTCCAATCAAGTTTTATGTTTGAACTAGCAAAGCATTGCGTTGCTCCAGAATCTATGAAAGCATTTATAAACTTTTCTGTTATTTTTATAGTAATAAATGTAGCATTATTACTCAGTCTCTGAGTCTGTTTCCGAGACATATTCAAAAATATAGTCTAAGTTATCATCAGATTCTTCTAATGGTTCCATGAAACAGGACTTAGCAATTTCTATTTGTTTAGTAAGATCCTTTTTATCCTTCTTTTTCGGACATTCATTTGCATAGTGTCCTTCTTCTTGGCAATACCAACACTTACAATTTTCTTTTTTATTCGGGCAATAATCACTTTTTTGTCTTTTGTTTTTATTGTTATTTCTTTTTCTAAAATACCTCTTTTTTCTCCAGTTTGGATAGTATTTTCTTTTTCTAAATTGATATTTTCTTTTTCTTTAAAAATTTTTATTAAGACCATATTTTTGAGGTATCTCTTCATTATCCTGACAGCAAATTCTAATTATATTTGCAAATCTTTTTTGAGTTGCTTCTTGCATACAACGTTCTTTTATTTCCTCTCTTATTGCAGAGGTTGCTCCACCAAAATTATTTTCAATTGTTCCTCTATTTATTTCTCTTATAAATCTTCCCATAATAAATTCATTAGCAGGATATGGAAGTTTTGTTATATACATACTAAGATAATGATTTTTATCTTCTTCTTTTAATTTGTAATAATGTATTCTATATTCACATATATAAGACTCCACATTACATAGATCATATATCTGAATGTTAGCTAAATGATTTTTTGCTTCTTGATATTCTTTATTATAGACTTCTTGTTTATGATCTATAATATTTTTTCTAAAAAATTCTTTATATAGAATCATCATTATATATAATATCTTATCATAAGCTGTTGTTTTTGTTGCTAATTCTTCTATTATTTGGTTTTCTATTGATGTCATATAATCTCTTATAGCTCCTTTAGTATGAAACCCTATGTAATTCCAAATATCTCTTCCAGATAATTCATTAAGTTTTGAATTAGTAAAGGCTTCTAATAAGAAGGAATTCAACCAGTTTTCGAAAATTTCTTTTTCATTCTTTTTACAGTCTAAATCGAGCATTCTTTCTCCTTCCATTTCCTGGATTTTAGGAACGTATTTTGATGGTGTTTTTGTATATTTTGAATCTTTATTTATAAATCCTTTTTTAAAAGCATAATTATCAAAACCTGTTTCCCATTTAAATTGAGATTGATTATCCCTAGATGTTCCAGCTTCATTTTTTACTTGTATTGGAATTGCTGGTTCTTCGTCACTTGAATAATCTAGGATGTGTTCTTCATTTTCTATATTTTCAGAATTTACTAATTCTTCTTCTATCTGAAATCCCTGTTCCATAATATTATTTTCTTGAGCCATTTTTAATTGTTTAAAAAGCATTGTAACTTTTTCTAATTTTTCTTCAATATTCATAATTTTAGTGGTGGTTTTACTTTTAAATCTGTTATGTTGATTATATTTTGAAATTTTTCTTCTTTGGAATTTTCTTTTTCCTTATTTCTTTGAAATTTTATAGATACTAATATTTCTTCAAGTATATCTACTATAGAATTTAATTGTGGGTTAAAAGTATGATAAAGATGTGGGGAATCATTTCCATGGTAACATTTCTTAGAAATTCCGTGTGAAAAATAAGTTTTTTCAGGTTTTTGAAGTCCTTCAATAAAACTTATAGTAAAATAAAGATTTTGAGAAAAATCATTTTGTATTGATTTTAAGAATTCGGTGTCATTACAGTTAACATTAGTTAAAATCATTAATTTTTGATCTATTAATTTTGATAACTTAATTATTTCTTCTCTTAAATCTTCTAATTTACTTTTTTCCATTAGGTGACGTTTTTCTTTGTGAAGAGCTACGGTTTTAAGTGAAAAGTGTGACTTTAGAAAGTGTGATTTAAGTAAACAAATCTTTAAATCTGTACAGATTTAGATCTGTACCATATAATTTTCTCAATGAGATTCGTCATAAATTAAGAAATGGGAATGTAATTTGTGCAAATAACAAGACTTTCCTCATATTTCAATATTATAGATCTTATAAAATTTCTCTTCCTCTTTCTCAGGTATCATCACAGTTTGTCACTTTGGTGACTTCATCTATTAGTTCCCACGCTGATGATCGGCATGAGGAGGAAGCCCCACGCTTTTGTTCTTTTGGAGAAAAAAAAGGAGGGGATTATAAATTTATAATCAAGCCCTACTGTTTTTAACCTTATGCCGATGCATGAATGAATGCTTGGAGACCCAACAGCACGCGTCAAAGGCGAAATCCAATTGATATTCTGTTACTTCTAATAATTGGTATTAGAGAACCTACTTCACCTAAAAAACTAGGGTGAACATTTATTAATAGTTGGTTCAATAACATTAGATTAGATTCTCATACTATATATTAGAATTAGCATTGATTGTATCTAACTCATCATTTTAAAAAACAACTTGAGATAGAAAACTATATTAAGTGATTAGTGATGATATTATATATGATGACGTTATTTGGGCAAGGAAGTTCAATTGAATTAGTCAAATAGTTTATTGGTATAATAAAAATTAATTGAATAAAATAATATTATATATTATTCATTTATTATATAATTAAAATATATTATAGGTCACTTTTTTATTATAATTAAAATTAATTTTTTAATATAAATTTAGAGTTTTTTTTATTTATTTTATTTCTTTTATATATTATTATCAATAACTAATTATAATTTTAAAAATTAAAATATTAAAATATAACTATATTATATTATTAATTTAATAATCAAAATGTATCACATTGTACTCTAATTAAGATTAGGATGAAATATTTTTTTCAAAAATTAATAAATTCTCTTTTTTCATCTTCTTATCTACCATTTTTTCTTTTCTATTTCTCTCTATCCTTTCCACTCTATCTATAACTTATGATAAACAAAATATATCACGAGATATTCTTTCGTTACAATTAAAATTAAATATTTTTTTCTAAAATTAACAAATGACATAGTTTTCCTATCTTCATCTAGAGGTCTCGACTTCGAATCTTAATTACTCCTAACTTTGTAAAAAAAAAAACTTCCTCTCTCCTTCTTTATCAAAAATAAAATTATAAGAAATACTTTAAATTTATAATTAAATATAACTTAAAAATAATCCTATAATAATATTTACATAAATAAATATATTATCATATACATATTTTTTAATTTTCTATTTAATTTTAAATTTTTATTGCTCATTTTTCTAATTTATATTTTTACTTCTCTTTCTTTAAATATTTATTACATATAATTTAAAAAAATACTAATGTTGTGATTAATAATTAGAATCAAGATTCAATTATTTAAAAAAAATATTTTTGATTTAGTTTAATAACTATTAATATAAATTTTTTATATTAATATCTAATTATATTTTTATATATATAGAATTTTTTTTTAAATAACAAGCATGAAAATTAGTTATTTTTATTTATGTAACAGACTTAATACCTAATCAAATATAAAAGTATACACATTAAATTATTCTTTTAAGTTTTAAATAATGAATGTTAAAATTAATTATTAGTAAAAAATTAAAATCTTTCACATAAAAATATAACTAAAAAATTTTTTCATTGATTCTTTTTTGGTTTACGGAGATCATACTCTTCTTAGTCGACAGAGACTTTTGTTCCCTACGACCTTTTTATAAAAGTAATTTGATTTTATAAATCTTTTTGCCATAATCTATAATGTTAGAGCAAAGCTGACGTAGTTTCAACAGATTTATATTCTTGTAATGTTATTACGAGTAAAAACACTAGTATATATATAAGAAAAAGAAAAAAAAATTGATTGAATTTAGTTATAAAAAAGAATTTATTCGTCTAATATTCTTTTTTTTAAAAGGACAAAACTCAATATACTAAGTGGAGCACACATCCAACACATGATATACCAAAAAATAGAATAAAAAAATACAAATAAAAACCATTTTTATGTTTGACATAATCATCAATAATATGAGTTATTATCATACCACTTTCAAAAACAACAATATAAAATAGTGATACAATCTACTAAATTTGTTGTTTTATTTTAAAATATAACATCATTTTTATGTAGCCAAAGTTCTTGAAATAATCCAAATACGCTTAATATTAATAATTCAAATACACTATATCTACAAAAAAAAAATCACAAATAACAAATAAGTATTGAACAATTTCAATATCCTTCCTACACAGAATTGAAAACTTGTAATGCTAATCATGTAGGGTAATTGCTTGAAAAGATGTTTGTGGTGCTTTTCTATTGTTACATTTTCTGGATAATGTTCTAATTAATTATCTAAAGTGATGTATTGGGTTTCGTGTTAGGAAAATTTTAAAATTAATATTTGTTAGTTAGTTATTGTTGTTGGTAAGCGTTTATCTTTAGCGCCCTCTTATATTATTATTATATTGGTATATTATATGAAATGACATGAGAAATGCTATCATTTGACGAGTTAAGTTTTAAAGTAGTTTTTAAATTTACACTCGAACTTCAAAGTAATTTCTAAAGTTAATAATTCTTTAAATTTGTCTCCGAAATTGCATTCCAGGACTCAGTAGTCCCTGAGACATTTTCCATTCATCAGAATCTTAAAACGACGTCGTTTTGAACAAAAAAAAAGAGGCGTAACGTAGACCCCAATTCGAACAAAAAAAAAAAGAAAAAAGAAAAAAGAAAAGTGTAGCGTAGAACCATCCCCCTCCCAATTCCCACTCTGTTCCATCCCCATCCCCATCCCCAACCTTCTCCTTCCCCTTCTCCATCCCCATTCCCTTCTCCTTCCCCTTCCTCTTCTAATTAAACGGGTCATGCAACTAGTTTCATTCTAAAGCATCCAACTCGTTTGTCTCAAACCGGAAAATCCTTTTAAAATTCTTTATTATCAACGACCATCACTGCAAACCAAAAAGAAATGGCAAATTTAATAACAATCTCTGAAATCAATAAAATCTCAAACACTACTCTTCCCACTCTCATCATCGTTCTCACACTGTTCGCCGCTCAACCTCTACCGCGCAGCACCAACAACCACCCGTCTCTGACTCCTCCTCCTCTTCCATCTTCACCTTCTCATCTAGTGGTGACAACAACAACAACCAAAACATGTATGTGAAAGGGAAAGGGGAAGGTTGGGGGAAGCAGAAGGAAAAGGAAAAGGGGAAGGTTGGGAAAGCATAAGAGGAAGGGGAAGGAAAAGGGGTTGGGGATGGGGATGGGGAAGGGAAAGGGGTTGGGGATGTGGAAGGAGAAGGTTGGGGATGGGGATGGGGATGGAACAGATTGGGAATTGAGAAGGGGGGTGGTTCTACGCTAAGAGAAAGAAGCAGTGTTGTCAGAACCGGACCAACCCGACCGGTCAGACCGGAAAACTGGCGAACCGATGCCATAACCGGTCCGGGCGAGGCATCTAACCAAACAAGAAGTCGAACCGAAAAGATCCGTATTGAACCAGCCGGGTTTGATCAGAACCGGTGAACCGGCGGATTTTGTTTAACCCGGACCAGTTCAAAATTTTTTTTGTTTCTGCGCTGGAAACGATGTCGTTTCTTAAAAAAAAAAAAACAAAAGTTGCTGCTGAAACGCTGTAACCCTAGCCTCCATCCCCTGTTTCCCACTTTCCCTTCTCATTCCCAAACGGTTTGAGAGACCACCATCACCATGGCACCATGACTCCATGAGAGCTGAGAGCTGAGAGATAGAGAGTCTGCTACAGTGCTACTCTGCTTCAGTTTCAGGCTTTCAGCCACCTCGTCATCCCGTTCAGCTTCAACCAGCACGGCACTCACCTCACCATCGCATCCAGAGCAGTGCGCCACTCACCACCGCCAAGAAGCACGTCCACGGTCCATCGTCGCCTACTGCCTCCTGGTCGTCAGTCGTCAGTCGCCACCTCCGATCTCCCTCTTCTCTGCTCGTCGCTCCATCCCTCCAGGCCCAGGGTCCAGCCGTCCAGGTAAGTATTTTTAATTTTTTAATTTTTTGAAGTTAATTGATTATTGTAGATTGATTATGTATGTTGGTTTCTGTTTGATTTCTATTAGAATTTAGATTGTTGGTTGTTCACATATGTTTGATACTTTGATTTCTATTTGATTTTTGTATGCGAGCAGATGAGATTATGAGAACATGAACACTTCCACATATTTTTCTGTTTGATTTCTCTTGTTTCTTGATTTATTTTTTATTTCTGTTTAGTTTGTTGATTATCCATTGTTGGTTGCTGTTGTATATTATTCTTAGTAGTTAGTGGATTGTTGTTGTGTATTATTCTTTGAGATTAGTCATTTAGTCCTGGACCCTGAAATTTATTGTTGTTGTTGTCAGGAAGCCTGAAATTCCATCCATGTCTCCGTTTTCACTGTCAATGAATGAATCAAGCAACCAACATTAGAAGAGAATGGACAAAGAGTTCTAATCAATTCTATTAGAGTCGAAATTTTCGCTAAGCTGTGAATTTTGAGACAGTATGTCGTTGATGGGGATCCTATCCAAAGTATGAATATATAGTAACCTAGTTCCATCACCCATTACACCATAATAACACATGGTAGTTCGCAAATCCATAATAACGAACTATTAGGTTATCCATTCAACCAGTTTTACCAAAACCAAAACAATCCACAATAAATAGAAGCCCAAAATACAGAAAATTCCAGCACCACAAAGATCTGAATTCCGGTAAAGATCCATAACTCTTATCCTTTATCATTATTGATTATAGTTAATAAGGACCAGGTAAAATGTTAAAGTGATACCAACATATATGTCAAACGATTATGATAGTGAAAACAATACATGTGTCAAACGAAAGGAACTAGTAAAGATAGTTTCTTTCCTGAAATAAGGACACAATCTACATCTATGTCTTTTGCCATTATGAATGGAAAGTGCCTCTGCTCCATGAGTACGGAGCTATAACACTTGACCCCCAAACAGCCAAGCAAATTGGAGTACCAACAGGAACAATTAAACAAAGTGAGTTCCTTTTTCTTAGAAATAGTACTGTATTATTAATTGAAGAGACTCACTTAAATAAAAATGTCAAAAATATTTTTTTTAAAATATTTTTTAAAAATTAAAATTTAATATATATAAATAATTAACTATATTATTTTTATTAAAATTAGACTGGACAAATTAATTTAATCAAAAAATTAATAAATTAAATTTTGAATCGATTTAAATTAATATTTTTTATAAAAAATGACTATAATATTTTCATTATAAAAAAATAATTAAAATATCTCTATTATATATATATATATATTGAAAATTCTAAATCCTAACATAAGACGACAAAAAAGAAAAGGATTAGAATTTAAGATTCTCAAAATTAATATATATATATATATATATATATATATATATATAAAATAAGAGTATTTTAGTCATTTTCTATAATAGGGATATTGTAGTAATTTTTTATAAAAAAAAATAATTTAGACAGATTCAAAATTTGATTCACCATTTTTTGGTCAAATTAATTTATTTGCCCTAATTTTGACAAAAATAATACGATTTAATCGATTATATGTGTTAAATTTTAATTACTAAAAGATATCTTTAAAAAAAGATGTTTTACACATCTTTATCGGAGTAAGCGCTTAATTAAAAGAGCCAATATCTGATTTTTTTTTAGGAATAAATTAATTCTTTTATACGATTATTTTTTTTCTTTGTTTTTTGTCTATATACAATTTTATTTTAGTAATACGTATCTATTACTTTCATATAAAACTGATATGTTCTCTTTTTATGAATGACAAGAGGAGAGATAATCTTTAAATTTGTATAATCTTAACAAATTAGTTTATTATCCTTGTTTGTTAATAACTATGGTGAACATTTGCTCTAGTTAATTGAGAATTTTAATATTGCAATGGTGCTATTTAAAATTTATGTTATATATTGTTGAAATATTAGGTGTTGAAACTTAAAACTGAAAGGTAAACTCCTACCTTACTTCATGAATTGAGTGAAAACATATGATTTGAAGAATTTATTAACCCATTGCTCTTCAAAGTTTTGGAATTTAAAATATGGTATACCCACTATTATTATGCATTTAATTTAGTTCATTGGCTAAACTCCCGCATTCATTCCAACATCTACCTACATTCTCCACTTTCCTAGCTACTTACCCAAGGGTACAAGTGAAGTATAAACTTTCGCATAAACAAATTAGTATTTTCCTTTGAGAAAATGACAACCTCTCTCCTAAAAGTTGTCTAACTGATATTTTTTTCTTTACTTTTAAAATATATATTTTTTTGTAATAATTAAATAACATACATTTTAATCTATTTAATTAAAATATTTTTTAATAATCATTATTATAGTTATATATATTTATGATTAATATAATAATTTTAATTTATTTTTAATATTTTAACTTGTTATAAAAATACTTAAATTAAATTTTTTTTATATATTTTATGATTAATGATAAAATATTAAAATAAATAAAAAATTATTACTTTAACAATAAATATATTATTATTATTACTATTACATAATATAAAATATTTCAACTTTTTACAAAAGCATTTAGCCTAAAATTTTTATATATTTCATGATTAATGATAATAAATTAAAAATAAATAGAATATATTATATTAATAAATATAATTTATATTATTATTTTTACTACTATAATAATATAAAATATATATTACTATAATGTAATAAATTTTAATTATTTTTAATAGTTTTTCATTAATCATGAAACATACAAAAAATTTGAATTAAATACTTTTGTAACAAATTAAAATATTAAAAATAAATAAAATCTATTATAATAATAGTAAGTATATATTTTATACTATTATTTCTTTTTTGAAATAATAAAATAATTATGACTAATTTATATATAAAAATAATTATTAAAGAATATTTTAATCACATGGATAAAAGTATATGTTATTTAACTCTTGTAGAAAAAATATATTTTAAAAATAGAAGAAAAGAGAGTATTTTTTGGACATCTCACAGAAAAAAAAGTGTCATTTTTTCTTTTCTTTTAAGTAATGACTTAACAAAAAATAAAGGAACAAATAGTAGAAATTCTAGACAAGAATAAAATTAATTTAAGAAAAATAATTAAAAGTTTTAACTTATCTTTTTAATTTATAAATAAAAAATTCTAAATTTTTTATCATTTTAATATTTTCAAAAAATGACATATACATTTAAATATTATAAAAATAATTAAGATGATAAATTAAGATTTTTAATTTAAATATTAGTTAAATTATGTATAGAAAAAATTAAAAGAATAAAGTGAAAAGAGAAAAGAGAAAAGAGAAAAGAGAAAAGAGAAAGAGAAAGAGAAACTAGTACTCTTCTATATGCATAAAAGAAGCGTTTTTGCTATTTTTTTAAAAACTTATCATAAAAATATTACTGTTTTAAAATTAATTATATAAATGTCATGGGTGAATATAACATGGGTGACGCTGGCCCCAAAATTCTTAGGTGCTAAAGAGATTAAGGATTTTCGGCCGATTAGTTTGGTGGGATGTGTGTATAAGGTGATCTCAAAGGTGTTGGTGAGAAGAATGATGTCAGTTATGCCGGGCTTGGTGGGTGAGACTCAGACTGCATTTGTGAAAGGTAGAAAAATTTATGATGGTGCTCTCATAGCCTGTGAGACAGTCCATTGGCTCAAGGCAAAGAAAAGGAAAGCGGCGATCATTAAGCTGGATTTTCATAAAGCATATGATAGAGTCAGATGGGATTTCGTGGATATAGTACTCCAGAAAATGAGATTTAGACAGCGTTGGAGGAATTGGGTAAAGAAGTGTGTCAGTACGGCCACAATGTCTGTTCTGGTGAATGGGTCACCATCCAAGCCGTTCAACATGGAAAGAGGACTCAGACAAGGGGATCCCCTTTCTCCATTTCTGTTTGTGTTGGTGGTCGATGTGTTGAATCGGATGGTGGGGGAAGCTGTCAGGAACAGGCGCATTGAACCACTTCTGGTAGGAGGTGAGCATATACAATTGTCGCACTTACAATTTGCAGATGATACGATATTATTTTGCCCCTCGGTGACAGATACAATAGTCAATTATAGGAGACTATTGAGATGCTTTGAGTTGATGTCAGGGCTGAGCATTAATTTTGAGAAGTCAAGTTTGATATCGGTGAATTGTGAGCAGGATTGGGTAGACAATGCCTGTAGTTTGCTAGGGTGCAAGCAAGCGGTTTTACCTACTAGGTACCTCGGGATTTCCTTGGGTGCGAATCCGCGTATGGTGAAGACCTGGAAACCAATAATTGATAAGGTGGAAGAGAAACTTAGCCTCTGGAAAGCTAAGGTTCTAACCAAAGCGGGCAAGCTTGTTCTGATAAGATCAGTTCTAAATAGCCTACCTATCTACTACCTCAGTCTATACAAGATGCCAAAGGCGGTTGCGAATAAGCTGATTGCTTTGCAAAGGCGATTTATGTGGTGTAAGGGGGATGGTACTGATGGTATTCCCTTAGTTAAGTGGGAGTTGGTTCAGGCACCAAAAAAGGCTGGGGGTTTGGGGGTTGGGGATGCGATACTTCGGAATACAGCGCTATTATTTAAGTGGTGGTGGCGGTTTTCTAAAGAGGAGTGCCCCTTATGGAAGAAGATTGTATGCTCGTGCAACAACCTGAATCCTGATGTAATGCTAGTAAATCAGCAACTACCGGTCAAAGGAGGGCCCTGGAAAGACATATGTCATTTGAATATAAAAGAGCAGAGAATAAAAGACAAAATGCTTACTGGCCTGGCGATGGAGGTAGGGGATGGGAGGAGTACCCTGTTTTGGGAAGATAACTGGTTGCAAGGGGCCCCTTGAAGGTGGCGTTTCCAAGACTATTCTCTATTTCGAATCAGCAGGGATCGATGATAGGGGACTGTAGATTTTGGGATGGACTTGAGTGGATATGGAATTTCCAGTGGCGGCGAGAATTATTCCAATGGGAGCTGGAACTTGTTCATCAACTTCATGAGCGGCTAAGGCTGACGAAGCTGTTAGATGGTAAAGAGGATATTATGGTTTGGAAGTTTGATAGCAAAGGGGTATTTTCTACCAAGTCTGTTGTGCAGGTCCTACAATCGGAGACTCTGTCGGATGAGATAACGAGCTACAATTTCACAAGTTCGGTTTGGAGAGGAGTAGTACCGCCGAGAATTGAGCTCTTTGGGTGGTTTGTGCTTATTGGTAGAGTGAATACTAAGGAGAGATTGAGTAGACTAGGTGTTATTAGACTCAATGATAATCTATGTGTCCTATGTCAGAAGGAGATAGAGTCGGTGGAACATTTATTCCTACACTGTGAGCTAACATGGCAGGTGTGGTGCAGTTGGTTGAGGTCTCTTGGGGAGGTGTGGCCTATTCCTAGAACCATTAGGGAACTGTTTGAGCGATGGACCGGTATGCATAAGCGGAAACAAGATCAGAAGAAATGGCTCCCATGCTTCTTTGCAGTTATTTGGAACATTTGGGTGGAACGCAATGCTAGAATTTTTCATAATCAGGAATCAGGTGTGGAGTTCGTAATAAGGAAGACGATGTTGAGTTACAACGAATGGACCGCGAGTGATCCGTTTGGTGGTTAATGGCGTTGTCGGAAGATATATGTTTTTATCTTTTATGAATACTTGTAGTTTCTTTCGTTGCTCCACATTAGTATGTTGAGCTTATTTTGATTCAAAAAAAATGTCATTTTTTTTGTAAAGTAATAACTAATTTATTATTTTATTCTTAATTATGATAATTATAAAAATATAAAAATTATAATATCTAAATAATTAATTTTAAAAGACGGCAAAAAAATTTATTGTTTAGTATTTTTTCGGGTGGAACCTTAGTCGATTTCACAAAAATTTTACATAAAGTTGTTTTTGGATGGTTTGGATAATTGACACGTGTTACCATTTGATTTGAAAAAAGTCGATTTATTTTATACAAATAGTTTTTGGATAGATTAAATAATCACCTTTAAAAAAAATTCAATTCTTTTTGCATGTTATCCCTAAATTCCTAAATGATGAATTTAGTACATTCTTCTTCTTCATTTCCAATCTTTTTTCAAATTTATCTTTTACTTTTATTTATTTAATTTTCATCAAATATACGTATACAAATTGTTTAAAAAAAATAAAGTTTGGTATTATGAAAAAACAAAATTCATGTTTTTTGTCTGTATAGGAATGACGAAAAAAAGAAAATTAGGAATCAAAGAGAAAGGTGAAAAAAAATTAGAATTCACATGGAAAGGAAGAATAAAAAGTTATAAATGCCTAAATAGTACCATCTATAGCTTTGTTTTGTTTTCTATTACTCAAATTTCCACTAAATTCTTTCTTTAACACAGATTTTAAATTAAGATATAAAAATATATTGAATTACAAATTTACAGTTAAATTGAATTCCATGGTAATCATCGAATTAGTTTTCATATTAGTTATGAAAAATTGGAAGAAAATGAATTTTAAGGATGTAACGAAAAAGAGAATAAAAAGAACTATTTTTTTTTGGTGACTAAACAAGGAAAGAAACAAAGCAAAAACTATTCTAAATCCGAGCGAATGATTCATTGGAGATCAACACCAGGCTCAGACCAAATAACATGATTAGAGTTACTCTTGGCACCATATTTAGCCATCCAATCCGCAGCTCTATTTGCTTCTCGGGACACCCATTCAACGTGAACAAGCCAAGGACGAGATAAAAGCTCCTGAATCTTGTGAACCAAATCTGTTACTTCAGATGGATACCCACTTGTAAGCTCATGCATGATGGGCTGAATGTCAAGGCAATCTGTTTCACATATAATATCCCTCAAATCGCAATCCCAAGCTAAAACCAGCCCCCTCCAAGCAGCAAATAATTCACATCTGATTATAGACCAAGGGGGAATGCTTCCAGAGCAGCCCGAGATCCAATCTCCCTTAGAATCTCTAATAATACACCCAAATCCCGCTAAATTTGAATCCATATACAAGCTTGCATCACAATTAACTTTAAAACTATTGCCTACCGGTGGTTCCCAACACAGGCAATTTCGGAGAGACCTAAATGCATTGCTTCGATTCCTGTAAACCTGTAAGTCCTTGGCGGTAATTCTGGCCAAGGCAACAACCTTATGGTCTGTCCAAGGGTTGTCAGTGTTGAATATGTCATTGCACCTATGTCTCCATACCCACCAAAGCCCTGCACCAAAGGACGCCTCATTGTTAGCCAAGGCCTTCCGAAACCACTCTTCAAGAGCAGTACCAGCCGTCGAGTCCAGGATACTAGGATCCAACATATACCAGATTGCCTTTGATCGTTCACAGTCTCTAAGGCAATGCACCATAGTCTCCTGCGCCTTGTTACATCTCTTACACATATCTGAAGAAGCTAAATGCCGCTTGAATCGAAAGGTCTCAGTTGGTAGAGCATCATGTAAGCTAAGCCACATAGCAAATTTGAACTTCTCTGGAATGTTTGTGTTCCACAACCAGTTCCAATTACTGTTGGCATTCCAATTTAATGTTTTCTTTAATAACCATCTGTAACCCTCCCTTGCACTATACTTTTTTGTTGCTGCAGGCCACCACTCCCACTGTGGCTCCGACTCAGTCAAACTAGGATATCTCAGACCACAAATAAACTGCTTAATCTCATGCGGAATAGGCGTGGTAAGACTATCAACCTCCCAAGACACCCCTTTCCACAAGTCAGCCACCATGAAATCTGATTCAGAAATATGTACATAAGGAACAAGGTTGCAAAGCTTACCAAAAGGAGTCCACTCATCATACCAAACTGATTTGTGGACATCTCCAATATTCCAATGAAGCCCTTCCTTGAGATGCTCATAGGCACTAACAATGTTCTTCCAGGTAGCCGATGAAGAATTTCTACTGTTTCCGTTCATACCAGATTGATTCCTGAGATATTTATGCTTCAGAACCTGCACCCATAACTTCTCACTATTATTTAGACAATCCCATACCAACTTTCCCAGAAGCGCCATGTTAGCACAGGAAGTATCCCTAATACCCAATCCTCCTGCCTTTTTAGGAGTTATGGCGACCTCCCACCTGACCAGAGGCAGCCCTTTTCCAGTCGCTTGGCCTTTCCACAAGAATTGTCTCATCAAGGAATCAATTTTATTACATGCATACTTCGGGAGAAGAGAAATTTGCATTTCATAAACTGGGATAGAGGCCATAACCGACTTAACAAGACAAAGCCTCCCTGCCTTATTCAGTAGGCGTCCTTTCCAACTGGAGAGCTTTCTCGAAATTTTTTCAATAATCTCCTGAGCCGTCTTCCTGGAAGCTCTGGCATGACCGATGTTAATTCCCAGGTATTTACCCAAATCATTGCAGAACCGGATGTTAGAGACCCCTGAGAGAACCTCTTTTCTCCTCTCCGACACCTTCTTGGAACACTGGACCTTTGACTTATGAAGATTTACCTTTAAACCTGACGCTCTAGAAAACAAGTCCAAACAATACATGACCTCTATTACTTGAGCTTTTGATGCCTTACAGAAAAGCAAAAGATCATCTGCAAACATCAAATGAGAGAGTCGTGGTCCATTCCTAGAAACCGCAACTGGGTTCCACAAACCTTGGGAAACTCTATGAGAGATAAAGCAGGCAAGCATTTCCATACAGAGTACAAATAGATAAGGAGACATAGGATCTCCTTGCCTCAACCCTCTCTTCGGATTGAAATTTTGGAGCCTGTTCCCATTCCACAAAATTGCCAACGAAGAGGAAGTCACACAATTCAATATAAGATTAATGGTAGCCTTTGGAAACCCAAACCGGACCAAAGTAGCTTCCAGAAAACGCCAGTCTACCCTGTCATAAGCTTTTTCCAAATCAATCTTGAATGCCATGGTCCCTTTTCGAGACTTGGTGTTCCTCATGAAGTGCATAATCTCTTGAGCAATGATAATATTCTCTGTGGTTCCTCTTCCTGGAATGAACCCTCCTTGCAAAGGACCAATGATCTCCGACAGGAAAGGTCTAAACCTGTTAACTAGAACCTTTGTGACAATTTTATAAATTACATTACATAAGCTAATAGGCCGAAACTCCCGTAAGGAAGAGGGAACTTCCACTTTAGGAATTAGAACAATGAGAGTATCAAAAATAGCCGCATTCAGTGGCTCACCCTCAAAGGCTCGCTTGACCAGTCTACACACATCGTTGCTAAGAGAGTCCCAGAACTCTTTGTAGAAAATTGCTTGAAATCCATCTGGCCCTGGGGCTTTAAATGAACTCATGGTCATCACAGCTCTTTTAACCTCTTCAGACGTCACCGGTTCCACTAACTTTTGACAAGCCTCAGTACTAAGAGACGGGCAAGGAAAAGGCCCCATGGCGTCCAGGTCAATATCCTCCCTTGTAGAAAAGAGCTTAGTTCTCAGAGAGCGTTTGAGGGTGAAACACGGTGAAGAAGATGGCCATGCCATCGAAAGAGATAAGGGGGAGAGTGTGGGAGGGTTTGCATCAGGTGTGAAGGAGGGATCAAGTAAGGGCGACCTTAGTTCCAGGGTGACTTCCAAGATTTCGTTCCGTGACAAGGTTATTGGTTCTACGGTAGCCACAGGGATAAATCGGGTTGAAGCTCTAGATGAGGATTCCATGGCAGTGGTCACTGGAAAACAAGGAGATCCTATACCTCCAAGAGTTTGCTTCTCCGAAGAGGCTAGGAACATCCTTTCTGAACCATACAAGGAAGCAATTGTGATTAAGGTTCTTGGAAAAAACCTTAGTTACACGGCCATGTTTCACAAATTGAAAGGGGTATGGAGGATCACCGGTGGATATGAAATCTTGGATGTGGGTTTTGGGTACTTCCTCGTTAAATTTGATCGCATGGACGATCGAGAGAAGGTTTTACTAGGGGGGCCATGGATGATCTTCGGTCACTATATTGCGGTCAAGCCATGGACACCGGATTTTAAACCTTGTGAGGACACTTTCGGGGAGACTATGGTTTGGATTCGAATCTCTGGTTTGAGCATATGGTACTATCAGGATAAAGCCATGATGAGAATCGCTTCTGCTGTGGGAAGACCAGTCAAGGTGGATCTGGCTACTAAGTTGGGGGAAAGGGGAAAATTTGCTCGGGCTTGCGTGCAAATTAATCTTGGTTTGCCGGTGGTCCGGAGTGTGATTGTCGATGAGTTTGAATATAAGGTGGAGTATGAATGCTTACACCTTATTTGTGACAAGTGCAATTGTTTCGGGCATCCAGCAACTGACTGCAGAATGACCCCAATAGATTCGGAAAGGGTGGATCGAAAGGAAACATCAGTGACCGAGACGGCGGCCCGGGTGGTGCAGCCACAGGAAGCTTCAAAAGAGAAAATTTTTTAATTTGGATGCAATCCCAAAGAGTCAGTGATAGTTGCAGAAATTGGGGAGGAATTAGATGATACGTTGCATGGGAAGGAAGTGGGGTCCTAACATTTGGAAAATGAGGCTGGCTGGACTAAAGTCAGCGGTAAAAGGAGAGGAAAATTGAGTCAATCAAACAAAGCCCAACAAACATCTAAAGATAAAATGCCGGTGCGCTCAACTCAGAAATTGGACCAGAACCGTGACTTTGGGCTACGTATGAGAGGAGCCGAATCAGGGGTGAAGACCGGGTCGGTTAGCGGATCTAAGGCACGCATGGCATCTTCCAAACAAAAAGGGGTGAAGGGCAAATCTGTCTCCGTTGCGGTGCCGACTTTCACTGCCATTATCAAAAACGGACACAAAAGGTTGCGCCCTTCTTCTTTGCAGAATTCGCCGTTGACTCCAGACTGCCTTGGCGACACCAGCAAGCAGCAAATCGGCAAATTAGAAGGGTTGTCAGTGGAGGGACACAGACAAACCGGGCAACAACCGGACAAGGACAAGCAAGCCTTAGGGGGATATGATGGTGGATCTTCATCATCTCGTTAGGGACTTTAGCTGAGGTTGGTCCTTTTTACAATACAAATTGTTTTATGGATTATTTAGATTTAAGCTTTCTATTTTGGAATATTAGAGGTGCCTCTAATAAATTGGCCCGGGTTCATAGTAAGGAGTTAGCGAATAAATTTCATCCTACTTTTTTCATTCTGTTTGAAACCCATATTGCTTTCGAGAGGCTGAAATCTTTTTGGAATAATCTAGGTTACCAGGGTGTTGGTATTGTTGAGGCTAATGGTCATAGTGGGGGTATCTGGGTTCTATGTTCTAATTCAAATATTTCTGTGAGAGTATTGGATGTAGTTGATCAATGTATCAGTTTTGAAATCACTATGGGCAATACATCTAGTTACTGCAGTGCGGTGTATGCTAATCCGCATATACATCGGCGTAAAGAACTGTGGGGTGACTTGACAAGGATTGCTAATATGATCCACGGACCTTGGATTGTGTTAGGGGACTTTAATGATGTTTTGTTGCAGAGTGAAGTTAGAGGGGGGCAAGTTAGACTTGCCAGAGCAGAACAATTTGCAGAAACATTGGAGGATTGTGGGCTGTTTGATATGGGGGCTATTGGGAGAAGATTCACTTAGTACAGGAAGGTAAAAGGTGGGGTGCAGGTGGCCAAGAAGCTTGATAGAGCAGTCATCAACCAGGACTGGCGACTAATGTTTCCGGAGGCTTATACTGAGGTGCTGGCGCGCCCTCACTCTGATCATTGCCCATTATTCACTAGGTGCAAGATGGCAAAGAGGGCTACCAAAGGCCATCGTCCGTTCAGATTCCAGGCTGCGTGGATGACTCATCCTCTTTTTAGGAATGTTGTTGATACAGCTTGGAATAGAGGAGCTCCGGATGTAGTCAAATATTTGTTGGAGGTTCAAAAAGATGCAACTAGCTTCAATAAAAAGGTTTTTGGCAATATTTTTGTTAAGAAAAGGGAGTTGGAGAGGCTTTTGAATGACGTTCAGATTACTCTGGAAAGTCGGGAGGATCAACAGCTTAGGATCAAAGAGCAATTTTTGCATCAGGAACTGAATGCTGTCCTTCTTCAAGAAGAGTTGTTGTGGTATCAAAAATCTAGAGAACAATGGGTGAGATGTGGAGACAGAAATACAAAATTTTTTCATCTGCAGACAGTTATCAGGAGAAAGAGGAACAAAATTCATGGGTTATTTTTGGAGGATGGGTCTTGGGCCACGGAGACTACGACTCTAGAAATGGCGGCAAATTCTTTCTTTCAAAAAGAACTGTTTAATCTAACTTAAATTGCTTTTTTTATTAAATTATTTATATAAAATAAATAGATTTTTGTCAAACCAAATGATAATACTCAAAAAAAACTTTATGTAAAATTAACTGCAGCTGATTTTTTTTTTTTCGTTGCAGCGTTGTAGTTTTCTTCCTTAGATAGGATATATTATTGCTATATCAAGGCATACACAAATTTTAGGGCAAATCACCATAATAAGCTAAGGAGAACAAAAATTTACACAAATCCGTCAAACTAGATTCTGGTTCAAGAATCCACTAAAGCACATTTCTATATAGTTCGAAACAGTACAATTCGAATTCCAAATTCATATAATTCGAATCATGTTGATTTGAACTACGTTCACATGCACACACCCATGTAATTCGAATCCATCTGATTCGAATTACACACTAATAGTAATTCGAATCACTCTGATTCGAAATACTCTCTAGCAGCAATCCTAAGTAATTCGAATTTGACTAATTCGAATTATTCATGGTATAATTTGAATTATGCTATTAAAAAATTAATAATTTATTAAAAAATTAATAATTTAAAAACTAAAAAAATATATATTTTATTTCATACATTAAAAAAAAGCAAACAAAATATTTAATTACGATATTTTTTTAAAATATTAATGAGCTATCAATTCGAATTCCATACAATACTCTTTTGTCCATTTTTAATACCTCATGAATATTTTTTAACAAATTTTTTAATAAATTTATTTAAATTATACTGCAAAAAATATTTTATTCTATGCAAAATAATTTTTAAAAAAATGGCTTAAAAGATATTAGGAGTACTATAACAATTTGTAATGTTCTAATAACTTAGGTAAATACATGCATGTACTCAAATTTTAAATAAAATACTCCATATAGTCAATTTTAATTTAGAAATTAAAAAAAATATTTTATTCCATACAAAATAATTAAAAAATATATTTTATTCTATACAAAATAATTTTTTTAAAAAATGGCTTAAAAGATGTGATGAGTACTGTAAAAGTTTATAATATTCTAGTGATTTAGGTAAATACATGATCAAAATATATTTTCTTTAATTTCTAAATTATTATTGATTATGTAGAGTATTTCTTTAATGTCGTAAGTCATTAGGACATTACAAATTTTTATAATATTCCTAACATCTTTTAAGCCACTTTTTAAATTATTTTGCATAGAATAAAATATTTTTTGTGGTATAATTTAAATAAATTTATTAAAAAATTTGTAATATCCTAATGACTTACGACATTAAAGAAATACTCTACATAATCAATAATAATTTAGAAATTAAAGAAAATATATTTTGATCATGTATTTACCTAAATCACTAGAATATTATAAACTTTTACAGTACTCATAACATATGTTAAGCCATTTTTTTTAAAATTATTTTGTATGGAATAAAATATATTTTTTAATTATTTTGTATGGAATAAAATATTTTTTTTAATTTCTAAATTAAAATTGACTATGTAGAGTATTTTATTTAAAATTTGAGTACATATATTTACCTAAGTTATTAGAACATTACAAATTGTTATAGTACTCCTAATATTTTTTAAGCCATTTTTTTAAATTATTTTGCATAGAATAAAATATTTTTTGTAGTATAATTTAAATAAATTTATTAAAAAATTTGTTAAAAAATATTCATGAGCTATTAAAAATGGACAAAAGAGTATTGTATGGAATTCGAATTGATAGGTCATTAATATTTTAAAGAAGTCTCGTAATTAAATATTTTGTTAGTTTTTTTTAATATATGAAATAAAATATATATTTTTTAGTTTTTAAATTATTAAATTTTTAATAAATTATTAATTTTTTAACAGCATAATTCAAATTATACAATAAATAATTCGAATGAGTCAAATTCGAATTACTTAGGATTGCGTGTTAGGGAATTACTATTAGTGTGTAATTCGAATCAGAAGGATTCGAATTACATGGGTGTGTGCATGTGACCGTAGTTCGAATCAACATTATTCGAATTATATGAATTTAGAGTTCGAATTGCACTGTTTCGAATTACATAGAAACGTGCTTTGGTGGATTCTTGAACCAAAATCTGGTTTGACAGATTTGTGTAAATTTTTGTCCTCCTTAGCTTATTATGGTGATTCACCCCAAATATGTGCATTCTTATGTTTCTTAGTTGTTTTTTTTTTTCTTTTTCTTCAGTTTGTGGTAGATAATTGTTAGGTTGTTACACATGGAAATTTCAGTTTTCACCTACACAATTCCTTAAACTCTGCATGATTATTATCTGAAAAGGTGAAAAGTAAAGAAGGTAGCTATGCTCTGTTTTGACCAACGCTTTGCTCCGCTCATGCCAACTAATCTCTTCAAATTCCTCATTCTTCAACTAGTGTACAACTTGATTTGGTTGCACGGTCCTTAGGTAAGGTTTGAAAAATGTTCAGTTCAGGTTGCACTAAATGATCAACCTGTCAAGGAAAATAGAAAATTCTGGCTAGGTTCCATTGATGAGTTCAACAGATTGAATTGGCAAGTTGTCACTCTTGTAAGTTGTAGACAACATCGCTTTGAAGAGTTTGATTTAATTTTTGCATGATGTTTGGTAGCATTCCTAACTCCTAAGTAACAAGTGCAATAGTAACCCAATTGATTAGTTCATGTGTAAGTGTGTAACTCAGGTTTTTATTGAAGCCTTGATTAGTTAGTTACTACTAATATTACTATTATTAAGCACTTTGAAATTTTGAATTGAGGAGCTCCATTTTGGCATTTTCTATAGAGTATAGACTATAAGGTATAAAAGTCAGTGTGAATAAATTGGACTGAGTGGAAAGCACCTAGGCTTACTTCTATCGTCTTGTGCGAAAATCAGGGCAAGTGCCGAAAACTTTGAAAAGGTTACCTAACGCACCCCACTAATAAAGGAAAAAAAAGAAGGAAAACGAAGGGGGGCACAATGTTAGGGTCTCACCCAGCATCAAAAGTTCCACTCAAGCAATGAAGGATCGCTTGTTCCTGTTTCTGGAATATAGTTTGAAGTGTGAACTTGTAGTAGAATGCATGTAATAAGGAACCTCTACACATGGCAGCATTTATCATATAAGTGTAGGATTTAGCAGTGAGACATGCTATCACTATGAAAAGAATTATAGAAAAATGTAAATAATATTAAGTTTTTAATGTATTTATTATATATCTATTAAAATAAAAAAGTAAAAAAAACTTGTACAAATAATAATTTTAATAAATATCTTTAAAACACGTATTAATTAAATCTAAGAGGGAACTACTATAATAGTATTCGAAAGTTCACATCGCTAACAATAATAACCCTAAAAAGCATTATTGACAAGTAAGTCTCTAAAAGATGTTAAAATATGACGAAACGAACTAGATATTAAATATATATTTTAAAAAAGACTTTAGAAATTAGATTTTGATATAATTTTTTATTAAAAAACAAAATATTTCCATCTTAAAATTTGATAATTTTATGTCAAGTGAATTTCTTAAATTTTTTATTATTATGAATGACTAAATTTTTTGAAAAATAAAAAGAAAATTTTAGATATTAAATTTTAATATGAATTTTGTGCAACTTCTAAATATATATTCAAATATTACTAAAAAATTTAGATCAAATTGAATAAATTATTTGCTAAATACAAAAATTTTGTTATCACTTATAAAAAAGATAATATTCATTAATTATTTTTGTTATATTTTAAAATTATTCAAAGATTATTTTGTTGATAACATCTTTTGAAGACTTTTTTATTAGTACCTAAATTTTTCAAGTAACAAATTGATAGTTATCTCTAGATTTACAAAATTATTTATTTTTAAGAATTTAGTGAAAAAAACACATGTTAAAGTTATTAATAAAAAAATTATTATAAAAATATTTATTAAAATAAAATATTTAAATTTTTACTAATAATAATCTTAATTTGTGTACTTGTTAGCTAAATTCTGTTTTTAAAAGGTTTAATTATTCTGTTAGTCTCTATAATTTTATCAAATTTTTAATTAAATTTTTATACTTTTTTTTTCAATTGAATTTTTACACTGCTTTTAGTTTTTTAATTAAATTATTTTCATATAAAATATTAAAATTAATAGAATATGTCTTCTAAAAAAATATGTAGTCAAAGATATAATTAGATTCTTAATTACAGATATTTTTAATTTACAAAAAATATTCTACTAATTATAATACTTTTTATACTAAAAATGACCTAATTATAAAATTAAAAATAATATACAAATTTAATTAAAAAATATAAATATTTAATTATAAATTTAATAAAATTATAAAAATTAATAGAATAATTCAATTTTTTTAAAAATACAAAATATGTAACGGTGTTCTTTTTTAAATTATTAGTTTAAACTTTAAAATGTTGGAGAGAGTGAACTGAAGGGTTGGGAAATGAGAAATGTCGTGCTTACTCCCAGAACCGGAGCTTGCCAGTCACTCTGGAAACTTGCTTCTTTGACTTATGCACGACGTGTCAATATTTTGTGTTCCACTTTTTAAAAAGTAAAATAATAAAGAAAATAAAAGAATAGAAAGAATAGGGAAATGTGGGATTGAGAATTGAGAGAGATGGTGTGCTAAAGAAAGAGATTTGGCAATTTAATCTCATTTTCGGCGGAAGCCGTTGATTGCGGTTGGGAATAAAGTGCTCTGTCATGCCCACGGCCCTTTTTCTGTTTTGACCATATATTCTCTTTTATTATTTTCTCTTGCTCAGTTCCTTTCCTTTCTTTCTAGTCATTTAAATTAATTATTACTACTATTCTGAAGTAGTGTAGCATTAATCAGGGAAAAGAAATATGGATCTTAGTTATAGACGGGTTGCTTACCATTCAGCTAAACCAATAGCAGTAAAGTAAGTTTAAGGTTTAATCTATCCTCTGTAAAATGGAAATTGAGATATATATTTTTTAAGGATACGATAAGATATGATTATATTAGGGAAGGTGTCGGTGAAGATAGAGAATCATATATAGCGAGACATGAAATGGATGATGATAACTCATCTGAATATTGATGAGGGTTTGGTGTCGGGTTGTCCGGCATTGCATGATGATGATGCACTTGTGAATTATAGCATTCTATTTAGTTTTTAATTACTTGTTATCTGCGAGTCAACTTTACACCATCTCTTCCCTTCCGAATTGCTTGTTATTCCTTGCCTCTTCCATTTCTAGTTTAGTTAATTTTGACTCATACACCAAATCCGCTTAATAATAATAAAAAATGAAATGTAACCAAAATTCTGAAATTTTTTTACTCATGTAAATATTCATTCCTCTGCTCCAATAATTTGAAATTTGTGTGTGAACAGTTCCTTTTTTAACATGCGCAAAAGCCAGGTACTTTCCCTATTTTTTCATAAATAATTATATTAGATTTTAAAAATTTATATGCAAAGTTAATATTTTACAATTTTCAAATAATTTAATAAATTTAATTAACTTATTATATAATAGTTCTTAAATTTTAATTATTAACTTTATATAAAATAACTGTCCTTAAATCTTGAGCTTGAAAATATTATTAATGCCACAGTTATAGGTCTAATGTTTTAAACAAAAATATTCCAGGACGGGTGGACTACATGAGTACGCAAATTATGGAAGGGAGTGTTTACCAAGGCATTGTTGAAGAAGGAACATTTAACATGGGGATTAGTATTGTTTGCAGATCAAAGTTGGTAAACAAAACGTTAACAAGGGTGGGAATGGTTTCCGGGTCAAACATTATTGACGTTTAGGGCAGTAAGAAAACCAATGTGCATTCCCCACGTATCTTGTTAGTCATGTGCCTATACCCCCTGGCCGTGTCAAATAAAGCTAGGAATGAGTCAGTTGAGTTAAATTAGACTAAGATCCAGTTTGGATAAACAACTTAATTAAATTATTTTAAAAAAAATAATTTAAATAATAAATATTTATATTAAAAATAGTTTATAAATAAATTATTTTATATTTAATTTTTTAGTTCTAAAAATATTTATTTTAAGAAAAAAAGTGATAAAAAATTTTTTATTACGAAAAAAGTCATTTTTTTAACTTCTCTTTAAACACCAAAATAACTTTTTAGAAAGTTACAATTTTATTTTAAAAATTATACCAAACATTAATATTACACATTTTTATAAATTAAAAGTAAAAAAAAAAGTCACTTATGAACCTATCCAAATGGACCTTAAATTTAAGCTCAGTTTACAAAAATTAAACTTGATTTATGGCCTAACTTATTAATAATTGAGTCTATTTGGTAAGCTCAAATTCAGCTTAACAAAATCTTACAAACTGACTCAAACTCACATATTGACTCAAATAATAAAAATATAATCTATAATTTTATATCAATGAATTATAAATTATATATATTAAAAAATATTAAAAAGGATAAATTTTATATATTGTGATATTGTTTATTTATTAATTATAATTTTTTTTATTTATATCTTACATTAAAATTATATATAAAAAATTACTATAAAATTTTAAATATATATATATATATATATGTACACATATTTTATATACATTTAATCTATACTTTTAATATGACAATAAATTATACCTCAAATAACATAATCTTTTTACACTCATCTAAAAATTTAGAAATTTAAATTGACTCACTTTCAACTCTATCTGTAACCTATTGGTATTCATAGTCCATACAAGAACTTGTTTTCTTCTGTGCTGTGCTCACCGACACCTAATGCACCAGTAAACCTATATGAGTTTCAATGCCACTCTGCTTTTGAGTTTAGATTTGCAATTTTTTTACGGGTTATAACTAAATACCGCTCTTTAAATTTTGGTTACTGCTACTATTTTGAATATATGATAAATATCTAAATTGGATGTTTGAAATTTGAATTTCGTTATATTTATACTGACGGTGACGATTATTAAATTCAAAATCTCATTTATGATATTTAAATCATGACTACCCTATTTAATATTTATAACGGCTTGAATTTTACTCATTAATACTTTATAATTTATATGATACGGAATAGTATGTGATTTTTTTTAGTTAAATATTTAGTTAAAATTGTCTGAGAACACACATTAAAAATATTATAATAATTTTTTAATATATTTCAATTATTGAAAATATATAAAAAAATTTATTTTTAAAAATTTAATCAAAATTTTCTTTATAATATCTTATAAAAAATACTAGAGTTAGTAGAATTTATTATTTTTAGTTGATAATTAATTACTAATATTTAAAAATATAAATTAAAAATATTTTTTATATCTTAAACATACCATTAAAATTTTTATGAACTTAACAAGATCCAAAAACGAATCGTTTTAACTTTTAACTAATGCTCTAAAGATTAGTTAAAAGATAAATATTTTAATTTATGAACTAGATTGGAGACATGCAATTTTTACACTATGTTTGGATATAGAAAAAAAATTAGAAGAAAAAAAAATAGAAAAAAAAATAGAATTGTTTGTGTTGTTTGAATGAAGAAAGAATGAATAAAAAGAAAATAGAAAGTAATTATTTTTTTTTGTTTTAATAGAAAAAAAGTAAAAAAAAATCATAATGATATAAAATTACATTAATATTCTTATCTATATTATATATAAATTATAATTTATTAATGATAAGGAATAAATATATAATTTTATTAAAATTTGCATATTTTTCTCAATTTTCACCTCATCTCTAGAGTGAAAATATTATGGTGGGTTTCACACTATATATTTTTTTATCCTATTTTTTCTTCTCATCCAAATAACAAAAAATTCACTTTTTTTATCTATTTTCTCTCTTTTTCATTTTTTTTCTTTCAAATTTTTCCAATCCAAAGGCTATGTTTGTTTTTGAGAGTAAGACAAGATACTGAGAATAAGACATAAAAGACAGAAATATAAAATTTTGTATTTTTATATTCTATTTGGTGATAAACTAGAATAAATTATAAAAATTTAATTTATTTTTATTTTTTAATTAAAAAATTTAAAAAAATATAATAATAAAAAATATAATTATAAAAATAATAAAAAATAAAAAATAAATTATATCTCATATTAGTGTCTTTATGTCTTTTTTATTAAAATAAATATAAAATATACTAATTTAATATCTATAGACATAATATTTTTATTCATATCTCATTTATTAAATACGATTTTATATTTCCATATTCTTACGTGAGTATTCAATCTCTAAAAATAAACGCAGTTTTATAGAAATAGTGGTCAATTAAGTTGAAGAAAAGGGTAAAATTAGGAGAGACAGTGCTGACAAGCACACCTTGTTGTCTCTACCATTTTTAATAAGTCAAAAAATTTTCACATTTTATTTATGGTTGGGCAGTAATTTTGATTCTACCAAATAGTTTTAAATCTACACCGACCCCATCACATGGCATTGTTCCTTTCTCATCAAAAACGTTCCCAGCCACTTCAAAATCCAACAGCGAAACAAATTAGAAAATTGATTTAATTTTTAAAATATTAACATAATAAATTCTTAAATGAATGAGTGTCAATTTCTGGGTTCTTGATAGCTTCCCCTTTTTCTACCCCTTGTCCTTAATATATAGAGCCTCGAGCACCTCACTTTCCAATCCCACTACACATACTCTCTCTCCCTCCATCACTCCCTGAAGCTTCTCTCTTTCTTCTCTCCTCATTTGGTGGGATTTTCAGAAGCTTCAGCTGCCACTACTTACAGGCATTGCTCTTAATTTGGTCTTCCTGTGTGATGGAAAAGCTTCTGAAGCTGATTTCCATTTTGGCAGTGTTTCTGCATCTGTGTGCATATTCCGCCATTGGTGGGCATGACTATGGGCAAGCTCTGAGTAAGAGCATTCTGTTCTTTGAAGCTCAGAGATCTGGTGTTCTCCCCCATAACCAGAGAGTCAGTTGGAGATCCCATTCAGGTCTCCAAGACGGCAAAGCCAGCGGGGTAACTAAATAATCCCTCTCTACTCTCTAGTTTCCAACATTACTTGATTAATTAATGCATGGTGTTGTTATAAAATGAATGCAGGTGGATCTAGTAGGAGGGTACTATGATGCAGGGGACAATGTGAAGTTTGGGTTACCCATGGCATTTACTGTTACAATGATGTCGTGGAGCATCATTGAATATGGGAAGCAAATGGCTGCTAACGGAGAGCTTGGTCATGCCATGGAAGCTGTCAAGTGGGGCACTGACTACTTCATCAAAGCCCATCCTCAACCCAATGTCCTCTATGGAGAGGTACTCTTTTATTTTCTTATGTTCTATAGTTTCTTAACCTAACATAATGTAATGTGGCTTTTAATTTGATGAATAGGTGGGAGACGGTAACAGCGACCACTACTGTTGGCAAAGACCTGAGGACATGACTACTGACCGTCACGCTTACAAGGTTGATCCCAGCAACCCTGGCTCAGATCTCGCTGGAGAAACTGCCGCTGCAATGGCTGCTGCTTCCATTGTTTTCCGCCACTCTAATCCTTCCTATTCCGCCGAGCTCCTCCGCCATGCCTATCAGGTATCACTCATATACCGTACATTTTATTTTTGTCTTCTTGTTTAAGCGCTTTAATATTCTAAACTTTAATAGTGCAAGTCTTTTACTCGTAACTAGTATTTATTTATTTAAATTAAAAAATTGATTAAAGTGTGGGATATAATTATATAGATACGAAAATGATACTAGTCATTTTTTAATTTTTATACTCCTCTCCGACTTCTCAAGTGTGAACCTATATATTAAAAGATATTTTTTTTTACATTTTTTATTTTAAATTTTTACATTAAATAATAAAAATTGTACTGGTAAGATGTATGTAACAGTGATACATATAGCATTCATCTGTAAATACTAAATAATAGGAGTAGACGATGGAGGGGTTCGCACCTGCCATGATAAAAATTTGGAAGTTTGAGCGGTGAGTTCGTGAAACGGTTAGAGTTAATACTTAATAGGCGGTTACACTTTTATGATACTTTTGTCAGAGTTGTTATTGCTAGCAAGTTGGTCGTTTTGGGGTAGAGCTGCATTTATGCCTAAAACTTTTTAAGATTAAAAAAAAAAAACTTAACTGTTTTTATATTTCATTTTTATTTTAAATTTTTGCTTTCATAATTAGTTGTTGAGCAAAATGATAATGATAATGTTCCTTTGAGAAAAAAAAAAAAAAAGGAAGGTGATAATGTAAGTACAACATGGAGATAATATCCCAATATTTTTGGGACCCCTAAAAATACGTATTGCAAACTTGCTTTTTTGTTCTTTTCCTCTTTATAGGGTCTAGTCTTATCATCCAGGAGCATTACTATTTCAGTATTTATTAAGAAAGATTTAACTCTAACTTACGCGTAAAATACAAACCCTAACTCTGTTTTTCCCTTTTTTTTTTTTGTTGGAACATATAGAGTTTTTATTTAACTTTCGATTCTATATTAAATAAAAAAACATTTTAGTGCTATTTAACATAATGATAGTGGTCCAAAACAAAATTAGTTTGTATGTTCAATGTGAACAGAAACCTATAAAGAGAGGAGCCCTGTCATCTCATGGACTCTGGAAGGGGCAGTTTTGTCCTTTTATCACGGCCACAGACACTTTCAACCGTACATAATTGATATTTGTCTGGTACCGGATCCTAACCGTCCCCTGGAAGGGTTTATTCATTCCCATCACACAAGGCAGAGTATATTACCATTATGCCATGATGTCACGTGGATACACTGTCGGTGCAATCCGTCTCTTGCGCTTTTCCTTTTTCGGTTGAAATTACACTTTAAATGGGTTAAGTTTGGTCTTCAGCCTAACCCAGCGAGTAGTTCCTGTTCATCATCCAACAATTAATGCCATGTCAGGCTGTTGGTAGTTTACTACTACCGTTTCATTGGACCTTTTTTCCTTTCGGTGCGGTGCGACCTTTTACGTTGCCTTTTTGACTGGCCCATCCACCCTTTTACTGTTTGTGTCAGTGTTCTGGTTCCCCTTATGCGTGAAGAAACATGTTGCATTTAATTAATCATTTATCACTTGCATTGCTGAAGAAAGTTGTTACATTCATTCACACACTAATTCTATATTTCTATCTGCTATGTGTTTTAGTTGCACCTATTAAATGAAGATACCATATATTCGACTTGCCATTAATTCTTAGCATTCTATACAAGTAACATTTAACTAATGAGAATAATAGTGGTATTCCATTGGATTTATATACTCTTGGACCGGCTAATTAAACTGATTGTGTGTGCTTTTGATGAATTTCAGCTATTTGATTTTGCGGATAAATACAGAGGTAAATATGACAGCAGTATTACAGTTGCACAGAAGTATTACAGATCCATCAGTGGCTACAATGTAAGAATTATTTTTCTTGTTCAATTGCCTTTGCCTTCGCAAGACAACATTTTTAGACAATAAATGAACATGTGCAATGCAAGTATGGATAAGAGAGAATTAATTAATGTGTAATTGGATCCACAGGACGAATTGCTCTGGGCTGCTGCATGGTTGTATCAAGCATCTAACAACCAATACTACTTGGATTACCTTGGTAGAAACGGTGATTCCATGGGTGGAACTGGTTGGGGCATGACTGAATTCGGTTGGGAGGTTAAATATGCTGGGGTTCAAACACTAGTGGCCAAGTTCCTAATGCAAGGGAAAGCAGGTCACAATGCAGCAGTGTTTGAAAAGTATAAGCAGAAGGCTGAGTATTTCATGTGTTCATGCCTTGGAAAGGGTTCTCGCAACGTTCAGAAGACCCCTGGCGGTCTCATCTTCCGCCAGAGATGGAACAATATGCAGTTTGTGACAAGTGCATCTTTCTTAGCCACTGTCTACTCCGATTACCTTGCTTCGTCTCGCGGAACCTTGAGGTGTTCTTCTGGCAATGTTGCTCCTGCTGAGCTTCTCAATCTTGCTAAGTCTCAGGTGGATTACATTCTTGGGGACAACCCAAGAGCCACCAGTTACATGGTGGGGTATGGAAGCAACTTCCCTCAGAGAACTCACCATAGAGGTTCATCCATTGTTTCCATCAAGGTTAACCCTTCATTTGTTAGCTGCCGTGGAGGCTATGCAACTTGGTTTAGCAGCAAGAAAAGCGACCCCAACCTACTCACCGGTGCTCTTGTTGGTGGTCCTGATGCATATGATAACTTTGCTGATGAAAGGGACAACTATGAGCAAACTGAGCCAGCAACCTACAACAATGCTCCTTTGATTGGTATTCTAGCAAGATTAAGTGGAGGTCATGGTCGCTATAACCAGCTCCTTCCAGGTACATATAGTGATCAGTGCCAAATATTTTCTACGTTGATTTGAACTAGCATTAGTAATTAACCAAGTACTATTTTCTTCCTTACAGTTGCTGTTCCAGCTCCCAAGCCTGTTGTCACCAAGCCCCAACCATCATCCCCTGCTAGTCCCAAGTTAACTCCTACTCCAGGTACTCTTTGGCTATTGTCATACTTAAATCATAGTATGAGGTTGTGAATTTGATTCAAAACTGAACCAAAGGCCATATGTGTTTCAGTTTCAGGAGCAGGTCCAATATCCATTCAACAGAAAATGACCACTTCATGGTTTGCCGGTGGAAAAACATACTACAGATACTCAACAGTGGTTACTAACAAATCCAGCAAGGATCTCAAGTCTCTCAATCTTTCAATTTCCAAGCTTTATGGTCCAATATGGGGCCTCACTAAGTCTGGGGACTCATACACTTTCCCATCGTGGCTTCCCTCATTATCAGCTGGTAAAAGCCTTGAGTTTGTCTACATTCACGCTGCCTCTCAAGCCGACGTCTCGGTTGCTAACTACTCGTTGGCCTGAGATTGATCAATTTGGTTTGAAGTGAGATGAGAATGTTTCCGCTCTGTTGTGTAAGAGATGTGCAGCAATGAGTGGAAGTGGTTCTTTTCATTTTCCTCTTCCATTTCGTTGTCAAATTTTCTTTTCTTGTGTATTTTGCATTTAATTAGGTTAGATTTCTTTTAAGAAAAATAGGTAGAGTTATATATAAGATGGAAGGACCGGAGAAGAAAGGAGTGAAGAGACAAATAAGTGCTCATCCTCTCTCTTCTTCGCTTTACAACTTATATACAGTGCGTGAGTGAATGAGTGATATAAGACAAGACAGAAAAAGAGCTATTGTTGACGAGTTTCAAAAATGGGAAACTTGTCAATACTTGGAAGAGTTCAGAGAAGAGTCATCACTAGTAATTTTTTAACAGCTTTGGATGTCTTTTCTATGTTGTGATGTTGTAAGCTTTGCAGCATTTTGTATTTCGAAGGATAACAGTTTGTGCAATAGTAATATATGTATTTGTGATGTGCAATTCTGTTTTGCAAATTTGTTAGTGAGATTTATTCAGATCTGTGCACTGAAATTCCTAAAACAATTATATTTGACTATCTACTTTGATAAATCTAGCTTGATTCCCATCAACTGTGATGAGAGGTGGGTACAACGTATGTGCAGTGTGTTGGGCTGTAAGAAAGTCACTCTTCCAGTTAAATATATGGGAATCTCGCTAGGAGCAAACCCAAGGCTGGTTAAGACGTGGAAGCCAGTAATAGATAAAGTGGAGGAGAAGCTTAGCGTCTGGAAGGCCAAGGTTCTCAATAAGGCTGGTAAACTGGTGCTTATCAAATCTGTGTTGAATAGCCTCCCGATTTATTATTTGAGTTTGTATAAGATGTCGAAGGCTGTAGCAGAGAAACTGATTTCCTTGCAGAAGAGATTTCTATGGAGTAACGAGGATGGGAGGAATGATATGGCTTTGGTTAAGTGGGAAGTGGTTCAAGCTCTGAAAAAATTAGGCGGCTTGGGAGTTGGGGATGCTTTGATACGAAACACTGCTCTTCTGTTCAAATGGTGGTGGCGGTTCTCTAAAGAGGAGTGTCCGCTGTGAAAAAAGGTAGTCTGTTCCTGTAACAACCTAAGCCCAAATGAACTACTGTCCTCACAGGAATTACCTATTCGAGGGGGTCGGTGGAAGGATATTTGTCAGCTACAGTTCAAGAATCAGGAAGTGAAGCAGAAGATGATTACTGGGTTGTTCATGGAGGTGGGTGACGGGAGACGAACTCGGTTTTGGGAGGATGTCTGGATTCATGGAGGTTCTTTGAAAGATCGTTTTCCAAGGCTCTTCTTTGTTTCAAACCAAATAGGATCGGTGATAGGGGATTGTGGGTTTTGGGATGGGCTAGTGTGGATATGGAATTTTCAGTGGAGGAGAGAATTATTTCAATGGGAGTTGGATCTAGTGAACCAGCTTCACCACACTTTGAGGCTGGTGAAAATTGAATTTGGAAGAGAGGATATAGTTATCTGGAAATATGATAAACAACGAATTTTCTCTACTAACTCATTTGTGCAGGTGTTGCAGGTGGAAACGGTTCAGGAGGATATATCAAGCTACAGCTTTACTAGGACTATTTTGAAAGGCCTTGTCCCACCTAGAGTGGAGTTGTTTGTATGGTTTGTCCTAATTGGCAAGTTCCACACGAAGGAGAGACTGAGTCGATTTGGGGTCATTCACCAAGAAGATAATTTATGTGTTTTATGTAACAATGGTGTTGAATGTGGCCACCACTTGTTTCTTGGTTGTAGCTTTTCTTGGCAGGTGTGGTGTGCTTGGTTATCATATGTTGGTGTACAATGGGCTTGTCCGGGTGCGATAAAGGAGCACTTCCAAAGTTGGACTGAGATCTCAAATAGAAAAGAGGAGCGCAAGAGATGGATGGTGTGCTTTTGTGCGATCATTTGGAACATATGGTTGGAACGAAACAGGAGGATATTTCAAAACAAAGGAAAAGGAGTTGAGGAGATTATCAACATGTCCTTTCTGAACTACAAGGAGTGGTTAGGTGCAGACCTTTTCTGTTGTTGATGGCAATGCCGGAGATGACAAGAGGGTTATCTAAGTTTCTTCTACTAATTTGCTTTTAGTTTTGGTTACTATGTTATTATCATATATGCTCCACTTGTTGTGTTGAGCTTCTTGATGGGAAGCAGAAGCTGGTGAATTAAAAATTTATTAAAATAGTTACGTTGCAAGTATAGTTCTTAACTCACCGAAAATCTGCCTATCAATTTAGAAATATGTCACAGAGAGTTTAAATTAAAATTACTGGGAGTTTTAAGTCCCAGGTCGTCTCCCAACGAGTTGCAGAAAAGTGTGCTGTTTTATTAATCAGATGTTCCAAGAAGTTGAGCTAAGTAAATTGGAATTTAAATTGAAGAATTTTAATTAATATAAATAAAAGCCTTGACTGGGAATTGATTAGTTAGAATCTCTATCATTGATGGAGTGATTTTTAAGATTGATTTATAATTAATGGTTACTCTGTTTGGTTATCCTTTACTAGGTAAGGGAAAGTCAAACAAGTTGGAATACCAGATCTGTTCACGAGTTACAACCCACTTAATTCAAATGGATTGGCGTTGGTGACAGGATAGCAATCCAACATTTAACCCAACTACAAATTTTTCCTTCAATCCTTCCAACTCAAGAGTTCCTTTTAATCAACTCCCCATCAAGTAATGAAACTACTCATGCATTGTAAATAAAGAATCCATGGCACATGAAAAGGAATTAAAAGAAGACATGATTATTGGAATTGAAATTGAATTAAAAAGAAATAATCCTTGCATCAATTAATCATAAAAGTATCTGAATGACAAAATTGAACATAACAAAGAACATGGAAGAATAAAACCAAGTTAAGAGAGCAAACTAGAATGATGAAGTCTTGATGAGGAAATAACTCTTTTCAATGTTCCAATACTAAGACCAATTGAAAATCCAAATTCTCAAAACTAGAGAGAAAAACCTAAGAGAGTGAAAAACTAGATCTAAAACTACTGAATGAATGTGTGTGTTGTTTCTGCATATTCTCTGACTCTAGTCTGCTGTTCCGGGCCAAAAACTGGGCCGAAATAAGGTCCAAAATCGCCCCCAACGAATTCTGCAGATTATGCAGATCGCACATGTCACGCGATCACGTCATCCATGCGGACGCGTCGCTTGCGCTTTTTCCTCTCCACGCGTTCGCGTCGTCCACGCTACCGTGTCGCTTGCGCTTTCCAGTCCGCGCGGCCGCGCAAGCCATGCGGCCGCGTCACTGCGATTTGCGCTCCTTCGCGCGGTCGCGTGAGCCATGCGACCGCGTCACTTCTCGCTGGTTATCTCCTCAAATTCTTGTGTTCCTTCCATTTTTGCTAGCTTCCTCTTCAATCTCCATCTCATTCATGCCCTATAAAGCCTGAAACACTTGACACACAGATCACGGCATCGAATGGAATAGAGGAGAATTAAAATTAAATAATTAAAGTCTCTAGGAAGCAATTTTCAAACATGTACTGAATTTAGGAAGGAAATCTAAATGCATGCTAAATTGATGAATAAGTGGGTAAGGATCGTGACAAAACCACACAATTAAACACAATATAAACTATAAAATAGTGGTTTATCAACCTCCACACACTTAAACATTAGCATGTCCTCATGCTAAATTAAAGGAGACAAGGAAATAAGTATGAACATGTAGAAACTCATGAAATGCAATGTAAACCTATATACATATAAATAAATGCAACTATATGATTCTTGTCCACTTGATCAAAAGTAAATAAGCTCTTTAAAATAGTTACAAATCAAATTCCACCAATTCTATCATTATACAGTAAAATGGATAAAAGCGCAAGAAGATAGCTCATGAAAGCAGGAAACATGAAAATTCAAGCATTGAACCCTCACTGATAGTGTATGTACGCTCTAATCTCTAGTGTATAAGGTAATCACTCTATTCTTCTCTAGTCATGTTTTCTAACTTTTGTTTTTCTCCTAACCAATCAACAACAGTTAATATACCAATGCAAGCATCATGAGGTCTTTTCAGGGTTGTAATGGGGCCAAGGTGCAGGTAAGGGTATACATATGGCTAAGTGAGCTTTATAAATTGAATCTTTAATTAACCTAAGCTCTCTCCTAATATACATATATTCTATATACTTTTAAATTCATGCCTAGCTACCCGTAATTCCCTTTTTCAACCCATACTCATGTTTCAACTTTGTAATTTAATTCTATCATATGTGCATTGATCTTTGAATTCTGAATTTAACATTGGGGTAATTTTGTCCCCTTATTTATTTGT
Source organism: Arachis ipaensis (assembly GCF_059453495.1). NCBI lineage: Eukaryota > Viridiplantae > Streptophyta > Magnoliopsida > Fabales > Fabaceae > Arachis > Arachis ipaensis. The sequence continues at coordinate 103,749,467 of NC_142438.1, read as the reverse complement.
TTATCATAATTTTTTTTTGAATTGAAATAACTAAAGCTTATCGACGCACATAGATTTTTGATTCTTATAGTTTCACATGAATAGGTATCCAAATTCCCTTTAAATTTTCATGACACATCCCCTTAACAACTTTTGTTCCCACAATTTTCCATACTTAACTAGCACACACAATTCTATCTTAAGCTAACCAAATATTCAATTTGGGATATGCAATTTGTTTTTCAGCTTAGGGTTAGTAATGTGGTAAAATATAGAACAAATGGGGTTTTAAAGGCTCAAAGTGGTTAACAAGGGTAATTGAAAAGGGTAGGCTTAATTTGGATAAATGAGTTTAAACAAATAATGGCCTCAATCATGTGCAAGCATGTAAATATAATAAATATTGGACATATAAGATAAAACAAAATATAGATTACAATCATAGAGGAGTAAACACACAAGAATAAAATAATTATGGTTAAATGATGTCTCAAATCTTTCACAGGTTGTGTGTTCTTTAGCTCAAACATCATGTTCCAAATACAACTCAAGCAGATTTATCATAAAAATTTTGAAAAATTAGTGAAATTTTATTCCAAAGATAGATTTTTAAAAGAAACTTATTGTCTTTTCAATCAAGTAGAACATGCATGCAACTATTCTAACATATGCAATTTATTTTATTCTATAAAAGAAAGAAAATCTAACTAAAATATTCTAATTATTGGTGTACAGAGAAGAGAAATTACCTCTGGAAGTCAGGTACTGACCAACCTCCCCACACTTAAGGCTTTGCACCGTCCTCGGTGCCATCTGTCAGGAACAGGGGTGGACTGGTGGCAGTATCTCCACAGTCGGGACCATCATGGCTCCCGGTGCTGGTAAAAGAAGTAGAGTCCGGAGTGTCTGAGTCCTTGAATTTGCCCATGATCAGCTCCTTGAGGTATGTGAATCGGCGCTTGTTACGGCGCTCTCTCATCTTAGCTTTCTGTTCATGCCAATTCAACTTTTCAAGTATCTGCTGAAGCAATTTCTCAGTGGTAGATGCTTGTGGTGTTGAAGAAGGATTATCTTCAACTGGAGCAGTAGGAAGGCTTGTAGTGGCTACTGAGAGTCTGAGGTATTTCCCGTTAGGGACATATTGATCATCCCGTGGAAGCATGGCTTTGGTGTCCCCAGCTCTGTAGGAGACTCCGGCTGCTGAGACAAGATCTGAGACCAAGGCGGGGAAAGGTATGTTGCCCGCAATTTGTACGTGTTCCATAGCATTCCGGATATGTCTTGAGAGATTCAGAGGTTGGTCTGTAAGGATGCACCATAGTAGAACAGCCATGTCTGTAGTGAAGGAGGACTCATGAGTGCTTGGAAAGACGTAATGGGACATGATCTGTGCCCATACGCGAGCCTCCAAGGTAAGTGCGGAAGCCAAGATTCCCTTTGGGCGGGTACGGTGGTATCCGTAGATCCAACGGCTGCCAGGTAATGCGATGACTCCGAGAACGGAGTCCCAGTCAAATTGGTATCTCTGGCGCTGAAGGGTGGCTTCTTGAAAAGCGTCCATTCCTGCTGGAAAAGGGGGAAGACTCAGAGCTTGCTGGATGGCCTCTTCTGTAATGGGCACTTGCTTCTGCCGGACATAAACAGACTGCAGGGTCGGTATGTAGAAGTTGGAGTAGAACTCAACTACCCAAGAGAGATTGACCTGCCTCGGCTGTCTCCGTAAGAAACCCCATTGTCTTCGTTCAATTTGCGGCTCAACAAAGGAGGCAATATTGGATGGGAGGATAAGAAGTTATTCATTGTTATAGTTCCTTTCTGCCAGGATAGGGAACATTTGCTCACAGTAGCGATTGGAAAATCCCGCAGCGTCCTTTGCTGGAAAGGCTTTCTCCTTGTCGTCAACCTTTATTATCCTCTTAACTCTTTTTGTTGAGGGCTTGACTGTGGTTGAAGAAGGCTCTGCCACTAATGCTCTTTTAGTTCCTCTTCTTGCTGGTGGTCTGGAAGTTGCTTTCTCCTTTCCTTTCTTGGTGGCCATCCTGAAAGAAGGGAAGAGAAAGTAAATTAAATTCAAAGAGATATACAGCAAGGAAGGAAACGAAAAAGAGGGTGATGGATGCACATTAAGATATGCTGACATTAACATATGCTCGCGAGTACATGTGAAAAGTCAACGATGGAAAATAGCTAGTGCATATAAAGACAAATGAATGCAAGGTGTTTATTGGCATGCTGGCAAAGGGCATGAGTAGCATAGACCAAGCAATACTTTGTAACAAACCATCACGTTTGTATTGACAATTAAATTCAATTAATAAAATAAGAAGGAGAATTTGTGAAAAGCAGGCATTGAATAGTAGAGTAAAGTAATGTAAAAAAGTGCATAGTGCTATATAGGCTTTTTCACAAACACATGGCATGCATGTTAAACAAGATATAAAAAGTATGAAATTGAACATGCAAGCAATCCCTTAAAAATAATAATAATTGTCAAATAAATTGTAACAAGTCACAAGCATATAATGAGGGATAATGACTCAAAAAAATTTCTAACACCATGTAAAAAGGGAAAAGAAGAATAAAGAAAATAGGAATAATTAAAAGAAGAAGAAAAGAAAAAGAAAATACATGTAGAACAATAAAAAATAAAAAAAATGATAGAAAAAGAAAGAAGGAAGAAGAAGGTAAAACCTTGTTAATGGAGGAGAGAGAGAAAGAGAGTGAGAGGTGAGATAGAAAGGGGAAGGGAGAGGGAAGAAAGAAGGAGGGAAAAGAAAAATTAGCATTTGGAGGAAAGAAAGATAAGATAATTTGGCAATTTAGGTTGAGCTGTACGGCGCATGCGACGCGGCCGCGTGGGGCACGCGTTCGCGCGGTTGCGCATCAGGTAAGAAGACGCGATCGCGTCAGTCACGCGGTCGCGTGACCCGTGTTGCGCTGCTGGCGCGAGTGCAGCCACGCTCCAGCACAACTCTCTGTTCAATTTATTTTAATAGCCAAAATTGGGTGACGCGACGCGGTCGCGTGACAAGGATTGTGCTTCCAGCACCAATCCAGCATCACTCTCGCACAGAATGCGACTGTGCACCCTTTTACGTCGAAAACTCAGGGCACGCGGCCGCGTGGGGCATGCGGTCGCGTGGGATAATTTGTGCCATTGGCACGACTCCAGTGCTCCTCCTGCGTAACTTTCTGTTCATTTTTATTTTTTTTACTCCCCCTGCCATGCGGACGCGTTGCTGGTGCGATCGCATCGCGCGGCGAAATTTTTTTTTTAAAAAAAGAAATATAAAGACATGTAAATGAAAGAGCACGAAAACACTAATAAAGAGAAGAGTTATTAAGGAAGAAAAACTAAAAGTGAAGAAAAGAACGATCATACCGCGGTGGGTTGTCTCCCACCAAGCACTTTGCTTTAACGTCCGTAAGTTGGACGCTCCACTAGCTCAATCTGCTGCTATGTGGGGATCTTCCAAGTGGAGGATCTCAAGCTCCTTGCTTTTCTGCACCTTCTCACCATGGTACAGCTTCAGGAGGTGTCCATTAACCTTAATAAGTTCAGAGCTTGAAGGATGACTTAGGTGATAAACTCCGTACGGTTCAGCCTTCTCTACTCTGTATGGACCTTCCCATTTTGATCTTAACTTACCGGGCATTAGCCTTAGTCGAGATTTGTAAAGGAGGACGAAATCTCCAGGTTGAAATTCTTTCTTCTTGATGTGTTGATCATGCACAGCTTTCATCCTTTCCTTGCAAATTCTGGAGTTCTCATAAGCTTCTAGGCGAAGGTTCTCCAGTTCCTGCAGTTGCAACTTCCTTTCAGCTCCGGCCTTCTCAATTTCCATGTTGCACTCTTTAACTGCCCAGAAGGCTCTGTGTTCGATTTCAACTGGAAGATGGCAAGCTTTTCCATAAACTAAGCGAAAGGGACTCATCCCAATGGGTGTCTTGTATGCTGTTCTATATGCCCACAGTGCATCTTGTAGTCTGGTGCTCCAGTCTTTTCTATGAGACTTTACTATCTTTTGCAAGATACGCTTAATTTCTCTGTTTGACACCTCGGCTTGCCCATTAGTTTGGGGATGGTAAGCTGTTGCAACTTTATGGATTATCCCATGCTTCTTCATCAATCCTGTTAGTCTCCTGTTACAAAAATAGGTGCCTTGATCGCTCACGATCGCTCGTGGTGACCCAAAGCGGCATATAATATGGTTTCTCACAAAGGAAACAACAGTGTTAGCATCATCAGTGCGGGTAGGAATTGCTTCCACCCATTTGGAAACATAATCCACAGCTAACAATATATAAAAATATCCACTAGAATTTGGAAATGGACCCATGAAGTCAATGCCCCAAACATAAAAAATTTCACAGAAAAGCATATATTGTTGAGGCATCTCATCCCTCTTGGATATGTTACCAAATTTTTGGCATGGGTGACAAGATTTACAAAACTCAGCAGCATCTCTAAAAAGAGTAGGCCACCAGAATCCGCAGTCTAAGATCTTTCTAGCTGTTCGTTGAGGGCCAAAATGTCCTCCACTCTCAGATGAGTGACAGGCCTCTAAAATGGACTGGAATTCTGATTGAGGCACACAACGTCTAATTACTTGATCAGCGCCACATCTCCATAAATATGGGTCATCCCATATATAATATTTAGACTCACTTTTCAGCTTGTCTCTTTGATGTTTAGAAAAATGTGGAGGAAATGTGCGGCTAACTAAGTAATTAGCAACATCTGCATACCAAGGGGCTACCTCAGATACTGCTTGCAGGTTGTCAAAAGGAAAATTATCATCTATAGGAGTAGAATCATCCTTAATATGTTCAAGGCAACTCAAGTGGTCTGCTACTAAATTTTGATTACCACTCCTATCCTTTATTTCTAAATCAAATTCTTGTAATAGCAGTATCCAACGTATAAGTCTTGGTTTAGATTCCTTTTTAGCTAGTAGATACTTTAGAGCTGCATGGTCCGAATACAGTACTACTCTAGTACCAAGTAAATACGCCCGGAATTTATCCAGAGCGAAAACAATAGCAAGTAGCTCTTTCTCAGTAGTAGTATAATTGGACTGGGCAGTGTCTAAAGTCTTAGACGCATAGGCAATAACAAAAGGATCCTTACCTTCACGCTGAGCCAGCGCTGCTCCTACTGCATGGTTGGAAGCATCGCACTGATTTCAAACGGCTGGCTCCAGTTGGGTCCTCTCACAATTGGGGCTTGAGTTTGAGCAGTCTTCAACTTATCAAATGCTTGTTTGCAATCGTCACTGAACTCAAACTCAATGTCCTTCTGCAGTAATCTGGATAAGGGAAGTGCCACCTTACTAAAGTCCTTAATAAATCTCCTGTAGAAACCTGCATGGCCAAGGAACGAACGGACTTCCCTCACAGAAGAGGGGTAAGGTAAACTAGAAATAACATTCACCTTTGCTGGGTCTACAGAAATGCCATTATTAGACACCACATGTCCTAATACAATCCCTTGCTTTACCACAAAGTGGCATTTTTCGAAATTCAATACAAGGTTTGTATTAACACATCTATCTAATACTCTAGATAATCCATCTAGGCAAAGGTTAAAAGAATCACCATAAATGCTAAAATCGTCCATAAAAACTTCCATACAGTCCTCAATAAGATCAGAGAAAAGACTCATCATGCACCTTTGGAAAGTAGCTGGTGCATTGCACAAGCCAAAGGGCATTTTCTTTTAAGTGTAAGTCCCAAAAGGACATGTAAAAGTAGTCTTTTCCTGATCCTCAGGAGCTATATGAATCTGGAAATAATCTGTGTAACCATCTAGAAAGCAATAATGTGATTTACCTGACAGGCGATCCAGCATTTGATCAATGAATGGAAGTGAGTAGTGATCCTTACGGGTAGCTTGGTTGAGACGCCTGTAATCAATGCAGACTCTCCAAGCATTCTGAACTCTAGTTGCTATGAGCTCTCCATGCTCATTCTTCACGGTAGTGACTCCGGACTTCTTGGGCACCACTTGTACTGGGCTTACCCATTCACTGTCTGAAATGGGATATATGATACCTGCTTCCAATAGTCTGATCACTTCCTTTTTGACAACTTCCAAGATGGTGGGATTCAATCTTCTTTGTGGTTGACGGACAGGTCTTGCTCCCTCTTCTAAAAATATTCTGTGCTCGCATAATTGAGGGCTGATTCCCACTATGTCTGCCAAACTCCACCCAATTGCCTTCTTATGCTTCCTTAGCACATCAAGTAACTGCTCTTCTTGTTGGAAGTTAGTTCCCTTGCAATTATAACCGGAAGCTTCTGCTCATCCTTGAGATAAGCATATTTGAGATGTGGAGGGAGAGGTTTCAATTCTAACTTTTGATCATGGATAGGCTCTGGATTATCTGGGGCTTGTGAAAATGGCGAAGTGTCCTCATTGTCAGTTAAGAGGGTCCCCACACTTGGACCTTGTCTAGTGTGCCTTTCTTCAAACTCTTCTTTTTGAACTTCAGCCACACTTTCGTCTATGACATCACACTGGAAGATAGAACGATCTTCTGGGGGGTTGTCAATGACTCCATTCAGATTGAAGATCACTATGCGGCCATCTATTTCAAAGGAGTATGTTCCTGAAAAAGCATCCAATTTGAATTTTGATGTTTTCAGGAATGGTCTTCCAAGTAGGATTGATGATGGCTTATCTGAATCATTATGGGGCATCTCCAAGATATAAAAATCATTGGGAAATGTGAGCCCTTTAATGTTCACCAAAACATCTTCAGCAACTCCAGCCACTGTAATAATGCTTTTATTTGCTAACACAAAACAAGCTGCCGACCTTTTTAAGGGAGGGAGCCTCAAAACATCATATATGGACAAAGGCATTATACTGACACATGCTCCTAAATCACACATGCAATCATAAATTACTGCACCACCAATAGTACAACTAACTATGCAAGGACCTGGATCACTACATTTTTCAGGTAATCCTCCCATTAAAGCAGATATAGAACTACCTAAAGGAATAGTTTCTAATTCATTAATTTTGTCTTTATGGATACATAAGTCTTTTAGAAACTTTGCATATTTAGGTACCTGCTGAATAACATAAAAAAGGGGAACATTTACCTCAACCTTTTTGAATATTTCTACCATTTTAAGATCAGGTTCCAGTTGCTTCCTGGGCTTCCTTGCAAGTTGTGGAAATGGAATGTGAGTAGTGTTTTCTGTGGTGCCTGTGCCTTTTTGTGCTTCTTCCTGTGGTTGAGCTGTCTCTTCTTCAGCTATGTCCTGTATATCCCCTTCCTCTTTAACATCTTCGACTTCTACCACCTCTTCAGCTGAGGCGTATTCTGGTGAGCTTGGTTCCTCCTGATTCCTCTCCTGCAGTGTGGTTTCGGACCTCAGGGTGATGGCATTAATGCCTCCCTTTGGATTGGGTAATGGTTGAGAAGGGATTCCAGTGGTGCTTGAAGGTTGATTACTGGAATTTTGTGCTGAACCAAGCTGTGTCATAAAAGCTTGCAGAGTAGAGGTGAGACCATTCAGACTGGCGTTAATAGTGTTCACGATGGTACTTTCCATGGCCAGTTGTCTTTTCTCAAAAGCTTGTAATAAATCTTCATTAGAAGATACCGAAGAATGAGTAAATTGAGAGGTTTGCTGCTGATTGTTCGGTGGTCCTTGGTTTTGCCTCAGGTGAGGTGCTCGGTAAGGTTGATTTTGCTGCCTGTTGTTGTTATTATTCCACCTCTGATTTCCCTGATTATCTCTGCCTCCCCTGTTATTGTTTTCCCTCCAATTCTGGTTTGAATTGTCCTGCCATCCATGGTTATTATTTCCACTATGATTGTACCCTTGGTTGGGGCGGTCATAGAAGTTGTGAGTGGATGCCACCATGTTGTCTTCTTGTTGGAGCTACGGGTATTCATCAGTGTAATGGCTGTAATCAGCACAAATTCCGCAAATTCTTTGTGGGACTAGTTGTTGGTTTTGCTGCGGTTGAGTTTGCTGAGCTTGTTGATTCAACTGCATTTGCTTCAGCAGGTTAGTCATCTCACAGATGCTTTGATTTAGAGCAGCAGTCTCTATGCCAGAAGATACTTCTGCAACGGCTTTTGAACGGCCTTGCTTCTGTGTGTGGTTCCGAGTCGATTCAGCTAAATCACTGATCAATTGCCAAGCTTCATCAGTGGTCTTGTACTTCTTCATAGACCCATTGCTGGCACTTTCCAATGTGGTCTTATCTTGGGGCCTCATGCCTTGTGTGATATAGCTGAGTAGCACGATCTTGTCAATCATGTGGTGGGGGCATGCTTTCAGAAGATTATTGAAGCGCTCCTAGTATTCAAAGAGAGTCTCATTGTCATCCTGAACAATTGTAGAGATATCCTTCCTCAGTTTATCAGTAACTTCAGATGGGAAGAATTTCTCCAGAAACTCCTTTCTGAGTGTATCCTAGTTGGATACATTTGCTATAGGTTGAGTGTAGTACCACTCTCTTGCTTTTCCCTCAAGAGACAACGGAAAAGCTTTCAGCAGAATTGAAGTTTCATCAGTGCCATCACGCCTGACAGTAGAACAGGCTGCCTGGAAATCTCTCAAGTGCTTGATAGGCTCTTGAGCAGGTAGGCCATGAAACTTGGGCATCAAATTTAACAGTGCGATCTTTATTTCAAAATCTGTAGCTACCGCTGGATGATGCGCTTGAAACGGTTGCATTGTAAAATCAGGAGCTCCTTCCTCCTGAATGGTAACTCTTCTAGCTACCATGTTTTCTGCACGTAAAACAACCGAATCAGTAGAACGGGGGCTGGTTTCTTCCTCAGATTCACTTTCAGATCCGCCCTCAGAGCGGGCTAACCTACGCTGTTCTCACCTTATTCGTGAAATTGTTCTTTCAATTTCAGGATCGAATATTAGCAAGCGCGGATCAGGAAGTGAACGTGTCATTTGGCGGAAGAAACATGCAGCTCATAGTAGCAAAATTAAATAAAATGCAAATAAATAAATTCTAGTTAATAAAATTAGCACTCTATTGCAACTCCCCGGCAACAGTTTCAAAAATTGATGGGAAGCAGAAGCTGATGAATTAAAAATTTATTAAAATGGTTACGTTGCAAGTATAGTTCTTAACTCACCGAAAATCTACCTATCAATTTAGAAATATGTTCACAGAGAGTTTAAATTAAAATTACTGGGAGTTTTAAGTCCCAGGTCGTCTCCCAACGAGTTGCAGAAAAGTGTGCTGTTTTATTAATCAGATGTTCCAAGAAGTTGAGCTAAGTAAATTGGAATTTAAATTGAAGAATTTTAATTAATATAAATAAAAGCCTTGACTGGGAATTGATTAGTTAGAATCTCTATCATTGATGGAGTGATTTTTAAGATTGATTTATAATTAATGGTTACTCTGTTTGGTTATCATTTACTAGGTAAGGGAAAGTCAAACAAGTTGGAATACCAGATCTGTTCACGAGTTACAACCCACTTAATTCAAAGGGATTGGCGTTGGTGACAGGATAGCAATCCAACATTTAACCCAACTACAAATTTTTCCTTCAATCCTTCCAACTCAAGAGTTCCTTTTAATCAACTCCCCATCAAGTAATGAAACTACTCACGCATTGTAAATAAAGAATCCATGGCACATGAAAGGGAATTAAAAGAAGACATGATTATTGGAATTGAAATTGAATTAAAAAGAAATAATCCTTGCATCAATTAATCATAAAAGTATCTGAATGACAAAATTGAACATAACAAAGAACATGGAAGAATAAAACCAAGTTAAGAGAACAAACTAGAATGATAAAGTCTTGATGAGGAAATAACTCTTCTCAATGTTCCAATGCTAAGACCAATTGAAAATCCAAATTCTCAAAACTAGAGAGAAAAACCTAAGAGAGTGAAAAACTAGATCTAAAACTACTGAATGAATGTGTGTGTTGTTTCTGCATATTCTCTGACTCTAGTCTGCTGTTCCGGGCTGAAAACTGGGCCGAAATAAGGTCCAAAATTGCCCCAACGAATTCTGCAGATTATGCAGATCGCACATGTCACGCGATTGCGTCATCCATGCGGACGCATCGCTTGCGCTTTTTCCTTTCCACCCGTTCGCGTCGTCCACGCTACCGCGTCGCTTGCGCTTTCCAGTCCGCGCGGCCGCGCAAGCCATGCGGCCGCATCACTGTGATTTGCGCTCCTTCGCGCGGTCACGTGAGCCATGCGGCCGCGTCACTTCTCGCTGGTTATCTCCTCAAATTCTTGTGTTCCTTCCATTTTTGCTAGCTTCCTCTCCAATCTCCATCTCATTCATGCCCTATAAAATCTGAAACACTTGACACACAGATCACGGCATCGAATGGAATAGAGGAGAATTAAAATTAAATAATTAAAGTCTCTAGGAAGCAATTTTCAAACATGTACTGAATTTAGGAAGGAAATCTAAATGCATGCTAAATTGATGAATAAGTGGATAAGGATCATGACAAAATCACACAATTAAATACAATATAAACTATAAAATAGTGGTTTATCACTTCTCTTTCAAAAAAAATTATATTTGACTATCTATCGCATGAACCTTGCATAACCATGTTCTTTTCGCAATAAGGCTTTGTCTAGAATCCAGATACAAAAATTGCAAACTTGAAAACCTCTGCAAATTAATTACATACAACTAATAATCCTTTAAATAAAAGTCTCTTGGACAAGCTTGGCCACTAGAATTTCAATACGTCTTTCCCCATTACACTAAAAAAATAAGAGAAAGTATAGGAAATAATGATAATGGTGAATAATAGATTAAAAAAAATTAAAATTAAAAATTAGATTATTAATTATTTTATTTCAGATTTTAAAATTTAAAAAATTAGAATTAGTATTTAAACGCATTCACGTTACGTACGGTTATTTTTAATCTCACCATAACCTCCAATACATGCACAATTTGTAGTAATCGTTTTTCGGTCCTCACCTCACGCCGATGCACCCCTGCTGGCCGAACCGACGCTGCTGCAGCCTCCCGCCGAAGCCTCACATAGTGCCGCTGTAATAAGAAGAATGGGGTGTTCATTTTCTGGTTTGAACGCATTTTGCGATTCTATTAACGGAGGCGGAGATATTTGGATCAACGAGAACTGGCCGTATCGTCAGGCAGCTCAGTGAAGGTGGCAACGCCTATGTCTTCCTCGTCAAGGATGTTCCTGCCGACCATGTCTCTGGTGGTTTCTCTGCCAAGCTCAAACAGTCCTCTCATATTTTCAGTTCACTCTTTTTTTCTTTTCTCCTTCACTTGTCATTGCTTTGAATTGTGCTGTTTCGTTGATGTTACTTTTCTGAAATCAGCATTGTCTAATAGTATCGATGATGGATCAGATATGAGTGAAAGGAACTGTCTACCATCATTTGTACTGGTGGCCGCCGCTGGTAGTTGTCGAACCGTTGAAGGAGCAGCAGTGTTAGTCGTTGTGTCATTTTCACCACGGCCTTTCAGTGAAGCTATTTCAATGGCCAGTTCATGATGGTTATTTTAGTAGGTATGCGGATGGTTATTTTAATTTTTATGTGGATGGTTATTTTATTAGATTGATTTTAGTTATATATAATTAAAATATGCTGGATGTTCAATTCACTATGTATGTGGATGATTATTTTTATCTTTAAGTGGATGATTATTTTCACTAAGGGTGAGCGACGCCAGTGATGGTGTGTGGCAAGCCAAGCAGCGACAGCAAGGAGGAACCCGACGGCGCCGTTTGTTTTCAATTTGGAGGAGAGGACGCCGATGAGGATTTTTGTTGACTAACCAGCAGTGATGATGGGGGCTGGTCGGCGACCAAATGACGGCAACGATGGTAGAGGTTTTGGGGTAGAAGCTGGTGCTTTGGTAAATTAGGGTATAATGGATGGTTAAAATTTTTGAATTACTGAATGAAATTTTTTGATTGGATAATTTGGGTGGAGTGTTTTTTTTTTTAACTTCATTAGGCCAAATTTTCAACCCGTTGTTCACGTTGTTCAGATTCTCCATTGTCTACCTAGCGGAGGCGAAAAAATAATTGTGTTGATTTAATTTAAGAGTTTAATTAAGAGGAATGTTAGAGGATTATAAGAATTTGTTATTTTTGGCCATCAATGTTTAAAAATATGAGATAAACTGATAAAGTATGTTATTAGATTACTAAACTAAAAGAACCAGACTAAAGAAATTGAATTAATGGCTAAGTAATGGAAAAAAATAATAAATTTTGATAGCCCGTTAGTATTTTTCATTAATTAATATGTTAATAATAAAATAAATTTTTACAAAAAATACAAAATTTAAATTTTAATATATTTATTATGTATTTATTAAAATAAAAATATTTAAAAAATTTTATTAATAATAATTATGGATATATTTTTAGCTTAATTTATACTTAAATATATTCTAGAATAAAGTAACAATTAGGTCCCTAGAAATTTTGCATTTGGACAAGTTAGACCCTGAGGGAAAAAAAAAGTAACAATTAGATCCCCCAGAAAATGAGACGTTGGACACGTTACATCATTCCGTCATCTCATGTAACAAAACGGAACAGAATTACTTTGCTGTCCCATTGCGTGAACTAACGTGTCCGTTTCTGCCACATCTGCAATTGGACGACATCGTTTTGTAAATTTTCTTCATTTATAATTTTTTTTCTCTTTGCCCTTAACCTCCAGTTACCCTCTGTTTTTACCTATTAACCCTAGGGGAGAAGCCGAAGTCAAAGAGTCTTGGCTCTGTAGTAACAAAAGTCACGATTCTTCCTTCAACGTACCAGCAAGAAAGACAACGTCATCAAGGAAATCGGTGTTAGCGGAGATATCCTCGACTTAGGTAAAAAATGTTGATGCTTTTGTCAGTTAGTGTATCCCTTTGTCAGTTTCTTTCATGGTGGTCCCATTGTTTGGAACAAATTGTTTAATCTTCTGCAAAGCATGGTGGCCTCGTAATTTTCAACTTAATTGCATGACACATTTTGCCACATTTAGAAGTATTTATGCATTTGTTGTTACTTTTGGGGCTTCCGCTTATTTGTTTATGATTGTTGAAACTAATGATTAGCAGAAAGACTAGTATCGCTTTATGTCATAATAAAAAAAACAAACATGTTTCTGATTCTTTAGTTAACTGTTATCCCAATTAATTCAAATGATAATTGTATTTCTACTTAGCAGATGGAGGAATTTGCTATTCCTGTGTTCAACTATGGAGGAAAATTTGTGAGGAACAAACATGGAGAGTTGAGTTACCGGAATGGGTTAGTTGAGAGATTTTCAGAGATGGATCTGGACCATATGAACTTCTTTGACTTGAAGGAATTATTCAAGAGCTTGGGATACGATGATTACAAAGCAATGATGTGGTTTGATTTGAATGCTGCTAATTTTGAAGTTGGTTTGCATCCTATTTTTGGTGATTCAGATATCAATGCTTTAAAGGAGCACAAAATGCAAAACAAGGAGTGTGAGGAGTTCTATATATATTTTGAGCATCATAATCTTGGTGGTGAAGATGCTATAGGGTGTGATGAAGCTAGTGATCCTCTTATTTCTGAAGATGACAGTGATGATGATGTTACGATCGTGCTGAAGATGAGTTGTACAAGCCTCTACCCTCCTGGTTTTGACCAATCAGACATTGATATCGAAGAGGAGCATGCAAGAGTGGTGAAAAAGAAGAAGACTGCAAGCAGTAATCGTTCTCTAAAAGGAAAGAAAGTTACTAATGAAGAGATTCATGTCCTTAGCGATTCTCCTAAATGTCAAAAGAAGAAGGAATATAAGAAGGTGAGGAGGAGTTTAAGACTGCAACAACGAGCTACACAGCATGTGGGGAGCTCTAATTCAAGTCAGCATCCAATTGAACTTGGAGATGATGGAGATGAAGAACATTGTGAACATCATGAACATCTAGAAAATGCTGAAGAGGCTGAGGATGACCTTTTTGTTGGGGCTTTTTTGGGGGAAACACGCGCTCACAAGGAGTCAGATAATGAGAAAGTGTTTGACTATGAATCAGAGGACTTGCACACTCCTGTTGAAAGCAATACAGAAGATGATGTTCACAGGACTGGTTTTGATGATTTCTTGGAGGGTGCTGAATTTGGGAAAGTGAAGCTAGAAATTGGTATGAAGTTTGACACTTTGGACCAGTTCAAGAGAGCGCTAAAGAACTGGACAGTTGCTCAGGGTAGAGAATTACAGTGGCTAAAGATTGACAAGAGGAGATCAAGAGCCAAGTATGCTGAGAAAAATTATCCCTTCTTAATGTTTTGCTCATAGAATTCATGTGAAGATTGTTTCTAAATTAAGACTTTTTTCCTGAGCATACATGCAATCGAGACTTTGGAAGCAATCAAGTAGATGTTAAATGACTTACTGAGAATCTTAAGAAGCGATTACGGATACAGCCAAAGCTCACCCAAAAAAGCATTAGAACACATAAAGCATGATTATAACATGCAAATTCACTACAAGAGCATGCAAAGGACACTTAAGAAGTCAAGAGACTTAGTAATTGGTAAGGAAAGTGAACAGTATAGCAAATTAAGAGATTACCTGACTGAGATTTGAGAGATGTTCAAAAACACGGATAGAGCTTCATATCTGACCAACAAAAGGTAAAATTTGTAGAATATTCTTCGTATGTTAGCATGTTTTGATTGTTTATCATCCTTATGGTACTGAATTGTATGTGTTTGTTATTAGGGTCTGGTTCCTACAATTTGAAAAGTGATGCCCAATGCAGATCATAGAAACTGTGATGCACATTTGGAAAAATTTTTTCAAGCAATACAAAAATAAGCAAATCAAAGGTGCTGTGTGGGAGTGTGCTAAATGCACAATTGTAGTTGAATTCAAAGCAAGTATGGAGAAGTTAAAGAGAATAAATAAAAATACATGGGCCTATTTGGCTAAGTTTGAGCCTGCTATGTGGGTCAAAACATACTTTAGCTACTGGACTAAGGTAGATAACTTGATCAATAACATGTGTGAGGTCTGGAACTCAAGGATTGTTGATTATAGGGCTAAACCAGTATTGACTATGTGTAAAAAACTTAGATGTTATATTATGAGAAGGATGACAAATCACAAGATACTTTTGGGTAGATACAAGGGAAAGATTGCAGCAGTTCAACAAAAGAAATTAGAGATGCTAAAGAAGGCTAGTGATAAGTGGCAGCCACAATAGATTGGTGATGATGATCGAATCAAATATGAGGTTCAGTGTGATCGGAGGAAGGTGTCGGTAAATTTGGGTCAAAGCACATGCACATGTAATGTGTGGCAATTCACAGGTTATATCTAAACTTTATACAATAGAATGTTAGATTACATGTAGAAATAGGTTGTTAACTGGATTAGCTGATTTGGTTTGTTGTTGTTGTTTACTTGTATGTGTCAGGAATGCCATGTGTACATGCTATATCTACAATAGCTTGGAGAAATGAGTGACCTGAAAACTATTGTCACCCATGGCTGCAAATGACCTCATTCAATGCTACATACCAATATTGTGTTCAATCAGTTCTAAGTGAGCAATATTGGGAGAGGATAGAGAGATCAAGACCTATTCCGGCCAAGTTT
This sequence comes from Arachis ipaensis, assembly GCF_059453495.1. Classification (NCBI taxonomy): domain Eukaryota; kingdom Viridiplantae; phylum Streptophyta; class Magnoliopsida; order Fabales; family Fabaceae; genus Arachis; species Arachis ipaensis. Next base: position 103,733,885 of record NC_142438.1, on the reverse strand, counting down.
AAGAGACCCATTGGGCGTCCAAAGCTACATACAAGAAGAAAAGATCTTGTTGAGCCACTGCTAAATACAAATAAAGTTAGGAGAAGCTTCACGGTGACTTGCAGCAAGTGTGGTAAGTTTGGCCATAACTTCAAGACACGCAAAGGAGCTCCAGTAACTAAAAGAAAATAAAAGAACCAGATCCTCATCAAAGAATAATACACAAGAAGAGGTACCGCTGTCTCAAAATACTCCCCAGCCAGAAAATCAAGAAACCATTGCTGAACCCAACCCACAGCCATAAGTAAGCAGAATTAATTATATATTCACACTATTCTTAAGGTTTTAGTTATCTGTTAGTGTTCTATTTAGGGATTTAAATGTCATATTAATAATTTTAAGGGGTTTAGTTGTCATACTATTAAAATGGTTAATCGATTATTTTGATGCTTAGTCTGATATTGGAGTAACTTTTTTATTGATATCTATTCAGCCAAATCCGGTTCTAGCAGAAAATCCTAACCCAATGTCACTACTTAAAATGTTACACCAATTGGATATGTGACTAATGGATCTGCCAATAATACAAATGTTGCAAGTAATTCTAATGATGCTATTCAACATGGGACTGTGACCAATGGATCTGACACTAATGTAACTGATGCAACTATAAATTCTTTATAGAGGATATTATTCCTACTGTATTTGTTTGTTTAATATCAAATAGATGTAGATCATAGTGAATTTTTATGTGAACATTACAGGGCCAATTGGATGATGCTGTAAAGGAGAGAAAAAGGAGGACAAGAAAGTCTACAGAATTCAGGCCTCCTGGACAAGCCCAAGCCCAGTTCAAGCCTCTTAGACAAGCCCAAACCCAATATAGGCCTCCTGCTCCAGTCCAAAACCAAATGAGGCTTCCAGCCCAAGCTCAAGGTCATAGTAGGCTCCCTGCAACAACAACTGTCCAATTTAGAATTTCAACTCAAGTCCAGTTAAAATCTCTGCTACTAAGCCACTGAATCCAGCCTTATTCAGAAAAAACAATCAATTGTAAGGCCTGAACAAGCTCCACCACAACAATCAACAACAAATTCAATTGATGGTATTTCTACAAAAATTCTGACTACAACAAGTTTGAGAACAACTTTAAGAATGTTTTAGTTCATTCTCACCCCTAGATTTAAGCCTTAGTTAAAGTCTTGAATTGATGAAACTGTAGTATTTTGGATATGATCGATTAGTATTTTGGATATGATTGTCTAGTATTTTGTGCAGACTTTCTTTGGACTTAAATCCTTTTTGAATTAGACACAATATATTATGCAATTATGATAATGTTTTCATGTAGGTTTTCTTTTGATTTAATTACACAGACAAGTGTTCCGTCTCTTTTTGGATGAACTCCTGTAATTGAAAACAACCTTTTGGAAGCTTAGATAATATAACAATGTTCTTATGCCTATTATAGTTATATGATTTCTTTCTTTCATTTCATCAATGTGAACATCATATTCATTAACACCAACTTCCATCATATATCATACAATGATTCAAAAATACTTATTCATTAGTACATTCACAATAATACAATTATAAATACTACTGCATTTATGCGTCAGCTATCTAATATGATTCACCCAGAACCTTTGCTCCACATTCACAATAATTACAATTAAAAAACCAGCCATAAAATACACAACATTTTTAAATCTACTACCAGTAATTTTACTTGGAGTTTTCTAATTTCTACAATCCATTTCCAATCTCACAATTCTCTCTTCCAAATTAATTAATCTATCCTCCACTCCCTGTTTTGAACTTTGAACCTCCATATCTCCAGTAACATCATCCAACCATCTAAAAAATTTGTAGTATGTCAAATTATCCTGTAATAAGAACAAAAAAATATACCATAAATGATAGATATGAATTTCAATTTAATGGAACACTCAAAACTCAAAAAATAAATTGAATTAACAATTACCCTATAGTTTGTGCACCCTAAGAACAACCTATATGAATTTTTTACTGTTCCATATTTGTATATTGTTGCATATAGTTGACAATTACATTTGGGAGCAATTTTATTGCTGAAGCGTCTTTCATGTGTTGAGTCACCCCTATAATTTCAACCGCTGCCTTCATTCTTTTTCCTTTGGCGCCTCGTGCTTCTTGAGTTTCGGGTGCTATTCATTTTGCGTTGTGCTAAGGTTTTGTTTCAGGGTGAATAATTGAGATTTTGAACAATTAGGGTTTGGGACATGTTAAAATTAAACAACATAAAAGGACCAATTTGTCCTCATCATTTAGAGTAATTCTAATGTGGCATTTAATGGACACCTCAATCACATTAATAGTCCATGTCAATGACGCCGTTAGTCTCACTAACAGAAGGATGTAACATGTCCATGTTTCATTTTCTTGGGGATCTAATTGTTACTTTTTTTTCCTCAAGGTCTAACTTATCCGAACGCAAAATTCTCAAAGACCTAATTGTCACTTTACTCTATATTGTGTTTTCAAGTCATAGTTTAAATCCTATCATTGAGTTAGGTCTTTTAATTATTTTTTCTCATTTTATCATTTTATTATATATGGAATATAATGGGTTAATAGTCAAATTAGTCCCTCAAAGATAAGACATTTTTCAAATTTAACCCTAAAATTTTTTTCAATCAATTTGGTCCTTCAAAGATTGCAAATTAATCATATTTGTCCTCCAGTCACTCCATTAACAATTTTTTTCAAAGATTGATGTTGTAAAATATTAATTGATAACATATATAATACCTGATATGTCTAATTGGATATTTGACCAAATATGTTTATGAAAATTTATTAATTTAGTCATTTTTCTCAATTACAAAAATTTTATTCCTAATATGACCTAGTGACTAAATTGATAAATATTCGTAAACATATTTAGTTAACGTCTAATTGAACATGTTTTGTGTCATGTGTGCTATCAGTTAACATTTCACATCATTAATCGTTGATGAAAATTGTGAGTGAAATAACTGAAAGATAAATATGATTAATTCATAATCTTTAAAGGACCAATTTAATTAAAAAAATCTTTTAGAAACAAATTTAAAAAATGCTTTACCTTTCGGAACTTATTTTACTATCAACCCGGAATATAATTCTTGCATCCAAATTCTTTCCACTTGCAATAAAAGTTATATTTATATAAAAATTAAAGCCCAAGTCAACATGAAGAAGGTTTTACCAGAAAGGAAAGATAGAGCCATAGAGGCGCACGTTACTTGAAGCCCAAGAGGTTATGGCGGAGGCCCATGTTCGCATGATTTTGCACACAAGAAGGAAGGAAGCTTCTTCTCGATCCCAGATCAAAGTCAAAACCCGAAACAAACACAAACACAAACACAGACACAGCACACAGGTTTCAGAAGAAATGGAGACGATCAAAGGGAAGAGTGAAAGCGAATTGGTGAGGCTGTGCATAGAAGCTGCGTGCGAGAGCAGAGAGAGCATCCAGAAATGGCGGATGCAGAGGCGGACCTTCGACCATCTCCCTTCTCATCTCGCCGACGGCCTCATCCGGCGCCTGGTGTCCCGGCGGCTCCTGTACCCGTCGCTTCTAGAAGTGTTCAAACAGAGCGCCGAAGAAGTTGATTTGAGAGGCGTTTACAACGTGGATGCAGAATGGCTTGCGTACTTGGGAGCGTTTCGGCAGTTGCGGTATTTGAACCTTTCCGATTGCCACAGAATCACTTCTTCTGCTCTTTGGCCTATTTCTGGAATGGCTTCTGTTAACCACTTGCACCTCTCTAACTGCTCCAAGCTCAACGACGCTGCTATTCATCACATTCTCTCTCTCTCTAACCTCCAGAAATTACAAATCTCGCAAACAAGTGTCACCGCCAAAGGCATCAAACTTCTCGCCTCCCTTAAAAACCTCTCTCTTCTCGACTTAGGCGGCTTACCTGTTGATGACGTCTCCTTAACTTCTTTACAGGTTATTTTTTCATCTTTCCTTTATTGATTTCTATCGAGTTTCGTGTTTTGTTCGCTTCATGAAAACGCTACTTCAATGTCGTGATGTCTCAGGTACTGAAAAAGTTAGAATATCTTGATCTATGGGGTAGTAAGGTATCAAATGAAGGGGCTAACATCCTCAATAACTTCCCCAAGTTAACCTATCTAAATCTTGCTTGGACTAATGTCACAAAATTGCCTAATTTATCATCTATTGAATGCCTCAACATGAGTAATTGTACTATTGATTCAATACTTGAAGATGATGAAGCTCCTTTGGCAAAACTTATTCTCTCCGGTGCTACATTCAGGAGCGAATCGGAGTTTCTCTTACACGCCAATACAAACTTTTTGTCCTCTCTCGATGTAGCTCATTCTGGCCTTAGTAAATTCTTCTTCTTGAGTAAATTGAAAGTGATAGAACAGCTCAATCTCAGCTCTTGCATGGTCACTGATGATTCGATTGAAATGATCGCGGGTGTTGGTGCAAGCTTGAAGAGTTTGAATCTGACTGGTACCAAGGTCAGCTCCGCAGGCATAGGGATTTTAGCTGGACATGTCTCCAATCTTGAGATGCTTTCATTATCTCAGACACTGGTGGATGATACTGCCATCTTGTATATCAGCATGATGCCTTCTTTAAAGGTTCTTGACCTTAGCAATACAATAGTGAAAGGTATTTGCTTACTTGACATATTCTGATCATGATGTATACAATGGCTGCTTTGATGCTAATTATGTTTATTTGTATACTCAGGATGCTTACCACAGGAAAATACCGACCACGGCTCACCACACTCTCTAACAGCTCTACAAAGTCTTAAACAATTAGAAAGCTTGAATTTGGAATACACACGAGTTAGGGATGAAGCTTTAAGCCCTTTGTCAAGCTTCAAAGAGCTGAGATATTTGTTTCTCAAAAGTGCGTCACTTGCAGACATCTCACTTTACTATTTATCATCAATTCCTAAATTGACAAGTCTTAGTATTTGTGATGCGGTATTGACAAATTATGGGCTTCATGTGTTTAAACCTCCTCAAACACTGAAACTAATGGACCTCCGAGGTTGTTGGCTCTTAACTGAGGACACTATCATGTCGTTCTGTAGAATTCATCCACAAATTGAAGTACAGCATGAACTTGTTACCATTGTTCCTCTTCACCAAGGTGGACCAAATCATCCTTCTCCGTCTCAGTTAACTTCAAAGGCTACGCAAGCAGCTAAAAAGAATGAAAACTTGTCTATATCTCCAGATTTTATAGGTATTACCGCACTACTGAATTCTATTGCCTTAGTAAGATGGTATTCTTTTTTATGATATTAATTTCAGTTTTCTGGTTTATTTGGGCATAGATCAAAGGTTGAAGTATAGCAGAGACGAATTGCTTGCGTTGCAGTTCATGTCTTTGCCTATTGTATCCTCTAGTGAGAGTGGCGATTCAATATTCAAGCAACAGTTAAATTGAATAAAGGTCTGCGTTGATGTAATTATCTAAACCGACGGTGTTGGTAATTTGTAAGGGTGCACTCTGCTTGTTCAGCTGTCTTTTGGGAAAGGAAAGAAGTGGCCATGAGATAAGGGGCACATACCGTAATGTTGTAACTTGTAACCTATTTCTTTTGTTTTAGAGTAAGGTGACAATGAGGTCTTTTACAATTTTGACTTCGGACTAAATACTGTATGTTTGGATTGTAGTTTGTCAAATTGAGAGTTTTATTCAATTTGAATAAAAGTGATTTATAGAATTGATTTTGGTAGAAATAAGTTTGTGTCAATAAGTCATGTTTGACAATTCTTTACTAAAATTAATTTTGATAAAATAAATATTGTTTGGATAATATTAGTTAAAATCATTTTTAGATAGATAATTATTTAAAAGGACATGACATTAAATTATAATGTTATTTTTTTATACATGTTTAATTTTTTTATATATTTTTTATATAATATATTTTTAATACTCTTAATATTTTTTTTAGTACGTTATAATTTTTAACTATTATTATTATTTATGGTTAATTTCTTTTGTTTAATTTATTTTATCTAATAGGATCAATAAATTTTATTATAAAAAGATAATAATAAATATAATACACAAATTATAACTATAAAAATATATAATGTCAAATAAAAAAAGTAATAAAAAATATAAAATAATAAATAATAAAAAAAGAGTTCATATAGAGAGAAATAATAATAATTTTATAAATAATGCAATAACATATATAAAGGATAAAGTTGGTAAAAGAAAAATAAATGTTAAAGGTAATGGCTAAAAGCACGTTAGTGTAACGGAGAAGTTAGAAATGATTGTTTCTTTTAAGAAGTTCTACCGTATTTTTTCTCTTCAAACGTGGTTACAAATACATCGTTAGTCTCTGAACAAAAAAAAAAAAATCAATTTTGGTCTTTTACGATAGCAAACGAAGGACACATGATCACCTTCTATCAATTCATTAAGGGTTAAGTATGATTTTGGAAAAATTTTTTCGTCTTCAACCTTTTTTTGCTTATAAATTTTTTTCTAAGATTTAACTTGGTTTTAAAATTGTCCTTTGGACTAAAATGCCCTTCTCCTTATTCTCTAAAATCCTCATGTTCTACTCTTCTTTTTCTTTTTCTCCATTACAGAAGCAGAAGCAACTAGAAGCAGATAAACAAGGCAAGAAGCAGAAACAGAAGCAATACACATGGACAAAGCAACCAGAAGATGAACAAGGCAATACACATTGAGGATCAGAAGAAACAAAAAACAACAAAGTAGAGTCTTGCCTTCTTCTCCAACAAAAGAAATAGAAGCAAAAGAAACAAAAATAGAATCATGAAAGCAGAATGGAATTAGAATCAACAACAATAATAGAATCATAATAAAAAAATAATGTAATTTACAAAATCAACAAATCCACAAATAAAAAAAATTCAACAATATAATTTTTTTTGAAGCACAACGACGAGGACGCGAAGCACAGCAGCAAGTGACGAGGAGCAGCAGTGACCGGCGAGGAGGAGGAGCAGAAACGGCAAGCGGCGCGCGATGTCCACTCTCGCAGATCTATCTGCTGGCGTCGACGTCGAGCGAGGAAGAGGAGCAGCAGCGAAATTTGGCAGCGAAGACGCGAACGACGAGGAGTAACGGCGGCGGATTCCCTTCCCCTTCCCTTCCCAGCTTCCCTTCCCCCTCTTCTTTCCTGAACACCCCCTAAGCGTGATTCCCTTCCCCTTTTTCCTTTAACCCGTATTTTTTTTAGTTAAGGATAATTTGGTAATAAAAATTAAAATTTTGCTAAAAAGAACCATTTTAAAATTAAGTTAAACTTTAGGGATGATTTTGTAAGTAAAAAAAGGTTGGGGACGAAAAAAATTTTCAGCCCCTATCTTAGGGACCAAAATCGTACTTAACCCATTCATTAACTAAAACTTAATGGTGATGTTTATATATACTGTAATTATTCTGACGTGTCTATCTATGAAAGATAGTAATGTAGATAATAACTTTTAGAGTAAAATTTTACTTGTTTTGATAAGATTTGTAATAAATAGATAACAGTTCATGTAACAGAATAAGACATGCACTACTGTAAATAACATAATACATGGACAATTTTATTTTATTTCGCAACATTCATTGACAGAAGGACGTATATGTATATAGTTTACTATCTTGGAAGACCTAATTAATACTTTTTTTTCTTCAATAGCTAATTAGTCTAAAGTCAACATCTTTGAACATGTAATTGTCACTTTATTCTTTGTTTTATAATATTTCCTTTTCACCAATATTAAAAGAGAAATACATTTCTCCGATTTTTGGTAAATTTAGTTTTCTCTTTCTTCTCTTAATTTTCTTGATTCTGTCATCATCATTATAATCCTCAGTATGATATCTGTCTTAGCATCGACCTTAAATCATTTCTAGTTTCTTTCACTTGTTTGTTTGTCTTTCTCATTTTCCAGACATTCTATTACCTCTCTCTCGAACACACAAAATTTTGCTTTTTTGGTTAGTTGACATGGTTTTAAACTTAATTTTTGACTTTTAGATCCGCTTCGATAAGTAGTTTTATTTTATGTATATGAAAAAAAAAAAAACCCAAAAAACAAGGAAGTTACATTTTTTCCCTGTAAGAAATTTTATAAGCGTAATAGAAGAGTTGAAACTAAAATGTTTGGGGGAGTTTAAAACGAGTAGCTTTTGAGAAATTAAACGAGTAACTAAACAAGAGTAAAATTTCTCAAGAATTTACTCTACAAAGTTGAATCTATACTTCCCATGACGTTTTATACAATGTTGTTACCAGAGTATATTTTAATACTAACTATCGGAAGACGACGGGATGAACGGGTTAATAGCATCCATAGATGGTTAATAAGGCTCCAAAATGTGTAACTGAGTACAGCATTGGAGCATAAGAGTTGACATGCACATTCTCAATATCCGTTCATTGCTGTCGCAAGAATAAGCATATTGCATAATTAATATTGTTCTAAATATAGTTTTACCTAAGTCCTTCTACGGTTCAGTTCAGCAGCTATCTATGAAAAACCATCTATAGAATCTTCGAAAGGAAAGTTTGAGGGAAAAAAGAGGGCGAAATCTCATGAAGAAAAAAAAAAAAAGTTTCCATGAAGGTAGCTCCAAGTAGTAATATCTTACGCACTGGTTTTGTTGTTTATTGACTTGTACATTTCGTCAATATTATTCTGTGCACAAAAATAAAAAATTGCAGTCAGTGCACAGATTTGTATCCACAGAAAATGGGAAGAGAAGAAATCCAAAAGAATAATGTAGTCCAAGGCTGAAAGTCCTACTCCATATACCCTGTTATTTCTACATCTATACTATATAATTCACCTATATATATATATATATATATATATTAATAATTATGCTATATATACATCAAAATCAGTTACTAATATAAAATATATATTGAAATATAAATACACATTAAAAATAAATTAAACCACACATTTATACACAAATATATTAATGACTAATTTTAATATGTAAATAATATTTTTGATATACTAAATATGCTTATATAATAGACAAGCAAATTATGCTTATACAGAGTGACGAAATCAGATAAAGAATAATTGTCTAAATAATTTTGATATACACTCTACTTAAAATAACTTTGTCTAACCTTATTTAGGATATTATTACAAAATTTGAGTTATTTTTCAAAATCCCATTGCAAATAATTAAAATAATTTGTTATTAAATTTCATTTTTTGAATTTTTGAAAGTTGTATCTCATTTTTTTATTTTAATAAATTATTAGAGTTGTAGAACTATCAATTGGAATTGATATTATTGAAGTTATATTTTCTTTTTTTAGAATATTAACTTTTCTCTTAAAAATTATCAATTCTTTAATTATTTTATTATTATAGTCGTAAAAAAATTGAAATATATAAACTATAAACTATTTAAAAAAATTATAGTTAAAATGATAAATATTAAAAATTACAATAATTATTGAGCATTTGAATGCTGTTTAGTAAAAAAGTTTCAATAAAAAACTCATAAATAATAAAATAATTTTAAGTTAAGTAGATAAGAAAAAATTTACAAAATTAAAAATTAAAAAAGTTTATAAAATTTTGGAAGGTTTTGTATTTGTTTCATTGAGTGTTTTAATTAGTCAAAATTTAAGAAATCTAATTATTTTGGTTAACTATAAAAACCAATGGATATACAAATTATCCTTTTGTATATTTCCTAACAATCATTAAAATATGTTTATTATTTATATCCTTCAGATAACTATAGTGACTAGTGGATATATTGATTATTCTTTTGTAATTCTTCTAACAATATTCAATTTACATTTAATTATTAATTAATATTACTTAATTGTTCAATTATAAAAAAATTAAGCTGTGAAACTTACAATTTGGGTTAAACTTTTAGGATTTAAAGTATATATTTAGTACTTAATTTTTTACATTTAACAAATATAGCTTTGATTTACCTTAAATAAATTTTTGTAATTATCTTTATAATATAATAGAATCACGTATATATATATATATATATATATATATATATATATATATATATATATATATATTATAATTTTGGGATAAAATTAAAAATATAGTTTTAACAAGGGTATTGATTTATTAGTTACTAAACTTTATATTTTAAATTTATAAATTAATACTGATTTTAATATTTTTATATATAACATTTATATTATTATAAACTTGTTTATTTTATTGTATAAATTAAGGTATAGCTATTTATATTTATATATTGACAATACTTCAAAATAAATAATATTTTATCAAATAAGCCAAAATTTTTTCCATATCTTAATAGTTATAAAAGATAGGTTTGTGTTATGAATTTATTTGTTGTTACATAATTCAATTTATTAATACAATTATAAATTTAAATATAGTGCTTTATAACTTAGTTATATTTATATTTTATCAAAAAATTTTCGAGGCCACCAATTTTAGTAATTTTAGTCCGTATTTGACTACCACAAACACTGAATATGGGTGTATGGTTTATTATGGATATAGTCATTAAAACTTATAGTTATAAAAGAGGGTAAAGTATTAAATTAGTCTTCTACGTTTGGACATAATTTTATTTTGGTCTTTAAGATTTAAAGTGTTCTATTTGAATCTAAAAATTTTATTTACTTTAATATAGTCTCACCGTGAGGTCAAAGTTAAATAATTACGAAATGTCCTACATGACATCAGTAAAACAAGATCGATAATTTGGAGAATAATTACAAGCTCCAGAGACACAAAATCAACCGTGGATGCATCAATACATTTATTTATAATTCTTCTTATAATTTAAATGAAATATTTTCTATAGAACTAAAGAGAATGATAAATAAATGTATTGATGCATTCACAGTTGATTTTGTGACTCTGGAGTTTGTATTTGTTTTCCAAATTATCAACCTTGTTCTTGTATTGCTCTTGTATTGCTGTTATGTAGGACATTCCGTTAATTATTTAACTTTGACTCCAGGGTGAGATTACATTGAAATTAAATGAAACTTTTTTGGATTCAAATAGGACATTTTAAACTTTAAGGACCAACAAAGAATTATGCCAAAACTTAAGAGACTAATTTAATACTTTACCCTATAAAATATAAATTTAGTTTGAAAATATTTTTTTCTTTATGAACACATTGGTATTGCTTTTAATTTTCATCTTAGGAATAAGATTAAAGATTTAAGTGCCATGTTAAATATTTAATTTGTATACTGTTTTTGTACATTATATTAATTTAAGAATTATTCCTTTAGTGAAAGATTAGGTTATATGGTTTACATATATAATTTAAACGTTAAATTTTGGAAATATATATACTTCATAAATATGTTTTTTAAATTGAACAATTAATATTAATTTTGTTTATTTTAAAAAATATATTTGTAAATTAATTAATATTTATATTATTTTAAAATTATAGAATTATATATGTTATTTATAAATAGAGTTAAAATTTTAAATAAATAATATTTTTCGTTTTTTTTTTCTATGACTTTAAGATCTCTCATGCAATAGCAAGAGATCCTTCGATTAGTTATATAAAAGGATAAAGTATAATTTTTAAATCTAACCATTTCGAAAAATTTAAAAAATATTTTTAATATTTAATTTGATTTAATTTTTTCATAACGTCTGAAATAAATTTTAATTTTATTTTTTATCTTATTTTTTGTTAATTAAAATTTTTCTTTTCAATTATATTCTTAATTTCATCAACATCGCGTACTCATCTTCTCTCATCTTTCCTCATCTCCAAATCTCAAGTTAGCAACCTCTCCTTTGATGTCTCACTTTTATCATCATCATTATCTATTATTCAACCACCCATTCCCCCACCACCATCACACCTCTCAAGTTAGACATGATGGAAGTGGAGTGAGAGAGGTGTGGTAAAAAAAGATGATGTAGATGATGGAGCGGAATCGAATAAGTTTGTAGTGACATTAAAGGTGATAGTGAAGTGCAATGACAAAGATTAGATGATAATGGAGGTGGGGGAGTGGAGGTAGTGGCAGTTGGGGTGGAGTGAGGTGTGATTGTAGTGGTATGAGAAGATGCTGATGATGGAAGTGGAGAGGATGAGATTATGTTGGTGGTGATCATATGGCTAATTAAGGGTATAATTGAAAGGAAAAATTTTAATTGACAAAAAACATAAGATAAAAGGTAAAATCAAAATTTATTTTAAATACTAAAGAACAAAATTGAATCAAATTAAATGTTAAAGATATTTTTAAAACTTTTCAAAAATGTTAGAACAAAAATATAATTTACCCTATAATACAACCATACTGATTTAATCTCAGTCATTCATCAACAAAATATTGGTGTACCTTGTAGTATTTATGCATCTGAGGTCTCTTCTTCTTAAATGTTGGCGTGATAAGGTCACGGTCTTGGTCAAAAGGAACCGGGTCAAGATGAATCGCTTTTATGAACTCAAAACCTTTCAACTGCCACAAAACAATATTCAGGATCAAATAAAGCTTCAGCTGACGAACCTGTACATACTCACATAGTATAGGCACTTCCATCCATTTATTCAAATCAAATACATTTTTATAAATATGGAAAAAGAATTAGATAATGTTGATTTAAATGTAAGATAAAATGTAAACAAAAAAAATTTCTACTTGATATGTATAATGTGACTATGAGCTTTTAATTCAAAATGATGATGGCTAAATGTAAGTAGAAGTAAAATATGACCTTTTTTGCCTTGGCAGTATTTACGAGTTCTGCAAGCACGTAGGCTTTTGCCTTTGGATCTTCACATAGAGAATTGTAGTCCTTGGTTATATTATTTTCTTCCGCCCACCTTTCAAGTGCATCTTTCTTGGGGTTAATCACGGCAACAAGGTAGGCCTCGAAACTGCTTCCATAGACCCATATCTGAAACGAGGAGGTTCAAACATATATCACAAATACATCTGTTAGTTTGAATAACAGTGTTTCTCTGGCACGCTTTTCCTATGCTTCTCGAATAAGTAAGAGGATAATAAAACGTTTAATTAAAGGAAAGGATGGATAGGACATACTGATTCAAGAACAGAGCTTTGACCATAAACATTCTCCAGGTGTTCAACAGCAACATATTCTCCTTGTGAAAGCTTAAATATATTCTTCTTCCGATCAATAATTTTCAAGTTTCCATTTGGTTGCCACTCTCCAATATCCCCTGTTTAATAGATCGAATAAAAGCGTGACCATGCATGCAGCAATGCAATCAATGAATCAAATAAATGAAATGGAAAGAACGAACCTGTATGGAACCATCCATCTATTATAGCCTCGTTGGTGAGATCTTCCCTTTTGTGATACCCTGAACACAAAGTACCACCCCTTATACATACCTCTCCCCTTGGTGTGCTTGCAAGGGCATCATATCCCATGTCAGGAACAGATTCCAAGCATGCATCCACATATGGTAATGGAACCCCCACTGTACCAAGCATGTCGAAGTTGTTTAATAGCTGGGCAAATGATGCCGCACCCGTTTCAGTCAATCCTATTTCAATTTTTACAAATCAAATAAGTGAAAGGGTCCCATATATAACAAAAAGTGAAATTGTCAAGTCTCAATCTGTAAGAAAGGGGTATTATTAAGTAAATCAAGTATACCATATCCTTGTATGACAAGAGAACAAGTCACAACCCGCAAAAAAAGTTCCACATGTTTAGCTAGTGGTGCTCCTCCAGACAAAAGAATTCGTACTCTACCCCCTAAGCTTTGTTTTATCTGAAGAAAAAAGATTATGAGTATATTTGCTGTTTAATGGCAAGGGTTTGGTGAAATAAGGCCTATAAAATAATGGCACCTTGCTAAATACAAGGCTGTCAAACAATGGAGCTGCGTCCTCAACGCCTACTCCGTTCATTAGATTATTCAACTTGCTGCACTCAAATGTATAAAGTCATGATTTGCATACATTCAAGTATCACAATATAACATTCAAGAACAAAGTACTTACTATGAGTAAGCAAAATTGAACATTGTCTGCTTCACAAACCCCCCGGCAGAAATCTTATTTTGCAAGCCTGTATATCACTTAGGGATTGGGGTGAGGTCTGTCTTTCATGGTTGATGGTACTTTATTCAGTCAGAAAAATAGAAAAGGAATTTTAAAAAAAAAAAAGGCCATTCCAGTGTGTTGGAAATAATTAGATTTTTAGAATGTAATTTTGTCCTTGATGAAATTATGATATGTTATGTTGGACAGATCACTGTACTGTCAACAAAACACAAGAAGCTTACCTGAGTACACTCTTTCAAGCACACGTGGAACAGCACAGAAAATAGTTGGTCTTAGCTCCGCAACGTCTTCAAGTAACAATCTGGCATCCTTTATGTCCCAACAAAATAATAACATCAAAAGTTTAATTAGTCTTTGGGGATAAACCAAATCCAAACTTTAATAATTACATCAACCTTCTCTTTTAGGTTGTGTTTATAGTGCAGAATAAAAGAGAAAATAAAATACAGAAATAACACAGAAAGTTGTGTTTCTGTTATGTCCCACATTGTCCCCAAAAAATCAAACCATGCCTTTAGTAATAAAAGATTTAGCACGCGTACTCACCCCACGCCAGAATCCTATTGAGGCACCAACATATATCATTGCCTCCTCAATGACCCTATCAAAGATATGAGCAAGGGGAAGATATGATATATACACTTCTTTGTTCCGCAACTGCAAACCAAGAAAAGGAGGAGAATAAGACAATCAAAGATAGCGAAATATTGATTATATAGAACATTAAATTTTTTTATTTTTTATTTTTATAAAATGGTATGCATAACTTAATGAAAATCAATTACTTTGCATATAGGAGTCCACTATATGTTTTGTACTGAGTAGCGATTACTTATTTACTTACAGAGTGTTTGCAACTACTTAGAAATTGCAGTATCGCAGATACCGCAGTAAGTACGGACTCATTGGATAACAGGACTCCCTTAGGGTCACCAGTTGTTCCACTTGTATACATTATTGTACAGATGTCACTCTTTTTTATCACAGGAAGATCAAAATTCTGATTTTCACCCTGCCACAGCGATCAAAAACACCAATTAGGCATTCAAGAACACAAAATATCCACAAAAATAAACTAATGGTGATCAAATACTAAGAAGTGAGAGGAAAGAATATGAGTGAATATTTATAAGTGCTAGAAAAATAAATTCAAAAAAAAGTCCTACATTTTAGTTGAAGTTTCCATGTGTAAGAAACACCGTTATTTTGTTATTCCTACTGAAAAATCTGCTTTTACTAATAATTTAGTACAAATGCCGATACAACAATTTTTTAGTATGATAGTAAAGTGCGCATGACAATAATAGTAAAAGAATGAACTTTGATTTAACTTGACAATTAATGGTAGAAAATGAGTAATAATGTGTGACATGGATGACCCACCACTTGTAAAAATTCATCCCATGAATAGCTTTTCACCCCCAAATTTTCAACTTGTTGCTTTTGTACTGGAGTAAACTTTCCAAAGCTCACAAGTGCTACAAAAAAGAAATAAATGTGATTGCTTCTTTATAATACAGAGACATTTTAGGAAACCTGTGTAGAGAATAAGTGAAAACTTACTCTTGAGAAACTTTGATGCATTTGGAAATGTCTTCAATAGCTGAGAAGTTTCAGAAATAAATATATCAAAAGGATTGATCACAGTTAACAAAAAATCATGCTTTGTAAGAAGATAAGATGTAACAAATAATTTTAGTAGAAGAACCTCAGATATCTTCTTTTCTTCTACAAAAGCAATTGAGATTTCTGCATGGCATATAATAAACTCCACTGCTCCAGCACCTGAGCATACACATACATATGAATGCTAATAAAAGTCAAACATTGAAAAATAAAGATTAAAATACTAATACAGAAGATATTCTTGGTATGAAAAGAACCTAGGAACAAAAGTTATAAACACTAAGGCTTCTGATATACTATATCTATTATCAACGAGATTCTGTATTCTTTAAACTTGGGACAATGAATTCAAACTTAAAAGGATCTTTTAAATGGTTAGTCATGCTAAAGAAGTTAAGGACTCACCTAATGTATCATACAAAGGAACACAATAAAGTCCATGAGCATTACAGGCCTGTAGTTATGTTGCACTTAGTCAACAAGAAACATTGAGAGGATGACGAAACAAAATGTGAAAGCGAAGAAATGAAAATGAACCTCCATGCTTATTATCCACCCAGGGCAATTGGCACCATAGATACCGCATTTCACTCCCTGAAAATTGGCATCATATTGATTAATCTCAAACTCCAAGAGATGATTCTTCCCTAAGAAAAATAAAATAACTAAATGATCATTTCTAAGCTCTTCATGAAAAGATAGCAGCAGCATCAAAGAAGAAGTACCATACAAGAGCATTGATCAAAACAAGTGGAAAAAAAGGTTTCCTTTTGTGGTAAATAGGCATAGGTGACTTACTTGCCCATAACCACAACTGCGGATAGAGCTTCCAACTTTCTGTATCACTTCATACACTTCTTTGTAAGTTTGCCACTTGTACCTGCCAGCCTATAAATAGTGACACAAAATTCACAACACAATAGCATCAGGAAATTTCGCGCAAGACGAATTCAACAGAGAACAACAGAGAATTTACTTTTGCATTCTCAATTTCCCGGGTACCAAGCATTGTATTTGTTGGATACTTCTCATAAGCCGATCTGTAAGAAAAAACATAAACACTCAGAAAAAAATAACTATCACTGTTTTATTAATACAACTTGATAGTATTGTTGAATGAATTATGAAAACCATAACACCTCACATAAAGTAATTTAGAAGCACACACAACTAAAAGAGTAACTAGGACTTGCTTGCCTTAATTAACACCTTCAAACAAATGTAAAATTTGATCATTTCAACTGTTTATAGTGAAATATGACTTCTATATGATGCAGGCACGTGTTTGTCATTATAGTGGTTTGCTCTTTTATAATTCAAAATCAATAATCGATTACAAAAATATTTATCAAAACATCTATACATAATAACAAATTTATTGTTTTTTTTCCTTGATATTATGCGAAAGGCATATATAGGAAGATTGAAATGATCATATAAACTCTACTCTCTCTGAATGGTTAAAAATGTATAAAAAGCAATGCATGGATCTAGCAAAATCAAGCGGGACAATAGAGCGTATTGGACATAGTTGCATGCAGGCATGGAGAAGAAAGATACCGGAAAATGTCCCAACAGCTATTGAGAACGTCGATGGGAGGAGTAGTGGAATCATTCGGATACTTGCCCCGGTAAACGGGACCCATTGATGGTTTACCTTGTGTTGCTTCCCTCGCTTTCTCAACCTCCACGACATATCTCATGCCTTCCATCCCTGTCAATTCTTGATCACTCAATGCAAGAGTGCTCTTCCTTGGGTGTTGTGCCTCTTGTGGTGTAGTGTGATGTGATGTGATGTGAATCTGATCTCACTTGTAAGATTGCTTATTCCTTATTACGTGAGATACGCTTTCCAGTGGTCAATAATCTCTCACATCATTATACAGCTTCTTTTCCGCGAGATTATTTCATTTCCTGGCTACACTTGTTTAGTTTCTGTTATTCGAGTGGAGTGAGCGAGTGACCTTAAGGCTTTGTTTGGATATCGAAAAAAAAAAAAAAGAAAAAGAAAATGCAGAGAAAATAAAAGAAATAGTGGAGTTTGGATAAAAAAATAAATAAATAAAAAAATAAAAAATATTGTTTGGATAAAAAAAATAAAAAATGTTATTTGTATGTTAAAATCAATTATTAAAATTTGACACCAATATATTTATGTATAAATACATGTGTGGTTTAATTTATTTTCAATATGTATTTATATTTCAACATGTATCTTATACTGGTAGCTGACTTTGATGGCTGATTTTGATATACACGTAGCATTACTCAAAAAAATTATAATGATATAAAATTATATTAATATTTTTATCTATATTATATGTAAATTATAATTTATTAATAATAAAAGGTAAATGCATAATTTTATTAATATTTATCACATTTTTTTTATTTTCATCTCATCTTTAGAGTAAAAATATTTTAGTGGACTCCACACTATTTTCTTTCTTTCCACTCCATTTTCTCTCATCATCCAAATAACAAAAAATTTATTTATTTATCCATTTTCTTTCTTTTCATTTTCTTTTCCTTTGAATTTTTCCAACCTAAACAATGTGTAAATTTAACTTCGTAATTCAATAAATACTGTTATTTAATTTTTAAATAAACAAAAAACATATTATAAAATGGTGAATTATACTTAACTCTCTCTAAAATAATATGTAAGTTACTTCCTATGATGTGTCACATTTTAATTGGATATTTACTTTTAATCTGAATTACTATCTTAACTATAGTAGGGCTATTTTATAATTAAATTATTATTTGAAATAGATAATGGTATAATTTCTTAAAATATTAAAAACTAAATTCATTCTTATTTTTTCAAATCATTGTTACCTAAAAAAAAATACCTCTTTCGTTGATTGAAACACATTTTCACTCCTCAATTCTTTCTTCGTCACGTAGCTTCGATCCTTTCAAGCATCATCTTCGCCGTCGTGATAAGAAGCGCTCGATCATCGTCAAGAAATTTGTACTGCGATGGATCCAATGAAACAAGAAAAAAGGGTTACAGACACTATTTGAAAGCATCATTTATAAGATTGACTAACCATAAAAGTTTGACGGAAGACATGGAAGAGGTGTTTTTGTTTTTGGGCTATGGTCTGGAACTGACTTGGCCAAGTGATAAACCCCAATTTTGTGGTTTATATTGTGTAGAATTTGGGGGGTTTTGTCAATATTTCTCACACTTATTCACAAGAAATGCATGGTTTTGTGTTCACTTCCTAATATTACTCCATGATGAAAAACATGCTTATTTTACCTTAAAATTGCCATATTTTAATCCTCTTCTATTGCCATTCAATGCCGTGATGTATTTGTTGAGTGATTTCAGGAATTATAGGGTAGGAATGGACTAGAAGAGAGAAAGAAAGCATGCACAAAAAGGAGGAACATGAAGATTTGAATTTTTGGAAAAATCAACATTGGCGCGCACGCGCACTCCACGCGCACGCGTAGATGAGGACGGCTGGAAGCGGCATGCAAGGATGGACGCATCCGCGCGGATCAGAGGATTTCTATCGACGCGCACGCGCACTTGGCGCGCACGTGTGGATCACAAAAGCAATCGGCATTTTTGGCGCCATTGCCGGGGAATGGTTGCAACATATGCCTTGATATTGGTTATGTGAATATGTGAATATTGTAGATAGTTTAATTGCTTTCAATACTTAGCTATAGTTTAGATTTCTTTTACATTTGTGCTATGACTCTCAAGTTTGATGACTCGGTCTCAACAGAATTCTAGCTTAGCCGATTTTGATCCCGAGATTGAAAGAACTTTGTTACATACTCGGCAAGCTAGACAGCGGTTGGATTATACGGCTAGTACTTCGGCCTCTCTTGAGGAACATACCGAATCACTAGGCGGTACCGAGAGTGACTTGGAGTTAGCTACTTCCTATTCTTCTGTTGGCACTAATAATACATCTTTACATCCTACAGGTGAGCCACACATGGCGAAGCCACGACGGATCACTTTGCATGAGCAAGGAGCTCCGGATATTATACTTCAACCGTTGCAAGCGAGGTATCCTAACTTTGATCCAAACTTTGAATTGAAGAGTAGCTTGATACATCTACTTCCTAAATATCATGGGTTGCCGGGTCAAGACCCTATCCGACATCTAAGAGATTTCCAAGTTGCTTGTTCTACGGCTCGAAGGCATGGAGCCAATGAGGTGGCTATCATGGTTTTTGCTTTCCCTTTCTCTCTTGAAGGGCAAGCAAAGACATGATTTTATTTGCTACCGGATGAGATTGTGACTAATTGGAATTCTTGAGGAGAGAGTTTCTAGATAAATTCTTCCCACCGAAAAAGACCGACTATATCCGGAAGGAGATTTCGGGCATAATACAAAGAGACCAAGAGAGTTTGTATGAGTATTGGTCTCGGTTCAAGAGGCTATTGGAATCTTGTCCGCACCATGGAATGAACACTCACTTGCTCATTAGCGACTTCACCGGAGGTCTTTGTGTGGAAGATAGAAGATTGCTTACCGCCTCTAGCGGTGGTTCCCTTTTGAAAAACAAGACGGAGGGAAAAGCTTAGAATTTGATAAAGGATGTTGTCGAGGCTACACAACATACAAGGGTGTGAAGTAATCCTCTCAAGGGTGTGGTAGAACCATCCCCTTCCGAATCAAGTCTAACCAAAGCACTTGGAGATATGACTACCATCCTTACCCAAATACAAAAGGATCAAAAGGAATACTACTCCATCCAAGCCGTTCAAGCCCCACCTCCAGTTGCTCAACTTGAAGGCCCTCCTAGGATTTATGGTTTGTGCTCTAGCACCACACATTACACCGATCAATGCCATCAAATTCAAGAGGAACATGCTCTTGTAGTAGCCAATGTGAATTATAACAACCGTCCACCCTATCCCTCTCAAGGCCAAAACAATTACCCTCAAGGTGGTAACCAACATCAAGGGTGGAGGGATAATGTACAAGGGAACAATAAAAAAGATGGAACAACTCTTCTTCTCATCACAATAATAACCAATCTTCATCCTAATACCACCATAACAACACCAACTACCAAGCCAACCAAGGCCACTCCAACCAAAACCAAAACAACTACACCAAGTACCAAGCACCACACCATAGACAACAATCCAACCAAACTCCTCCATCTTCCAACAATCAAGTTGATGAGCTTAGAGCCGCCATGGAGAAACGAGATGAGAGCAACAAGGCTTAATTCGATGCCTTGGGCGCTCAATTGGCTAACCTTACTGGTGCACGAAATTGCGATCATCAACAATGGCACCAAAGACTTGGTGCTCTCAGACGTGAATCACACTTTGTCACAACTTCGCACAACTAACCAGCAAGTGCACTGGGTCGTCCAAGTAATAAACCTTACGTGAGTAAGGGTCGATCCCACGGAGATTGTCGGCTTGAAGCAAGCTATGGTCACCTTGTAAATATCAGTCAGGCAGATTTAAATGGTTATGGTGAATTGACAATAAAAAAATAATTAAAATATAAACTAGGATAGAGATACATATGTAATTCCTTGGTGAGAATTTTAGATAAGCGTATAGAGATACTTTTGTTTCTCCTGAACCTCTGCTTTCCTGCTGTCTTCATCCAATCATTCCTACTCCCTTCCATGGCAAGCTGTATGTAGGGCATCACCGTTGTTAATGGCTACATCCCACCCTCTTTGTGAAAATGGTCTAATGCGCTGTCACTGCATGGCTAATCATCTGTCGGTTCTCGATCATACTGGAATAGGATTTACTATCCTTTTGCGTCTGTCACTACGCCCAGCACTCGCGAGTTTGAAGCTCGTCACAGCCATCCCTTCCCAGATCCTACTCGGAATACCACAGACAAGGTTTAGACTTTCCGGATCTCGAGAATGGCCATCCATGGGTTCTAACTTATACCACGAAGACTCTAATATCTCGGACTCGATCCCCTGTATTAGATATCTAAGAGATACTCATTCTATCTCATCTTCATGTAGAACGGAAGTGGTTGTCAGGCATGCGTTCATAGGTGAGAATGGTGATAAGCGTCACATAATCATCACATTCATCATGTTCTTGGGTGCGAATGAATATCTTAGAACAGGAATAAGTTTGAATTGAATAGAAAAACAATAGTACTTTGCATTAATTCATGAGGAACAGCAGAGCTCCACACCTTAATCTATGGTGTGTAGAAACTCTACCGTTGAAAATACATAAGAACAAGGTCTAGGAATGGCCGTGAGACCAGCCCCCATGATCTAAGAACTAAACGTCCCAAGATGTCTAATACAATCGTAAAAAGTCCTATTTATGCTAAACTAGTTACTAGGGTTTACAGAGATAAGTAAATGATGCAGAAATTCACTTCTGGGGCCTACTTGGTGTGTGCTTGGACTGAGCATTGAAGCTTTCATGTGGAGAGGTTTTTTTTGGAGTTGAACGCCAGTTTATAACCTGTTTCTGGCGTTTAACTCCACTTTACAACGTGTTTCTGGTGTTTAACTCCAGAATGCAACATGGAACTGGCGTTGAACGCCAGTTTGCGTTATCTAAACTCGGGCAAAGTATGAACTATTATAAATTGTTGGAAAGCCCTAGATGTCTACTTTCTAACGCAATTGAAAGCGCGCCATTTGGAGTTCTGTAGCTCCAGAAAATCCACTTTGAGTGCAGGGAGGTCAGAATCCAACAGCATCTGCAGTTCTTCTTCAACCTCTGAATCTGATTTTTGCTCAAGTCCCTCAATTTCAGCCAGAAAATACCTGAAATCATAGAAAAATACACAAACTCATAGTAAAGTCCAGAAATGTGAATTTTATTTAAAAACTAATAAACATATACTAAAAACTAACTAAATCATATTAAAAACTATGTAAAAACAATGCCAAAAAGCGTATAAATTATCCGCTCATCACTCACCAACATGCTTTCAAAGATGACCATGTCAAACCAACCATCAACTCCCAACAACAACACCAACCAACCCTCAAGCTCTTCTAACCTTCCATCCCAACCCCAACCAAACCCAAAGGGCGGTCTCAACGCCATCACTCTACGGTCAGGGACTACATTGGAGGAGATACCTCCAAGGGTCATGGGAGACATTTATAAGGAAGAAGTGGTTGTTTAAGCTCCACATGAATAAAAGGTGGTAGACAAAAGGCTTGAGGAAGAAGGAGTAAACCTCAAGGAACCTAAGAGGAAAGCTATAGTAGATGAGTCCATTCATATTCCATTCCCTTCCATGGTGAATAAGGCAAAGAAAACACCGGAATTTGATTTGAACATGCTTCAAGTATTCAAGAAGGTTGAGGTAACCATACCACTTCTTGATGCTATTCAACAAATTCCAAAGTATGCAAAATTTTTGAAAGACTTGTGTACACACAAAGATAGGATAGGAGAATTGGAGACATTATCCTTGGGTAGTTCAATTTCTTCCTTGATAGAACCTATTCCAAAGAAATGTGGTGACCCTGGATCTTGTTTGGTGTCTTGTTGTATTAGTGGACACACTTTTCATGATTGTATGTGTGACTTGGGAGCTTGTGTAAGCATCATGCCACTTTCTATCTATGTGCGGTTGAATTTAGCTCCATTAAAGAAGTCGATGGTGAGGTTTGCCTTAGCCGATAATAGTGTGATCACGATGATGGGGATAGCGGAAGATGTACTTGTGGCGATCAAGGATTTGGTTTTTCCGGTTGACTTTTACATCCTTGAAATGCCTCCAACAGAAAATAGAAGCTCATCCTCCGTTCTACTTGGTAGAACCTTCCTCAAGACCTCTAAATTCAAGTTAGATGCCTTCACCGGCACATATTCCTTTGAGGTTGGAGACAAGACTATCAAGTTCAATTTAGAAGAAGCCATGAAACATCCTCCCGAAGAACATTTCGTGCTTCGATGTGATGTAATTGATGAAGTGATAGTGGAAGTGCAAGAAGAAAACCACAACAAGTTGTGCTACCCTATTGTTGAGGAGACGGATGGCCAAGAGGATGAACATGAGAAAGTTGTCAAGAATGAACTCCATGAGCTTGATGAAAAGGAACCTCAGCTTGAGGTAAAGGGTGAATTGAAGCCCCTTCCATCTCATTTGAAGTATACTTTCTTAGAGGACAACCAAAGGTTTCCGGTCATTATTGCTAGTGAGCTTTCAAGTGAAGAAGAAGAAAAGCTCCTAGATGTTCTAAGAAAGTACAAGAAAGTAATAGGATGGAGCCTAGCGGATATTGTGGGAATTGACCCCCGCAAGTGCATGCACATGATATTTCTCCAAGATGGAGCTAGGCCGGTTAGGCAACCGCAACGGAGGCTCAACCCGACCATCCTTGATGTAGTGAAGAAAGAGGTCATTAGATTACTGGATGCGGATATCATATACCCAATCTCCGACAGTGTGATGCGCATAAACTAGTTATGCTACGATTTAGGAAATTGCACGATCGGCAAAATTCCTTCCGGCAAGTGCACCGGTTATCGTCAAGTAAAAACTCACAATAGAGTGAGGTCGAATCCCACAAGGATTGGTTGAGTGAGCAATTCGGATTAGAAGTGTGTTCTAGTTGAGCGGAATCAAGATTGAGATGAGAATTGCGGAATGTAAAATTGGCGGGAAAAGTAAATGACAAGAAATTGAAATAGCGGAATCTTAAATTGCATGAATTAAAGAGCAGAAACTAAATTGCTGAAATTAAAAGGGAATGAGGGTGATTGCATGAATTGAGTTGCAGAATGTAAAGAGAAGATGTAATCAGAATTGGGGGATTCATTGGGTTATAGGAGATATTGAGATCTCCGAATCAAACATGTTTATCTCTTCCTCAAGCAATGCGTTCATTGAATTTTGCTTGGCAATCTTATGTGATTGGATCCCAATCCCTTGGCTCACCAATTCTCTCTAAAAATGAACAAATTCCCAATCCCTTGGTTTAAATGTTCATAAGAAGAGATGATGCTCGATCACTGATTATACCACACAGTTTCATGAACCACAATTTGGTAGGATTACATGTCACAATATCCATCCAAACCCCAATCCAATTCACTGTGAGAAAGCTTCTCTAGCATGAATCCTCCATTCCTTTCCCAAGGTTCCGAAGGATTCCAATTATGGGTAGTTTCTTTCCCAAGACAACTACCCAATGGAATTAGATCGAGAAGCTTTCTAACAAAATTCAAGAGAAAAGATTGAAGAAGAAGATAAACTATTATTGATTCATTGAATTACAATAGAGCTCCCTAACCCAATGAAAGGGGGTTTAGTGAGTCATAGCTCTGAATTCAATTACAAAGATATGAAAACTAGCTAAAAGTGAAGGTAAAAGTCTCCTCTAACTTAAATTCTATCCTATTTATACACTTTCTATATTGAGCTTCTGTTGTGTTTCTTGGGCTTTGAGGCCTCTCCCTGCTTTCCTTTTGCCTTGGGTTTATGATCCATAATCTTGATGAGGCTGTTGATCCAAATTCTGTAACATTCATTGAGCCAACTTAGTGATAATCAAATAATGACACATGACTCAATAAATTGAGATTTCAAACTCATCAATCCTTCAGGCCCAATCCCATAAACCATGATATTCAATTGGGTTTCATACCAGAATAAGTATAAGTTAATGTTTGTGCTCAAATACTAACTTAAACCACAATATTTTTGGTCCAGAAACCTTTTCCAAGAGTGGCGTTTAAGTTGCAGTTTAAGCTTAAACTGCAGCTTAAACGCCAGATACTTCCAGTGAGGCCTTTTGTAGAAGCACGTTTAAGCTTCAGTTTAAGGTTAAACTGAAGCTTAAACGTGGAAATGGAAGAAGGCAGCCCTGGAGAGTCATGTAGTCGAACACGTTTAAGCTTCAGTTTAAGGTTAAACTGAAGCTTAAACGTGGATATAGGAAGGGCAGCCCTGGAGGTCGAACACGTTTAACCTCCAGTTTAAGGTTAAACTGGAGGTTAAACGTGGAAATGGAAGGAGGCATCCTGGAGGTCGAACACGTTTAACCTCCAGTTTAAGGTTAAACTGGAGGTTAAACGTGGAAGCTTAGAAGGGTAGCCCTGGAGGTGTCGAACACGTTTAAGCTCCAGTTTGAGGTCAAACTGGAGCTTAAACGTGGAAATGGAGAGAGCAACCCTGGAGGAGAAAACTTGGTCGAACACGTTTAAGCTCCAGTTTGAGGTCAAACTGGAGCTTAAACGTGGAAATGGCTCCCTGGTGCTTTTCCCATTCTGGCGTTTAACCTCCAGTTTAAGGTTAAACTGGAGGTTAAACGTGGAACTCCTTCCTGAGTGGCATTATCATTCTGGCGTTTAACCTCCAGTTTAAGGTTAAACTGGAGGTTAAACGTGGAATGCTTCTTTGGTGAGACTTTCATTCTGGCGTTTAACCTCCAGTTTAAGGTTAAACTGGAGGTTAAACTTCAATTCCAGCATTTCTTAGCCTTCATGATTCTGGCGTTTAAGCTCCAGTTTAGGCTTAAACTGGAACTTAAACTCCACATGTGATATTCAAGCTTCCTTTATTGATTTTGTTGCTTCCTTGCTTAGCCTCTTCTTCCCTGAAATCATCCAAACAAATGCATCAAAGTCTTGCAAAATTTCATGAGAAATCTTCCATTCATAGCATTCAAGTAATATAACTAAAACTCATGGAATTTGCATTAAAATCATACTGTTTGGATGGTTCATTGCTTTGTTCTTCATTTAACCATTTTTGGTTACTTTAAGCTCAAGAAAATGCATAAAACAACTAAAACTAACAGAAAAATGCTAGTGAAACTAGCCTAAGATGCCTCGGCATCACAGTGAGTGGGTGAGCCCGGTCCAGGTTGTCCCCAAGAAGTTGGGCATCACGACGGTAAAAAAGGACGACGGTAAAATGGTCACTAAAAGAGTACAAAATGCGTGGCAAGTGTGTATTGATTACAGAAGATTGAACGCCGCTACACGGAAGGACCACTACCCCTTGCCCTTCATCGATCAGATGTTAGACTGTTTGGCAGGTAAATCTCACTACTGCTTTCTTGATGGATTTACTGGCTACTTCCAGATTCATATTGCTCCTGAAGATCAGGAGAAGACCACGTTTACTTGTCCGTTTGGCACCTTTGCCTATAAAAGGATGCCATTTGGACTATGTAATGCACCCGCTACTTTTCAGCGGTGCATGACGAGTGTCTTCTCCGATCTGATGGAGAATTGTCTGGAAGTCTTTATGGATGACTTCAGCATTTATAGTACTTCATTTGATTGTTGCCTAGAGAACTTGGCCAAGGTCTTAACTAGATGTGTTGACATTAACCGTGTCTCAAATTTTGGAAAATGTCACTTCATGGTACGACAAGGCATAGTGTTAGGACATGTAGTATCTCATGAAGGCATTTCTGTAGACTTGGCCAAGGTCGATGTTATTACCACTTTACCTCACCCCTCATCTGTGAGGGAGGTCCACTCGTTTTTGGGACATGCAGGATTCTATAGGCGCTTTATCAAAGATTTCAGCAAGATTGCTTTGCCATTGTCGCGCCTACTCCAAAAAGATGTGGATTTTGAGTTTGACAGTGAATGTGTAAAAGCTTTTGAAGAGATAAGGAGAGTTCTTACCACGGCACTGATTGTGCGAGGCCCCAACTGGACGTTGCCATTTGAGATAATGTGCGATGCGTCAAACCATGCTGTAGGTGCCGTGCTTGCACAGCGCGATGGTAAATTCCCTTATGTCATTGCTTACTCTTCTAAAACACTGGATGCAGCACAATCCAACTATACCACTACTGAAAAAGAACTCATAGCTATTGTTTATGCTTTAGATAAATTCAGATCTTATTTGCTAGGATCAAAGATAGTGGTATACACGGATCATGCAGCTTTAAAGTACTTATTGACAAAGAATGAGTCAAAGCCTAGACTCATACGTTGGATCTTGCTTTTACAAGAATTCGACATTGAGATTAGGGACCGAAGTGAATCTCAAAACCTGGTTGCGGATCATTTAAGCCGCATTGAGAATTTGAAATTTGATCCATTTCCGATCAATGACTCATTTCCATTGGATAGTTTGCATGCTGTGTTGGATAGCTTTCCTTGGTTTGCCCCAATGGCAAACTACTTGGTTGCGAAAATTTTCCCTCCCAACTTTTCGAAAAACTAAAGGGACAAGTTGAGGAGTGATTCCAAATACTATATTTGGGATGACCCTCACTTGTGGAAGAGGGGCGTGGAGCAAGTAATTCGAAGATGTGTCCCGGAGTCTGAAATCCAACCAATTCTTGAAGCTTGCCATTCGTTCGAATGTGGTGGCCACTTTGGCCCACAAAGGACCGCTAAAAAGGTGTTGGATTATAGATTCTGGTGGCCAACCTTATTCAAGGATGCTAGCCGGTTATGTGTGTCTTGCCATCAGTGTCAGAAGTCGGGAAACACATCCCAAAGGGATGAAATACCTCAGCAACTTATGTTGTTCTGTGAGATATTTGATGTATAGGGCATTCACTTTATGGGACCGTTTCCCAACTCTAGTGGGTATCTGTATATTCTGTTAGCGGTTGATTATGTGTCAAAGTAGGTAGAGGCCATACCTACCCGCCTTGACGACGCCAATACCGTTGTTTTTTTTATTAGGAATAACATTGTATGCCGTTATGGGTCGCCACGAGCAATCGTGAGCGACCAAGGATCCCATTTTTGTAACAGGAAGGTAGAGGCATTGCTCAAGCGCTATGGAGTGTTGTATAAGGTTGCTACTGCTTATCATCCGCAAACAAATGGACAAGCGGAAGTGTCCAACCGGGAAATTAAGAGGATTTTGGAGAAAGTGGTCAATCCACAAAGAAAGGATTGGAGCCTCCGGTTAGGAGATGCACTATGGGCATATAGAACGGCCTACAAGACTCCGATAGGGATGAGCCCCTTCCGGATCGTCTATGGTAAGGCATGCCACCTTCCGGTGGAGATTGAGCATCGAGCCTATTGGGCGGTAAAGTAGTGCAACATGGATTTAGCCAAGGCGGGTGAAGCCAGGAAGTTACAACTAGAGGAGCTCGAGCGTTTGAGGAACGAGTCATATGAGAATGCCCGGATCTACAAAGAAAAGACTAAAGCATTTCATGACCATCACATCTGGAAGAAGGAATTTCAAGAAGGTGATGAGGTTCTCCTCTACAACTCGAGGCTTCGATTCATGCCTGGCAAGCTCCGTTCTAGATGGGAAGGACCTTTCAAGGTGAAGTAGATAAAGCCCTATGGAGTGGTGGAGTTGTTTGATCCCAAGAGTGAAGCAACTTTCAAAGTGAATGGACATAGAGTGAAGAAGTACCATGGCTACATGCCCCCAAAAGAGCTAGAGGTGTTCCTATTGGAGGATGCACCAAAGAGAGAAGAAGCTTAAGAAAAGGACCGTCCAACTTAAGGACGTTAAAGAAAAGTGCTTGGTGGGAGGCACCCCACCGTGGTAAGATCTTCCTTGTATATACTATCTTGTTTGTAACCTTAAATTCCTGTGAATTTTGTGAATTCTTGATGATTGATTGATTGCATAGGAATGCTAGTTTTGTTCTTCTTGTGGATAGATAGGATGTTAATATAGTTTTCATCATTTTGGTATGGATGAATTGTTGAAGTAGGGAGAATGGTATGTTTTGGACAATGCATGATATTGTGAAGTATTCTCTTTGACTACTAGCTTAAGCACCTACCAAGAATGTGTTAGAATAGGTCTTGTTATATTAAAAAAAAAGAGAGAGGAGAAAAAGGAAAAATGGGCACCGACGCGCCAGTGCACTATGCGCGCGCGCGCCGGTGGTGCACTTCCTACTCTTGGGCCAAAAACCCGAGAGTCATGCCCACTTCATGCCTATCTCGCGCCAGACACTCACGCGTCCGCGTACTTGCCGTCTGCGCGCACCAATGCAAATCATCCATCGACGCGCAAGCCCACTGTGCGCGTGCGTGCCGATGGCGATATGTGGACTCCCTGGTACAAAAACCAGAGAGTTGTGCCACACTTGTGCCAGAACTGATGCGTCCGCGCATTGCGCGCGTCTGTGCTGGTCGCGAATTCCTTCAGGCACGCGTCCGCGCAAGATGTGCGTCCGCGCACCTGCACCACTCACCAACTCTAGTATAAAAATCAGAGACTCATGCTAAATTTGTGGCAGTCCTGTGCCAGGGGCACAACTGACCTCGCACGTGCGCACCGCTGACGCGCACGCGTCCCTTGCTAAAACCTCACCGACGCGCCAGTGCACTGTGTGCGCGCGCGCGCGCCCCGGTTGCGCGAATCAGTTTTAAAGCTTCGTGCCTTGTTCTGTTCCCCTTTCTCACCTTCTTTCATATCTTCTTTCTCTCTTCTTCCTTCTCCATCACCTCTCCTTTCTTCTTCTCCTTCCACAACCCACCACCACCGTCTCTGGCCACTCACCGGCAACAACCACCTACATCTCTCCTATTTCTTTCTCATCTTCACAAAAGAAAATTCAACCTTGTTCTTTTACACTTCTCAAGGTTCTACTTCTTCCATTTCTTTTCTTTCATTTTCTTTACATTATTTCCTCCTTTAGTTAGATTTTTTTTATTATTGCTTTACTTAGTTTCTATTTTAGTTGCATGATGATATTTCTTACCTTTTGTTTGCTTACTTTTCCTTTTCCTTTATTTTTTCATGGATGTTGAATTTAAGTTTAATTTGCTTTAATAGATCTTTTGTCATTTTTTCCTTATCTTTGTCAATATGTGATGTTTATGTGATGATTGTTGTTTCGTTTTGGACTTTAAATTGATTGAGTATCTTATAATTGCTCTTTGCTTGATAATTGCACACCAAGTGTTCAAGAAAATGCATGAATGCCATTTTAGTTTCTTTCAATAATGTACTTTCAATTGGGTGCTTCTCCTCATTCACTTGTTGTCTTCTTTATGCATTGAGTCCACTTTGCTTGCTAATTAGATACTCATTGAACATGACTTGCTCTTTTTTATGGATGCTTGAGATTACTCCTCTCATGCCATTGCATGCTTTACTTCCTCTTGCATCCCATGCCAAGTGTTGTGACCCATGTCTTTATGATTACTTTGTTGCGAGATTTCTTTCGGGCACTATCCTTCACTTGCATATTTTTGTTAAAATGATTCTTTGGGTTTAATGTCTTCCTATTTCCCTTCCTTTCTCAGGATGGCCACCAAGAAAGGCAAGGAGAAAGCTCCAAGGAAACCGGCCGCAACGAGGGCACCCCAAAGATCAACTTCTAAGACACACTCTTCATTGGGAGCCAGACCCCTAACTAAGAAGGCGAAGACACCCGCTCCTATTGATGAGAATGAAAAGAGCAAACCGGAAAAGGATCCTTCAAGGTTCTCCAACTGCTTCTGTGAACTTATGTTCCCCTCCATAGCTGTACGGAACTATCATCCTGAGCATCTACTTGCTCCGCTGGATAAGGTTACTTCTTGTATTCTACCCCGCATTGAACGGCGAGGATGGAAGTTTCTTTTGAGAAAACCAAGGGAGATCAACCTCTCTTGGGTGGAAGAATTCTACACTAACTACCATCTCTCCTCTCTTCAATCAGTATACATGCGCCGGAAGCAAGTCATAGTTTCAGAAGATGCTATTCAGCAAGTGCTTAATGTCCTACCGGTACCAAGTGACATGGATGGCTACCAAGAAGTCTTACGTCAGCGAGAGAAGTTTGGATTTGAT
Organism: Arachis ipaensis; assembly: GCF_059453495.1. NCBI lineage: Eukaryota > Viridiplantae > Streptophyta > Magnoliopsida > Fabales > Fabaceae > Arachis > Arachis ipaensis. The sequence goes on along the minus strand of NC_142438.1, from coordinate 103,702,522 downwards.
TGAGACTCGATCCTCCGAGTCATTGCTGAGCCGGAGACATTTTGGACCCAAGGTCGACTCCGGATGAGGCCCAAGAGCATTGACGCTCGCTTCCTCACTGTAGAAGCTAGAGCTTGGGCCCAGATCCTATCCCACTATGTGCTACCTAGCACCTACAAGTCGTCCTTCATGGCGGATCTCGCCTTGCTTGTTTGGTGTGTTCTCACGGAGAGGCCGGTGAATATTCCGTTTTTTGTCAAGTAAGCGATAAGTCAAGTTCACGCCCTGGATAATTTGCCATTTCCAGCATTGGTATCTGATTTAGTTGCTGCTGCGGGTGTTCCTTGGGAAGCCAAGGACAGGAAGATTATAGTTCCGGCTAAGGGCGATGTGGTCCCAAGCGGAAAATACTTACATATTCTCATGAACAAACCAAGCCTTGACATAGCCCTCCCATCTACTATTCCTTCCACTTCATCATCACCACAACGGCAAAGATCCACACTTCAAAGGATAGAAGAGCTACACCGGAAGCTTGATAGATATGAGTGGCGTAATCAACGCCGATACACTTACATCAAGAAGCTTCTGCGTTGTGTTACCCCTAGCATGGAGGAACCCAAAATATTCACATCCACCTCAAACCCAAGTGATGGGAGCTCTGAAGGAGAGGATAGTGACGGTTCCGGTCCCGACCACCCTTTGCGCATTGTTCGTAGCACGGAGGACCGTGCTAATTTCTAAGTGTGGGGAGGTCGTTCGACCGATCTCCATGGGTAACAATCTCTTCCTTTCAATACCCATGGATTTATCTTTTGCTTAGTAGTTAGTACATTGTTAGTACATTGCATCTGTAGTTAGTTTTTCTTGTAAATACTCCTTGCATGATAGTTAGTTTCTATAGAGTTGCTTGGTCAAAACAATAACTTCTTCCCCAAGAAACTATGTTTTGGGATACCCTACCAAATTTTGAAAAATTTTTGCAGTAAACTTGCTTTAAGAATGTATTTTGGAACATAGTGATTGAGCTAAGAACACAAGCATGTAAGTTTTGAGCCTATTGCATGGTTACATCTTCTAACCATTAATTCCCATTCTTGTGTGCATATTTCTCTCTATGATTGTGATCCTTACTTTGTCTGATTCTATATATCCATTACTTTGTGTATGAATGTATTTACATGATTGAGGCCATCATTTCAATAGTCACTTTTTCCAAATGGCCTTAACCCTTTTATCTACCTTTGCTAACCAATTTTGAGCCCATGATAAATCCTTTTTGTTCTTGAATAGAGCACATCAATAACCCTAAGCGAAAAACTATGAATATCCCTAAATTTGGATCCTTGATTAGCTTAGGTAAGTTAGGATGTATATCATTCAATTAGGAAGGTATACTTGGGAATTTTGGGTAGATATATAGGTGTATAATTGTAATGTAATTAAAATTCTAGAATTTGGGAACATGCTCATGTATTGAATGATTGAACTATATGCATTAAAATTTTTGTACATAAGGCCCCAAGAAAAGAGGATCATAAAAAAAAAAGAGAAGCAATAAAAGGGGACAAAGAAACCCCAAGACAAAGTAACGAAAACAATGCATATGGGTGTGAATTGAAAAGAATGCATGAGTATGCAAAAAAGTGAAACTCAAGGGTAGCTAGGTAATGTATTATAGTTGTATAGGTTGTTCTATGTGTCTAGTAGGATCCTATGTTAATCAAGGACTCAAATTTTAAGCTCACTTGGCCATAAACATCCTTACTTTCACCCTAGCCCCATTACAACCCATGAATAAGACCTCATGATACTTGTAAGCATGCATTAAGTAATTGTTGATTGTTAGATGAAAGACAAATCTTGGAAAGCATGATTAGGAGAGGATTGAGCGACGAACCCTATACACTTGAGCGAATAGAGTGGATACACTTCCGGTGAGGGTTCCATGCTCAATTCTTTGTTCCCGGCTTTCACAAGCGTTCATCTAGCAAGTTATATGCACTCCTTAGTGATGTTAAATTTGGTAGGATTCATGAGCTACATACTATTTTCACCCCATATGTTCACATGTGTACTTGGAGGATAGATTTACCCTTGACCAAGTAAGTAAATAATTTTACATTAGTCGCATGCATCCACTTAGGTAGTTTGCATTTCATAAACCCTTTCTCACCATGATCTTTGGTCTTTTTATTCTAAGCATGAGGACATGCTTGGTTTAAGTGTGGGGAGATTTGATAAACCCCAATTTTGTGGTTTATATTGTGTAAAATTTGGGGGGTTTTGTCAATATTTCTCACACTTATTCCCAAGAAATGCATGGTTTTGTGTTCACTTCCTAATATTGCTCCATGATGAAAAACATGCTTATTTTGCCTTAAAATTGCCATATTTTAATCCTCTTCTATTGCCATTCGATGCCGTGATGTATTTGTTGAGTGATTTCAGGAATTATAGGGTAAGAATGGACTAGAAGAGAGAAAGAAAGCATGCACAAAAGGGAGGAACATGAAGATTTGAATTTTTGGGAAAATCAGCATTAGCGCGCACGTGCACTCCACGCGCACGCGTGGATCAGAGGATTCCTATCGACGCGCACGCGCACTTGGCGCGCACGCGTGGATCACAAAAGCAATCGGCGCGCATGCACGCATGGCGCGCACACGCGGGAAGCTGCACGTGACCTCATTAAAGGAAATCATGCCTGGCAATTTCTATTAGGCCCAAATTCAAGCTGTTTCTGCATGAAAAAGACCCAAGGATGCTAGGGGAAAATGGGGGATCAATCATTTTACACTAAGACACAATTTTAGCTAGTTTTTGGTTCTTTGTTCTTCTAGAGAGAGAAACCCTTGTTCCTCTCTAGATCTAGTTTTAATTTGATCTTTCCTTGTTGAATTCTGAATTGGATCTTGTTAATTACTAGTTATGATAGTTTAATTTAAATTCCTTAGTATAATTTTGCTTAGATCTTGTGTTAGTTTTATGAATTTTTATTAATTGTCATTTTATACCCATTTCATGAATGTTGTGAATCTTGACTTGTTGATGTTACATTGATGATTACTATGATTAATTGTGTTGTTTGAATGATTGTATGTTAATAATTGATAGTGGGTACTTGTTAATTTCAATTTAATTGCAATTTGAACATATCTTTTATTAATGCTTACCATGTGTTCGATGAATTGTTTACTTTGATTATGGAGTAGTTCTCTTTACTCTTGGCTTAGGCTAAGGAAATTGGGTAAACTTGAGTCATTGGATCTAATAGATTTGATGATTTGGGAGCCCTTAGTAGTCAATTTGATAGCCATTGACACTAACCTTCTATTAAGTCAATTAGTAGTGAGGTTAGAACTTATGGGTTGATGTTGACCAAACCATTTGACGTACTTCAAGTATAGAAGTAGACTTAATAAGTTCGGTTCCTCATAATTGTCAAGATATGGTTATTAGACAAGGATGGTGACCCCAATTTCCATGCCTAGCCAAGAGTTACTTTTACTATTCATATTTGAAAACCCAAAATTCTTGATTACTTGTCTTAGCTATAATTACTTGTTTAGTTTAGAATAGAATCATATTGTAAGATTATAATTCTTGTTTGGTTATTTGAATTAGTTTCTTGCATTGTAAGATTGCTTGCTTGTTAAGATTCTTAGTTTACATTCTTGCTCATAATTCACAACCCCGGATTTCTAACCAATGTTGAAGCACGTGTTTGCCCATTTCTTGTGAGACGACCCGAGGTTTGAATACTTCAGTTATTTCTATTGGGGTTGAACTTGTGACAACCAAATCCCTCTCTAAATTTGATCCTTGAGGCTTGTTGTCGGTAGAGCTATACTTGCAACGCGACTTTATTGAGAAAATCTTTACCGACAAAGATCCACTTCATCATCACCAAGACCGGTGAACTTCGACACTGTGTTGCTATCAACGCGAATGGATTCTTGCATCTTAACTATCAAATAGGCGTTCCCTCCGTTATCATTGGTTTCTCTCTTTTCTTCATCATCTTCTCCGATGATGCCACCATTAACGATGATACCTAAAATTTTTTGCGATGGAATATTTTTCAATTTTATGTGAATTTGATAACAGTAAGTTCAACAATATTGGAAAAGAGACATAAAAATTCATTTTTAGTAGTATTCAACATAAAAAATATTTACAAGGATATTCGATATAATTCTTTATTTCTCAAGAGTACTCTCATTTTGTCTGTTTTATTTAGTTTGACATGTATTTCATATTTATCTTTTAAATGTCTATACAATTATTTTTGTATCTAAAAATTTTAATATTAAATATTTTTTATTTAAAATATCATTTTCACATTATTTTTTAAACTGTCATATTGGTCTCTTCGTTAAGATAATAAAAAAAATAATTTCTCATAAAAATAATTTATTTAATCACTAATTAATTAATAAAGTACTAATAAATTAAAAATTAAAAGAATAAAAATACTATAAAAAATACTTGTAAGAAAGTTTTTTTCCAAGTTAAAAATAATTTCATTGAAAGAAATTCGTTGTCCAAAAAACGGACAGCACAACAAGGGTAAAGGTGGAATGATCCAACTTAAGTCATAATACCATAATTCAATAGAAAGTAAGGGAACCAAAAGATAAAGTAATTAGAAGATGAAGGAGATCTCCAGGAAAAGGGTGTTCAACGAGGGTGTCGGTCTTCTTCCATGGTGTAGTGAGCAGCATCAACAATTTGAAGAGGATGGCATCTCTGGTTTTCAAAAAGAGTCTCGTTCTGGGCCTTCCAAATTTGCCATGCTACGTTTGTTGCAAGCTCCTCCTTCTTCGTCGATTTGCTGCCAAACTTCTGATTTTTGTCAAGCTCATTCCACCAAATCCATGGTTCTTCAATTAAAGCTGGAACAAGTAGATTAGTGATTCGCCAAGCCTCAGTAGCATCTGTGCAAATCCAGAGGCAATGAGCAACAGTTTCAGGGGATTAGTTGCATTGCTGACATAATGGACTCACTGATGGAAGTCTTTCACTTAGTTGTTATTGGACAGGTAGGCTTTTGTGCATAATTTTTTAGAGAAATTTTTTTATCTTGGGTTGGCACTTGATGCTCCAAATATCAGACCACAGTTATTTATTTCGACACTATTCTGGCAGGAACTCTACTGGAGGGTGGAAGGATTAGAATGCTAGCTGGTACCCAGACGCTACTAAATACTTGTAAGAAAGTTTTTTTCCAAGTTAAAAATAATTTCATTGAAAGAAATTCGTGGTCCAAAAACTTACAACACAACAAGGGTAAAGGTGGAATGATCCAACTTAAGTCATAATACCATAATTCAATAGAAAGTAAGGGAACCAAAAGATAAAGTAATTAGAAGGTGAAGGAGATCTCTAGGAAAAGGGTGTTCAACGAGGGTGTCGGTCTTCTTCCATGGTGTAGCGAGCAGCATCAACAATTTAAAGAGGATGGCATCTTTGGTTTTCAAAAAGAGTCTCGTTCTGGGCCTTCCAAATTTGCCATACTACGTTTGTTGCAAGCTCCTTCTTCTTCGTCGATTTGCTGCCAAACTTCTGATTTTTGTCAAGCTCATTTCACCAAATCCATGGTTCTTCAATTAAAGCTGGAACAGGTAGATTAGTGATTCGCCAAGCCTCAGTAGCGTTTGTGCAAATTTAGAGGCAATGAGCAACAGTTTCAGGGGACCAGTTGCATTGCTGACATAATAGACTCACTGATGAAAGTCTTTCACTTAGTTGTTATTGGACAGGTAGGTCTTTGTGCATAATTTTTTAGAGAAATTTTTTTATCTTGGGTTGGCACTTGATGCTCCAAATATCAGACCACAGTTGTTTATTTCGACACTGTTCTGGCAGGAACTCTACTGGAGGGTGGAAGGATTGGAATGCTAGCTGGTACCCAGACGCTACTGAATAGCATCAATTTTTCTCCTTCAGCCATGTAACCTCTTTATCACCTTATTGGATTTCAATGTTTATGATAGCCTCTATAATTTCTGGTATGAATATTTCTTGTATTAGTATCTAGTTTCATGTTCTATTTGGTAAAATTAGGTCTAAAACCCATGTAGGATTGTGCTCTGAATTAGTCTCTGTATTAGGAGTAATAGACAGATAATCACGAACCCATGAATCTTCTCTTATTCTGATATCTGAACCGTTGCCCACTCTCCATAGGATACCTTTTTTCATAACTTTTCTGCCCTCTACTACACTCCTCCATCCCCAAGAAGGGTTGTTTCCAACTTCTGCATTGAGAAAATTGGAGTCTTTGAAATATTTACTTTGGTACACTTTAAAGATTAGATAATTTGTTCTTGTAAGTAAACTCCAGCGTTGCTTGGCTAGCATTGCAAGGTTGAAAGCTTTAAGATCTTTAAAATTGAGATTCCCTTGACTCTTGGGCCTACACGTATTTTGCCATCCAATCCATTGCATTCTCCTTTCCGATCCTTTTTGGCCCCACCACCAAAACTGCAAGATGGCTCTTTGTATATCTTCTATTAGTGTTTTGGAAGTTTGAAGCAACTGAAAATGTAAATAGGTACTGCTGTAGCCACCACCTTAATAAGGACCTCTCTTCCACTCAATGATAGTAGAGTCTGTTTTCAATGTTGCAATTTTTGTAGCTCTTTATCCTTGATGTAATTAAAGGTGATTTTTTTTTTACCTCTGCACTATAGCCGGCAGGCCCAAGTATCTATTCTGGTTACCCACAAAAGGTTGAAGACTTGTCTAAGTTAACTGTTCGTCCACTAATCTCTTCATAGTTACGTAAGACCCGAAGCAAACTCTGGCAGTCCTGAACCGTAGCCTTACTGAACAAAATTGAGTCATCAACAAAAAATAAGTGACTTACTTTAGGACATCTGCGATTAAGTCTCAACTCAGAAAACTCTAGGCTCTGTTCTCCTCTGTGGAGCAGATGGGATAGACCCTCTACATAGAATAAAAAGATATAGGGGAAAGAGGATCGCCTTGTCGCAATCCTCTATATGGTCTAAAATAACCATGAGGTGCACCATCCACAGTAACAGAGTAAGAAACTGTAGTCACCAGTTTCTTAATCCAATCCACCCACTTTTTACAAAATCCCAGTTTCTCTATCATGGCCCAAACAAAATTCCATTCAACCTGTTTATACGCTTTGCTCATATCAAGCTTCAAAGCAAATTCATGATCTCCATATCTTTTGTTCTTCAAAGAGTGCATAAATTCATGGGCTATCAAAACATTGCCACTAATGAGTCTTCCTTTTATAAAAGCACTTTGTGAGTCGCTAATAACCTTGTGCATAACTCGTTGCAATCTATGGAAAATTATCTTTGAAATAATTTTATAAACTACAGTGCTAACGCTTGTAGGTCTAATCTGTTTCAAGGAATTAGTATCATGCACCTTAGAAATTAGACATATATTGGTATGATGGAAAGCTTTTAGTACTTTGCCTCCACCAAAGAAACTCTTAATTGCCTAAAACACATCTCTTTTGATAATCTTCCAAAGGTATTAAAAGAATTTAGCTGTGAAACTATCGTCATCCGGGGTTGAAAAAGGGTTAATTGAAAACACAACTGATTTAACTTCTTTTCTGAAATAGGCCTCACCAGAGTTCGATTTATTGCTGCTGTTATTTTCCTAGGCATTCCTTGTAATTATTCAGTAGGATCTTTAGGAAAGCTGGTTGAGAAAAATTTTTCAAAATACCTTTGACCGATTTCAACAATGCCTATCGCATCCGATATTGTCTCCCCATCCTAATCTCTAAGCTCTTTAATTTTGTTCCTTCTATTCCTAGCTTGAAACTTGGAGTGGAAGAACTTCATATTTTTATCCCCCCATTTCAGCCAGTGTACTCGGAATTTTTCTCTCCAGTATCTTTCTTCTTGCTCAAAAGCTTCCTCAAGTTCAGCTTCCCAAATACGAATTGTTGCTCCATTTGCAAGCTGCCCCATGTTTGTTTCATTTGATATCTTTGCCACTCCACTAGTTTGTTCTTGCAAAATTGTAACTTCCCGGCCAATTTAAACATCGCTGACCCCACTACCTCATGCCTCCATGCTTGCTTGATTAAATTGACAACCTCTTCGTTATCACACCATCGCTCTTGAAATCAAAATCTTCTTTTATATCTCCTTTTCTCCTTGTGTGAGCATAATAGCAATGCCTTATGGTCGGAGCCTAAGTCATCTAGGTATTTTTCAAAGGCATCAGAAAATTCAGACCTCCATGCCATTGAAACAAGAGCTCTGTCCAACCTTTCCTGTATAAAATTACCTCCAAACTGCCTATTATTCCAAGTAAATTTTTCTCCTTCAACCCCCATGTCAACCAATCCTCCCGCATTAATGAAATCATTGAACTTTTGGATGGAGGCATTCGATTTTTCTCTACCACCCTCTTTTTTGTGATACGCTCTGATAGCGTTGAAATCCCCAATTAATAGCACTCAATCTCCCCCATGCACCATAATCTGCAGTAGCTTTGTGTATTGCTCATCTCTTCTAGCCTCATCAGTGTGTAAGTAAATACCAATAACTTCCCATTTCCTACCCTCCTGTTGGGTTTTCATGATAAAGTGAATGAAGAATGTATCATGGTTCAAAATTTGTACATTAACTCCCTCCTTCCATGTCATTACCAAACCTCTCGCCATTCCAATAGGGTTCACTGCAAAGAAAGACTGAAAACCTATCCTCCACAGAACTCCGTCCACAGTTGAGATATTAGTTTTTGTTTCAGATAAAAATAATACCTCGAGAAAATGGAATTTATAAATCCCTTTGATGTTGTGAACTGTCAAGGGTTGCTTGATAGAAAGGAATTTAATTTGTCGGTATAGAATTTCATAAATGAAGTCTCGTATCAAGTATAGCTCTAAACCAACAAACAATCCTCAATCAAAATTTGTTTTGGTTGTCACAAGTACAAACCCCAATAAAAATTAACCAAAATATTTAAACATCAGGTCGTCTCATAAGGAATTGCAATGAAGTGATCAATTATTGGCTATGAAGATGCAAGGGGTTTGATTTGTAGTTAACAAGAAAAGTAAATAACAAGAAAGTAAATGACAAGAACTAATAAAGAAAGGCAAACAACTCTTGGCTAAACATAGAAATTGAGATCACCATCCTTGTCAACAAACCATATATTGACAATTATGAGGGACCAACGCATTAAGTCTACCTCTATGCTTGAAGTAAGTATAATGTCTACCTCAAAGCGTTAAGTACGTCAAATAGGCTTGATCAACATCAATCCATAAGTCCTAACCTAGCTACTAATTAACTTAGTAGTAGGCTAGAGCCAATGGTTATCAAATTGACCACTAAGAATTCTCAAATCACTGATTGATTGAGACCCAATGACTCAAGGTCACCCAATTCCCTTAGCCTAGGCCAAGAGTAAGGAAAACTACTCAAAAACTAGAGAAAACATTTCATCAAACACCTAGAGTGCAATAAAATTAAACATCACAAAATGCAAGAATTAACAAAACCCATAACTAACATAAGCAATCATAACAACTCAATTAAACAATAAGAACAAGAAAACATAAATTGCATTAATGGAAATTAAAACTAACAAGAGTGTATCAACATAAAAATAACATGAAAGGGAAATTAACAACAAGAACTAGAAGAACAAATGTATAATAACAAGGAATTAAAAAGGAAAACTAAATCGAAACAACAATTAAAGATTGGATCTAAGGAAAATTAATATAAACTACCCTAAATTCTAGAGAGAAGGGAGAGCTCCTCTCTCTAGACTTCTACCTACAACATGATGAAAACTACACTATGACTTCTACCCCCCAATCCCTTGCCATCCTTGGGTTCAAAAGTATCAGAAATGAGTGAAATTTAGGCCTCCTTGAGCTCAGAAATTGCCTCTAGCATTTTGCCTTTAAGTGAGTCACGTGACCAACATCACGCGTGCACGTCGATTACGCGTGCGCGTCGCTTGACGATTCTCTGGTCATGCGTATGCGTGGGGTGACGCGTGCGCGTCACTTGCAAATTTCCATCTCACGCGTATGCGTGGGTGACGCATGTGCGTGGCCTTCAGTTCAGCAAATCCTCATTTTTTCGTGAATTCTCCATTTTTGCATGTTGTTTCTTCATTCTTTCAACCCAATCTTTGCCTTCTAATCCTGAAATTACTTAACAAACATATCAAGGCATCGAATGGAATTAAAGTGAATTAAAATTAGCAGATTTAGGGCCTAAAAAGCATGTTTTTACTCTTAAGTACAAATTAGGAGAAATTCACAAAACCATGATATTTCATTGAATAAATGTGAGAAAATTTGATAAAATCCCCTAAAATCAACACAAGATAAACCATCAAATTGGGGTTTATCAAACCTCCCCACACTTAAACCAAGCATGTCCTCATGCTAAACCAAGAAAGACAAGAAAGGGGTATGAACATTTATTTAATGCAAACGAACTATATGCACCTATCTATATGAATGCAACTAAATGCAAAATGCTTCTACCTACTTGGTTAAAAGTAAATCAATCTCCAAGAACATATATAAACAAGTAGGGCTAAGATCATATGACGATTTATGAATCCTAACAATTCAAATATCAAAATGAAGTATAAACAAACTTGCAAGAAGAAAGCTCATGAAAGCCGGGAACAAGGAATTGAGCATCGAACCATCACCGGAAGTGTATCCGCTCTAGTCGCTCAAGTGTATAGGGTCGATTCACTCAATTCTCTTCTACTCATGCTTTCCAAGATTTTTTTTTCTTCTAACAATCAATAATTATTCAATGCATGCATACATTTATCATGAGGACTTATTCATAGGTTGTAATGGGGCTAGGGTAAAGGTAAGGATGCATATGGTCAAGTGAGCTTAAAATTTGCATCTATGATTAGCCTAAGCTCTCACCAAACACATATAACAACCTATACAATTCTAATACATCACCTAGCTACCCATGATTCCCACTTTTTTCATATACTCATGCATTCTCTTTAATTCACATTCCATATGTATTATTATTGTTACTTTACTTTGGGGCATTTTGTCCACTTTTTGTTGCATTTTTTTCTATATATTTTTATTTCTTTTATTTTTCTATTTCTTTTTCTACATTTTTTATCATTTTTTCACAACAAAGTACATACAAACGTATCAATGCATATGGTTTTACATATTTAATGCATAAGCACGTACCCAATCCCATGATTTTCAACAAAAATACAAAATACACTTTTACCTCAACCAATATCCCAAGTTTTCCATACCCAAATGATACACACTCTCACTAGCCTAAGCTAATCAAAGATTTAAATTAAGGGAAGTTTATTATTTTTCACTCAGGAGTAGTAATGTGCTAAAATTAAGAATAAAAGGGATTAAATAGGCTCAAAATTGGCTAACAATGGTTGATGAAAGGTAGGCTATTTGGGTAAATGAGATAAATGAAATGATGGCCTCAATAATATAAATGCATGTATACATGGAATAATGGACATATAGGATCAAACAAATCAAAGATTACAATCATAGAAAGAGAATAATCACACAAGAAGGGAAATAAGTGGTTATAAGATGTAACTACACAATTGGGCTCAAAACTCACATGCTTGTGTTCTTAGCTCAATAACCATGTTCCAAAATAAATTCTTCCAAGCAAGTTCAACAATTTATTTTTTCAAATTGGTAGGGTGCCCTAAAAACAGTTTTCTTGGAAAATAAATCATCACCCTAATCAAGTAGTCCTAACAAGAAAGAAGTGGTAAAATATGTACAATTCTAACTAACATGCAACCTATCATGCAATGCAACAACTAACTAACAAAAAAAAAATTAAAAATTGGTGTTGAAAAAGAAAATTGTTACCCACGGAGATCGGTCGAACGACCTCCCTACACTTGAAGATTGCACAATCCTCGGTGCATGCAAAAAAGGGCAAGGTGGACGAGTTGCTACAATTGATGAGCTCCTTCAAATGATTGTGTGGATGGACTTATTTTTTGCCCCACTTAGAAGCTTATCCTTTCCTTTCCTTCTTGGTGGCCAGCTGATGAGCAGATAATTTATACGCTTTTTGGCATTATTTTTACATAGTTTTTAGTATGATTTAGTTAGTTTTTAGTATATTTTTATTAGTTTTTAAATAAAATTCACATTTCTGGACTTTACTATGAGTTTGTGTGTTTTTCTGTGATTTCAGATAATTTCTGGCTGAAATTGATGGACTTGAGCAAAAATCAGATTCAGAGGTTGAAGAAGGACTGCAGATGCTGTTGGATTCTGACCTCCCTGCACTCAAAGTGGATTTTCTGGAGCTACAGAACTCCAAATGGTGCGCTCTCAATTGCGTTGGGAAGTAGACATCCAGGGCTTTCCAGCAATATATAATAGTCCATACTTTGCACGAGTTTAGACAACTTAAACCGGCGTTCAACGTCAGTTCCATGCTGCATTCTGGAGTTAAACGCCAGAAACAGGTTGCAAAGTGGAGTTAAACGCCAGAAACAGGTTACAAGCTGGCGTTCAACTCCAAGAGAAGCCTCTACATGTGTAAAAATCAATGCTCAGCCCAAGCACACACCAAGTGGGTCCCAGAAGTGGATTTCTGCATCATTTACTCATTTCTGTAAACCCTAGTAACTAGTTTAGCATAAATAGGACTTTTTACTATTGTATTTACATCTTTTGATCATCTTTAGATCACGTTTGGGGGCTGGCCTCTCGGCCATGCCTAGACCTTATTCTTATGTATTTTCAACGGTAGAGTTTCTACACACCATAGATTAAGGTGTGGAGCTCTGCTGTTCCTCATGAATTAATACAAAGTACTATTGTTTTTCTATTCAATTCAAGCTTATTTCGATTCTAAGATATTTATTCGCACCTCAATATGAATGTGATGATCGTGACAGTCATCATCATTCCCAACTATAAAAGCGTGCCTGACAACGACTCCCGTTCTACCTTAGATTGAATGAGTATCTATGGGATTCCTTAATCAGAATCTTCGTGGTATAAGTTAGAATCCATGGACGGCCATTCTTGAGATCCGAAAAGTCTAAACCTTGTCTGTGGTATTCTGAGTAGGATCTGGGAAGGGATGGCTGCGACGAGCTTCAAACTCGCGAGTGCTGGGCGTAGTGACAGACGCAAAAGGATCAACGGATCCTATTCCAGTATGATCGAGAACCGACAGATGATTAGCCATGCAGTGACAGCGCATTGGATCATTTTCACTGAGAGGACAGGATGTAGCCATTGACAACGGTGATGCCTAACATACAGCTTGCCATAGAAAGGAGTATGAATGATTGGATGAAGATAATAGGAAAACAGAGGTTCAGGAGGAACGAATGCATCTCTATACGCTTATCTAAAATTCTCACCAATGAATTACATAAGTATCACTATCTTTATTTTATGTTTTATTTATATTTTAACTATCAATTCACCATAATCAATTGAATCCGCCTGACTGAGATTTACAAGGTGACCATAGCTTGCTTCAAGCCGACAATCTCTGCGGGATCGACCCTTACTCACGTAAGGTTTATTACTTGGACGACCCAGTGCACTTGCTGGTTAGTTGTGCGTAGTTGTGACAAAAACTAAGATTATAAACGTGCGTTTTGAGTTTTTAGCACCGTTACCAAGGAATGGAACCGTCACGATTTCCGCGCACCACCAGCCTTAAAGAAAAGAAGAAGGGAGAAAAATTAAGCCTACAACAAAGATACTAAAGCAAATAGAACATAGGCGGGGGCTAATGCCAAATAAGAGTAGGATTCTCTCTACATGTTAGCTACGCATGTAAGTGAGAGAGCAGTATAGGCAAAGGGCATATCAACTAATACTTGATGCAAGAGTAAAGTCAAAGCATGAGTAAATGAGATGAAGAGCATGTTGAGCATCAAGTTCAAACAAGGAAGAGTGGGTCATGAAGGACAATAGAAGTTCATATCAATGTGCAAAGAATACAAGAGTCATCAAAGATTAAGCATTGATCTAAAAATTTCATCACCCAACAATACCAAACAAGTCAAGGGCACCAAGATTAACCAAGAAATTCTCAGCAATTGAGTAAGAGAATTCAACACCATTATTAAAATAGGAAACTTAGAAAAGAAAATAAGAACAAGCTACAAAAACAAAATTAAAATGCAATGAATGAAAAAAAAATGCAACAAATAAAAGAAAATGAAAAATAAGAAAAATAAGAAGTGAAAATTTGGAAAGTAAGAAAGGGAGAAGAAAGAAGAAGAAAGGAGAGAAGAAGGAAGAAGAAAAGAAAAGGAAAGAAGAAGAAAGGAGAAGGAAGGAATAAGAAAGAAAGAAAGAAAAGAAGAGAGGAATAGAAAAGAAAACAGAGCAGAAACAAGGGAGGCAAGGCGCGGAATCGACGCGCAAGCGTCGCCCACGCGTGCGCGTGGAAGGCAGCAGGTACAAGTGACGCGTAAGCGTCACTCACGCTCACACATGCGTGCGCGAAATAGACAATCGACGCGTACGCATTAGCAACGCGCACGCGTGGGAAGCAATTGTGCTCCCAGCATAGTTCTTGCACAAATTTTGCACAACTCTTTGGCTTTTGTACCAGGAGTTCCAAAATGCCAAACGACACATGCGTGCACTTTTTTTTTTTTAACATATGAAATAGAAACAGGGCACTCTCCTATTCTACAAGTATTCTAAAACAATCAAAATTTGAATTTAACAACAAATCTTTTGATTTTTGAAAAATTTTTCAATACAAAACAAACAAAACTTACACTACAAGCAAAACACTACTCAACAACAACTACTCTACAACTTAAGGTACAAATCTAATCAAACAAGCTAACAACCAAAACACTAAAACAAGAGTATGCAAATAAGAATACTACCTAATAATGGCAACCCAATTCATTCATTGATTATATATACAAGAGAATGGAAAGAGTTTACCATGGTGGGGTGTCTCCCACCTAGCACTTTTAGTTTAAGTCCTTAAGTTGGACATTTGGGAGGCTCCTTGTCAAGGTGGCTTGTGCTTGAATTCTTCTTGGAACTCCCACCAATGCTTGGTTCTCCATTGTGCTCCAAGGTTTCCAATGAGTTGTACCAAGTCTTGATGGAGTCCTTCACAAGCTTGGAGCTCCCAAAGTTGATCCTCATTGTGCGATCCGGGATCCCAAACTTTGTTCTCACACCCATCTTCTAAATGATCATCATTATTCCACTTGGGTGGTAGACAAGCTGAATTCTCAATGAAGCCTCCAAAAAATTTCCTAGACCCATACAATTTGGTTCCACACCAACCATTGCTCCTAAACCTTGAGTTTCTAACCATAATGAACCTAGAGTGACGTTTCCAACCACTAACCATCTCCCTTTTGCTCTTAAAGCCACAAAGAGCTCTAAGTTTCTCATCCGTCTCAAGCAAACCATATTCAAGTGGGATAATAAAGTATAGAGATGAGAGATTTACCCACTTGAATGAAAGAATGGATGGTGATGGCTTAGGGAGAGGTATCTCCAATATCCTTGCGAGCTCTATTCCCTTATGTTCTTCTTTGACAACTTCCACCTCCTTGTAAGCTTCTTCAATTTCAACCTCATCCACTTGGTAGCTTCTGATGACAAGTCATCTTAGCCTAGTTTTACTAGCCTTTTTCTTTTGTTTTCAATTGAATTATGCACTTTCTTGAGCCAAAAGCAAGCCAATTGGGTAGATTTTCATGTTTCCTTTGATTTAATCAACCATATATGAATTCATGCTATTTCATGAGGTTTTATGCTATAATTGTCATATATTATGAAAGAATGAATATCTCATGATTTTGAGCATAGCTTTGATGTGTTTGGTTGATTAATGATAGGTGAAGAAAGCTTGGAGAAAGGTTGATGCAAGAAGGAATGGCTAGGAGGAATGACTTGAGTCTTGGATTAATTATGAACCAGGAAGCAAAAGCTGGAGCAAAAGTTAGTCCCTAACTTTTTGGCTAACTTTAGGGCAAAAGCTGGAGCAAAAGTTAGCCCCTAACTTTTTGGCTAACTTTTGGGCAAAAGCTGGAGCAAAAGTTAGCCCCTAACTTTTTGGCTAACTTTTGGGCAAAAGCTGGACCAAAAGTTAGCCCCTAACTTTTTGGCTAACTTTTGGCATGAAAAACACTCCCTGGATGCACCAAAAGTTTGCGCCAACGTTAGCCCCTAACTTTTTGGCTAACGTTGGCGCCTGAAAAACTCCCTGGGCTAGCAAAAGTTTGCGCCAACGTTAGCCCCTAACTTTCTGGCTAACGTTGGCGCCATGAATAACTAAGGGGAGGCCAACGTTGGAGCAAAAGTTAGACCCCTAACTTTTGCCCCAACGTTGGTATCAGCAAAACAAGGGTGCTGATGTGAAAAGTTGGAGCAAAAGTTAGACCCTAACTTTTACTCCAACTTTTACTCAAGCTTTCATGATTCCAACCCGGTTCAATTCGGTTCTTCTCCAAACTATAAGAGCAATTAACCAAGGCCTCTCTCAACCCAATTCCATCAAGAGCAAAGGCCCAATTGAAGGCTTGAAGACCATTTGAAGAAAGTGTATAAATAGCATAGGATTTAAGTTTTTAGGGAGCTTCCCTTTTAGTTTTTCAGAATAGCTTTCTTTTCAGTTTTGCTTAGAGCTCACTTTTATTTTTCTTAGCATTGTTGTTTAATTGAAGAGAATTTAGGAGGAGAATTGATCTCTCTTCTTCCTTGTTCTTGCACAGCACTCTTTACTTTTCTTATCTTGGATTTTGGGTGGAGAATTGAAGAAATTCTGTTTCAATCTCATCTCGGAATCTTGTTTAATTTTCTGCTCAATTGAATTTCAGTTTCGGTTACTTGCTTCTTCATCTACTTTCTTTGCAATTTACAATCTCCTTTGCAATTGTTCTTGTTGGATCTAGGAAGGCATTGAGATCTAGACTTGGTTTTCTAGTCTCTTGTGTCCTGAGATCTAAATTCCAATTTTACATCCTCTGTTTACTGCTTTTCATGCCCATTTTACTTTTCCGTTTTAGATCCGATTCAATCCAAGTCTTCTTCTATTTCTCTGCTTGTTGCAATTTTACATTTCCTTGTTTTATTTTTGCAAATCCAACTCCCCATTCCCTTTACAATTCAAGCCATTTACATTTCTTGCACTTTAAGATTTTGCAATTTACATTTCTTGCGTTCTAAGTTTCTGCCATTTAATTTCTTGTTCTTTAAGATTCGGCACTTTAATTCCTGTTCTCTTTAATTTCATGCCAATTACCCATTCCCTTTACTTTCTATGCAATTTAAATTCTGCAAATCACAAATCTCTCAACCAAATCTTGATTCGCTTGACTAAATCAACCACTAAACTAAAATTGCTCAATCCTTCAATCCCTGTGGGATCGACCTCACTCCCGTGAGTTATTATTACTTAATGCGACCCGGTGTACTTGCCGGTTAAGTTTGGGTGTTTTGGAGAAATTCGTTTTTCCGCTAAAATATCCCATCAAGTTTTTGGCACCGTTGCTGGGGATTGATTAGATTGACAATGATTAAGTGAGGTGGTGATCTAGATCTAGCATTTTTATTTTCTGTTCCTTTAATTTTCAATTAACCCACTAACTGTTTGAATTTTTGCTTAAGCTAACTAAAACTTCATTCTAGCAATAGATTGAAGTGTCACTGGTTTGTGTGTTTCTTATGTTCTGCTTGTATGTCAGGTACAAGAAGAAATACACCCATCTTTCATGAACAAGACGAAAGAACTCTTAGAAGGTTAAGAAGAGCTGAAAGAGGGAAAAATATTGTTGGAGAAGAGGAATCAGAAGAAGAATTCCAAGATATGGAGGAACATTCAACCAATCCACCAGGTGGAACAGACAACAACAATAACAATCCACCCCAGAGGAGAGTTTTAGCTTCCTATACTTTTGCAAATCCTAGACATTGTGGAAGTAGCATCTTAACTCCAAATGTCAATGCAAACAATTTTGAACTAAAGCCACAACTCATCACTTTGGTTCAAAACAATTTCTCTTTTGGTGGAGGACCACTTGAAGATCCGAACCAACACTTATCCACCTTCTTGAGGATTTGTAACACTGTTAAAACTAATGGTGTGCCTCCTGACAGCTACAAGCTATTGCTATTCCTATTTTCTCTCAGAGACAAGGCCACTCAATGGTTGGAATCCTTTCCAAGAGACAGCATCAACAATTGGGATGATTTGGTAACCAAGTTCCTTGCCAAATTTTACCCACCTCAAAGGATCATAAGGTTGAAGACTGAGGTGCAAACATTTACACAAATGGAGGCTGAACCCATCCATGAGGCATGGGAGAGATACAAGGCTCTAATCAGGAAATGTCCTCCTGAAATGTTCACTGAGTGGGATAAGCTGCAAAATTTCTATGAGGGCTTAACATTGAAATCTCAAGAAGCTTTGGATCATTCAGCTGGAGGTTCCTTGCAACTCATGAAAACTGCAGAGGAAGCTCAAAATCTCATTGATATGGTGGCTAACAACCAATATTTCTTTGCTCATCAAAGAAACCGCCAACCATCACAAAGAAGAGGAGTAATGGAGCTAGAAGGAGTGGACTCAATCTTGGCTCAAAACAAGATGATGCAGCAGCAAATTCAACAACAATTTGAACAAATGGCCAAGAGGATTGATAGTCTCCAAGTTGCAGCAGTTAACACTAGCCAACCATCAACCACATGGGGACAGAATGAAGAAACTCAAGAAGAACAACAACAAGAGCAAGTACAGTATATGCACAACCAAGGACCAAATGAAGTGTATGGTGATACATACAATCCATCCTGGAAGAACCACCCAAACCTCAGATGGGGAGATAATTATACCCAAAACCAACAATCATGGCAGAGGAACTCGAACCAAAACAACCCAAGAAGCAACCAAAACCACAACCAGCAGCAAACTAACCAAAACCCCTACAGAAAACCTCAAAACAACTATCCCAACCCCAACCAAAATGCCTACCATCTCATAACCAACCTCAAGTATCACCTGAAGCCCAGAGAATCACTAACTTGGAGGCCGTGATAGACAAAATGTTGAAACACCAGGAAATGACAACCAAGAATCAGGAAGCATCCCTGAAGAGCCTAGAGAGACAGATGGGGCAAATATCCAAGCAGATTTCTCTTGAGAGACCCTCAAGCTCTCTGCCGAGTGACACGATTCCAAATCCTAAGGAAGAATGCAAGGCGATACAATTAAGGAGTGGGAGAACATTGATGAGCAATAATGACACTACAAAGAAGTAAGCAGAGAGCAGCAAAAGTGCAATAGATGATGAGGAGCAAACAAAGGCAGATGAAGCCAAGGATCAAGTTGTGATGCCAAACAAGAGCACTGAGAAACTCAAAGAGAAGGATAACCAGTCACACGGTTCAAAAGAAGTAACTCAGGGACAGCAGCAAATAGGAAAGAGCATCACACCTCCACTGCCATATCCCCAGAGGTTCAACAAAGAAACCAAGGACCAGCACTTTCACAAGTTCCTTGAGACTTTCAAAAAGCTGGAAATCAATATTCCTTTTGCTGAAGCACTTGAGCAAATGCCTCTGTATGCCAAATTTTTGAAGGAGATAATCAACAAGAAAAGAAGTTGGGATGAGAAGGAAACCATACTGCTCACTGAGGAATGCAGGGCTTTGATTCAAAAAGGGTTTCCCCCTAAGCTTGAAGATCCAGGGAGCTTTTTGCTACCTTGCACCATTGGGGAATTAACCATCACTAAAGCAATGTGCGATCTAGGAGCAAGTATCAACTTAATACCATCCTCCTTGGTAAAAAAGCTGCATATAGAGGAAGTTAAACCAGTACAGATATCTCTAGAGCTAGTAGATAAGTCAACAGTATACCCCAAGGGTATGATTGAAAACCTTCTGGTCAAGGTGGACAATTTCATATACCCTACAGATTTTGTGGTTCTAGATTCAGAAGGGGATGATGGTGACTCTATTATTCTGGGAAGGCCATTCTTGGCCACTGCTAGAGCTATCATAGACATAGAGGAAGGAGAATTAACTCTCAGAATGCATGATAAGAGTGTCACTCTGAAGGTGTTACCAGAAGCACAGTTTGGTAATGAGAAGAAAAACTATATGGAACTTGACAAGGAAGAATCTCAGTTAAAGGAAGAAAGCAACAAGGCGATTCACAACAACATCCCAAGGCAAAAGATTGTGCAAACTGATGAAGAAGTCCAAGAGAATATTGGAGTATTAGCCACTGAAAGGATGAAAGATCCCCAAGGTAAGCCTACGGCCAGAAAAGAAAGGTCAACGAAAGAAAGGATGAAACGCAGAAACAAAACAAAAAGGGGTTGGAAGAACAGGAAGATTCCAACAGAGGGGCTTTCCAAAGGTGACAAAGTGCAATTGATATATCAACAACTGGGAGCAAGCCGACAGACTGATGACTATTACAATGTCAGCAACATACTCTCGTTGGAACATGCTGAAATTGAACACCAGAGAACAAAGAGGAGGATCACAGTCAGGGGAGACAAGTTGAGGCACTACAACCCTCAACCACCATAAAAGAAAGCTCCAATGTCAAGCTAGTGACAATAAAAGAGCGCTCCATGGGAGGCAACCCATGATTTAAGATTTATGTCATTTCAAATTCAATAAGTTATGATCATCTGAGCATGAAATTTATTTTCATAGACGTACTCAATGAATGCATGCAATTTTTTTTTTCATATGCTAAGACTTCTAAAGTTTGGTGTGCCTTCAAGCACACCAAACCAGTGTTGCAAACATTTTCATACTATATGCCTAGCATATGACCAAACACTAAGTTTGGTGTTTCTCTTCTCATGAAAATTAAAAAAAATCATGCATCAATGATCATACATTATCTCTTACTGAGACTTTTCAATTAAAAAGAAATCATACTCTATGATGTAGGCATCAATTGTGATTTAATACTAGCATCTCACATTTATCCCTTAAGCAAGATACAAGTTTGGTATTCACCAAACTTTGATGCACGGATTTAGGGGCACAATTGATCCTTCATGAAAAAAAAAAGAGAGAGAGAAAAAGGAAAATTATGATGAAAACGTCTCTTATAAACATTTGACCAAGAATGACATTGGGATTTCAATTTCACTAGTTGGAGGGAGAACCACATATTTTCAACTATATGACCAAACATTAAGTTTGGTGTCCTCCAAGGAAAGTCACGGTCCAAATGGATATAAGGAATGATAATTCATATAGTGTTAATAAAAAGAAGCACTATTGCCACTGTTTGATATAGCTAATGTGTGTTGTCTTGTTGTGATGACTAGATGGTCAAAGAACACTTTATGAAAGAAACAAGACAAAGGAAAGCATAGCATGAGGACAAAATCTCATCACATGCTTCAAAAAGAGAATCTGCCACTCCTTGAGATGATCACGGCAAAGACAATTGAAGAAGCAAGCTTTGTCTTCATTCACCCTTACATGCACACCTTTGATTCACATAGTATCTAATTGCATCCTAGCCCTTCATTGTTCATTTAAATAACATACCACCTCCAAACCATGCATGTGACCGAACCTTTGCACTCCAACCATTTAAACTTCCCTTCATCATTTCTCATCATAACAAGCTCGGCCTCAAATTTCATCCTTCTCCAAACACACATCAAAATCTCTAACATTCTTCACACTCCCTTTAACCTCAAGAGTCTCAAACAACCAAGTGATCATGGCCTCTTCCTCAAGAACCAAACGAAGAAGAGGGAAAGACCCCATAGTGGATGAGAGCACCCCTGAATATGACCGATGGAGATTCAAATCTCAGTACCATCAGATGCAAATTGAATGGATGAATGAGAAGAAAATATATCCAGAAATTCCACTCTGGCTGCCGGATGATGGATGCCAAGAAATGAAGGACAAAATTCGAAAGATGAGGTGGGAGGAACTCATATCACCAATCACCCGAATCAATGCTAATATCATAAGAGAATTCTATGCCAATGTCTCAAGGCTTGACATGAGTGAGGCCCCAACATACAAGAGCTATGTGCGGGGAGTGGAAGTAGATTTTAGCTTGGATGCAATCAAGAAAGTCTTGGGACTAAAATCAGTTCGCTTTAGTGAACCGGGATACCACCAAAGGGTAAATGGTGATCCGGATTATGATGGGATTGCTAGAGATATTTGTATGGAAAACTCAGAGTGGGAAGGAGATGACAAGAATAAATACAAGTATTTGAAGAGAGTTAACCTTACCCCGGAAGCAAAGGGATGGTATGAGTTATTGAAAAGATCAATTCTGGGCACAGTAAACACCTCAGAAGTTAACAAGAATAGAGCTATTATGTTGCATTGCATAATTGTGGGAGGAGAGGTAAAAGTTCATGAAATTCTGGCAAAGGACATTCAAAAGCTTGCTGAGAAGAATTTGGCCGGATCTTGGTTGTACTATCCGAGTACCATTTGGAGGTTGTGTGCAAAGGCTAAAGTTCCAATGGAAGAGGAGAATCCAATGTGGTTAAGCCAAGGCATGCCTATAACCATTGAAAGAATGATGATGCCCCCTGAAGCACATCAAGGCCGAAGACCACATGGAAGAAGGGAAAGAGAGGAACCAATGGAGGGAGAAGAATTACAAGAGGAAGAAGAGCCACAAGAGGAGGAGGAACAACAGCACATTCCTCTACATAACAATCTGGACATGACTCAAATGCAGGAAGCAATTGGAAGATTATCACAACAGTACATGAGAATTCAAGAAAGGCAAGAGGAATACCATTCACTATACATGAAAAACCAACAAGCACAAGAAGAACGGGAGCTAAGAATGATGAACAAACAAAGTGAATTCGAGTCAAGATTCCTTGTGATGCAAGAAGAACATGCTTTTCAATCTCATGAATCATTTGGAAAGTTAGAACAAATGCAAGCTGAAAATTTGAGGGCTCTCAAAGAGTTCACAACACTCCAAGATGCAAGATATGAAGTCCAAGCCGACTACAACATAAATAGTCAAATCAAGCTGAACTATATTGGAGAGCATCTGCACAACATGGATCCAGATTTTCCAACCTTTGATGAATTCTTCAAAAGGAGAAGTGAGATAGAAGTAAGCAATGCAATGAAGCTTGAAGATAGAGTAGAGGAAGCAATGAATAGAGCTGGGTTCTGGCGGGATCAACAGACAACAGACATGGACACAGGGAACACCAGCAACCAGGTGTATGAAAGAAGAAAGAAAAAGCATGACAAATAAAAGGTGGACTTGCTCCTTGTTCAGCACTAAGAAAGCATGCATTGTGTCTGTTTTAAGTGGTCCTTGCATCTTTAAGAAGTTGTCATAATTAATAGTCTGTGCATCTTGTTTGTTACTCTTAGAATAAGTAAGCTAGTCTATGTGTGTGCTTGTGTGTTTACTTTCACTAAACAAAAGCATGCTTTGTCCCCTGCATTTTCAATTCAATAAAAGAAATGTTTGAATGTGAAGTGAGATAGTTCTCTGTTAGATAGAAGTAAAATAAAAGTAAGTGGTGGTATGTGTGTGATTGTATAATAGCTCACCTTTAATGAATAAGAACACTAGGATGTCTCCTCTTAAGTAGAAAGTAGCTACTGTCTATGAATCTCAATCGAATAAAAATCCTTGGTTAGAAAGAAAAACAAAAAGAAAGAAAAAAGGGGAGAAAAAGAAATAGCCAAGAAGTGGCAGAACAAAAGAAAAACAAAAAGAAACAAAGCTGGACACCAATAGCTTGAACCTTAGAATATATGCCTGTGGTGTCTTTGTATTAGGATCTGCTTGGATTATTAAGCTCTTTGGAGTGCATCAACACTTGATGACTTGGGTTAACTAACCCGGGATCATCAGCTGAAAGTCCACTATCAAGAGCAACCTAACTACAAGGCATTTAGTAGCCCAAAGAGGTGCTGGGCATCAATGTTCTAAGAAGGAATGTGAGCCAAGTGTCTATAGTGAATAATGTGTCAAGTATAAAGAAAAGGAAATGAACTTGCTACACATGACACTCAAATAAAGCTCATGAACAAGATAATAGCCAAGGATAAAGGAATAATGAGAGGTCATAGCAGTATGTTACTTGAAGCTTGAAAGAGGCTTTCTAGGCTTAAGAGTCAATAAGAGGTGAGTGTGTACATATCCACATAAAACCCCATGAACTATCAATAACACTCTACTAGCATGAACATCCTCTCCCATTTCATTCTTTCTTCTCAATAAATCATTTCTTGCTTGGGGACAAGCAAGCTTTAAGTTTGGTGTTGTGATGACAAGTCATCTTAGCCTAGTTTCACTAGTCTTTTTCTTTTGTTTTCAATTGAATTATGCACTTTCTTGAGCCAAAAGCAAGCCAATTGGGTAGATTTTCATGTTTCCTTTGATTTAATCAACCATATATGAATTCATGCTATTTCATGAGGTTTTATGCTATAATTGTCATATATTATGAAAGAATGAATATCTCATGATTTTGAGCATAGCTTTGATGTGTTTGGTTGATTAATGATAGGTGAAGAAAGCTTGGAGAAAGGTTGATGCAAGAAGGAATGGCTAGGAGGAATGACTTGAGTCTTGGATTAATTATGAACCAGGAAGCAAAAGCTGGAGCAAAAGTTAGCCCCTAACTTTTTGGCTAACTTTTGGGCAAAAGCTGGAGCAAAAGTTAGCCCCTAACCTTTTGGCTAACTTTTGGGCAAAAGCTGGACCAAAAGTTAGCCCCTAACTTTTTGGCTAACTTTTGGCATGAAAAACACTCCCTGGATGCACCAAAATTTGCGCCAACGTTAGCCCCTAACTTTTTGGCTAACGTTGGCGCCTGAAAAACTCCCTGGGCTAGCAAACGTTTGCGCCAACGTTAGCCCCTAACTTTCTGGCTAACGTTGGCGCCATGAATAACTAAGGGGAGGCCAACGTTGGAGCAAAAGTTAGACCCCTAACTTTTGCCCCAACGTTGGTATCAGCAAAACAAGGGTGCTGATGTGAAAAGTTGGAGCAAAAGTTAGACCCTAACTTTTACTCCAACTTTTACTCAAGCTTTCATGATTCCAACCCGGTTCAATTCGGTTCTTCTCCAAACTCCAAGAGCAATTAACCAAGGCCTCTCTCAACCCAATTCCATCAAGAGCAAAGGCCCAATTGAAGGCTTGAAGACCATTTGAAGAAAGTGTATAAATAGCATAGGATTTAAGTTTTTAGGGAGCTTCCCTTTTAGTTTTTCAGAATAGCTTTCTTTTCAGTTTTGCTTAGAGCTCACTTTTATTTTTCTTAGCATTGTTGTTTAATTGAAGAGAATTTAGGAGGAGAATTGATCTCTCTTCTTCCTTGTTCTTGCCCAGCACTCTTTACTTTTCTTATCTTGGATTTTGGGTGGAGAATTGAAGAAATTCTGTTTCAATCTCATCTCGGAATCTTGTTTAATTTTCTGCTCAATTGAATTTCAGTTTCGGTTACTTGCTTCTTCATCTACTTTCTTTGCAATTTACAATCTCCTTTGCAATTGTTCTTGTTGGATCTAGGAAGGCATTGAGATCTAGACTTGGTTTTCTAGTCTCTTGGGTCCTGAGATCTAAATTCCAATTTTACATCCTCTGTTTACTGCTTTTCATGCCCATTTTACTTTTCCGTTTTAGATCCGATTCAATCCAAGTCTTCTTCTATTTCTCTGCTTGTTGCAATTTTACATTTCCTTGTTTTATTTTTGCAAATCCAACTCCCCATTCCCTTTACAATTTAAGCCATTTAAATTTCTTGCACTTTAAGATTTTGCAATTTACATTTCTTGTGTTCTAAGTTTCTGCCATTTAATTTCTTGTTCTTTAAGATTCAGCACTTTAATTCCTGTTCTCTTTAATTTCATGCCAATTACCCATTCCCTTTACTTTCTATGTAATTTAAATTCTGCAAATCACAAATCTCTCAACCAAATCTTGATTCGCTTGACTAAATCAACCACTAAACTAAAATTGCTCAATCCTTCAATCCCTGTGGGATCGACCTCACTCCCGTGAGTTATTATTACTTGATGCGACCCGGTGCACTTGCCGGTGAAGTTTGGGTGTTTTGGAGAAATTCGTTTCTCCGCTAAAATATCCCATCAGCTTCCCTCCAATTCAATCTCTTCTTCATTGCTTACCAAGGGCATTGTTTTTACATAGTTTTTAGTATGTTTTAATCACTTTTTATTATATTTTTATTATTTTTTATTCAAAAATCATATTTCTGGACTTTACTATGAGTTTGTGTGTTTTTCTGTAATTTCAAGTAATTTCTGGCTGAAATTGAGAGACCTGAGCAAAAATCTGATTCAGAGGCTAAAAAAGGACTGCAGATGCTGTTGGATTCTGACCCTCCTTCACTCGAAATGGATTTTCTGGAGCTACAGAAGCCCAATTGGTGCACTTTCAATTGCGTTAGAAAGTAGACATCTTGGGCTTTCCAGAAATGTATAATAATTCATACTTTGTTTGAGTTTTAATGGCCCAAATTGGCGTCCAAAGTCAGCCTAAAACTTTCTGGCGTAAAACGCCAGAACTGGCACCTTTTTCGGCGTTAAACGCCCATTCTGGCCCCCAGGGCGGCGTTTAACGCCAACTTTGGGCATATGAACATGAAAGATTGAAAGTTCAGCCCAGGAACACACCAAGTGGGTCTCAGAAGTGGAATTCTGTACTATCTGCACTTAGTTACTCATTTTCTGTAAACCTAAGTTACTAGTTTAGTATAAAAACTACTTTTAGAGATTCATTTTAAAATGCATGACATTTTTTACATTTGAGATTGTATCTTTGATGGCATGAGTCTCTAAACCCCATAGGTGGGGTGAGGAGCTTTGCTGTGTTTCAATGGATTAATGCAATTACTATTGTTTTCTATTCAATTACACTTGATTCTATTCTAAGATACACAATTCGTACTTCAATCTGGAGAAGAAGATGATCCGTGACACTCATCATTATTCTCAAATCTATGAACGCGTGCCTAACAACCACTTCCATTCTATCTGAGCTCAACGTAGTCATTGGGCGACAGCTTGAGTGCGTATCTCTTGGGTATCTGATCCAAGGACCAAATCCGTGAGATCAGAATCTTCATGATAGAGGCTAGAATTAATTGACAGCATTCCTGAGATCCGAAAAGTCTAAACCTTGTCTGTGGTATTTCGAGTAGGGTCTAGAAGGGGATGACTGTGACGAGTTTCAAACTTGCGAATGTTGGGCGCAGTGACAGTGTGAAAAAGGACAATGGTCCTATTCTGACGCTAGTGAGAACCGACAGATGATTAGCCGTGCGGTGACAACGCCTGGTATTTTTCATCTGAGAGGATCATACAGCCTACCATGGAAGGAAGCCATGCGTGTTTGGAGAAGAAGACAGTAGGAAAGCAGAGATTCAGATGACAAAGCATCTCCGGAACCTCAGCCTGCTTCTTATTACTGAATCACAAGTACCATTTATTTTATGTTATTTATTTTTGATAAATATAATCACTCTTATCATTAATCTCCTGACTAAGATTTACAAAATAACCATAGCTTGCTTCAAGCTAACAATCTCTGTGGGATCGACCCTTACTCACGTAAGGTATTACTTGAACGACCCAGTGCACTTGCTGGTTAGTTGTGTGAAGTTGTGAAAAGTGTAATCACAATTTCGTACACCAAGTTTTTGGCGCCGTTGCCGGGGATTGTTCGAGTTTGGACAACTGACGATTTATTTTGTTGCTTAGAATAGGAAAAATTTATTTTTTTTTTTGGTTTAGAGTCACTAAAATTGAGTCTTCTATTATTGTTTTTGGTTAAAATTTTAAAATCCTTATTTTATTTTCCTTAATTATTTTCGAAAATTTTTAAAAACCAATAACTTCATGATTTAGTCTTCTGTTTGAGTTTAGTTTCACATTTTAAGTTTGGTGTCAATTGCATGCTTGTATTTGTCTTTCAATTTTTCGAATTATATGTTCTTAGTTCTCTCTTAATCTTCAAGTTGTTTTTGTTTATTTTCCTTATTTGACCTTTAAAATTTCTTGTTTGGTGTTTGTTGCTGTTTATCTTATACATTTTCGAATTATTAGTGTCCAAAATATAAAAAAATTTTTAAGTTTGGTGTCCTTTGTGTTTCTATTTTCTTAAAAATTTTTAAAATTTGTTTTTGGTGTTCATCTCGACATTCAAAGTTTCCTTGTTTGTTTTCTTTGTTTTGATCTAAAAATTCTAAGTTTGGTGTCATTTTATTGTTTTTCTCTTTC
Source organism: Arachis ipaensis (assembly GCF_059453495.1). Taxonomy (NCBI): domain Eukaryota; kingdom Viridiplantae; phylum Streptophyta; class Magnoliopsida; order Fabales; family Fabaceae; genus Arachis; species Arachis ipaensis. The sequence continues at coordinate 103,674,268 of NC_142438.1, read as the reverse complement.
CTCACTAAATTCAAAAATATATTTTCTATTTATTTAATTGAATTTTCAAAAATTTCATTTAAAAATTTAGATTTTTATTTTAAAATTTTTATTTTAACTTATCTTAGTTTTAAAATTTCAAAATTTAAAATCTTTTTCAAAAATCATATCCAAAGTTTTTCAAATCTTCTTAATTAATTAATTATTTTAGTTTTCGAATTTCTTTTTCCTTTTCTTTTAGTTTTTGAAATTTTATATTTCATTTCCCAATTATTTTATTTTATCTTAATTTTTTTATTTATTCGGTTTGTTTTTAATTAAATAAAATAAAAAAATAAAAATTTATCTTATCTGCAATTCACATCAATTCCCTTTTCTCCATCATGGACCTAAGTGGAAATGAACAGTCTAGAAGGACTCTGGGGGTCATATGCTAACTCCATTACTGCTGCATACGGGAGTAGTATCTGTATACCCCCCATCAGAGCAAGCAGTTTTGAGCTAAATCCTCATCTCATTATCATGGTGCAACAAAATTTCCAGTATTCCGGTCTTCCACAGGAAGAACCTACTGAGTTTCTAGCACAGTTCTTACAAATTACTGACACAGTACGTGATAAAGAAGTGGATCAGGATGTCTACAGGTTATTACTGTTTTCATTTGCTGTAAAAGATCAATCTTCTGAAATTCCTGAATAAGAACATGGAAACAGTTATCAGACAAATTCCTGAATCAATATTACCCTTCAAAAAGGATAACACAGCTAAGGCTGGACATCCAAGGCTCTAAACAAGAGGATGATGAATCCCTTTATAATGCTTGGGAGAGGTACAAAGGGATGCTAAGGAAATGCCCATCTGAAATGTTTTCAGAGTGGGTGCAGTTAGACATCTTTTACTATGGGCTTACAGAAAAAGCTCAAATATCTCTAGATCACTCAGCTGGTGGATCTAAACATATGAGAAAGACAATTGAAGAGGCTTAAGAGCTCATTGATACAGTTGCTAGAAATTAGCATCTGTACTTGAGTAGTGAGTCCTCCCTGAAAGAAGAGGCTAAAGCGGTATCCACTGAACTTAGTCCTCAAGAACAAGTTGCTGAACTCAATCAGCAATTGCTTAATATAACAAAACAGTTCACAGAATTCAAAGAGATGCTCCAAGACACTAAAAATGCCAACCAAAATATGGAAGCACAATTGGTTCAGACAAGACAGTAGCTATCTAAACAGATAACAGAAGAATGTCAAGTTGTTCAATTAAGGAGTGGGAAAACACTGAATGTATCAATCCAAGGTAGCAGGAAGCCAAGAAAGGAACATCTAATAAAGGATAAACAAGCCACTACCCAATATCCCTTTGAGGACAGTAAGAGCACAGAGAGGAATGATTCTGGCGTTCAAACTTCAGAAAAGGGTGAAAAGGCGGCATTAAACGCCCAAGGGATGGCCAGTTCTGGCGTCCAAACGCCAAAAACGGGTGGCAATCTGGCGTTAAACGCCCATGCAGCCCCCAATTCTGGCATTCAAACGCCACTAAGGGATCAGACACCTGCAAGTGCTGATAACCACCCCCTTAAGTAGGCTTCTCCAACCACTTCTGTAGGAAATAAACCTGCAGCAACTAAGGTTGAAGAATACAAAGCCAAGATGCCTTATCCTCAGAAACTACGCCAAGCGGAATAGGATAAACAATTTGCCCGCTTTGCAAACTATCTCAGAACTCTTGAAATAAAGATTTCGTTTGCAGAGGCACTTGAGCAAATACCCTCTTATGCTAAGTTCATGAAAGAGATCTTGAGCCATAAGAAGGATTTGAGAGAAACTGAAAAAGTTTTTCTCACTGAAGAATGTAGTGCAGTCATTTTGAAAAGCTTACCAGAGAAGCTTAAAGATCCCGAAAGCTTTATGATACCATGCACATTAGAGGATGCTTGTACTAAGACAGCTCTGTGTGACCTTGGGACAAGTATCAACCTAATACCTGTATCCACTATAAAAAAGCTTGGCTTGACTGATGAAGTTAAACCAACCCGGATATGCCTCTAACTTGCTGATGGCTCCATTAAAATCCCATCAGGCATAATTGAGGACATGATTGTCAAGGTTGGGCCATTTGCCTTTCCTACTAACTTTGTAGTGCTAGAAATGGAGGAGCACAAGAGTGCAACTCTCATTCTAGGAAGACCTTTCCTAGCAACTGGACGAACCCTCATTGACGTCCAAAGAGGAGAGATAACCCTGAGAGTCAATGAGGCTAAGTTTAAGTTAAATGCTGTCAAAGCTATGCAGCATCCAGACACACCAAAAGACTGCCTGAGTGCAGATGTTATTGACTCCTTGGTAGAAGAGGTCAATATGACCGAGAGTCTCGAATCAGAGCTAGAGGACATTTTTAAAGATGTTCAGCTTGATCTGGAGGAACCAGAGAGAACGGAAGAACCTCTAAAAACTCCTCAGGAAGGGGATAAGCCTCCTAAACCCGAGCTCAAACCACTACCACCATCCCTGAAATATGCATTTCTGGGAGAAGGTGACACTTTTCTGGTGATCATAAGCTTTGCTTTAAATTCACAGGAAGAGAAAGCACTAATTCAGGTGCTAAGGACACACAAGACAGCTCTTGGGTGGTCCATAAGTGATCTTAAGGGTATTAGCCCAGCAAGATGCATGCGCAAGATCCTATTGGAGGATGATGCTAAGCCAGTGGTTCAACCATAGAGGTGGCTAAATCCAGCCATGAAGGAGGTAGTGCAAAAAGAGGTTATTAAGTTACTGGAGGCTGGGATTATTTATCCTATTTCTGATAGCCCCTGGGTGAGTCCTATCTAAGTTGTCCCCAAGAAGGGAGGCATGACAGTGGTTCATAATGAAAAGAATGAACTGGTTCCTACAAGAACAGTTATGGGGTGGCGTATGTGTATTGACTACAGAAGACTCAATACAGCCACCAGGAAGGATAATTTTCCTTCACCATTCATAGACCAGATGCTAGAGAGATTAGCAGGTCATGAATACTACTGCTTTTTGGATGGCTATTCAGGTTACAACCAAATTGCAGTACACCCTCAAGACCAAAAGAAAACAACATTCACATGTCCATCTGGAGTATTTGCCTACAGAAGGATGCCATTTGGTCTGTGCAATGCACCTGCAACCTTTCAGAGGTGCATGCTCTCTATATTCTCTGATATGGTAGAGAAGTTTCTGGAAGTCTTTATGGATGACTTCTCAGTATTTGGAGATTCATTTAGCTCCTGCCTTGACCATCTAGCACTTGTTCTAAAAAGGTGCCAAGAGACTAACCTGGTTTTAAACTAGGAAAAATGTCACTTTATGGTGACTGAAGGAATTGTCCTTGGGCACAAAATTTCGAACAAGGGAATAGAGGTAGATAAAGCTAAGGTAGAGGTAATTGAAAAATTATCACCACCTACCAATATTAAGGGAATCAGAAGCTTTCTGGGGCATGCCGGATTCTATAGGAGGTTTATAAAGGATTTTTCAAAAATTGCAAAATCTCTGAGCAATCTGCTAGCCGTTGACACGCCATTTGTCTTTGACACGGAGTGTCTGCAGGCGTTTGAAAGTCTGAAAGCTAAGCTGGTCACAGCACCAGTTATTTCTGCACCAGACTAGACATTACCATTCGAACTAATGTGTGATGCCAGTGACCATGCCATTGGTGCAGTATTGGGACAGAGGCATAATAAGCTTCTGCATGTCATTTATTATGCTAGCCGTGTTTTAAATGATGCACAGAAAAATTACACAACCACAGAAAAGGAGTTACTTGTAGTGGTCTATGCCATTGACAAATTCAGATCTTATTTAGTAGGATCAAAAGTAATTGTGTACACTGACCATGCTGCTCTAAAATATCTCCTCACAAAGCATGATTCAAAACCCAGACTCATAAGATGGGTGTTGCTTCTGCAAGAGTTTGATATAGAGATAAGAGACAGAAAAGGGACAGAGAACCAAGTAGCAGATCACCTATCCCGGATAGAACCAGTAGCAGGAGCGTTCCTCCCTCCTACTGAGATCTCTGAAACCTTTCCGGATGAGCAACTCTTTGCCATTCAAGAAGTATCATGGTTTGCAGACATTGCAAACTATAAAGCTGTGAGATTCATACCCAAGGAGTACAGCAAGGTGCAGACGAAAAAATTGATTTCCGATACAAAATACTACTTTTGGATGAAGCATATCTCTTTAAGAGGTGTGTAGACGGAATGATCCATAGATGTGTGCCTAGAGAAGAGGCACAGAAGATCCTATGGCATTTCCATGGATCACAATATGGAGGACATTTCGGAGGTGAGCGAACAGCCACCAAGGTTCTCTAGTGTGGCTTCTACTGGCCTACTCTTTATAGAGACTCTCGAGAGTTTATACGTAACTGTGACAGTTGCCAGAGAGCTGGTAACCTGCCTCACGAGTATGCCATACCTCAACAAGGGATCTTAGAGATTGAGTTGTTTGATGTATGGGGTATTGATTTCATGGGGCCTTTCCCACCATCATACTCAAACACTTATATTCTGGTGGCAGTAGACTATGTATCTAAAATTTTCCAATTCTATTCGCTTGCACAAGGTGTGCGAACGCTCTCAACAGAATGCACCTTCCAACGTGTGCGTACGTACAGGGTTGTGCGTGCACACAACTTGCAAAACCTTGTTGGTTGTGTGTGCGCACGGGTCGTGCTAGCGCTCTCAACAACAAGCCTTCCCCTGTGTGTGCGTGCGTACAAGGCTGTGCGTCCGCACACTTTCAAAAACACACAGGTTGTGTGTGTGCACAAGGCTGTGCGTGCGCACACAAACCAGAAACCACAAATTCTACAGCATTCACAGAATTTAGATTTTGACACCAAACTTTGAATGATCATAACTTCCTCTACAAAAATCTATTTCCTACAAACTTTATATCCATTTAAAGGTTTTTCAATGAACTTTAATTTGAAGTAAATTTCAACAAAATTTGAAAACTGAGGCTCAAGTTATGATCTGTCAAAGTTCACCAAAAATTCGTTTTTACCAAAATTTCACAAAGTTCTCAATTTTCTAATTTCACTACCAAAAACAAACCAAAACCACATTAACTCCATCCAACATCAGATTTTACCATTTATGCCACAATCCACTACTCATATCATCAAATTCTCAAACCCAATTATCCTTGATTTCACACTAAAACCCCTTCTCATCCAACAAACTTAACAATAATTATTTTACCACTTTCAATCATCAACCTCGACCTCATTCATTCTCAATATCAATAATCAACATTGTCTAACAACTTCAACAATATTTCTCATCCAAATTCATCACACATCATACCTTAACAACATTATTCAACAACATCAATTCCTCATACATCATCAACCAACCAAATTTAACAACCATATAAATCCAAACCTATCTTATGGGTCACTAGCCTAAGTGTCCAGAAATATTATATATTACATAGAGAAAACCGAAACCATACTTTGGCCGATTATCCTCTACACACGAAACCACCAAAAAGCCAAGATAACTCCAAAAGCACCAAAGCTCAAACTAATCACACATATATCACCAAAATTAAAACCTAGAAACCATAACATACAACACTATAAGGGTATAAGAAGAACCTTACCTTGTCAAAAGGGGATTGAGGCAAAATCCAACGATTACCGGCTACTAGAGATCACCTAAACAACCAAATCACAAAATCTACTCAAAAACTATAACAAAAAATGCACAGAAACTAGGACAGGAAACTGGATCTTGAGATGCAATTTCTTACCAGATTTGCTTAGATAAAAACGAAGAGATTAACAAGAGTTTCGCGTGGCCGCAAATGGCTCATCAATCGGAGCTCCGGATCAAAAGTTATGGAGCTTTGAAGAGGGAGATGAATAGTGACAATGGCTTCCTTCTCCTCTCTTCTCCCTATCCGTGCTCTCTCTCTTTCTTGGGCCCAATGATAAACCACTATTTCATGGTTTATCTTGTACTCAATTGAGTGGTTTTTATCAATTCTTTACCCACTTATTCATACTATTTGCATGGTTTTACATTTGCCTTCCTAATTATATGCTTTGATTGAAAACATGCTTCTTTGGCCTTAAGTTCCCCATGTTTGATCCTCTCTTATTACCATTAGATGTCTTGATATGTGTGTTAAGTGTTTTCAGAGATTACAGAATAGGAATGGCTTAGAGGATGGAAAGGAAGCATGCAAAAGTGGAAGGAATACAAGAAGTTAGAGAAACTACTAAGCTGTCCAACCTGACCTCTTCGCACTCAAACGGCTATAACTTTAGCTATAGAGATCCAAACGACGCGGTTCCAGTTGCGTTGGAAAGCTAATTTTCGGGGCTTCGATTTGATATATAATTTGTCATAGCTGCCTTGAAGTTAGGCGACGCGAACGCGTGAATGACGCGCCCGCGTCGCATATGCAAACTTCAATCCGCGCGGACGCGTGGACGATGCCTCCGCGTCACTTGCCCGCGACCTGAACGTAACAGAAATCGCAGGGGGCGATTTCTGGGCTGCTTTTAACCCAGTTTTCAGCCCAGAACATACAGATTAGAGGCTATAAAGTGGGGAAATGCATCCATTCATAAACAAGCTCATAATACACAATTTTAGGATTTAGATGTAGTTTTAGAGAGAGAGGTTCTCTCCTCTCTCTTAGGATTTAGTTTTAGGATTTAGGATTATTTCTTTTTCATCACAGGTTCAATGTTCCTCTTATTTATTTTTATTATATACTTTTAATTATTATTTATCTTTTCAATTTGGCTTATGCTACATTCATGTTATGATTTTCTTAATTAATATTATTTGAGCTATTTCAGATTTAAGATTGCTTTGCTTTATTTATATTGATGCTTTTAATTTAATTTAGATATTTTCTCTCTTTTGACTTGGGTTAAGTAATTGGTAACGCTTGAGCTGTCAAATAAAGCAGTGGTTGAAATTGGAAGTTGCTCCAATAACTCTAGTCTTTCTATAGGAATTGACTAGGACCTGAGGATTAAGCTAATTAATCCACTTGATTTACCTTCATAGTTAGAGGTTAACAAAGTGGGATTAAAATCCAATTATCATCACAATTGATAAGGATAGGACTTCCAGTTCTTGTACCTTGTCAAGAGTTTATTTTATTATTACTATTTTATTTTTCTTATCATTTAACATACTTCTTTCTTACTTTCAAAACCCCCCAATTTACAAGACTCATAACCAATAATAAGAACATACTTTCCTACAATTCCTTGAGAAGACGACCCGAGGTTTAAATACTCGATTATCAATTTAAAAGGGGTTTGTTACTTGTGACAACCAAAACGTTTGTAAGAAAGGTTGATTGCTTGGTTTAGTAACTATACTTGCAATGAGAGTTTACTATAACTTCTAAACCATCAATCTTCAGTTCTTCAAAAATGGCGCCGTTGCCGGAGAATTGCAAACGTGTGCCTTATTATTGGTTATTGTAAAAATTTGCTTTTTACCTGTTTATTTATTTTTATTTTTGTTTTTATTTTTGCTTTTTCGTAAATTAAGAGGTTATTGGTTTTTATTTAGTTATTAAAATTTTTTTTCAAAAATTTTTTCTTGGTGTTCATCTTGATCTTCAAGTTGTTCTTCGTGTTCATCTTGACTTTCAAGTTGTTCTTAGTTGTTTTCTTCGTTCTGATCTAAAAATTTTAAGTTTGGTGTCATTTTATTATTTTTCTCTTTCCTCATTTAATTCAAAAATATCTTTTCTCTTTATTTTTAATTGAATTTTCGAAATTTGCATAAAAAAATTTCAGATTTTTATTTTTAAATTTTTATCTTATCTTATCTTATTTCGAAAATTAATTTTCAAAATTCAAATTTAAAAATTTTCAAATTTCAAATTTCAAATTTCAAAAATTTAAAATTCAAATTTCAAAATTCAAATTTCAAAATTTCAAAATTCAAATTTCAAAATTTAATTTTCAAATTTAAAATTTAAATAACCTTTTAATTTAAATTTGTTTTTATTTTCGTTTTTAATTTTTATTTACTATTATGAGTTCTCACCCCTCTCGCTTTGAGTTTGGTTCCAATGTTGTTGCAAGGAATGGAAATCATAACAGGGACATACATCGAGGTCAAAACAATCAGAGATGGAAGGATCCACGAGGATCTGATCAACCCTTTCGGCAACATCACCTTCTAAAATACCATGGACAACGACCATCCTACAATGTATGCCAAGACAATAGATATGGTGGACCCCCTTGTATTTACCAGCAAGCTCCATCATATGCCAATAAATCATCTCCTCAACATAACTTTGAACCACCATACTCACAAGCCCCTTACCACCAAACACCACTATATAACCCTAATCCTTATCCACCACACCAACCACCATATGAACCACGCCCAGAACCACCACCTCAATATTCACCATCTCCATATCCATCAATCCAAGAGCACTATGATCCTACTTATGATAGCCGAGCACAAGAATCAAAGGATCGTCTCAAGAAAACAGTGGAAAGATTTCATGCAACCCTTCACCAATTGAACCAAGCGATAAATCAATTAGCTTCCCGACGTTCGGACACTCAAGGAACCCCCATGGCTTCATGTGGACAATCTAATGAAGAACGTAGCATGAAGGAGACATTAGAAACTCCGGTGGACAGCAAGGAGCATGAATTTGTACTGGAACAAGTGGAGGAAGCCGAAATTATTGAAGAAGAAGAAGTGGTTGAAGACTTAGGAGATGCTGAACCTCCTTGGAAAAGTCAAGACATAGAGCCTCCTTCAAAGACATTTAAAATTGATGTTGAAGAGGGTGTACAACCTCCAAGACATATCATGGTTGAAGACTTTGAAGAGGTTGATCAAGAGATGGATTCAATCATTGATGAATTCTTATCCGCAATTGAATCCTCTTCCATTGAACTTGACATGGAGATGGAAGAAGAAAAAGCACAACCTCCCACACTCTTGGTGAACAATGAAGAAGAGATTGAATTGGAAGACAGCTACCAAGAGGAAGAGGTTGAAATTGAAGAAGCTTGCAAAGAGGTGGAAGCTGTTAAAGAAGAGCCCAGGGGAATGGAGCTTGAAATCACCTTGCCGAAGTTATTGGAGACCCCTCCCCCTAAGTTGCCATCATCCTTCACAACATTCAAGTGGGTAAAATTCATATCCCTTAGCTTTCTAATTTCACTTGAATATGGGCTGCTGGAGACGGATGGTCAACTTAGAGCTCTTTGTGGCATAAAGAGTAAGAGGAAGATGGTTAGTGGTAAGAATTGTCCTGCAAGGTTCATTATGGTTGGAAGCTTTAAGTTTAAACGCAAAGGTTGGTGTAAAGCTCAACTGAATGGGTCTAGGAAGTTGGTTGACCACTTTAGTGAGAATTCAGATTACTTGCCACCTGGATGGAATCATGATGATCAACAAGAAGACGGGTGCAATAGCAAGGTTTGGGATCTTGGAATCTATTCTGACATCCAACACCCCGGGAGCCTAAGAATCTGTTTGAAGCTGTTCAAAGGCTTTACGTGCCTAGTTTGGGATCCTGGAGGCCATTGGAATTATAAACATTGGTGGAGATTCCTGGATGAGTTCAAGCACAAGCCACCATAACAGGGAGCTCACCAAATGTCCAACTTAAGGACTTTAACTAAAAGTGCTAGGTGGGAGACAACCCACCATGGTATGATAGTTCTTTTTTTATTCTTATTTAGTTTTATTTCTTTTCGAGTTTTATTTTATTTTATTGTATTGAACCTGGAGTTTTGCATAACATTCATATTAGCATTGCATTCTGCATTTTTCATGCATAAAAAAAAATTCGCACCCGACGCGACAGAGTCGCCGACGCGTCCGCGTCACCAGTGCATTTGGAAGAAAAGGAAAGCGAACAGAGAGTCACACGAAAGCGTGGCTGGAGGCGTGCCTTTGGTACAAATTAATCCACGCGACCGCTTGGATGACGCGTTCGCGTCATTAGCGAAATAGCCTCCCCACGCGTCCGCGTCACCCACGCGAACGCGTGGCTCTGTAAAATCGACATAAAGGGGTGCATGGCAGAGAGTTATGATGGAGCGGGGCTGGAATGGTGCTAGCAGCACAAGCCCCACCACGCGAACGCGTCACCCACGCGTCCGCGTCATATTGGAAATAAGGCCACCCGCGCGATCGCGTCAACCACGCAACCGCGTCACCCAAAAATTTCGCAAAAAGAGTTTCGAACAGAGAGTTGTGCGAACGCGAGGCTGCACTCGCGCCAATCGCACAAATCAGGCCACGCGATCGCGTGACCCACACGTCCGTGTCACCTGACCTTATCGCGAACCACGCGACCACGTCACCCACGCGTCCGCGTCACCTGCGCTGCACAGCTTATCCAGATCAGCGCCAAATATCATATCTTTTCTTCCCCCAAATCTTAATTTTTCTTTTCCATTCTTATTTCTTTCTTCTTTTCTTCTTCCTTCTTTACTTTAATTCTCTTTTACTTAATTGCATACTTTCATTCATTACATTTTAAATTTTGTGCATATTTTTATTTTCTTTTCTAAATTTATTATTTTTTTTCCATTGGTGTTACAATTTTCTTATTCAACTGTTGCATCTTTTCTTGAATTTATTTTGGTGCTTAGTGACTTGTTTTACACTGTTGGGTAATATTATTTAAGTCAATGCTAATCTTTTATGATATTTGTATTAATTTTGCATTGACATTAAATTATATTGTCTTGCACTCTCTTCTCCATTGTTACAAATTTTGTACCACTGGTATGCCATGGCTTCTATTATTTTCTCACGTACATGTTGAAGTTTCCATGTAAATGAGACCCTTTTCATTTGGCATTAACCCACCCATACTTCATTTATTTTCTTATCTCTATTTCTGGGTTACTTTTCTTCCCTTTTTCTTTCAGGATGGCCACCTGAAAGGGAACCGGAAGACGTTTACATGGGGAAACAGGACAAGTCCATCTGCACAATCTTTGGAGAAAAGCGCCAGTTGGACCAACCCGTCCATCTGCACATCTCAGCATGCACCGAGGATGGTGCAATCTTTAAGTGTGGGGAGGTCGATACCGATCTCCATGGGTTAGTTACTCTTCTATCTCAACACCAATGATTTATTTTCTTTGTTAGTTGTTGCATTTGCATGTTTGATTGCATGATTATTGGATGTTGTGCATATTTTATCACTTGGTTGAAGTAATATTTTCTTTTTCAAGAAACCTTTTAGAGCATTTCACTAATTTGAATAAAATTTAATGTTAAACTTGTTTGAAGAAATATTATACTGGAACATGGTTTAGAGCTCGAACATGCAAAACCTGTGAGATTTTGAGCCTATTTGAATTGGTTGCATTTTACCAACCAATATTTTATTTTTGGTGTGTGTTTTTCTCTCTAAAATTGTGATCTTTGTCTTGCTTAATTCTATATTTTCATGGTTTGATGTATGCATACACTTACATGATTGAGGCCTTTATTTCACTGAGCTTACATACCCATATGGCCTTACCCTTTCATTATTCTTTGCAAACCAATGTTGAGCCTATTATACCCCTTTGTTCTTTACTTTAGCACATCATTAACTCTAAGCAGAAAACAATAATGTCCTTAATTTGAATCCTTGGTTAGCTTAGACTAGTGAGAGTGCTCATGAATTAAGTGTGGGGAAGTTGAATTTGGAAACATTTGGTTTGAGAAGTGAGTATGTTAGAATTTTCTAAAAATGTGAAAAAAATGTTTAGGACATGATTCATGCATCCAATAATTTAATCATATGCATTGAGAAAAATAAAAGAAAAGAAAAAAAAATATATATAAAAAAGAGGTGAGAAAAAGAAAAGAAAAAAAAAGAGCAATTAAGCAAAAAGGGGACAAAATGCCCCAAAGTAAATGATGAAAGCAATGCATATGTACTGTACTTGAAATTAGAATGCATGAATATGTGTAAAATATGGTTAATGGATAGTTAGATGTGGTATTATGATTACATGGATTGTCTAAAGTTAGGTGGAAAGTTTAAGTTAATTAAGGATTCAGATTTTAGTACACTTGGCCAAATACAATCCTACCTTGACCCTAACCCCATTACAACCCTTAAAAGACCTCTTGATATGTGTATCTGTGCATTAAATTTTTGTTGATTGTTAGATGAAGAGCAAGCCTTAGAAAGCAAGGTTAGTAGAGAATTGAGAGAATCGAACCTTAAACACTTGAGTGATTAGAGTGTATACACTACCAGTGAGGGTTCGATGCTCAATTCCTTGTTCCCTGCTTTCATGAGCTATTTTCTTCTTGCAAGTCTATTTGTACTTCATTTCAGGATTTGAATTAGTGAAATCCAGTTCATATTTCTTCTTGAAGGATTTGTTTACTTTTAACTAAGTAGGTAGAAACATTTTGCATGTAGTTGTATTCATACAGATAGGTTGCATTTCTTACATTCTATCATTCCTCTTCACTTCTTTATAGCTTCTCTTGAGCTTAGCATGAGGATATGCTAATGTTTAAGTGTGGGGAGGTTGATAAACCACTATTTCATGGTTTATCTTGTGCTCAATTGAGTGATTTTTATCAACTCTTTACCCACTTATTCATACTATTTACATGGTTTTACATTTGCCTTCCTAATTATGTGCTTTGATTGAAAATATGCTTCTTTGGCCTTAAGTTCCCTATGTTTGATCCTCTCTTATTACCATTAGATGCCTTGATATGTGTGTTAAGTGTTTTCAGAGATTACAGGGTAGGAATGGCTTAGAGGATGGAAAGAAAGCATGCAAAAGTGGAAGGAATACAAGAAGTTGGAGAAACTGCTAAGCTGTCCAACCTGACCTCTTCACACTCAAACAGCTATAACTTTAGCTATAGAGGTCCAAACGATGCGGTTCCAGTTGCGTTGGAAAGCTAACGTTTGGGGCTTCGATTTGATATATAATTTGCCATAGCTGCCTCAAAGTTAGGCAATGCGAACGCGTGAATGACGCGCCCGCGTTGCATATGTGAACTTCAATCCGCGCGGACGCGTGGACGACGCCTCCGCGTCACTTGCCCGCGACCTGAACGTAACAGAAATCGCAGGGGGCGATTTCTGGGCTGCTTTTAACCCAGTTTTCAGCCCAGAACACACAGATTAGAGGCTATAAAGTGGGGGAATGCATCCATTCATAAACAAGCTCATAATACACAATTTTAGGATTTAGATGTAGTTTTTAGAGAGAGAGAGGTTCTCTCCTCTCTCTTAGGATTTAGTTTTAGGATTTAGGATTATTTCTTTTTCATCACAGGTTCAATGTTCCTCTTATTTATTTTTATTATATACTTTTAATTATTATTTATCTTTTCAATTTGGCTTATGCTACATTCATGTTATGATTTTCTTAATTAATATTATTTGAGGTATTTCAGATTTAAGATTGCTTTGCTTTATTTATATTGATGCTTTTAATTTAATTTAGATATTTTCTCTCTTTTGACTTGGGTTAAGTAATTGGTAACGCTTGAGCTGTCAAATAAAGCAGTGGTTGAAATTGGGAGTTGCTCCAATAACTCTAGTCTTTCCATAGGAATTGATTAGGACATGAGGATTAGGCTAATTAATCCACTTGATTTACCTTCATAGTTAGAGGTTAACAAAGTGAGATTAAAATTCAATTATCATCACAATTGATAAGGATAGGACTTCCAGTTCATGTACCTTGCTAAGAGTTTATTTTATTATTACTATTTTATTTTTCTTATCATTTAACATACTTCTTTCTTACTTTCAAAACCCCCAATTTACAAGACTCATAACCAATAATAAGAACATACTTCCCTGCAATTCCTTGAGAAGACGACCCGAGGTTTAAATACTCGGTTATCAATTTTAAAGGGGTTTGTTACTTGTGACAAACCAAAATATTTGTAAGAAAGGTTGATTGCTTGGTTTAGTAACTATACTTGCAACGAGAGTTTACTATAACTTCTAAACCATCAATCTTCAGTTCTTCACCCAACTTGAGTCCGGTCCAACCATGTAGTATTTTTGGTTCATTTGGTCCAACTTTGGGCCAAACCTTTAGGATAAGTGCGTGGTTTGCTATTTCAAAACTTTTCTAAGGTTTCCTACTGTTTCACTCTCTCTCACGCAGTACTGGACAGACTTAAGCCGGTACTGCTGGCTAATCTATCGGTAAACACTTTTATGCAAAATTTTCCAAAAGAGAACATTTTTTCACTTCGAAAAATCCACTGAATCCGAATCTCATGTTTATATTTTAAGAAAGACATTTTTATATTTTCAAACCTATTTCGGGCAATTAAATTATTCGGGAAAACTTCGGTTCTTACACACATTCGAGTAATATGAGAGGAACTTGATGAAAAATTCTGCGAACATGTATCGCCATTCTGCCAGCTTTTGTTCAAGGAAGAACCGATCCCTAGCGATATCAATTCTTGATTCCTTGTATACTACAGAGAACAAACACAATACACAACAAACTAAAATCTATTAGAAACATCAAATTAACCACTTCTCATTTTCAAAAACACTGCCACAAGACCAAAATAGAAAAAATTTGTCAGAAAAAGAAAAAAGTAGGACTTCAATTGAAAATAACATATTAGAAAATAATGAAAATTGAAAAACAAAGACTAAATCGAATTTATGTGTTTTAACTAGAAAAGATGCTTATTCATTATTGTATCCAATCCAGTTCACCACAAAATTATCATAAAGTAACGATAATTCAGCTTCTGAACTTAGAACACATTAAAATTAACAACTTTCAAATATATCTAGAGGAATGAAGAACGAACATTACGACGAGAAAACAAGGATTGTATCCACCTCTAACCCCATTCTTACTCAGAAACTTGGATCTATACTCCAATCGCAAACCACCATCAACATCGCCGCCACCTTCATGATGAGCGGATATTTTATACGCTTTTTGGGGGTATTTTCATTATAGTTTTAGTAGGATTTAGCTACTTTTTAGTATAATTTAATCATATTTCTGGACTCTACTATGAGTTTGTGTGTTTTTCTGTGATTTCATGTATTTTCTGGCTGAAATTGAGGGATCTGAGCTTTAATCTGATTCAGAGGCTGAAAAAGGACTACAGATGCTGTTGGATTCTGACCATGCTTCACGTGAAATGGATTTTCTCGAGCTACAAAAACCTAATTGGCGTGCTCTCAATTGCGTTGGAAAGTAGACATCCAGGCCTTTCCAGAAATATATAATAGTCCATACTTTACTTGAGTTTTGATGATGCAAATTGGCGTTGAACGCCAACTTCCTACCCTATTCTGAAGTTAAACGCCAGAAACAAGTTACAAACCAGAGTTAAATGCAGCAAACAAGCTGCAACCTGGCATTTAACTCTAAAAGAAGCCTCTACACGTGTAAAGGTCAATGCTCAGCCCAAACACACCCTAAGTGGGCTCCAGAAGTGGATTTCTACACTATCCATCTTAGTTTACTCATTTTCTGTAAACCTTAGCTATTAGTTTAGTATAAATACAACTTTCAAAGACTTACTATGTACCAGATGACAATTTTACACTTTACATTATATTTCTGAAGGCATGAGTCTCTAAACCCCATGGTTGGGGGTGAGGAGCTCTGCTGTGTTTCGATGAATTAATGCAATTACTACTATTTTTCATTCAATCACGCTTGTTTCTATTCTAAGATATTCATTCGCGTTGCACCCTGATGAATGTGATGATCCGTGACACTCATCATCATTTCCACCTATGAACGTGTGTCTAACAACCACCTCCGTTCTATCTGCACTAGCTTGAGTGTGTATCTCTTAGCCTCCTGGTTCATGATCAGAGTCTTCGTGGTATAGACTAGAATTATTGGCGGCCATTCCTGAGATCTGGAAAGTCTAAACCTTGTCTGTGGTATTCCGAGTAGGATCTGGGAAGGGATGACTGTGACGTACTTCAAACTCGCAAGTGTTGGGCGTAGTGACAGACGCAAAAGAATCAATGAATTCTATTCCAACATGAGTGAGAACCGACAGATGATTAGCTGTGCGGTGACAGCGCATTTGGACCATTTTCACTGAGAAGATGGATGGTAGCCTTTGACAACGGTGATCCACCAACATACAGCTTGCCATGGAAGGAGACTTGCATGCGTGAAGAAGAAGACAGTAGGAAAGCAGAGATTCAGAAGACAAAGCATCTCCAAAACCTCAATCTGTTCTTCATTACTGCATAACAAGTATTATTTAATTTATGTTATTTACTCTTCATAAATATAATTACTCTTATCATTGATTTCCTGACTAAGAATTACAAAATAACCATAGCTTGCTTCAAGCCGACAATCTCCGTGGGATCGACCCTTACTCACGTAAGGTATTACTTGGACGACCCAGTGCACTTGCTGGTTAATGGTACGAGTTGTGAAAAGTGTAATTTACAATTCGTGCACCAAGTTTTTGGCGCCGTTGCCGGGGATTGTTCGAGTTTGGACAACTGACGGTTTATTTTGTTGCTTAGATTAGAAAATTTTTTTTTTTGGTTTAGAGTCTTCTATTATTATTTTTGGTTAAAATTTTTTTTTAAAAATCCTTATTTTCTTTTTCAATTTTTTCGAAAATTTTTATAAACTAATAATTGAGTTTTTCTGTTTGAGTTTAGTTTCATATTTTAAGTTTGGTGTCCTTTGTGTTTCTGTTTTCTTAAAAATTTTTCAAAAGTTGTTCTTAGCGTTCATCGTGATATTCAAAGTTTTTTCTGTTTGTTTCCTTTGTTTTGATCTAAATATTTAAGTTTGGTGTCGTTTTTACTGTTTTTCTCTTTCTTCATTAAATTTAAAAATATTTTTCCTCTTTATTCTAATTGATTTTCGAAATTTTTCTTAAAAAATTCAGATTTTTATTTTAAAACTTTCTATTTTATCTTATCTTAGTTTTAAAAATTCAAAATTCAAATCTTTTTTGAAAATCATATTAAAAAATGTTCAAATCTTTTCAATTAATTAGTCAATTCAACATTCAGATTTCTTTTTATTTTCTTTTTCTTTTAATTTTCGAAATCTATATTTTATTTTCTAATTATTTTACTTTATTTTATTTCGTTTTATTTTCTTTTTTTATTCGGTTATTTTTAATTAAATAAAATAAAAATAAAAATATATTTTACTTGCAATTCACATCATCTCCCTTTATCCATCATGGAATTAAGTGGAAATAAACAGTCCAGAAGGACTCTGGGGTCATATGCCAACCCCATTACTGCTGCATACGGGAGTAGTATCTGTATACCTCCCATCAAAGCAAGCAGTTTTGAGCTAAATCCTCAGCTCATTGTCATGGTGCAGCAAAATTGTCACTATTCTGGTCTTCCACAGGAAGAACCTACTGAGTTTCTGGCACAGTTCTTGCAAATTGCTGACACAATACGTGAAAAAAAGATGGTAGATCAGGATGTATACAGGCTGTTACTATTTTCGTTTGCTGTAAAAGATCAAGCTAAGAGGTGGTTAAATAACCAACCCACAACAAGCATAAGAACATGGAAACAGTTATTAGACAAATTCCTGAATCAATATTTCCCTCCAAAAAGGATGACACAGCTAAGGCTGGACATCCAAGGCTTTAAACAAGAGGATGATGAATCCCTTTATAATGCCTGGGAGAGGTACAGAGGGATGCTAAGGAAATGCCCCTCTGAAATATTTTCAGAGTGGGTGCAATTAGACATCTTCTACTATCGGCTTACAGAAAGAGCTCAGATATCTCTAGACCACTCAGCTGGTGGATCTATATACCTGAAAAAGACTATTGAAGAGGTTCAAGAGCTTATTGATATAGTTGCTAGGAATCAGCATCTGTACATAAGTAATGAGTCCTCCGTGAAAGAAGAAGCTAAGGCAGTATCAACTGACTTTAGTCCTCAGGAACAAGTTGCTGAACTCAATCAGCAACTATCTTCTATAACAAGGCAGTTAGCAGAATTTAAGGAGATGCTACAAGAGACCAGAATTGCTAACAAGGATATGAAAGCACAATTGAATCAGACTAAATAGCAGTTATCAAAACAGATAACAGAGGAATGCCAAGCAGTTCAATTAAGAAGTAGAAAAACGCTAAACACTTCAACTCAAGGCAGCAGAAAGCCAAGAAAAGAACAGCTGACAGAGGAGGAGCAATCTGCTACCCAAAATCCATCTGAGGACAGTAAGAGCCTAGAGAGGAATATGTCTGATGATCAAACGCCAGAAACAGGTGAAAAACTGGCGTTAAACTCTAATTCCACGTCCAGTTCTGGCGTTCAAACGCCAGAAAAGGGTAGGAATCTGGCGTTAAACGCCCAATCCATGTCCAGTTCTGGCGTCCAGACGCCAGTGAGAGATCAGACACCTACAGGTGCTGATACTAACTCCCACAAGAAGGCTTCTCAACCTGCCTCTGTAGGAAATCAACCTGCAGCAACTAAGATTAAAGAATATAAAGCCAAAATACCTTATCCTCAAAAACTCTGCCAAGCAGAACAGGATAAACAATTTGCTTGCTTTGCAGGCTATCTCAGGACTCTTGAAATAAAGATTCCGTTTGCAGAGGTACTTGAGCAAATACCCTCTTATGCTAAGTTCATGAAAGAGATCTTAAGTCATAAGAAGGATTAGAGAGAAACAGAAAAAGTTTTTCTCACTGAAGAGTGCAGTGCAGTCATCCTAACAAGCTTACCAGAGAAGCTTAAGGATCCCGGAAGCTTTATGATACTGTGCACATTAGAGGGTACTTGTACCAAGACAGCCCTATGCGACCTTGCGGCAAGTATCAATCTAATCCCTGCATCTACTATCAGGAAGCTTGGCTTGGCTGAAGAGGTCAAACCAACCCGGATATGTCTTCAACTTACTGATGGTACCATTAAATATCCATTAGGCATAATTGAGGACAAGATTGTCAAGGTTGGACCATTTTCCTTTCCCGCTGACTTTGTGGTGCTGGAAATGGAGGAGCACAAAAGTGAAACTCTCATTCTAGGAAGACCCTTCCTAGCAACTGGACGAACCCTCATTGATGTCCAAAAAGGGGAGGTGACCTTAAGAGTCAATGCGGACGAGTTCAAGTTGAATGCTGTTGAGGCAATGAAGCATCCAGACACATCAAAAGACTGCATGCGTGTTGATATTATTGACTCCTTGGTAGAGGAGATCAACATGGCTAAGAGTCTCGAATCAGAGCTAGAAGATATCCTTAAAGATGTCTAGCCTGATCTGGAGGAATCAGAAGAAATAAAAGAGCCTCTGAAATTTCTTCAGGAAGGGGAGAAACCTCCTAAACCCGAGCTCAAACCACTACCATCATCCCTGAAATACACATTTCTGAGAGAAGGTGACACTTTTCCGGTGATCATAAGCTCTGCTTTAAATCCATAGGAAGAGAAAGCACTACTTCAAGTGCTAATGACACACAAGGCAGCCCTTGGGTAGTCCATAAGTGATCTTAAGGGCATTAGCCTAGCAAGATGCACGCACAAGATCCTATTGGAGGACGATGCTAAGCCAGTGGTTCAACCACAGAGGCGGCTAAACCCATCCATGAAGGAGGTGGTGCAGAAAGAGGTCACCAAGTTACTGGAGGCTGGGATTATTTATCCCATTTCTGATAGCCCCTGGGTGAGCCCTGTCCAAGTTGTCCCCAAGAAGGGAGGCATGACAGTGGTTCATAATGAAAAAAATGAACTGGTTCCTACAAGAACAGTTACAGAGTGGCGTATGTGTATTGATTACAGAAGGCTCAATACAGCCACTAGGAAGGATCACTTTCCTTTACCATTCATAGACTAGATGCTTGAGAGACTAGCAGGTCATGAATACTACTGCTTTTTGGATGGCTATTCTAGTTACAACCAAATTACAGTAGATCCTCAAGACCAAGAGAAAACAGCATTCACATGTCCTTCTGGAGTGTTTTCCTACAGAAGGATGCCTTTTGGTCTATGCAATGCACCTGCAACCTTTCAGAGGTGCATGCTCTCTATCTTCTCTGATATGGTAGAAAAGTTTCTGGAAGTCTTCATGGATGACTTTTCAGTATTTGGAGACTCATTTAGCTCCTGCCTTGACCATTTAGCACTTGTTCTGAAAAGATGCCAAGAGACTAACCTAGTTTTAAACTGGGAAAAATGTCACTTTATGGTGACTGAAGAAATTGTCCTTGGGATAAAATTTCAAACAAGGAAATAGAGGTGGATCAAGCTAAAGTGGAAGTAATTGAAAAATTACCACCACCTGCCAATGTTAAGGCAATCATAAGCTTTCTGGGGCATGCGGGATTCTATAGGAGGTTTATAAAGGATTTTTCAAAAATTGCAAAACCTCTGAGCAATCTGCTAGCTGCTGACACGCCATTTGTGTTTGACACAGAGTGTCTGCAGGCGTTTGAAACTCTGAAAGCTAAGCTGGTCACAGCACCAGTTATTTCTGCACCAGACTGGACATTACCTTTCGAACTAATGTGTGATGCCAGTGACCATGCCATTGGTGCAGTACTGGGACAGAGGCATAACAAGCTTCTGTATGTCATTTATTATGCTAGCCGTGTTTTAAATGATGCCCAAAAAAATTACACAACCACAGAAAAAGAATTGTTTGCAGTGGTTTATGCCATTGACAAGTTTAGATCATACTTAGTAGGATCAAAAGTGATTGTGTACACTGACCATGCTGCTCTTAAATATCTACTCACGAAGCAGGATTCAAAACCCAGGCTCATAAGATGGGTGTTGCTTCAGCAAGAGTTTGATATAGAAATAAGAGACAGAAAAGGGACAGAGAACCAAGTGGCTGATCATCTGTCTCGGATAGAACCAGTAGAAGGGGCGTCTTTTCCCTCTATTGAGATCTTTGAAACCTTTTCGGATGAGCAATTTTTTGCCATTCAGGAAACACCATGGTTTGTAGACATTGCAAACTATAAAGCTGCAAGATTCATACCCAAGGAGTACAGCAGGCAACAAAGAAAAAATTAATTACTGATGCAAAGTACTACCTGTGGGATGAACCATATCTCTTTAAGAGATGTGCAGACGGAATAATCCGTAGGTGTGTGCCTAGAGAAGAAACACAGAAGATCCTATGGCATTGTCATGGATCACAATATGGAGGACATTTCGGAGGTGAGCGAACAGCCACAAAAGTCCTCCAATGTGGCTTCTACTGGCCCACTCTCTATAAAGACTCCCGAGAGTTTGTGCGTAACTGTGACAGCTGCCAGAGAGCTAGTAATCTGCCTCATAGTTACGCCATGCCTCAGCAAGGGATCTTAGAGATTGAGTTGTTTGACGTATGGGGTATTGACTTCATGGGGCCTTTCCCACCATCATACTCAAACACTTATATTCTGGTGGCAGTCGACTATGTATCCAAATGGGTAGAGGCCATTGCAACACCCACCAATGATACTAAGACAGTGCTGAAGTTCCTCTAGAAACATATCTTCAGCAGGTTTAGTGTCCCTAGAACACTGATCAGTGATGGGGGCACTCACTTCTGCAACAAACAACTTTACTCTGCTATGGTCCGATATGGAATTAGCCACAAGGTGGCAACTCCATATCATCCACAGACAAATGGGCAAGCTGAAGTCTCTAATAGAGAACTAAAAAGAATCCTAGAACGAACTGTAAGTACCCGTTGAAAGGATTGGGCAAGAAGCTTGGATGACGCTCTGTGGGCATACAGAACAACATTCAAAACTCCTATAGGGACCTCTCCATACCAGCTTGTGTATGGTAAGGCCTGTCATCTGCCTGTGGAACTGGAGCATAAGGCCTACTGGCAACCAGATTCCTAAACTTTGATGCCAAATTAGCTGGAGAAAAAAGATTGCTCCAGCTGAATGAGCTAGAGGAATTCAGACTCACTGCTTTCGAAAATGCCAAGCTTTACAAAGAGAAAGCAAAAAGGTGGCATGACAGAAAGCTGTCATCTAGAGTCTTTGAACCAAGACAGAAGGTTCTGCTGTTTAACTCTAGGCTCAGATTATTCCCCGGAAAACTGAAATCCCGGTGGAGGGGACCATATGTGATTACAAGTGTGTCACCATATGGCTATGTGGAGCTTCAAGACATTAATTCTAATAAAAAGTTCATTGTTAATGGACAGAGAATCAAGCATTATCTTGAAGGCAATGTTGAGCAAGAATGCTCAAAGCTGAGGCTAGATTAAAAGCTCAGTAAGGTCCAGCTAAAGACAATAAAGAAGCGCTTGCTGGGAGGCAACCCAGCCATTAGCAAAGCTTATTTTGTTATTTAAATAATAATTATACGATTTTAATATAAATAATCTTCAAGGTAAAGAATCAATTGCATAAGTTCACAGGGTTACAGAAGGATTCAAAGTAAAAAACAGGGAGAAGGAGCTCACTGGCAAGAAAACGCCAGTAAGAGGTATATTTAGGCGTTAAACACCCAAAAGAAGCATCTACTGGGCGTCTAACGCCAGTAATGATACCTTTCTGGGCGTTAAACACCAAAATAGGTACCATTCTGGGCGTTTAATGCCACACTTGCAGCATCCTGGGTGTTCAGAAAAACGCCCAGTGACAAAGGAATTCTGGCGTTTAACGCCAGCCAGAAGCAACAGCTGGGCGTTAAATGCCCAAAGGAGGCTACAGAGGGGCGTTAAACGCCCAAAACATGCAGCAGTTGGGCGTTTAACGCCAGGATTGTGGAGAGGAGGAAGTTTTGTTTTCCAAATCTATTTTTAAATTTTCATGATTTCATCCACAATTTCTTGCATAAACATGTTACAAACTCTCATCTTTCAATTTCAAATTCAAAAAAATCTTTATCCTAAAAATCTTTCTTCATTTTTCTTCAACCCCTCTTAAAAATCTTTTTCAAAATCCATATATCTCTTAATTCCTTTTCAAATCTTTTTCAAAAACTCATCTATCTTTTTAAATTATTTTCAAATCTTTTTCAAACTATCATATTATCTTTTCAAATTTAATCTATCTTTTTTAAATCCCCCCTATTATCTTTTCAAATTTAAAATTTCATCTTTTTCATATCATAATTATCTTTTTACAAATCATATCTTCTATCATATCTTTTTCAAAATTTTCAAACCCACCCCCTCCTTTATAAATTCAAACTCGTCCTCCCCTCTCCTCCATATTTCGAACTTGCCTCTTCCTCTATTTTTCTCCTTTCTTTTCTTTTGCTTGAGGACAAGCAAACCTCTAAGTTTGGTGTGTTGTGTTTTATGTGATCACTGAGCTAAAACTCACTGAGATCATGGCTCCTAGAGGAAAATAAATCACTTCAAGAGGAAAGAAAGAGAATATTCCAAAACCACTTTAGAATCAGGAGAAGTTCTTAACAAAAGAACATTCAGACTACTACTACAGAATAATGGGTCTAAGATCAGTGATCCCAGAAGTTAAATTTGATCTGAAAGAAGACGAATATCCGGAGATCCAAGAGCAAATTCGAAACAGGGGCTGGGAAATCCTAGCTGATCCTGAGACAAAGGTAGGAAGAAATATGGTTCAGGAATTCTACGCAAATGTGTGGCAAACAGATAGGCAGAGGAGGGCCGGAATCGCCTTTTACACCATTCGAACCATGGTCAGAGGGAAAGCTATTTACTTCCACATTGACAAAATAAGAGAGATCTTCAAGCTGCAGCAACTACAAGATGATCTGGATTCCTTCAGTAAGAGAATGGTGAGATCAAATAAGCGCTTGGACCAAATTCTGAAGGATATATGCATCCCTGGAACCAAGTGGACAACCAACCCAAAGGGTGTCCCAAATCAACTCAAGAGAGGGGATCTCAAACCAGTCGCCAGAGGCTGGCTGGACTTCATTGGGCATTCCATATTACCCACCAGTAACCGCTCTGAGGTTACCCTCAAAAGAGCAGTCATGATCCATTGTATTATGCAGGGAAACGAAGTGGAGGTTAAAGATCTGATTTCGAGTGAGCTCTACACAATTGCAAATAAGAACTCCAAAGAAGCTAAATTGGCTTACCTAAGCTTAATATCTCTGCTATGCAAGGATGCTGGGGTAAAGATGGGAGTGGATGAGTATATCTCAGTCGAGTACCCAATCACAAAAAAATCAATGGAAGGACAACAGGTGCAAGACAACCCCATCAAAAGGAGGGCACAGGAGTTCCTCCCAAAAATCCTTCAGATTGACTACTGGACCTGCCTAGAGGCCTCTGTCACCAAGCTGCAAGAAGCTATGGATCACTGATGTGTATTTTCGGAAAACAAAAAACGAACTTCCAAACACACAAATCTCACCGGCAAGTGCACCGGGTCGCATCAAGTAATAAAACTCACGGGAGTGAGGCCGATCCCACAGGGATTGATGGATCAAGCAACTTTAGTGGGTGATTAGTTTAGTCAAGCTAACATTGAGTGATTTGAGTGACAATTGAAGCCAACAGAATGTAAACTTGCAGGAATTATAAAGTGCAGAAAGTAAAATTGCAAGTAACTTAAAGAGCAAGAAAGTAAAATAGCTGAAACTTAAATTGCAAGAAATATAAATTGCATGAAAGTAAAGGGGACTGGGTGCAGGGAAATTAAATGAAAGTAGTAAATCAAAGCTTAGAACAATTGCAAGGAAATTAAAATTTCATGAAAAGTAAATTCAGATCATAGTGGCTCAAATGTAAAATGCAGAGGAACACACATGCAGGAAAGTAAATGAGATTTGCAGCAGGCTTAATGTAAATTGAATTGAGGAACCGAACAGAAAATGAAATGCAGCTCAATTGCAAAATCTAAATGACAGGTTGAAGATCTCAGGAAATCAATGAGACTAGAAAACAAGTCTAGATCTCAATTCCTTCCTTGATCCGCTAGCAAACAAGATGCAGGAAAATTAAAGATGAAAGCGATGAAACGAACTTTGATTCAAATCATAATTCACTTGAAGGTTTGCAGAAGAAGAAAACAGAGAGAATTCTCAAGGTGAGATTGAAACAGAATTTCTTCAATTCTCAACCCAAGATTCAAAACAAAAAGAAAAACTAAAAAGAGAGAGTTCTGTATTCCTAATGCTCCCTAGTGGAGCTCGCCTCCCAATAAAATGAAACAGATTCCTATTTATAGGCATTTTTACAAAATAAAAATAAAATTCAAAACAAATTACAATTAAAATAAAATTTCTATTCTAACTATCTCTTGTGCCTTTGAGTGGTGTCAATTGGGCCCTTGCTCTTGATGGAATTGGGTTGAAGATAGCCTCTGTTGATTGCTCTTGGAGTTGGAGAGAAACCCATTTGTGAACCGGGCCATGAACCAAAAAAGCTTGAGTAAAAGTTTGAGGTCAAACTTTTACTCAAACTTTTCATATCAGCTAACATTCCTTGCTGCCATCCACGTTTGAGCCAAAGTTTGAGGTCCAACTTTGAGCCAAACCTGGATCCCCTTTTGTATGCTTCTTAGGGGCTACTTTGTCCTCTTGTCACGTTGCAAATTTTATGCCCAATATAGACTATTATATATGGTTGGAAAGCTCTGAATGTCAGCTTTCTAACCCACATAGAATCACCTCAATTGGACATCTACAACTCAAGTTATGCTCCTTTGAAGAGGACAGGGTCGCTGGCTTTGGTGTGCAACGTTTGAGGCGACGTTTGACCTCAAACGTGGACGCAAACGCCAGGTTCTGGAGGCTCAAATGCATTGTCCACCCCATACTATTATACATTGTTGGAAAGCCCTGAATGTCTACTTTCCAATTCTGTTGGAAGCACATCATTTGGAGCTCCACAGCTCGAGTTATGCTCCGTCGAAGGTGCAGAGGTTAGTTGGCCTCACTGCAAGTTGCCACCATGTTCGTTTATGCACATTTCGGGGCAGTTTTCTCCCTCAATTTTAGTGTCCACCATGCGATGCCATATATGCTTGGAAAGCTCTCGATTCCTACTTTCCATTGCTTTTTGAATCACCTCATTTGGAGCTCTGTAGCTCAAGTTATTCTTGTTGGAAGTATACCCCTTGTATGCCTTGTGGCGCCAACGTTTGCCAAAAAGCTTGAGGCAAACGTTGGCGCAAGCTTTTTCTCCCCTGGGTATGTTGGTGTGGCGCCAACGTTTGAGCAAAAGTTTGACCTCAAACGTTGGCAAAAGCTTTTTCCTCCAGGGTGTAGGTTTTGTGATGCCAACGTTTGCCAAAAAGTTTGAGGCAAACATTGGCTCAAGCTTTTTTTCCCAAAAGTTTGAGCTAAAGTTTGAGGCAAACTTTTGCTCAAGCTTTTTGTTCTCTCTTGCTCCTAGCCATTCCTTCTTCCTTCAACCTTCTTCAAAACTCTTTTCACCTATCATCAATCAACCAAACACATCAAAGCTATGCTCAAAATCATGAGTTTGTTATTTTTTCATAATATATGACAATTATAGCATAAAATCTCATGAAATTGCATTAATTCATCCATGGTTGATTGAATCAAAGGAAACATGGAAATCTACCCAATTGGCTTGCTTATGGCTCAAGAAAGTGCATAAAACTTATTGAAAACAAAGAAAAAAGCATAGAAAAACATGACATGGTGACATGTCATCACAACACCAAACTTAAACCTTGCTTGTCCCCAAGCAAGAAAAGAATCATGCAATAAAGATTGACAATCCAAGGCAAGAAGAATAGCAACTCAATGTTCATGGTAAGCTAGTTTTCTAAGCATGCTACAATCACAAAAGAAATATAAATGATTGATGCTTCCATCTAGCTCAATTTATGAAATCTTTCTCTTATATTTCTTCCTTGAAACAAGCTTTTGATTTTCTTATTTAGCTTTTCCTTTTGGGTGCTTTTGCCCCATGAGTTGATAACAAAGCTACGACTTCTAAATGCTTTGTTTTCAAGTATTACCACTTGATACATAAGCACCACAAGCATTTGATTAGAGGACTTCATTAAGCTCATTTTTCTTTTCTTTTCTTGACTCTCTAATCATTGATGCTCAGAGCCTTGAGCTTTGAGGGAGTGCTTTTGCACTTTGAGCCTAACCTTGACTTCTAAGTGTTTTATTTTCAAGCATTTGGCTTGATACATAAACACCACAAGTACTTAACAAACAAATTGCCATTGGTACTCAGAGCCTTCAGCTTTCTCATTCTTTCCCTTTTTCTTTTCTTGCTTTAATTGTATTTGCCTCTTCAAGGTTTTCATGATTTTCAAAAGATTTCACAAAATGTTCTAGATGAAAATTTCAATTAAATAAAATCCAATACAATTGAGCAACAATTAATCATACTAGCTTTCCAATACTTGAATGCACATGCTAAACTCTTCTTTAGTTCCTTGTTTGTTTATGATCATGATGCTTTACTACTTTTGAATTTACAAAACTCAAGTTGGTAATCATAATGGCACAGCACCATGTTGCAATTTAGAAATCAAACTATGCCTTTTCATACACACATGCATAAAGAGAAGGTAAAGACAATCATGCAGTTTATAGTGCTTGAAACAAATGAGAGGAAAAAGAGCTTTACAACCTTGTAGTTCATCTTCATTATTGTTGTCCTTTTTCCTCTATTCTTCCTCCTTCCCTTGCCAAACTCAGAATGCTTGCTCATCCTCAAGCAACAATTAGAACAATGGCTATGGGGCTAAGATGGATCATGAATGTCTTACACAATGAAATGTTAGTAGCACATGTGTTTTAAGCAAGCAAAATTAAGAATAACTATCAAGGCACAGAGAAACAGAGACATTTTGATTGCAAACTTAAGAAGGTGAGCATAATTCTTTGCATAAAGAATAAGTGGCACACCAAACTTAGTGTGACTCTTTCACTTGGAATCAATGCAAGTATCCAGTAAAGATTTGAAGCAATTTGTGTTGCATAGCAACACCAAACTTAGAATGCAATCCTATGTCCATTTATTTGAATTAAAACTAAGCAAGTGAAACTGTTATTTGTTAAGTACAATCACCAAGCCAAGAATATGTCATGAATAAAACTCTCTCGGTAATGTATTAACAAACACAGTGAATAAGCAAACTAAAATGAAAGCATTAAAAACAAAGAATTAACTAGAGTAAACAGAATAACAAAATATCAAACCAAAAGAAAATTAACACTGCAAAGACATTATGGTTATGCAGACAAGTGGTGTTGCTGAATGATTTGCATAGAAAAATAGGTGGCACACCAAACTTAGAATCTTGGTGTGTCACTTTCATTTTTGATTTGATGCAATCATCCAAAAAGATTGAAAACAATTTGTTGCAAGGCAACACCAAACTTAGAATGTAACCATATGCCAATTTATTGAATTTGAACAAAGCAAGGAGAAGAAATGTACCTACTGTCTACTTGTTCTTTACTTTCTTCCTCTTCTTCCAATTTGTTAAGAGAAATGACTTCAAAGGAGGAGAAGTTTCAGCTACTGTCCCTTGTCTTGGCTTTTCCTCAGCAAGCTTCCTTTTGCAAATGGCTTGATTGATCTTGCTTGCTGGATTAGGGACAGAATTGGTGTTCTTGCTAGTTGCCTTCACTTCTTTGGATTCAAGACTTGGTTGCTGTGTGATTATTGGAGTTTTGTATTCATCCAGAGCCTTTTGAACTGGTGGTTCCATGAACTCCTCCTTCATGTACTTCTCTGCCTCACTTGAGTTTGGAATGACTTCCTCACTTTCTTGCTCTTCCACTTCCTCCCTTGCACTCAACATTTGCTTTAATAGCTCTTTTGTGGAGGAGGTTTGTTGTTCTTCCCAAGATTTCTTCATCTCCTCTTCATATTTTTCGATCACAGATTCAAGGGAAGTTTGTGAGGGTTGTGAATGTTCTTGTTCCTTTGTCACCTCAAGTGCAGTTTCATTTTCAACCACCTCATTCTTCATTGAAAGTTCACTTGATGCAGTAGCCTCCTCATCTTGCTCTTCCACTTTATCCTTCACATCCATCAATCGGTCTTTATTTTCCTTGCTTAGTGGTTCTGAGCATTTCCCTATGTTCTCCAATTTCTCATCCATCTTCTGAAGACGAATTTCTTGTTCTCTCCAGGATTGTTGTTGTTCCTTCATGAATTGTTCTTGTCTTTTCAACAATTCTCTGGATTTTTGAAGGGGATCTTCATTTTGCTCTTCCACCTCTTCCTTCTCATTTAGCATTTGATTGATCAACACTTCTATGTTTTTGAAGGAGTTCTCTTGTTCTTTCCATGATCTTTGTACTTCTCTTTCATGTCTTTCAAACATGGTTTCAAGCTTTGAGGGGCCTTGGTTCATAGAAATTTGTGTGGGTGGTAAGTTTTGGCAAGGATTTTGTGTGGAGACAAAGTCCAGTGATGAAGAATTTTCAGATGAAAAACTGGAAGGTGAGGTTGGAAAATTTTGTATAAGTGAATTGATAGTACGTTCGAGTGAAGATGGCTCTTGATAAGTGGAATATGGGCTCTCAAATGTTTTCTGGTTTTGCTCCCCCCAGCCATCATTAGAATAGCAACTTGCATCATTTTGTGGTGGAGGAAGATATCCCATATAAATTTTTTGCTCATCTTGTGTCTCTGAAGCAAATCTCCATGAATTGGAGTGCTCAGAAGGTGTATTCTCTTGGTGATATTCTCAGCCACCATTAGAGATTGGTGATGGTGGGTAATATCCCATAAAATTTGTTTGATCATAAGATGAGTTGAACTCCATTTGAATTTTGTAAAACACAACACCAAGGAAAATTGAATTTCATATCTCAGAGATGAATTTCTTAGTGAGGCAATAACTCAAACACCTTGGTTTCAACTTAGAACAGAGAACAAAAATAAAGAAATGCTTGATCTAGACTTCTCACCCACTTAATCATTGTTGATCTAAATCAATCCCCGGCAACGGCGCCAAAAACTTGATGTGTATTTTCGGAAAACGAAAAACGAACTTCCAAACACACAAATCTCACCGGCAAGTGCACCGGGTCGCATCAAGTAATAAAACTCACGGGAGTGAGGTCGATCCCACAGGGATTGATGGATCAAGCAACTTTAGTGGGTGATTAGTTTAGTCAAGCTAACATTGAGTGATTTGAGTGACAATTGAAGCCAACAGAATGTAAACTTGCAGGAATTATAAAGTGCAGAAAGTAAAATTACAAGTAACTTAAAGAGCAAGAAAGTAAAATAGCTGAAACTTAAATTGCAAGAAATATAAATTGCATGAAAGTAAAGGGGACTGGGTGCAGGGAAATTAAATGAAAGCAGTAAATCAAAGCTTAGAACAATTGCAAGGAAATTAAAATTGCATAAAAAGTAAATTCAGATCACAGTGGCTCAAATGTAAAATGCAGAGGAACACACGTGCAGGAAAGTAAATGAGATTTGCAGCAGGCTTAATGTAAATTGAATTGAGGAACCGAACAGAAAATGAAATGCAGCTCAATTGCAAAATCTAAATGAGAGGTTGAAGATCTCAGGAAATCAATGAGACTAGAAAACAAGTCTAGATCTCAATTCCTTCCTTGATCCGCTAGCAAACAAGATGCAGGAAAATTAAAGATGAAAGCGATGAAACGAACTTTGATTCAAATCACAATTCACTTGAAGGTTTGCAGAAGAAGAAAACAGAGAGAATTCTCAAGGTGAGATTGAAACAGAATTTCTTCAATTCTCAACCCAAGATTCCAAACAAAAAGAAAAACTAGAGAGAGAGAGTTCTGTATTCCTAATGCTCCCTAGTGGAGCTCGCCTCCCAATAAAATGAAACAGATGCCTATTTATAGGAATTTTTACAAAATGAAAATAAAATTCAAAACAAATTACAATTAAAATGAAATTTCTATTCTAACTATCTCTTGTGCCTTTGAGTGGTGTCAATTGGGCCCTTGCTCTTGATGGAATTGGGTTGAAGATAGCCTCTGTTGATTGCTCTTGGAGTTGGAGAGAAACCCATTTGTGAACCGGGCCATGAACCAGAAAAGCTTGAGTAAAAGTTTGAGGTCAAACTTTTACTCAAACTTTTCATATCAGCTAACATTCCTTGCTGCCATCCACGTTTGAGCCAAAGTTTGAGGTCCAACTTTGAGCCAAACGTGCATCCCCTTTTGTATGCTTCTTATGGGCTACTTTGTCCTCTTGTCACGTTGAAAATTTTATGCCCAATATAGACTATTATATATGTTTGGAAAGCTCTGAATTTCAGCTTTCTAACCCACTTGGAATCACCTCAATTAGACATCTACAACTCAAGTTATGCTCCTTTGAAGAGGACAGGGTCGCTGGCTTTGGTGTGCAACATTTGAGGCGACGTTTGACCTCAAACGTGGACGCAAACGCCAGGTTCTGGAGGCTCAAATGCATTGTCCACCCCATACTATTATACATTTTTGGAAAGCCCTGAATGTCTACTTTTTAATGCCATTGGAAGCGCATCATTTGGAGCTCCACAGCTCGAGTTATGCTCCGTCGAAGGTGCAGAGGTCAGTTGGCCTCACTGCAAGTTGCCACCATGTTCGTTTATGCACATTTCGGGGCAGTTTTCTCCCTCAATTTTAGTGTCCACCATGCAGTGCCATATATGCTTGGAAAGCTCTCGATTCCTACTTTCTATTGCTTTTTGAATCACCTCATTTGGAGCTCTGTAGCTCAAGTTATTCTTGTTGGAAGTATACCCCTTGTATGCCTTGTGGCGCCAACGTTTGCCAAAAAGCTTGAGGCAAACGTTGGCGCAAGCTTTTTCTCCCCTGGGTATGTTGGTGTGGCGCCAACGTTTGAGCAAAAGTTTGACCTCAAACGTTGGCGAAAGCTTTTTCCTCCAGGGTGTAGGTTTTGTGATGTCAACGTTTGCCAAAAAGTTTGAGGCAAACGTTGGCTCAAGCTTTTTTTCCCAAAAGTTTGAGCTAAAGTTTGAGGCAAACTTTTGCTCAAGCTTTTTGTTCTCTCTTGTTCCTAGCCATTCCTTCTTCCTTCAACCTTCTTTAAAACTCTTTTCACCTATCATCAATCAACCAAACACATCAAAGCTATGCTCAAAATCATGAGTTTGTTATTTTTTCATAATATATGACAATTATAGCATAAAATCTCATGAAATTGCATTAATTCATCCATGGTTGATTGAATCAAAGAAAACATGGAAATCTACCCAATTGGCTTGCTTATGGCTCAAGAAAGTGCATAAAACTTATTGAAAATAAAGGAAAAAGCATAGAAAAACATGACATGGTGACATGTCATCAATCAACTAAAAGAAGAACAGCAAGTTCAAAATAATATGCTCTGCAAACTGCTGAAGGAACAAGAGGAGCAAGGGCGTGAGCTACAGGAGCTGAAACGCCAGAAGCTATCTCTTGAAGGGCCAAGCACCCCACAGACTAAAGGAGCATCCATCTCCCAAAATAAAGGTTGTTGAGTCCTAATCTTAGCCTTAAATCTGTGATAACTTTTACTATTAGAAATCTGCCTTAGAAGTTATATGAGTAGTAGTAATTAGTACCTTTATCTATATTTTTTTATTTTATTTTTATTTATTTTATTTTTCTATCCCCAAATAATGATAATTTATCTTTCTTATAATCATTAAACATGAATAAAATAGCAGATTTTTAGAATAAGGAGGCAATTTTATTTTCGAGTTTTAATAAAAAAAATTCAAATTATTTATATGTGGTGGCAACACTTTTTGTTCTCTGAATGAATGTCTGAATAGTGCATATGTCTTTTGAATTTGATGTTTATGAATGTTAAAACTGTTGGCTCTTGAAGAATGATGAAAAAGAGAAATGTTATTGATAATCTGAAAAATCATGAAATTGATTCTTGAAGCAAGAAAAAGCAGCAAAAAAAAAAAAGCCAATAGCCCTTTAAACCAAAAGGCAAGGGTAAAAAAAAAAGGGTCCAAGGCTTTGAGCATCAGTGGATAGGAGGGCCCAAAGGAATAAAATCCCGGCCTAAGCGGCTAAACCAAGCTGTCCCTAACCATGTGCTTGTGGCGTGAAGGTGTCAAGTGAAAAGCTTGAGACTGAGCAGTTAAAGTCGTGATCCAAAGCACAAAGAGTGTGCTTAAGAACTCTGGACACATCTAATTAGGGACTCTAGCAAAGCTGAGTCACAATCTGAAAAGGTTCACCCAGTTATGTGTCTGTGGCATTTATGTATCCGGTGGTAATACTGGAAAACAAAGTGCTTAGGGCCACGGCCAAGACTCATAAAGTAGCTGTGTTTAAGAATCAACATACTAAACTAGGAAAATCAATAACACTATCTGAATTCTGAGTTCCTATAGAGGCCAATCATTCTGAACTTCAAAGGATGAATGGAGATGCCAAAACTGTTCAGAAGCAAAAAGCTACTAGTCCCGCTCATCTAATGAGAATTTGAGCTTCATGTAAAACTCTGAGATGTTATTGCCTCTTGACCTTCTTTCTATCCTGTTTTATTTATCTAGTTGCTTGAGGACAAGCAACAGTTTAAGTTTGGTGTTGTAATGAGCGGATATTTTATACGCTTTTTGGGGGTATTTTCATTATAGTTTTAGTAGGATTTAGCTACTTTTTAGTATAATTTTATTAGTTTTTATTTAAAAATCACATTTCTGGACTCTACTATGAGTTTGTGTATTTTTCTATGATTTCAAATATTTTCTGGCTGAAATTGAGGGATCTGAGCTTTAATCTGATTCAGAGGCTGAAAAAGGACTGCAGATGCTGTTGGATTCTGACCCTGCTTCACGTGAAATGGATTTTCTCGAGCTACAAAAACCCAATTGGCGCGCTCTCAATTGCATTGGAAAGTAGACATCCAGGGCTTTCCAGCAATATATAATAGTCCATACTTTACCTGAGTTTTGACAACGAAAACTGGCGTTGAACGCCAACTTTTTGCCCTATTCTGAAGTTAAACGCCAGAAACAAGTTACAAACCATAGTTAAACGCCACAAACAAGCTGCAACCTGGCATTTAACTCCAAAAGAAGCCTCTACACGTGTAAAGGTCAATGCTCAGCCCAAACACACACTAAGTGGGCCCCAAAATTGGATTTTTACACTATCCATCTTAGTTTACTCATTTTCTGTAAACCCTAGCTATTAGTTTAGTATAAATACAACTTTCAGAGACTTACTATGTATCGGATGACAATTTTACACTTTACATTGTATTTCTGATGGCATGAGTCTCTAAACCCCATGGTTGGGGGTGAGGAGCTCTACTGTGTTTCGATAAATTAATGCAATTACTACTGTTTTTCATTCAATCACGCTTCTTTCTATTCTAAGATATTCACTCGCACTTCACCCTGATGAATGTGATGATCCGTGACACTCATCATCATTCCCACCTATGAACGTGTGCCTGACAACCACCTCCGTTCTATCTGCACTAGCTTGAGTGTGTATCTCTTAGCCTCCTGGTTCATGATCAGAGTCTTCGTGGTATAGGCTAGAATTATTGGCGGCCATTCTTGAGATCCAGAAAGTCTAAACCTTGTCTATGGTATTCCGAGTAGGATTTGAGAAGGGATGACTGTGACGTGCTTCAAACTCGCAAGTGTTGGGCGTAGTGACAGACGCAAAAGAATCAATGGATTCTATTCTAACATGAGTGAGAACCGACAGATGATTAGCCGTGCGGTAACAGTGCATTTGGACCATTTTCACTGAGAGGATGGACGGTAGCCATTGACAACGGTGATCCACCAACATACAGCTTGCCATGGAAGGAGACCTGCATACGTGAAGAAGAATACAGTAGGAAAGCAGAGATTCAGAAGACAGAGCATCTCCAAAACCTCAATCTGTTCTTCATTACTGCATAACAAGTATTATTTAATTTATGCTATTTACTCTTCATAAATATAATTACTCTTATCATTGATTTCCTGATTAAGAATTACAAAATAACCATAGCTTGCTTCAAGCCGACAATCTCTGTGGGATCGACCCTTACTCACGTAAGGTATTACTTGGACGACCCAGTGCACTTGCTGGTTAGTGGTACGAGTTATGAAAAGTGTGATTTATAATTCGTGTACCACTTCACCACCACAATCATCACGTCATTACAACGAGCAACAGGTGGAAGATCATTGCAAATGCCTTCGTCGTCATTCAAGAAAATGTTCAATCCATTGTCGTCGTCACTATCACTCAAGGAGCATTTGAGATAGGGAGAGCGTTGATGGAGAGAGCACCAAAGGAGGGATTGGAAGCGCGATGAAGCTCTGGCATTAGGGTTGGAGGCGCGATGAAGAGCCTCTGTGGTCAGGGTTAGAGGTGCGATGAAGAGCCTCTGGGGTTAGGGTTGGAGGCTCGATGAGGAGGCTCTGGTGGGAGCAGCAAAGATGAAAGTACCGAGAAGAGGATTAGGGGTTTATGGTGGGAGCAGCGATGGTGGGAGCGCCGACGGAGGAATTATGAGCGCCGGCGATGTTCTTCATTCTTCAGGGGTTTTTAAGGTTTTGCCATCAGTGCAAAGGTTGTGAGCGGCAGAGGCATTGTGGGACTGCTGGGGTGATTAGGGTTATTTGCTATAACTTGGGTTTCGTGAGAGAGTCTCGAAACTGTTTTGAACATACAAAAGCTTTTTTTTTTCTAAAACCTTTTGGCCACACTTTTAAAGCGTGCCAAAAGAGTAATAAGAAACGCCCACGCTTTAAAAACGCTACTGTAATAGAACCATGTCACCACGCTTTCAAAACATCCCTGTTTTTCTCTATGGCTATGCTTTTAAAGCATGACAGAAAAAAACGTGGTCGTATCTCTAATCAATTGCCACCCTTATGAAAGCGTGACCATTGACCCTTTTTGCCATGCTTTTGAAGCTTGGCGAGAAAAAACATGGCCGAATCTCTAATCAATCGCCACCCTCATAAAAGTGTGGCCGTTGACCCTTTTTGGCCACGCTTTTAAAGTGTGGCATAAAAAAAGCGTGGCCACATGCCTATTTTCTTGTAGTGCGTTAAGAGACTGTATGAGAGGGTAGTAGATGGCGACAACGTCGGTGCTTCTGTCAGGACGACGATGGCGATGCTTAGAATGACCGAAGCTATGTGATAGAGAAAGAATGGAGGAGTGGATTGGAAATGTGATTTAATTAATAGAGAGGAGTTTTGATATTTTAAGAAATCATATAATTACCCATCTCAAATAATGATTTAATTACAAATAACCTAAGTATGGTTAAGATAATGACCAATTAAAATATGACATATCATGAGGACAACTTACATATTATTTTAGTAGGATGGTAGAATCACTACAAAAAAAAGTCTATCGTCACGGTGAAAAACTATGACTATAGCTAGTGAAAAGGGTGACCATAGGTCTATGGTCACGGTTTTTGACCTATTGCAACGGTTTTTTGCCGTGGCCTATTCTGCTGTGGCCATAGACTTGTGGTCACGTTTTTTTTTTTTTATATATGGTCACGGTTGCAGTGATCAAATTCTGACACTTTAGGCCACATTTTTTTACCGTGACCATAGCTTACTCTATGGTCACCCCTTTGTTAAAACTGTAACCATAGCCTAATCTATGGTCACCTTTTTGTAAAACTGTGACCATAGCTTACTCTATGGTCACCCCTATTTTATACCATGACCATAGCCTAATCTATGGTCACCCTACTTTAAAACCATGACCATAGCTTAGTCTATGGTCACCCTTTTGTAAAACCGTGACCATAGCCTTATCTATGGTCACGATTTTCACCATGACCACAGCTTATCTATGGTCATCCTACTTTAAAATCGTGACCATAGCCTCATCTATTGTCACCCTTCTTTAAAACCGTGACCATAGCTTATCTACGGTCACCCTATTTTAAAACCATGACCATAGTCTGCTCTATTTTATGAGATTTATTTTTTTAAAGCATAATCATATCCTAAATTTATGATAATCACAAAATAAGTCTAAAAATAAAAAATTCAAGAAATCTAGATCATAAAATTTATATTATAAGCTAGATATATTTTTAGTCCAAACAACACAAATTAAAATACGGTGTAATTTATCCATTACATGTAATACCAGAAAAAATCTGTTCACAAAAAATACATAACACAACAAAATATTACATTTTGATAACTAAAGTATATATATATATGAGATCCATCTCATCTCATATTACTATGAAAAATATTTTCATCATATCATATCCTCTTGGTAGCAAAAGAAATAAATATGTTAGAACAGAGAACATTGTACACCTGAAAGCAACAGTAAAGAGCATAATAACAAATAAGCAAATACACAAAATATTGTACACTATTGGTTTCTGTTTACATTTCCTCCCTTTTGCTATTTTCAAAATTTTGCTAAAAGAAAAGAGAACGAATTCACAAAAGAAACAAGCTTCAGATTCTGTTTCCAGAAAAAATAGATTACCCTACCTTATAACATTCACGTGCCAAAAAAGTAGGATCATGCTACTTGGGATAATTTCATTCCATGTTATTAAAAATGGCCAACACATTACATTGTATATGTCTGATTCGTCCCATGCTTGATAAAATTCAAAACTTAAATATATGAAAGACAGAGTCATCATCAAGCAATGACAAAACAAAGTTAATGAACCAACAAATTAACCATTATCTTTGCTAAGTAAGGGAAGTGAATAGAGTTTATGTAATGCTAATCAGAAAGGTGGTTATGTAATGCTAATAAAAAAAGAGAATTTAAATTCTGAGATAAAAAGACACCATATCAGAATAAAGTCAATAAACCAAAAAGATAAATACTAAATCCAAAGTCAGGAAAGAGGTGCAAAGCAACCTGTGGTAGTACAAGGAGTAATGGGAAGATCATGCCAGCAAGTCTCTTTAAGAAATCAGTATGATCATGAAAGTATGATATAGTATTATTTAGATAAGAGACATCAACTTCTTTTATTAGACGAATATTATCAATTGAACCTAAAGAAAATAGAGAACAAGGCAACAGACGTCACAATTTATTCCTGTTACATAATTATTTATTTACCTGCCATGTATTCTCCCTGAACAAGTTCTCAATAAAAAAGGCCACATACAAAGAGAATTTATTTAAATAAATCCAAAAGACAAACATACGGAGAAAGCTAATTTCATCCCTATCCAAAGGTGAAATAGAATATACTTAGCATGAAACAACTACTCAGATGCACATTTTTAGAATTAATATACATGCCTTAAACTTAATAAATGTTTGACTGAGTTAAATATGCTCCCCTTAATAAATTATCTCTCTTCAATTTTAATTTTGATTAAGTCATGATTTCTGTATGATAATAAGTATACAATCTAAGAAGGATTTTAACTATGAATATCTATAGATTAAAAGTTGTATCTAAAGTGAAAATTGGTTGCATTATTTTGAGAAAAAACAATTACTAATCGCCAAAGCATGTAGACTTAGATTTTCACATTTAAAGTTCTAAACGATTCTGCCATTTAACAGACATCACTAACAAGAATAAATTCAAAAATAGATCATTTTGCCAAACATCTGACTGGATGAAAATATGTATGCTCGCCATCTGTCAATTGTGTTCTACATGTATATATAGAAGTAGTTACTGTCTCATATATAATCACAACCAACAAGTTTAAAGCAGTTAGTATATCAGGTAAAGTAAATCTAAATACTATGTTTTACTAAGTTGTGTTAAATATGCCATACATTACTTGACAACAGCTAGCTACTACATCTCCTCAACATATTCTGCAGTGCATCAAATAGCTTAGAAGAACCTATTACATTTTTCAGGCCATCAACTGATAAAGCTGCTAGAACAACTGTTAGATATTTATCATTAAATTGTTTCAATATGGCCTCTTCAATGTCTACAAGACTCTGTTAACCAAGACAGAAATAAGAAGTATAAAATGGATATAAGCTTTCAAGATTTAAAGTACATTATCAAAATCATTTACTTTTAGCAAATCATTCATAAAAGAAAGGGTTTCTATCATGATAGACACACAGAATGATGTACACTGTTAAATTAGATCAATTAAGCCCCACCAATTATATATAACACAACATCAATGTCCATATAAATTAAATCTCACTAATGGACAAAAGAAACACTTCAAAGCAAACCCCAATGACATCAAAAAAATCGTTATCATAGACCTTCTATGATCACGATTTTTTATCATGACTAAAAAAACCGTGGACATAAACCCAAAATGTTATAGTGAATTTACCTTATAAAATTACCAATTTACACACCCAACTTCAAGAATTCAAGAAAGGCATCTTCCATTTCTTGTTGGTCGTAGGAATACTAAGTTCAAACCACCACAGAGGATGAGGAATGATCGATCAAGGTCCATTTTTGAACGAACTCAATCCCCAATTCAAGAAAATTGATCAACAAAATGTAGATAAAAAATAGAGAGGAACAAACTCCAAGAAAGAAACGATATTTACATGAAAATCTTATTTACCGCAAGCATTATTCCAATGAGAACGAAGAATTACTTGAACGAACTGCATTCCAGATTGCATTCTTCTCAAAGTGTACTAGACAGAATCAAGAACATGCATGAAAGAGTCATAGTATCATACATCAATCAATAAAAGAATACAAAACATGAAAAAAAATTAGAAGAAAGGAATCAAATACACACATTTAGCCGTCATGTGAATTGCGCTCCACGTACGATCTCCTTCTCCAACTTTCTCATTACTCTTCTTTGAGATTCATGACGAACCTTCCTCAATTCGATTATCAGTAGTAGTACCACTACTAGTGAACAATGAAAAATGGAAAAATGGAAGATGTTGGAATGGTGTGGGGTGTTTGTTTATATAGCGAGTGATGAAGATAACTTTTGACGCCCGCCAAGTTGCCAACGGTCTCCCCTTACATTTTTCGTTTCTCACTCCCTCTACTAAGTTCTTCAATCTTAATTAGCTTATTTAATTCTCAATGAAAATTAAATTAAGAGTAAAGTTTTTGAGATTAATTATTTTATTAGTATTAAATTACTATTATTTTTCTAATGCTTTTAATTATTCATTATAAATGATCATTATCTATTTTTTTATTTGTTAAAAATAATAGTGTACAATTTATTTGTTTATTATTAATGATGATTTCTTAGTATTATTATTCTTAAGAGTAGTAGTTGTTGTTAAACAAGATTTATTTATTTATGTAAAGATATATAATGTTCATTTTTAAAAAAAAAATTATCTTATACAACACATGCTTATTCGTTATTGTGTATACACTATATTTACCAATATATTACTTTTTAGTAATTTGTTGCCCAATGAAGTATTAACTTTTATTGCATTAACAAAACATGGCTATTTTTTATTTAAATAAATATCAAAATTATTTTAATTCCTGCACATCAGCATATGCCATATGGACCAAAATTTATATCTCAAAACATTTATGTTGACGGTGTCTTTGGTACAATTATACTTTAAGAAGACTTTCTGGTATGAAGGTGTACTTTTTGGAAGAGCAGAATTTCATGTACGGTCTGGTAATGGGTTTAAATTTTGTCGTTATGTGGTGGGTAAAGTACTAAGAAGCCCATGAAAATAGGAACTAAAAGACATTAAAGGGTAGCTTATAAGCTTCGCCTAATATTAGCTCTAGCGGAGAGTGGACAGCCAAAGTAGCCGCATTCATTGGGGTGGCTTAATTTAGCAAAGCAGAAACAGTTGTAGCCCATTAAGTGTAAAAGCACTGGTCCAGTAGTGTAGGTTGTATAGGTATGGGAAAACAATTCAGTAAATTAGTAAAACCTAACATAATGTAAAACACACACATCACATTGAAGAGTTCTAGAGAGTGTTGAAGTGACCCACCGTCACTTTGTCCCCGTACAAACTCTGCAGTCCTCGCCGGCGACGTAAAAGATTAGAGTTGCATCACCGGCCAGTATTATAGTTCGTAGGGAGAAACGTCCTCTGGTCGTCGATTTTGTCATTGGCGTCGTGCTCCGTTCGACGCCATATCGCCTCTATCCATCTTCTCTCCGTTTCTAGCCCCGTCGTGTCACCGTCGTAGGCGGTTGTCCTCCCCTAGTCTGGAGCCTCAGGTAATTGTTATGATTATTTGTTGAACTTGATTTATTTTTGTTCTTATTGTGTTTTTGTGTGTGTTGGTTATGCTTTGTTGGTTTCGTATCGTACATTTTATCCTTGAATTATGG
Organism: Arachis ipaensis; assembly: GCF_059453495.1. Taxonomy (NCBI): domain Eukaryota; kingdom Viridiplantae; phylum Streptophyta; class Magnoliopsida; order Fabales; family Fabaceae; genus Arachis; species Arachis ipaensis. Next base: position 103,633,176 of record NC_142438.1, on the reverse strand, counting down.
AGATTTATTATTGTGTTGAAATTTGAAAAAGAAAGCTGTAAGTCATTCCAATATCTGAACTTGTTTGAATATGATAATGTATAAAAATAAATAAATAAAATCTTTGCTGCAGATTGTTGTATGTAGTTCGAATATTGCACGTCTCATATACTTATGACATTTTGAAAAAATCACTAGATTAAGTTTAATAAGTAGTTCTCGGTGCGATTGTGCCCAATTTGGTTGGTCTTTATTCATGGATGGATTTTGTTTGGCGTCACCTCTTTGTTTTTGAGATCTTGTAGCCTTGTGAATATGATCGAAGATAGAAGATTATTAGGAACGTGTTTGGTTTAGCCTTATGGGAGGAGAAAACTGCCTTTAAATTTCTTGAACGTTTAATTATTGTGTTTCTTAACTTTGTATACTCTGAATGGCATCCTAAATCAGTAGTCACACACGATGAAAGAAGTCGTTTGTCTACATTTGATTTCTATGGTTTTTATTGGTTCTAATAATTTTTTCATAAAAAATTGAAATTTTTGTAATAATTTTTTTGTACTGTATTTTATATTTTGATATTTTATTTTCTTGTTATTACATTTTTTATTGTAATGTTATAATATAATTTATTAATCCTATTAAAAAAAACAAAATAAACAAAAAAATTGACTATAGAAAACAATAGAGTCATTAGTCAAAAAAATTGGTAGTGTAAAATACTGAATAAAAGAATGGTGAGAGTACTAGAAAAAGTATGGAATCTCTTTTGTTTGACATTATAAAATTTGTCATTATAATTCTTGAGCGCCGTTTATTATTCTAATTTTTTATGATATGTATTATTGTTCTTGTTACAAATGATAAATTAGACAAAAAAATTAACCATGAGTAAAAATAGAATCATAAGTAGTGAAAAGTGTAACACCCTACTACACAGAGTTTTACACTTAAGTCGTAGAACAAAGATAGTGTGGTGTTACGGACCTCTAATCATAAAATATTTACTTATAGTAGTGGAAAAACATAATATACTAGGAGCCTTGAAAAACGAGTAAAACAAAACCGCAAAATAAGAAGCGCAACACTCAGAGAGCGTAATTGCTTGCGTGCTAAGAAACCTAAAGGTTAAAGGTATGAATAAGCGAAAGAGTGAAAAGAGAGCCAAGAATACAGCATAACTAGCTCCTGACTCAACCTGTGAAGCAAAGGCTAGCCGGAGAATATATATATACATACATATACAAGTGTCCCAAAAACCAAAGTACAGAAATAAAACCCAAACTCTCCTGTAACCTCTATGAGGAACAAAATAATCGAGTTTCTTGGAGAGAAAGCTAAGTAACTAAGTACATATATACATAAGCTGATAAACCAAAATATCCTAGGGACTACTCCACTTCAGGAAAATCCAGACGCCTAGCGAGGAGCCTCTTGACCTGCATCTGAAAACAACAACACAGTTTGGTGTGAGAACCGGAGGTTCTCAGCATGGTAAAAGTGCCACGCATATAATAAATAAGGTCCTGGGAATGCCAGAAGCAATCCTAGAACTCCATCATACAATTATAAAACTTAATTTCTACGCAGAAGCCATAAAAAGGGGTAGGTGATCTAAGTACCCTAAACTTACTCATTTTTAAACCTAACATAAACACCAAACCATTCCACCCTTCCTCCGATCCTTGATGACAAGTCATCTTATGCTAGCTTTTCAAGCATTTTTTACTTGTTTCATTAGGTTTTATGCACTTTCTTGCATCATAAGTAAGTGATTTTGAGTGGATTTGTATGGTTATGTCAATTCAAACAACCATCATTCATTTGGCATAAAATCACATGGTTTAAGCTATAATTAGTTGGTTTTTGAATGATTTACAAATTTTTTGTAAATTTGGTGATGCTTTGATTGGTTGTTTTGATTACTTGTAGGTGAAGAAATGATGAAAAAAAAAAGAAAAATGAACCTTAGAGCACGCTTTGGACCTTAGGCCATGCTTTGAAAAGTGTGACCCAAGGCACAAAAGCGTCACGCATCAAGAAAGCAAGGGTGAAGCGCTCTCTAATTGAGCGCAGCGCTCTCTATTTGAGTGCTAGTGGAAGCACCAAGGCACAAAGCATGTAGCGCTACGTTTGAAGCACAAATTGAGCGCTCAAGGGAGGCCAAATTAGCAAGGCACCAGCGCTCAAAAGCATAGCACTCCGTTAAGTGTTTTACCTTTTTTGTGGCCTCCCCAAAAGGAAATCAAGGCGTGATATCAAGGAAAGGTGAAGCCAGGATTTGAACCAAGCACATGGAGGAATGAAGGAGCGCAACAAGCAAGGAAATTAGCAAAAGGTGGCCTCACCAAGGCTCGAACTAGGGAGCCTCACCGTGCGCACAAAGGGTGCTACGTTGCAAGCATTCACTGAGCGCTAGTATGCAAGGAAAATTGGCCAAAATGAAATGGCCAAGGCTCGAAGGGGGAGTCCCATCCAAGGCTTGTAGCGCTACTTTGCTGCACCCAAAATGCTTGGCATGAGCCCAACAACACAAGAATGGAGCGCTACATTGAGTTACATCACTGAGCGCCTCCCTGGGAGATGCCCCATGTTCCAATTTTAAATCAAAAGCCAATTTGGGATCCATTTCTTCACCAACTTAAAAAGCCCACTCCAAATTCAAAAATCAAAATTAGAAAGTGTATAAATAGAACTTAGTTTGATTTGTAGAGGTACCTTCTTTTCATTTTTAGTTTTACCTTTTACTCACTTTTACATTTTACCTTGGAGCTCAATTTTAGTTTTTAGCTTTGCTTTTCATTTTCTTCTGCAACTTCTGCTATCTATTCTTGGAATTTAAATTGAGATTGAAGAGCTTCATTGATTCTAGGTTTGAGAATCATCTTTTACCTCTCTTCTCAATTGTTCTAAGAATTGGATTTGGGTTTAGTTTTCTGCTTCCATTTTCTTGCTTCAGCAATTTCTACTTTCTATTTTGAGTTTTGGATTGAGATTGAAGAAATTCTGTTTCAATTCTTGATCTGAAATTCATCTTTGTTCTTCTTATGCATGATTCTGAGAATTGAGGAATTGGATCTGAGTTTTATTTGCTGTTTCATTTACATTTCTTCTGCAATCTATTTTCTGCTTGATCAAGGAAAGAATTAAGATCTAGATCTACCTGCTAGTCTCATTGATCTCCTGAGATCTTCAATTTCTCTTTTAGATTTCACAATTAAGCTAAGTTTACTTTCTGTTTTGTTCTTCAAGCGATTTTACCTTTCTGTTTAGATCTTCTGCAAGTCATTCCAACTTCTACTTCTCTGATTGATTGCATTTTACATTTATTTGTTAAATTCTAAATCCCAGCACCCCAAATCCCTTCTACTATTCAAGCAATTTACATTTTTTGCACTCTAAGCTTCAGCTATTTACATTTCTTGCAATCTAAGCTTCAGTCATTTATATTACTTGCACTTTAAGATTCAGCTCTTTTAATTTCTTGCACTTTAAGTTTCATGTAATTTACTCTTCTGCACTTTACTTTTCTGTCAATTTCCCCTCTCCCTTTTATTTTCATGCAATTTAGCTCCTGCTATTCAAGTTTCGCTCAAATCATCAATTGTTTGCTTAACTAAATTAACCACCAAACTAAAATTTCTCAATCCATCAATCCTTGCGGGACCGACCTCACTCATGTGAGTGATTACTACTTGATGCGACCCGGTACACTTGTCGGTGAGTTTTGGTGTGGAATCTGATTTCAACCTATCAATCCTCCATCATCCATGAATCAGCAGAGGCAAACAAACAAATAGTTTCACGCACAAGTAGGAAACAGGAAGTGCAAATAGCAAATATAGCAGTTAGAAGGGTATATATTCAGTTAGGCAATCCGAAATAATGCATAGCAAACAAAACAAACAAATGCACATGATGCATGTCTGTCCTATGGCTGTTGATATCAACTGTCGGTTATGTAGCTATCTCGACATGTTCTCAAGCTCAAAAATACACCATGGGGAGAATCCCCAAGCTGACATGGGGAAGAGAACGCCCCCAAGCTCAATAATATCCATGGGACGAATCCCAAGCTGACATGAGGAGAAGAGACAACACCCTAAGATGACATGGAAAAAACATTACCCCAAGCTTAATAATAACCACGGGAAAAATCTCGGTTGACATTGGGACTACGCATCAAGCTCAAATTATTCAATCATTTCTTACAATTTATCATTTTCATTCTCAATACTAATTCATGTCTCATCTCATCATTCTCAATTTCACTTAACTCGTTGAGCATACATTTTTATTATCCTTGATTAATTAATATCATCAATTCTCAAATTCTTACATTACTCTCTTACTTGCCTCATACATTTTATAATACTTGTAGAAAATCACTCATTCAAGCCTTAGCAGCAGAACTCGTTCATACACGCACCTCCTTCTTATATAGTTCATCGTTTTTAATCTTTACTTCACTCCTAAGTTATCTCTATTTCCTAGCTTCAACTAATTACTAAGCTTACTAATAAGATCCAGGGTTAACAGGGCGAAAATAGAGGTTTAAAAGTCTAAAATATGGCTTAAAACACAAAATCCAATTTTGCAGAAAACAGGGGCCACGCGTGCACGTGGGCCACGCATACGTGTGGTAGTGTAAAAAGGTAGCACGCGTGCGCGTTCCCTTACCATGCGAACGCGTAGGAGAGAACATCATGTCACGCGTACGCGTGGGTCATGTGTACGCGTGGTCATACATGTTGGCTCGTCACGCGCACGCATGGGCTATTCGCGCATGCGTAGTTCAAAATGCCATGTCACGCGTATGCGTGGATGTGCGTTTTTCCAAAAAAATAACAGATTACCTAGAAAGCTGCAAAATCAGATTATGGTCACCTGTATAACATATATCTCACACCAACTTCCATCGTCCATAACTTTTTCTACAAAACTCTATTTTTCACAAAATTTATACCGTTTAAAAGCTTGTAAAACTATGTTTAAGTTGAAACAAATTCCATTTTCAACCAAAATTTGAGGCTCGAGTTATAGACTGCCGAAGTTTGTTAAAATCAAGTTTTTATTCGAAACTTCAAACCTCCATTTTCATTTTATAGAATGCCATGTCACGCGTATGCGTGGATGTGTATTTTTCCAAAAAAATAACAGATTACCTAGAAAGCTGCAAAATCAGATTATGGTCACCTGTATAACATATATCTCACACCAACTTCCATCGTCCATAACTTTTTCTACAAAACTCCATTTTTCACAAAATTTATACCGTTTAAAAGCTTGTAAAACTATGTTTAAGTTGAAACAAATTCCATTTTCAACCAAAATTTGAGGCTCGAGTTATAGACTGCCGAAGTTTGTTAAAATCAAGTTTTTATTCGAAACTTCAAACCTCCATTTTCATTTTAAAACTCATTTCAACTCAACCCATCATACCTATAATCTTCAATACCACAACAACCCTCACAATTCTACTATTTCTCCATTCCACAACGTCATACTCCAACCTCTCAATTCATCAATAGGATATCATTTTGCCTATTCAACATATATGTATACATACATATAGCATCATCAATTCATCACTCATAATTTATCCAACAAGCACCAAATTCATGATCAATTTGTCATTCATTAACTCATCACTCACATCATATTCTTACCAATTATAATACCAAAGCTTCCATCACTTTACTTTAGTCAATCATACACCAATACATACATAAACTCTTTATCGATAACTCATTACTCTAGTCACAATAATCATCAAATCACTACAATTCATATTCATTCACCTTCTCCACTTTAGAAACACCAACAAATCTTTAATTAGCATTCCAAGTTCAGCAACCACAATTTAAACCAAAATTTGACATTTGTCATCAAACACTAATCAATTTACATGCTTGTACATTCATCCCTATCTTATAGTCCATTAGCCTAAGTCTTCACAGGACATTATATATTAAATACGTGAAACCTAAACCATACCTTAGCCGATTTTCGCGTGTTATCCAAGGCAAAAACCAACCAATACAGCCCCTCAAGCTCCCAAAATCATCAAAGCGCAAGTACCCAACCTCCACAAAGTCCCAATGCTCACAATTCAAGCTCCAACATATACACTTATACACCTAATTTCACATATATCACCATACATACTCAAAATTCACAATCTAACATACTAGAACCGAAATTGGCTAGGGTTGATGAACCTTACCTTGTATGTGCCTCAATCAAACCAAAGCCTACCAATTCCTCAAGTTAATTTGATCCTATAACATCAATTTAACTAAAATCTTACCACACCAAAAACCCTAACATTTCAGATTTGAAGAAGAGAGAATAGGAGCTGAGATTATGATTTTCTCACCTTGAAAGGTATCGGGCTTTGTAGAGATCATCTCTGCGAATGTGTGGCCATAAACGGTGCGGCGATCGGAGCTCCGGATCAAAAGTTATATGGATTTAATCAAAGCCAAGTGTTTTTGGAACTTTGGAATCGTTCTTCCCCTTTGCTGAAATGTTTCAGCGTGCTTGCATGTAGAGGGAAGAAGAGTGGGCTGAACGTATTAAATGGAATGGGTTAGTTGGGCCCATGGGCCCGGCTTGGATCCCGTTCGACCGGTTCAGTCCGTTCGGTCCAATTTTAGGCCAAATTTTTCGAAATTAGTGTCAAAATTATCGTTTTGGAGAGCTCTATCCTATTTTGATATTAGATTTACATTTTTAATTTTTCTAATTAAAATTTAATTTATTGACTAATTATTTACTGATTTTAGCGGGATTTACAAAAAGTAAGAAGCTAAAATGGTAATAAAAATAAGATTATAGAGAGTACTTAGAAAGAGTACTAGAAGAGAATTATTGATTTATGCATATAGTATTTATATTTTCATTATAAAGTATATTTTTCATTTTTTAAGTGTTATTTCTTAATTTAATAAGTAAATATTAATTTGTTATTATAATAGTAAAGATTTATGCATACTAAAATAGAATACTAGAGAAAATAGTATATAAAAAACGTAATAAAAAAATATTAAAAAGATTAAATATACTTAAAAGGATTTATAATTTAATATCATATTTTTTTACTAATTATATATCTAAGAGTAATTTTGACTAATATTATGTAAACAATATTCATTGTAGTGCAATAAATTTTGGTATAGAGTTGTAAAACATAAGTCATTTTGGCATAGACTCGCTTGTACCAAGAATCAATTCTATAAAATTACTTTTATTCAAATTTTAGTTTAACAGAGGCCAATCGAAACACACACTAGAATAGACGAAGGATCACTGCCTATCTTCGAAGAGTTCACCCTATTTTTTCTGTTGGAATCTGGCAGTAGTGGAGGTTCCAAGTGATGCTTGAAAAATACCGCTTGATTAAAATTTTAGTAGTATGATATGTTGAGTAAATTGTTAATGTACGTATATTAATATATAGTTCTATATTTTAATTTGCAATTATAAGTCGTATCGAAAATTGTATGTAGTTTGTCATGGGCCATGATTTTTTATATAATAACCTGTTTTGATTAAAATAAATTTTTGGTAATAATTATTTGTTATAGTCTCATTTCTTTTTTGTTAACATTAATTGGAGAGTTTGTTGGTGATAAAACAAAAATTTCAATTCATGTCTGGTTTTGTTTAACTAGTCATTTGATTTACACTTAGCTTTGCCTCTAATTTGCTTATTCAATTGGGTTTGAATTAGTTTATGTTAACTTTGCTAAGGTTAGAGAGGGAGTGAGAAGAGTGTGAGTTATAATCAAATTTTATATATGTTAAAAATTATTTTTCATATATAAACCAGTTTAAATTGGTTTTCTAAATTAAAAGGGCTTTTATTTTTATATATTAGTTTAAACTGGTGCAATGCATTATAAATTGGTTCAAATGAATTTCGATATGTGAAAACACTATTTAGTTCAGTTTCAAAACCGTTTAAAATGAGTTGGTGCAGTTTAAGATGATTTAAAAAAAATTTAACCATGAACACGTGTAATTGGTATAATGGTGTTGGACGCATTGATTTATAAATAAGTTGAATTTATGTTTTTTATTAGTTTGTTAATCCTTAATTTGCTGACTTCATTATGTGTTGCTTCGTTGTTCAGTTAAATTGAAAAAAATTTGTTGTATTAGTGAATAGTTTGTTATCTATGTTTGCATTGTTAGTTATGCGACTTATGTCTACAAGTTGATACTCGCATGGTTGTCAAACTCGCGAGTTAACTCGTAAACTCGTACGAGTTTACGAGTTTAGGTAGTAGAATCGAGTTAACTCAGACACAAACTCGTTTCTGGGTAGACTCGGGTAGACTCGGCTAGACTCGGACAGAATCGGTCAAACTCGCGAGTTTGAGGGCGAGTCAGCGAGTTTGATTTAGGAGCCCATTTTCACCAAAACGACGTCGTTTTGGGCCAAAAAATGGGAAAGGGCTTCGTTCATGTAAGGAAACCCTAATCCCAAACGACCAAACCACACTAACACACAGAACAGAGAAACACTATCTTCTCCAAGACTCCAAGCCCTCACTCTCTTCTCCAAGCCCATCGTGCCGCCATCCACCATTGTCTGCGCCACCACGTCGGAGGCTGGACGGATCCCACGCCATCTTCTTCCTCGTGGTGCAGCACTGCCACCGTCGTGCATGTCCACTTCTCAGTCCTCACTTCGTCGGTGAAGCTGAAGGCTGACTACGATGCTGAAGGTTCCTCAACGCTTCACGGCACTTCTGTTCTTCCCCTCGTTCCTCACCTTTGGTTTGTGTTCCTCGCCCTCTGTTCTGCCTGAGCTGAAGGTTGCCTGAGCTGCCTCTCTTCTTCTTTGGTTCTATCTGAGCTTCCTTCTCCAAGGTAATTTTGTTCCGCAAATTTAAATATCAATAATTTCGGTTCTGCCTGAGCTTTCATCGGTTTTGCCATTTTGGTTCTGACTTCTGATATTAATAGTTTAATTTTTTAGTTTAAATTCTGGTTATATGGTGTGATGAATAATGAAATTGGTTATTGAAATTTGATGGAAAAAAAATTAAACATGCTTTAATAAGTTAATAATGTATCAAAAATTAAACTGATGCTTTAATAGTTTAATTAGTGTTAGATACTTAGACTGTTAGTTATTTAATTAGTTATTTTTTGTTGAAGAATTTGAATATCTGAAACTGAAATACTGAAATTCTGAAATGTTAGGGTTAGTTTAGTTTGTTTTTAATAGCTGCTTCTTGTAATTTGTATTTTGTTACTTGTTTTTCGATGTCCATGTTGTAAAGTTGGCTCATGATTTTGAAAGCTTTGAGCTTTTCAATATTTTAACTTGTTTATTAGCTCTTAACCTTGTTGGGGTGTGCAAATTTGACTGTGCTTGCACAATGGTCCTTCCAAATCCAATTGGTTGAGTTCTTAGATAATGTTTGTCTCATATTCCTTATCATTGCACTCATCATGCTTCTAGTTGCTGAATTTGCTTTGCTTTTATGGAAAATGAGGTGGAAAGAAGAACTTTATTTGGAGGATGCATAGATTCGTGTTTAGAGTTTAGATGCCAGTTTGCTTTAAGTACAGTTGCTCAATCTTTTTACTTGTCATTACTCATTCCCAATCAAAGCATGTTTGTGTAACTCATATAACTGATTCTATGTAGAATCAGTTTTACAAAAGCATACTAAAATATGAAGGCTCACGTGCATTTATTTTCATATAAAATTCATAACTAAGAATTGTTAGATAATTTGACAAGTTTAACTAAATTTTTATTTACTGATTCTCAATTATTAATTTCACATAAAAATAACTGTTTATAAGTTTCTACCTTAAAAATATACCAAGTTTTATATGACTTTGTTCCTTCTGTTATGGAATTTATTTATTTTTGAAGTTTCTCTTTTCTTTTTTCTTGTGAATTGATATGCTAAGCTATGCTTGTATTGCAGGTTGTCAGTGCACATGCCTCACATAGATGCAGATGCTAATCCATATAAGCATCAATTGTTGGTAGATAGTTAATGATTGGAAGGAAGCTAACATGAATTGTATTATATTACAATACTTAAAAGAAATGAGATAGTTTCAGCTAACATCAATTGTATTATATTTAATTTGTAGTTTAGTTTGTTTTTAATAGCTGTGTTGGTTATAAATTTATCAACTTTGATAGTGGACTAGTGGATAACTTGGCAATTGAATCCTGAAATCTGAATTTGTTATTTATCATTTATTCATTTTATCAACTTTGATAACTTTGCAACTGAATCTGAATGTTGATTTAGGGACAAAAATACAAAATGTCTGATGAAGATGGTGAAGGTGATGATGTTGATGCCATGGAAGATGAAGATGTTGGAGGATTTCAGTTTTAGTCTTTTATTTTATTAGAACATTTAATTATTGCTTTGTTATTTTTTTTTGTTTTTTGGTTGTGTTATATGAAGTTTTGATTGTGTGATTGTGTGTTTTATGTTGAACTAGATGCATATTTGTGATTTGTGAAGGATTTGAATGTGTGATCTAGAGTACTTGTTATAATTGTAGTATTATGTTAATTTATTATGTTAAAATTGTTAAGTTTGAGTGCCTATATTTGAGTAAATATATATATTATACATGATATATATATTTTTTATAAAAAATTTATAACAGGTAAACTCGTACGAGTCTACGAGTCGAGTTTACGAGTCGAGTCTAGGTCAGCTCCACAAGTTTACCTAGACTCGCGAGTTTGACAACCTTGGATACTCGATTATCGTTGGTATGTGTGTGAAGACATGCATTTTAATTGATTGGATATAATTTTGTTATTTTGGTTTAAGTTATTGTTCTATGTTTTTGCAGACTACATGTAGTGTGATGGCAAGTTAGAGTAAGAAGGTGGGTGATCCGTACATCAGGGAACGTTCGAGGAGGAACTATTCGAGTCATTCAAAGGCAGATATTGAGGATGAAGAGGTACGAATGGACTCTTTACGCATGGTATATTGGATGCAGGGTTAAATTAGGGTTAGGGATCATTGGAATATGCTTTTGTATGTTGAATCGTTCATGTATAGATTGATGGTGATGCTGGTGTTTCTTTGTTTTGCCTAGCCCGCATGGTACTGGTGTGTAAAGTTAGTTTTGGGATTCCTTGTCAGAGTAGTGGTCTATGGAAAATTTTAGTATCTTAATCGATGAGTAAGATAGCAACGGTATATGAAGGGGAAAGATTTGGATACGTGATTGATTTTGCTCGTTGATAATGTAAAATTTACTAAATATTTCTTGTGTCCTACCGCAGGAAAATTAGTTGGAGTTTGGAATTGAACCAGAGGATATTGGCGGTGGCCAAGCGGACATCGTTGGTCCATACGAGGAGTGGTGGATTAAGTACGAAACAATTAAAGCAGAGGAAGTGCTTCGGATGGAGTTTAGTAGTCCGGAAGAAGCACAGAAGTTCTACAACGATTATAGTCGAGTAAAGGGTTTTGCGACGAGGCAGGGGTAGTAGATTAAGAATATTTGTAGGAAAATTATTTAGTACACATTGTTTGCAACAAAGAAGGGTTTAGACACAAGAAGTGGTTGGAAATGAGCGATCGTAAGTGAGAGCACAAGGTTGTAACAAGGTACGACTGCCTTGCAGAGATGAGGATTAAAAAGAAAAATAAGAATATGTGGTATGTGTCTCGATTCATAGAAGAACACAATCACGAGTTGTTATTATCAAAGTTTGTTGAGTATCTGAGGTCCCACCGAAAGATTTCTGATTTTGAGAAAGCACAGTTAAATAGCATGAGGAAAATTGGTATAATCATCCCCAAAATATATGAATCGTTTGCTGCACAGGTTGGGGGCTTTAATATGGTTTCTTTCACTAAACAAGACAGGTATAATGAGTTGAGGAGGCTATAGGCTATGCAAAATAGAGATGTCAATGCTACATTTCGTTATTTGGAGGGCATTGCCTGAGTGGATGAAAAGTTGTTTTGGCGTTACAAGACTAGGCCGAGTAAGCAACTTTGCGATCTGTTTTGGAGTGATGGAGCTAGCCAGGAAGATTATCGGATATTCGGTGATGTACTTGCTTTTGATGCAACGTACGGGAGAAACAAGTACAACCTACCAGTTGTGTTTTCTGGGGTTAACCACCACAATCAGACATGTGTTTTTGGTGCTGCCATGGTTTCACACGAATCACAGGAGTCGTATAATTGGGTATTGGAGAGGTTTTTGGAATGCATGAAAGGGAAAACACCTAATGCAATAATTACAAATGGAGATCCGGCAATGTGAATTGCGATCCAAAAACTTATTCCCAAGGCCCATCATAGATTGTGTGCGTGGCATCTTTTGAGGAATGCGATGGCAAATATTTTGCAGTCTCGGTTCACTCAGTTGTTTAGACAATGCATGTTGGCTGATATTGACATACATGAATTTGAGAAGCAGTGGGAGGCTATGTTGGAAGAGTGTGGTGTAAGGGAGGTCAAATGGGTCAGGGACTTGAATGCGAAAAAGTACTCTTGGGCAACGGCTTACATTAGGGGTCGCTTTTATGCGGGACTCAGGACTAGTTCACGGTGCGAGTCTTTGGATGCCAAGTTGGGGAGGTTTGTGGAGAGTCGTTATGGCATACTTATTCTTTAGAGTTCGTGAGTCTCTTAAGCGATCGGTGCAAGTCAATATCATTGGGTGCAATCACACATCGAATGGCGATGTATTTATAGTTGAGAAATATCGTAAGTCGGGGTTGACTTGGCAAGTATTGTATGATGGTCAGGGGCAGAAGTTCGGATGTAGTTGCATGAGGATGGAGTCGTTTGGTCTGCCGTGCATCCACATACTAGCTGTTGTTGTTAGGCTGAATCTGTGTGCGATTTCGGATAGTTTGGTTCTAAAGAGGTGGTCGAAAACGGCAAAGAGTGAAGCAGGTCATTGGTCCATTGTTAATGAAGTTGTTGACAAGGGCATTTTATATAAGAGAAGGGTGGCTGCATTCGTACATTTGTGCACGCGGTTAGAAAAGTTTGCCTGTTTGGACGAGCATGACTTCAAAGTGTATGCAGAGAGAATTGTAAAGGACACCTCCATGTTGGAGTCAAAGTACGGTGTGGGTAGGGAATCTAGTGGAGCAAGTCATGTTGGGGGAGAATTTAACGGAATAAATGATCCGGTGCGTTTGAGGACAAAGGGAATTGGGCATGCGAACATGTCATTGACGATGACAGGGAAGAAGAGGCGCAAATGTAGCAATTGTGGTCATCTCGGACATTGGAGGACCCGTTGCACCAGCGCACCAGCATCATTCGCAATGGACATAGAAATGGTGCGGTAAATGCCGGTGAAGGTGGCAAGGTGAATCCGTATGATTTTATTCTAATTTGTGTAATATATTTGTTGATTCAAATGTCTTTATCATGATACACGTAGATCTAGGGTTTATAATCTTAATTTATCTGGGTAATTTCTTTCAGGACAGGGCTGATACCACAGGCCATGTGAAGCTGTCTACGACAAAAGACGAACTCTCCAAGTCTTTTGTGAGACTTGATGATCCATAAGGTGAATAAATTTCTGGATGGGTGTGCACATGGTGGCTTTGTTGGCATGTGAAGGGATCAAATGCATGGAATTGTGGAAGTGGATAACTGTAGTTAGCCTTCAAGGTAACAATTGAGGCTAATGTGTATGTGTTCTATATGGTTGCAGTAACTTTATATTAATGTTAGTAAAACTCAAGGTAAGCGGGATGTTTAAGGTGAAATTTGTAGTAGGTATCCATTTTTATTATTTTGTCTTGAGACATGTTATGCGGTATATTTGTGGAGTGTCATTTATATTTATCGCGGTGTTACATGTTGCAGAATTTACTGAGACTTCAAACACGAGTGTCATAATTTTTGAACATTATTCAACCAGTTTTGGTTCATTAGTTTTTTTTTATGTTTGGACAACGTATTAGTTGATGAGTTGTGAGTGAATATTAAGACATAGATCTTTTTTATCTAGGTGTTGAACCTGTGCATGTTTGGTTTTTTCCTTTTTAACCTTAATAATAGAGCTCAGGTGAAAACATAATTGTGGTTTTTACTATTTGAATATAAAAAATTAGTTACCGTAACGCAATTAATATATAACATAGGAGGTAAATTTTTTTATATTATGTAATAGACTAATAATATCTATTCCTTGTATCACAGTTTACTTTCATGTGAAAAAAAACGATATTATTCATGTGTAGAAAACCATGGCTCAGTGTGGTAATTAAGTTATCGAAAATTTAGCATGTTGGATTATTCAGCTCACGTTTGAGGACATGAGAGGTGGGACTTCGATATTTTTATCATCTCATGTTGGATAACTATGTTCTTTTCCATTATTTAAGTCAGAAAAATTGTATTAAAGATTTCCAAAGATTTGCTAATGCGTTTGAGAATACTAAAGTTGCATGAACAACACGAGAAACTCATAAAGATTAAATTAACATGGCATGTCATTAAAATAGAAAAGTTTAGCATAAGGTGGGTGGATGACAAGGTCATTGTCCAACGAAACCAACTAAATTTCATAAAGAGTTTACCTCCATGGTAAGTCACATACTCTTGGAGGTACTCTCATTACACAAGACACAGACGCCATTTACTACCAACATAAACTTAGGTTCGTAAGCTCCATGAACATAACATTAGCCACTCAAGTTGAGGCCATTTTTCTTCCGATCATAATTGAAATATAATACAAATCATTAGCCTAGTAAAGTGATATGGGGATTTATACTGGTTCGGAATTTAGCAAAATAATTTCGTTGTGAGCATATCCCAAACCGACATTCGATCCTCAAATCAAATTTTAATTATTAGTTGTCACAAGTACAAACCCCTATGAAAATTAACCGAAGTATTTAAACCTCGGGTCGTCTCACAAGGAATTGTAATGAAGTGATCGATTATTAGCTATGAAGGAACAAGGGGGGTTTGATTTGGTAAAAGGGGCAAGAGAATAAATGGTAAGAAAAGTAAAGCAACTAAAGAAAGCAAGTAATAAAGAGAGACATTCATGGCAAGGATTGAGAATATATGCTTTCTATCCTAGTCATAAATCATAACACAATAATTATCAAGAGTTTATCTTATTTTGTCATCTTCAACATTGGGAGAAAGTATAATATCATCTCCAACATTGGAAGAAAGTCAAATAGGACTAATTAATCTCAATTCAAAAGTCCTAATCAACTTACTAATTGAATTAGTAAAAGATTAGCGTCAATGGAAACAATATTAACTAACAACTCTAGACCACCAACATGAGTTGGGTATCAATGACTCAAGATCACCCAATTCCTCTTTTCAAGCCAAGAATGCTAAAAAAGCTACACTAACATCCAACCAAGCATTTTGACAAATACTTGGAAGGCATAAAAGAAAAACATGGTAAATGAAAGAAATAATAAAATCTACAACTACCCAATTGTAAGGAAATAATAACAACTCAATTAAACAATAAAGGAGCATAAAACATAAATTGTATTAAATGAAAATCAAAGTAACAAGAGTGCTCATAAACATAAAAGAGGCATAAAAGAGAAATTGACAAGAAAATTAAGAAGAACAAAGATATAAGAACAAGAAATTGTAAAAAAAACAAGATTGAAACAAGAAATTAAACCTAGATCTAAGATGAAAATAACCCTAAGAACTCTAATTCTAGAGAGAAAAGGGAGCTTCTCTCTTTAGAAAACTAAACTACATGATCCTAAGCTAATATAATTGCTCCCTCATTTGTCCAATCTTCAATTCTGCATGAAATACCCTCAGAAACGAGTTGGATTTGGGCCTGGGAAGCTCAGAAATTGTCGTCAGCATTTTTACTTTAATGAGGTCACGTGCTGGCTGTGACGCGTACGCATGGGTCACGCGTACGCGTCGTCTGGCTTTTTCTTGTCACGCGTATGCATCATGTCATGCGTATGTGTCGCCTTCGACGATGCACCTCTTTACGCCTACGCGTCTGTCACACGTGCGCGTCGATCTAAGCACTCTAAATCCTTGTTTTTCCATGAATTCTTCATCTTGCATGCTTTTCTCTTAACTTCTTCCATCCAATATTTGCCTTATGAACCTGAAATCACTCAACATATACATCAAGGCATCAAATAGAATTAAAGTGAATTAAATTACCCAAAAAGTATGTTTTCACACTTAAGCACAAATTTAGGGAGAATTACAAAATCATGCTATTTCATTGAATAAATATGAGAAAAGTTTATAAAATTCCCTAAATTAAGCACAAGATAAACCACAAAAGTGGGATTTATCATAAAACCTTCAACTTATCAAAATAAATGTTCTAGCTGCTGTAAGGTGAAAGTTAGACCGTGGTGCTCAGAATACTGCACCACTCTAATTCACTCTTCAGGTCCACAAAAGTTTGGTGTTCATTGGTAGTGGAAAAGACAATATTAGTTGCCGTTTTCATCCTAACTCTTTCACGTGCTTTCTGTGTAACAAGACCAAAACGAAACGTTAGGAACATTTAACAGTGAGCATAAATCGTGTAAATTGACATGTTATGTGGTATGCCCATGACAAACCTTGTTACCAATAGTGGCAGGTGAAAACTTCCCTTCCAACTGGAGCCACATCAAACACCAAACGGCTCCTTCGTTGCTAAAACATCATGTATGAAATCGTAAAAGGCGAAAATAAATAATTTTTTAATTAGTTACAAACAGTATCAACTAACCTATCATCTGGCATGTTGGAAATTCCTGCTGGATATTCTATTGGCCCCCATGAAGTTGGGTCCAGTGAGAAGCCAGTAAAATTTGTCCGGTGCAATCTTTGGAAAAAATTTGAGACATTGTCTTCATCTTCAAAGAAAGATACGAAAAGATAGATATAACAGAGACAAAAGTGTTCATTATTCAAAGAGTGAACGGAGATGGTTGGATTTAAATTTTACCACTATCGTCATGTTCCGCTCCCTTTTAATCATGCTCTCTTTGACCCTTGATGTGTCTAGGCAGTATACCCTACTAGCCTTCACATCGAGAACTATGATAAACCAATTTCCTAGGGGTTCACAGAACGGAATCATAACCTGCATCATCACAACAAGACAAGGGCCGAATTCAGAGACAATTTTAATAATGAATTGTCAGGTAACATGGTAACATGCGTTAGTGATGAGGATGAAACAGGGATGGAATTTGCCTAACCATTTCAAGGGCCATTGTTTCAGGCATCCACTTTGTCTTGTACTTGTTCATGACAAGTTCCATACCTTCTCCATATAAGATGTCATCCGCAAAGGTTGATGGTAAATACCAATGTTTGGGTTGCAATGACTTCTTAGTCGAAGCACTTGCAAGCACGCAGACCGTGTTCATCACCTTCAGTATCAGTCACAGTGAGAAAACCCAATTTGTAAGCACACGCAAAGGAGGGCACACAATATGTATATATGCTGCGACTATACATGGAACTTACTTCATTCTTAGGAAGGTTCCCTGGACATAGGGTCCACAGAAGTCTTCTTGTTAGCTCCGAGGTATCCAGCTTATAAAGGATTTTGCTATTTTGGTTATGTAGACAAAAATCATTTTAAGATGGATTAAAATGGTGGATTTCAAAGCTAACCAACTTACATTAAATTAACAAGATATAGAAGTGGTAACTCACCCTAAGTCATACTTGCAGCCAAATATGTAGGCTAATAGCCTACATTCATGCTGAGAAAGGCTCATGTCGGGAGTTGGCCTAAAGGTCATCCCAAAGGCCTACGAGTAAAACATATTTTACCAATAATATTACAATTTTTGGACGATGAAATGTTGGAAAAAAATATGGCAAGCCAAGAATGAGAAAAACAAACCTGGGGAATCAGAAAAGCCGGAGAATCCAACTTGGTAGTCAGGGATGCTCTTCTTCCACACTTGGGAGTCTGCCTTAGAGTGCGACCTGTAGAGGGTGGTTGTGTCGTGGTTGGTGGATGGAAACTGTTAATGTCTGGGAGTGGAAATGGTGATCCATATACGTTGGTCATGTCCAGAGGCTCTAATTTTGGCAATTTTGTAGGGCGTTCTCCGGATGGGATTGAGTTGAGAAGGTCGCATATACGAGTTGTGCAGTCGAAATGAGCAACAGATGGGAGATCTGCAAAAACCTGTCATGAAACATTGTTAAGGTGATTAACTTAAACGTGTTTGCAAAAGTGATTATATGTTGCAACAAAGTTATTAGTCTTTATCATCAGCCAACAGTTACACAAAAAAAGGCATCATGGTTGTGAGATAAAAAATCTTTAACGTGTTTTTTGTACCTTATCCATCCTCGGCTGTGTCAAAGAAAGTCCAGAATTGGACTTGCCTAGCCACATTTTTGGAAGGACCATCGACCAGTGGGTAGTTTGATTCAGGGTGCCTACGACCTTGGCAGTTGGTTTGGATGGTGGAGGCGTTGAGAGGATTTCATCAATTGTTACATCGTCGTCGAGAGGGGAATCAGAAGCAACCAAGTTGTACAACCCGAAACAACCTGACTCTGTCGTAAACTTCCCTTTCTCAGTAGTTGTCCGCAAGTTAGTGTAGGTTCCTAAACTCTTTCCAACAGGCTGACCTGGGCATGGTGGAGGTGACTTATGTTCTGGCCCTACCATAATTGAGACAACAGGATGGCTACAAACACGCCAGGATCCTAGTTCCTTGATGGTGGCATCCATTGATTTAAGAAAATTTGTCATGTCGGTATAGAATTTCACAATTGAAATCTCGTTGCAAGTATATTTCTACACCAACAAACAATCCTCCCAATAAAAAATTTGAGTTGTTACAAGTACAAACCCCAATAAGAATTAACCGAAGTATTTGAACTCCGGGTCGTCTCACAAGGAGTTGCAATGAAGTGTATGCGTATTGGCTATGAAGGGGTAAGGGGGTTTTCGGTTGATAAGAGGGGCAACAAAATAAATGGCAAGAAGAGTAAATCAAGCAAGTAAATAAAGAAAGCAATTAATAAAGAAAAGCAATTAATAAAGAGAGACATTCATGGCAAGAATTGAGATCATAGGCTTTCTATCCTAGTCATACAATGATTAATTCATCTTATCTAGTCAACTCCAACAAATAGAAGAAGGTATCATGTCATCTTCACATAGGGATAAAGTTAAACAAGACCAATTAATCATGTCACAAATATAAACAAGAATTAATCTTATTACGTCATCCCCGACGATGGAGGAAGGTATCATGTTATCCTCATACTCGGAGAAAGTCTAATAAGACTAGCTAATCTCAATCCAAAAGTCCTAATCAACTTACTAATTAAATTAGCAAAAGATTAGGGTCAATGAAAACAATATTAGCTAACAACTCTATATCACCAACATAAGTTGGGTTTTCATGACTCAAGATCACCTAATTACTCTTTCCAAGCCAAGAATGCTCAAAATCTACTCTAACATCCTTCCAAGCATTTTGTCAAACTCTTGGAAGGCATACATGGAAAGCATAGTAAAATGTGCAAGAATAGTAAAATCTACCAACTACAAATTTTAAGGAAACAAGATCAACAACTCAATTCAACAATAAAGAAACATCAAATATTAAATTGCATTAAAAGAAAATCAAATCCAACAAGAGCATCCATGAATATAAAAGAGAAATTAACATTACAAATCATGATAATGAAAGAGTAGAAGTAAGAAATCATAAAAGAAACAAGATGAAAACATGTAATTAAATCTAGATCTAAGATGGAAATTAACCTAACCTAATTCTAGAGAGAATAGGGAGCTTCTCTCTCTAGAAACTAACCTACATGATGCTAATGCTTCAAACAATTGCTCCCCCCTTTTCTTGGACTTCAATTCTGCATGAAATAAACTCAGAAACAAGTTGGATTTGGGCCTGGGCAGCTCAGAAATCGCCCCCAGCGTTTTGCCTTTAAGTTGGCCACGTGAGAGTACCGGCGCGTGCGCGCCATGTGTGCGTGCGCGTCGATTGGAGAATTCTCTATCCGTGCGGATGCGGCGTGTACGCGTGCGCGTCTATAGGCGAGACCACTTTTGCGCGTGCGCGCCTTGTGCGCGTGCGCGTCCTTTTATACCTTTCCAATCTTTGTTTCTTCATGCATTCTCCCCTTTGTATGCTTTTCTACTCATTTCTTCCATCCAATACTTGCCTTATAAAGCTGAAATCACTCAACACACACATCAAGGCGTCGAATGGAATTAAAGTGGATCAAAATTACCAATTTAAGGGCCTAAAAAGCATGTTTTTACACTTAAGCACAATTCAAGGGAGAATTACAAAACCATGCTATTTCATTGAATAAATGTGGGAAAAGGTGATAAAATCTCCCAAATTAAGCACAAGATAAACCACAAAATTGGGGTTTATCAAATCTCCCCACACTTAAACTAAGCATGTCCTCATGCTAAAGTCAAGAAATAAGCAAAAGGGTATCAACAATTATTCAATGCAAACTAACTAAATGCAATCTATCTATATGCAACCTATCTACTTGAATGCATCCACTTGGTCAAAACAAGTCAATTTTCAAGAATACATATACAAGCACAAGGGCTAAGGCAATAGCAATTAAATCAACCCACAATTGAATTGAGTCATTGAAGGATTTTACAAACTTGCAAGAAAAGATGATCATGGGTGGAGACATGTAATTGAGCGATTGAACCCTCACTGGATGTGTATCCGCTCTAGTCGCTCAAGTGTATGGGGTTGATTCACTCAATTCTCCCCTAATCATGCTTTCCAAGATTTATTTTTCATATAACAATCAACAATTACTTTATGCATGCATACAAATATCATGAGGGCTTTCCATAGGTTGTAATGGGGTTAGGGTCAAGGTAGGATGCATATGGTCAAGTGGGCTTGAGATTTGAATCTTTGATTAACTTAAACTTCCCACCTAACCTATGACAACCTATACAATTCTAAACAATCCTAGCTATCCATTTCTCACTTTTCACATACTCAAGCATTCTCTTTTTGATCACCACCCATATGCATTGACTTTTATTGAACCTTGCTTTGGGGCATTTTGTCCCCTTTTTATTGCAATTCTTTGTCTTTCTTTTTTTTCTATTTCTATTATTTCTTTTTATTTTTTTTTCTTTTTTTTCATTAAATTTTTTTCTTTTCAAACTAATATATATATATACAAGAACATCAATGCATATGGTTTACACATGATTAATACATGAGTATGTACCCAATTCCCAAGATTCTCAACACAAATACAAAAATACACTTTTATCTCTACCCAATGTTCCCAACTCTCCCAAAATCAAATGATAAACACTCTCACTAGCCTAAGCTAATCAAAGATCCAAATTAAGGAATATTTATTGTTTTTCACTTAGGCTTGTAATGTGCTACAATTAAGAACAAGTGGGTTAAGCATAGGCTCAAATTGGTTATCAATGGAAGATAAAAGGTAGGCTTATTTGGGTAAGTGAGCTATTTGAACAATGGCCTCAATCATATAAATGCATGTATACACAAAATAATGGACATATTGAATTAAACAAATCAAAGATTACAATCATAGGAAGAGAATAATGCACACAAGAATAAAAATAAGTAGTTATGTATGATGTAACCACGCAATTAGGCTCAAATCTCACATGCTTGTGTTCTTAGCTCAAAAATCATGTTCCACAAAGTATATAATTCAAGCAAGTTCTAAATTTTTTTTTTCAATTGGGGTGCCCTATAGATAAAATCCTTGGAAAATATCATGATTTTGACTAAACTTAATATATACATATGCAATGCAACCAAAAATCCTAAAAGACCTAAAAATGAAATGCAAAAGTGTTGGATTAGAAACTTGTCACCCAAAAATGCCGAGCGGTTGGACGACCTCCCCACACTTAAAAGTTTGCATCGTCCTCGGTGCATCCAAAGATGAGCAAAAGGGGTATGGCGACTTTCCTAGTTGCTACCTTCAGTTGGTAGGTTAACCGATGCTGCGTGTTCTTCTCCCGCTTTCGTTTTTGCTTATGATGACTCATCCTGAACATAGAAAATAGGAAATAATAAGACAAATAAATGCACAAGCAAGGAAGCATGGATTGTTGAAATGAGGTAAATCACTAGAAATGAGTGAGTGAATTGGTGTGACAATAATGAAAAATAAGTGTGTGGGTCCTAACTTGCATGCGGTTTAGAACTCACACCCTAGTATTTAAACATCATGTCACAATTATACAAAAGAAAACATGCACTTCACTCATTCTAGTGTGCTTGAGGTACTTTGAAAGACTTGTAGGTTAAGTCAACCACACAAGTAGTGAAGAGGCATGAAAGCATTCAAGAAATTAATCAAGCAATTGTGAAATTGGATAATGCATGGACATTGATTGATGTGTAGGTAGACTTAGTGAACAAAATGGTATATAAAACTTACACAATCAATTAATGACACATATTGAAGTTGTTGCAACACCTAAGTGGTATAGAGGTGAAACACATGGATGCTATGAAACTTAGGACAAAGAAGATAGAAGTGGAAATCAATCACACAGCAAGCATGGCCCACAAAGCTTTATAAAGCTCAAAAATATGTCACTAGGTAAGCTTTGATCCAATTTCACAGCTCTACAATCTCAATGCATGAAATAAGTGATGTGAATAAGGGTAAACCATAAACAAGCATCACCTAAAAAATGCAATGATAATATACAATTGCCTAACAATAGATGATGAATGCATGGTGGCCAAAACATGAAATTCAAAGAGGTAAGATGCATGAAGGCAATGTAACAAGTACTTGGTATTTAAAAGTGTTAAACATGAAAAATTCCAAACCAAGTAATAAATTTCAAGCTCAACAAAGGCATCCAACAATGACAATAATGACAATGATGTTAAACTAACATCCCATCAGTAATAAGCAGCAGTAAATGGTAAACAAGATTAGTAATCCAACACTTATAATGGAAAACAAAAATTAAACTAACTAACTAACTAAAAGAAATGGTGTTATATGGTATTTGGTAGTGTCGGATGATATTTGAAGGGTGGAAAAAAAAGAAGAGAAAAGAGAAGAAGGAAAGAAATGGAAAGAAGAGAAGAAAAGAAGGTGAGTGAAACAGGGCAATCCACGCGTGCGCGTCACGTGCTGATGACCGAGGATTGTTGTCGGTCTAGATTTTCTTCTTATAGAAAAGAATTACTTCGTTGTAAGCATAGCTCCAAACTAACAAACAACTCTCACATCAAATTAAATTTGGTTGCCACAATTAACAAACCCCAAATGAAAATTAACCGGAGTATTTAGACTCCGGGTCATCTCACGAGGAATTGCAATGAAATGAATGCTTATTGGCTATGAAGGGACAAGGGGGTTTTGATTTATATAGTTTGACAAGAAAAGTAAATGACAAGAAAAGTAAAGAGAGCGATTAAAGAAAGCAATTAATAAAGAGAGACATTCATGGCAAAGATTAAGATCATAGGCTTTCTATCCTAGTCATACAATGATCAATTCATCTTATTTAGTCAACTCCAACACATAGGGAGAAAGTCAAACAAGATTAATCAATCATATCACAAATATAAACACGAATTTATCTTAATATGTCATCTCCAACATTGGAAGAAGGTATCATATTATCTTCTATGAGAGAAAGTCTAATAAGACTAGCTAATCTCAATCCAAAAGTCTTAATCAACTTACTAATTAAATTAGCAAAAGATTAGCGTCAATGGAAACAAAATTAGCTAACAACTCTAGATCACCAACATGAGTTAGATTTTCATGACTCAAGATTGCCTAATTACTCTCTCCAAGCCAAGAATGCTCAAAATCTACTCCAAAGACCAACTAAGCATTTTGTCAAACACTTGGAAGGCATAAAAGGGAAGCATAGTAAAATGTGCAAGAAATATAAATCTACCAACTATCAATTACAAGAAAAGTAAATCAACAACTCAATTCATCAATAAAAAGAACATCAAACATTAAATTGCATTAAAAGAAAATGGAAATCCAACAAGTGTTCATCAACATAAAAGTAACAAAATTAAGGAAATGAACAAGAGAAACTATGAAGATTAAGATGTAACAACAAGAAATTAAAAGAAAAATTAGATCAAAACAAGAATTAAAAGTGAGATTCAAGAAAATTAAACCTAAACTACCCTACATTCTAGAGAGAAGATAGAGCTTCTCTCTCTAGAATTCTACCCTAAAACATGATGAAAACTAAACTATGACTACTTTTCTCCATTCCCCTTTCAATTATTGGGTTCAATAGCATCAGAAATGGGTTGGATTGGGCCCAAAATGAGCTGCAAAATCGCTGGGGGCGATTTCATTAAAGTGGACCCACGGGCAGAATCGGCGCGTGCGCGCCTCTGAGCGCGAAGTAAAATATGGCAAATTTTGTATCATTTTGAAGCCCCAGATGTTAGCTTTCCAATGCAACTAGAACCGCCTCATTTGGACCTCTGTAGCTCAAGTCATGGTCGATTGAGTGCGAAGAGGTCAGGCTTGACAACTTTACGGTTCCTTCATTTCTTCATTAGTTCTCCCATTTTGCATGCTTTTCTCTTCATCTCTTCCATCCAATACTTGCCTTATGAACCTGAAATCACTCAACAAACATATCAAGACATCGAATGGAATTAAAGTGAATTAAAATCACCAATTTTAGGGCCTAAAAAGCATGTTTTCACATTTAAGCACAAATCAAGGGAGAATTGCAAAACCATGCTATTTCATTGAATGAATGTGAGAAAATATGATAAAATCCCCCAAAATAAGCACAAGATAAACCACAAAATTGGACTTTATCAAATTTGAAAAAAAACAGTCTCTTGGAAAAGAAATCATCACCCTAACCAAGTAGTCCTAACATAAAAAGGAAGTGGTAAAAATATGTACAAATTCTAACTAACATGCAACTATCATGCAATGCAACGACTATTCTAACAAAGACAAAAATTAAAAATTGGTGTTGAAAAAGGAAGTTGTTACCCATGGAGGTCGGTCGGACGACCTCCCCACACTTAGAAATTTACACCGTCCTCGGTGCATGCAAAGGAGAGCAAGGTGGATGGGTTGCTACAATTGATGAGCTCCTTCAAAAGGTTGTGCGGGTGAACTTGTTTGTTACCCCATTTAAAAGTCTTTCCATTCCTTTCCTTCTTGGTGGCCAACCTAAAAGGAAAGAGAAAGAAGGATAATTAAGCCTATATCAAAGATATCAGAGCAAGTAGAACATAGGCGGGGGCTAATGTCAAATAAGAGTAAGGTTCTCATTACATGTTAGCTACGCATGTAAGCGAGAAAACAATATAGGCAAAGGGCATATCAATTAATACTTGATGCAAGAGTAAAGTTAAAGCATGAAGAGCACTTAGGAGCATCAAGTTTAAATAGGAATTAACACAAACAAGATTAGTGGTAAGCATGAAAGCATTTGGTCCCATCCTAACTCAATGATGATGAGGTATAAAAACAAGGGATCATGGGTCAGGAAGGACTAAAGCACTAATCTTGTGTGTAGAGCAAATATTACAATTAATGCCAAACAAGTCACAGAGTACCAAGATTAATCAAGAAATTCTCAACAATTGAGTAAGAGAATTCAACACCATTATTAAAATAAGAAACTTAGAAAGAAGATAAGAACAAGCTATAAAAATAAAATGGAAATGCAATAAATGAAAATAAGCAAATGCAATAAAAGAAAATGGAAGAAAAGAATTTTTTTCTTTTTTTATTATTATTTTATTTTATTTTTATATTTTTTTTTAATTTTTTTTTCAAGAGAGGAAGAAGAAGAAAAAGAAAAAGAAAAAGAAAAGTAGAAAGAAAGAAGAAGAAAAGAAGAAAGAAGGAGAAAGGAGAAAAAACAGGGTGCAAATTCGTGCATATGCGCCATGCGTGCTTAGGCACGGATACAGCAGGTACAATCCGCGCGCGCGCCATGCGTGCTTGGGCACGGATGCAGTAAAAACAATCCCCGCGCGCGCGCCATGCGTGCGTACGCGTGGATGCGACAGGGACAATCGGCGCGCGCGCGCCATGCGTGCTTACGCGCGGATCGCCTACCACAAAGTAGGCATAAAGTGGGCACAACTCTCGGGTTTTAGTACTAGGAGTTGTGAAACCACAGTAGCACGCGCACACAATGCGCGATTGGGCGCCAATGCCCGCTTTTTTTTTTTTTTGAGAAGCATAAAAACAGAATTTAACACTCTCCTAATCTACAAGCATTCTAATATAACCAAAATTAAATTCAACAACAAATCTTTTTGGTTTTTGAAAAATTTTCAAGTACACTAAAAACAAAACTTATACTACAAGTAAAATGCAATCTAACAACAACTATTCTAATCAAAGCATGAATGCAACAAACAACCTATCAATAAAAGCAAAATGCATAAGAGTATAGAAAAGAAGAAAAACTACCTATAATGGTAACTCAAATCACTTATTAAACAAATCTAAAAGAGAGCGGAAAGAGTTTATCATGGTGGGGTGTCTCCCACCTAGCACTTTTAGTTTAAATCCTTAAGTTGGACATTTGGGAAGCTCCTTGTTATGGTGGCTTGTGCTTGAATTCATCTTGGAACTTCCACCAATGCTTGGTTTTCCATTGTGCTCCAAAATTTCTAATGAGTTGCAACAAGTCTTGATGGAGTCCTTCACAAGCTAAGGGTTCCCAAAATTGATCCTCATATATACCCGGATCCCAAATCTTATTTCTACACCCATCTTCAAGTTGATCATCACAATTCCAATTGGGTGAGAAGTGATTCGAATTCTCATGTAAGCATCCAAACATTCTCCCAGACCCATGCAATTTGGTTCTACACCAACCATTGCCATTCAACTTTGAGCATACAACCATCATGAACTTAGAGTGATGTGTCCAACCACTACACAACTCTCTCCTACTCTTAACTCCACAAAGAGGTCTAAGTTGACCATTATTTTCAATCAAACCATATTCAAGTGAGAAAGTGAAGCTTAGAGATAAGAATTTTACCCACTTGAATGTTGTGTAGGATGGTGACTTAGGAAGGGATGTTTCCAATGGTCTTGCAAGTTCCACTCCCTTGTGCTCTTCTTTGATTATCTCCACCTCTTCACAAGCTTCTTCAATTTCAACCTCTTCCTCTTGGTGGCTTGCTTCCAATTCAATTTCTTCTTCATTGCTCACCAAAGGCATGAGAGGTTGTGCATCTTCTTCTTTGTCCTCGATTTCAAGCCCAATGGGAGAGGATTCAATTGTAGATAGGAACTCCTCAATGATTGAATCCATCTCTTGATCAACCTCTTCAAAGTCTTCAATATGCTTTGGAGGTTGTACACCCTCCTCAACATCAACATCAAGCTTCTTGAAAGAGGACTATATGATTCTACATTCCCATGGACTTCCAACATCTCCTAGGTCTTTAACCACTTCTTCCGGCTCAATTGTCTTAACTTCCTCCCCTTGTGATAATTCTTGCTTCAACCTTTCTTCTACACCTTGAAGCTCTAAACTCACTCCCTTACTAAGCTCCTTGGTTGCTTTTCTGCATACAACAATGGGAGTGCCTTGATCATATAGGCTTAGGCGGGATGAGATCATATTACTAACGGTTTCCGCTATGGTAGCTATCTTGGCTTCTAACTCCTTGAACTCCTTTTGGTTCTCTTCTTGCCTTTGAATGTAAGAACTAACATATTCTTGGAGAGAATCATCCATTGGAGGTGGTGGGGAAAAAGATGGTTCATTGTTTGGGAGGAAATTTTCATAATTAGAAGTTGGTTCATCTTGGTAAGGGTATGGAGATGATGTACATTGAGGTGGTTCTTGGGAGTAGTTGTGTTGGAATTGTGGTGGTTCTATGTGTGGTTCATATGGCTCATAAGGTGGTTGGTAAGGTGGATAAGAATTAGAGTCATAATGAGGTGTTTGGTGGTAGGGGGCTTGTGAGTAAGGTGGTTCAATGTTATGTTGAGGGGGTGGTTCATAGGCATGTGGTGGTGGTTGTTGACAATCACAATAAGGGTCACCACATCCATTAGATTGATATACATTAGGATTAGAATTATACCCATAAGAAACCGGAGGGGGTTGTTGCCAATAAGGTTGATCAATCCCTTGAGGCTCCTCCCATCTTTGATTGTTCCATCCTTGATGCACATTCTCATTGTAGTTCCCATTTTCTACAACATAATTTGAACCAAACTCATAGCCAAAGTGATGAGAATTCATAGTGGCAAGAGAAAATAAAACAAATACTAATAAGAACTAATAAAAACTAACTCCTAAAACAAGCAAAAACTAGCAAAGAAGCATATTAACATATTCACAATATTCACAATAGCCAACAATATAACACCATTGCAATTCCCCGGCAACGGCGCCGTTTTGATGAATGAACTTTTGTGTGGTCTAGAATTCCACTAATGAATTCAATTTGTAAAGTATAGTTTATAAACCAAACAATAGTCCTTTCATGCAAAAATTTGGTTGTCACATGTACAAACCCCAAATAAGAATTAACTGGAACATTTAGACTCCGGGTCGTCTTACAAGGAATTGCAATGAAGTGATCAATTATTGGCTATGAAGGATGTAAGGGGGTTTTGATTGGTGAGAGGACAAAAAAATAAATGGCAAGAAGAGTAAATCAAGCAAGTAACTAAAGAAAGCAAGTAATAAAGAGAGACATTCATGGCAAGTGTTGAGATCATAGGCTTTCTATCATAGTCATGCAATGATTAATTCATCTTATTTAGTCAACTCCAATAAATAGGGAGAAAGTCAAACAAGACTAATCAATCATACCACAATAATAACAAGAATTTATCTTATTACGTCATCTCCAACATTGGAAGAAGGTATCATATTATCTTCCATGAGAGAAAGTCTAATAAGACTAGCTAATCTCAATCCAAAAGTCCTAATCAACTTACTAATTAAATTAGCAAAAGATTAGCGTCAACGGAAACAATATTAGCTAACGACTCTAGATCACCAACATAAGTTGGGTTTTCATGACTCAAGATTGCCCAATTACTCTTTCCAAGCCAAGAATGCTCAAAATCTACTATAAAGCCCAACCAAGCATTTTGTCAAACACTTTGTGGGTAATAAAGGAAAGCATAGTAAATGAACAAGAATAGTAAAATCTACCAACTACCAATTGCAAGAAAAGTAAATCAACAACTCAAATCGTCAGTAAAAGAACATGAAAACATAAAATTGCATTAAAGAAAATCAAGATCCAATAATGTTCATCAACATAAAAGAGAGTAAAATAAGAAATTAACAAGAGAAACTACAAGATCAAAGACAATAGAACACTAAAACATAAAGAGAATTGAAATCAAAACAAGAATTAAAAGAGAAATTTGAGAGTGATTAACCTAACTTTACCCTAATTGCTATCCTAAATCTAGAGAGAGGAGAGAGCATCTCTCTCTAGAATTTCTCCCCTAAAACATGATGAAAACTAAACTATGACTACTTCCCTACATTCCCCCTTCAATCCTTGGGTTCAATAGCATCAGAAATGGGTTGGATTGGGCCCAAAATGAGCTGCAAAATCACTGGGGGCAATTTTATTAAAGTGGACCCACGAAAAGAATCGACGCGTGCGCACCCCTGAGTACAAAGTAACATATGACAAATTTTATATCATTTTGAAGCCCCAGATGTTATCTTTCCAACGCAACTAGAACCGCCTCATTTGGACCTCTGTAGCTCAAGTTATGGTCGATTGAGTGTGAAGAGGTTAGGCTTGACAACTTTACGGTTCCTTCATTTCTTCATGAGTTCTCCCACTTTGCATGCTTTTCTCCTCACCTCTTCCATCCAATACTTGCCTTATGAACCTGAAATCACTCAACAAACATATCAAAGTATCGAATGGAATTAAAGTGAATTAAAATCACCAATTTTAGGGCCTAAAAAGCATGTTTTCACATTTAAGCACAAATCAAGGGAGAATTGCAAAACCATGCTATTTCATTGAGTAAATGTGAGAAAATGTGATAAAATCTCCCAAAATAAGCACAAGATAAACCACAAAATTGGAATTTATCAAATCTCTCCACACTTAAACCAAGCATGTCCTCATGCTAAGAATAAAGAAGGACAAGAAAAGGATTTGAACATTTATTCAATGCAAATAAACTATATAAACCTATCTACATGCATGCAACTAAATGCAAAATAATTCTACCTACTTGGTTAAAAGCAAATCAATCTCCAAGAACATATATAAGCAAGTAGGGCAAAGGTCATATGACGACTCACAAACTCTACCAATTCAAATATCAAAATGAAGTTCAAATAGACTTGCAAAAAGAAAGCTCATGAAAGCTGGGAACAAGGAATTTAGCAAAAGATTAGCAAAAGATTAGCGTCAATGGAAACAATATTAGCTAAAAACTCTAGATCACCAACATGAGTTGGATTTTCATGACTCAAGATTGCCTAATTACTCTCTCCAAGCCATGAATGCTCAAAATCTACTCTAAAGACCAACTAAGCATTTTGTCAAACACTTGGAAGGCATAAAAGGGAAGCATAGTAAAATGTGCAAGAAATATAAATCTACCAACTATCAATTACAAGAAAAGTAAATCAACAACTCAATTCATCAATAAAAAGAACATCAAACATTAAATTGCATTAAAAGAAAATGAAAATCCAACAAGGGTTCATCAACATAAAAGTAACAAAATGAAGGAAATGAACAAGAGAAACTAAGAAGATTAAGATGTAACAACAAGAAATTAAAAGGAAAACTAAATCAAAATAAGAATTAAAAGTGAGATTCAAGAAAATTAAACCTAAACTACCCTAAATTCTAGAGAGAAGATAGAGCTTCTCTCTCTAGAAGTCTACCCTAAAACATGATGAAAACTAAACTATGACTACTTCCCTCCATTCCCCCTTTCCATCCTTGGGTTCAATAGCATCAGAAATGGGTTGGATTGGGCCCAAAATGAGCTGCAAAATCGCTGGGGGCGATTTCATTAAAGTGGACCCATCGGGCAGAATTGGTGCGCGCGCGTACATGGCGCGTGCGTGCCCCTGAGCGCGAAGTAACATATGGCAAATTTTATATCATTTTGAAGCCCCAGATGTTAGCTTTCCAATACAACAGAAACCGCCTCATTTGGACCTCTGTAGCTCAAGTTATGGTCAATTGAGTGCGAAGAGGTCAGGCTTGACAGCTTTACGGTTCCTTCATTTCTTCATGAGTTCTCCCACTTTGCATGCTTTTCTCCTCACCTCTTCCATCCAATACTTGCCTTATGAACCTGAAATCACTCAAAAAACATATGAAGGCATCGAATGGAATTAAAGTGAATTAAAATCACCAATTTTAGGGCCTAAAAAGCATGTTTTCACATTTAAGCACAAATCAAGGGAGAATTGCAAAACCATGCTATTTCATTGAATAAATGTGAGAAAATGTGATAAAATCCCCAAAAATAAGTACAAGATAAACAAAAAAATTGGGGTTTATCACCTGCGCGTAAGTGTGGATTGATGAAATGCAAGCGACGCGAACGCGTGCAGTGCGCGTACGCGTGCTTGGCAAAGCAGAGAGTCGACGCGTACGTGCAGGGTACGCGTTCGCGTCCCCTGGGGCACAAAGTTGGCACACTTCAGGCACAACTCTTGGGTGAATGTATGGGAGGTGGGAAAATTTTAATCCACGCGTATGCGTACATGGCGCGTCCGCGTGGATTGCTGAAATTGCTTGATTCATGCGTACGCGTGGAGTGCGCGTGCGCGTGGGTAGTACTCTTTTTTTCAAAATTTTTCTATGTTTTTGCACCAAACCAAGCATTCCAAACCTCCAAACAACTACTAAAACATCATAAAACCTTATTTAACCTACTAGACTACCAAACAAACTTAACAAATCAATCAAAACATGAGATTAAACCTATTTTACCAATATGTACGAAAGGGAAAATGAAAAGATGTTACCATGGTGGGGTGTCTCCCACCTAGCACTTTTGGTTATTATCCTTAAGTTGGACTTATGGAGAGCTCCTCATCAAGGTGGCTTGTGCTTGAATCCATCCTTGAACATTGATGAGCGGATAATTTATACGCTTTTTGACATTGTTTTTAGTACGTTTTTAGTAGGATCTAGTTACTTTTAGGGATGTTTTTATTAGTTTTTATGCTAAATTCAAATTTCTGGACTTTACTATGAGTTTGTGTGTTTTTCTGTGATTTCAGGTATTTTCTGGCTGAAATTGAGGGATTTGAGCAAAAATCATATTCAGAGGTTGAAGAAGGACTGCTGATGCTGTTGGATTCTGACCTTCCTGCACTCGAAATAAATTTTCTAGAGCTACAGAACTCCAAATGGCGCGCTCTTAACGGCGTTGGAAAGTAGACATCCAGAGCTTTCGAGAAATATATAATAGTCCATAGTTTATTCAAGATTAGACGATGCAAACGGGCATTGAACGTCAGTTCTACGCTGCATTCTGGAGTTAAACGCCAGAAACACGTCACAAACCAGAGTTGAACGCCAAAAACACGTTACAACTTGGCGTTCAACTCCAAAAGAAGCCTCTGCACGTGTAAACTTCAAGCTCAGCCCAAGCACACACCAAGTGGGCCCCAGAAGTAGATTTTTGCATCAATTACTTACTTCTGTAAACCCTAGTAGCTAGTCTAGTATAAATAGGACTTTTTACTATTGTATTTATGTCTTTTGACCATCTTATGATCTTTAGTTTCATATTTAGATCACGTTTGGGGGCTGGCCATTCGGCCATTCCTGAACCTTCATCACTTATGTATTTTCAACGGTAGAGTTTCTGCACACCATAGATTAAGGTGTGGAGCTCTGCTGTTCCTCATAAATTAATGCAAAGTACTACTGTTTTTCTATTCAATTCAACTTATTCCGCTTCTAAGATATCCATTCGCACCCAAGAACATGATGAATGTGATGATTATGTGACGCTCATCATCATTCTCACTTATGAATGTGTGCCTGACAAACACTTCCGTTCTACATGCAGACAAGCTAGAATGAATATCTCTTAGATATCTAATACAGAGGACTGAGTCCGAGATATTAGAATCTTCGTGGTATAAGTTAGAACCCATGGATGGCCATTCTTGAGATCCGAAAAGTCTAAACCTTGTCTGTGGTATTCTGAGTAGGATCTGGGAAGGGATGGCTGTGACGAGCTTCAAACTCGCGAGTGCTGGGCGTAGTGACAGACGCAAAAGGATAGTAAATCCTATTCCAGTATGATCGAGAACCTCTAGATGATTAGCCATGCAGTGACAGCGCATTGGACCATTTTCACAGAGAGGATGGGATGTAGCTATTGACAACGGTGATGCCCTACATAAAGCTTGCCATGGAAAGGAGTAGGACTGATTGGATGAAGACAGCAGGAAAGCAGAGGTTCAGAGGAACGAAAGCATCTCTATACGCTTATCTAAAATTCTCACCAATGAATTACATAAGTATCTCTATCTTTATTTTCTGTTTATTTATTTATTATTATTATTCGAAAACTCCATAACCATTTAATATCTGCCTGACTGAGATTTACAAGATGACCATAGCTTGCTTCATACCAACAATCTCCGTGGGATCGACCCTTACTCACATAAGGTTTTATTACTTGGACGACCCAGTGCACTTGTTGGTTAGTTGTATCGAAGGTGTGAACGAAAATGAATTTGAGATTAAGACGTGCGTACTTGAGTTTTTGGCACCGTTGCTAGAGATCATAATTTCGTGCACCAAACATCCACCAATGCTTGGACTTCCATTGTGCTTCATCATTCAAGGTTAATAACTCCAAGCTTTGATGGAGTTCTTCACAAACCATAGGCTCCCAAAATTGATTTTCCTTGTGCGATCCGGGATCCCACATTTTTTTTCACACCCGTCCTTGAGTTGATCATGGTGATTTTCTTCGGGTGGCAAGAGAGATGAATTCTCATGGAAGCACCAAACTATCCTCCTAGACCCATCCAATTGAGCACTAGTCCAACCTTTACTCCTTGAAGCTTCAACCATAATGAGCCTAGACATACAACGCCAACCATTAAACATCTTTCTTTTACGCTTCATCCCACAAAGCATCCTAAGTTGACCATCCGTTTCAAGCAAGCCATATTCGAGTGGGATAATAAAGGTAATAGAAATGAATTTTACCCACTCAAATGTAGGAGTAGATGGTAACCTAGGCAAAGAAGCTCCTAAGAGTCTTGACAAAGCGTATTTAATTTCCATCCTCCTTTTTCTAAGGATCTCCACCTCTTCACAAGTTTTCTCAAATGTGATCCTTTGTTCAACAATATTATCTAAGCTTTTTCCCTTACTCAAGTCATAATTAGGAGGGTGAGAAAAATTTACCTCTACAACGCTTTCAAACCCAACGGGAGAAGGTTCTTCATGCTCAAAGGATTCCTCACCACTAAGACTTGATGCTTGATTTTCATCACCAAGGGGACTCAATTCTTGCTCTATCCCATCCGATTCTTCATAAGGGATATGCCTCGGAGGTTGTACACATTCCTTCTTAGCATCAAATCCAATCATTTTGGAGGGGTTTTCTTCAATCCTAGACTCCCAAGGTGGTTCCGCATCTCCTAAGTCTTCAACCACTTCTTCCTCTTGTTCAATAATCTCTACCTCCTCCTCTTGTTGCATTTCTTGCTTTAACTCCTCTTCTTCACCTTGGAGCTTCAAGTTCACTCCCTCACTAAGCTCCTTGATTGCTTCTCTACATTCCACAATAGAAGTGCCTTGATCGCATAGGCTTAGGCGGGATGAGACTATGTTGCCAATGGCTTCTACCATGATAGCCGTTTTTGCTCTTAACTCCTCAAATTTCTTTTCATCCTCCTCGTGTTCCCTTAAGATATGAGATTCAACATCCCTTAATTCTAGCATAAAGGCTTCATCGGGGGGTGATGGTGGAAGAGAGGGTTCATTGTTTGAGGGAAAGGTATTATAGTCGGAAGGTGGTTCTTTTAGGTAGAGTTGTGGTGGTTTAATATTTCCCATTCTTTCCATTTGTTGCACAACACACTCCATGGTTGCTTGAAATTGATCCAATGCTTCTTTGAGATGATCCATTGACTCTTGTTCCTCTTGGATATCACGAGTAGGATCATATGACTCTTGGATTGAAAGACATGAATATTCTTCCATAGGAGGTTGTGGTAGAAAGTAGAGTTCATCTTGTGATTGAAAGTTTTCATGTATTGGAGGTGGTTCATCTTGGTAATAATATGGAGGGGGCGGCTCTTGAAAATATTGATGTTGGAGTAGTGATGGCTCTATGTGTGGTTCATATGGCTCATATGATTGTTGGTAGGATGGATATGGATTAGGGTCATATGAAGATGGTTGGTAAGAAGAGGCTTGTGAGTATGGTTGAGGGTTATGTTGGGGATATGGCTCATAGGCATATGGTGGGGTTCTTGAAAGTCACAAGGGGATTCACCATAGCCATTGGGTTGATATGCATCATAGAATGGCTCTTCTTCATAGTGC
The DNA here is from genome assembly GCF_059453495.1 of Arachis ipaensis. Lineage (NCBI taxonomy): Eukaryota > Viridiplantae > Streptophyta > Magnoliopsida > Fabales > Fabaceae > Arachis > Arachis ipaensis. The sequence goes on along the minus strand of NC_142438.1, from coordinate 103,597,652 downwards.
ATTGGTGGAGGTTGTTGCCATGAGAATTGATCATATGCATATGGCTCCTCCCACCTTTGACTGTCCCATCCTTGATACACATCCTCATTGAAGCTCTCATTTCCTACAACATAGTTAGAACCAAACTCATAGCCAAAGTGAGAATTCATGATAGCAAGAGAAAATGAAAACAAAATCAAATAAGAAGCATGAAAATTAAATCCTAAAACTAGCAAAAAACTAACAAAGAAGCAAAAGGTAAACCTATTTACAATATTCACATATATACAATAACCAATAACATAACACCATTGCAACTCCTCGGCAATGGCGCCATTTTGATTTAAGAAAATTTGTCGTGTCGGTATAGAATTTCACAATTGAAATCTCATTGCAAGTATAGTTCTACACCAACAAACAATCCTCCCAATCAAAAATTTGAGTTGTCACAAGTACAAACCCCAATAAGAATTAACCGAAATATTTGAACTCCGGGTCATCTCACAAGGAATTGCAATGAAGTGTATGCGTATTGGCTATGAAGGGGTAAGGGGATTTTTGGTTGATAAGAGGGGCAACAAAATAAATGGCAAGAAGAGTAAATCAAGCAAGTAAATAAAGAGAGCAATTAATAAAGAGAGACATTCATGGCAAGAATTGAGATCATAGGCTTTCTATCCTAGTCATACAATGATTAATTCATCTTATCTAGTCAACTCCAACAAATGGAAGAAGATATCATGTCATCTTCACATAGGGAGAAAGTCAAACAAGACCAATTAATCATCTCACAAATATAAACAAGAATTTATCTTATTACGTCATCCCCGACAATGGAGGAAGGTATCATGTTATCCTCATACTCGGAGAAAGTCTAATAAGACTAGCTAATCTCAATCCAAAAGTCCTAATCAACTTACTAATTAAATTAGCAAAAGATTAGCGTCAATGAAAACAATATTAGCTAACAACTCTAGATCACCAACATAAGTTGGGTTTTCATGACTCAAGATCACCTAATTACTCTTTCCAAGTCAAGAATGCTCAAAATCTATTCTAACATCCTTCCAAGTATTTTGTCAAACACTTGGAAGGTATACATGGAAAGCATAGTAAAATGTGCAAGAATAGTAAAATCTACCAACTACAAATTGCAAGGAAACAAGATCAACAACTCAATTCAACAATAAAGAAACATCAAACATTAAATTGCATTAAAAGAAAATCAAATCCAACAAGAGCATCCATGAACATAAAAGAGAAATTAACATTACAAATCATGAGAATGAAAGAGTAGAAGTAAGAAATCATAAAAGAAACAAGATGAAAACATGTAATTAAATCTAGATCTAAGATGGAAATTAACCTAACCTAATTCTAGAGAGAAGAGGGAGCTTCTCTCTCTAGAAACTAACCTACATGATGCTAATGCTTCAAACAATTGCTCCCCCCTTTGCTTGGACTTCAATTCTGCATGAAATACACTAAAAAACAAGTTAGATTTGGGCCTGGGCAGCTCAGAAATCGCCCCCAGCATTTTGCCTTTAAGTGGGCCACGTGAGAGTACCGGCGCGTGCGCGCCATGTGCGCGTGCGTGTCAATTGGCAAATTCTCCATCCGCGCGGACGCGGCGTGTACGCGTGAGCGTCTATAGGTGAGACCACTTTTGCGCGTGCGCACCTTGTACGCGTGCGCGTCCTTTTATGCCTTCCCAATCTTTGTTTCTTCATTCATTCTCCCCTTTGTATGCTTTTCTACTCATTTCTTCCATCTAATACTTGCCTTATAAACCTGAAATCACTCAACACACACATCAAGACATCAAATGGAATTAAAGTGGATCAAAATTACCAATTTAAGGGCCTAAAAAGCATGTTTTTACACTTAAGCACAATTCAAGGGAGAATTACAAAACCATGCTATTTCATTGAATAAATGTGGGAAAAGGTGATAAAATTCCCCAAATTAAGCACAAGATAAACCACAAAATTAGGGTTTATCATCTATCCGAGCGGAACCACGCTCGATAGTCAAGAGCCTCTCCTCTCACGACTCGATCTTGATTTCAAAGTTCTGTACAAATAGTAAGTCACAAATTTTGTTCACTCTTTAAAGTACTTCGGTCTCTTATGTTACTATGTTAGAATCACATATGTGGACAAGTTTCTACGAATAAGTAGGGTTTTGGCAAAAATGGTATACTTCATGGGATCTCGAAGTACATAAGTTTCAAAATCGCCAAAAAAAATTGAGCATCCAACTATCCAAGTCAAAAAGTGATGGCATAATTTGATTCGCACCTCCACTGTTCGAATGAGGCGTTTTAGCAGAACGTTGGTCTCGTGGAGGTCCTTCTCTGGGCCGACCACCGTGGTTGTGACCGTGGGTGGCTGTGCACAAAAAAATAGTAACTCGGTTACTCACGTCGACCATGTATATCTTCCATTTTTGGGACCCCAAATGTGTAAGATTTCATGAAAAAAGGAACAAAAAAAATTTAAGAAACATAGCACCATTGTAGGGTTCGAATACGGGAATGCAAACTTACCACATCAATAGAAAGGTCCAAGTTAATATGCGGGACAGCAGTTACGGTTTCGATTTCCGACGTCGGCTCCACCCTAAAACAAATATTGCCGAGATACGGATCATAAAAAATAACTACACAACTATTATGCAGTTCTCTATATAGTATGCATCCCATGAAAACCTATACTCATTAGCAGTAAGAAATAAAAGCTTCGGATAGGGGGAATTGGAGGTTGATGCCAACAACGGATTCAGATGAAGGTGTTACCTGTCCTGGGGATGGGGATCCTAGGAATCATTGACAAAAGGCGAGAATGCTTCCATCAAGTCGAACAGAAATCCGAGAATGGACTAGTGTTTGTGTTGTAGGAGAGATGCTTGATGGAGAGAAGAATAAACATTATTTATAATTGTTGAAGCATATGGGTGATCAAAGTTCAGATGGTTGTTCTCGAAATTTTATTTTATTTTTAGGGGCATTATGACCTTGGGTCGCGCGCTAGCATTAATGCTCTTCGGAGTTGGCTATTATGTTGCATCAGAACTGACACTATACTCTTCGACTTCTCTTAGTGTTACTACTAGTGGAACAACAAGAATTTCCAAAAGGTTATATAAATGTTACACTACACACGCCGTGATCATGTATAATTAAGCATTATATTCTTCTTAATAAGCATGCCCTCTATTTTTCACTACAACAATGTCCTTTTTACTAATTCAGATCAAATGTCCATAGAAAGGACAACAAATGTAAAAAAAATAATTCCATTCATATGAAATCCTTCCCATGGTTTTCCAATGACATGATATACATGCATGTAACTTATAAATTTTTTTTAACGGTACAAAAACATAGTTGATGTTTATATATGTATATGTACATAGTTTCCATAGAGGTTATTAGATTTTTTTACCTTGTTAAACATGTGTTTACTTTTTAGTGGACAAATAATACACATTGGAGTGACTTTTTTATTAAACATATAATTTCCACCTACTTAACTTATTCTGTATCCTAATGCGTACATGTTATAAGTTGACTATATTTCTTTCCCTTTTACATGTTATATTGTATTCTGTACTTACAGCTTATGTGAAAATATCATGGTTTAATCTAAATCCACTCATGCAGATCTTAAAAAAAATTATGACACAAAATGTTATTTTTCCATAACATGTTTATATGGTAGGATTTAAAAAAATGTTGATTATTTATAAATTTTATGACTAACAAATTATTCAATACAAAAAAGATAAGTTTATTCCTTGCATATAGGAGTATATGTGATTCAACTTAAAAAAATAATTAAATTAAAGATGAATTTCTTCTAATTTTGGAAATATAAATGCAGGATTAAAATTTTTAACATAAGTTTTAAGAAATCTGGTTTTTTTATTCGGTTTCAATTGTTCATCCACGACAATAGTGATTTTAATGGAATTTTTCTAAATTAATATTTAGTTAAAATAGATTGACAACATAAATAAATTACCTAAAACTTTTAAGTAATTAAAGTAACAATTTGTACACATACTTCATAATATTCAACCTTTATTTAAATGATAAATAAATAGTTTTTTTACTTTGGTATGAGTATGCAAAATTATTTTTTAAAGTATTGATATTAAATTTATAAATTTAGGTGTATTTTATTTCCCTTCAATTTTTCTTACTCCAAACAATATTAAAAAAAGTGTTAAAATTGTTCAACTTAATTCTTATCAACTTCACCTACCACAACGTACATCAATTAGGAAGATTCCAAATATACATATTTCATGACCTGAAGGTAAAAAAATTGCTTCGCCATAGATCAGCACATTGTTTGTTAGCCTGGTCATCAATAATTTTGTTGTGCTCGAAACCTAACTCCTTTATTTAAATCGCGCATGAGAAATCAATTTAGCAGGTATAGTGTTGAAACCATCATTGCTACCTTACATGCATGCTTTAAAAAATAACACAATCCCTCACTTCTTCCCAAATAGATGATGATAATCTATAAAATCAATCTAATCCCACCGTGTTGTTGCAATCGTGCTATCAACTCCAAACTGTCCATTTCAATTTTGGCCATATCGAGAGAGAAGCGTAGTCCATCACATCTGATTATACAGTGCAACTTCGGAGCGACGAGTTACGGGGTCTTCTTTGGCATTCAAGAATAAAAAAGATCAACATTGCTTTTGTTTGCTTCGATGACCATCTGTTGCTGCACCTAATCCCCACAGTACATACACTCACAAGGCGCAATGTGTGTTGTTATCTCTGATGTACACTGTTGAGCATTTATTAGCCGTGCCATCTTGGAATTCGGAATAGCCACATTGCGCCTGTAAATCGCATGATGAAATTGACCATTATTGTAGTGCCTGAGTAAACACACACCGTCTCCATTATTTTTCTATCCAGTGAATCACGCAAAATTCCTTCCTGCAACTAGACTCTCTGATGCATGTAACCACAAAGATCATGCATGAACACCAATTTCCAAATCTATGCGGGGTGGGTATTGTAACTAAACTGGGCCAAGTGCAGTTATCAGGGCTCCAATGCGTATTGACTTTAAATGTGGCTAAAAAATATTCATCCAACCTAATTTATTTCCCCAGACAATCCTAAATAAATATTTTGGCTTGCATATCTGACCTTCTTTTTTTAATATCATAAGCAATGGTGAGATTTATCAAAACATTTGGATTTGTTGGTGAATTTTATGAATACGATATAATAGAATAATTGTTAGTAACGATGTCAACGTTATTGAAATTTGATTTTTTTTTAGAAAGAAATCGGTATTAACGATTTGAAATTCATTAAAATTTAAAATTATGAAAATCATTAATAATGATTTAAATTGAAACAAAAGAGTTTATAAAATCAAAAGTGACTCACATTGTGAATTATTATATTTTTAATTATAAAAAATAGAAAGAAAACAACAAAAAGACCTTATCCACAAATTTTATATATATATATATATATATATATATATATATAAGTGACAAAATAATGACCCAAATAATGTTCTTCTATGTACGGAAATAATAATAATAATAATAATAATAATAATAATCCATCTCTAACCAATAAAATTAAAACTAATAATATAAATGTTCAGGAGAGAGTAGATAAATATAGGTTGACATCGTATATTGATGAAAAATGGCAAGTTGCAAGGCATAGCTATTTTTAGAAGAAATTGGTATTTATAAAATTTGTTGTTGGTACATTTCATCCAAAATTCAACATAGGAAATTGTCTTTCACCATTTGTTGTGGTTTTTATTTCGTTAAAAGAAATCAGTACTGCCAAATTTTTTCACTAATTTTCAATCACTTAAATCGTCAATACATATTTCTGTCGTCCAGGAATCACATGTATATCATTATCTTAATAAACCTACATTTGAAAAAGTTATATACATATTTGAGAGCAAAACATGTACCAAATGTTAAAGGATAATCTCAAAATCCTTCCATTATCGAATCACATAAAATTCTGTATTTACATGGTATCTATAATTCTTGAACGTGTCAATCCATATAAAAGAAATAAGATAATCATTCATGCCTCCATCCTTCACATTAACAAAATAAAATATCTTGCATATTTACCATTATTTACTTATCATATATGACTAACATAAATATATTATGTATTCCTATTTTGATTACTTTATAAATTCTTCTTAATTTTCATATGCAGAACTCACAATTTTTTAGCTGGAAACAAAATAATATGAATCATGCGTACCAACTACATGAATCATCACTACCCAACTGATGACTGTTCTACCAAAATCTAGCCCAAAAGATAAGAAATTATATATCATGAACGAAGAACAGCAAAAAACAATAAATATTTCTTAACAACTAAGAAAAAGCCACCAGCAACCAACAGAGGAAGACACGTATGGCATGAATATCATGGAAACACCATAGCTGATATGACATTAGATAAACTAATCTAGTAAGATAAACATTACTATTAATATTACTAAGTAAACCATATAACAACACAACTCCAAGATGACCAGAAAGAGAATGGAAGTAAATTACATAGCAACTGTTGAGGTGGGCTCCGTGGCAACGCAAATGATCTAGGAATCGTCCAACACCTCATTGAACATTTCAACCTGGTTCATTAGGTCCTCATTCTCCTCCTCTAACCTCTTGATTCGCTGTCTAAGAGAATCAATCTCATTGCTAACCGCTTCCTCAACATTTTGCCGCATTCGATCCAAAATGCGATAGTTGTAGTCAAGGATCGAATGACCAGTTGCGTTCAACAACCTTTCCAACATTATGAATGATGCCTCTTACTGACCAGCACGCACGTTTGATGTTATGGGCCCTCAGGCTACTAGATCCAGGCCCAACGACTTATCACGGAGAATGATCGTGTACCCGAACATGACACAGCTCTCCGTTGATGTTGTCTCCTACTGCACATACATAGGATCTCTGATACCGAAGAATGAACATGCTCGGAGTAGCATTAATTCCATGTCCTCAACATGAACAAAACCTAACTGCTGCTTCCTCGCTACTATGTCGCCACCACTGCCGCCGGCTCTGCTACTGCTACCTCTTTGGTTGACACTGAGTGGGCAAAAAGTAACCCTCTCTAGTAACTGCGAGGGCTTCGGTGACTGAGACCCCGTAATCCTCCTGTGCCTTGAACGACTACCGTCTATCCTTAACGGTTCACTGCGCATTCACTGCTCTGCCTCAGCTAGCACATTAAAACCTTTGTATTCGTTGCCACTGAAACCTTCAACTTGCTTCCTATAATCTTCCCATTTGTCATATACTCCATGAATGAATCCCTTTCTCACAGCATAGTAAGAAAATCTCCCTTTCTCATCAAACCTTCCCATTAATCTAACTTACCATTTCCAATGCCAGCGATTTGACATCTTACTAGACTCTACTTTTACCAAAATCACCTTGCGAAAACTATGTTCAAAGAATTTCAGTAGATGATAGATATTAGTATCCTAATATATATTAAAATATTGGAAATTTTTAGCGGACCCTATCGTAAATATGGGATTAGTATCCTTTTATCATTTGATCAATTGTTATGGGAAGAATTTATTTATCAAATTAACTTTTTAATCTTTTTTAACTTAAATTAAATTACCATATGTGCCTTTGAATTAAAGTTTACAAATGAGACTTTTTATAAAATACGTTTTTGAAACTTGATTGTCGTGAACACGGAGTTTGTTTTAGCGTGATTTATATTTACCCATTTTTATTTTAAAATGCATTATAGAAAAACAAATATTATTTTACTTATAGTATTTAAAATCGTTTTTGGATGATCATTATTAAAAAAAAAAAGATAGCAACTTAAATAATTCTTTTCACATAATCCTATCACTTTATTTAGATATTTGAACAGGCATTATTAACTCATTTTATAATAAAATTAATATTTACCTATCAAATTAAAAATATTATATCAAAAATACCCACATATATTTTATATTTAAAAAGAATTATGTCTAAACTAATACTTTAACGCGTTAATGTAGATAATTATTAAATTAAAGGTTAAAATACCAATTAAATACATCAAAATAAAATCTTACACATACCCAGATAAAAATAGGGAAAAAATGAACAAAGTCAGATAAAAATAACAAAAAACTTCCTAAAAATCAGATGTAAAAAAGAATGTAGTAAATGAAAAAAAAATTTCCATGCAACCCAAGAAACAAGAACTCGAAAAAATATTAACATACATCACAAATCAGAATAATATAACAAAAATAACATAAAAATTAATTATCATATAAATAAAATAAATACAATCTAAAATAAAAAAATTATTAAAAAATTGCTGCAAATTTTATAATCTCAAATTCTAAAATTGTTCTACAATTTTTCTAGTACTCTCAAGTACTCTTTCATTTAGTATTACTTTTAACTATAAATTTTCATTATTTATGACTCTCTTATTATTTATGGTTGATTTTTAATTAATTAAAATGGTTATGATTTAAGATTTCAAAACAAAATATAAAATTATGAAATACTGCATTTGAAAGGCTAACCATTCAAATTTAAATTTTAGGTATATGAAAGCACTACTGGTAGTAAATCTCTAACCAACAGTAAATAATCTTTTAAGATATAGTCATAATTAATTCTATATTTATTGTATTTGAATGATATTTATTTACATAAAAAGATAAAAAAAAAACTATTTTTATTCATTACGTTGAGTACAAAATCAAATTCAAATTAAATTAGGTAGTTAAATATGTTACATGTCCATAGTAAAAAATTGCGCTATTATCACCTAGCCTGATATACTAACAGTATTTCAAAAATATCTCAAGATGTGGTTATCTGATTGACTTAGTTTGAGATTCGTTTGAAAGCTAACTAAATTATCTATAAATTTGTGTCTAATAGCTATTTGCAAATTTCAAACATAGAAAATAATATAGAGCTTGCAAAGTGACAATTCAGATTGGAGATTTCACATAAACGCAAATTAGATTCTCCTAACACATTCTGTACATATCTAAGAGCTGTTTGAGTCTTTCCTTTCTCGTTCTATTCCCTTTTCTCTATACAAAGTATTCTGGGTAACCTATCCTCTCTACCATCTATTATCTCTATAAATAGTCATTCATATACTTTCTCCATTATAAGAAAAACCATTATCTCTTCTCACTCCTTACTCTCACTCTAAATATCCTGCCAAAGTATTCACAAAGTCCACTCATATATTGTTCACGAAGATATCATTTTCTAATTATGTGAACTACGGAATATGGAAATTCTTTGTATGCAGTCAATAATTCATACATACATCAAAACATACACAAAGTCTAAGTCATGGAAAAAATTTCTCTTCGCTAACAAATCGTGTTTATTTGCATCGGAATACATATAGGAACATAGGGGGTTTATGCTAATTTTTATCTCATATCTTAAATGTTTTTTAATATAGGTTTTAGCAGTATATGCCATGATATAATCTCTCTTTCCTTCATATGCATTAGGCATTATAATAACAATCTTACGTTGATTAAAGAATTGAGGGAATTATCCTTTAGTAAGGGAAGGTGACCTCCAAACACAAGATACTTGATATGATCCTTTGGTAAAGGAAGGTGATCGAATCAACATGATCGTACGGTAAGGAAAGATCATCCGCAACCTTTAGTGATAAAAACCATCTTTAAGGGAAGGGGTCTTCCATCAATTTTATATAGTAATATATCTTTCTTGACATAACTCCCTTGTTTGTTAGCATTCCCATTTTTTTTATGTTAGTGTCTTCAGATCCACTTATATTTTTTAACTAGCAACCATTCTAATAAAAACTAGTAATTCAGTATTTTTACATATATAAATAATTTTATACAAAGATTTTATATTATTTTAAAAATTTTGTAAGATTTTGAATATCAACAACCAATATAATTCAAATAATGCTTAACCTTGTTTAACAGCATTAGAGTGTTACAAGGAAATTACCTTTTATAAAAAATGAAGTAATATTATTAAATTTTAAATGCATTTTGATACATCTTAAAAAAAGTCTTTTTATTAAAAAAATATTTTTTTAAAAACCAATGATACCCTACCTTAGAAAGAACATGGAGCAAAACATGTTTAATACTTCAATTTTTTATAAACTCTATCCAAATGTGAAATCATTTTTATCTATTAAAAAATTTATTTTTAAAAATAATTAAAAATATTTTTTCTTTTTAAAACCAATCCAAACTTAGTCTTACTGAGTTTAACATAAAATTAAAATATTTACAAATTATGTATATTTCCTAAAACTTAATACTTTAATTATATCTTTACACTATATATATATATATATATATATATATATATATATATATATATATATATATATATATATATATCTTAATTTTGCGCTAAATAAGTAACTATGTAATTCTATAAATATGTATAGATAAATATATGTTCTAATTCAAGTGTTTACATTACTTTTTAATTTTTACATACTGTGTGTAAAAGTATTTTACATAGTCCTCTAAATGTATGAATTCGATTGAACGATCATATAAAGTTTTTTATAATGCTTTGTGCTGAACATCATTAGGGTAGGCATCGAATTCACAGTCTCCATTCTAGCTCTCTTGAGTAATTCAGATGCATATTTGGTTTGTGAAATGTGGACACTACCTGTACACAAATATGAAGTTTCCAAGCCTAAAAAATAACTAAACTTACCCATATCCTTTAACGGAAAAATATTGCTTCATCAGTCACGAACTGCGGTGTAAGATCCGGTTAATTAATGACTAATTAACTCATAAATTAAAATATATTATAGAGAATAAGAAATGATATTTTTATGGTTTAATATGATAGAGAAAATTAAAACGAGAATTTTGACACAAATTTTAAAGAAATCGGCCCAAGATTGGGCCGAACGGACCAAACCGGACCAACAGGACCCATATTGGGCCCAAGGCCCAACCCAATCCAGCCCACACTTAAGCATTTCAGCATTCCTTCCTCCTCCATTCACTACACAAGTTCATAAACACAAGGGGGAAGAAGGAGAAGTTTGAAACCCTTGTTCCAAATTCAATTGATCATAACTTTTGATCCGGAGCTCTGATTGACGCACCGTTTGCAGCCACGCGACTGCAGTGTCGAACTCTACAAAATCCACCACTTTATTCTTGAGGCAATCCATGATTTTCTCTTCGAATTTTCAGCCCTTAATTTCGAAAATTTTGGGTACAAAGTGTTGAGATTTTTGAATTTTGATGTTATAGGATCCAATTAACTTGAAGGAAAGGCTTAGTCTTGCCTCCTTGATCCTTGGGTAAGGTAAGATTCTAAGCCCTAAGCTAAACACTTGGAATTTTGTGATTTAGTGATTGAGTTATTGTGTTGGGTGTGATATTGTGGTTTAGGTAGTGTATATATGTGAATTGGATCTTGATTGATGGTTTTGGAAAGCTTTGGAGTGGAGCAATAAGCTTGACAAATCTGTTGGTGAAGTTTTGGGACCTTGAACGTTGAAATTGGAAGTATTCCGGGTTGAACGGGAATCAGCCAAGGTATGGTTTCGGTTTTCTGTATCTAAAATGTAATGTGGTTGTGAAAACTTAGGCTAGAGACCCTAAGATAGGATTTGAACTATTGATGTTATTGATTGGTTGAGGTGAATTGTGTTGTTATGTATGTATTTAGTGGATTTTGAAATGTTGATGTGGTTGTTGGATGATATGGATTAAGTTGAATATATGTGAATAATGATTGATTGGTTGTGAGTGTTGCTAATTGTTAATGAGCATGTAAGGTTATGAGTAATATAGATTGATATGCTTAAGTGTTGGTAAGGTTGAGGCTCTTGTTGGTGAGCATGATTTGGTGTGTGATATTGATGTGTATACTCATGGTGATTGATGAAATTGAATAAATGTTTGGAAAATTAAGCTATGGAAGGTTGACTATAAATTGAATTTATTGAATTGAGATTGGTTAAAAGTGGAGAATTGCTGGGTTGAGGATTGAATGGGAGGTTGGAAATGCTTGATGTTGAATGGTTGAGTTTTGGTTGGTTTAAATGGAATTTGGAAGTGTATGTTTGGAATTTGGAAGTTTGTGAACTTTGGTAAAAACGAATTTTTGATGAACTTCAACGGATTATATCTTGAGACACTGTTTTCAAAATTTAATGATTTTTAAAACGGTTTAAGTTTGGTGGAAATCTGAATTTTGTGAAAATAGATATTGATGAGCGGATAATTTATACACTTTTTGGCATTATTTTTAGTATGTTTTTAGTAGGATCTAGTTACTTTTAGGGATGTTTTCATCAGTTTTTATGTTAAATTCACATTTCTGGACTTTACTATGAGTTTGTGTGTTTTTCTGTGATTTCATGTATTTTCTGGCTGAAATTGAGGGACTTGAGCAAAAATCAGATTCAGAGGTTGAAGAAGGACTGCTGATGTTGTTGGATTCTGACCTCCCTGCACTCAAAGTGGATTTTCTGGAGCTACAGAACTCAAAATGGCGCGCTTCCAATTGCGTTGGAAAGTAGACATCCAGAGCTTTCCAGCAATATATAATAGTCCATACTTTGGCCGAGTTTACATGACGCAAAAGGGCGTTGAACGCCAGTTCTACGCTGCAGTCTGGAGTTAAACGCCAGAAACACGTCACGAACCAGAGTTGAACGCCAAAAATACGTTACAACTTGGTGTTCAACTCCAAAAGAAGCCTCTGTACGTGGAAAGCTAAAGCTCAGCCTAAGCACACACCAAGTGGGCCCCAGAAGTGGATTTATGCATCAATTACTTACTTCTGTAAATTCTAGTAGCTAGTTTAGTATAAATAGGACTTTTTACTATTGTATTAGACATCCTGGATTGTATTGTTGATCCTGTGATCACGTTTTGGGGGCTGGCCATTCGGCCATTCCTGGACCTTATCACTTATGTATTTTCAACGGTAGAGTTTCTACACACTATAGATTAAGGTGTAGAGCTCTGCTGTTCCTTATGATTTAATGCAAAGTACTACTGTTTTCTATTCAATTCAACTTATTCCGCTTCTAAGATATCCATTCGCACCTAAGAACATGATAAATTTGATGATTATGTGATGCTCATCATCATTCTCACTTATGAACGTGTGCCTGACAAACACTTCCGTTCTACATGCAACCAAGTTAGAATGAGTATCTCTTAGATATCTAATACAGGGGACCGAGTCCGAGTTATTAGTATCTTTGTGGTATAAGTTAGAACCCATGGATGGCCATTCCTGAGATCCGGAAAGTCTAAACCTTGTCTGTGGTATTCCGAGTAGGATCTGGGAAGGGATGGCTGTGACGAACTTCAAACTCGCGAGTGCTGGGCGTAGTGACAGACGCAAAAGGATAGTAAATCCTATTCCAGTATGATCGAGAACCTCTAGATGATTAGTCATGCCGTGACAGAGCATTTGGACCATTTTCACAGAGAGGATGGGATGTAGCCATTGACAACGGTGATGCCCTTACAGAAAGCTTGCCATGGAAAGGAGTAAGACTGATTGGATGAAGACAGCGGGAAAGCAGAGATTCAGAGGAACAAAAGCATCTCCATACGCTTATCTAAAATTCCCACCAATGAATTACATAAGTGTTTCTATCTTTATTTTCTATTTATTTATTATTTATTTTCGAAAACTCCATAACCATTTGATATCCGCCTGACTGAGATTTACAAGGTGACCATAGCTTGCTTCATACCGACAATCTCCGTGGGATCGACCCTTACTCACGTAAGGTTTTATTACTTGGACGACCCAGTGCACTTGCTGGTTAGTTGTGCGAAGTTGTGAAGTTATGTCTGGACCATGGTATTGTGCACCAGTTATTAGCGCCATTGCCAGGGAGAGAACGAACAACAAATTTTACAACCTCAGAGTAACAATTTCGCATACCAAGTTTTTGGCGCCGTTGCCGGGGATTGTTCGAGTTTGGACAACTGACGGTTCATCTTGTTGCTCAGATTAGGTAATTTTATTTTTGTTTTATTTTCAAAAAAAATTTTCAAAAATCTTTCAAAAATTTCTCATCTATTTTCGAAAATTATTTTAGAATTTTTAAGAATGAATTCTAGAGTTTCATGAAAAATGTTGGAGCCTGGCTGGCTGTAAAGCCATGTCTAATTCTTTTGGATAGGGGCTTCCAACCATCAGCATAGAGGCAAGTTAATTTGAATATCAGCTGTTGCATGCCTGATTTATATCCTAAAGCTGGCTGGCTATTAAGCCATGTGATGAGCGGATAATTTATACGCTTTTTGGCATTGTTTTTAGTATGTTTTTAGTAGAATCTGGTTACTTTTAGGGATGTTTTCAATAGTTTTTATGTTAAATTCACATTTCTGGACTTTACTATGAGTTTGTGTGTTTTTCTATGATTTCAGATATTTTCTGGCTAAAATTGAGGGACTTGAGCAAAAATCAGATTCAGAGGTTGAAGAAGGACTACTGATGCTGTTGGATTCTGACCTCCCTGCACTCAAAGTGGATTTTCTAGAGCTACAGAACTCAAAAGGGCGCGCTTCTAATTGCGTTGGAAAGTAGACATCCAGGGCTTTCCAGTAATATATAATAGTCCATACGTTAGACGACGCAAACTGGCGTTCAATGCCAGCTCTCTGCCCAATTTTGGCGTCCAGCGCCAGAAACAAGTTGCAAAGTAGAGTTCAACGCCCAAAATGGCACAAAAGCTGGCGTTCAACTCCAAGAATGACCTCTCCACGTGTAGACTTCAAGCTCAGCCCAAGCACACACCAAGTGGGCCCCGGAAGTGGATTTATGCATCAATTACTTACTTCTGTAAACCCTAGTAACTAGTTTAGTATAAATAGGACTTTTTACTATTGTATTAGACATCTTATGATCTTCGGATCATCTTTGATCACGTTTTAGGGGCTGGCCTCTCGGCCATGCCTGAACCTTTCACTTATGTATTTTCAACGGTAGAGTTTCTACACTCCATAGATTAAGGTGTGGAGCTCTGCTGTTCCTCAAAGATTAATGCAAAGTACTACTGTTTTTCTATTCAATTCAACTTGTTCCGCTTCTAAGATATTCATTCGCACTTCAACCTGAATGTGATGAACGTGACAATCATCATCATTCCCTATGAACGCGTGCCTGACAACCACTTCCGTTCTACCTTAGATTGAATGAGTATCTCTTGGATCTCTTAATCAGAATTCTCGTGGTATAAGCTAGATTGATGGCGGCATTCATGAGAGTCCGGAAAGTCTAAACCTTGTCTGTGGTATTCCGAGTAGGACTCTGGGATTGAATGACTGTGACAAACTTTAAACTCGCGACTGCTGGCCGTAGTGACAGACGCAAAAGGAGGGTGAATCCTATTCCAGTATGATCGAGAACCTCAGATGATTAGCCATGCTGTGACAGAGCATTTGGACCATTTTCACAAGAGGATGGGATGCAGCCAGTGACAAGGGTGATGCCTCCAGACGATTAGCCATGCAGTGACAGCGCATCGGACCATTTTCCAGAGAGGATAAAAAGTAGCCATTGACAACGGTGATGTCCTTACATAAAGCCAGCCATGGAAAGGAGTAAGACTGATTGGATGAAGACAGCAGGAAAGCAGAGGTTCAGAGGAACGAAAGCATCTCTATACACTTATCTGAAATTCTCACCAATGATATACATAAGTGTTTCTATCCTTATTTTCTATCTATTTATTATTTAAATTCGAAAACTCCATAACCTTTTGATATCCGCCTGACTGAGATTTACAAGGTGACCATAGCTTGCTTCATACCAACAATCTCCGTGGCATCGACCCTTACTCACGTAAGGTTTATTACTTGGACGACCCAGTGCACTTGCTGGTTAGTTGTATCGAAGTTGTGAATGAAAAATGATTTATTAAGACGTGCGTACAGAGTTTTTGACGCCGTTGCCTGAGATCACAATTTCGTGCACCATGTTTTTGGCGCCGTTGCCAGGGATTGTTCGAGTTTGGACAACTGACGGTTCATCTTGTTGCTCAGATTAGGTAATTTTCTTTTTGTTTTATTTTCAAAAAATTTTTCAAAAATTTTCTCCTTTGTTTTCGAAAAAAAAAATTTGTTTTCAAAAAAAAATAAATCTTTTCAAAAATATATTTTTCTTCAGAATTTTTAAGAATGAATTCTAGAGTTTCATGAAGCATGTTGAAGCATGGCTTGCTATAAAACCATGTCTAAATTCTTTTGGACTGAGGTTTTGGCCTAAAATTGAATGAATTACTCTCATATTCATGCTAAAGCTTGACTGGCTATCAAGCCATGTCTAACCCTCAGATTGGAGCTTTAGACTAAGATTGCAAGATTCCTGGAATTCATATTAAAAATTTTGGAATCCTTATTTTTATTTTTCAAATAATTTTCGAAAAATCCAAAAAAATCATAAAATCATAAAAATCAAAAAAATATGTCATGTTTTTTGTTTGAGTCTTGAGTCAAGTTGAAAGTTTGGTGTCAATTGCATATGCATCCTGCATTTTTCGAAAAAAAAATTCATGCATTCATAGTGTTCTTCATGATCTTCAAGTTGTTCTTGGTAAGTCTTCTTGTTTGATCTTGATGTTTTCTTGTTTTGCATCTTTTCTTGTTTTTCATGTGCATTTTTGCATTCATAGTGTCTAAACATGAAAGATTTCTAAGTTTGGTGTCTTGCATGTTTTCTTTGCATATAAAATTTTCAAAAATAAGTTCTTGATATTCATCATGATCTTCATAGTGTTCTTGGTGTTCATCTTGACATTCATAGCATTCTTGCATGCATTCATTATTTTTATCCAAAATTTTCATGCATTGAGTCTTTTTCATGTTTTTCCCTCTCATCATTAAAAATTTAAAAATCAAAAAAATATCTTTCCCTTTTTCACTCATAAATTTCGAAAATTTGAGTTGACTTTTTCAAAACTTTTTAAAATCTAGTTGTTTTTATGAGTCAAATCAAATTTTCAATTTAAAAATCTTATATTTTTCAAAATCTTTTTCAAAAATCAAATCTTTTTCATTTTTCTTATCTATTTTCGAAAATTTCAAAAAAAAAATATTTTTCAAAATCTTTTTCTTAATTTTATATCATATTTTCGAAAATAACATCATCAATTAATGTTTTGATTCAAAAATTTCAAGTTTGTTACTTGCTTGTTAAGAAAGATTCAAACTTTGAGTTCTAGAATCATATTTTGTGATTTCTTGTGAATCAAGTCATTAATTGTGATTTTAAAAATCAAATCTTTTTCAAAATTAATTTCAATCATATCTTTTCAAAAATATCTTTTTATCTTATCTTTTTCAAAATCATATCTTTTTCAAAAAGTGGATTTTAAAATATCTTTTCTAACTTCCTATCTTCTTATCTTTTCAAACTTGATTTTCAAATTTGTTTCAACTAACTAACTAACTCTTTGTTTGTTTCCTATCTTTTTCAAAACCACCTAACTAACTCTCTCTCTCTAATTTTTGAAAATATCTTCCCTCTTTTTCAAAATTTCTTTTCAATTAACTAACTACTTTAATTTTTGATTTCTATTTTCGAAAAACTACTAACCTTTTTCAAAAACTATTTTCAAAAATCACTAACTCTTTTTCAAAAACAATTATTTTCGAAATTTTTCCTCTCTCATCTTATTCTATTTATTTATTCATCCACTAACGTCTTTTTCTCACATCACTCACCAAAAATCCGAACTCCCTCTCTCTCTCTGAGTTCAGATTTTCTTCTTCTTTTCTTCCACTCACACAAGGACCTCTATACTGTGGTATAAAGGATCCCTATTATTATTATTATTATTATTATTTTTTCTGTGCCCTCTTCTTTGTCATATGAGCAGGAGCAAGGACAAGAATATTCTTGTTGAAACAGATCCAGAACCTGAAAGGACTCTGAAAAGGAAACTAAGAGAAGCTAAATTACAACAATCCAGAGATAACCTCTCAGAAATTTTCAAACAGAAAGAGGAGATGGCAGCCGAAAATAATAATAATGCAAGGAGGATGCTTGGTGACTTTACTGCACCAAATTCCAATTTACATGGAAGAAGCATCTCCATTCCTGCTATTGGAGCAAACAATTTTGAGCTGAAACCTCAGCTAGTTTCTCTGATGCAGCAGAACTGTAAGTTTCATGGACTTCCATCTGAAGCTCCTTTTCAGTTCTTAACTGAATTCTTGTAGATCTGTGATACTGTTAAGACTAATGGAGTAGATCCTGAAGTCTACAGGCTCATGCTTTTCCCTTTTGCTGTAAGAGACAGAGCTAGAGTGTGGTTAGACTCTCAACCCAAAGACAGCCTGAACTCTTGGGATAAGCTGGTCACGGCTTTCTTAGCCAAGTTCTTTCCTCCTCAAAAGCTGAGCAAGCTTAGAGTGGATGTTCAAACCTTTAGACAGAAAGAAGGTGAATCCCTCTATGAAGCTTGGGAAAGATACAAGCAGCTGACCAAAAAGTGTCCTTCTGACATGCTTTCAGAATGGACCATCCTGGATATATTCTATGATGGTTTATCTGAGCTATCAAAGATGTCATTGGATACTTCTGCAGGTGGATCCATTCACCTAAAGAAAACGCCTGCAGAAGCTCAAGAACTCATTGACATGGTTGCTAATAACCAGTTCATGTACACTTCTGAGAGGAATCCTGTGAGTAATGGGACGCCTATAAAAAAGGGAGTTCTTGAAATTGATACTCTGAATGCCATATTGGCTCAGAACAAAATATTGACTCAGCAAGTCAATATGATTTCTCAGAGTCTGAATGGAATGTAAGCTACATCCAACAGTACTCAAGAGGCATCTTCTGAAAAAGAAGCTTATGATCCTGAAAACCCTGCAATAGCAGAGGTAAATTACATGGGTGAACCTTATGGAAACACCTATAATTCATCATGGAGAAATCATCTAAATTTCTCATGGAAGGATCAAAAGCCTCAACAAGGCTTTAATAATGGTGGAAGAAATAGGTTTAACAATAGTAAACCTTTTCCATCATCTACTCAGCAACAGACAGAGAACTCTGAACAAATTACCTCTAATTTAGCAAACTTAGTCTCTGATCTATCTAAGGCCACTATGAGTTTCATGAATGAAACAAGGTCATCCATTAGAAATTTGGAGGCACAAGTGGGCCAGCTGAGTAAAAGGATCACTGAAATCCCTCCTAGTACTCTCCCAAGCAATACAGAAAAAAATCCAAAAGGAGAGTGCAAGGCCATTGAATTAATTACCATGGCCGAACCTGTGAAGGAAGGAGAGGACATGAATCCCAAGGAGGAAGACCTCCAGGGACATCCAGTGATCAATAAGGAGCTTCCCTCTGAGGACCAAAGGAATCTGAGGCTCACCTAGAGACCATAGAGATTCCATTAAACCTCCTTATGCCATTCATGAGCTCTGATGAGTATTCCTCTTCTGAAGAGAATGAGGATGTTACTGAAGAGCAAGTTACCAAGTACCTTGGAGCAATCATGAAGCTGAATGCCAAATTATTTGGTAGTGAGACTTGGGAAGATGAACCTCTCTTGTTCACTAATGAACTGAGTGATCTGGATCAACTGACATTGCCTCAGAAGAAACAGGATCCTGGAAAGTTCTTAATACCTTGTACCATAGGCACCATGACCTTTGAGAAGGCTCTGTGTGACCTTAGGTCAGGAATAAACCTCATGCCACTCTCGTAATGGAGAAACTAAGAACCCTTGAGGTACAGGAAGCCAAGTTCTCATTAGAAATGGCAGACAAATCCATGAAAATAGCTTATGGACAAGTAGTGGACATGTTAGTAAAGGTTAAAGACCTTTACATCCCTGCTGATTTCATAATCCTGGATACTGGGAAGGATGGGGATGAATCCATCATTCTTGGAATACCCTTCCTAGCCACAGCAAGAGCTGTGATTGATGTGGACAGAGGAGAATTGATCCTTCAATTAAAGGAGGACAACCTTGTGTTTAAAACCCAAGGATCTCTCTCTGTACCCATGGAGAGGAAGCATAAAAAGCTTCTCTCACTGCAGAGTCAACCAAAGCCCCCACAGTCAAACTCTAAGTTTGGTGTTGGGAGGCCACAACCAAACTCTAAGTTTGGTGTTGAACTCCCATATCCAAACTCTAAGTTTGGTGTTGGAGAGTCTCAACAATGCTCGGAACACCTGTGAGGCTCCATGAGAGCCCACTGTCAAGCTATTGACATTAAAGAAGCGCTTGTTGGGAGGCAACCCAATTTTTATCTAATTTCTATTTTTATTGTTTTTCATGTTTTATTAGGTTCATGATCATGTGGAGTCACAAAATAAATATAAAAATTGAAAACGGAATCAAAAACAGCAGAAGAAAAATCACACCCTGGAGGAAGACCTTACTGGCATTTAAACGCCAGTAAGAAGCATCTGGCTGGTGTTCAACGCCAGAACAGAGCATGGTTCTGGCACTAAACGTCCAAAATGGGCAGCATCTGGGCGTTTGAACGCCAGAATTGCACCCTGGAGAAGAGCTGGCGCTGAACGCCCGGAACAAGCATGGTTCTGGCGTTCAACGCCAGAAATGGGCAACAAATGGGCGTTCAACACCCAGAACAAGTACCAATCTGGCGCTGAACGCCCAGAGTTGTGTGCAAGGGCATTTTGCATGCCCAATTTGGTGCAAGGTTGTAAATCCTTGAACACCTCAGGATCTGTGGACCCCACAGGATCACCTCAGGATCTGTGGACCCCACAGGATCCCCACCTACCTCCACTCACTTCTTCTCACCCTTCTTTCTCACAATCCCATAAACACTCTTCCCCAAAACTCTTCACCAATCACCTCAATCTCTCTTCCCTATCACCACTTCATCACTCACATCCATCCACTCTTCCCCATAAACCTACCTCATAAACTCCACCTACCTTCAAAATTCAAAATCAATTTCCCACCCAAACTCACCCTTATGGCCGAACCTTACCCCCTCCCTTCCCTATATATAGCCCTCCATTCTTCTTCATTTTCACACAACACAACCCTCTCTTCTCTTCTTGGCCGAATACACCACTCCCCCTCTCCTCCATATTTTCTTCTTCTTCTTCATCTATTCTTTCTTTTCTTGCTCGAGGGCGAGCAATATTCTAAGTTTGGTGTGGTAAAAGCATAAGCTTTTTGTTTTTCCATTACCATTGATGGCACCTAAGACTGGAGAATCCTCTAGAAAAGGAAAAGGGAAGACAAAAGCTTCCACCTCTGAGTCATGGGAGATGGAAAGATTCATCTCCAAAGCTCATCAAG
The DNA here is from genome assembly GCF_059453495.1 of Arachis ipaensis. Classification (NCBI taxonomy): domain Eukaryota; kingdom Viridiplantae; phylum Streptophyta; class Magnoliopsida; order Fabales; family Fabaceae; genus Arachis; species Arachis ipaensis. Next base: position 103,576,318 of record NC_142438.1, on the reverse strand, counting down.
ACCACTTCTATGATGTTGTGGCCAAGAAGAAGGTGATCCCTGAGGTCCCTTTCAAGCTCAAGAAGAATGAGTATCCGGAGATCCGACATGAAATCCAAAGAAGAGGTTGGGAAGTTCTAACAAAACCCATCCAACAAGTCAGCATCCTAATGGTTCAAGAGTTCTATGCCAATGCATGGATCACTAGGAACCATGATCAAAGTAAGAACCCGGACCCAAAGAATTATCTCACCATGGTTCGGGGGAAATACTTAGATTTTAGTCCGGAAAATGTGAGGTTGGCGTTTAACTTGCCTATGATGCAAGGAGATGCACGCCCCTACACTAGAAGGGTCAACTTTAATCAAAGGTTGGACCAAGTCCTCATGGACATATGTGTGGAAGGAGCTCAATGGAAGATTGACTCCAAAGGCAAGCCGGTTCAACTAAGAAGACTGGACCTCAAGCCTGCAGCTAGAGGATGGTTAGAGTTCATACAACGCTCCATCATCCCCACTAGCAACCGATCCGAAGTTACTGTGGATCGGGCCATCATGATTCATAGCATCATGATTGGAGAGGAAGTAGAAGTTCATGAAGTCATCTCCCTTGAACTCTACAAAATAGCCGAAAAGTCCTCCCCCATGGCAAGGCTAGCTTTTCCTCATCTTATTTGCCATCTCTGTTACTCAGTTGGAGCTTTCATAGAAGGAGACATTCCCATTGAGGAAGAGAAGCCCATCACTAAGAAAAGGATGGAGCAAGCAAGAGAGCCCATTCATGGAGCTCAAGAGGCACATGAAGCTCATCACCATGAGATCCCGGAGATGCCTCCAATGCATTTCCCTCCACAAAACTATTGGGAGCAAATCAACACCTCCCTAGGAGAATTAAGTTCCAACATGGGACAACTAAGGGTGGAACATCAAGAGCACTCCATCATCCTTCATGAAATTAGAGAGGATCAAAAAGCAATGAGGGATGAGCAACAAAGACAAGGAAGAGACATAGAAGAGCTCAAGGACATCATTGGTTCCTCAAGAAGGAAACGCCACCATCACTAAGGTGGACTCATTCCTTGTTCTTACACTCTCTGTTTTTCGTTTTCTATGTCAAGTGCTTATCTATGTTTGTGTCTTATTACATGATCATTAGTAGTTAGTAACTATGTCTTAAAGTTATAAATGTCCTATGAATCCATCACCTCTCTTAAATGAAAAATGTTTTAATTCAAAAGAACAAGAAGTACATGAGTTTCGAATTTATCCTTGAACTTAGTTTAATTATATTGATGTGGTGACAATGCTTCTTGTTTTCTGAATGAATGCCTGAACAGTGCATATGTCTTTTGAAGTTGTTGTTCATGAATGTTAAATATGTTGGCTCTTGAAAGAATGATGACAAGGAGACATGTTAATTGATAATCTGAAAAATCATAAAAATGATTCTTGAAGCAAGAAAAAGCAGCAAAGAACAAAGCTTGCAGAAAAAAAAAAGAGAAAAAAATAGGCAAAAAAAAAATAAAAATAAAAAGCAAGCAGAAAAAGCCAAAAGCTCTTAAAACCAAGAGGCAAGAGCAAAAAGCCAATAACCCTTAAAACCAAAAGGCAAGGGTAATAAAAAGGATCCCAAGGCTTTGAGCATCAGTGGATAGGAGGGCCTAAAGGAATAAAATCCTGCCTAAGCGGCTAAACCAAGCTGTCCCTAACCATGTGCTTGTGGCGTGAAGGTGTCAAGTGAAAACTTGAGACTGAGCGGTTAAAGTCAAGGTCCAAAGCAAAAAAAGAGTGTGCTTAAGAACCCTGGACACCTCTAATTGGGGACTTTAGCAAAGCTGAGTCACAATCTGAAAAGGTTCACCCAATTATGTGTCTGTGGCATTTATGTATCCGGTGGTAATACTGGAAAACAAAGTGCTTAAGGCCACGGCCAAGACTCATAAAGTAGCTGTGTTCAAGAATCATCATACTGAACTAGGAGAATCAATAACACTATCTGAACTCTGAGTTCCTATAGATGCCAATCATTCTGAACTTCAATGGATAAAGTGAGATGCCAAAACTATTCAAGAGGCAAAAAGCTACAAGTCCCGCTCATTTAATTGGAGCTATGTTTCATTGATAGTTTGGAATTTATAGTATATTCTCTTCTTTTTATCCTATTTGATTTTCAGTTGCTTGGGGACAAGCAACAATTTAAGTTTGGTGTTGTGATGAGCGGATAATTTATACGCTTTTTGGCATTGTTTTTAGTATGTTTTTAGTAGAATCTGGTTACTTTTAGGGATGTTTTCATTAGTTTTTATGTTAAATTCACATTTATGGACTTTACTATGAGTTTGTGTGTTTTTCTGTGATTTCAGGTATTTTCTGGCTGAAATTGAGGGACTTGAGCAAAAATCAGATTCAGAGGTTGAAGAAGGACTGCTGATGCTGTTGGATTCTGACCTCCCTGCACTCAAAGTAGGTTTTCTGGAGCTACAGAACTCAAAATGGCACGCTTCTAATTGCGTTGGAAAGTAGACATCCAGGGCTTTCCAGAAATATATAATAGTCCATACTTTTTCCAAGTGTAGACGACGCAAACTGGCGTTCAACGCCAGCTCTCTGCCCAATTCTGGCGTCCAACGCCAGAAACAAGTTGCAAAGCGGAGTTCAACGCCCAAAATGGCACAAAAGCTGGCGTTCAACTCCAAGAATGACCTCTCCACGTGTAGACTTCAAGCTCAGCCCAAGCACATACCAAGTGGGCCCCGGAAGTGGATTTATGCATCAATTACTTACTTCTGTAAACCCTAGTAACTAGTTTAGTATAAATAGGACTTTTTACTATTGTATTAGACATCTTATGATCTTCGCATCATCTTTGATCACGTTTTGGGGGCTGGCCTCTCGGCCATGCCTAAACCTTTCACTTATGTATTTTCAACGGTAGAGTTTCTACACTCCATAGATTAAGGTGTGGAGCTCTGCTGTTCCTCAAAGATTAATGCAAAGTACTACTGTTTTTCTATTCAATTCAACTTATTCCGCTTCTAAGATATTCATTCGCACTTCAACCTGAATGTGATGAACGTGACAATCATCATCATTCCCTATGAACGCGTGCCTGACAACCACTTCCGTTCTACCTTAGATTGGATGAGTATCTCTTGGATCTCTTAATCAGAATCCTCGTGGTATAAGCTAGATTGATGGCGGCATTCATGAGAGTCCGAAAAGTCTAAACCTTGTCTGTGGTATTCCGAGTAGGACTCTGGGATTGAATGACTGTGACGAACTTCAAACTCGCGAGTGCTGGCCGTAGTGACAGACGCAAAAGGAGGGTAAATCCTATTCCAGTATGATCGAGAACCTCAGATGATTAGCCGTGCTGTGACAGAGCATTTGGACCATTTTCACAAGAGGATGGGATGCAGCCATTGACAAGGGTGATGCCTCCAGACGATTAGCCATGCAGTGACAGCGCATCGGACCATTTTCCAGAGAGGATAAAAAGTAGCCATTGACAACGGTGATGTCCTTACATAAAGCCAGCCATGGAAAGGAGTAAGACTGATTGGATGAAGACAACAGGAAAACAGAGGTTCAGAAGAACGAAAGCATCTCTATACACTTATCTGAAATTATCACCAATGATATACATAAGTGTTTCTATCCTTATTTTCTATCTATTTATTGTTTAAATTCGAAAACTCCATAACCTTTTGATATCCGCCTGACTGAGATTTACAAGGTGACCATAGCTTGCTTCATACCAACAATCTCCGTGGGATCGACCCTTACTCACGTAAGGTTTATTACTTGGATGACCCAGTGCACTTGCTGGTTAGTTGTATCGAAGTTGTGAATGAAAAATGATTTATTAAGACGTGCGTACAGAGTTTTTGACGTTGTTGCCTAAGATCAAAATTTCGTGCACCACCATGCCTAACCCTTGGATTGGAGCTTTAGGCCAACATTGAAAGATTCCTGGAATTCTTATTAAAAATTTTTGAATTTCTATTTTCTTTTTCCTATATGTTTTTCGAAAAAATTAAAAGAAAATCCAAAAAAAATAGAAAATCATAAAAATCAAAAATATTTTGTGTTTCTTGTTTGAGTCTTGAGTCAATTTTTAAGTTTGGTGTCAATTACATACTCATCTTGCATTTTTTTTTTAAAATTGCATTCATGCATTGCATTCATCATGATCTTCAAGTTGTTCTTGATAAACCTTCTTGATTGATCTTCATATTTTATTGTTTTGTGTCTTTTCTTGTTTTTCATGTGCATTTTTACATTCATAGTGTCTGAACATGAAAGATTTCTAAGTTTGGTGTCTTGCATGTTTTTTTTGCATTGAAAATTTTTCAAAAATATGTTCTTGATGTTCATCATGATCTTCAAAGTGTTCTTGGTGTTCATCTTGACATTCATAGCATTCTTGCAAGCATTCATTGTTTTGATCCATAACTTTCATGCATTGAGTCTTTTTCATGTTTTTCTCTTTCATCATTGAAAATTCAAAAATCAAAAAAATATCTTTTCCTTTTTCACTCATAAATTTCGAAAATTTGGATTGACGTTTTCAAAAATTTTTAAAATCTAGTTGTTCTTATGAGTCAAATCAAATTTTCAATTTAAAAATCTTATCTTTTTCAAAATCTTTTTCAAAAATCAAATCTTTTTCATTTTTCTTATTTATTTTCGAAAATTTTAAAAATATTTTTCAAAAATCTTTTCTTAATTTTATCTTATAATTTTCGAAAATATTCTCATTAATTAATGTTTTGATTCAAAAATTTCAAGTTTGTTACTTGCTTGTCAAGAAAGATTCAAACTTTAAGTTCTAGAATCATATCTTGTGATTTCTTGTGAGTCAAGTCATTAATTATGATTTTAAAAATCAAATCTTTTTCAAAACTAATTCTAATCATATCTTTCTATCATATCTTTTTTAAAAATCTTATCTTTTTCAAAAATTTGATTTTCAAATATCTTTTCTAACTTCTTATCTTCTTATCTTTTCAAAATTGATTTTCAAATCTTTTTCAACTAACTAATTGACTTTTTGTTTGTTTCTTATCTTTTTCAAAACTACCTAACTAACTCTCTCTCTCTAATTTTTGAAAATATCTCCCTCTTTTTCAAAAATTCTTTTTAATTAACTAATTGTTTCAATTTTTAATTTTAACTTGATTTCATTCCTAATTTTCGAAAATCACTAACCCCTTTTCAAAATTTTATTTTCGAAAATCCTCCTTCTCTCTCATCTCCTTCTATTTATTTATTCATCTACTAATACTTCATCTCACCCAAATTCGAACCCCCTCTGCCATCTGTGTTCGAATTTTCTTTCCTCCCTTCTTAACATTACATTCTTTTCTTCTTCTGCTCACACAGGGGAACCTCTATATCTGGGTAAAAAGGATCCCTATTATTATTATTTTTCTGTTCCCTCTTTTTCATATGAGCAGGAGCAAGGACAGGAACATTCTTGTTGAAGCAGACCCTAAACCTGAAAGGACTCTGAAGAGGAAACTAAGAGAAGCTAAAATACAACAATCCAGAGATAACCTTACAGAAATTTTCGAACAGGAAGAGGAGATGGCAGCCGAAAATAATAATAATGCAAGGAGGATGCTTGGTGACTTTACTGCACCTAATTCCAATTTACATGGAAGAAGCATCTCCATCCCTACCATTGGAGCAAACAATTTTGAGCTGAAACCTCAATTAGTTTCTCTGATGCAACAAAACTGTAAATTTTATGGACTTCCATCTGAAGATCCTTTTCAGTTCTTAATTGAATTCTTGCAAATCTGTGATACTGTTAAGACTAATGGAGTAGATCCTGAAGTCTACAGACTCATGCTTTTTCCTTTTGCTGTAAGAGACAGAACTAGAATATGGTTGGATTCTCAACCTAAAAATAGCCTGAACTCTTGGGATAAGCTGGTCAAGGCTTTCTTAGCCAAGTTCTTTCCTCCTCAAAAGCTGAGTAAGCTTAGAGTGGATGTTCAAACCTTCAAACAGAGAGAAGGTGAATCCCTCTATGAAGCTTGGGAGAGATACAAGGAATTGACCAAAAAGTGTCCTTCTGACATGCTTTCAGAATGGACCATCTTGGATATATTCTATGATGGTCTATCTGAATTAGCTAAGATGTCATTGGATACTTCTGCAGGAGGATCCATTCACCTAAAGAAAACGCCTGCAGAAGCTCAAGAACTCATTGACATGGTTGCTAACAACCAGTTTATGTACACTTCTGATAGGAATCTTGTGAGTAATGGGACGCCTCAGAAGAAGGGAGTTCTTGAAATTGATACTCTGAATGCCATATTGGCCCAGAATAAAATATTGACTCAGCAAGTCAATATGATTTCTCAGAGTCTAAATGGAATGCATGCTGCATCCAACAGTACTCAAGAGGCATCTTTTGAAGAAGAAGCTTATGATTTTGAAAACCTTGCAATAGCAGAGGTGAATTACATGGGTGAACCATATGGAAACACCTATAATCCCTCATGGAGAAATCACCCAAATCTCTCATGGAAGGATCAACAAAAGCCTCAACAAGGCTTTAATAATGGTGGAAAAAATAGGTTTAACAATAGTAAACCTTTTCCATCATCCACTCAGCAACAGACAGAGAACTCTGAACAAAATACCTCTAATTTAGCAAACTTAGTCTCTGATCTATCTAAGGCCACTATAAGTTTCATGAATGAAACAAGGTCCTCCATTAGAAATTTGGAGGCACAAGTGGGCCAGCTGAGTAAAAGGATCACTAAAATCCCTCCTAGTACTCTCCCAAGCAATACAGAAGAAAATCCAAAAGGAGAGTGCAAGGCCATTGATATAACCATCATGGCCGAATCCAAAGAGGAAGGGAAGGACGTGAATCCCAAGGAGGAAGACCTCCTGGGACGTCCAGTGATCAATAAGGAGTTTCCCTTTGAGGAACCAAAGGAATCTGAGGCTCATCTAGAGACCATAGAGATTCTATTGAACCTCCTTATGCCATCCATGAGCTCTGAAGAGTACTCCTCTTCTGAAGAGAATGAGGATGTTATTGAAGAGCAAGTTGCCAAGTTCCTTGGTGCAATCATGAAGCTGAATGCCAATTTATTTGGTAAAGAGACTTGGGGAGAAGAACCTCCCCTGTTCACCAATGAACTAAATGCATTGGATCAACTGAGATTACCTCAGAAGAAACAGGATCCTGGAAAGTTCCTGATACCTTGTACCATAGGAACCATGACCTTTGAGAAGGCTCTATGTGACCTGGGGTCAGGAATAAACCTCATGCCACTCTCTGTAATGGAGAAACTGGGAATCTTTGAGGTACAAGCTGCTAAAATCTCATTAGAGATGGCAGACAATTTCAGAAAATAGGCTTATGGACAAGTAGAGGACATATTAGTAAAGGTTGAAGGCCTTTACATCCCTGCTGATTTCATAATCCTAGATACTGGGAAGGATGAGGATGAATCCATCATCCTTGGAAGACCCTTCCTAGCCACAGCAAGAGCTGTGATTGATGTTAACAGAGGTGAACAAGTCCTTCAATTGAATGAGGACTCCCTTGAGTTTAAAACTCAAGGACATCCTTCTGTAAACATGGAAAAGAGGCACAGTAAGCTTCTCTCAAAACAGAGTTAACCAGAGCCCCCATAGTTAAACTCTAAGTTTGGTGTTGAACTCCCATATCCAAACTCTAAGTTTGGTGTTGGGGAGTCTCAACAATGCTTTGAACATCTGTGAGGCTCCATGAGAGCCCACTGTCAAGCTATTGACATTAAAGAAGTGCTTGTTGGGAGGCAACCCAATTTTTATCTAATTCTAATTTTCTTTTTATTGTTCTTTCATGTTTTATTAGGTTCATGATCATGTGGAGTCACAAAATAAATCAAAAAATTAAAAACAGAATCAAAAACAGCAGAAGAAAAATCACACCCTGGAGGAAGAACTTACTGGCGTTTAAACGCCAGTAAGGAGCATCTGGCTGGCGTTCAACGCCAGAACAGAGCATGGAGCTGGCGCTGAACGCCAGAAACAAGCATGAAGCTGGTGTTCAACGCCAGAAATATGTTGCATCTGGGCGTTGAACGCCCAGAACAAGCATCAGTTCGGCGTTTAAACGCCAGAATTGCATGCAAAGGCATTTTACATGCCTAATTGGTGCAGGGATGTAAATCCTTGACACCTCAAGATCTGTGAACCTCACAGGATCATCTCAGGATCTGTGGATCCCACAGGATCCCACCTTCCCTCCTCATAATCCTAGTTTCTTCCACATCTTCTTCTTCATCTATTCTTTCTTCTCCTGCTCGAGAGCGAGCAACATTCTAAGTTTGGTGTGGTAAAAGCATTGCCTATTTTGCTTTTCCATAACCATTGATGGCACCTAAGGCCAGAGAAACCTCAAAAAAAAAAAAGAGAGAGAAGAGAAAAGGGAAGACAAAAGCTTCCACCTCCAAGTCATGGGAGATGGAGAGATTCATGTAAAGGATCTATAGCTCAGTGGTAGAACATTTGACTGCAAATCAAGAGATCCCTGAGATACCTCAGGAGATACATTTTCCCCCACACAATTATTGGGAACAACTAAGGAAAGGAGCACCAAAATCACTAGGGATCAAGCAACAGAGACAAGGAAGAGACATAGAAGAGCTCAAGGACATCATTGGTTCCTCAAGGAGAAAACGCCACCATCACTAAGGTGGACTCATTCCTTGTTCTTAAACTTTCTATTTTTCATTTTCTTATGTTAAATGTTTATCTATGTTTGTGTCTTTATTACATGATCATTAATGTCTAAGTGTCTATGCCTTAAAGTAGTGAATATGAATCTATCACCTCTCTTAAATGAAAAATGTTTTAATTCAAAAGAACAAGATGTACATGAGTTTCGAATTTATCCTTGAACTTAGTTTAATTATATTGATGTGGTGACAATGCTTCTTGTTTTCTGAATGAATGCTTGAACAGTGTATATGTCTTTTGAAGTTGTTGTTTAAGAATGTTAAATATGTTGGCTCTTGAAAGAATGATGACAAGGAGACATGTTATTTGATAATCTGAAAAATCATAAAAATGATTCTTGAAGCAAGAAAAAGCAGTGAATACAAAAGCTTGCAGAAAAAAAAAAGAAAAAAAAATGGCGAAAAAAAAGATAAAAAAGAGAAAAAGCAAGCAGAAAAAGCCAAAAGCTCTTAAAACCAAAAGGCAAGAGCAAAAAGTCAGTAGCCCTTAAAACCAAAAGGCAAGGGTAATAAAAAGGATCCCAAGGCTTTGAGCATCAGTGGATAGGAGGGCCTAAAGGAATAAAATCCTGGCCTAAGCGGCTAAATCAAGCTGTCCCTAACCATGTGCTTGTGGCGTGAAGGTGTCAAGTGAAAACTTGAGACTGAGCGGTAAAAGTCAAGGTCCAAAGTTAAAAAAAAAAAGAGTGTGCTTAAGAACCCTGGACACCTCTAATTGGGGACTTTAGCAAAGCTGAGTCACAATCTGAAAAGGTTCACCCAATCATGTGTCTGTGGCATTTATGTATCCGGTGGTAATACTGGAAAACAAAGTGCTTAGGGCCACGGCCAAGACTCATAAAGTAGCTGTGTTCAAGAATCAATATACTGAACTAGGAGAATCAATAACACTATCGGAACTCTGAGTTCCTATAGATGCCAATCATTCTAAACCTCAATGGATAAAGTGAGATGCCAAAACTATTCAAGAGGCAAAAAGCTACAAGTCCCGCTCATCTAATTGGAGCTATGTTTTATTGATAGTTTGGAATTTATAGTATATTCTCTTCTTTTATCCTATTTGATTTTCAGTTGCTTGGGGACAAGCAACAATTTAAGTTTGGTGTTGTGATGAGCGGATAATTTATACGCTTTCTGGCATTATTTTTAGTATGTTTTTAGTAGGATCTAGTTACTTTTAGGGATGTTTTCAATAGTTTTTATGTTAAATTCATATTTCTGGACTTTACTATGAGTTTGTGTGTTTTTTTCTTTTTTTGTGATTTCAGGTATTTTCTGGCTAAAATTGAGGGACTTGAGCAAAAATCAGATTCAGAGGTTGAAGAAGGACTACTGATGCTGTTGGATTCTGACCTCCCTGCACTCAAAGTGGATTTTCTGGAGCTACAGAACTCAAAATGGCGCGCTTCCAATTGCGTTGGAAAGTAGACATCCAGGGCGTTCCAGTAATATATAATAGTTCATACTTTAGCCGAGTTTAGATGACGCAAAAGGGCGTTGAACGCCAGTTCTACGCTGCAGTCTGGAGTTAAACGGCAGAAACACGTCACGAACCAGAGTTGAATGCCAAAAACACGTTACAACTTGGCGTTCAACTCCAAAAGAAGCCTCTGCACGTGGAAAGCTAAAGCTCAGCCCAAGCACACACCAAGTGGGCCCCGGAAGTGGATTTATGCATCAATTACTTACTTCTGTAAAGCCTAGTAGCTAGTTTAGTATAAATAGGACTTTTTACTATTGTATTAGACATCCTGGATTGTATTGTTGATCCTGTGATCACGTTTTGGGGGCTGGCCATTCAGCCATGCCTGGACCTTATCACTTATGTATTTTCAACGGTAGAGTTTCTACACACCATAGATTAAGGTGTGGAGCTCTGCTGTTCCTTATGATTTAATGCAAAGTACTACTGTTTTCTATTTAATTCAACTTATTCCACTTCTAAGATATCCATTCGCACCTAAGAACATGATGAATGTGATGATTATGTGACGCTCATCATCATTCTCACTTATGAACGCGTGCCTGACAAATACTTCCGTTCTACATGCAACCAAGCTAGAATGAGTATCTCTTAGATATCTAATACAGGGGACCGAGTCCGAGTTATTAGTATCTTTGTGGTATAAGTTAGAACCCATGGATGGCCATTCCTGAGATCCGAAAAGTCTAAACCTTGTCTGTGGTATTCCGAGTAGGATCTTAGAAGGGATGGCTGTGACGAACTTCAAACTCGCGAGTGATGGGCGTAGTGACAGACGCAAAAGGATAGTAAATCCTATTCCAGTATGATCGAGAACCTCTAGATGATTAGCCATGCCGTGACAGAGCATTTGGACCATTTTCACAGAGAGGATGGGATGTAGCCATTGACAACGGTGATGCCCTTACAGAAAGCTTGCCATGGAAAGGAGTAAGACTGATTGGATGAAGACAGCGGGAAAGCAGAGATTCAGAGGAACGAAAGCATCTCCATACGCTTATCTGAAATTCCCGCCAATGAATTACATAAGTGTTTCTATCTTTATTTTCTATTTATTTATTATTTATTTTCGAAAACTCCATAACCATTTGATATCCGCCTGACTGAGATTTACAAGGTGACCATAGCTTGCTTCATACCGACAATCTCCGTGGGATCGACCCTTACTCACGTAAGGTTTTATTACTTGGACAACCCAGTGCACTTGCTGGTTAGTTGTGCGAAGTTGTGAAGTTATGTCTGGACCATGGTATTGTGCACCAGTTATTGGCGCCATTGCCAGGGAGAGAACGAACAACAAATTTTACAACCTCAGAGTAACAATTTCGCATACCAGATATGATCGTTGAAAGTTGGGGCCTGAAATCTGAATTCTGTGAATTCTGCAGAATTTGTGATCTCTGGTTTGTGTGCGCACGCACACCCTGTGAATTTTCAAACCTGTGCGCACGCACAGCCTTGTGCGTACACACACACACAGGGGTGTGGTTGCTGCTGGGAGCATTAGCACACTCTGTGCGCACACACAACCAACGAAGTTTTGCAAGCTGTGCACGCGTACAGCCTTGTGCACAACGCACACGTTGGGAGGGGCATTCTGTTGATGGCATTCGCACGTCCTGTGCGTGCACTCAACAATGGAAATTTTGCTTTCTATGCGTATGTACAACCTTGTGCGCACGCACACCCCTATGCATACGCACACTGCCCTGTTTTCTATAAAAACCTTGTTTTTACATGTTTCACCTTCCCAACAAGCTTGTAACCTTCCAAGACGCTTTTTCAAGCTTATAAACCCCCCATTTTCATCCTTTAAATCTTTAATCAATATAAAATGCCTAGTGATTGAGAGGAAGCTAGCAAAGGGGGTAACTTGAGGATGAAGAAAGGGGATATAATGAGAAATTATGACTAATGATGATGTATGAGTTGTTGAGGAGGATGGTGGAGTGCTGTGTATGATATGAGCCAAATGGTTGTGCATGACATGAGCCGAATGGCTGTGTGTGACGATGGTTTATGGTTGATTATGAATTATGAATTTAAGCTGGATGGCTGAGATGAATGTTGATTTATGGCTGATGATAAATGCATATATGCTAAGTTATTGATATTGTGATTGTTGCACTCCACCTATCTGAGATACGAGTTTTCCTGGGTGAAAGCAGTGGCTAGCCACCACGTGCTCCAGGTGGAGACTCAATACTCTACTTACCATATGTCGTAAGTGTGGCTAGACACTGTGAAAGTTTCGGATGAGCTCGCCCCCGTGAATATACACCAGTGAGGGTGTTGGATGTGAATTATGATTATCTTGTGGATAACTCGAGTTGGGGATGCATGATAGAGGGACAGTCCAATGGTTAGCTACCAGGACTTGTCGAGTTGGCTTTATAACCGACAGATGAGACTCATCAGCCACTATGACAGGCATACATCATATGCATTATATGTTATTTGTTTGGAACGCCTAACTGACTGCATATTTACTTGCTAATTGTCTAACTGCCGTATCTGCTTCCTACTTGTGCATTTCTTTATTTGATATAATTATGTTTGCATATCAAATTACTGGTGGCAATTGGGAGGTTCGAAGGATTTGGAAAGGGGATATTTAGTTAGACTGAAGATCCTTAGTTAGTCGCCTATTTTCATTTCTCATGGTTTAGTATATTTATATGCATTGATTATGAATTGGGAGTTCTAGGATTGCCTTCGGCTTTCCTAGGACATTACATGTTAGATATTTGGGCACGGTTACCATGCTGAGAACTTCTGGTTCTCACCCATGCAGATTTTGTGGTTTTCATATGCAGGACGTGAGGCTCCTCGCTGAGGCATGCTGGAGACTTCTGTTTTAGCGGAGATCCTTAACTCTCAGGACTTTATTTTGGTTTTATAGACTTACTTAGATACTTATTATCTCCACTGTATATATGTATATTGTATTGACTCCTCTTAGAGGTTATTTTGGAGACTCAAACTTTGTGACTCTGTATTTTGGGCTTTATTTTGGGTAGTTCCTTTATATATGTATGTATACTTCTATGCTCAGAACGGTTATCTTCGCAAACCGAGTCTTGAGCTTTGAAATCTGTATTTTGGCACTCTCTTGTATATCCTCTCGCATTAACTTATCCTTTATCTGTTACGTTTACGTTATCGATCGGAGTGTTGCGCTTTTCGATTTAACGGTTTTGATTTACCCCTTTTTCTTCAAAGGCTCCTAGTTATAAATATTTTTCACACTACTATATATACTAAATTTTATCTTTTAGAGGTTGTAATACTTCGCCACCTCTATTTTATGACTTAAGCATAAGACTCTGTGTGGTAGGGTGTTACATGCGGCGGAATCTTGGAGCTGTATAGATGATCTTCCATCAAGAGGCTCTGAATTATTAAAATTATCGTGTGTCTCTATATGCTATAATTGTCTGGAGTGAGTTTGTCTGAGATAGGTGAGAAGGTCTTCTTGAAAGAGTCAGAGAGGATAATCTCCATGATAAAGATGAACAACATTATAGGCTCTGATAACATAAAAGGGGAATTGAAAACTCTATAGAAAAATTTTTCAGTGAACCAATGAAAAAAAAAATTAAGCAACAGAAAATTCTTGAATAGAGAATATTTCTTGAGAAATATGAAAACAATGAATTCTATTGAAAATGTAAAATAAAAAATACGCTCTTACTACACATTTGCATTCCTCACTGCTATTTATAATATCCACTAAACAGTTCTCTCAATAGTATGCATTATATTTAAACTTATATTTGTATAAACGAAAGAAATGATCTATCAACAAATCAATTGGTCACAACAATGATATATGGCTATTAAGTACATAAATATCGAATATTTTTGCAGTAATTTTTAATATCTTAATATTAACAAACGTTAATTTGTTGGATAAAATAAATAATTTTATAATAACATAATATAAATATTAAACACAAACTTACAAAATTTGGTTTTAATTTATACATCTTAAATATAAAATTTAGTAACTTGTGATGGATTAAATTAAGAAATCCCGGATTTTGAGCGAGAAAACGCTCCCAGTTATGATGGAGAATCAGATCGTACGGTTACTTGTGATTTTCCTTCCATGCTTAATGGGCTGAAACAGACAAAAACTTATGGGAAACAAAAAAGAAAAAAAGGAGGCCGCTTTAAGGGCTGGGCCGGGTATAATGAAAGGAGGTTGGAAGGCTGCTCTTCTGGGCTGGGCCTACTCCCACCAGGCACTGGACTTGAACCGGGTCGGGAGAAGCACGCTCTGCAACCCGCCTGAACGCTCCTGAACGCACAGCAGGGATCCCTCTTAAACGCGCAGCAGGCCTTCCTTGAGAACGATGTGCGGTTCCTTGATGGGGAGTGCGACGCCTACTATGGGGCTGAAAATAGAGGGAGCCGGGTGAGCTCCGATCTGGGGAGCTGGCAGGTCCGCGACGACGTTGACCGACCCCGAACCGGAAGAAGACCTAGGGCGAGTCATGTTGGGGGGGCAGGTTTTGACGAGGAGGAAGACAGCCCTCCAGGCGCAGTGGCGAAGAACCAGGAGTGCGCTACAGCAGAGTCAGGAACGCTGAGAGGTGAAGATGGTGGAGACAGGCAGGCGGCTATGGAAGAGGGAGAGGTAAGCATGGCTGATGGGGTTGCTGGATCAGGGGGTGCATATAGTAATCAGGCTGAACAGGGGGTTACGGAGCGGAGGATGACCACTAATACGCTGGATTTGAACAGTAATCAGGTTGATGGGATCCAGACAGATGAACAGTACATAGAGGAGCAATTATTGGAAAATAAAAAAACCTTGGAGATGGCTTTGGAATCAGGGGCATTACTATGCAATGAGGAAGATGACATAATGGAAAACCTTCGGGCTCAAAATGAAGAAATAGCACAAAAGAGGAAATTGGTGAAACAAAAGGCAAAGTTGCGATGATACAGACCAAAAACTAAAAACCAGGTGTGTAAAAATAGTTCAAAATGACTTTCTGTTCTTGGAATGTAAGGGGATTGCGGGGTGATGGGAAGATAAAAATGGTGAAGGATTTGAAAAATAAATTTAACCTGAGCATGTTAGGCTTGATTGAGACTAAGAGACAGGTTGTGACAAGATTCGACGTCAATAAGATTTGGGGAGGTTCTGGGACAGGGTGGGAATATGTAGGGGCGGACGGTGCATCTGGGGGACTTTTGATGATTTGGGATGACACGTTTTTTCATATGAACAACTGCTATAAGGGAGAAAGATGGTTATGTGTAGAAGGTGAAGTGTTAAAGAATAGCTTTAACTGTGCTTTTTTCTTGATTTATGGTGCACATAATAGAGAAGAGAAGAGCCAAGTGTGGAAGGAGTTGAGTTACATTGCTGGGTTGTGCCAGATCCCCTGCTGCTTTATGGGGGATTTTAATGAGATAGTGCATACAGAGGAATGAAAAGGTACTGTTAATCTGCCTGTATCCACAGAAGAGTTCAAGAATTGGATTCAGGACGTGCACTTAGTGGACCTGCCACTTACAGATCGCAAGTTCACTTGGTTTCGAGATCGCTCGTGCAATCGACTTGATAGAGTGCTGGTAAGTGTGGAATGGTTAGAAGAGTTTCTTGAGACTCGGCTATGAGGAGGACCAAGAGGCCTGTCAGACCACTATCCTATTATTGTGGAGGAGCGGAGGATGAAGGGAAGTCCTAGGCCCTTTCAGAGTCTCGACGCGTGGTTCACACATGACGGCTTCCTTCGAATGGTTAAGGAGGAATGGAGGGGTTTAGGGGAGCTGCAATTTACAGATAAATTGAAGGCGCTAACGGGTCCGTTGAGAAGTTGGCACAAAAGCAACTTTGGCGAGATGGACAATGAGATCTTGAAGTTAGAGGAAGAGATCAAAAAGGTTGATGATATGGTAAGTACTGGAGTGTATGATGCTACTATGGAGGCTAGAAGGAAGGCACTAGTTACTTGCTGTGAGCGATGGTATGTGAGGAAAGAAATCCACTGGAAGCAAATGTCTCGATCTCAGTAAGCCAAGGAAATGGACAGAAACACAAGGTACTTCCATAATATAGCGTCGTCAAGAAGGAGGAATAATCGGATTGATAATCTGGTAGTCAATGGCAGACTGATAAGGAACCAAGCTAGAATTAAAGTAGCTATTAGAGAGTTTTATAAAGATCTGTATCATCGGGAGAGCTCTCCATTACTGGGGCTCAGAGATGGGCTGGTGGGAAGGGTAAATGAGGAAGAATCGGGGTCCTTAGAGGTGATGCCATCAGCTGAGGAAATTAGACAAGCAGTGTGGGATTGTGAGTCCTCAAAGGCGCCAGGATGTGATGGGTTCAACATGAATTTCATTAAGCGATGCTGGGATGAGATTGGAGCAGAGTTCACGGGAGCGGTTATGGGGTTCTTTCCGACAGCCAGGCTACCCACAGATTCCAATATTACGTGGGTGGAACTGGCCCCAAAGTTCACTGGTGTGAAGGAGATGAAAGACCTCAGGCCTATTAGTATGGTTGGGTGTGTGTATAAGATCATTTCAAAGGTTCTTGTTAGGAGGATGAGAGCAGTGATGCCTGGGCTAGTAGGGAAGACTCATAGTGCTTTTGTGCAAGGTAGAAAAATTCATGATGGGGCTCTCATAGCATGTGAAAAAGTGCACTAGCTTAAAAGGAGAAAGGGGAAGGCAGCCATAATCAAGCTAGATTTCTAAAAGGCTTATGGTAGAGTCAAGTGGAGCTTTGTGGATATTGTGCTGGAAAAGATGGGGTTTGGTCGCAGGTGGAGGGCTTGGGTTATGGAGTGTGTGACCACAGCTTTAATGTCAGTTTTAATTAATGGATCACCAACTAAACCGTTTAAAATGGAAAGGGGCTTGAGACAAGGGGACCCGCTTTCTCCGTTCTTATTTGTGTTGGTTGTGGATGTACTGCATAGAATGATTGGTGAGGCAGTAAGGAACGGCCGTATCTCCCCTTTGCTGGTTGGTCGGTACAGTGTGGAGCTCTCACACCTTCAGTTTGCTGACGATACTATACTATTTTGCCCACCAGATGAGAAGACTATGCAGAATTATAAGTGGCTACTGCACTGGTTTGAGTTAATGTCAGGGCTCAGTATCAACTTCGACAAGTCCAGCTTGATTCCACTCAATTGTGAAGAGCAGTGGGTATAGCGTATGTGTAGATTATGGGGTTGCAAGGAAGGAACCTTGATAAACCACTATTTTATGGTTTATCTTATGTTTAATTGAGTGGTTTCATCAAGTCTTCACCCACTTATTCATACTAATTGCATGGTTTTATATTTCCCTTCCTAGTTTTATTCTATGGTTGAAAACTTGCTTCCTAGAGATCTTTAATTTGTATATTTTAAATACTCCTTTGTACCATTCGATGCCGTGATCCGTATGTTAAGTGTTTCAGGCTTTATAGGGCAGGAATGGCTTAGAAAATGGAGAGGAAGCTTGCAAAAATGGAAGAAACACAAGAAACTAAGGAGATGACCAGCGAGCACCGACGCGCACGCATGGCTCACGCGAGCACGCGGAATGGAGAAATTTGCAGCGACGCGTGTGCGTTCCTGACACGTACGCGTGGATTGGAGTCTACACAAAAGATGCGCACGCGTGGACGACGCGTACGTGTGACAAGGAAAAAATGCCAAATGACGCGCACGCGTGACTGACGCGTATGCGTGACCTGCGCGATCTGCAAAATTAACAGAAAATGATAGGGGCGATTTCGGGTCGTATTTTGACCCAGTTTTCGACTCAGAAACACAGAATAAAGCCAGGGAACAAGCAGAGACTCAACACACAGAGACATACACATTCACATATTCTCATTAGGATAGTTTTTAGGTTTTTAGATCTGAATCTAGAGAGAATTACTCTTCCTCTAGGTTCTGTTTACATTCATAGTTTATTGCTTTTGCTTTTGAATACTGAAGAGTCATCACCTCCGTTGAAGATACTATTCTAGTTTGTTTCTTTACTTACTCTTTTATTTATTCCATATTCTTAATTCTTGTTTAGAGTGGTAATTGGATTATTTTCATGGATTGTTAATGCAAAGGATTACTTTTACTTTTAATTAATTTTGAATCCCTATTTTATTTAAATTACCATATCTTCTTCTTATATTTCTACAAGTGTTATATTCATGTCAATGGAGTAGATTCCCTACTTGACATGGGGGTTAATTAAAAGGAGACACTTAAGTTAGAAGGCTTAAGTGATGGTTAAATTGGAAGTTGTTGGTTAGTTCTGTATTTACTAACGCTAGACCTTCCCAAGGGAAAGGACTAGGATTTGCGAATAAGAATTAGCTCAATCATTTGATTTTCCTTTATTTAGTAAGGGTTAACTAAGTGAAAACAACAACCTTTTTGACACTACACTTAAGAGATCCCAACAAGGATAGAACTTCCGATTAATCATTCCCCCAGTCAAGGCTTTTTAATTTGAATAATATAAATTTCTTTTAATTTTCATTGCACTAAATTACAATTGTTTATTTTTTGTTAATCAATTCTCAAAACTCTCGGAAAACTCCTGATTAATAAATTAGCACCCTTTCTAGCAACTTGTTGGGAGACGACCTGGGATTCATACTCCCAGTATTTTTATTCTAAATTTTGTGACAACCTTTCTAAATTGATGAGGCGAATTTTTACTGGTTAAGAGCTATACTTGCAACGCTGTTCTATTATATTATAATCTCTTAATTGGTCTAACTTTTGCCGCTCGTCAGTTTTTGGCGCCGTTGCCGGGGAGTTGCAATTGTGTGATAAATCATTAATTAGTGTACATATTTTTATTCTTATTTGCATATTTTATTTTTATTTTATTACCATGAGCTGTATGTTTCTTTAATTGAATGACGCGTTCACTGCCTGATCCGAGCTTCGCTGTATTTGATCCTGAAATTGAAAGAACTCTTTCACGTATTAGGCGAGCTCGGTGTAGGTTAGCCTCTGAGGGTGGTGAAGTGATTGTTATCGATTCACCAGTCTCATCTGAGGGTGAATCTGAACCGCCATCTGAGAGAGAAACAAGCTCTTTTACTACTGATTCAGTTGATTCATGTGCAGATAACATGGCAGCACCTAGGAGGATTACTCTCCAGGAAGCTGGAGCCCCAGATTTTACACTACAGCCATATCAAGTGCATCATCCAACTCTGGCTGCAGATTTTGAGCTGAAGACTACATTAATCAACTTGATGCCCAAGTTTCATGGCTTACCTGCTCAGGAGCTTATCAAGCACCTAAGGGATTTCCAGACAGCCTGTTCTACTGTAAGGCGTCATGGTGCGAATGAAACTTCTATTCTGTTAACCACTTTCCCGTTTTCTTTTGAGGGAAAGGCGAGGGAGTGGTATTACCCCCAACCTGAAGCGACTGTTACCAACTGGGATACGCTCATGAGAGAATTCTTGAAAAAATACTTTCCAGCTGAAGTTACAGACAGACTGAGGAAAGAGATCTCCTACATTGTTCAAGGAGAATCAGAGACTCTTTATGAGTACTGGGAGCGTTTTAAGAACCTTCTAGACGCATGCCCCCATCACATGATTGACAGGCTAGTGTTAATCAGCTACTTCACTCAAGACATGAATCCTCGGGATAAAACTAAACTAGATGGTGCTAATAATGGTTCTCTGAAAAAGTACAAGACTGCAGATGAAGCATGGCAACTGATCAGTGACTTAACTGAGTCTACCAGGAATCACAGGCACAGGAGCAGCCACTCAAAAGCTATTGCAGAAGTTTCCTCTAGCACTGAGACTTCTGCTCTTACACAGAGTATATGTGAAATGACCAACCTACTGAAGCAAATGCAGTTGAACCAACAACAACAAGCTCAGCCTTCTCCACCACAACAAAGCCAACAGTTAGTTCTCCAAAGAGTATATGGAATCTGTGCTGATTATAGTCATTATACTGATGAATGCCCGCAGCTCCAACAAGAAGACAATATTGTGGCAGCTACTTATAACTTCTATGACCGCTCGAATCAAGGATACAATCAACAAGGCGGCAACTACAACCAAGGTGGGAACTATAACCAAGGATGGTAGGACAACTCCAACCAAAGTTGGAGAGATAATTCCAACCATGGCTGGAGGAACAACTATAACAGAGGAGGCAGAGATAACAATGGAAACCAGAGGTGGAATAACAACGACAGTAGAATCAGAACCAACCTTACAGAGCTCCTCACCTAAGACATTCACAAGGACCCTGATAAACCACAACTTTATGGTTTATATTGTGTTTAATTGTGTGGTTTTATCATGATCCTTACCCACTTATTCATTAATTTAGCATGCATTTATATTTCCTTCCTGAAATTATTACATGATTGAAAACGGCTTCCTAGGGACTTTTAATTATGCATTTTAATTCTCCTTTATTCCATTCGATGCCGTGATCTGTGTGTTAAGCGTTTCAGGCTTTATAGGGTATGAATGAGTTGGAGATTGGAAAGGAAGCTAGCAAAAATGGAAGGAACACAAGAAATTGAGGAGATAACCAGCGAGAAGTGACGCGGCCGCATGGCTCATGCGACCACGCGGAAGAGGAGAAATCGCAGTGACGCGGCCGCATGGCTTACGCGACCGTGCGGAATGGAAAAGCACAAGCGACGCGGAGGCGTGGACGACGCGAGCGCGTGGCAGGGAAAAACGTGAATGACGCGTCCGCATGGATGACGCGATCGCGTGACATGCGCGATCTGCATAATCTGCAGAATTTGCTGGGGGCGATTTTGGACCCTATTTTGACCCAGTTTTCGGCCCAGAACAGCAGACTAGAGCCAGAGAACATGCAGAAACCAAACACAACATTCAATCTACAGAGTTTTAGTTTTAAATCTAGTTTTTACTCCTCCCCTAGGTTTTCTATCTACACATTCATAGTTCTTAGGATTTTAATTTTCTCTTGCTTTTGCATTGGAATATTGAGAAGAGTTATTACCTCATCAAGACTTCGTCATTCTAGTTCGTTTTCTTTACTTGGCTTTACTCTTCCATGTCCTTTGCTTTGTTTAATTTTACCATTGGAATATTTTTAGGATTATTTAATACAAGGATCACTTTTATTTTTAATTGACTATTTTGATTTTTATTTACAATGTCTTTCTTTAATTCCTTTTCATATGATATGAATTTTACATTCACAATGAGCGAGTAGTTTCCTAACTTGATGGGGAGTTGATTGAAAGGAACCCTTGAGTTGGAAAGCTTAAAAGACAGATTGTAATTGGGTTTATGGTTGGATTGTCTTCTAGTCACTAACACTAATCTCTTTTAATTAAGTGGATTGCAACTTGTGAACAGACGTAGCATTCCAACTTGTTTGACTTTCTCTTACCTAGTAAAGGATAACTAAACAGGACAACCTTTAATTGTCAATTAATCCTAAGAGTATTCCAACAATAATAGGGATTCCAACTAATCAACTCCCAGTCAAGGCTTTTATTTACATTATTCAAATTCTCCAATTTAATTCCCTGTTTACTCAACTCAAACCTTTTTGAAAACATCTGATTAATAAAATAGCATACTTTTCTACAACTCGTTGGGAGACGACCTGGGATTTATACTCCCAGTATTTTAATTTTAATTTTCTGTGACACCTTTTTAAATTGATAAGCGGATTTCTGGCGAATTAAGAACTATACTTGCAACGTATATATTTTAACAATTTTTAATTCGCTAATTTCTGCTACCATCAATTTTTGGCGCCGTTGCCGGGAAGTTTCAATAGAGTGCTAAAGTTATTAATTAGAATTTATTTATTTGCATTTTATTTTATTTTGATACTATGAGCTGCATGTTTCTTTCGTCAAATGACGCGTTCACTTCCTGATCCAAGCTTGCCAATATTCGATCCTGAAATTGAAAGGACTATTTCACAAATAAGGCGAGCTCGGCGTCGGTTAGTCCTCTCTGAGGGCGGATCTGAAACGTCAGTTGAAGAAGAAACCAGCCTCCGTTCTACTGATTCGGTTGATTCACGTACAGACGACATGGCAGAACCTAGGAGAATTACTATCCAGGAGGAAGGAGCCCCTGATTTTACAATGCAACCGTTTCAAGCGCATCACCCAGCAGTGGCTACAGATTTTGAAATAAAGACCGCACTGCTCAATTTGATGCCCAAGTTTCATGGCTTACCTGCTCAAGAGCCTATCAAGCACCTGAGAGATTTCCAAGCAGCCTGTTCTACTTCAGGCGTGATGGTGCAGATGAAACTTCAATTTTGCTGAAAGCTTTCCCGTTTTCTCTTGAGGGAAAAGCAAGATAGTGGTACTACACTTAACCCCTAGCAAATGTATCCAACTGGGATACACTCAGAAAAGAATTTCTGGAAAAATTCTTTCCATCTGAAGTTACTGATAAACTAAGGAAAGACATTTCCACGATTGTTCAAGATGACAACGAGACTCTCTTTGAATACTGGAAGCGCTTCAATAATCTTCTGGAAGCATGCCCCCACCACAGAATTGACAAGATAGTGTTACTCAGCTATATCACACAGGGCATGAGGCCCCAAGATAAGACCACATTGGAAAGTGCTAGCAATGGGTCTATGAAGAAGTACAAGACCACTAATGAGGCATGGCAATTGATCAGTGACTTAGCTGAATCTACTAGGAACCACAGGCAGAAACAAGGCCATTTAAAAGCCGTTGCAGAAGTATCCTCTAGCAGAGAGACTACTGCTCTAGCTCAGAGTATCTGTGAAATGACCAACTTGCTGAAGCAGATGCAATTGAATCAACAACAAGTTCAGCAAGCTCAACCTTCTCCAGCACAACAAAGCCAACAGTTAGTCCCACAGAGAGTCTGCGGAATTTGTGCTGATTATAGCCATTATACTGATGAATGCCCGCAGCTCCAGCAGGAAGACAACATGGTGGCATCCACCCATAACTTCTATGACCGCCCCAACCAAGGGTACAATCAAGGTGGAAATCAGAACCATGGATGGCAGGATAATTCTAACCAGAATTGGAGGGACAACAATAACAGAGGAGGTAGAGATAATCAGGGAAATTAGAGGTGAAATAATAACAACAACAGGCAGCAGAATCAATCTTACAGAGCACCTCACTTGAGGCAATCCCAAGGACCACAGAATACCCAATAGCAGACCTCTCAATTTACTCATCTTTCTTCATCTCCTAATGAAGAGTTACTACAATCTTTTGAGCGAAGACAACTGACCATGGAAAATAACATTATGAATAACATTAATGCCAGTCTGAATGGTCTGGCCTCTACTTTGCAAGCTCTTGTCTCACAGATTGGATCAATGCAAAATTCTAGTAACCAACCTTCGAGCTCCACTGGAATCCCCTCTCAACCATTACCCAATCTAAAGGGAGGCATTAATGCCATCACCCTAAGGTCCAGAACCACACTGCAGGAGAGGAATTAGGAGGAGCCAAGCTCACCAGACCATGCCTCAGCTGAAGAGGTAGTAGAGATAGAAGATGTTGAAGAGAAAGAGGACATACAGGACATAGCTGAAAAAGAAGAAGCTCAACCACAGGAGGAAGCACCAAAAGGCACAGACACTGCAGAAAACACCACTCCCATTCTATTTCCACAACTTGCAAGGAAACCCAGGAAGCAGCTGGAACCCAATTCCAAGATGGTAGAAATATTCAAAAAAGTTGAGGTAACTGACCCTCTTTTTGATGTTATTCAATAGGTGCCTAAATATGCAAAGTTTCTAAAAGATTTATGTATACATAAAGACAAAATTAATGACTTAGAAACTATTCCTTTAGGTAGTTCCATATCTGCTTTAATAGGAGGATTACCTGAAAAGTGTAGTGACCCAGGTCCTTGTATAGTTAGTTGTACTATTGGTGGTGTAGTAATTTATGATTGCATGTGTGATTTAGGAGCATGTGTTAGTATAATGCCTTTGTCTATATATGATATTTTGAGGCTCCCTCCCTTAAAAAGGTCGGCAGCTCGTTTTGTGTTACCAGATAAAAGCATTATTACAGTGGTTGGAGTTGTTGAAGATGTTTTAGTGAACATTAAAGGGCTTACATTTCCCACTGATTTTTATATCTTGGAGATGCCCCATAATGACTCAGATAAGCCATCATCAATCCTACTTGGAAGACCATTCCTGAAGACATCAAAATTCAAATTGGATACTTTTTCAGGAACATACTCTTTTGAAATAGATGGCCAAATAGTAATCTTCAATCTGAATGGAGTCATAAACAACCCTCCAGAAGATCATTCTATCTTCCAGTGTGATGTCATAGATGAAACTGTAGCTGAAGTTCACAAGGAAGAGTTAGAAGAGAGGCACACTGGACAAGGTCCAAGTGTGGGGACCCTCTTGATTGACAATGAGGGCACCTCAGTATTTTCATAAGCTCCAGACAATCCAGTGCCTGCCCATGATCAGAACTTGGAATTAAAACCTCTTCCTCCACATCTCAAATATGCTTATCTTGAAGATGAGCAGAAGTTTACAGTTATCATTGCAAGGGAACTCACTTCACAACAAAAAGAGCAGTTACTTGATGTACTGAGGAGGCATAAGAAGAAAATTGGGTGGAGTTTGGCAGACATAGTAGGCATCAACCCTCAAGTATGTGAGCACAGAATATTTTTAGAAGATGGAGCAATACCAGTCCGTCAACCCCAAAGAAGATTGAATCCCACTATCTTGGAAGTTGTCAAAAAGGAAGTGACCAGACTGTTGGAAGCAGGTATCATCTATCCTATTTCAGATAGTGAATGGGTTAGCCTAGTACAAATGGTGCCCAAGAAGTCTGGAGTCACTACAGTGAAGAATGAGCATGGAGAGCTCATAGCAACTAGAGTTCAGAACGCTTGGAGAGTCTGCATTGATTACAGGCGTTTCAACCAAGCCACCCGTAAGGATCACTACCCACTTCCATTCATTGATCAAATGCTGGATCGCCTGTCAGGTAAATCACATTATTGCTTTTTAGATGGTTACACAGGTTATTTCCAGATTCATATAGCTCCTGAGGATCAGGAAAAGACCACTTTAACATGTCCTTTTGGGACTTATGCTTACAAGAGAATGCCCTTTGGCTTGTGTAATGCACCAGCTACTTTCCAAAGGTGCATGATGAGTCTTTTCTCTGATCTTATTGAGGACTGTATGGAGGTTTTTATGGACGACTTTAGCGTCTATGGTGATTCTTTTAGCCTTTGCTTAGATGGATTATCTAGAGTATTAGATAGATGTATTAATACAAACCTTGTATTAAATTTTGAAAAATGTCACTTTATGGTAAAACAAGGGATTGTACTAGGACATGTGGTATCTAATAATGGAATTTCTGTAGACCCAGCAAAGGTGAATGTTATTTCTAGTTTACCTTACCCCTCCTCTGTGAGAGAGGTCCGTTCGTTCCTTGGCCATGCAGGTTTTTACAGGAGATTCATAAAGGACTTCAATAAGGTAGCACTCCCCTTGTCCAGATTACTGCAGAAAGATATTGAGTTCGAGTTCAGTGAGGATTGCAAACAAGCGTTTGATAAGCTGAAGACCGCTCTGACTCAAGCTCCAATTGTGAGAGGACTAGACTGGAACCAGCCGTTTGAAATCATGTGCGATGCTTCCAACCATGCAGTAGGAGCAGCGTTGGCTCAGCCTGAATGCAAGGATCCTTTTGTTATAGCTTATGCGTCTAAGACTTTAGACGCTGCCCAGTCCAATTATACTACTACTGAGAAAGAGCTTCTTGCTATTGTTTTTGCTCTGGATAAATTTTGAGCTTATTTACTTGGTACTAGAGTAGTAGTGTATTCGGACCATGCAGCTTTAAAGTATCTATTAGCTAAAAAGGAGTCCAAACCAAGGCTTATACGTTGGATACTACTATTACAAGAATTTGATTTAGAAATAAAGGATAGGAGTGGTAACCAGAATTTAGTGGCAGACCACTTGAGTCGCCTTGAGCACATTAAGGATGATTCTACTCCTATAGATGATAATTTTCCATTTGATAACCTACAAGCAGTATCTGAGGTAGTCCATTGGTATGCACCTGTAGCTAATTATCTAGTTAGCCGCACATTTCCTCCAAACTTTTCTAAGCATCAAATAGACAAGCTGAAAAGCGAGTCTAAATATTATATATGGGATGACCCATATTTATGGAGATGTGGCGCTGATCATGTAATTAGACGGTGTGTGCCTCAATCAGAATTTCAGTCTATTTTAGAGGCCTGTCACTCATCTGAGAGTGGAGGACATTTTGGCCCTCAAAGAATAGCAAGAAAGATCTTAGACTGTGGATTCTGGTGGCCTACTCTTTTTAGAGACACTGCTGAGTTTTGTAAATCTTGTCTTCCATGCCAAAAATTTGGTAATATATCCAGGAGGGATGAAATGCCTCAACAAATTATGCTTTTCTGTGAAATTTTTTATGTTTGGGGCATTGACTTCATGGATCCATTTCCAAATTCTAATGGTTATTTTTATATATTGTTAGCTGTGGATTACGTTTCCAAATAGGTGGAAGCAATTCCTACCCGCACTGACGATGCTAACACTGTTGTTTCCTTTGTGAGAAACCATATTATTTGTCGCTTTGGATCACCACGAGCAATCGTGAGCGATCAAGGCACCCATTTTTGTAACAGGAGACTAACAGGATTAATGAAGAAGCATGGGATAATTTATAAGGTTGTGACAGCATATCATCCTCAGACCAATGGGCAAGCCGAGGTGTCAAATAGAGAGATAAAGTGTATCTTGCAGAAGATAGTCAAACCTCATAGAAAAGACTGGAGCACCAGGCTACAAGATGCACTCTGGGCATATAGGACAGCATACAAAACACCCATTGGGATGAGTCCTTTCCGCTTAGTTTATGGAAAAGCTTGTCATCTCCCAGTTGAAGTAGAGCACAAAGCCTTTTGGGCAATCAAGGAGTGCAATATGGGAATTGAGAAAGCTGGAGCTGAAAGGAAGTTGTAACTGCAAGAACTGGAGAGCCTTCACCTAGAAGCTTATGAGAACTCAAGACTATACAAGGAGAAGATGAAGGCTGTACATGATCAGCACATCAAGAAAAAAGAGTTCCAACCTGAAGATTTAGTCCTCCTTTACAAATCTCGACTGAGGCTCATGCCAAATAAGTTGAGATCACGATGGGAAGGTCCATACAGAGTAGAGAAGGCCGAACCGTACGGAGTTTATCACCTAAGCCATCCTTCGAGCTCTGAACTTATCAAAGTCAATGGACAACGCCTGAAGCTATACCATGGCGAGAAGACACAGAAAAACAAGGAGCTTGAGATCTTCCTCTTGGAAGATCCCCACATAGCAGAAGATTGAGCTAGTGGAGCGTCCAACTTACGGACGTTAAAGCAAAGTGCTAGGTAGGAGACAACCCACCATGGTATGATCGTTCTTTTCTTTATTTTTAGTTTTTCTATTCAATAACTCTTCTCTTTATCAGTACATTTCGTGCATCTGCATTTGCATATTCTTAATTTAAAAAAAAAGGGTGCCGCGCGACGCGACCGCATCAGCGACGCGTCCGCGTCGCAAGGAGAGGGGAGAAAATAAAAAACGAACAGAGAGTCACGCTGGAGCGTGGCTGGAGCGTGGCTGGAGGCGTGCCAGTGGCACAAATCGTCCCACGCGACCGCGTTGCCGACGCGTCCGCGTCACATGGGAATAATGGCCTCCCACACGACCGCGTGCCCTAATTTTCGACGTAAAAAGGGTGCACAACGAATTATTGTGCGCGAGTGGTGCTGGATTGGTGCAGAATGCACAATTCTATCCATGTGGACGCATGGCTCACGCGTCCGCGTCGTTCCCTTCTGAAGCCCACTCACGCGATCGCATGTCCCACGCGATCGCGTCACCCCAAATTTGGCAAATATACCAATTCAAATAGAGAGTTGTGCAAGCGCGAAGCTGCACTCGCGCCAGAAGCACAACATGGGTCATGCGACCGCGTGACCGACGCGACCGCGTCACTTTACTTGAAGCGCAATCGTGCGAACGCGTGCCCTACACGGCCGCGTCGCCTGCGCCTCACAGCTTAAACTTAATTGCCAAAATATCTTTTCTTCTTCTTCTCCAAATCCTAATTTTTCTTTTCCCTCCTTATTTCTTCCTTCTCCCTTCTTCCTTCTATCTCCCCTTTCTCTCTCTCTCATTCACCTCCATTAACAAGGTTTTATTTTCTTCTTCCCTCTTTCCTTTTCTATCATTCTTCTTATTTTATATGTTATTTTATTTTCTTTCCTTTTTCTTTTCATTATCCATATTCTCTTTCTTCTTCTTTCCTTTTTACATGGTGTTAGAATTTTATTTGAGTCATTATTCCTCATTATATGCTTGTGGATTATTGAACTTGTTTGACGATTATATATTAATTTTTAAAGGATTGCTTGCATGTTCACTTTAATACTTTCTATACCTTATCTACCATGCATGCTATGTGTTTGTGAAAAAGCCCATATGGCATTATGCACTTCTCTATGTTATTCTACTATTCAATGCTGCTTTTCATAAACTCCCTTTACTTTTGTATTAATCGAAAATAATTGTCAATACAAACATGATGGTTTGTTACGAGTGATGCTTGATCTATGCTACTCATGCCCTTTTCCGGCATGCCAATAAACACCTTGCATTCACTTGTCATTATACGGACTAGCTATTTTCCATTGATGACTTTTCACATGTACTCATGAGAATGTGTTAATGTCAGTTACCTCCTAATGTGCATCCATCACCACCTTTTCCGTTCTCTTCCTTGCTATATATCTCTTTGAATTTAATTTACTTTCTCTTCCCTTTTCAGGATGGCCACCAAGAAAGAAAAAGAGAAAGCTACTCCCAAACCACCAGCAAGAAGAGGAACTAAAAGAGCACTAGTGGCAGAGCCTTCTTCAACTGCAGTCAAGCCCTCAACAAAGAGAGTTAAGAGGATCATAAAGGTTGATGAAAAGGAGAAAGCCTTTCAAGCAAAGGACACTGCGCGATTTTCCAATCGCTACTGTGAGCAGATGTTCCCTATCCTGGCTGAAAGGAGCTACAACAACGAACACCTTCTTATCCTCCCGCCCAATATTGCTACTTTTGTTGAGTCGCAGATTGAACGAAGACAATGGGGTTTCCTACAGAGACAACCAAGGCAGGTCAATCTTTCTTGGGTAGTCGAGTTCTACTCTAACTTCTACCTGCCTACCCTGCAGTCTGTCTTTGTCCGTCAGAAGCAAGTCCCCATTACAGAAGATGCCATTCAAAAAGCTTTAGGTCTTCCCCCTATTCCTAAAGGATTGGACGCCTTTCAAGAAGCCGCACTCAAGTGCCAGATGTACCAATTTGACTGGGAAGCTGTTCTCAGAGTTATCGCACTACCTGGCAGCCGTTGAATCTACGGATACCATCGTACTCGCCCTAAGGGAATCTCGGCTTCAGCACTTACCTTGGAGGCTCGCGTATGGGCACAGATCATGTCCCACTACGTCTTTCCGAGCACTCACGAGTCCTCCTTCACTGCAGACATGGCCGTTCTACTATGGTGCATCCTTACAGACCAGCCTCTGAATTTACCAAGACATATCCGGAATGCCATGGGACACGTACAAATTGCGGACAACCTACCTTTTCCCGCCTTGGTCTCAGATCTTGTCTCAACCGCCGGAGTTTTCTGCAGAGCTGGAGACACCAAAGCCATGCTTCCACGGGATGATCAGTACGTCCCTAACGGGAAATACCTCAAACTTCCAGCAGCCACTACAAGCCTTCCTACTGCACTGGTTGAAGACATTCCTTCTTCAACACCATAAGCACCTACAACAGACGAACTGCACCAGCAGATAATTGAGAGGTTGGATCGGCAAGAACAGAAAGCGAAGTTAAGAGAGCGCTGTAACGAGCGCCGATTCAAACACCTCAAGGAGCTACTCAAGGGACACTTCAAGGACTCAGACACCCCGGACTCCACTTCTTTCACCAGCACAGGGAGCCATGATGATCCCGACTATGGAGATACTGCTACCAGCCCACCCCTGTTCCTGATAGATGGCACCGAAGACGGTGCAAAGCCTTAAGTGTGGGGAGGTCGGTCAATACCTGACTTCCGAAGGTAATTTCTCTTCCCTAGCACCAATAAATTAGGATATTTTAGTTAGATTTTCTTTCTTTTATAGAATAGGATAAATTGCATAGTAATAGGTTAGTTGCATGCATACTCTACTTGATTATAAAGACAATAAGTTTCTTCTAAGACTCTATCTTTGGAACAAAATTTCACTAATTTTTAAAAAAAAATTATGATAAATCTGCTTGAAGTTGTATTTGGAACATGATTTTTGAGCTAAAGAACACACAACCCGTGAAGGTTTGAGCCTTTATACATGGTTACATTATTTAACCATAAATATTTTATTCTTGTGTGTCTACTTCTCTATGATTGTAATCTATATTTTGTTTCATCCTATATGTCCAATATTTATTATATTTGTATGCTTGCATATGATTGAGGCCATTTTTTGCTTAAACTCACTTATCCAAATTAAGCCTACCCTTTTCAATTACCTTTGTTAACCACTTTGAGACTTTAAATCCCGTTTGTTCTATATTTCACCACATTACTAGCCTTAAGCGGAAAAACAATTGTATATCCCAAATTGAATCTTTGGTTAGCTTAAGATAGAATTGTGTGTGCTAGTTAAGCATGGGAAATTGTGGGAATAAAAGTTATTAAGGGAATGTGTCATGATAATACAATGGGAATTTGGATACCTACTCATGTGAAACTATAAGAATTAAAAATCTATGTGCATTGATAAGCTATGTTTATTTTTATGTCTATAAAAAAATCAATAAATAAATAAGGGGACAAAATTACCCCAATGCTGAATTAAGAATTTAAAGATCAATGCACATATGATAAAATTAAAATAAAAAGTTGATACATGAGTATGGAATGTAAAAGGAAATTCTGGGTAGCTAGGTATGAATTCTAAGGTTACACTAAATATATATATAGGTTGGGTTAAAGCTTGGGTTAATTAAAGATTCAATTTATAAGCTCACTTAACCATAAATGTATCCCTACCTCTACCTTGGCCCCATTACAACCTTGAAAAGACCTCATGATGTTTGCATTGGTATATTAACTGTTGTTGATTGGTTAGGAGAAGAACAAAAGTTAGAGAGCATGATTAGAGAAGGATAGAGTGATTACCCTATACACTAGAGAGATTAGAGTGTACATACATCATCAGTGAGGGTTCAATGCTTGAATTTCCATGTTCCCTGCTTTCATGAGCTATCTTCTTGCACTTTTATCTGTCTTACTGTATAATGATAGAATTAGTGGAATTTGATTTGTAATTATTTTGAAGAGCTTATTTACTTTTGATCAAGTGGGCAAGAATCATATAGTTGCATTCATATATATAGGATTGCATTACATTGCAGGAGTTTCTACATGTTCATACTTATTTATTTTATCCCCTTCAATTAAGCATGAGGACATGCTAATGTTTAAGTGTGGGGAGGTTGATAAACCACTATTTTATGGTTTATATTGTGTTTAATTGTGTGATTTTATTATGATCCTTACCCACTTATTCATTAATTTAGCATGCATTTATATTTCCTTCCTGAAATTATTACATGATTGAAAACTGCTTCCTAGGGACTTTTAATTATGCATTTTAATTCTCCTTTATTCCATTCGATGCCGTGATCTGTGTGTTAAGCGTTTCAGGCTTTATAGGGCATGAATGAGTTGGAGATTGGAAAGGAAGCTAGCAAAAATGGAAGGAACACAAGAAATTGAAGAGATAACCAGCGAGAAGTGACGCGGCCGCATGGCTCACGCGACCGCGCGGAAGAGGAGAAATCGCAGTCACGCGGCCGCATGGCTTACGCGACCGCGCGAAATGGAAAAGCATAAGCGACGCGGAGGCGTGGACGACGCAAGTGCGTGGCAGGAAAAAAGCGAATGACGCGTTCGCATGGATGACGCGATCGCGTGACATGCGCGATTTGCATAATCTGCAGAATTCGCTGGGGGCGATTTTGGACCCTATTTTGACCCAGTTTTCGGCCCAGAACAGCAGACTAGAGCCAGAGAACATGCAGAAACCAAACACAACATTCATTCTACAGAGTTTTAGTTTTAGATCTAGTTTCTTCTCCTCCCCTAGGTTTTCTCTAAACACATTCATAGTTCTTAGGATTTCAATTTTCTCTTGCTTTTGCATTGGGATATTGAGAAGAGTTATTACCTCATCAAGACTTCGTCATTCTAGTTCGTTTTCTTTACTTGGCTTTACTCTTCCATGTCCTTTGCTTTGTTTAATTTTACCATTGGAATATTTTTAGGATTATTTAATACAAGGATCACTTTTATTTTTAATTGACTATTTTGATTTTTATTTACAATGTCTTTCTTTAATTCCTTTTCATATGATATGAATTTTACATTCACAATGAGCGAGTAGTTTCCTAACTTGATGGGGAGTTGATTGAAAGGATCCCTTGAGTTGGAAAGCTTAAAAGACAGATTATAATTGGGTTTATGGTTGGATTGTCTTCTAGTCACTAACACTAATCTCTTTTAATTAAGTGGATTGCAACTTGTGAACAGACGTAGCATTCCAACTTGTTTGACTTTCTCTTACCTAGTAAAGGATAACTAAACAGGACAACCTTTAATTGTCAATTAAGCCTGAGAGTATTCCAACAATAATAGGGATTCCAACTAATCAACTCCCAGTCAAGGCTTTTATTTATATTATTCAAATTCTCCAATTTAATTCCCTGTTTACTCAACTCAAACCTTTTAGAAAACATCTGATTAATAAAATAGCACACTTTTCTGCAACTCGTTAGGAGACGACCTGGGATTTATACTCCCAGTATTTTTATTTTAATTTTCTGTGACACCTTTTTAAATTGATAAGCGGATTTCTGGCGAATTAAGAACTATACTTGCAACGTATATATTTTAACAATTTTTAATTCGCTAATTTCTGCTACCATCAATTTTTGGCGCCGTTGCCGGGGAGTTTCAATAGAGTGCTAAAGTTATTAATTAGAATTTATTTATTTGCATTTTATTTTATTTTGATACTATGAGCTGCATGTTTCTTTCGTCAAATGACGCGTTCACTTCCTGATTCAAGCTTGCCAATATTCGATCCTGAAATTGAAAGGACTATTTCACAAATAAGGCGAGCTCGGCGTCGGTTAGTCCTCTCTGAGGGCGGATCTGAAACGTCAGTTGAAGAAGAAACCAGCCTCCGTTCTACTGATTCGGTTGATTCACATGCAGACGACATGGCAGAACTTAGGAGAATTACTATCCAGGAGGAAGGAGCCCCTGATTTTACAATGCAACCGTTTCAAGCGCATCACCCAGCAGTGGCTACAGATTTTGAAATAAAGACCGCACTGCTCAATTTGATGCCCAAGTTTCATGGCTTACCTGCTCAAGAGCCTATCAAGCACCTGAGAGATTTCCAAGCAGCCTGTTCTACTTCAGGCGTGATGGTGCAGATGAAACTTCAATTTTGCTGAAAGCTTTCCCGTTTTCTCTTGAGGGAAAAGCAAGATAGTGGTACTACACTTAACCCCTAGCAAATGTATCCAACTGGGATACACTCAGAAAAGAATTTCTGGAAAAATTCTTTCCATCTGAAGTTACTGATAAACTAAGGAAAGACATTTCCACGATTGTTCAAGATGACAACGAGACTCTCTTTGAATACTGGAAGCGCTTCAATAATCTTCTGGAAGCATGCCCCCACCACAGGATTGACAAGATAGTGTTACTCAGCTATATCACACAGGGCATGAGGCCCCAAGATAAGACCACATTGGAAAGTGCTAGCAATGGGTCTATGAAGAAGTACAAGACCACTGACGAGGCATGGCAATTGATCAGTGACTTAGCTGAATCTACTAGGAACCACAGGCAGAAACAAGGCCGTTTAAAAGCCGTTGCAGAAGTATCCTCTAGCAGAGAGACTACTGCTCTAGCTCAGAGTATCTGTGAAATGACCAACTTGCTGAAGCAGATGCAATTGAATCAACAACAAGTTCAGCAAGCTCAACCTTCTCCAGCACAACAAAGCCAACAGTTAGTCCCACAGAGAGTCTGCGGAATTTGTGCTGATTATAGCCATTATACTGATGAATGCCCGCAGCTCCAGCAGGAAGACAACATGGTGGCATCCACCCATAACTTCTATGACCGCCCCAACCAAGGGTACAATCAAGGTGGAAATCAGAACCATGGATGGCAGGATAATTCTAACCAGAATTGGAGGGACAACAATAACAGAGGAGGTAGAGATAATCAGGGAAATTAGAGGTGGAATAATAACAACAACAGGCAGCAGAATCAATCTTACAGAGCACCTCACTTGAGGCAATCCCAATGACCACAGAATACCCAATAGCAGACCTCTCAATTTATTCATCTTTCTTCATCTCCTAATGAAGAGTTACTACAATCTTTTGAGCAAAGACAACAGACCATGGAAAATAACATTATGAATAACATTAATGCCAGTCTGAATGGTCTGGCCTCTACTTTGCAAGCTCTTGTCTCACAGATTGGATCAATGTAAAATTCCAGTAACCAACCTTCGAGCTCCACTGGAATCCCCTCTCAAACATTACCCAATCCAAAGGGAGGCATTAATGCCATCACCCTAAGGTCCGGAACCACACTACAGGAGAGGAATTAGGAGGAGCCAAGCTCACCAGACCATGCCTCAGCTGAAGAGGTAGTAGAGATAGAAGATGTTGAAGAGAAAGAGGACATACAGGACATAGCTGAAAAAGAAGAAGCTCAACCACAGGAGGAAGCACCAAAAGGCGCAGACACTGCAGAAAACACCACTCCCATTCTATTTCCACAACTTGCAAGGAAACCCAGGAAGCAGCTGGAACCCGATTCCAAGATGGTAGAAATATTCAAAAAGGTTGAGGTAACAGTCCCTCTTTTTTATGTTATTCAATAGGTGCCTAAATATGCAAAGTTTCTAAAAGATTTATGTATACATAAAGACAAAATTAATGACTTAGAAACTATTCCTTTAGGTAGTTCCATATCTGCTTTAATGGGAGGATTACCTGAAAAGTGTAGTGACCCAGGTCCTTTTATAGTTAGTTGTACTATTGGTGGTGTAGTAATTTATGATTGCATGTGTGATTTAGGAGCATGTGTTAGTATAATGCCTTTGTCTATATATGATATTTTGAGGCTCCCTCCCTTAAAAAGGTCGGTAGCTCGTTTTGTGTTAGCAGATAAAAGCATTATTACAGTGGCTGGAGTTGTTGAAGATGTTTTAGTGAACATTAAAGGGCTTACATTTCCCACTGATTTTTATATCTTGGAGATGCCCCATAATGACTCAGATAAGCCATCATCAATCCTACTTGGAAGACCATTCCTGAAGACATCAAAATTCAAATTGGATACTTTTTCAGTAACATACTCTTTTGAAATAGATGGCCAAATAGTAATCTTCAATCTGAATGGAGTCATAAACAACCCTCCAGAAGATCATTCTATCTTCCAGTGTGATGTCATAGATGAAACTGTAGCTGAAGTTCACAAGGAAGAGTTAGAAGAGAGGCACACTGGACAAGGTCCAAGTGTGGGGACCCTCTTGATTGACAATGAGGGCACCTCAGCATTTTCATAAGCTCCAGACAATCCAGTGCCTGCCCATGATCAGAACTTGGAATTAAAACCTCTTCCTCCACATCTCAAATATGCTTATCTTGAAGATGAGCAGAAGTTTACAGTTATCATTGCAAGGGAACTCACTTCACAACAAAAAGAGCAGTTACTTGATGTACTGAGGAGGCATAAGAAGGAAATTGGGTGGAGTTTGGCAGACATAGTAGGCATCAACCCTCAAGTATGTGAGCACAGAATATTTTTAGAAGATGGAGCAATACCAGTCCGTCAACACCAAAGAAGATTGAATCCCACTATCTTGGAAGTTGTCAAAAAGGAAGTGACCAGACTGTTGGAAGCAGGTATCATCTATCCTATTTCAGACAGTGAATGGGTTAGCCTAGTACAAATGGTGCCCAAGAAGTCTGGAGTCACTACAGTGAAGAATGAGCATGGAGAGCTCATAGCAACTAGAGTTCAGAACGCTTAGAGAGTCTGCATTGATTACAGGCGTTTCAACCAAGCCACCCGTAAGGATCACTACCCACTTCCATTCATTGATCAAATGCTGGATCGCCTGTCAGGTAAATCACATTATTGCTTTTTAGATGGTTACACAGGTTATTTCCAGATTCATATAGCTCCTGAGGATCAGGAAAAGACCACTTTAACATGTCCTTTTGGGACTTATGCTTACAAGAGAATGCCCTTTGGCTTGTGTAATGCACCAGCTACTTTCCAAAGGTGCATGATGAGTCTTTTCTCTGATCTTATTGAGGACTGTATGGAGGTTTTTATGGACGACTTTAGCGTCTATGGTGATTCTTTTAGCCTTTGCTTAGATGGATTATCTAGAGTATTAGATAGATGTATTAATACAAACCTTGTATTAAATTTTGAAAAATGTCACTTTATGGTAAAACAAGGGATTGTACTAGGACATGTGGTATCTAATAATGGAATTTCTGTAGACCCAGCAAAGGTGAATGTTATTTCTAGTTTACCTTACCCCTCCTCTGTGAGAGAGGTCCGTTCGTTCCTTGGCCATGCAGGTTTTTACAGGAGATTCATAAAGGACTTCAATAAGGTAGCACTCCCCTTGTCCAGATTACTGCAGAAAGATATTGAGTTCGAGTTCAGTGAGGATTGCAAACAAGCGTTTGATAAGCTGAAGACCGCTCTGACTCAAGCTCCAATTGTGAGAGGACCAGACTGGAACCAGCTGTTTGAAATCATGTGCGATGCTTCCAACCATGCAGTAGGAGCAGCGTTGGCTCAGCCTGAATGCAAGGATCCTTTTGTTATAGCTTATGCGTCTAAGACTTTAGACGCTGCCAAGTCCAATTATACTACTACTGAGAAAGAGCTTCTTGCTATTGTTTTTGCTCTGGATAAATTTCGAGCTTATTTACTTGGTACTAGAGTAGTAGTGTATTCGGACCATGCAGCTTTAAAGTATCTATTAGCTAAAAAGGAGTCTAAACCAAGGCTTATACGTTGGATACTACTATTACAAGAATTTGATTTAGAAATAAAGGATAGGAGTGGTAACCAGAATTTAGTGGCAGACCACTTGAGTCACCTTGAGCACATTAAGGATGATTCTACTCCTATAGATGATAATTTTCCATTTGATAACCTACAAGCAGTATCTGAGGTAGTCCATTGGTATGCACCTGTAGCTAATTATCTAGTTAGCCGCACATTTCCTCCAAACTTTTCTAAGCATCAAATAGACAAGCTGAAAAGCGAGTCTAAATATTATATATGGGATGACCCATATTTATGGAGATGTGGCGCTGATCATGTAATTAGACGGTGTGTGCCTCAATCAGAATTCCAGTCTATTTTAGAGGCCTATCACTCATCTGAGAGTGGAGGACATTTTGGCCCTCAAAGAATAGCAAGAAAGATCTTAGACTGTGGATTCTGGTGGCCTACTCTTTTTAGAGACACTACTGAGTTTTGTAAATCTTGTCTTCCATGCCAAAAATTTGGTAATATATCCAGGAGGGATGAAATGCCTCAACAAATTATGGCACCAATAAATTAAGTGTGGGGAGGTCGGTCAGTACCTGACTTCCGAAGGTAATTTCTCTTCCCTAGCACCAATAAATTAGGATATTTTAGTTAGATTTTCTTTCTTTTATAGAATAGGATAAATTGCATAGTAATAGGTTAGTTGCATGCATACTCTACTTGATTATAAAGACAATAAGTTTCTTCTAAGACTCTATCTTTGGAACAAAATTTCACTAATTTTTAAAAAAAAATTTATGATAAATCTGCTTGAAGTTGTATTTGGGACATGATTTTTGAGCTAAAGAACACACAACCCGTGAAGGTTTGAGCCTTTATACATGGTTACATTATTTAACCATAAATATTTTATTCTTGTGTGTCTACTTCTCTATGATTGTAATCTATATTTTGTTTCATCCTACATGTCCAATATTTATTATATTTGTATGCTTGCATATGATTGAGGCCATTTTTTGCTTAAACTCACTTATCCAAATTAAGCCTACCCTTTTCAATTACTTTTGTTAACCACTTTGAGCCTTTAAATCCCGTTTGTTCTATATTTCACCACATTACTAGCCTTAAGCGGAAAAACAATTGTATATCCCAAATTGAATCTTTGGTTAGCTTAAGATAGAATTGTGTGTGCTAGTTAAGCATGGGAAATTGTGGGAATAAAAGTTATTAAGGGAATGTGTCATGATAATACAATGGGAATTTGGATACCTACTCATGTGAAACTATAAGAATTAAAAATCTATGTGCATTGATAAGCTATGTTTATTTTTATGTCTATAAAATAATCAATAAATAAATAAGGGGACAAAATTACCCCAATGCTGAATTAAGAATTCAAAGATCAATGCACATATGATAAAATTAAAATAAAAAGTTGATACATGAGTATGGAATGTAAAAGGAAATTCTGGGTAGCTAGGTATGAATTCTAAGGTTACACTAAATATATATATAGGTTGGGTTAAAGCTTGGGTTAATTAAAGATTCAATTTATAAGCTCACTTAACCATAAATGTATCCCTACCTCTACCTTGGCCCCATTACAACCTTGAAAAGACCTCATGATGTTTGCATTGGTATATTAACTGTTGTTGATTGGTTAGGAGAAGAACAAAAGTTAGAGAGCATGATTAGAGAAGGATAGAGTGATTACCCTATACACTAGAGAGATTAGAGTGTACATACATCATCAGTGAGGGTTCAATGCTTGAATTTCCATGTTCCCTGCTTTCATGAGCTATCTTCTTGCACTTTTATCTGTCTTACTGTATAATGATAGAATTAGTGGAATTTGATTTGTAATTATTTTGAAGAGCTTATTTACTTTTGATCAAGTGGGCAAGAATCATATAGTTGCATTCATATATATAGGATTGCATTACATTGCAGGAGTTTCTACATGTTCATACTTATTTATTTTATCCCCTTCAATTAAGCATGAGGACATGCTAATGTTTAAGTGTGGGGAGGTTGATAAACCACTATTTTATGGTTTATATTGTGTTTAATTGTGTGATTTTATTATGATCCTTACCCACTTATTCATTAATTTAGCATGCATTTATATTTCCTTCCTGAAATTATTACATGATTGAAAACTGCTTCCTAGGGACTTTTAATTATGCATTTTAATTCTCCTTTATTCCATTCGATGCCGTGATCTGTGTGTTAAGCGTTTCAGGCTTTATAGGGCATGAATGAGTTGGAGATTGGAAAGGAAGCTAGCAAAAATGGAAGGAACACAAGAAATTGAAGAGATAACCAGCGAGAAGTGACGCGGCCGCATGGCTCACGCGACCGCGCGGAAGAGGAGAAATCGCAGTCACGCGGCCGCATGGCTTACGCGACCGCGCGAAATGGAAAAGCATAAGC
The DNA here is from genome assembly GCF_059453495.1 of Arachis ipaensis. Classification (NCBI taxonomy): domain Eukaryota; kingdom Viridiplantae; phylum Streptophyta; class Magnoliopsida; order Fabales; family Fabaceae; genus Arachis; species Arachis ipaensis. The sequence goes on along the minus strand of NC_142438.1, from coordinate 103,536,482 downwards.
GACGCGGAGGCGTGGACGACGCAAGTGCGTGGCAGGAAAAAAGCGAATGACGCGTTCGCATGGATGACGCGATCGCGTGACATGCGCGATTTGCATAATCTGCAGAATTCGCTGGGGGCGATTTTGGACCCTATTTTGACCCAGTTTTCGGCCCAGAACAGCAGACTAGAGCCAGAGAACATGCAGAAACCAAACACAACATTCATTCTACAGAGTTTTAGTTTTAGATCTAGTTTCTTCTCCTCCCCTAGGTTTTCTCTAAACACATTCATAGTTCTTAGGATTTCAATTTTCTCTTGCTTTTGCATTGGGATATTGAGAAGAGTTATTACCTCATCAAGACTTCGTCATTCTAGTTCGTTTTCTTTACTTGGCTTTACTCTTCCATGTCCTTTGCTTTGTTTAATTTTACCATTGGAATATTTTTAGGATTATTTAATACAAGGATCACTTTTTATTTTTAATTGACTATTTTGATTTTTATTTACAATGTCTTTCTTTAATTCCTTTTCATATGCTATGAATTTTACATTCACAATGAGCGAGTAGTTCCCTAACTTGATGGGGAGTTGATTGAAAGGAACCCTTGAGTTGGAAAGCTTAAAAGACAGATTGTAATTGGATTTATGGTTGGATTGTCTTCTAGTCACTAATACCAATCTCTTTTAATTAAGTGGATTGCAACTTGTAAACAGACATAGCATTCCAACTTGTTTGACTTTCTCTTACCTAGTAAAAGATAACTAAACAGGACAACCTTTAATTGTCAATTAATCCTGAGAGTATTCCAACAATAATAGGGATTCCAACTAATCAACTCCCAGTCAAGGCTTTTATTTACATTATTCAAATTCTCCAATTTAATTCCCTGTTTACTCAACTCAAACCTTTTTGAAAACATCTGATTAATAAAATAGCACACTTTTCTGCAACTCGTTGGGAGACGACCTGGGATTTATACTCCCAGTATTTTAATTTTAATTTTCTGTGACACCTTTTTAAATTGATAAGCGGATTTCTGGCGAATTAAGAACTATACTTACAACGTTTATATTTTAACAATTTTTAATTTGCTAATTTCTGGTGCCATCAGACCCCAGCATAACCAACAACAAGTCCCACAGATCACTTATCCTACTTCCTCATCAAATGACGAGATGCTTCGTTCTCTTGCATAAGGACAACAAGACATGCAGACTACACTGACCTCTACTTTAAATGGTCTGAATGCCACTTTACAAGCTCTCGCCGCCCAGATAGATTCATTACCTACTTCTACTAACCAACCTTTATGCTCCAGTGGAATTCCTTCTCAACCCTTACCTAACCCCAAGGGTGGCATCAATGCCATCATTTTGAGGTTCAGAACCAGACTGCCAAAGAGGAATCAGGAGGAGCCAAACCCAATAGAACACGCCCTAATTGAAGGGTCAGTAGACGTGGAAGATGCTAAAATGAGAGATGTTGAAGAGGAAGATAAAGTACAAGACAAGGTTAAAGAAGAAGTAGCTCAGCCAAGGAATGGAGCACCAAAGGATGCAGAGGCTGCAAGTGACGCCATTCCTATCCCATTTCCACATCTTGCAAGGAAGTCCAAAAAGCAGATGGAACTTGATCCCAAAATGGTAAAAATTTTCAAAAAGGTTGAGGTAACTGTTCCCCTTTTTTATGTTATTCAGCAGGTACCTAAATATGCAAAGTTTCTGAAAGATTTATGCATACATAAAGACAAAATTAATGAATTAGAAACTATTCCTTTAGGTAGTTCTATATCTGCTTTAATGGGAGGTATACCTAAAAAATGTAGTGATCCAGGTCCGTGTATGGTAAACTATACCATTGGAGGTGTAATATTTTCTGATTGTATGTGTGACTTAGGAGCGTGTGTTAGTATAATGTCATTGTCTATATATGATACCTTAAGGCTTCCCCCCTTAAAAAGGTTGGCAGCTCGTTTTGTGTTAGCAGATAAAAGTATTATTACAGTAGTTAGAATTGCTGAAGATGTATTAGTGAGCATTAAGGGGCTCACATTTCCCATTGACTTCTATATCCTGGAAATGCCCCCTAATGACTCAGGAAGACCATCATCAATCCTGCTTGGAAGACCATTCCTGAAGACTTCGAAGTTCAAGCTAGATGCATTCTCAGGAACTTACTCCTTTGAGATAGATGGCAGAACAGTGAGTTTCAGTTTAAATAAAGCTATGAAGCACCCTCCGGAAGATCATTCTATCTTCCAATGTGACATTATTGATGAAACTGTAGCTGAAGTTCACCAAGAAAAAGAAGAAGAGAAGCACATGGAGCAAGGTCCAAGTGTGGGGACACCCTCTGAACAGAATGAAGACACTTTACCATTATCACTAGCCCCGGATGATCCAGAGCCTAGCCAAGAACAGAAATTGGAATTGAAGCCCCTTCCTCCACACCTCAAGTATGCTTACCTTAAGGATAATCAGAAGTTTCCAGTTATCATTGCAAGGGAACTCACTTCTCAACAGGAGGAGCAGCTACTTAGTGTGCTAAGGAAATATAAGAAAGCAATTGGATGGAGCTTGGCAAATATAGTAGGCATCAGCCCTCAAGTTTGTGAGCACAGAATATATTTAGAAGAGGAATCAAAACCCGTCCGTCAACCCCAAAGAAGATTGAATCCCACCATCTTAGAAGTTGTCAAGAAAGAAGTGACCAGGCTACTTGAAGCAGATATCATTTACCCCATCTCAGACTGTGAATGGGTCAGTCCAGTACAAGTGGTGCCCAAGAAGTCTGGAGTCACAACAGTGAAAAATGAGCATGAAGAGCTCCTGACAACTAGAGTGCAGAATTCATGGAGGGTTTGCATTGACTATAGGCGTCTCAACCAAGCTACTCGCAAGGATCACTACCCCTTGCCATTTATTGATCAGATGCCCGATCACCTGTCAGGTAAATCCCATTACTATTTTTTAGATGGTTATACAGGCTATTTTCAAATTGATATAGCTCCTGAAGATCAGGAGAAGACTACTTTTACATGTCCCTTTGGAACGTATGCATACAAAAGGATGCCTTTTGGCTTATGTAATGCACTGGCTACTTTCCAAAGATTCATTATGAGTATCTTTTCAGATCTTATTGAGAACTGTATGGAAGTATTTATGGATGATTTTAGCATATATGGCGATTCGTTTAACCTTTGCTTGGATAGTTTGGCTAGAGTATTATACAGGTGTTTTAGTTCAAACCTTGTATTGAATTTTGAAAAATGTCACTTTATGGTAAAACAAGGGATTGTTCTAGGACATGTTGTTTCTAATACTGGTATTTCTGTAGATCCAGCAAAGGTGGATGTCATTTCTAGTTTACCTTACCCCTCCTCCGTGAGGGAAGTCCGTTCATTCCTTGGCCATGCAGGTTTTTACAGGAGATTTATTAAGGACTTCAGTAAGGTAGCATTACCTTTATCCAGACTGTTGCAGAAAGATATTGAGTTCGAGTTCAGTGAAGATTGCATGCAAGCATTTGATAAGCTGAAGATCGCCCTGACTCAAGCTCCAATTGTAAGAGGACCAGACTGGAGCTAGCCATTTGAGATTATGTGTGATGCCTCCAACCATGCAGTAGGAGTGGCGCTGGCTCAGCGCGAAGGTAAGGATCCTTCCGTAATTGCTTATGCATCTAAGACCTTCGACGCTGCTCAGTCTAATTACACTACTGCTGAAAAAGAGCTTCTAGCTATTGTTTTTGCTCTGGATAAATTCCGAGCCTATTTACTTGGTACTAAGGTAGTAGTGTACTCAGACCATGCAGCTCTAAAGTATTTATTAGCTAAAAATGAGTCCAAACCAAGGTTGATACGTTGGATACTGCTGCTGCAAGAATTTGATTTAGAAATTAAGGATAGGAGTGGTAACCAGAATTTAGTGGCAGACCACTTCAGTCGCCTTGAGCACATTAAGGATGACTCCACTCCTATAAATGATGCTTTTCTATTTGATAGCTTGCATGCAGTATCTGAAGTAGTTCCTTGGTATGCACCTGTAACTAATTATCTAGTTAGCCATACTTTCCCTCCAAATTTTACTAAGCATCAGAGGAACAAGCTGAAAAAGCGAGTCTAAATATTATATATGGGATGACCCATATTTGTGGAGGTGTGGTGCTGACCAGGTAATTAGAAGATGTGTGCCCCAATCAGAATTCCAGTCCATTTTAGAGGCCTGCCACTCTTCTGAGAGTGGAGGACATTTTGGCCCTCAAAGAACAGCTAGAAAAATTTTAGACTGTGGATTCTAGTGGCCTACTCTTTTTAAAAATGCTGCTGCATTTTGTAAATCTTGTTTCCCATGCCAAAGGTTTGGTAATATATCCAAGAGGGATGAGATGCCTCAACAGATTATGCTTTTCTGTGAAATTTTTTATGTTTAGGGCATTGACTTCATGGGTCCATTTCCAAATTCTAATGGTTACCTTTATATACTGTTAGCTGTAGATTATGTTTCTAAATGGGCGGAAGCAATTCCTACCCGTACTGATGATGCTAACACTGTTGTTTCCTTTGTTAGAAACCATATTATTTGCTGCTTTGGATTACCACGAGCAATCGTGAGTGATCAAGGCACTCACTTTTGTAACAGGAGACTAACAGGATTACTGAAGAAGCATGGGATTGTCCATAAAGTAGCAATAGCTTATCATCCCCAAACTAATGGACAAGCAGAAGTGTATAACAGGGAGATTAAACGCATTCTGGAGAAGATAGTAAAGCCTCAAAGAAAGGACTGGAGTGCAAGGCTACAAGATGCACTCTGGGCATATAGAACAGCATACAAGACACCCATTGGGATGAGCCCCTTCCGCTTAGTGTATGGAAAGGCTTGCCACCTCCCAGTAGAGGTGGAACACAAGGCTTTTTGGGCTGTGAGGGAGTGCAACATGAATTTTGAAGAAGCTGGTGCTGAAAGGAAGCTGCAACTAGCAGAATTGGAGAATCTTCGCCTAGAAGCATATGACAACTCCAGGCGATACAAGGAGAAGATGAAGGTTGTCCATAACAAGCACATTAAAAGGAGAGAATTTAGACCAGGGGAGTTAGTTCTTCTTTATAACTCCAGACTGAGGCTTATGCCAAGTAAACTGAGATCAAGATGGGAAGGTCCTTAAAGAGTGGAAAAGGCAGAGCCATACGGAGTTTTCCACCTACGTCATCCTTCTAGCTCCAAATTCATGAAGGTCAATGAACATCGCCTAAAGCTTTATCATGGAGAAAAGATTAAGGATCACAAAGAACTAGAGGTCTTCCTCTTGGAAGACCCACCAACAGAAGCAGAATAAGCCCGAAGACCGTCCAACTTAAGGACGTAAAAGCAAAGTGCTAGGTGGGAGACAACCCACCATGGTATGATCCTTCCATTTCAGTCTTAGTTTTATTTTACTTTATTCTATTTTTTTTTTTGTTAATGACTCTTCTCATATTCTTTGCATATAGCCTGCATTTGCATTTGCATTCTGCATATAAAAAAAATAATGCACGCGACGTGCAAGCGTCGCTGACGCGTCCGCGTCATATGTGCATTCGAAACAAGGAAGAAAAGAAATAGAGAGTCACGCGGGAGCGTGGCTAGAGGCGTGCCTTAGGCACAAGCATGCCCATGCGAACGCGTGCCCTACGCGTCCGTGTCATTTGAAAACTCAGCCTCCCACGCGTGTTCGTCGCCCATGCGCACGTGTGACCCTGCAATATCGACGTAAAGAGGTAAATGGCAGAGAGTTATAATGGAGTGGGGCTGGAATGATGCTAGAAGCACAAGCCTATCACGCAAACGCGTGCCCCACGCGTCCGCGTCATTTTTCAAAAAGAGGTCATTCACGTGAGCGCGTCACCCACGCTCACGCGTCACCCAAAATTTTTGCAATACGCGAACGAAACAGAGAGTTGTGCATACGCAAGGCTGCTCTCGCGCCAATGGCACAATTTATTTCACGCAAACACGTGACCCACGGGTTCGCGTCACTGGAACATAGTGCTAATCATGCGAACGCGTGCACCACACGCCCGCATCACATGTGTCGCACATGTTATCCAAATCAGCGCCAGATATCTTATCTTTTCTTCCCCAAATCCTAATTTTTCCTTCTCCCTTCTTATTCCTTTCTTCTTCCTTCTTTCTTCTTTATCCCTTCTTACTTTTTACTTTTTTTCTCCCCTCTTTTTCACATCCATTCTCAAGGTTCTTTTCTTTTCTTCTTCTCTTTTTACTTTTCCATTATTACTTTGATTTATGTTTTCTTCTTTTTTTTTTCTTTTTATCTTCATTATCTATGTTTTCTTTTCTTTTTTTTTTGCATTATTTTAATTGGTGTTAGAAATTTATTTGGGTGATTATTTTCTTCTATAATTGCTTGTGGATTATTAAGGAATTGATTGACAATTAATATTATTTCTTAAGGGTTGTTTGCATGTTTAAATTTACTACTTCCAACAATATATTCACCATGCATGCTAAGTGTTTGTGAAAAGCCTGTATGGCATTGTGCATTATTTCTAAATTATTCTACTACTCTAATGCCTGTTTTTCACAAAACTCTTTTATTATTTTATTAATTGAATATAATTTTCAATACAAATGTGATGGTTAGTTTGTTACGAGTGATAATACAATTTAGCATTTGATGCTTGATCTATGCTACTCATGCCTTTGCCAGCATGCCAATAAACATCTTGCATCTTCTTGCCATCACATGCACTTGCTATATTTCCATTGATGAACTTCTCACATGTAGTCGCGACCATGTGTTAACGACATCCTTCTTTACTGTGCATTGATTATCACTTGTACCATCCTCTTCCTTGCTCTAACCCTTACCTTTAAAAGTTACTTATCTTTTCTCTTTTCAGGATGGCCACCAAGAAGGGTAAAGAGAAAGCTACTCCCAAACAACCAGCAAGGAAAGGAACAAAAAGAGCACTAGTGGCAGAGCCATCTTCAACAGCAGTAAGGCCCTCAACAAAGCGAATCAAGAGGATCATCAAGGTCGATGAAAAAGAAAAAGCCTTTCCATCAAAGGACACTGTGCGGTTCACTAACCGCTACTGTGAGCAGATGTTCCCTATCCTAGCTGAGAGGAATTATAATAATGAATACCTTCTCATCCTCCCGACCAACATTGTTGAATTTGTTGAGCCCCGAATTGAACGAAGACAAAGGGGATTCCTACGGAGACAGCCACGGCAGGTTAATCTATCATGGGTAGTTGAATTCTACTCCAATTTTTACATGCCAACCATGCAATCTGTCTATGTCCGTCAGAAGCAAGTTCCCATAACTGAAGAGGCCATTCAGAAAGCTTTAGATCTTCCCCCTGCTCCAGAAGGATTGGACGCATTCCAAGAAGCCTCTTTCAAACGCCAGACATACCAATTTGACTGGGACGCCGTTCTCAGAGTTATAGCACAACCTGGCAGCAGATGGATCTATGGATACCATCGATCCCGACCTAAGAGCATATTGGCTTCAGCACTCACCTTGGAGGCTCGAGTATGAGTACAGAGCATGTCCCATTACGTCTTTTCGAGCACTCACGAGTCCTCCTTCACAGCAGACATGGCTGTTCTACTCTGGTGTATCCTTACAGACCAACACCTCAATTTACCAAGACACATTCGGCATGCTATGGGACATGTACAGATTGCGGGCAACCTACCTTTTCCTGCCTTGGTTTCAGATCTAGTCTCAGCAGCCGGAGTCTCCTACAAAGCTGGGGACACTGGTGCACAAAATCGTGATCGTTCATTCCTTGATAACGGCGCCAAAAACTTAATACGCACGTTCATAATCTAAGTTCTTTGTCACAACTTCGAACAACTAACCAGCAAGTGCACTGGATCGTCCAAGTAATAAACCTTACGTGAGTAAGGGTCGATCCCACGGAGATTGTCAGCTTAAAGCAAGCTATGGTCACCTTGTAAATCTCAGTCAGGCGGATTCAAATGGTTATAGAGTTTTAATAATTAAAAGATAAATAAAACATAAAATGAAGATAGAGATACTTATGTAATTCATTGGTGAGAATTTCAGATAAGCATATGGAGATGCTTTGTTCCTTCTGAATCTCTGCTTTCCTACTGCCTTCATCCAATCCTTCATACTCCTTTCCATGGCAAGCTGTATGTTGGGCATCACCGTTGTTAATGGCTACATCCTGTCCTCTCAGTGAAAATGGTCCAAATGCGCTGTCACCGCACGGCTAATCATCTGTCGGTTCTCGATCATGCTAGAATAGGATTCAGTAATCCTTTTGCATCTATCACTACGCCCAGCACTCGCGAGTTTGAAGCTCGTCACAGCCATCCCTTCCCAGATCCTACTCGAAATACCACAGACAAGGTTTAGACTTTCCGGATCTCAAAAATGGCTGCCAATAATTCTAGCCTATACCACGAAGACTCTGATCGTAGATCAGGAGGCTAAGAGATATGCATTCAAGCTTGTTTTCATGTAGAACGAAAGTGTTTGTCAGGCACGCGTTCATAGGTGAGAATGGTGATAAGCGTCACATAATCATCACATTCATCATATTCTTATGTGCGAATGAATATCTTAGAGAAAAAATAGGCTTGAGTTGAATAGAAAAATAATAGTACTTTGCATTAATTCATAAGGAACAGCAGGGTTCCACACCTTAATCTATGGTGTGTAGAAACTCCACTGTTGAAAATACATAAGTGATAATAGTGTTCATTGGCTTAGGCCCCAGAGAGGGAACCAGAATAACTAAGACCCTAAAGGTGGTCAAAAGACTCTGAATACAATAGTAAAAAGTTCTATTTATACTAAACTAGTTACTAGAGTTTACAGAAATGAGTAAATGATGCAGAAATCCACTTTCGGGCCCACTTGGTGTGTGCTTGGGCTGAGCGTTGAAGCTTTCACGTGTAGAAGTCTTCCTTGGAGTTGAACGCCAATTTGTAACTTGTTTCTGGCCCTTAACTCTGCTTTGCAACTTGTTTCTGGCGTTTAACGCCAAAATAGGGTAGAAAGCTGGTGTTAAACGCCAGTTTGTATCGTCTAAACTTGGGCAAAGTTTGGACTATTATAAATTGCTGGAAAGCCCTGGATGTCTACTTTCCAACTCAATTGAGAGCGCACCATTTGGGTTTTTTTAGCTCCAGAAAATCAACTTTGAGTGCAGGGAGGTCAGAATCCAACAGCATCTGTAGTCCTTCTTCAGCCTCTGAATCAGATTTTTGCTCAAGTCCTTCAATTTCAGTCAGAAAATACCTGAAATCATAGAAAAACACACGAACTCGTAGTAAAATCTAGAAATGTGATTTTTAATTAAAAACTAATAAAAATATACTAAAAACTAATCAAATCATACTAAAAAAACTATGTAAAAACAATGCCAAAAAGCGTATAAATTATCTGCTCATCACAACACCAAACTTAAATTGTTGCTTGTCCCCAAGCAACTGAAAATCAAATAGGATAACAAGAAGAGAATATACTATAAATTCCAAATATCAATGAAACTTATCTCCAATTAGATGAGCGGGATTAGTAGCTTTTTGCCTCTGAACAGTTTTGGCATGTCACTTTATCCCTTGAAGTTCAGAATGATTGGTATCTATAGGAACTCAGAATTCAGATAGTGTTACTAATTCTCCTAGTTCAGTATGTTGATTCTTGAACACAGCTACTTTATGAGTCTTGGTCGTGGCCCTAAGCACTTTGTTTTCCAGTATTACCACCGGATACATAAATGCCACAGACACATAATTGGGTGAACCTTTTCAGATTGTGACTCAGCTTTGCTAAAGTCCCCAATTAGAGGTGTCCAGGGTTCTTAAGCACATTCTGTTTTTGCTTTGGACCTCGACTTTAACCGCTCAGTCTCAAGCTTTTCACTTGACACCTTCACGCCACAAGTACATGGTTAGGGACAGCTTGGTTTAGCCGCTTAGGCCAGGATTTTATTCCTTTGGGCCCTCCTATCCACTGATGCTCAAAGCCTTGGATCCTTTTTACCCTTGCCTTTTGGTTTTAAGGGCTATTGGCTTTTTCTGCTTGCTTTTCTTTCTTTTTCTTTCTTTTTTTCGCCTTCTTTTTTTTCTTTTTTTGTAAGCTTTGTTCTTCACTGCTTTTTCTTGCTTCAAGAATCAATTATATGATTTTTCAGATTATCAAATAACATTTCTCCTTTTTCATTATTCTTCAAGAGCCAACAATTTTAACATTCATAAACAACAAATTCAAAAGACATATGCACTGTTCAAGCATTCATTCAGAAAACAAAAAGTATTGTCACCACATCAAAATAATTAAACTAATTTCAAAGATGAATTCGAAATCATGTACTTCTTGTTCTTTTGTAATTAAAACATTTTTTATTTAAGAGGGGTGATGGATTCATAGGACATTCATAGCTTTAAGATATGGACACTTAAACACTAATGATCATATAGTAGAGACACAAACATAAATAAAACCTAAGGCTCAAAAACTGAAAAACAGGAAAATAAGAACAAGGTGATTAAGGAACGGGTCCACCTTAGTGAGAGTGGCGTCTTCCTCTTCTTGAAGAACCAATGGTGTTCTTAAGCTCCTCTATGTCTCTTCCTTGCCTTTGTTGCTCCTCCCTCATAGCTCTTTGATCTTCTCTAATCTCATGGAGAATGATGGAGTGCTCTTGGTGCTCCATCCTTAGTTGTCCCATGTTGGAACTTAATTCTCCTAGGGAAGTGTTGATTTGCTCCCAAAAGTTTTATGGAGAGAAGTGCATCCCTTGAGGCATCTCAGGGATTTCATGGTGAGAAATTTCCTCATGCTCTTGTTGAGGTCCATGATCTCTTGTTTGCTCCATCCTTTTCTTAGTGATGGGCTTATCCTCATCAATGAGGATGTCTCCCTTTATATCAATTCCATCTGAATTGCAGAGGTGACAAATGAGGTGAGGAAAGGCTAACCTTGCCAAAGTGGAGGACTTGTCAGCCACCTTGTAGAATTCTTGAGGTATAATCTCATGAACTTCCACTTCCTCCCTAATCATGATACTGTGGATCATGATGGGCCGGTCTACAGTAACTTCAGACCGGTTGCTAGTAGGAATAATTGAGTGTTGGATGAACTCCAACCATCCTATAGCTACAGGCTTAAGGTCCGGTCTTCTCAATTGAACCGCCTTGCCTCTTGAGTCAACTTTCCATTGAGCCCCTTCCACACATATGTCCATGAGAACTTGGTCCAACCTTTGATCAAAGTTGACCCTTCTAGTGTAGGGCCGTGCATTTTCTTGCATCATTGGCAAGTTGAACGCCAACCTTACATTTTCCGGACTGAAATTTAAGTATTTCCCCCGAACCATTGTAAGCCAGATCTTTGGGTTTGGGTTCATACTTTGATCATGGTTCCTAGTAATCCATGCGTTTGCATAGAACTCTTGAACCATTAAGATTCTGACTTGTTGAATAGGATTAGAGAGAACTTCCCATCCTCTTCTTCTAATCTCTTGTCGGATCTCCGGATACTCGCTCTTTCTGAGCTTAAAAGGGACCTCAGGGATCACCTTTTTCTTGGCCACAACTTCATAGAAGTGGTCTTGATGGACCTTTGAGATGAATCTCTCCATCTCCCATGACTCAGAGGTGGAAGCAATTGCCTTCCCTTTCCTCTTTCTTGAGGTTTCTCTGGCCTTAGGTGCCATTGATGGTTATGGAAAAATAAAAAGCAATACTTTTACCACACCAAACTTAAAAGGGTTGCTTGTCCCCGAGCAAAAGAAGAAAGAAAGTAGTAGAAGAAGAAGAAGATGGAGGAGATGGAGGGAGAAGGTGTATTCGGCCAAGGGGGAGAAGTGGTGGTTGTAATGTGTGAAAATGGAGTAGTATTGAGGGGTTTATATAGGGTGGGGGAAGGGTAGGTTTCGGCCATTAGGGTTGGGTTTGGGAGGGAAAAGAATTTGAATTTAGGAGGTAGGTGGGGTTTATGGGGAAGTGTGGATGGATGTGAGTGGTTAAGGGTATTTGGGGAAGAGGTATGGAGGTGATTGGTGAAGGGTATTTGGGGAAGAGAGTTATGAAAAGGTGTGAAGAGGAGAGAAGAAGAGGTGGGATAGGTGGAGATCCTGTGGGGTCCACAGATCCAGAGGGGTCAAGGACTTAGCATCCCTGCTCCATTTAGGCGTGCAAACGCCCTTAGAATGAATGTCTGACATTAAACGCCAGCTTGCAGCTTGTTTCTGGCGTTAAACGCCAACTCCATGCTCTGTTCTGGCGTTAAACGCCAGTCTGGTGCTTTTTTTGGCGTTTAACGCCAGCTTGATGCGTCTTTCTGGCGTTAAACGCCTGTTTGATGCTTCTTACTGGCGTTTAAATGCCAGTACGCTCTTCCTCTAGGGTGAGTGGAGAACTGAAGATTGATGGTTTAGAAGTTATAGTAAAATATCGTTGCAAGTATAGTTACTAAACCAAGCAATCAACCTTTCTTACAAACGTTTGGTTGTCACAAGTAACAAACCCCTTTAAAATTGATAACCGAGTATTTAAACCTTGGGTCGTCTTCTCAAGGAATTGCAGGGAGGTGTTCTTAATATTGGTTATGAAGATTGTAAATTGAGGGTTTTGAAAGTAAGAAAGCAGTATGTTGAATGATAATAAGAATAAAATAAATAAATATAAAATAGACTCTTGGCAAGGTATGAAAACTGGAAGTCCTATCTTAGTTATCCTTATCAATTGTGATGAGAATTGGATTTTTTCTCCCACCTTGTTAACCTTTAACTATGAAGGTAAGTTAAGTGGATGAATTAATTCTTATTCCTCAAGTCCTAGTCTTTCCTTGGGAAAAGTTAGAGTTATTGGAACTCGAATTAATTTTTGAAGAATTCCAATTTTCAATCAACAATGAGTTTGATAACTCAAGAGTCTCCAATGACTCAACCAAAGCCAAAAGGGAAAAATCTAAATTATTTATATAAATAAAGGAAAGCAATCATAATTCTGAAATACCTCAAATAGCACTAATAAAGATATCAAATATAACATGGAAAATTTCATAAATTAAATTGGAAAAATAAATAACAGGAACATTGAACCTATGACTGAAGATGAAATGAATTAAACTAATAGAAATCCTAAAATCCTAAATCCTAAGAGAGAGGAGAGAACCTCTCTCTCTAAAAACTACATCTAAAACTAAAATTATGAATTATGAGCTTATGATTATGAATGAATAGTTTCTCCCACTTTATAGCCTCTAATCTGTGTTTTCTGGGCCGAAAACTGGGTCGAAAACAGCCCAGAAATCGCTGGAGAGAAAAACTGCCACGCTGATTTTCGGAACTGCGACGCGTCCGCGTGGAGTGCGCGTTCGTGTTGCCTAGCGTCAGAGCAACTATGGCATATTATATATCAAATCGAAGCCCCGGACGTTAGCTTTCCAACGCAACTAGAACCGCATCGTTTGGACCTATGTAGCTAAAGTTATAGCTGTTTGAGTGCGAAGAGGTCAGGCTGGACAGCTTAGCAATTTCTCCAACTTCTTGTATTCCTTCCACTTTTGCATGCTTCCTTTCCATCCTCTGAGCCATTCCTGCCATGTAATCTTTGAAATCACTTAACACACATATCAAGACATCTAATGGTAATAAGAGAGGATTTAAACATAGAGAACTTAAGGCCAAACAAGCATGTTTTCAATCAAAGCACATAATTAGGAAGGCGAATGTAAAACCATGCAAATAGTATGAATAAGTGGGTAAAGAGTTGATAAAATCTACTCAATTAAGCACAAGATAAACCATAAAATAGTAGTTTATCAACCTCCCCACACTTAAACATTAGCATGTCCTCATGCTAAGCTCAAGAGAAACTATAAAGGTGAAGAGGGGTAGTAGAATGTATGAAATGCAACCTATAAATGCAACTACATGCTAAATGCTTTTATTTACTTGGTTAAGAGTAAATAAGTTCTTCAAGACAAAAGTAATTCAAATTCCACTAATTCAAATCATACAATAAAAAGCAAGTAAACTTGTAAGAAGATAGCTCATGAAAGCAGGGAACATAGAATTAAGCACTGAACCCTCACTGGTAGTGTATATCACTCTAGTCTCTCAAGTGTATAGGGTAATTCACTCTACTCTTCTATAGTCATGCTTTCTAAACTTTATTCTTCATCTAACCAATCAACAAATATTTAATATATCAATGCAAACATCATGAGGTCATTTCAAGGTTGTAATGGGGCTAAGGTAAGGGTGAGGATATATGTATGGCCAAGTGAGCTATAATATGAATCTTTGACTAACCTAAGCTCTCACCTAATATACATATACTCTATATAACTCTAGAATCATGCTTAGCTACCCTAAATTCTCACTTTTGCATCACATACTCATGTATCAACTTTTCTTTAATTTTATCACATATGCATTGATTTCATTAACTTAACATTGGGGTAATTTTGTCCCCTTATTTATTTACTTATTGAATATATTTTTTTCTTTTTCTTTTTCTTTTTCTTTTCTTTTCTTTTTCTTTTTTTTTATTTTTATTTATTTATTTTTTTTAAAATAGAAAAATAAACATAACTTATCAATGCACATAGATTTTTTATTTTTCTAGTCTCACATGAGTAGGTACCCAAATTCCCAATATTTTATCAAAGTAAAAACATAACACATTCCCTTATTAACCCATGTTCCCACAGTTTTCCCACACTTAATTGTTACACAATCCCTATCTTAAGCTAACCAAAGATTCAATTGGGATATTTAATTATTTTTCTGCTTAAGGCTAGTGATGTGGTAAAATACAGAATAAATAGGGATTAAAAGGCTCAAGGTGGCTGACAAGGGTGATTTAAAGGGTAGGCTTATTTTGGATAAGTGAGCTAAAATCAAATAATGGCCTCAATCATATGCAAGCATGTAACACATTAAACATTGGACATATAGAATGGAACAAAATAAAGATTACAATTATAGAGAAGTAAACACACAAGAATAAAATATTTATGGTTAAATAATGTAACCATATAAATAAGCTCAAAATCTCACAGGTTGTGTGTTCTTTAGCTTAAAAATCATGTTCCAAATACAACTTCAAACAAGTTTTAACACAAAAAATTTTTCAATTTAAATTAGTGAAATTTTTCAAAGATAGGGTCTTAAAAGAATTTTATTACTTTAACCAAGTAGTAACTAGATGCATAAAATCAAACAAATATGCAAATGCAACAACTAATTTAACAAAGAAAATTAAACATTGGTGCTAAAATATGAAGTGACTAACCCATGGAAGTCGGTATCGACCTCCCCACACTTAAAGATTGCACTGTCCTCGGTGCATGCTAAGATGTGCAGGTGGACGGGCTATTCCAACTGGCGCTTTTCTCTGAAGATTTTGCAGATGGACTTGTCTGTCTCCCTATGTAAACGTCTTTCGGTTCTCTTCCTGGTGGCCATCCTGAAAGAAAAAGGGAAGAAAGGTAACCCAATAATAAAGATAAGAAAATAAATAAAGTATGGTTGGGTTAATGCCAAATGATAAGGGTCTCATTTACATGGAAGCTTCAACATGTACGTGAGAAAACAATATAAGCACATGGCATACTAGTGGTGCAAAATTTACAACAAAGGAGAGGAAATGTGGGTAATGCAAGATAGTATAAGTTCATATCAATGCAAGAGAAGTACAAGTATCATAAAAGATTAGCATTGATTTAAATAATGTTACCCAATCAGAATAAAACAAGTCATAAGCACTAAGATAATACCAGAAAAGATATAACAGTTGAATAAGAACATTTGAACACCAATGGTAAAATAATAAATTTAGAAAAGAAAATAAAAATATACAAAATTAAAATGCAATGAATGAAAGTATGGAAATAAATAAAATAAAATAAAAGATAAGAAGAATGAGAAGGGAAAGAAATAAAGTAAGAAAGAAAGAAGAAAGAAGAAAAGATAGAAGAAATTAGGATTGGGGAAGAAAAGATAAGATAATTGGCTGATCTGGATAAGCTGTGTAGCGCAAGCGACGCGGACGCGTGGGGGACGCGGTCGCGCGACTTGCGCTTAAATTAATCGACGCGGTCGCGTCGGTCACGCGGACGCGTGACACATTTTGTGCTACTGGCGCGAGGGCAACCTCGCGCTTGTACAACTCTCTGTTCAAAATGCATTATTGCCAAATATCAGGGTGACGCGATCGCGTGGTCGACGCGATCACGTGAGTGGTCATGACAGGGATGTGACGCGGACGCGTGAGCCATGCGTCCGCGTGGTAAGGCTGGGCGTTCAGTACCAGTCCAACATAACTTTCGGCTATGCACCCTTTTCACGTCGATTTTCATGTCATGCGGCCGCGTGGGTGACGCGGTCGCGTGGGAGGCCAAAGTTCTCACATGACGCGGATGCGTCAGCGACGCGGTCACGTGGATTAATTTGTGCCAAAGACACGCCTCCAGCCACGTTATCGCGTGACTCTCTGTTCGATTTTTTTGCTTCCCAATGCACTGGTGACGCGGACGCGTCAGCGACGCTGCCGCGTCGCGTGCGTGCTTCTTTTTTTTTTAAATAATGCAGTATGCTGAATGCAATACTAATATGAATGTTATGCAAAACTCCAGGTTCAATACAATAAAATAAAATAAAACTCGAAAACAAATAAAACTAAATAAAAAATGAAAAAGGAACGGTCATACCATGGTGGGTTGTCTTCCACCTAGCACTTTTAGTTAAAGTCCTTAAGTTGGACATTTGGTGAGCTCCCTGTTATGGTGGCTTGTGCTTGAACTCATCCAGGAATCTCCACCAATGTTTGTAATTCCAATGGCCTCCGGGATTCCAAACTAGGCACGTAAAGCCTTTGAGCAGCTTCAAACAGATTCTTAGGCTCCCGGGGTGTTGGATGTCAGAACAGATTCCAGGATCCCAAATCTTGCTTTTACACCCATTTTTGTCGGGATCTGTATTTTTCCAGCCGGGTGATAAGTAATTTGAATTCTCACTGCAGCTACCAAACAGCTTCCTAGACCCATTCAATTGAGTTTTATACCAATCTTTGCGTTTAAACTTAAAGCTTCCAACCATAATGAACCTTGCAGGACAATTCTTACCACTGACCATTTTTCTCTTACTCTTAATGCCACAAAGAGCTCTAAGTTGACCATCCATCTCCAGTAGCCCATATTCAAGTGGGATTAGAAAGCTAAGGGATATGAATTTTACCCACTTGAATGTTGTGAAGGATGATGGCAACTTAGGGGGAGGAGTCTCCAATAACTTTGGCAAAGTGATTTCAAGCTCCACTCCCTTGTGCTCTTTGACAACTTCCACCTCTTTGCAAACTTCTTTAATTTCAACCTCTTCCTCTTGGTAGCTTTCTTCCAATTCAATCTCTTCTTCATTACTTATCAAGGGCATGGGAGGTAGTGCTTTTTATTCTTGAATTTCCATCTCTTGATCAACCTCTTCAAAGTCTTTAGCCATGATATGCCTTGGAGGTTGTACACCCTCCTCAACATCAATTTCAAACGTCTTTGAAGGAGGTTCTATGGCTGGAGTTTCCCATGGAGGTTCTGCATCTCCTAAGTCTTCAACCACTTCTTCCTCCTCAATGGCAGGCGTAGCTTCTTCCAATTGTTTCAATATAAAATCGTGCTGCTCACTGTCCACTGGAGTTTCTAATATCTCCTTCCTGCTACGTTCTTCATTAGATTGCCCACATGAGGCCATGGGGGTTCCTTGAGTGTCCGAACATTGTGAAGGTAATCGATTTATCGCTTGATCCAGTTGGCGAAGGGTTGCTTGAAGTTTTTCACATGTTTCCGTGAGACGATCCCTTGATTCTTGTTGCGCTCGGCTATCATAAGTAGGATCATAGTGCTCTTGGATTGATGGATATGGAGATGGCAAATATTGAGGTGGTGGTTCTTGGGAGTAATTGGGTTGGAATTGGGGTGGTTCTATATATGGTTCATATGGCTCATAAAGTGGTTGGTGTGGTGGATACGGGTTAGAATCATGTGATGATGTCTGGTAGTAGGGGACTTGTAAGTATGGTGGTCCAAAGCCATGTTAAGGAGGTGGTTCATTGGCATATGATGGGGCTTGTTGGTAACTACAAGGGGGTCCACCGTATCTATTGTCTTGACATGCATTCTGGAATGGTCGTGGTCCATGGTATCTTGGAGGGGGTTGTTGCCTAAAGGGTTGATCAGATCCTCATGGCTCCTTCCATCTCTGATTATTTTGACCTTCATGCATGTTCCTGTTATAATTTCCATTCCTTGCAACAACATTGGAACCAAACTCAAAGCGAGAGGGGTGAGAATTCATAATAGTAAATAAAAATTAAAAACAAAAATAAAAACAAATTTTAAATTAAAAGGTTATCGAAATTTAAATTTTGAAAATTAAATTTTTGAATTTTAAATATTGAAATTTGAAATTTTGAAATTTGAATTTTTAAATTTTGAAATTTGAAATTTGAAAAAGTGAACAGTATAAGATAAAAATTTGAAAAAGATTTAAATTTTGAAAAGGTTTGATTTTTAAAATTTTAAATCTAAAATTTTAAATTTGGATTTTGAATTTTGGAATTTAAAGATTGAAAATTGAAATTTGATTTTGAAATAAGATAAGATAAGATTTTAAAAAAAAATTGAATTTTGAAATTTTGAAATTTTAAAATTTGAAATTCGAGATTTGAATTTTAAATTTTTAAATTTGAATTTTGAAAATTGAAATTTGAAATTTTGAAATTTTGAATTTTAAATTTTGAATTTTTGAATTTAATGAGGAAAGAGAAAAACAATAAAATGATACCAAACTTAAAATTTTCAGATCAAAACGAAGAAAACAACTAAAGAACAACTTGAAGGTCAAGATGAACACGAAGAACAACTTGAAGGTCAAGATGAACACCAAGAACAAATTTTTTGAAAAATTTTTAATAACTAAATAAAAAACCAATAACCTCTGAAATTACGAAAAAGCAAAAATAAAAACAAAAATAAAAACAAATAAACAAGCAAAAAGCAAATATTTACAATAACCAATAATAAGGCACACGTTTGCAATTTTCCGGCAACAGCGCCATTTTGAAGAATTGAAGATTGATGGTTTAGAAGTTATAGTAAACTTTCGTTGCAAGTATAGTTACTAAACCAAGCAATCAACCTTTCTTACAAACGTTTGATTGTCACAAGTAACAAACTCCTTTAAAATTGATAACCGAGTATTTAAACCTCGGATCGTCTTCTCAAGGAATTGCAGGGAGGTGTTCTTAATATTGGTTATGAAGATTGTAAATTGAGGGTTTTGAAAGTAAGAAAGCAGTATGTTGAATGCTAATAAGAACAAAATAAATAACTATAAAATAGACTCTTGGCAAGGTATGAAAACTGGAAGTCCTATCCTAGTTATCCTTATCAATTGTGATGAGAATTGGATTTTTTCTCCCACCTTGTTAACCTCTAACTATGAAGGTAAGTTAAGTGGATGAATTAATTATGATTCCTCAAGTCCTAGTCTTTCCTTGGGAAAAGTTAGAGTTATTGAAACTCGAATTAATTCTTGAAGAATTCCAATTTTCAATCAACAATGAGTTTAATAACTCAAGAGTCTCCAATGACTCAACCAAAGCCAAAAGGGAAAAATCCAAATTATTTATATAAATAAAGGAAAGCAATCATAATTCTGAAATACCTCAAATAGCACTAATAAAGATATCAAATGTAACATAGAAAAGTTCATAAATTAAATTGGAAAAATAAATAAAAAGAAAATTGAACCTGTGACTGAAGATAAAATGAACTAAACTAATAGAAATCCTAAAATCCAAAATCCTAAGAGAGAGGAGAGAACCTCTCTCTCTAAAAACTACATCTAAAACTAAAATTATAAATTATAAGCTTATGATTATGAATGAATGGATTCTCCCACTTTATAGCCTCTAGTCTGTGTTTTCTGGGCCGAAAACTGGGTAGAAAATAGCCCAGAAATCGCTGGAGAGAAAAACTGCCACGCTGATTTTCGGAACTGCGACGCATCCGCGTGGAGTGCGCGTTTGTGTTGCCTAGCGTCGGAGCAACTATGGCATATTATATACCAAATCGAAACCCAGGACGTTAGCTTTCCAACGCAACTGAAACCGCGTCGTTTGGACCTCTGTAGCTAAAGTTATAGCCGTTTGAGTGCGAAGAGGTCAGGCTGGACAGCTTCGCAATTTCTCCAACTTCTTGTATTCCTTCCACTTTTGCATGCTTTCTTTCCATCCTCTGAGCCATTCCTGCCCTGTAATCTCTGAAATCACTTAACACATATATCAAGGCATCTAATGGTAATAAGAGAGGATTTAAACATAGGGAACTTAAGGCCAAAGAAGCATATTTTCAATCAAAGCACATAATTAGGAAGGCGAATGTAAAACCATGCACATAGTCTGAATAAGTGCGAGTTGATAAAATCCACTCAATTAAGCACAAGATAAACCATAAAATAGTGGTTTATCAGTGAGCTGTTTTTAATGCTATTTTTCATTCTGTTTTTGATTTTTCAGTAGTTTTTGTGACTTCACATGATCATCAACCTAAAAATAACATAAAATAGCAATGGAAAATAAATAAATATGATTAAATAACATTGAGTTGCCTCCCAACAAGCGCTTATTTAATGTCAATAGCTTGACAGTGAGCTCTCATGGAGCCTGACAGATGTTTAGAGCATTGTTGGGACCTCCCAACACCAAACTTAGAGTTTGAATGTGGGGGTTCAACACCAAACTTAGAGTTTGACTGTGGGGGCTTTGGTTGACTCTGCAGTGAGAGAAGCTTTTCATGCTTCCTCTCCATGGTTATAGAAGGAGAACCTTGAGTCTTAAATACAAGGTAGTCCTCATTCAGTTGAAGGACCAACTCTCCTCTGTCCACATCAATCACAGCTTTTGTTGTTGCTAGGAAGGGTCTTCCAAGGATGATGGATTCATCCTCATCCTTCCCAGTGTCTAGGATTATGAAATCAGCAGGGATGTAAAGGTGTTCAACCTTTACTAACAAGTCTTCTACTAATTCATAAGCCAGTTTCATTGATTTGTCTACCATCTCTAGTGAGATTCTTGCAGCTTGTACTTCATAGATTTCCAGTTTTTCTATTACAGAGAGTGGCATGAGGTTTATCCCTGACCCAAGGTCACACAGAGCCTTCTCAAAGGTCATGGTGCCTATGGTACAAGGTATGAAGAACTTTCCGGGATCCGATTTCTTCTGAGACAATGTCTGCCTTATCAATGCACTTAGTTCATTGGTGAACAAGGGGGGTTCATCCTCCCAAATCTCATTACCAAATAAACTGGCATTCAACTTTATGATGGATCCTAGATATTTAGCAACCTACTCTTCAATGATGTCTTCATCCTCTTCAGAGGAAGAATAGTCATCAGAGCTCATTAATGGTAAAAGGAGGTTCAATGGAATCTCTATGGTCTCTAGATGAGCCTCAGATTCCTTTGGTTCCTCAAAGGGAAACTCCTTATTGGTCAGTGAACATCCCAGGAGGTCTTCCTCACTAGGATTCACGTCCTCCTCCTCCTCTTTGGGTTCGGCCACACTAAGTAAGGTTATGGCCTTGTACTCTCTTTTTGGATTCTCTTCTGTATTGCTTGGGAGAGTACTAGGAGGAGTTTCAGTGACTCTTTTACTCAGCTGGCCCACTTGTGCCTCCAAATTTCTAATGGAGGACCTTGTTTCATTCATGAAACTTAGAGTGGCCTTAGATAGATCAGAGACTATATTTGCTAAGCTAGATGGATTCTGCTCAGAATTCTCTGTCTGTTGCTGAGAGGATGATGGAAAAGGCTTGCTATTGTTAAACCTGTTTCTTCCACCATTATTAAAGCCTTGTTGAGGCTTTTGTTGATCCTTCCATGAGAAATTTGGATGATTTCTCCATGAGGGATTATAGGTGTTTCCATAGGGTTCTCCCATGTAATTCACCTCTGCTATTGCAGGGTTCTCAGGATCATAAGCTTCTTCTTCAGAAGATGCTTCTTTAGTACTGTTGGATGCAGCTTGTAATCCATTCAGACTCTGAGAAATCATATTGACTTGCTAAGTCAATATTTTATTCTGAGCCAATATGGCATTCAGAGTATCAATTTCAAGAACTCCCTTCCTCTGAGGCGTCCCATTACTCATAGGATTCCTTTCGAAAGTGTACATGAACTGGTTATTTGCAACCATGTCAATGAGTTCCTGAGCTTCTGCAGGCGTTTTCTTTAGGTGAATAGATCCACCTGCAGAATGGTCCAATGACATCTTAGATAATTCAGACAGACGATCATAGAATATATCCAGGATGGTCCATTCTGAAAGCATATCAGAAGGAAACTTTTTGGTCAGTTTCTTGTATCTCTCCCAAGCTTCATAGAGGGATTCACCTTCTTTCTGTTTGAATGTTCGAACATCCACTCTAAGCTTACTAAGCTTTTGAGGAGGAAAGAACTTGGCTAAGAAAGCCGTGACTAGCTTATCCCAAGAGTTTAGGCTATCTTTAGGTTGAGAGTCTAACCATATTCTAGCTCTGTCTCTTACAGCAAACGGGAAAAGTATAAGCCTGTAGACCTCGGGATCAACCCTATTGGTCTTAACAGTATCACAGATTTGCAAGAATTCAGTTAAGAACTGAAAAGGATCTTCTGATGGAAGTCCATGAAAATTGCAATTCTGTTGCATCAGAGAAACTAATTGAGGCTTTAGCTCAAAATTGTTTGCTCCAATGGCAGGGATTGAGATGCTTCTTCCATGTAAGTTGGAATTTGGTGCAGTGAAGTCACCAAGCATCTTCCATGCATTGTTGTTGGGTTCGGCCATGTCTCCTTCTTTTTCGAAAATTTCTGTCAGATTTTCTCCAGAGAGTTGTGATTTAGCTTCCCTTAGCTTCCTCTTCAGAGTCCTTTTAGGTTCAGGATCAGCTTCAACAAGAATGTTCTTATCCTTGTTCCTGCTTATATGAAAAAGAAGAGAATAGAAAAGAAAATATAGAATCCTCTATGTCACAGTATAGAGATTCCTTATATGAGTATAAGAAGAGAAGAATAGAAGAAGGAAAAGATAAGAATTCGAACACAGAGGAGAAGAGTGGGTTCAAATTTTTAAGTGAAAGAAGGGTATTAGTAGATAAATAAATAAATAGAAGAAGATGAGAGGGAGAAGAATTCGAAAATTAAATAAAATAAAATAAAAATATTTTTGTTTTTATTTTAAATATTAGTTATAATTCGAAAATACGAAAAGGAATAAAATTAAAATTAAAATTTCAAATAATTAGTTAATGAAAAAAAATTTTTAAAAAGAGGTTAGTGATTTTCGAAAATTAGAGAGAGAAAATTAGTTAGGTAGTTTTGAAAAAGATAAGAATCAAACAAAAAGATAGGATTAATTGAAAAAGATTTGAAAATCAATTTTGAAAAGATAAGAGGTTAGAAAAGATTTTGAAATTGATTTTGAAAAAGATGTGATTGAAATTTATTTTGAAAAATATTTGAAAAAGAAATTTAAAAAGATTTGATTTTGAAAATTAAAGTTGATTACTTGATTAACAAGAAACAAAAAGATATGACTTTAAAATTTAAAGATTGAACATTTCTTACTAGGCAAGTAACAAACTTAAAATTTTTGAATCAATCACATTAATTGTTAGCATTAATTTCAAAAAATATGAAATAGAAATAAGAAAAAGATTTTGAAAATAAATTTTGAAAATTTCGAAATTATGAAAGAAAAAATGAAAAAGATTTGATTTTTGAAAAATATTTGAAAAAGATAGAATTTTTAAATTCAAAATTTGATTTGACTCATAAGAAACAATTAAATTTAAAAACTTTTTGACTAAATCAAACCAAATTTTCGAAAATTTATGAGAGAATAAGGAAAAGATAATTTTTTTTATTTTTGAATTTTTAATGAAGAAAGAGAAAAACAACCAAAAGACTCAAAACATGAAAATTATGAATCAAAACACATGATGCATGCAAGAACACTTTGAATGTCAAGATGAACACCAAGAACTTATTTTTGAAAATTTTTAAGAAAAAGAAAAACATGCAAGACACCAAACTTAGAAATTTTCAAACTTTAGACACTAAAACAAATTGAAACTGCATATGAAAAACAAGAAAAGACACAAAACATAAAAATGCAAAGATCAAACAAAGCAAATCATCAAGAACAACTTGAAGATTATGAAGAACACCATGCATGAGTTTTCAAAAATTTTAATGAAATTAAAAAGATGCAATTGACACCAAACTTAAAAATTGACACAAGACTCAAACAAGAAACATCAAAAATTTTTTTAGTTTTTATGATTTTATTAATTTTTTTGGATTTTTCGAAAATTAATTGAAAAAGGAAAAATAAGGACTTCAAAATTTCTAATGAGAATTCCAAGAATTATGCAATGTTAGTCTAAAGCTCCGGTCCAGGAATTAGACATGGCTTACTAGCCAGCCAAGCTTTCAGTGAAAGCTCCAGTCCAAAACACTAGACATGGCCAATGGCCAGCCAAGCTTTAGCAGATCATTACATACAAAAGCTAAATTGCTGAGAAAGACAAAGAAGCTCTTCTCTAATGATAGTTGAAACCTCGGTCCAAAGGATTAGACATGGCTTTACAGCCAGCCAGACTTCAACAGATCATCATGAAACTCTAGAATTCATTCTTAAAATTTCTGAAGCCATAGAATAATTTATTTATTTTATAAAAATATTTTTTTTTTGAAAATTTTTCGAAAATAAAAATAAAAATAATAAAAATAAAAAGCTTAAAATTAAAATAAAATTACCTAATCTGAGCAACAAGATGAACCGTCAGTTGTCCAAACTCGAACAATCCCCAGCAACGGTGCCAAAAACTTGGTGCACGAAATCGTGATCGTTCATTCCTTGATAACAGTGCCAAAAACTTAATACGCACGTTCATAATCTTAGTTCTTTGTCACAACTTCGCACAACTAACCAGCAAGTGCACTGGGTCGTCCAAGTAATAAACCTTACGTGAGTAAGGGTCGATCCCACGGAGATTGTCGACTTGAAGCAAGCTATGGTCACCTTGTAAATCTCAGTCAGGCGGATTCAAATGGTTATAGAGTTTTAATAATTAAAAGATAAATAAAATGTAAAATGAAGATAGAGATACTTATGTAATTCATTGGTGAGAATTTCAGATAAGCGTATGGAGATGCTTTGTTCCTTCTGAATCTCTTCTTATCTACTGCCTTCATCCAATCCTTCATACTCTTTTCCATGGCAAGCTGTATGTTGGGCATCACCGTTGTCAATGGCTACATCCCGTCCTCTCAGTGAAAATGGTCCAAATGCGCTGTCACCACACGGCTAATCATCTGTCGGTTCTCGATCATGCTAGAATAGGATTCAGTAATCCTTTTGCGTCTGTCACTACGCCCAGCACTCGCGAGTTTGAAGCTCGTCACAGCCATCCCTTCCTAGATCCTACTCGGAATACTACAGACAAGGTTTAGACTTTCCGGATCTCAAGAATGGCCGCCAATAATTCTAGCCTATACCACGAAGACTCTGATCGTAGATCAGGAGGCTAAGAGATATGCATTCAAGCTTGTTTTCATGTAGAACGGAAGTGTTTGTCAGGCACGCGTTCATAGGTGAGAATGGTGATGAGCGTCACATAATCATCACATTCATCATATTCTTGTGTGCGAATGAATATCTTAGAGAATAAATAGGCTTAAGTTGAATAGAAAAATAATAGTACTTTGCATTAATTCATGAGGAACAGCAGAGCTCCACACCTTAATCTATGGTGTGTAGAAACTCCACCGTTGAAAATATATAAGTGATAATAGTGTTCATTGGCTTCGGCCCCAGAGAGGGAACCAGAATAACCAAGACCCTAAAGGTGGTCAAAAGACTCTGAATACAATAGTAAAAAGTCCTATTTATACTAAACTAGTTACTAGGGTTTACAGAAATGAGTAAATGATGCAGAAATCCACTTCCGGGCCCACTTGGTGTGTTCTTGGGTTGAGCATTGAAAATTTCACGTGTAGAAGTCTTCCTTGGAGTTGAAAGCCAGTTTGTAACTTGTTTCTGGCGTTTAACTCTGCTTTGCAACTTGTTTCTGGCGTTTAACGCCAGAATAGGGCAGAAAGCTGGCGTTAAACGCCAGTTTGCGTCGTCTAAACTTAGGCAAAGTATGGACTATTATAAATTGCTGGAAAGCCCTGGATGTCTACTTTCCAACTCAATTGAGAGCGCTCCATTTGGGTTTCTGTAGCTCTAGAAAATCAACTTTGAGTGCAGGGAGGTCAGAATCCAACAGCATCTGCAGTCCTTCTTCAGCCTCTGAATCAGATTTTTGCTCAAGTCCTTCAATTTCATTCAGAAAATATATGAAATCACAGAAAAACACACGAACTCCTAGTAAAGTCCAGAAATGTGATTTTTAATTAAAAACTAATAAAAATATACTAAAAACTAATCAAATCATACTAAAAACTATGTAAAAATAATGCCAAAAAGCGTATAAATTATCCGCTCATCAGACACCAAGGCCATGCTTCCACGGGATGATCAGTACGTCCCTAACGAGAAGTATATCAGACCTCCAGCAGCTACTATTAACCGGAGCACAGAACCAGCAGAAGATATCCCTTCTCCTACTACATCACAAGCACCTTCAACAAACCAACTGCTCCTTCAGATAATTGAGAAGTTAGACCGGCTTGACCGGCAAGGAAAGCGAAGAGAGCGCCGTAACAAGCGTAGATTTACATATCTCAAGGAGCTACTTGTTGGTAACCACACACCTGGAGAAAACCCAGACACCCCGGACTCTACTTCATTTACCAGCACAGGCAACCATGATGGTCCCGATTGTGGAGATGCTGCTACCAGCCTCCCCCCCCCCCTTTGTTCCTGACTGATGGCACCGAGGACGGTGCCAAGCTTTAAGTGTGGGGAGGTCAGTCAGTACCTGACTTCCGGAGGTAATTTCTCTTTTTTAACACCAATAAAATAAGATATTTATTTATTTTTCTTTTATTAGGATAGGATAGATAGCATAGTAATAGGTAATTGCATGCATGTTCTATGTGGTTGAAAAATAATAAGTTTCTTTTCAAGACCCTATTTTTGAAAAATTTCACTAATTTAAAGCAAAAATTTTTGTGTTAAATTTGTTTGAAGACAGTAAATTGGAACATAAATGATAGCTAAGAACACACAACCTGTGAGATTTGAGCTTAATTACATGGTTACATTATTTAACCATAATATTTTATTCTTGGGTGTTTGCTTCTCTATGATTGTAATCTTTATTTTGTTCTATCCTATATGTCTAATGTTTAATGTGTTATATGCATGCATATGATTGAGGCCATTATTTTATTAGCTCACTTATCCCAAATAGCCTACCCTTCCATTTACCTTTGTTAGCCACTTTGAGCCTTTTAATCCCATTTGTTCTATATTTTACCACATTACTAGCCTTAAGCAGAAAAATAAATTAACTACCCCAAATTGAATCTTTTGTTAGCTTAAGATAGAGATTGTGTGTCAATAAAGAGTGGGAATATTGTGGGAACATGGGTTAATAAGGGAATGTATCATGATAAAATATTAGAAATTTGGGTACCTACTCATGTGAAACTAGAAAAATTAAAAGTCCATGTGCATTGGTAATGCTATGTTTATTTTTATGCTTTAAAAAAATCCAAAAATATTCAAGTAATTAAGTGATTAAATAAATGAATAAGGGGAAAAAATTACCCCAATGCTAAGCAAGTTAATGAAAAGATCAATGCATGTGTGATACAAAGTTAAGAGAAAAGTTGATGCATGAGTATGTAATACAAAAGTGGGAAAACCTTGGGTAGTTAGGCATGAATTTAAAAGTATAGAGTGTATGTATAGGTAAGAGCTTAGGTTAATCAAGGATTCAATTTATATCTCACTTAGCCATATATATACCATCACCTTTACCTTGGCCCCATTACAACCTTGAAAAGACCTCATGATGTTTGCAATTGGTACATTAAATACTTGTTGATTGGTTAGGTGAAGAACAAGGTTTAGAAAGCATGATTAGAGAATAGTAGAGTAATTACCCTATACACTTGAGAGATTTGAGTGCATATACACCATCAGTGAGGGTTCAATGCTTAATTATATGTTCCCTGCTTTCATGAGCTGTCTTCTTACAAGTTTAATTGTTTTTACTGTATGATTTTAATTAGTGATATTCGATTTATGTTTGTCTTGAAGAACTTATTTACTTTTAACCAAGTAGGCAAAATTATTTTAGCATATAGTTGCATTCATATACATAGGTTGCATTGCATTACATGAGTCTTACTTTTTCCTACTCATTTATTTTATCTCCTTAAGCTAAGCATGAGGACATGCTAATGTTTAAGTATGGGGAGGTTGATAAACCACTATTTTATGGTTTATCTTGTGTTTAATTGGGTGGTTTCATCAAGTCTTCACCCACTTATTCATACTAATTGCATGATTTTATATTTCCCTTCCTAGTTTTATTCTATGGTTGAAAACTTGCTTCCTAGAGATCTTTAATTTGTATATTTTAAATTCTCCTTTATACCATTCGATGCCGTGATCCGTGTTTTAAGAGTTTCAGGCTTTATAGGGCAAGAATGGCTTAGAAAATGGAGAGGAAGCTTGCAAAAATGGAAGGAACACAAGAAACTAAGGAGATGACCAGCGAGCACTGACGCGCACGCATGGCTCACGCGAGCGCGCGGAACGGAGAAATTTGCAGCGACGCGTGCGCGTGCCTGACGCGTACGCGTGGATTGGAGTCTGCACAAAAGACGCGCACACGTGGACAACGCCTATGCGTGACAAGGAAAAAACGCCAAATGACGCGCACGCGTGACTGATGCGTATGCGTGACCTGCGTGATCTGCAAAATTAACAGAAAATGCTGGGGGTGATTTTGGGCCGCGTTTTGACCCGGTTTTCGGCCCAGAAACATAGAATAAAGCTAGGGAACAAGCAGAGACTCAACACACAGAGACATACACATTCACATATTCTCATTATGATAGTTTTTAGGTTTTTAGATCTGAATCTAGAGAGAATTACTCTTCCTCTAGGTTCTGTTTACATTCATAGTTTATTGCTTTTGCTTTTGGATACTGAAGAGTCATCACCTCCGTTGAAGATACTATTCTAGTTTGTTTTCTTACTTACTCTTTTATTTATTCCATATTCTTAATTCTTGTTTAGAGTGGTAATTGGATTATTTTCATGGATTGTTAATGCAAAGGATTACTTTTACTTTTAATTAATTTTGAATCCTTATTATATTTAAATTATCATGTCTTCTTCTTATATTTCTACAAGCGTTATATTCATGTCAATGGAGTAGATTCCCTACTTGACATGGGGTTAATTAAAAGGAGACACTTGAGTTGGAAGGCTTAAGTGATGGTTAAATTGGAAGTTGTTGGCTAGTTCTGTATTTACTAACGGTAGACCTTCCCAAGGGAGAGGACTAGGATTTGCGAATAAGAGTTAGCTCAATCATTTGACTTTTCTTTATTTAGTAAGGGTTAACTAAGTGAAAACAACAACCTTTTTGATACTACACTTAAGAGATCCCAACAAGGATAGAACTTCCGATTAA
Organism: Arachis ipaensis; assembly: GCF_059453495.1. Lineage (NCBI taxonomy): Eukaryota > Viridiplantae > Streptophyta > Magnoliopsida > Fabales > Fabaceae > Arachis > Arachis ipaensis. Next base: position 103,506,803 of record NC_142438.1, on the reverse strand, counting down.
TCATTCCCCCAGTCAAAGCTTTTTAATTTGAATAATATAAATTTCTTTTAATTTTCATTGCACTAAATTACAATTGTTTATTTTCTGTTAATTAATTCTCAAAACTCTCGGAAAACTCCTGATTAATAAATTAGCACCCTTTCTAGCAACTCGTTGGGAGACGACTTGGGATTCATACTCCCAGTATTTTTATTCTAAATTTTTGTGACAACCTTTCTAAATTGATGAGGCAGATTTTTGCTGGTTAAGAGCTATACTTGCAACGCTGTTCTATTATATTATAATCTCTTAATTGGTCTAACTTATGCCGCTTGTCAAACTCTCCCTGTTAAATACCTTGGAGTCCCCTTAGGAGCTAATCTGAGGTTGGTTAAGACCTGGAAGCCTATCATTGATAAGGTGGAGGAGAAACTAAGCCTCTGGAAAGCTAAGGTGCTAAACAAAGCGGGGAAGCTGGTGCTTATAAAATCTGTCTTGAGTAGCTAACCAGTGTATTACCTAAGCCTATACAAGATGCCGAAGGCGGTTGCAGAGAAGCTGATTTCCCTACAAAGAAGATTCCTGTGGAGTAAGGAGGACGGGAGACAGGGCATGGCGTTGGTGAAATGGGAGTTGATGTAGGCCCCTAAAAAATTCATTGCGCTGAGAGTTGGAGATACTATGATTCGGAACACTGCACTGTTGTTTAAGTGGTGGTGGCGTTTTGCGAAGGAAGAGTGCCCATTGTGGAAGAAGGTGGTCTGTTCATGTAATAACTTGAGGCTGAATGAGTTACTATCTACACAAGTGTTCCCTACTAGAGGAGGCCCTTGGAAGGATATTTGCCATATAGAATTTAAGGAGCAGACTCTGAGGGATAAGATTATTACAGGTCTGGCCATGGAGGTTGGTGACGGACGAAGGACTTGGTTTTGGGAGGATTTGTGGTTGCATTGTGGTTCCTTGAAAGATCGATTTTCCAGACTTTTCTCTGTTTCAAACCAATGTGGGTCGGTTATTGGGGATTGTGGAGTTTGGGATGGGCTAGAGTGGGTTTGGAATTTCCAGTGGAGGCGTGAGCTTTTTTAGTGGGAGTTAGAACTCCTGAGTCAATTACATGAGGTGTTGAGACATGTGAGGCTAGTGAATAATAGGGAGGATAGAGTCGTGTGGAAATATGATAGACTATGTATTTTTTTTATTAACTCCTTAGTGCAGGTGCTACAAGAAGGAATGCTATCAGAGGATGTTGCCAGATACAGCTTCAGGAATACCATCTGGAAAGGGCTGGCTCCACCAAGAGTGGAGCTATTTGTGTGGTTTGTCCTGGTTGGCAAGGTGAATACAAAGGAACGGCTAAGCCGTCTCAGGATTATTAGCCAGGATGATAAGCGTTGTGTCTTGTGTAATAAGGATGATGAACAGGTCCATCACTTGTTTCTTGACTGTGATTTTGCTTGGCATGTGTGGAGTGCATGGATATCTGCGTTTGGCCGACCCTGTGTCTTTCCAGAGCTAGTGAAGGACCATTTTCTGAGTTGGACAGATGAGTCGAGAAGAAAGGAAGACCGAAAGCAGCGCCTGAGGTGCTTCTGCGCGATTATCTGGCATATTTGGATGGAGCGAAATAGAAGGATTTTTCAGAATGAAGTAAAGGCGTTGACGAGATCATCTCAATGACTGTCCTGAGTTGTGACGAGTGGAGGGGTATGCATCCCTAGGGTTGTTGATGGCTATGCCAAAGATGACGTGGGGATGTTGGTTCTTTGGGGTAGGATCCTTCGAAAGTGGTCTATCTTCTAGCTTGGCTTGATCCTGTATGCTTCACCTTAGTGTGTTGAGCTCTTTTCCTTTTAAAAAAAAAGTAGTAACTAACTTTATACCATTACTAAATCCTCAAATTTTAACTCTATCTCAAAATGCTCTATAATGCATAAATCCTTAATAAATAAGTGATTCTATAATATTATAAGTTTAATTACAAAAAAATTCTTTTATATAAATCCAACGAATATATATATATATATATATATATATATATATATATATATATATATATAATAATATAACGTTACACCTAAACCTTTAACCCTAATCATAAGTCTTTCACATTTACATTTATCTTATGAATAATTAATTAAATAATATTATGAACAATTTACAAAATATATCAAAATAAATACGATAACTATGTCATAGTGTATTATAATAAAAAATAGTAATCATAATTATATATACATTGAATATTGTTAGAAAGGTACGTAAAAATATAATAATCAATATATCTATTACTTACTATGTAATTATCTAAACAATATAAACAATACATTTATTTTATTTATTAATTAAAAAGCTTACAAAGGACTAATTTTTATATCTGTTTATTAATATAATTAACAAAAAATATTAACTGTTTCATTTAATAATATTATAACTCAAATAAAATTAATTCACTATAACATACCTACGTCATACAAGTATGGCCTGGCTTCTCTATTGTTAGCATATGAAAAATTCATAACATCATTACTCAATACATTATTTCTTCTAAACTAGCGAGAATAAAATTTTTTTTCAACTATTTTTCTAACAATCAGAATTTTCCTTTCCTGATCCACTACTCTCTCACTCACCAACTTTACCCAATAAGCCAACACTTCTTTTTATGGCTTCAGTCCTTCTACCAAAAGAAAGAAGTTTGTTATTATCCAAGAGATAGAAGCCCATCACTTAGTTATTATTTTAAAAACTTGGGTCGGCTATACATATTAGCCACGTAACCATGCCTTGGCTCTGGTTTCGCAGCCTCCAACAATTCAGCTGCACTCTATGTCTCTATGCGTCACGGACCAAGTATTCTCTCAGTACAAGGGTACTGCAGGTTGCAAGCTCTCCAACAATAAATAGAACTAGAGAGCATTCTAATATTCTTAAACAAATCACAACCATTCATATTATTTTATTTTACATCCCAACGGATCACATTATTAAAATTTCAGACTTCCAATAAAGTAACTGCCATACCTAAAAGTTTTCCTATACTTTAATGGTTATATTAAGCTTAGTGAAAGAAAGGAATAACATATGTTATAATGTGAGTTCTACCGTGTAGAAAAAATATTCTTTCTACACCTATAGAAAGACACATGTTGATATTGAAAGAAAATAAGGAACTATGCACACAAAATTAGACAGTATATTCTACAAAATTGAGTTTTACTAATCTATAAGTTTGCAGTTTGGTTAGTTTTATAATAAAATGTTCTATGTGTTAAGTAGATGTTGATCCATATAATTATCATATTAATTATTCAATTGTATTTATCAATTTATTTATGCATTTTTTTTCTTAATAGGTGTAGATATTTATTATATCTTTTTTAAGTCATAAAAAAAAGAAATATTTTAAAAAAGCTATTAAAAAAAATACAAGAATAATACGACAGATTCAATTCACATTCACATGTATATTGGTTATTGAATAGCCCTTGTTAATTTTTATTAGGTCAAAATCACTTAAATATTTTTAACACTCAACATAAATGTATCTTAAATTCAACAAAAATATGAAGCTTATACCTATTCGGCTTTTCCTTTCACAAAATTAAAAATTAAAATTAAAAGTAACAAATGCCTCCTAAACAAGGAGTAAAATAGGAACTTATCAGAGTCATACTTTCATGTACTTGTAGATAAATTTAAATCTCAAACATCAAAATTTAAATAATTTAATGCATTTAAATTATGATTTTTTAAATATAAATGTCATGGGAATGTAAATTTTTTTTATTTTTTTTGTACATGACAAAATAAAAGTATGCATTTTCTGTCATAGTCCTGCAAACAGTGATAGACCCAGAAAATTTTAAGAGCGAGGACAAAAATATATATCTTAAAATAAATTTTGTTGAACATTGTTAATTATATTAAAAATATAATAGAGATATAAAATTTAAAAAGAGTTAGTAAGGAACAAACATGTTTTAAGTTTAAATTTTAGAAATAAAAAAAATATTTTTTTATAAATTATATATAATAAATAGTATTTTAAATAATAAAAAATGTTTTAAGTTTAAATTTTAGAAATAAAAAAATATTTTTTTATAAATTATATATAATAAATAGTATTTTAAAAATAAAAGTGTTCACTATTATATTTCTATTATATTTTTAATATAATTAACAATGTTCAACAAAATTTATTTTAAGACATGTCTGTTTCTCATTAACTCTTTTTAAATTTTATATCTCTATTATATTTTTAATATAATTAACAATGTTCAATAAAATTTATTTTAAGATATATATTTTTGTCCTCGCTCTTAAAATTTTTTGGGTCCATCACTGTTGCAGGACTATGACAGAAAATGCATATTTTTATTTTGTCATGTACAAAAAAATAAAAAAGAATTTACATTTTCATGATATTCATATTTAAAAAATCATAATTTAAATGCATTAAGTTATTTAAATTTTGATGTTTGATGATTTAAATTTATCTACAAATACATGAAAGCATGATTGTGATAAGTTCCTATTTTACTCCTTGCTTAGGAGGCATTTGTTACTTTTTATTTTTAATTTTTAATTTTGTGAAAGGAATAGCCTAATAGGTATAAGCTTTATATTTTTGTTGAATTTAAGATACATTTATGTTGAGTGTTAAAAATATTTAAGTGATTTTGATCTAATAAAAATTAACAAGGGCTATTCAATAACGAGTTAATACTCAAAATCGTCCCTGAAAGATACCCCGATCTCCATATGAGTCCCTGAAAGATAAAGTTAATCAAAAGAGTCCCCGAAAGTTACGCGAGTTAATCAGGTTCGTCCTTCCGTTAACTCCGCTGGTGACCTGGCTAACGGTTGCTGATGTGTGTGGTTAGCTTCCAACGTGGAAGAGGCACACGTGTCATGAGCTATTGCTGACAAGGTAAGTTTAAGAAAACAGTTCAAATAAGTCCCTAAGTGTTTGAAACCTAATCCTAAATTCCACGATAAATAGGTCGCCTTCATCAATCAGGTGGCCATATGCCTAGGTTCGTGTTCAAATTGGTGGTTTCGGGCGACGATGGATGCCGAAAATGGAGGCCGTGGTGGCAGTGTGTCGTTGTTCTTGAACGGCAGTAATGGTTCCAGCGCCTCAATGCGAAGCAGGAGGAAACCCCATGAGGAATCATGTTTCTGTGGGTTGAAGGCTGCGATAAGAAAGTCTGGGACAGCGGAGAACCCAGATAGACTATTCCGTGCATGTCCAAGGTACCGGGTGAGTGTTGTGTAAGATTTTAATGGTTTTTTTATGTTGTTTTGTGTGTTGGGATTTTGTTTAATTTTTTATTTTTTGATTTCTGAATTTTCAGAAGGGCAGTCACTGCAACTACTTTAAGTGGGTTGAGGATGATGAGTATGAAGGGATGGGCCAAGGTGGAACGAAGAAAGATTATGGGGCTGAGCTGCAGGTTGATAGTGACTGTGATGAATGGAGGTTGAAGGTGGCATGGAGACTGGGCAGCTTGGAAGCTGAAGTAAAAGCATTGAAAATGTTAATAGTTTTCCTGTTTGTGGTAGTTGTGCTTAATGTGATTGTTTGTAGTTTGTTGTGTCGTTCCAAGTAAAGCAAATTCGAAACACTTGATGGTGTAATGAGATGAATCCATTGAATGAGAATAGATGTTTCATTTGGTGTTTTTATATGAAGACAACACAATCCAATTCAAAGGTTCCAAACTAATTTGGATGACTATTAAAGTAACATGTACTAAGGAATGGACACAATCAGTAGTGAAAGTAGTGTTAAACATTGAGTAGTCAAAGTACTATTAAATATTGAGTTGCCATAGAAGGCTAGATGTCACATTTCCTTAAGGACCAAAAGGTTTAACATAGGAAACAGACCACATCAAAGTCATAAGCTTTTACATAAAGATACATAACCTAAAAAGTATCCTAGACCAAAATAAAAGGGCATAGTACAACTTTCAGTGACATAGATAACCAAAATGTACATAATGTAACTCCAGTTGTCCTGTGCAAAAAAACATAAAAGCATCCTCACACAAAAAAAAATAGAACCACAATACATTTCAACACTAATCAAAGTCATTTATCAGTCTTTCTTGGGGGCTTGAAGGTGGGAGTAGGAACGAAGGTCATAAAGTCGGCCAGTTTTTTAGCAGTGGCTGAACTAGTCCCCTTGATTGTCTCAGCAGAGATAGCGACTGGTGCGGCTACAGTAGGTTTAGGAGACGACTGAAGTCTGGCTTTCCCTTTAATGACCTTTAACTTGGATGGCCTAGCAGTGACTTGTTCCTACACAAATTAATGGTACATCTAGATTTAGATTTAGCTTATTAAAGAAATGAGATTAAATAACAAAATAACAAATGTTTAAAATGAATCACGTATGGCAGATTACCTGTTGTGTTTCTTGGGTTGGTGGTATACTGTCACACTGGCTAATATCAATTACTGTTTGTGATGGAGCTGGATTAGGTTCAGCTGGGACAGTGCTTGCTTCAGGGGCAGCCCCTTATGCAGCAGGGGCAACCAGAGCTAGTTGTAGCTGCAGCTGCCTAGCATGCTCCTCAGCTTCGGTAACTTTCTTCTTTGCACAGCTTCGCTTGTTGTGTCCTATCTCATTGCAATACATGCATCTGATAGGGTTATACTTCCTCTTCATCTTTGTTTTTGACCCAGTGGGTTGTTCCTCTTTGTCTCTTCTCCTTTTCTTCGTTGGTCTTCCAGGCTTTGCCTTAAATGGTGGTGGGATGGGAGCTAGGTGTGGAGTTTTTTTCCACAGATCCTGACCTTTCACTGGATTCACATTGAAGCAATAAGTTTTCCTGTACGCTTCCATTTTCAACCAATCGTGACAATAGTCTTCAGCACGTTTATCATTCTTATCCTGTATAGCTGAGATTGCATGCATACACGGCATCCCTTACATAGAGAAACCAATCATTATTTTGAAGTCGTGCATAAAAGAAAATTACAGTAACTAAATGGTGAAATTTTTACCTGTTAGTTGCCAAAAACGACAACTGCATGTATGCTTTCCCAGGTCAACCACCATATTGGTTGGCCAGCCATGAACTTCATAAAGTTCTTCTTTTTCATCACCAGACCATTGAGGAGCCCAGTGGCTAGACAACGCTGTCATGGCTTCAAGTCTGCTCTGCTGAACAGGGGGGAGAATCCCTTGATAATTCTCTAGCTTCTTCCGATTGTCAACAATACTCTTCATGATGATTCTTCTTACTTCCTCAGCTAATGTCAGAATCGGCTTGCCCCTATCATGCTTGATTTTTGCATTGAAAGACTCGCAAGCATTGTTGCATATGTTATCCACCTTTGGCAGTTCACTGAAGTGGGCCTTTGTCCATGCATCTTTTGGCCATTTGTCGAGATATTCCCATGCTTTTTGATTAATTACCTTCACTCTGTTCATGTTTCTGTTGAATTCAACTGTTGTCCTAGACCGAGCACATTCCCAAACCATGTCCTTCAGTTCAGTACTAGACCACTGTTTTGAGAAATTGCGCCATAAATACCAGACGCAGAATCGATGGTGTACCCTGGGAAATACTTCCTGAACAGCTGGTATTAACCCCTGCAAGTTAACACAGACACGACAAGATAACATGTCAAATTCGTCCCTACGATAACTTCATTAAATCAAATACATCCCTCAATGTTACTTCATTAAATCAAAATAGTCCCAGTTTTGTCCTATCAAAATCAATAAAGTGCTCACCTTCTGCATGTCTGAAATAAAGCACCATTTGTTCTCTCTGTAGTCTCCCAAGTTATTGTGCAGTAACTCAAGGAACCACTTCCAGTTGTCCTTGTTTTCAACGCTGACTATGGCATAAGCAATCACAAGTATGTGATTGTTAGCATCCTGGCCACAAGCTGTTAAAATCTGACCCCCATGTAGTGTTTTCAGAAACGCTCCATCAAGACCAATTAAGGGTCTGCAACCAGCCTTAAAACCCCTCTTGCAGGCATCAAGGCAAACATAAAAGCGATCAAACAGGGGAGGACTCTCAGGCATGGGGATGACAGACACTTGAACTGTGGAGCCGGGGTTACTAGTCAGCAACTCATTGGCATAGTCCCACACCAACCCATATTGAGCTATCTCATCACCCTCGACTATTTTCCTAGCGGCTTTCAAAGCTCTTGTAATGCATGTGCTATTGAGATAGACGTTGCACTTTCTAACAAACCAGTCATAAACCTCTCGATGCTTCATGGTTGGGTGTTTTCTAAGCTTAGGTACTAGTTTACTCAGAGTCCAGGTTTGGGTTGCAGCTCTGTTTTTCCTCCTTCTAGGACAAGTGTGATTATCTACTAGTGTCTTAATTTGCCAAGAACCATCTTGCTTATTACATGCACAGTAAACTACCCAGGGACAATCTTCAGACTTACAGACAGCCCTAACTCTAACTTTGTCATTTTTTGAAAACAGAATATTTCTACCCCACTGGATTGTATAATCCATAGTTGCTTGCATGAATTCAGACTTGGACTTAAATACCATACTGACCTCGAATTTCAACTCTCTAAACTTTGTCTTGTCATTGAACTGAGGGTACACAGCTGGTGATTCTTCATCAGACTCCAACACCTTATCAGAATCCTCTGAATGCCAGGAGTCAGCATCTGAGGCAGCATCACTATCATCTAAATCTGGTAACAATAAACATTAACACATTAGAAACCCTAACATTTGCATAATAATTTACGAAACAACTAACCCTAATGGAATTAACATACCAGACTCAGAACTTTCTTCTTCTTCAGACCCCTCATAGTTGGAATCATCAGTGTCTATCTCTTTATCAGCTAGTCTTTTCTTAGGGGGCTTCTGCTTTTCTCTGACTTTAGACCTGCTGTCCCTTTTTTCACTTCTTTTTCCCTTCCCAGAGTCACTGTCACTCTCACTGCTATAGAGCTTGTCTCCTACAACTTTTGGAGGCCTATACAGTTCATCTTCAGTACTCTCATAAGAGTCATGAGAGTCAGTGTCATCTTCCTAGAGGGGAGCTTCCTTCACTTGTCTTCCACATCTTGTGACTCTGCAGCCACTACTATTTTGTTTGTCCTTTGCCCCTTGTGAGTTATTGCCTGCCTCTGATGATGACTTTGATTGAGGTGGGACTGATTTGGCCTGATAATTGGTCTTCTTGGCCTGAGAAACAGGCTTCATGGGCTGAGCAGTTGTCTTCTTGGGCTGAGATGTTGTCTTCTTGGGCTGGTGGGCTGCTTTATTGGGCTGAGACATGGGCTTCACATTTGGTTGATTGGGCTCAGATATGGGCTTCATTGTTGGATTGGGCTGTGACTTGGGCTGTGAGGTTGATCTGTTGGGGTGAGAGGTTTGCTTCTGGGACTGAGGATCAATTGTTGTGGGTTTCTTCACAGGTTGGTCACTGCACTTCCCCTGTTTCAACCCTTCTGCTTCCACATTCACTACTTCATCCTCAATCTGGCCTACTATACAAGGCTGAGAGATACAATGCTCAAGGTAGATATTGATCAGATTGTGGTTTCTCCTGCAATCCTTGCACATGGCAACCAAGTCTGCGTCTGTGACTAAGCTTCTTAACCCTGATGAAAGAGGAACTCCAGGATCTTTCCACCAACAATTTCCAGCTTCAATGTAACCCAACTCCCTATAATAACCCCTTACATAGAAGACGTCAAGCGTGTCTCCGTCAACCCCCATCAACACCTCTGTATTATCGGGTTCGTATACCATATCTCCTTCCGCATTCTTCTTAAACAGCCCCCATGGTGAAACACAAAGGTCATCGGAGGACCTTCCATCTACAAGCAGAAACAACAAAACCTCCTTAGCCCACACAGATTGCAACTGCCTATTTTCAATCATAACATAAGAAACCCTAACCCCAAAACAAACATGCAACAACGAAAACTAACTACCATTAACATCAAACATCCATAACACAATATCATCACAACGGCATTCAAAGCAATGCATTCTGACTTTACACAACAGTCACACAAACCCCTACCCCTAATCAGACAGAGATATACAGAACGCCACCCCTAAGACATCAGGCTACAAACTGACTTCAAAAAAAAAGAAAAAACTTTAATGCTTACCTCTAACCGTCACGCTTGCTTCTTCCACAATCAATGTTGCTAACAGCTGACGACCGCTCTTCTCAGTACCAACAGCTACTCGGCTTTGATCGTCAACCAACGACGACAAACATGGCTGGCGATGTTCGAATGCAACTTGAAGGGGTTAGGGCATGGCTTGAGGGAGACGAAACAATTTGGAGCCAGACGTGGAGATACTCGTTAAGGAAGAGGGTGAATCCACTCTGCAACGTTTTGAATCCAATATCTCCACAAAACGACGCCGAATCATGTCTATCTGGACATTTCCTCAAAACGGCGTCGTATTCCTTCTCTGCCAGCATGGAAGTTAACGTGCCACGTGAGCAGACGTTAGCCATGTCATCAAGCAAATTAACGGAAGGACGAACCTGATTAACTCGCGTAACTTTCGGGGACTCTTTTGATTAACTTTATCTTTTAGGGACTAATATGGAGATCGGGGTATCTTTCAGGGACGATTTTGAGTATTAACTCATTCAATAACTAATATGCATGTGAATGTGCATTGAACCTGTTGTATTATTCTTGTATTTTTTTAATGGCTTTTTTAAAATATTCCTTTTTTATGACTTAAAAAAGATATAATAAATATCTACACCTACTAAGAATAAAATGCATAAATAAATTGATAAATACAATTGGATAATTAATATGGTAATTAATATGGATCAACATCTACTTAGCACATAGAATATTTTATTGTAAGACTAACCAAACTGCAAATCTATAGATTAGTGGGACCCAACTTTATAGAACATGCTATCCAGTTTTGCGTGCATAGTTTCTTACCCTCTTCCAATGTCGACATGTGTCTTTCTATAGGTGTAGAAAGAATTTTTTTTTTTACATGGTAGAACTCACCATGTTATAAAAGTATTTTAATAGATTACATATTGTTAATTTTTTTTAAAAAAATTGAACCTATTTTAATAAATTGCATTTACTATCATTAAAATCTAAAAAAATATATATAAAAAGTTGATAGTAAATTTATTACTTTGCGAAAGTGTTTATTTGGCTGTCATTAAATTGATAGAAAAAAAAATTTTAATAAAAAAATTTATTTATTTTTTATGTGATTGACAAATTTCTAATAATAAAAACAAAAATACTAAAAACAAATAAAAATATCCTTTTTGAGAAGTTATAATTTATATTTATTTTAAAAAATCTTAAAAAAAGATATTTTCACTTAATAAATAAAAAAAAATTATATTATTATACTCAAATATAATTAATAAATAAAAAATTTTTTATATAAAATATCTAAAAAAAAATTACTTTTATTCTTTTAGAAATTCACCAAAATAAATCTTGAATATTAATAGGATTATAAATTTAAATATTTTATTCTCACTAAATTATTAAAAAGATAACTAAATTTTAAAAAATTTTAAAATTTTAAAATTAGTTTTTAAAAAATTTAAGTCAAATATATTAATCCCCGTAAATATTAAATTCTGTTTATTGTATATAGAAGCCGTATTATTTAACAAAAATAATATGAAAACTTATGTTAGTAAATAAATTTTTTTCAAACTAAAATGTCCGACCAAAATATTCTTAAAGTTAGACTCAAATAGTTTTTGATATTAGCGTCATACATTAAAATTGTTATTGAAATTCTAATTGCACCAATTACATCCATAAAATTGACAAAAGTGTTTTACGTTAGTCCCGGATCCATTATTTTTCATTAAAGACATGATAACATGGTTTAATGACGTGGATTATTAATGACACATGTCACTCCATGATTTGACCATGTGTAATGGTATGATGATGTGTTCACCAGTGACACGTGGCAGGCTGATGTGAACGGTTGTGCCACGTGTCACAATGCTATTTAACCACGTGTTCGTTTGTGCCACGTGTCACAACAGTATTCGTCCACGTGTCATCCGCTATGTCATCATTGTAGATGCACTAAATTAGTCTCTCACTTTGTATTAAGTAACTCATTTTAGTCATTGAAATTGAATGTCTTGGACCAAATTAAATGTCGTGCACCAAACTAGTCACTTTACTAATTTTTTCTATAAATTTAAAATTCTCAATATCTTTAAATGCATTAATTTCAATTCTATTTTTTACATGTTATTTAAATACAAGTGCTTTTATAAAATAATTTTTCTCTTGCGAGTACTCCTAACCGCTGTCTTGGAGTTGACGTGAAGACATTTCGAGTATTCCCACTACCATCTCCGACCTCTTTCGTCTAGACTGAAAGTCTGAAGAGGTCGGAGATGGTAGTGACGGTACTTGAATTACCTTCAGTTTAGCCCATTTACACACAACAAAAATGTGTATTTCATAAGAACTGAAAAAAAAAGGCATTTTAATTTTTTATTTCTTGTTAAAAACACATATTTTTTTATAAAAAAATGTGTCTAATCAATCATATAATTCTTTTTTTATAATAACATACTTATATATTACAAATTTAACAATGTTAAATTATTATAAAAAAATTATATATTTAAAACTAAAATCTTAAAAATTTTTATAAAAGCACTTGTATTTAAACGATATATGAAAAAATAGAATTAAAATTAGTGCATCTAAAATATTAAAAATTTTAAATTTTTTAAAAAAATGAGAAAAAAAACTAGTGAAGGAACTATTTGGTATACGACATTCAATTTCAAGGACTAAAATGAGTCACTTAATGCAAAGTGAGGGACTAATTTGGTATATCTACAATGATGACACGTAGACGGATACTGTTGCGGCACGTGGCACAAACAGATACGGGGCCAAATAGAATTATGAGACGTGGCACAACTATCCACATCAACATGCCACGTGTCACCGGTCACATCATCATACCATTACACGTGGTCAAACTATGGAGTGACACGTGTCACTAACAGCCCACGTCATCAAGCCATGTCATCACGTCGTTAATGGAAAATGGGTCAAGAACTAATGTGGTGCACTTTTATCAATCTTAAGAACGTAGTTGGTACAATTAAAATCTCAAAGACGATTTTATTTCATGACGCCAATCTCAGGACCATTTTAGAGTTTAACTCTATTCCTGGAAACTAATATAAAATATTGGTCTAAAATTAAACCCAAAATATATGATTTATATTTTCGCAATAAATAGTGTTAATGTGGGTTCTGAGTTCTGACTTCTAAAATTCCTCTACTTATTACTCATTTTGGAGGAAAAAAGAAAATCAGTTCCGCTGAGCACAGTCAGGCTTGCTTATCCCTTCGTCATAGTACGCTGACGACCACCGTCGCTAGCACCGGCAACCTTTTTGTGAGTCCTGAATCTTTATTTGGGTTAACAACCAAAAACACTCCCGAATTATTCAAACGCCGACAAAAATGCATCTAAATTTTACTATCAACAAAAATGCCTTCAAATAATTTAAAAATATGATAAAAATGCCCAATAGTAAATATATATTTTTAAAAAATGGCTTAGAGATTGAATTTTGATGTGATTTTTTGCAAGCATGATCATAAAAGTGAGATATTATTATCCTTAAAATTTGGTGATTTTTTATTAAGTATGTTTGTTTTTATTAACAACCAATAATACTTTTAAAAAATCACAAAAAATATATAGTTAGCAAAAAATCACTAAATTTTAAGAAATATATATTTAATTTTAGATATTGTGCAAGATTATCTAACATTAAAGATGTATTTCTCAAAAATACATTAAAGGTTGAATTTTGATGCGATTTTTTACAAGTATAATTAGAAAAATGAGATATTATTATTTTTAAAATTTGGTGATTTTTCGTTAGTATATGTTTTTTTGTAATTTTTTATTAACAACCAATAATACTTTTAAAAAATTACAACAAAAATATACTCAGCAAAAAAAGTTACCAAATTTTAAAAATAATATCTTAATTTTTTAATTATGCTTAAAAATATTATATCAAAATTTAATTTTTAAAATAATTTTTAAAAATAAATATTTATTGTTAAATATTTTTGTCCCGTCCTAAAATTATTTAAAAATATTTTTATCTGAAAATAAAATTCTAATATATTTTTATTTATTGTCTTGATCGGAGGTGATTGAGGGTTGAGTTGGTTGTTGCTTCGAAGATACTGTGTCTTTATTTGTATTTGGAAGGTTCTAGAAAATGAGTGGAGCAGCGGAGAAAGAGAAAGAGAAAGGATCTGGAACCACAAAGACCCCTGCTGATTTCCTCAAGTCCATTCGCGGCCGCCCCGTTGTTGTCAAGCTCAATTCTGGCGTTGATTATCGTGGTCGGTATTCCTAAATCCTAAACCCTAATTCCCAATTCTCACACAATCTTCACTTTATTGGCTATACATATTGTCGGTGATCTCCATAAACACAACTGCAATTTCAATTTCAGTTTCAATTTGCAAATCAAAATCATTACTCTAGTTAGTATCACAATTCACAAATTGGCTGAAATTTGTTCATTTGTTTGCGTAACCTTTCCAAAATATTCCCTCCGTCTTCGTTGTAGTACAACCATTTCTCATTTGAGGTGCTAAGGACACAATGTAGAACTAGAGTTGGGAAATTGAATTGGAATTGCGGAACCTGTCTCTTGAACGCACCAAATAATAGGCCTACAAATTCCCTGTTTTGAGAGTTGCGATCATGAATGTATTTTGATGGCCTTACATTACGAGTTTTGCTTCTGGGTACAGATTAGTTACTTTTACTCCTTGTGGTTAATCTTGTAGGTATCCTGGCTTGTCTTGATGGCTATATGAATATTGCAATGGAACAAACAGAGGAGTATGTCAACGGGCAACTGAAGAACAAGTATGGTGATGCCTTCATTCGAGGGAATAATGGTACCAATGCTTGACATATACAGTTCTTTACTCATAATCTATAACTGAATACTGTTATATGATTGAAATATAATTGAAATACCTTCCTTTCTTTGATGCAGTTCTATACATTAGTACCTCAAAGAGGACTCTAGCAGAAGGGGCGTAGCGTATCATCTCAAACGCTTTTATTTGGAAGACATTCTTTTGTGTTTGAGTTCAACAGATAAAGTATGTTTTTTCGCTTCTGTTGAAATCATGGAACGGGATTGAAATCACGTTGAAGTATAATCGAATGCAATATTTCTGAATATTGAAAGAAATTGAAATTAGGATCCCAATTTTCAATTTTCAATTTTTTTTTATCGTTTTGGAATTACGTAACTGATATGATATACATGAATTTATCAACATAACTGAATACCTAAACATACAATTACTTCTGTTCAGTTTGATCTCTGATTTCCTTTATAGGATAAACGCAAGATCCCGTTTGTTATCTTTTATTTTCATTTTTAGCGGTTTTATTAAAAAAAAAAAAACTGAGAAGAGAGGTGAACTAGAAAATAAAAAGAGCCGATAGGAATCTGTTGATTTTACTTGTTTCGTTATAAAATGTTGAGAATTAAAAAACCGGACTTGAGAATATAAACAGAAAATAAATTTTCAAATGGTATTTATCCTTAAATGATCTGTTTTCTTTTTCTCTCGCATAAATTACCTGTTTTGGTTTATTGGTAACGTGAAGCAAATAAATAGTCACAAATTGTCTTCACTCTTCACCCGACAGGTGAAATCGAACAATTATTAAGTTCCTAATATTAGAGTGAAATGTAGGAGCTAACATACTATATCCAAATCCCGCTTATTTGTAGCTTGAAGTGATGAACATGATTTACTTCTCAGCCTAATAAGTTATTCCAAAAAATACTGGCTCTCTATCTGAGGGAAAAAGGAATCAGTTGACACCATAAATCCATTTCTCCGCATTGCTAGTGAAACTGACCAACTCTTCTGGCTTAAACCACAACTTAATCTCATTCTTTGCAGTCTCCGGACCATCACTCCCATGGATGATATTTCTGCATAGTCACATTATTATGGAGAATGTATTGTTGCATCTGTAAAATGTACAAAGAAAAACTAGGTAGTAAGTTCCTTTAAAAAAAACAGTACCTTCCAACGACAACAGCCAGATCACCCCTAATAGTTCCGGGCTCTGATTTTTGAGGATCTGTGGCTCCAATCAGTTTTCTGCCATAGGTAATAACTCCCTGTCCTTCCCACACCTATATATCACATCCATGTTTTTTTTTGGAAAACATGTTAGGAACACTCGCGTGGTTGTCTTCGTTTTTCAAGGACATAGATTTAGTCAATTCTAAGTTTGTAACTAACCATTGCAATGACAGGACCAGAGCTTAGGAAATCACACAGCCCATTGAAGAATGGTTTATCTTGGAGGTCATGATAATGCTTTTGGGCAAACTCCTTTGAAGGGATGATTACTTTAATTCCCACAAGCTTGAATCCTTTCCTCTCAAAACGAGATATGATCTCTGAGATCTGCACAAAAAGAACACCTTATACTAATTAAGTGGGGACCTATTTGTGCCATGTAGGGACAAATTAAAGTTGTGAAAAATGTATACTCAATTTACCAGGCCTCTCTGCACCCCATCAGGCTTAATGGCAATGAAAGTGCGCTCCAACTGAGTTGGAAAAGGTGAACACATTATTAGCACATAAGAATTGTACCAAGCCAGAAAGAAAGAAAGGAAAGACGTGAAGAAGACATGAAGATGCGCAGTAGAGAAGATGTTATGTTTACCTCCGCAGCATGCACCTCTTGATCCTGAAGCATGTAAGCTACAAGTCATAGGAGAAGAAGAAAAGTGAAAAATTAGGTGTTGAATGTCTGGCTAAAGGATGGCTACTGTAATATTTTGCAACATTGATAAATTCATAGAATAGCGCAAACCGTTGGTTGACAAACTACCATGATAAAACAATGTATATATCGTGGTCTGTGGATATTGATGCATGAATATTGATATAAAAAATGAAATGGAAAATGTTAATTCATGGTTAATTCTAGTTTGGATATTCCTTTATAATGTTGGGGTGTGAATATTGAGGGAGGTAGTAAATTCTATACTACATCCATAACCTCAATTTGACCACCAAGCACTGCAATTGATGTAGAAGAGGTCTCGGAAGATACATTGCTAAAGTTAAGCAAGGTACAAGGCTCCTCTTCCGTCTTTTTCTTTTTTTTTTTCCCAACAAAAATAAATTATGGAGTAATCATTGTTATGCACTATGCGGTGGGGGATAAGGGATTGTATATTTGTAACAAGTAGCAAAGTATAATGCATTTATGTCTCCCTTCATGGAATTAAACAGTAGGCAAACACTGAAATGATTTCAAGTAAGAGTTATTCTATTCTATTAATGCACAATTTAAATTAAATTAAATTAAAATTAAACCTGCAGCAGGAAGAGCCAGAGCTCCAGAGACCCATGATGAGGATGCAGGGCCAGAATCAGCACGTGCCCTGCCATAGTTTGAAGCAAAAAATGGCATTTTCCTGCTCAATGAAACAGCTCCAGCTGATGCTGCTGCGCGTCCTTCTGCAAACATCAACTCATTCATCTCATCAAAGAGGAAAATACTCCAATTTTATTTATTCCGCAATTTAGAATGATTAAGCATAACCCTAAAGAAACAGAAATAAATCAAGGTCTGTAGTGTTAATCAGAGATAACCGCTCACACTGGAAGAAAGATCTCGTTGCACCAAATTATTATTTTAATGGCCCTTAAATAATGGCAATATAATGTGAATAAATTACGAAACTAAAAATAGGGGGAAAATTGAGAATAGAAGAGATCCATAAAAGTGGCGACAAGAGAAGCACGTTGGGGAAATGAAATCAGCGTCAAAGAGGTAATCAAAGCTCAGATAGATCCAATGAAGGAGTATAGGGTATTAGCATATAATGAGTGATAAACAACATGAATGAATAGGATATGATAGGAGAGGATTGAAGGAGTGTAAGCACGAACCTGAATAAAACCGAGAGCCTTTGGAAGCAGAGAGAAGGGACCTTGCGGCTCTCGATGCGGATTTGCAGACATTTGAGGCCATCTCAACTCAGAGAGAGAGAGAAAGAGAGAGATGATATGGTATGAGTGAAGGATGAAGGATCAACTTTGTTGTGTGTGCCCTGTTAAAGAGTGAGAGTGAATGTGAGTGAAGACGCCACTGCGTCGGTCTCTCGTTAAATATTGGTTGGTCCCAACTCCCATATGCTCGTATCTCGCGTTCCACGTTTGTTTTAGATCAAGTGGAGTGACGATGACGTATCCGCGGGCTATTGAAGGTACGGGCTTGGGCTTAGGGATGTCAATGGGGCGGGATGGGGGCAGGGGATGCCTCCTGCTCTCCATCCCCGCTCTCAGATTTGCTCTCCATTTTCGCTCCCATTTTTCGTCGTGGGGGAATATTGCTCTCCATCTCCATTCTCCATCTAAGTTCTAACTAATTATTAATTTTCATATGAATAGAGGTGCAAGTATCTATCTTATACAAAAATTGCAAGATTTTATACAAAAAATTTAAATGATACCATGATGGCTTCTTTCGAAATAACGCAATGGGGGGACGCAACGACGAGCCAAAGGACAAAGCAGTGGATGAGGCGGGAGACGCGGCAACAGAGAGGAGAATGGACACGACGGCAGAGTTACGAAAGGGAACACCGCAAATAAAAATTACGACGCGGTAAGGGTGATGGCACGGTGAGGTGTGATGATGCGGTGAGAAGGGTGACGAGCGGGTGGCTGCAGAGAGGTTGGATGGAGTATGGACAGCCTTAGGGATCTCTAAATTGAAGAAGGGTTATGCAAATAAAGATTAGGAGTTTTGGGTTTTTATATATATGTGTGTGTGAGAAATGACTAAAAAACATATATGAGAAATAAACTATTAAGGATTGTTGAGTTAAGAAATTAACTAAATTAATTAGTGATGACAAACATTATTTTTGGACAAAATAAATAATTAGTGTTGAGTGTTAATAATTATATGTTGCTAATTATTTATAAATTATTACAGGCCAAAATTTAATCAAGCAGCCCAAATTGAAATGAAAATAAAAATATCAAGGCTAATGGGCTGGTTAATCAAGTGGAGCCCAAAAGAAACAAAGCCAAATAAACCAACGAGCTGAATATGCCAACCCAAGCCTGAGTTGCTTACCCAAGTGGATCCCACCAAGCTTCTAATACAAGATTGAAGACTTCACTCTCTCTTATTGCTTCGGTCAGCAACAAAACAAAAGAAAGAGAGCTGTGTTCCTCCTGCTACTTTTATCAGAGAAGAAAGAAAGAGAAAGCTTAATCATAAAGCAAAGATCTAATCACCCATCAAGTTGAGTTAGAAATTAAAAGGTGATTTATTTCCATTTGCATGCAACTTACTTTCTTCACTTCATCTCAAATCTTCTGCTTTATCATTTTTGGATAAATGGAAAAAGTATTCTTTGATCTTCACTGCTGTGCATCTACGGTCATATATGTGTCTTGGGGACAAGTTATTTTTCAATGGCCAAGATCTTGGATTACCATTGAAAATGTTTGTTTCTACTGCTCTGTGTCTTCGGTCAAGCAACAAGGAGACAGTTTGGAAATTCCTAATTTGGGAAAATGAAGAAAGCAATCTCTGTTTACCATTGCTGTACATCAATGGTCAAGATTGTTTCTTGGGGACCAAGAAGTATCTCAAGAGTTCAGATCTGGGTTCACTATTGAAAATAATTTTCTTTGCTTCCCTGAGGCTTTCGGTCAAGAAAGAAGGTCAGACTCAAACTTCCAATTTGGGGATTAACTGTGAAAAAGGTGATGTGGTGAGTTGGTGAAGCACAGTGCTCAAGGTGTTGACCTTGGAAGAAGAACCCAGCAACATGCAAGGAGATAAAAGAAGACCTTCTGCTCATTCAGGGGCAAGGAGAGAAAACCAGAGTGTGAGAACAGTGTTCTGTTAAGAAGTTCCTCTACTTGGATAATGCTTTCTTTCAAAGAAGCATTCGGCCAATACTGAAGAACTGCATCTGAGGTTTGCGAATCTGTTTTTGCACATAGCAAAGAGGCTGCTGATGAAGTCAATCTCCTTCATGTTTTACAGATTGTAATGTACTTTTCTATGTTTATCTTTTTTTAATTTCTTGTGAGAAAAGGCATTGTGAGAAAGCTCAAGTAAAAGCCATGAGTGGAAAAAGGCTGAGTAAAACACTTGAGAGAAAAGCCTAGAGTAGTTTTCAGATTTCTTTAGGTATGTCTATGTCTTGTATCTTGTACCTGTGAGGTATCCCTTTCTTAGTTGGGTTAGCACTAAGAGTGATTAGTTAGGTATTAGTATAGCCAATGTCAAGTTAGGTTAGAATTTGAGTGTGAAAGGATTGGGTCAATCCTGTGAAATTGGCGTATGTAATACTGTTAACTATAGTGAAATTCTTTCATAGTTGTGGAGGAGACTAGATGTAGGTTGCATAGCACAAGGCAACCGAACCAGAATACATGCTGGTGTTAGCTTTTCTCTTCTCTGCTGAGTTCTGTTTTCTGATATTCATGAAACAAAAATAAATTGTCTCATAAATTTCCGCTGCTGAGTTCAAACAGAACCTGAATTGAAAGTTTGTTTAAAAGGGTAATAACAGCAACTAAAAGGAAGGCATAGATTCAACCCCCCTTCTCTAAGCCTACCACAACCTTCAAGAATAATTCAAGGAATTCATAAATTTCGGGGAATAGCGGGGACGGGACGGGGATCCCGGCTCGGATTCCTGCACCTGCTTCGGGGAAATTTTGTCCCCCATCCCCATCCCCGCGGGAAAAATTCTCCACAATCAGATTCCCATTTGGGGCAGTCCCCGCAGGGATTCCCACGTCTTGGAAAATTTTGCCATCCCTACTTGGGATATTGTTGCAATTCGTGTCAGTGGACGCTTTGATTGGCAGATTAGGTCATGAAAATTTTAACTTTGAATTAATTAATTTAAACAAAATATTAATTTGATCTTTTAAGATAATAAATAAAATTTTATTAACTAAAATTTAAGATAGGGGATTGTGGGTTTTGGGATGGACTCGAGTGGATTTGGAATCTCCAATGGCGAAGGCAACTGTTCCAATGGGAGATGGAACTTCTCCACCAGTTTCATGAAAGGCTAAGGCCGGTGAAGTTGGCAGATGGTGCAGAGGATCATATGGTGTGGAGGTTTGATAGTAAAGGGGTGTTTTCTACTAGATCTGTTATGCAGGTTCTTCAAGCAGAGACTATGTTAGATGAGATCACGAGTTACAGCTTTACAAGTTCAGTCTGGCGAGGTGTGGTACCTTCGAGAATTGAGCTGTTTGGATGGTTTGTGCTGGTTGGTAGAGTGAATACTAAGGAAAGATTGAGTAGGCTAGGCGTTATTATTCCCAGTGATAATATCTGTGTTCTGTGTAAGAAGGAGATAGAAACGGTCGAACATTTATTCCTTCTATGTGATTTAACATGGCAGGTGTGGTGCAGTTGGTTGAGGAGATTTGGTGAGGCGTGGGCTATCCCTGGTACCATTAGGGAACTGTTTGAGAGTTGGACTGGTAGGCATAAGAAAAAACAAGTGCAGAAAAAGTGGCTGATTGGGTTTTTCACAGTGATTTGGAATATCTGGATGGAATGTAATGCTAGGATCTTCAATCATAAAGAAGCAGGTGTTGAGATCGTAATAAGGAGGACGTTTCTAAGTTACAAAGAATGGACTGATAGTAATCCTTTTGGCAGTTGACAGGATTTATTTAATTTTATGTAACTATTGTTAGTAGAACCCTTTGCTCCACTGTACTGTGTTGAGCTTCTTTTGTTTCAAAAAAAAAAACTAAAATTTAACGATGATATTTATATGTACTGTTACTTATTTTACGTATTTATTTATGAAAGATAGATATAATATATTTTGAAACAAAACTTCACTTATTTTGATAAAATTTGTGATAAATAGAGAACAGTTGATAAAATGGTATATGAAAACTCAAAATATAATAAATATTTTACTGTCCAAAACTACATTATTTTTATGCTCATGTGACAGTAATGAGACATGCACCATTGTAAATAATAAAATACATGGATAATTCTATTTCGTTTCGCACTATCTTGTGATTGAATTCATTAATAACTCTGATTTTGTGATTTTGAGTTATTGGGTTCAATTTATTATCGCTTGTTTTGAGTTGATTTTGTGATTTAATTTGTTAATAATTCTGATGATGGAATTTTGAGTTGTTAGATTTCTTTTGAGTTGATTTCTGAGTTAATGAGTTAATAATAGTATAATACTGATTTTGTTAATTTTTGTTTATTCTGAATTATTGATTTTTCTAAAGTTTTGAGTTAATTTTGTTGATGGTTAATTGTTTTTGTTGTACGTTGAAGATGGAACAATCATAAAGTGATTAACAGTAGTAAGACAATGCTGTCCGTAATATTGTTTCTTTTGGTGGTAGAACATTATGTGTTTGTTATTTATATGCGCTTTGATTTTCTTTAGTTATAAATTTTGATATTTGAAGTTATTTATGAATTTTAATGATAAATTATGGACAATTTATTATGTGAAATTGTGAAAATTTGAATTTTATTAGTTTAGAAATGATTGAATTTAAATATTTGAAATTATATATTGAATTTTTAATAATTTTATTTAATATTTAATTAAATCGATTGAACTTCGATTGAATCTTAGAACCATTAAATTATTGAACTAGTCACCCTACTGGTTTATTAACTAGTTCGGTTCTCAATCTCACAACCTTGATTGTAACCATTGTTTTCACTCTTAAAGAGAAAACCCTACTGGTTTATTAACTAGTTCGATTCTCAATCTCACAACCTTGATTGTAACCATTGTTTTCACTCTTAAAGAGAAAATTACTATATCGATAAACCTAGAGAAGAAAAAAAGAGAGCATGACATGAAAAGAGAGTATTTCATAAAAAATACTTTATGAAAAGAGTATCTCACTATTTTATAATCAACTAAATTTTAGTCATATATACTATTCCAAATACATGAACTCATGAATAATTTCTATCTTAATTCTTCTCGTGACATATACTAATTTTAGTGTCAGAATTCTTGTAGGTACACTCCACTATTCTCCCGTTGAGAACTTGAAATAAGAGGATGGTAACAAAATTATGTCTCCAACCTATTTTATATAATTTTGTTTAGATAATTGCTAAATTCAAAAATAAAAAAATACTTCTGAAGGTTCAAAATCATAATTTTTAAACCATTGATGTATCAAATTTTGAATTCTACATTGATCATCTTTTTTTTATCACTTATTGAAAGATTAAATTTTTAAACATCATCCTTTTCAATTAAATTGTTTTTCATTTATTAAAAAAATAAAAAAGATAAAAAAAAAAACAAGATCACTTTCTCAAAATAATTTCAATAGTCTTGAAAAATAGTCTCACATTATGGTATCTTATTACAAATAATTTGAGCATAATGCATGCCCATAATTTGCACAATACACACACAAAGAATATGAAATATACAAAAGGAAAAAATACTATGTGATTGGTTCAACGATTCAACCTTAAAAATTATAATTTTTTGTCTATGTTACTGTTTTATATACTTATTTTTTCAGAGCCAATGAAAATTCATCCATGCTACCACAAACTAGAAGCACAAAAAAGAAGTTGGAATCCTTTTATTATCATCTTTCGAGTGGAAGAAGCGAAAGGGGTTGACAACGTTAGGCTGTAAAAAAAAAAAAATTTAAGAGTTATAGTTTAATTTTTTCTAAATAGCTCTCGTTATTTATTTAACATTATTTTGTAAAATTAGAATTTAGATTTTATTATTTAAAATTTAAGAGTTATAGTTTAAAATTAAATTAAAAATTAATTTAAAAAATTTACATGATATTACTAAAAAAATTAATTTCTTGATTGAACTGTTAAACTCTTTTATAAAATATTTATTTATATTTAAATTATTATAAAAATCATTGTTCAAATTTAATAAAATTTTCAAATTATTTTTTCAAATACACGCATAATAAATTAAATCTCAAAAAGTATTATAAAAAATTGACTAAAAATTATTAAGAAGTTTGTTTTGTAAAATATATTGAAAATTAAAAAAAAAATTGATCCGGCTATTATAACTCTAATAGCTCAGTTGTAATCCATCAATAATTCAGTTGACAACAGATTATTTTAGATGACGAGTACTCTTACTTTTGAGCTAATTTTTCTTTTTTAACTCTTAAATTAAGTTTGGTGTTAGTCACCAATCCACTTTTTGAGTGTGAAATAATGCCACATCTCAGGAAGACTAGGACGATAATGCTTGCTTTTGTTAGTTTAAGGAAAACAGGGGTAATTAAGTGACTTTAGTAGTTAGGTCAATCATTTACCAGAACGGTAGGACTCCACGCGATAGGAATCTGATGTCTCCAAGGTGATGATCCTTCTCATCTACAGGAACTCAGTTAATGCCTTAATGGTCTCTTTGGTTAGTTCGGTTGCTTGCTTTTCTTTTACATTAACTTTTTATATCCCACTTGTGGGAAGAAAAAGAATTCAATTAAAAAATAGGGATCAATTTCTACTAATAGTGTAATTTTTAATGGAAAGGGGATTTGATACTGGTACTTTTGATCTTTGTCAAATGTCAATTGCAAGGTTCCTTGTTATTCCTTGCAAAAATAGCTTCCTTACGAGGTCAGGCTAAATAAACTGTCTGTTAATCTGTTATACCGGTTGTAATAACAACAATTAAATGCTAATAATTCACATTGCATCAAAGAGAAGCAGCATGACAAGTTTGGCACTCCAACGACAACGAGGCGTAAACAGATACTGTTTGGTTGAAGGGGCAATTCGCTTTCCCTTTATGGATTCGTGGTCCAAGGAGAAGGTGACGAAGAAACTTTCGCTCACCTGGAATTTTTAAAAATTAGATTACGATATTTATTTATAATTTAAAACAAAAATTTATTTAATTATTTTTAATTTTAAAATTTAAATATTTATTTAAAAATAATTTATAAATTGATGAATAAATAATATTTTTTTAAAATAATTTTATTGGATTAAAACTGATTTTTAATTATCATTTATCCTTATTTTTATTAGAAATTATCAATTTATTTTCGCTCTTTTTTTTAAATCAAAATCCTAACTTTAATTATACACAAACACACTCCCTCACCCTTCCTTTCCTTCTCGGCAGCCACTACCCGCCTTCCCAAAGCTCACACCACACACACAAAAACATATACAGTCGAGAGAGAAGAGAAACAGAGGAAGAAGAACGTTGCCGACAGAAAAAGAGGTTGTTGCCGCCGCCAATCCAATGAGCCACCCCATTTGTTGTTGTCTTTCTGTCTGTCGAGCCTCCATCACACATCGTCGTCATTGTCGTAGGGAAAGAGGAAGAAGATGCGAGAGAGAGAGTGCGCCATTGAGCCACGGGTCGCCGCCGCTGGAGAGGATCGTTGTTGCCATTGTTGAGGGAGAAGAGAGAACTCGAGAGAGGGAGGCAAAACGCGAGGAGGAAAGAGGCCGCCGTCGTTGCGCCTCTACTGCTGCCGCGAGAAGACGCTGTCGTGGCGGGCATGGGGGACCGTTGCCATTGCTAGTGGGGCCGAGCCTGTCACCGAACTGAGCTGAGGGAGAGGAAAACACGATGGAAGGAGAGCCGTCCACCACCGCCGTTGCTGTAGCCGCGCCACCTGTCACAGGAAAACGGCGCTGTGGTCGTCGAGAAACGTTGCCAGAACTGGCTTAGTTAGTGCTACTATCGCTGGTAAGGGTGTTCTTGCTTCTGGTTTCCTTTCTTTTGATTTACGGGATGTTGTTGTCACTGCGTTGTTGCTGCAGTTGCCGCTGAGGTTTTCCATCAACATTGAGTTGCTGTTCTGCCTCGTCCTAGTTTTTCGTTACTTTTGGCAGGTTCTTTTCTTGTCGGTGAGGGCCGTCGGGGCTGCTGCTGCTCCATTCCTTTGTTCCTTTTAGATTGCAGTAAGTATTTCTGTTCTAAAACCCTCACTGTTAATGTTCTGTTATAATCTGTTGAAGATTTTGAGGTATTTGATGTCATAGGGTTGAGTACCATTATTGCGTGCTACGTTTGTGGCTAATGCTGCCGCGAAAAACGGTCGGAGCTGATGCCGCTGCTGTGAAATAAGAATAAAAAGGGAGTTTGTGGCGTAGTTGAGTCGCGTTTGAGGTAGTGTTTTTCATAAAACTTATTTTATACTACAAAATTGTTATAAATAGATATTGATGTGAAAAATATACTTTTGTGATCACGTGAGTCTTATGGATTATACTGATTTGTTTTGAATGGATGTGATTATTTACTTAATTGAATTATTGATTGCTTGAGTTGGTATGCAGTTGTTGATGAAAATTGATTTGAATATTTATACTGAAAAGTGGTTTTATTTTGGAAATTCGATTTATATATTTATACTAAAAAATAGTTTTGTATTGAAAATCCGATTTATATAATTATATTGAGAAATGGTTTTATGTTAGAAAATCTGGTTTATATACATATTCATATTGAGAAAAGTTTTCGTATTGAAAGTCTAATTTGTACGTTTATATTGAGAAATGATTTGATTTTGAAACTGTTGAGAAGGATTGAGAAATGTGGTTTGGACAGAACCTTTGAAGGGTGGTAAATTCCTAGTTTTAGAGGAGGTATTGTCGAAATTTTTATAAGTATTTAATTGAATTTAAATAAGTGAGATTGACTAGTAAAATAAAATTATTTTTAAGTCTCTTGTGGGAGAAAATCTTGAACTAAAGAAATGAGTTTTTGTTTGATTAATTTTGGTTTAAGGATTATGTTATTGAGGAGTTTTAGAAAAAAAAAAAAAACTAACATAATAGAAGTGAATTAGAGATTTAACTTACTTTGGTTTGGTTGATTATAAAAAGAATTATAATTTGGGTATTTAATTGAATGGAAATGGGTTTTATTGAATTGATATGAATTAAAGAGTGGTGTTTTGAGGATTTTAATGAACAATAAAGTAATATAAGTGAGTATTTTAGAATAAACGATTTTCGAGTCTTTGAGAAAAAGTTTTGAGATTGAAAAGAAGTTGAAGTTGGTTAATTTGACTGAACCATTCTGTTTTAAGAAGTTTTAGAGGAGTTAAAGTATTTGAACTTGATTTGGTGAAAATGAAATGGATTTCAAGACTTTTTGAAAATGCCTTAACTTAAAAGTGAAGATGAAAATTGTTTTGGGGAAATTTTTGTAAGTTTGGTTAAAAATGAGATTGGTTATCACTCCCTTAAAGTTTAGAGATCTTACCGTGAAGTTTAATTAATAAATTCCAATTTAAATTCATTAAGTGTTTGATTTAAGAATAAATAATTTTTTTAGTCTTTTGAAAGATGTTTAAACTTAAAGTGATTTTAAAGTTAGCTTGGAAAATTTTGGTTAAGTGCGAATTGAGTTTTATAAAAGAAAGACTGATTTTAAGTGAAGTTGCTTTGGAGATTTTGGAAAATGTTACAAAAAGTGGTATTAGTTTTAAAGGAAAATGATTTGAGAAAAAGATATCCTTGGCGTGAGGTGAATTAAATGGATATTGCTATTGAAAGTAAATGGGCCAAGAATAATTTTGACTCAGGATAAAGATGTGTATAAAGACACATGTTTTGTTTATGACTATGAATTGAGTCTGATTGTGATCCGATTCACTGTGCTGGCAAGGGTTGAGGTTAATCCCGCTTGCATACTGACTGATGTTTACTCTTGGCAAGGACGTGGCAAGGACGGTGGTGAATCCCGCTTGCACATTGAGCTGAGTTTTGCTCCAAACAAGGACGGTGGTTAATCCTGCTTGTTCGCGATTCCGAGCACAACGGTGGTTAATCCCGCTTGCTCGAGATCCTGGGTAAGGACGGTGGTTAATCCTGCTTACTCTTGTGGTTCTCTCTCTGGTTGCAAGGTGATAAGGCACTAATCCCCCGATCTATATGGCACGACCTCACTAGGAGAAGGTGGTAGGGCACTCATCCCCCGATTTATGCCCCTAATGTCTGCCTCCAGGAGAAGGTGGTAGGGCACTAATCCCTTGATTATATGCCTTCTAGAGATGCGCAATAAAGAGATAATATCCGAGTTAGCTATCGGATGTGTCGGGTTCTGGCAGTTAAACCGACACGTGAGCTCATGGCCAGTAGGATAGGCATGCATCATATGCATCTATGTGACATTGTTTGGATGTGCATATTGTATTTGGTTTGCCTATGTGAATATTTTTGTTTAACAGCTAAATGTCATGCTTACTGTAATTGCTTTTGATTGTGTTTGAACTTCATTACTTGTGATTTTGACTAGTTGGTTTGGAATATGGTGGTTTGAGTGGTGATTTGATTTTGTTTTAGGTCCGAGGCCGTGATTTGATTTTGTGTTAGGCCAAGGGCCGTGATTTGATTTTGTTTGGGCTGAGGCCGTGATTTGGTTATGTTTGGGCCGAGGCCGTGATTGGATGACTTAGTGATAAGTGTGGTGATAATGGTTCTTTGATAGGTAGTGAAACTTTTTGGATATTATGTTTGATTGGCTTTCTATAAAGTTAAAATACGAATTTGAATTTTTGATAAGTAATTGTCGATTTTCAAAAATATTCACAAGACGAGCGATGATCACTGTAGTTGAAAACGAGTTTCTTTTATAAAGGTTACGGAACCAAACTGGTCAATAAACCGGTAAGGTCAATGTTTCAATGGTTTATTGATTCGACAGGGGTTTAATCGGTATAACTAAATATTAAATAAAATTATTAAAACACCTATATATAATTTTAAATATATAAATTCAATAATTTCTAACTCGATAAAATTTAAATTTTCACAATTTCACATAATAAATTATCCATAATTTAATATTAGAAGTTCACAAACAACTTCAAGGTTCAAACATCAAAGTTTATAACTAAAAAAAATCAAAATTCACATAGTGACAAACACACAATGTTTTACTATCAAAAGAAACATTAACAAATAAATTTTGAACTAATCAAAGACACAACTCATCATAAATCATAATCATCATTAAATGTTCCAATATCCCCATCATAAACAGGTAATCCCAAGCCACCATCTTCAAAAGTACCACCAAAAGAAGCTGTATTTGAAGAATCAATCACAACATCAGACATATCCACATCAACTTTCACATATCCTCCATCTAATAAAATAGAATAAAAAACTAAGAAGAAACCAAAGTTAACACTTAACAACATATATTTTTAGTAAATGAAACAAATTTTGCTATTTCACTCACCTTTAGGATATGAAGACATAGCATTATTAGTGTAAATTAAACTTTCAATGCTTTCAATGTCTCCATCAGTAAACTCAGGATCATCTTCATCCGCCATTACCAAAAAATCTACCGTGTCAATATTTTGAATGTCAATTGGATCATAATTTCTCTTCTTGCGATACAACTTAGATTGAAGGCGTAGATTATAAGTCACATAAACGATGTCACTTAGCCTTTGATGCTCTAATAAGTTCTTCCTCTTTGAATGGATTTGTTCAAAAAGGCTCCAGTTCTTCTCACATCTAGATAAGGAAGATGTTTGATGAAGAAGACGCATTTCCATTTTTTACAAATTAGGAGCACTCCCACCGTGTAGCCTCCACCGTTCATCTACATCATATAAAAGTCAAATATCGGTTATCACTCAATATTTAAAAAACCTTCAAAGTAAATTTAGCATAGAAATAAAATAACTTACCAGGTTCGAGTCTCTTTGTCGCTATCAAAGCACTTTCCCTCCCAAAACTTTCTTTTCGATCTCGATACAATTGTATCTCTTGCATTGCAGCAACTGAGTCATCGCAAAGTGAGTCAATATCAAGTAAATTAAGTAAAGACATCAAGATATTTGCCTTCTCAACAAAACTCTCATTATAGAAGAAGACTGGATTCAGAAAGTAAGCTGTTGCATGGAGATCACGCTTCAAATGCTTATCCCATTGCATTTTCAAAATACTTGTATAAGGCGTGTATGCAGCTTTTCTATTTCTAAACATTGTCTTGATAGCACTTTTGACTCTTTGCATGCCTTTATACACATATCCCAGAGAAGGTTTCTCATCAGCATTAACAATTCTCAACAACTTAATAAGAGGACCAATAATTTTTATAATAGTAACACAATCTTGCCAAAATTTACTATCCAAGATAATTGAGCTAACCATCTTTCCATTGGCACTCTTGGCTAATTTATGAGAAGTGAAATATCTGTCCACCATCAATGCTTGCAAATCTTCCTTATGATCATATATACTTTTTTAAAGTAATGAAAACGGTGACAAAACATGTAACTCCCGGTCGAATAATTTCTTTTCAACTTTGTCTTTTTCTAAGCCAAGATAAGAAAATCATATGATTGTAAACAAACAAAGTCACTTTTGAAGCACGAGAGGCAAGGTCAACTATGTGAGGAATACTTTCTATGTCTTTCAAAATAAGATTGATGCAATGAGTGGCACAAGGAGACCAAAAAATATTTGGATACTTTTCATGAACGAGTTTTTCAGCAGATACATAATTTGTAGCATTATCAGTAACCACATGCACAATGTTACTAGACCTAACCTACTCAATAACCTTAGTAAACAATTTAAACAAGGTATCGGCAGTCTTTATCATATCAGAAGCATTAACAGACTTAACAAATGACATACGAGCAAGACAATAAACTAGAAAATTAATTAACGTACATTACCTTTGATCAGTCTAACCATCTGCCATCAGTGTACAACTGGTGCTTTTCCATGAGCTCCTATAGCTTTCAACAAGCAACTGACATTCTTTCTTAAGATCAGCCGACAAATGAACTCTCATTTCATCATATGACGGTCCCTTGAAACCAGGTCCAATTGCAGCAATACCATCCAAAGCAGGTTGAAAGTAAGGTGATTGAATTGCATTGAATGGAATACGCGCATCAATGATCCATTTTGCAAGCCCCAACTTAACCTTGTGCACAACTTGTTTATTGGCTAAGACACTTTTCAAAGTTGGTTGAGAGCCTGGCGTAGTCCTTCCCTTAAAATAACTTCCAATTGGAGTAGCAGCAATAGCTCTTCTCTTTCCTTTGTCTCCCATTATTGCAGGAGCTGGAAGTTGTACAAGATTAGGCAATTCACACTCTTCTTGCGCTTGTGTTTCCATATCATAACAATCACTTGCAAATTTCTTTTTTTTTACCTTATTATGTTTGTTTTCCTACAAAAGCCTTTTGAATTAAAGTTTAACATCTTCGGTCACTTTGTTACAAACTTTAATTTGTCTAAAAATTTTTACAAGGTGATATTTCATTCTATATTTCCCTCATCCATTGTAAGTATTCAAATAGAAAATACATGTATATTTAGCCTTGTTATTTTTGTCAAACTTCACAGTAAAATATTACCAAGTTGGATCAGATTTACCTCGAGAAAACCAGTTTGAAATTCTTGAACAGCATTGTCTTGTGGCTGTGGGATCACTTTGTGATTTTTCTATCTGTAACATACAACAAAAAAAGTCATGAACAAAATTAACTCATCAAACAAATTTAACAAAATCCAATTATTAACAAAATCAGAAAATCCAGCTAATCAGCAAATCAATTACTAACAGATAACAAGAGTAAAACCAGCAAACACAAAAGAGATGACGATGAGACGGTTGCGAAGTACAAACACAGAATTATCAAAGTCCAAGTCATAGTTCTTACTAGCGGCGAGGAGGAAGGGGAGTGACAGCGATGACAGAGGAGACGGCGACACCGGCGAACACAGAAAGAGAGAGAGCTCTGCAATGACAACGACACGGTGCTGCAGAGCTGTGGGGGTTACGGTGGTCGAAACCGTCGTTTCAGTGGCTGCGGGCTGTGCGATTGAGGGGCTAGGATTCTTCTTTTGATTTCAAAATTTTACTTCAGTTTTAGAGAGGAGAGGAGAGGAGTGTGGGATTAGGTTACGGGTAATGAAAGGGATTTAGGGTTTCCTTTTTTTTAAGTCAAAACGGCTTTGTTTGGAAGGGTTTTTATTGAATTGGAAACCTTTCAAAAAATTGATCGGTTCTGACGGTTCACCAGTTAACCGCCAATTCAACTAGTTTTGTATCCGGTTTTTTGCCAGA
Source organism: Arachis ipaensis (assembly GCF_059453495.1). Classification (NCBI taxonomy): domain Eukaryota; kingdom Viridiplantae; phylum Streptophyta; class Magnoliopsida; order Fabales; family Fabaceae; genus Arachis; species Arachis ipaensis. The sequence goes on along the minus strand of NC_142438.1, from coordinate 103,474,638 downwards.
CAGTTTATGAGCCTAACCGAATTGGTCTGGTGAACGATTTTTGGCTAACTCGATTGAACTTGTAAGAACCAGAGTTTTTCACGTAAAACTGTTTTAATAAAATAATTTTTGTGCCCGGAATAGATTCAAAATTTAGAAGTTTTAATTTGAAAATATAAAGGAGAAATTTGATTTCAGTGAATTTTTCTGAGTTGGAAAATGTATATTTTTCGAAAAGTTTTTGTAAAAATGCGTACTAGCGCTTAGGCCGGCAGTACCGGCTCTAGTCTGTACTGTCTTTGGATAAAAATAAGATTTTAAAATTTTATTTATTATTTTGAAAGGACAAAAAATAATTTAGTATTGAAAATCGGGCACTAATCTTAAAGGTTTTGGCCCAAAGTGGGCCAGACGGACCAAAAACGCTAACGGGTTGGACCGGGCCCAAGGCCCAACGTATATAAGGCCAACTAATGATCTCTAGTAGCGGGTTTTGGTGATCTCTAGTAGTGGGTAATTGTTGGATTTTACCCCTAATCTTGTTGGATAAGGTAAGTCTCTTCAAACTCTTGTGGTTTGATATTTTTGGTTAGCCATAGTGTTGATTTTTGGTATGTTATGTATATAGCTTGATAGTTGGTGAGTTTTAAAAGTGGTGTTGGTGCTTGAGACTTGTTGATCTTATTAGAATCAAGCTTTGGGTGTTCGCGCATATTGGAAATCGGCCAAGGTATGGTTTCAGTTTTCTTTATGTAATATGTAATGTTTCTGGAAACTTAGGCTAGTTGACCTTAAGATAGGATTGAATTGAATGTATATGTTAATCGAATGTGAATTGTGATTTAGTGATTGATATGATAGTGTATGGAGTGGATATGGTTGAGGAGTGATATTATATGTTGATGGTTGTTGATGTTGAGAAATTTGATCATGAATGTTGAGATTTGTTATGGTTGTTGAGAGTTGTTGGTATTGTTGATGAGTAATTAATGATGATCAATTGGAACGTTATTGGTGAATGAGGAGAATTATGAGTCTTTATGATGATTTTGGATGTTGTTGAATAATGATTATGATGTGTGATGATATAAGTTGATGATTATTTTGGGGTTTTGAATCTTGTGGTTGGTGTTGATATTGATTGGTGGTTGAGGAATTTGGATGTGATATTATGTTGAATTTAGAGTTGGAATGAGGTGAGTATTAAATGGTATAATGGTTGAGAAAGTTGGAATGAGAGGTGTTGATATTGATTGTGTAATTGATAAAATCGTTGAAGGAGTGGTTGGTATGAATGTTGGGTTGCTTTGGTGTCACGACCCAAAATGAGTCATGACTGGCGCTCAGGAAAATAATCCTATAGCAAGCCTAACATAGTCAAATATATGTTCAATAAGCAAGTACAAATATTTTACAAGTTCTAAAATAAATAGTTATATATTTTTAACAAAAAAATAAATAAATAAAATAAAATAACTAAGAATGGTTGGTCCTACCTGTGACATATGGAGCATATACTTCTAGGAATTGACAAAGAATAGGTACTCATTGCAGACCGTTACTCTTGAATAGAAAGTCTCACACAGTTAAATATTTGTTCTTGAAAAATATTTTTAGAAAAACGGGGTGAGTTTTACAACTCAGTGACTAAACAATACATCTATAATTAACATGAGACTATACAAACATTATCATTAAAGTAATTTTAATTAGAAAGTAATAGTTGATAATAATAAGTGAATCAATAAGGGGGTTCTCATACAGAAATCAAATCAAAAGTCCACACTTGGGCGGCTCCACCTTTATGGGTAGCCCTTTCCTCTTGTGTGTCCTAACAGAATAACAGATCTAACGTGTGGCCTACACATTAGGCTAGCAACACCCCTGCTAGCTGGAGTCTGAGTTAGATGCATCTAAGTTAACGTCATAACCGCCGTTAACTACGGTTTTCTAATACGAGCCTCCCAAACCAATTCAAAATATATAATTTCAAATACAACAAATATTTGATCTTTCAAATATATAAGGTATCGAATCAAATCATATCAAATCAAATCAAATCAGATAATACTTTTTCATCAGAAATCTTTTCTCAATCATACTTTTTCAACCATAAGAGATTTCAAATATATTTCACAATTTTTAAAGTGAGTGTCAACAAATACTTCAATGCTTCAAAAACAAATATTCAAATAAAATCAAACATTTTAGAATAATGCAAAACTTCATCAAAAATATATATAGTCTCATGTATAGTTCCAAAAGTATAAACTTCATAAAAATGAGTTATTTAATTCTAATAAATCAATTATTTTAATCAATTCAAAATCGTTCAAAGCAAATATAGCTATAATTCAAAGATCATAATATATATATATATATATATATATCAAAATAATTGTAGATGCACAATCAAACAATCATAAATGTAAAGCCTACTCACAACGTAGTCCCTAGGGACCGAAGATACCAAACCCAGAGTGCCAAATTCAAGGTAAGGAGGATTGAAGTGGAATGGAACGAATGAGCGTAGAATTTGAACCGGAGTAGCGACAAGATAGAGCTGGTTATAGTTCTCGATTGTTGAAACTATAATCCAAACGCACCGACGGAACCTTTCCTCTCAACCCGAAATTGCGGCAGGCACAACCTCAGCTCCAAATCACTTTCTCAGCAACTACAACGACTCAGACTTAAGGGAAACAAGTAGCGACAGCACCGGTGGTGGTTCCGGCAACAACAGCACCATACCCATTGACCAGAAACCCCGACAGCGGCGGCGGCAGAAGAACGGCGACCTCAATGTGACTTCCCAGCGGCCAGAGGTGCAGTGGCTCTTGCGGCAGCGGTGAGCCACTCCAACAACCCCTTGTGCAAGCTCTCTTCCCCCGGCAGCGACCCAGACGACGACGACTCTCCATGGACGGCGGCGGGTCTTCGGCGGCGGTGCAGCTCCAGTGACGACGGTGCATGGCGGGACAGCGTTCCTCTCTTCCTTGAGCTCTCTCTCTCACTAGCGCTCAAGGACGACGGCGAGGGTGGCTTCAATGGCGGCGGTTGCAGCTCGCGACGACAGAGACGCTCCTCCGCGACGGTGCAGTTGGCAACGATGGGCATGAACGGCAGCAGCGACCTCCCTCTCTTCTCCGCGTCAGTGTAGGTGCGTGTGTGTGGGGATGAGCGACGGCGTGAGGGTGAGCGAGGGGAGTGCGTCCGTGAGTGTGTATTTCTACGAAGAGGGTGTGTGAGGAGCGGGGTTGGGAGTTCGACGGCTAGTGAGGGATTGAGGGTTGAGAGAGAGTGTTTTTGTGTGATTAGGGTTAGGGAAAAAGTAAAGGAAGAGTGCCCCACAAATTTGTTTTTTTTTTTTTTGAGCTATTACATTCTTCCCTCCTTTAGAAATTCGGTCCCCGAATTTCAAACCAACTTACTATTTATTTTGCCTCTTCGGCAGTACAAGTCACATCTATTTCGTACAACTAGACCCTGATGCAAGAAATGATGCATTTAGGAATAAGGAAAGAAAAGAACATTGAGACAACCTTATCCGAAAGAAGTATGACCACATCATGACACCATAAGTTTAATAATTTGCACAAATAGATAAGAACAAGGCTAAAAATCAAGCTATCTGAGCAAAGTTGTAGGAAAGAACTTATGCACTTTAACTATATAATATTATATCCAGATACAAATTGAACCCAATGCATAAAGAAAAATATTTTGCAGATATTATGCAACGATCAAATGCTGTACATTTTCTTAATATTCACATATACAATGTAACAAAAGGAATCGATATGAAGCACCATCAATCACAAAGAACAAATTGCATAATTAGAATGATACGAAAAATTTCAAAAGCACACTACAAACTCTAAGTGGAGTCCAAATAACATAGCCAAAAGTGTAAAACATATAGAGTAACACAAATTCCAACAATACACCCAAAACATAAAGCAATAATTAAAAAGCACAATCATATGAGATTCCAAGAGTTCGAGTTCAATTATGTGGTGGATAAGGATGAGAAAAAAGAGAGGCAAGGTGAAGAATTAAGCATAATATACATGGCCAGATTCCAGATTTAGAGACAAACATAACCACCACATCAAACCAAGCATGCAAGATATAGCCAGCAAAACATTTTCAAATCATATTATGCATATTAACCTTAAATGTCAAGTGATAAGAGGTAGGAAGGTTAAACAGAAGGAAGGAATTTAATCGATCTACAAGGCTCTTTAAGGGCATTGTGAAAGCAGCATATTAGTATGAATAGTTTCGCTTACTCAAACATAGCATTGGCCCTAGCCATCCTTTAGGTTAGCAATCGACAATCCCAAATAATAAACTAACAAATGTGCTACATATACACCAATTGATAAACAAACAAAATGCCATTAGTTGGGAAACAATACCACTAATCTAGCAAAGTTTTGAATTTCATTACTCAACCACCATTACAATGCAGCGCACTTAAGGAGTAATAAAACCACGGATTTAGTGAAGCTCAAGAATATCGATAGGCGACAACATATTTCAATTAGTTGCAATCATGAGCAACTTGAAACCAGCAAAGTGATGTCTCAAAAAAAGTCATACAACATAGGATCAGTTAAGCAGCAGACTAATGAATCAATGTGACTGCCTCAAAAATTCGATCATGTTAAGAACTTTGTAAAGCCTATATATCTTTGGAAGAAAAATGGTTGATACAACAATTTAAAATAAATTTTACTTAGATCATGATGTGCAAATTTAAAGAATAATAGTACAACTGATAATCAAACCCTTAACGTATGAAGAAATGTCAACCTAAGATGTGGGCTATGAACTAAGGCAAAATACTAGTAGTAAAACAGTCGATTTTCAGAATTTCTAATAGACAATATTCAAAATACACTGTGATTGTTACCAAGGAAAAAATTGGCCAAAAAGGAACAACTTAACACAAAACCCTCAATGCAGAGACTCTTTAATCAATTAAAATCCTTATTGGGCAAACAAAGTAGAATCCGCGACATAGTTAGATAATCAACAAAACCATGGGGTAATAGAAAATATTGATTCTGCAAATAAAACAAAATCAGAAAAAGAAAACCCCCCTTTTTTTTTTGAAACCATCAGTAAGAAGGAGTAACTTAATACAAAGCCAGCTACTAAATATCACCAAAATTCAAAACTACATAACAAAAACAACAATCCTATTAGCCAAGATAATCCAGCCAAAAGTACAAAACTAATTTATCTCACTGCCTTTCACTATTAAAACAAATGAATCAAAGCTCAACAGGCTGTAAAAGGACAAGCTGATAAATTTATTACACTAGAGCACATAGTCTGCAATCACACAATCACCAGAAGCATATAAAGCATCTGCACCCAATAAGCGATGATAGATCTGAATCAAACATCCATTCGCTAACTCAATTCATTTCACAACCATCATTTGAGAAAATTATATAGTAACAAAAATAGTTTATTGACAAAAACATTTATGATGCTTGGCATTACTTAAAAACCAAAGAAATCGTCGGTGTGTCACTACAAAGTAACACAACACAGCTTTCAAAATACGTACAAAAGTATAATTGTAACTTTGTAAGGGCAAAGGCCATAGAGGTAAATAAAAAGATGTACCACCACAACTAAAACCACGGGCTAGGAGCATTTTAAGGGAAAAAAATAAAAAAACAAGCCAAATCCACAAACAATTTGGGCAGAGCAAAATAAAAATTCACGAGTATGAATAATAGACATAAAAAGGTTTTGCATGTACAACAACCATTTAAACTAGAGAAAAGGGAAGAAAAAAAAAACATAATTAGACACGGCATGTGAACAGATAAGCTAAACCCATAAATAAAGCAAAGCAAAATGAACATTCATCAGAAAATTGTAAAAAATGTGCCACTCTAAAGATAGAAACACGATAATCCTATATATAAGAAACCGTCACATAACACAGATTATATGATAAGCACAATACTTGATAGTTTTGACATGTTAAAAATTAATTAGGTTTTTTTTTTTTTAAAAGAAAACAATGTAGAAAAAAGAAAAATAAACAAGGCAAGGTCATTAAACATTTTTTTATTGAGAATGTGAATGCAATACTAAACATTTTTACATAAATCTTATAGTGCTGACTAGAGTAACTAACTTTTACGTTAAGCATCATATAATGGACCACCAATGAGATAATATTGAGTAAACTTTAGAACAACATGCTGAGAGAGTTGGAACAACTTTTCTAGTCAATAAAATAATTAATTTTGAAGGGAAAAAAATTCAGATGCTCAAGTGTGTCACAAAAGTATTGTACAGATCACAAGTTTATCATGACAAACTTCAATTCGAAATTATCAAGTCCTGATCGTATCAAAGAAATCAAAACATTTATTAATCCGCCATATATAACTACAAATCAGGCATATAATCTCCAACAACAACACAAGCAATTAAGAGGGTTTATTACCGCCTTTCAATAGAAATTTTTACAAGATAATAACCAAGATTACCTAGTTACAGTCACATCAGTCACCAATTCAGCAACAAATAATAAGATTAACTCCTATACAGCAGCAAAAACTAATAACCTTATGGATCTCTCAAATAATTAACCAAAATCATTTACTTGTTAATTACTGTAATAATCACTAATCAAATGACATGAATCAGCAAACAAGTATCTAATCAGTGGCTACCACTCATAAGCAAGCTACAATTTATCACATTTAAAATAATCATCAAATGCTTCATAATCACCATGATCAGTCCACAAGCTCAGCAAACAAGCCTATAAAATTAGAAATCACATATAATCTAAGAGACGTATTCACTTAATAACATATAAACAAGAAGATTCTACCTGAGTGAAGCTCAAATGTGTTTTTCATACAACCAGTTATACTAAGTATAGAACTTTAGCACTCAATTTGGTTAACATCCAAATATTAATATCAACTATGGAAATTTCAATGATCTTGGACAAAGACAAAACTTTCTCAAAGAAACTCATGCTGTGGATTTAGTTTCTTTAAAATCAATTATCTATCATCCGTATTATAGTTAGCAAACTTATTTAACATTTGTTTAACTAGAAACTAAATAAACACACATTTCAAACGGATCATAACAATTAAAGATCGAACAGAACCTAAAACAATATAATGATTTAATGTCTTAAAGTAGATGAAAGTGGGACTAAATATCAATTCATATTATGTACCATTACTCAAAACATTCTATTTCGATGAAAAAATTTCACAAACTTTAAATCTATTAGAGAATAAGTCGAGATTGGGTACAAAGGGAAGGAAAAGAGTCGCAAGAAGCGGCAGGAAAGGAAAAAGTAGCAAGAAGAGGCTGGAAAGGAAAAGAGTGGCAAGAAACGGCAGAGGTCATATGTTACAACCAGATGACAACAACGACATAAAGGACAAGAATGACAATCCTATAGGCCTCTGATAGTGCCACAATTCGTACAAATAGGCGCGCTTCTATTTATACAATTGTGATCCTACCATAGGACACTTGCTCCATATTACACAGATTAAACCTAAGCTCTGATACCACTCTGTCACGACCCAAAATGAGTCATGACTGGCGCTCAGGAAAATAATCCTATAGCAAGCCTAACATAGTCAAATATATGTTCAATAAGCAAGTACAAATATTTTACAAGTTCTAAAATAAATAGTTATATATTTTTAACAAAAAAATAAATAAATAAAATAAAATAACTAAGAATGGTTGGTCCTACCTGTGACATATGGAGCATATACTTCTAGGAATTGACAAAGAATAGGTACTCATTGCAGACTGTTACTCTTGAATAGAAAGTCTCACACAGTCAAATATTTGTTCTTGAAAAATATTTTTAGAAAAACGGGGTGAGTTTTGCAACTGAGTGACTAAACAATACATCTATAATTAACATGAAACTATACAAACATTATCATTAAAGTAATTTTAATTAGAAAGTAATAGTTGATAATAATAAGTGAATCAATAAGGGAGTTCTCATACAGAAATCAAATCAAAAGTCCACACTTGGGCGGCTCCACCTCTATGGGTAGCCCTTTCCTCTTGTGTGTCCTAACAGAATAACAGATCTAACGTGTGGCCTACACGTTAGGCTAGCAACACCCCTGCTAGCTGGAGTCTGAGTTAGATGCATCTAAGTTAACGTCATAACCGCCGTTAACTACGGTTTTCTAATACGAGCCTCCCAAACCAATTCAAAATATACAATTTCAAATACAACAAATATTTGATCTTTCAAATATATAAGGTATCGAATCAAATCATATCAAATCAAATCAAATCAGATAATACTTTTTCATCATAAATCTTTTCTCAATCATACTTTTTCAACCATAAGAGATTTCAAATATATTTCACAATTTTTAAAGTGAGTGTCAACAAATACTTCAATTCTTCAAAAACAAATATTCAAATAAAATCAAACATTTTAGAATAATGCAAAACTTCATCAAAAATATATATAGTCTCATGTATAGTTCCAAAAGTATAAACTTCATAAAAATGAGTTATTTAATTCTAATAAATCAATTATTTTAATCAATTCAAAATCGTTCAAAGCAAATATAGCTATAATTCAAAGATCATAATAGATATATATATATATATATCAAAATAATTGTAGATGCACAATCAAACAATCATAAATGTAAAGCCTACTCACAACGTAGTCCTTAGGGACCGAAGATACCAAACCCAGAGTGCCAAATTCAAGGTAAGGAGGATTGAAGTGGAATGGAACGAATGAGCGTAGAATTTGAACCGGAGTAGCGACAAGATAGAGCTGGTTATAGTTCTCGATTGTTGAAACTATAATCCAAACGCACCGACGGAACCTTTCCTCTCAACCCGAAATTTGCGGCAGCCACAACCTCAGCTCCAAATCACTTTCTCAGCAACTACAACGACTCAGACTTAAGGGAAACAAGTAGCGGCAGCACCGGTGGTGGTTCCGGCAACAACAGCACCATACCCATTGACCAGAAACCCCGACAGCGGCGGCGGCAGAAGAACGGCGACCTCAATGTGACTTCCCAGCGGCCAGAGGTGCAGTGGCTCTTGCGGCAGCGGCTAGCCACTCCAACAACCCCTTGTGCAAGCTCTCTTCCTCTGGCAGCGACCCAGACGGCGACGACTCTCCACGGACGGCGGCGGGTCTTCGGCGGCGGTGCAGCTCCAGTGACGACGGTGCATGGCGGGACAGCGTTCCTCTCTTCCTCGAGCTCTCCCTCTCACTGGCGCTCAAGGACGACGGCGAGGGTGGCTTCAATGGCGGTGGTTGTAGCTCGCGACGACAGAGACGCTCCTCCGCGACGGTGCAGTTGGCAACGATGGGCATGAACGGCAGCAGCGACCTCCCTCTCTTCTCCGCGTCAGTGTAGGTGCGTGTGTGTGGGGATGAGCGACAGCGTGAGGGTGAGCAAGGGGAGTGCGTCCGTGAGTGTGTGTTTCTACGAAGAGGGTGTGTGAGGAAAGGGGGTGGGAGTTCAACGGCTAGTGAGGGATTGAGGGTTGAGAGAGAGTGTTTTTGTGTGATTAGGGTTAGGGAAAAAGTAAAGGAAGAGTGGCCCACAAATTTTTTTTTTGAGCTATTACATTTGGTATGGTAAAAAAAATGGGTTTGAGTTGGTCTTGAATTGAGAGCTGTGGTAAAATTGAGTTTTTAGTATTTTTAGTAAAAACAGATTTTTGGTGAACTTTGTCGGATCATAAATTGAGTCTCAGTTTTCAAAATTTGTTGAAATTTGCTTTACTTTAAAGTTCATGGAAAAATCTTTAAATGGATATAAAGTTTGTAGGAAATAGAATTTTGTAGAAGAAGTTATGATCATTCAAAGTTTTGGTGTCAAAATCTGAATTCTGTGCCTGCCGCAGAATTTGTGATTTCTGGTTTGTGTGTGCATGCACAGCCCTGTGCGCACTCACACCCCTGTGAGTTTTTGAACCTATGCGGACGCACAGCCTTGTGCGCATGCACACACAGGGGAAGGCTTGCTGATGAGAGCGCTAGCACAACCTATACGCACGCACACGTTGGAAGGTGCACTCTGTTGAGGGCATTCGCATGCCTTGTGCGGATGAACAGAGTTGAAATTTTTACTACCTGTGCGTACGCACACCTCTATGCGTACGCACACATTTTGAAAACTTTCATCGGCGTGCGCACGCATATCCTTGTGCGTACGCACATGTCCTGTTTTTCAACTAAAATCTTGTTTTTAACTGTTTCACCTTTCCAACAAGCTTGTAAACTTCTGTGACATTTATTTAAGACTTTTTGGCTTGTTTTTGGATGTTAATCATAGAGAAGGTCCTAGGTGGAATTATTTGGGTATTACCTTAAAAAGTTAGAGAACGGAGGTTTAGATTTCTGGTGTATTGAGGATGAGTTTGGTTGAGAGAGAAGGAAGAGTAGTGAACTTAGTGATTACTGACAATGAATTGAGAAACTGATGAACTAATGAGTTCGGAATGGAAATTATGAATGATTATGGTTGATGGGATGAGTATGAGCGGAAGTGTGCTATGAGCAGTGGCCTCTGAGATTGAATATGTGATTATGATATGCGTTGTTCTCTGTCGTAGGGGCTGTGGCAGTCTCATGCCTATGTTTAGATGTGAGGCTTGAAGCTGGGCTTCTCACTCATATTTATCGCTCAAGAGGACGGTGGTAGGGCACTCTCCCTCTAAACGTTTTCCTCTGAAAGGAGAAGGTGGTAGGGCACTCATCCCTCGGAATTTTCCTCCTGAGCATGGGTTTCTCTCTGGTTGCAAAGTGGTAGGGCACTAACCCATGGAATCATGCGGCATCCAGAGGAAGGTGGTAGGGCACTCTCCCTCGGAACGTTTCCCACTGAAAGGAGAAGGTGGTAGAACACTTATCCCTCGGAATTGTTCCTCCTAAGTATGCGCAACAGAGAGACTAATCCAGGAGTTGCCGTCCGGATTTTGTGTCGGGTTTGGCACTATAACCGACATGTGATATCACAGCCAATATGACAGGCATTCATCATATGCATCCACTATATGCTTGTTTGCTTTGATTACTTGAGTTTGCTAAAATGTATAACATGCCTACTTGCTTCTTGTATTACTTGCTATATTTGAATATTAACTGTGTATTATTTCCTTGTATTATTTGTGTTTGTCTGGTGCTGAGGAGGTTAGGTAGGTGGTGGCGATGGGATCGCACGGAGGTTAGGTTGGCGAAGGCTGTGGGATACAGCGGTGTGATTAGTACTAGTTTAGAAATTCTTTAAGTTTAGAAAAACCCTATTTATTGTGTATGGTTTACGTTAATTATTTTGTTTTAAGCTTGAATATCCGGTATCGATGTGAAGTTCTAGGATTGCCTTCGGTGTCCCGGAGCCTTACATCTTACACATTGGGCACTGTTACCATACTAAGAACCTGTAGGTTCTCATTCCATACTTTGTTGTTATTTTTCAGATGCAGGTCGCAACCCACCTCGGTGAGTTGCTTTGGTGGTGACAGAGTGGAGGATTTCTATCTTGTTTTTGAAGTCTTTTGAGTATTTTGTTTAAGATCTCTCACTTTTGTATTTATTTAGCCTAGAGGCTCACTTGAGAGAAAGTTTGTATAAGCTGTTTTACCTGTTTAAACTCAGTATGTCAGTATTTAACTAGTCGGCCTAAACTCCACGGGCTGCGGCTAGTATCTTATGATTATTATACTCTTATATAACTACATGTATCTTGTTGTCTTACATAGTGGATCTTGTCTTTTACGCTTGTAGCTTCGTGTGAACGTTCGCGCTTTGTAATTCCGTAATTGAGCTTATTTCTTCATCGGGCTTCTAGAATTATTATTTCTTTCTACGTATATTTAAGTATAATTTTTTAGGATTGTCATAATCTCTGATTAACCTTTGCTTTACGGCTAGGGGTAAGGCCTAGGGTAATTAGGGTGTTACAGAACTGGTCGGTCCAGTTTGGTTTTTAGAACTATGTTTTTATATATCTTCTTATGACAATTCTGAAACTCCTCTGATGAGACTATGTGGTTAGGTTCTCACTCCCTACAGATTTCTCTTTTCAGGACAAATAAGGAGTTTAAGGAGTTTCTTCTACGCCTCTAATTGTGTTGTATATATCTTAGTTATAATTTTTTTCTCGCCTTGTTATATATTTTTGTGAGATAGGAGTTGTGTGTAATGTCTGGTATATTTGTAAGTTACTTATATAAGAAGTCTTATATATATATATGAAGATTATGATTGAACTTGTTTATATATACATGTTTATAAAAAATAAACTTTCGATTTTTTTCAAAAAAAAAAAATACAGTTTCGAGTTAAAGACTCATATTTTATTATTAAGTATATAAAAGTCATCGTAATATCCTCACTATCAAAATGGCGCAGTCAGAAGCATGACATTCTGATATTATGGGTGTTACACTTGTCAATACTTTACATGCACGGCTTGATTTGGACAGAGCCAAGTAGAGAACCAGTCATTTACTATCCTCTCTCCTCATGGAACCAATACCATTTCCAACTGGTGGATAACGCCAACAAAAGAAGAGGACATGCGTATGGAAAAGAGGGACAAATAAAGACTAAATGAAGCTTCTAAATGTATTAATGAGATTCTTACATGAAAATGGGTGATTTTTACTTTTACTTTTTATGGTTTATTTTGAGATAGTGTGCAACTTAAATAATTATTTAGCAGAAAGCATCAGTTTGACAAAGTTATTTGGGTGAAGCTCTGAGTTGAAGTCATTGTCCGTGTACATAAATATTTCGAGAAAAATTGGTTCCCGTGTCAGATCATCCTTAGCTCCTAGACTTAGGCCACCAGTTACCGTTAGATGAGAATTGGCACGAGTGTCAGTCAACCACAAAGTGATAAAACTTGGGAAATTAAAGCAGAATAAGATATGGTCTAAACTGTCTCCGAATGTTGGCGAACAATATCAATCTCCATTCTGCCCTGCATTTTTCTGGAAGCAGAGTAGCTTACCAGATTGCCTTGTTTTTTAAATGATTTTCAAGGCCTCTTCTATTTTTACTGCCATCAATTACGCTCATTAAATTCAAGTTATATGCCCTGCAAATGCAATGCATTATTTTTACATATCAGCATCTCCGGTAAAGTGAAAAAGTCCGCCATTAATAGTTCATGACAAGAAAAGAGATATTTTCAGTGCATAATTAATCGCATTTGCACCACCTACTGCAAAGTTTTATCGTTCATTCTATGTTGTAGACACTGTATCACCAGCTTGAGTTCACAACGCAATTTAAGGTTAGGTCAACAATAATGGTTTTTCAGCTTTTGCGCTTAATACTTCGATCCTAAATCTAGTTTGCATACATTTGGAAGAGTCACTTGAAATTGAAGGGCTTAAGAACCTAATGGATCACTCAGTTGTCAGTTCCGGAATGAGCAGAACATGACAAATAAATCACTAGTATTCATTCAATTACTTGAAGCATTTCATTATATTAGTTGTCAGATCTCAGGCCAATCAAACTTACCAAACAAGGTATCTGACTATCCGTTATATTACATCTTAATCCAAACATTTGGAATTGATGTATCAGATTCCAATTTACAGTCAGTTTGAAGAGCTGATAACCAACAGTCCACCTGGAAAAGCAAAGGGAATACAGAACATATTTAGAATTTGGTAAAAAAAAAAAGTAACATCATGATGTGAACTATTTACAATCTATTCAGACTGAAATAGAAAATATCTTAACTAGGACACACCTGTATTTTAGAATTGCTTGAGCACTCATAACGTAATCCGAGCTGAGTCAAAATATAAAAGGCATATTGAATCTCATCATCACGTTTGAAACTTGGTAACCTCCCTACCTCAATGATGTCCGATAGAAGGGTTGAGTCCTGAGGACTTAGATCTGCAACTTTACCCTTGTGAATGAAATCCAGTCATATGAAAACTTGAGAACAGTATATTTTATTGAACCAACCATGTAAAAACAAGTTATTAATACATTAATCACATAAAAAAATGTATGTATTTATATCAAATCAAAAAAGTTATGAAGAAACTGGAAATTCTTAGGAAAACAGGAGATGAATAGAGAGAAAATGATTACAATTAACAACATTACCTGTACACAACAAATATAAGAATATACATTCTCCGTGGAGAACAACAAAGCGAGGAAGCCAATCATCTACTTCTGTATCATCTATAGGTGGAGGTTCGCCTGGTAGGGCTTCCCATCTCTGAAGATAAAGATGAAAAGCAAGTTGAAGCTACATTAGTAAAAAATCATGAAGTGCAAACCAAATAAAATGTAAATTGATGTGGGGCTAGACAGTCAGTACAGTTCGGATGTATAAGTAGCCAGATAGACGTGCTGACCGCAAAACTTCATCAACATGTTCCACTCTGTGAGAAACAAAAACATCCTCTATAGTTATTTACAGAAAATCACAGCAGATTTTATTAAGTCATGTAAGAATTCTCTATAGAATTGAGAGGATCAAGTATTCAAGTGGAGATTGAACACTGAATTTCACCAGTAACTCATTGTAGCAATTTCAACTTCAGTGAAGACCAGAGAGTAGAATAACTAGCGGCTTATGTATATTCTCAAGTGGAGAATGATGCAAGAAATGGAAATGGAACCTTTCTTATTACTCAAACAGTCACACATGTCTAGCTTCCAAAAATATATACTAGCAAATAAACTCCTATGTTTGTTTCTTTGATCAATGACAGTAAAGAAGGAGATAGCAAACTACAAGAAAGTTAACATAAGGCAAACTAGTAGTGACTTGACAATTATAAAAATACATTATGATGGCAAAGTCCATAACAGTCTAAAGTTGTGGATCACTCACCGAGCTTTCAAATGAGCTTCCCTCTCCTCTATAACAGTAAGTTCAGATCGAAGTGACTCTACTTCTGCAACAGTTAGCTCTACCTACAAATCATAAGTTTTGTGTTGGTAGGATAAAGTAGGACCTTCATCAATAACAAAAGAAGCAGTGAAGCACAGCACAACTGCTTTAAGTCGAACCTTCTCCTGACCTTCATTACTGGAAACCCATGAGAGCCGCCTCGGAGAAAACAAGCTCAACATCAAAGCCGTCTTTAATTTCCTTCGGGTCCGCAAATGGTGTGGGGACCTAAACAAAGCTAGCCTTAGTAACAACTTGCATAAAATAAACTCAAAAGAATCTTAATAACTTTCCAATTTTCATTTTCATGTATTCCTGCTTTCAATCAGGATAGAATACCTCGAGGATTGATCAGTTTGAGGTTCTGTAATAGACGATGATGTGTTTTCAGGAGATACTTGACTCGATGTTGGAACTTGAAAGTGATCAGGAATGATATTTAATTTTGCAGGACCATCATCCATGAAATGGACTTTCTTCCTGAAGGAAGGACAAGCCTATATTGGAGGAAGATAGCAACGGTAAGTTTGAAGGATGACTTATCCTGTAAAGTTAACAACACCAAGAAGTCAGAACAACAATGCAGCATAATGGCATCACTTTCTGTGGCTAGTCTTTAAGTTTCTAACCAGTTTGTTCAATTCAACAAATCATTGGAGAATGGTCCAGGCATCCAGCTGCAGCCCTGAATTGTGAAAATAAATAAATAAATAAATTTAAACAACATGTATATAGGAGTATATTCTTTTCATATTAACAAAGTAATGGAATGACATCAACTCTTTCCACTCAAAATCCAAGGATTCCGAGCATAAAGAATGCTAACAAGAAAAATGAATTGTTTGACAAGCCAAAATCAATCAGACTAATAAAATTGAAGACAGAAGCATGTTACATTGAGTTAAGACTTAAGAGCACTCTGATTTTGGAATATAAAATCCAAGCATTCTAGAAACATGATCGCTTGGAAGTAAAAATTTATAGTTCGAGAGCTGAAATCAGATGAATCATTCCATTGGATTTTCGACACTTGAAACAAATTTACATCCTGTTCTTGTTATTTATCTGACACTCACAATTCCCAAGCAGCTCCCGTGTGAAGACCAGATTATTAGGCATTTAATAACCTCATCTATTTGTGTCACTACTCAAACAGTCATACAAATGCAAATAATTAACCTAAAAAAAAAGAAGAGGTGAAGATGAAAAGGAACGCAGGGTGAGGAGCATGAAAAGTAGATCGGCATATATTTGGTGAATTTGTTCCGAAGTGAGGAAGGATCGGAGATAATATTAACAAGCAGTAGATCAATTAAATAGAACAAGCCGGAAAACAGATATAGCTGAGAACCGATAATAATAAAAATGAAGAAGTTGAAGGAAAGAGAAAGTTGGCGAGCACACCTGTGGCTTTGGCCTGTGGGGAGGGTGGAGAAAGGTTCGGAACGGATTTACGAAATTGAATGGAAGCTCAAGACGCGGGTGTTCGCGACGGTTGTTTAGTTTGCTGCCCTTACTTTCTTAATCTTAGCACTAACCGTCGTCTATCGCCCAATGATGACACTTTAATTAAACCCATCCTGTTCTTATATTGCTGCCAACTTAACACCAATTCCTATGTATTATCATTGTGCTACTGCTACTTATCACATCATACCACCACCAACGCAGTGAAGGCACCAACCATGTAACCCGTTGACTTTTCCCTTTACTTTGTTTTCTAGTTCTAGGGGAAAAAATTTTTATTTAAAAAATTTAAAATTTTAAAATATAATTTGTGAGAGATTTAAATTAATATTTTTTTTTGTATTTGTTTGTACTTAATTTTTTAGATTAGGTGGTTTCAAATAATAAGAAAGATGAATTTTTAAAATGGACGTTCTATATAATGAGAGAAAATAGACCATTTTAAATTACTATCGCATTCTATTTTAAATAATGGAAGAGATAAATTTTTTAGAATTGATGGTTGTAAATATAGGAAAATGAATAATTTTAAATCACTAGTTTCAAATAATGGGCGAGATAAATTTCTTAGATTGGATGGTGTTTCAAATGAATTTAGATCTTCTAAATTTTAGATTTTCACTTTAAAGGATAAAGTGAAATCTCTCACCATTGAATGCTTTCTCTCTCATGTTTTTTCTTAGTTCCACTTATGAAATAAATGGTGATAGATCATACTTTACCTTTTAAAGTAAAATTTAAAATTTAGAGAATCCGAATCCGTTTCAAATAATGGAGGAAGATGAGCTATATCAGACGCGCACGCGTCTCATATAACGTAAACCTTGTTCTTTTCTCGCGTTTTCCTTCTTCTTCTTCAACCTAATAAAATTCGTCGTTCTCCTCTGTTCGCATTTTTCTTCTCTGCTCGCATTCTTCATTATTGATCTGCATTGAATTCAACGTAATAAGCTCCGTCGTTCTTCTTCTTCTTCGTTTTCTTCTTCGATCTACACTTCTAAATGGAAACAATGAATGATTCAACTTCAAATCAGTTGAATGAGGTTATTACGTTGAGACAGCTACTCAGCTAGGAAATAATTGCTGCATGCTATCACAATAATCTTAAACACTGAATAAAGAAAAAGGAGGCCACCGAACCGAACAACATTCATTTGGTGAATCAAAATCACAAAGGCCACCGAATCGAACGATGTTCATGTGGTGAATAAATGGTGATCAACTTTCAATCAACAAGAATAGTATTTCTCCTCCTCTTCCTCCTCCTCCTTCTTCTTTCAAATTCGCGCACGTAGGTTCTTCTTCTGCTTCTGCTTTTGCTTCTTCACCAACAACACCAACATTTTGCTCGGTTAAGTGGAATTGCTCATTTTGATTCACTTGATTGTTAAAGTATTGAGTTGAGTCCTTGTGCATTCAGAAATATTTTTCTTACTGATTAAATGTTTATCATGTTTTATTCAACACATGATTAGTGTTCGGTTCAGTGGTGTTGGTCATTTTGGTTCACATGATTGTTATGTGTTCAGTTGACTTCTTTTGCATGAAAAAATGCTATTCTTGATGATTGAATGTTTATGACGTTTTATTCAGCACATGAATGTTGCTCAGTTCAGTGGAGTTGCTCATTTTGATTTACTTGATTGTTAGTGTGTTTAATTGAGTCCTTGTGCATGTAGAAATATTTTCTTTGATGATTAAATGTTTATGATGTTTTATTCAGCACATGAATGATGTTCGGTTCAATGGAGTTGGCCATTTCGGTTCATTTCTGTTTTGTACAATTTAAAACTCTTCCTCATCACCTTCTACTGCTTCTTCACCAGAGAGAGAAAGAGAAAAAGACAAAAAAAAATACAGCAGCAATAACAACAAAAGAATAAAGATAAGGAGAAAACACGTGAAGACGAATGAATGCGAAAAAGAAGGAGGAGAATGAGGAGGAGGAGGAAGGCAAATATCTGTTGCTGTTTTCGTTCGTTTCTGGTTGTTTCTTGCCAAATCTTCTCGCGATTCTTCTCCAGTAGTGATTTTCGTAGAGAACGTGACTGAAGTTTGAGTGATTTTGAGAGAGATTCGAAGAGAAGGAGCAGTTTTGTGTTGAGGAAGAAGTAACATTTTTTCATAATGAGCACGAAATAACAAAGGGTTTTCGAGCGCGTGTTTTCACTCGTCATTAATGTGCTATTTGGACTTAGGCCAACTTGGTTACATAGTTACATGGATGTGTAGCGTGCCCATACTTATAAATAACCATACGAGTATGAGTATATTTATTTTATTAGATTAAATTAAATCGTTAATTTAAATTATATTCATCTAAATTTTAAATTAAAAATTTTGTAATTTAAAAAATTTAAATCGTTATTTTTTTTCAAATCAAATATTTAATTAACTATACAAATAAAATAATACGAGTACGTAATATTATAGTTAAATCGTTATAATAATACACATATCCCGAATATATCGACATTAAATGCATTAAGCTCATAACCAAATATTGGGTATTCGAGATTTTTTTTTAACTTCTATCATATCTCACAGAATATCCAATTTGTATTTTTAATGTTTCTTTTTTTGCATCGAAATGTGTACACGTTTTTAAAATCATAAATATTACACGTTTCGATAAATATTTTATTTAATTAATTTAAATTAAAAAAAAACCATCTTCACATTAAATTTGTTTTGATACTTTTTTATTTGGCCCCTCTTTGTAGTGATTGAATAGAAAGAAACGAAGAGATCACATTATATCTTAAATAGAAAAAAATACAAATATGAAAAGAATAAGAATATATTTAGACAGACTTACTAAACTAAATGTTATATAATATTATGCATCTATTTATAAAATAATATTAAATAATATAAAATCATTTTATATGTTTTCTATAATTATATCATTTTAAAATAAATTTTTTCTACACATTTCCAAATACAAATAAATTATCATATAACCATTTTTCAACTAAAATATTTAAATAAAATTAATGGTGTTCCTATTGAAGAAAAATGTTATAGCAAATTATTTTGGACCTGGCATCTAGGGCTTAAATGGCCTAACGATGATTCAATTACTGGGTCCGAATCGTTCATATGGCCCAAAACAGGCTAGAGGACCAGAAATCATTAACTAATATTTAAATTTAAATATCTCTCTTATCTTAGCAAACAAGATAAGATAAGATAACCAGACAAACTATATAAAGGGAGTTAGAACTCTCTCAGGTACTTTACACACTCCTAACCTACACCTATACCTTTTAGACCCATTCTGATTTGAGCATTGGAGTGTCTTTGTAGATACCACCCATCGCCACTCCTGAGGTTTGATCACGTTATCACCAAGACCAGTGAGTCCCCGATCCATCCTTCAATTCGTACCAGCGAAGTCTTGTACATTGGCGCTGTCTTTGGAGACTTGCAAAACCTTAGCAGCATGACGGACGAACACAAAGAGCGATTCTCGAACCACCACCACAAACTAGATCCACCGAATTCCCCCCAGCACATGAGCCCCGAAATGATGACTACCCCCCAGCCCACGGAAGGATAACCAGGATCGTCACAGAGAGACGACCGCCGATCTGGCAGGGCTAGAGCAATCGACGGCCTTGGAGAACAGGTGAACTGAATAATTCAAGAGCTGAACCAGCGAGTGCAAACCCTAGAAGGCCGGGCCGCGTCTAAGGAATGGTACTAAACAGAATGCACAAGTAAAGTGGTCTCTCAGACCGTGTCACGAAGAGAGGCAAGACAAGAGAGGTTGCCAAACCAACATCACAGCAAGTGCAGGAACCGCAGCAAATTCTAAGAACCCAAACGCCACCATGATGAAGATGAAAGGAGATACCAGAATGATTCCAAGCGAAGAAGGAGCAAACATGTGATGATGGGAGCTGCCCCATTCACTGAGAAAATCCTGAAGGCTAAGTTACCAACGGGTTTCGACAAACCAATTAACATGAGGGACGATGGTACCAAGGACCCTCAGAAGCACCTAACGGCCTTTGAGGCTAGGATGAACCTAGAGGGAGTAGCCAACGTAGTTCAATGTAGGGCCTTGTTGGTAACGCTAGTCGGCCCAACAATCAAGTGGTTCAACACCCTCCGGAACGGCCCCGTATCCTATTTTGGCAACATCTCCGAGAAATTCACGCCATAATTTACCAGAAGGATCACAAAGGCGAAGTACCCGATCAGCCTAGTCGGAGTCACTCAATGACCAGACGAACTCCCAAGGAAATACCTAGACAGTTTTAATGATGAGTGCTTGAAGGTCGACGGACTGACCGGCTCAGTGGCTAGCCTATGCCTAACTAACGACCTAATGAATGAAGATTTAGGGGAGGCCTTCTTCGCCCTCCACCTAAGCTGCGCAGGAAAAGCCCAAAGCCAATCCCAGGGAACAGTGAAGCTTCATAGGGTCTTTCTGTCCAGGTGGAGGTAGTCCGCAAGTTCTTTCTATTAATACTTCTATATTAATACTTATAATATAAAAGGATTAATCGTAGAAATTAGTCGTATAAATAGAATAAATAAATAGAATAGTATTGAATAGTATTCAATTTGAGAAGAGAATCTTTATAGAGGATTTCGAATAGATTCGAAATTTAATAGATTAATAAAATCTATAAATCTGAATATATTACTCCTATTGAATATTCAAATTCATTTTTCTATTACTATCTTTTTTATTTTTTGAAAAAATACCTCACAACCAAACCGGTCTCGACTATGCATGAAATCCAGAACGTGGCAAGGGAGTACATAAACGACGAAGAAGTGAGTCAAGTCGTGGCAGCCAATAAACGGCACCTTGGTAACACGGCTCCACGGAATAATCCGCTGCCCAAAGAAACCCCAAAGGAGCATTTCAAAACCACTGCCCCAACCGACTGCCCAGAGTGGGAAAATTCACAGACTATACCCCTCTGTCGGCCCCGATCATCGAGATCTACCACCAGATAGCAGGGGGCATCCTCCCAAAGGCTAGACAATTGAAAGAACGCATAGGCAGAAGCAAAAGTGTAACGACCCAACTTCTGGCACATCATGATCATACTAAAAGTAAGGTATTATTGACCTATTTTCCTTTATTATCTATTTAATATTGAGTCTTTATATTAATATGGCGTTCCAATTTTAAGAAAAACTCCAGAAAATTTTGTTTTTATTAATTAAAATCATATATCAAAGATTTACAAGTAATAATAATCACATAAATACTAATAATAATAAAAATTATACAAAAAATCAAATAAAACTCATATACGACACATGTCTCTTTGTAACGAAATAAGAATCTAAAATAACAATTGACGAAGGAAAAGAACTCTACAACCACGAATATACTCGTAATAAAATTTTGTTACTCGTTCACAACTCTGTAATAAGTCTTCGCACCTGTAATTAAAGGGGTTGGATAATTTGGGGTGAAAGAAACCACACGTTCTCAGTAGAAAATACGAATGCGGTAAAAGTAAAGAATAAAATGCAAATAATTAACTTACTCAAGAAAACTATTTTTATCAAACCTTTGAAAATGCTTTTAGTTTTACTTTAGATTATTAATTACTTTATTGAAATTCCAAACTTAAAACAGACCTCAATCACAAAATTAGTCATGTTAACCATCTCTCAGTCACAGTTAATTCTCAATCACAACATCAATTCTTAGTCATCTTAGTATATCCAGAAACTAATAGCACAAGTAAGAGACTCAAATCAACACACAAACAAGTCGCAATGAAACAAATAGCACAATCACAAGAAAATAAAATAAGCAAACACAATCAAATGTAGATGGACAAATAAGGATGATGCATGTCTAGTCCTATGCAGGCCACGAGCTCATGTGTCAGTTAACTACCCGCAACCCACATTATCTAGGAACAACTCCTAGATATGATTTTCCGTTGCTTCAGTTGCATACTAGTCTTATGGCCGAAGTCACATTAGTTGACTTGAATATGCTTACCCTTAGAAAATAGTTCCCATTGCATCAGTTGCATACCAGTCTTATCGCCGAAGCCACATCAGTTGACTTTAATATGCGTACCCCCGGAACATAATTTTCAATTGTGGGCATCCCCACTCACATTTCATTTTCCTTTTTGTAAACCTTTTTCAGATTCTTGCTCTGTTTCACTTCCTTAGACACTCCTTTCAGTTACGAGTTCTCAATTTCTATCTCTGGTTATAAGATAGCTTTGCTCTTTTTAAAGCTCAATTTTTAGTTCTCTATTCTTCTTTCCCTTTTTAATTCTTAACATTTTTCCTTAAAATTTCTTTAACTTCCTTAGGCATTCTTTCAAGCAACTTTCAAACACTTTAAGCTTAATCTAACACTTTAAAAGAGTATGTACTTTTCAATTGTATAAACAACTAACAACCATCATCAAAAGCCCCTAAATATTCATTTTCAGTTATCAAACATCAAATTCATCAATTAGTCATCAAAGTTAATCATAATCTATTTGCAATTACTTATTTAACTTTATTGGCATTCATCAATTAAAACTGTTAATTTTAGAAACATATCCCCTACCTCGATGCCACATTTAGGAGAAATCGGAGATGTAATTGTTGCGGTAGTGGCTGAGCAAACAAGAACAATAGCTTCAACATCCACCGGCGTTGACAACAACAGCTCTAGCAATGAAGGGAAGCCTCAACAGTAGCTGAACAGTGGCAGAACGCGAAGTAGGATCCTCAATAGTGGCAAGATGGCTCCACCCAGCTTCTGCGATGTTATCTTTGAGCTCCACGGTGACATGCTTAATTGATGACAACTTGAGGCACCAGCGGTGGCAGGAATGGTCTCTAGGGGCAACGGCGGTACTGGGGGTTTCGATGACGGTCATGACTGGTAGTGGCGTGCTTGGCGGTGAGGAGGCAGCTCCCTCCTCCATCGCATGCTTCCTTCTCCTCGCGCATTACTCTCTCTCGCGTCGGGTTTCTCGGCGACGGGCCTGACCATGGCAACGGCGACAGCAAATTGACAACGTCACAGGAAGCTTCACGACGGCATCGACGTCGGTAATGGCGGCGGAGCTCTAGCTGGGATGCTCTTCTGCCTCTCCTTCTCTTCTTCCTTGCCATTGGTTCTCTCTCTCTTTTTCTCGTATCTCTTCCTCCATTCGCACGTGTGTGAGGGTGTTGTGCGTTGAGAGGATGAAGGGGGGGGGGGGGGTGGGGGTGCGACTGAGTGATGGTGAGGGAGTGTAAACATTAGGGTTAAGGTTTATTATAAAGGGATAAAGGTAAAATAGGTATTTTGATAAAATTGGAGGGCAGAATAATAATTTTAAAACCAAATGTACTCCATTAAAAGTATTTAAGAACACTATTTATCAATAGATCGTTGAGTTCAAATAATTATTTATAATTTAAATCATAAAATGAACATATTAATCACATTTTATAAAGTACAATTTAAATCCAAAATATCAATTATCTAAATTAAGTCATATAACTTTTTATCATTTTTCCATTACCAGAATTTTAATTTCAAATTATATAAAATAACTAATCATAATAAAATTATACAAGAATATTAATTAACTTAACTCCAAATATTCATAAAACTAATTTAATTGCTCTTAATAAATTAATTTATAAAAATAAAGACTTCAAATTAATAATAAGTCATAACTTATTCATAAAAGAACTTACTTAAATTAAATTACCTCCTTTGCTTCGTTCTTTCAACTTCATCATTTTCCTGAATTTTTTAGCAAAAAGAATAAACTCGTCATCAGATAAATTATTACTGGATTCATCATCCAAGGACTCAGTGAAGGATTTGAGAGCAATTCCTTTCTTTTTTGTCTCATTTTTTAAGTAAGTGGTTTCAAAAGCAAGTAAATATCCTCTCATATTATCATATGTCATTTGATCAATGCCACTGCTCTTAACTATAACTATAGCCTTAGTTTCCCACTCTTTAGTGAAACTTCTCGGAACTTTTCTTACTAGCACAGGTTTAGGGTGAGTAATCCCTATAGCATATAAGCCATTGATGATGACGTTGAATCTTTCAAATATTTCATCAATAATCTCTCCTTCTTTTATAGAGAATATTTCGTATTCTTTACTCAGCATGTCTATTCTGGTCTGCTTAACTTGGGTAGTGCCTTTATGGGTGACTTGGAGCTCGTCCTAGATTTTCTTTGCTATTTTGCATCTTGATACCTTTCGGTACTCTTCGAAGCTGATTGCACTGTTGAGGATGTTGACAGCTTTAGCACTGAGCTCAATCTTCTTCTTATTCTCATTATTCCATTCGGCCTCAGCCTTGGGAACAACTACACCATTAGCTCCTGTTTTTTTTGGGACTTGTGGACCGTTTAAGATGATCTTTGATATAAGTGTTTTTGTTGGTTAGAAATTTTCACAAAATAATTCCGTTGCTAGTATAGTTCCAAACCGACTAACAACACACAATCAAATTTTAAATATTATGGTTGTCACAAGTACAAACCCCAATAAGAATTAACTGAAGTATTCAAACCTCGGGTCGTCTTACAAGGAATTGTAATGAAGTGATCAATTATTGGCTATGAAGGATCACAGGAGGTTTGATTGATAAAAGGGGCAAGAAAGTAAATGGCAAGAAAAGTAAAGCAAACAACTAAATAAAGAAAATAATAAAGAGAGACATTCATGGAAATGATTGAGAATATAGGCTTTCTATCCTAGTCATCAATTATCATACAATGATTAACAAGAGTTTATCTTATTTCGTCATCCCTAACATCGGAAGAAGGTACAATATTATCTTCTCACGAGAGAAGTCAAATAAGACTAGTTAATCTCAATCCAAAAGTCCTAATCAACTCGCTAATTGAATTAGCAAGAGATTAGAGTCAATGGAAACAATATTAACTAACAACTCTAGATCACTAATCTAAATTGGGTATTAATGACTCAAGAGCACCTAATTTCTCTTTCCAAGTCAAGAATGCTCAAAAAGCTACTCTAACATCCAACCAAGCATTTTGTCAAACACTTGGAAGGCATAAAAGGAAAGTATAATAAAAGTGCGAGAATAATAATTCTAACAACTACAAATTGCAAGGAAATTAACACCAACAACTCAAGAAAGCAATAAAAGACATGGAAATATAAATTGCATTAAAAGCAAAATCCAAATCCAACAAAAGTGTATCAACATAAAAGAGGCATAAAAGAGAAATTAACAAAAGAACTAAGGGAAATAAAGACAATAAAATAATAAATTGTAAAGAAAACAAGATAAAAACAAGAATTAAAACCTAGATCTAAGATGCAATTAACCTAAGAACCCTAGTTCTAGAGAGAAGAGAGAGCTTCTCTCTCTAGAAAACTAGCCTACATGATGCTAACCTAAAACTAATTTCTTCCCTCCTTGTCCAAGCTTGAATTCTGCATGAAATACCCTAAGAAACGAGTTGGATTTGAACCTGGGAAGCTCAGAAATCGCCCCCAGCGAATTCACTTTAAGTGAGTCACATGCCACCTGTCACGCATGCGCGTGGATGACGCGTGCGCGTCTGATAAACCCATATTTCATGAGTTCTTTTGTGCTTAATTTGAGTGATTTATACAATCCTTCACCTGCTTATTCACATTAATTACATGATTTTACTTTCCCTTCCTTATTATGTCATATTGTGAAAAACATGTTTCCTAAGCTTTAAAAATTAATTATTTTAATTACCTTTATTTCCATTCGATGCCGTGATTAGTGTGTTGAGTAGTTTCAGATTTTCTAAGGCAGAATGACTTAAAGGATGGAAAAGAAAATATACAAAATAGGAAGGAGAAGGCAAAACAGAGCTTTAAGGAAACTGGTATCCATGCGACCGCATGGACGAAGCGATCACGTGCCAGAAGCGAAGATGTAGCGACACGGCCGCATGACTGACGCGACCACGTGCCTTAAGCAGAACGCACATGACGCGGTCGCATGACTGACGCGACCGCGTGGCAAGGAAAAGCTCCGAATTACGCGACCGCGTGACCCACGCGGACACGTGACAGAGGCAACGTATCAAAATTTACAGAATGCACCCCCAGCGATTTCTGAAGCCCTTTTTGGCCCAGATCCAAGTACAGACAGCATAGACCAGAGGTTATAAAGTGTGGGAATGCACCCATTCAAAGAGAGCTCGCATATTTTATTTTTCAATGATTTAGATTTAGTTGAGAGGGAGATCTTCTCCTCTCTTTCTTTTAGGATTAGGATTTAGGATTTCTTCTTGCTTTAAGAGTGACTCTCAATCCAGGTTTTACATTCCTTTGTTTTAGCTTCCTTTTACTTTTATTTATTCCAGCACTTGAATTGGTCAGTGAATTTATGAATTTCATCCATGTTATAGATTGTTATCTGAATTAATAATATTTGAGGTATTTTCAGTTTATGATTGTTCTCTTTGATTTAAGTTACCATTGCTTCCCATCTAAGGATATTTTTATTATTCCAGCAATTTTACTTTTTCCCCTTTTGGTCCTGGTTAAGAATTCAGTAACTCAACAGTTATTAAACTCAACATAATTGATAATCATTATCTTGCTAATTGAGCTGAACTTAAATAATCCCTACCTTTTCTTAGGAAATAAATAGGATTCAAAGGTCAATTTAATTAGTCCCTTGACTTTCCGTTGCCCTAGTACAGGTTGATCAAGTGGAGTTTAGATTCAACTTTCATTATAGTTGAGAGAAATAACTACGTTGGACCTCCAACTTCTCTTACCTTGCCAAAAGTTTACTTTACAGTATTTATTTATTTTAATTGCCCTTTATACTTTACTTGTCATTCAAATTACTTGCTTCTCACCTTTTAAACCCCGCTTACAACCTTTATAGCCAATAATAAGAACATAGCTCCTCACAGTTCCTTGAGAAGACGACCCGAGGTTTGAATACTCGGTTAACAATTTTTAAAGGGGTTTGTTACTTGTGACACCCAAAACATTTGTACGAAGGGATTTTTGTCGGTTTGGAGACTATATCTACAACGCAACTGTTTCTATGAATCTCTTTACTGGTAAAAATCCTAACGTCAAAATGGCGCTGTTGCCGGGGAACTGCTAACGTGTGCCTTATTATTGGTTATTGTAAATATTTTTCTTTTGCTTGTTTATTTAATTTTGTTTTTCCTTTTTAACTTTATTTGCTACTATGAACTCTCACCCCTCTCGTTTTGAGTTTGGTTCTAATATTGTTAAGGGAAATAGAAGTTACAGCAGGAATGTGCATCAAGGTCAGACCAATCAAGGATGGTTGGGACCAAGAGGATCTAATAAACCCTTTTGGCAGTAACACCCTCCGAGATATCTTGGACAAAGACCATTCTACAGTGCAAACCCAGCTGAAAGACATGGTGGACAACCTTGTAACTACCAACAAGCCCCACCCCGTGCATGTAAACCATCCTTTCAGCATAACCTCGAACCACCACACTCACAAGCTTCTCTTCACCATTCGCCACCATATGATCCTTCCTTACCCCAATACCAATCCAATCGCTCCCAATCACCACCACTTTCCTTTGTATCATGTCCAAGTCCAGCAACCCGAGAAGTAGAGGATCGCCTAAAGGAAACAGTAATTAAATTTCAAACAACCATTCAACAATTGGAGCAAGCGATAATTCAATGGGCTTCTAGGCGCTCAAATATACAAGGATCAGCCACAGCTCTATGTGGACAGCCCAATGAAGAGCAGAGCATGAAGGAATTGCCAGAAATTCCAGTGGACAAGACAGAGCATGAATTTGTACTAGAACAATTAGAAGAAGCTGTCATTGTTTAAGAAGAAGAGTTGGTTGAAGACCTAGGAGATGCTGAACTTCCATGGGAATCCAGAATTGAGGAAAACTCCATCCAGGATACTACAGTTGATGCTAAGGAGGATACTGTACAATCTCCAAGGCAAGTCGTTTATAAGGAATCAGACGGAATAATCCAAGAAGCAAATTCCCTTGATGATGATAGTCACAAGTCTAGCTCTCTTGGTGATGAACTTGCATCCGCAAGTGAATTCTCTGAGATCGAAGAATCTTCCCCAAGTGAATATGAAGATGATGCGGAGGTAGATTTCTCTCAACCTCCAATCTATGACTCAAGTGATGAGGAAGACATAGAAGACTTTGACCAGGACACAGATACAATTAAAGATCTTTGCAAAGAAGTGGAGGAATTCATAGAAGAGCACAAGGAAATGGAACTTACAGAACCACCAAAAACACCTATCCCAAGGCCATTACCACCTAATACAAGCTTCAAGTGGGTACAATCCTTAACTTATAATTTTACTTATTCACTTGAATATGGTTTGCTTGAAACAGATGGCCAGCTTAGAGCTCTCTGTGGCTTTAAGAGTAAGAGGGAAATGGCTCGTACTCAGAGCTGGTGCACAAGGCTCAATAAGGTTCCACGCTTCACTTCGAAGTACACGGATTGGTATCATGCTCAATTACATGGATCACGGAAAACGTTTGGTCACCAAGGTGAAATTCTACTTTTTAACCCGCCCGAATGGAAACATGTAGACCAAGACGGAGGCGGATTTAAAAGCAAGGCTTGGGATCCTGGACTCTATCCTGACATTCGTCGTCCCGGGAATCTGAAAATCTATTTGGAGCTGCTCAGAAGCTTTGCATGCTTGGTTTGGGACCCTGGAGGCTATTGGCATTTCAAGCACTGGTAGAGATTTTTAGACGAATTTAAACATAAGCCACCAGAACAGGATACTCCTCCAATGTCCAACTTAAGGACTTTAACTAAAAGTGCTAGGTGGGAGACAACCCACCATGGTATGGTCGCTTCTTTTTCAATTTATTTCTTGTTAATTGCTTTCATTTTTCCTTTTTCATTTTAATTTATTAAACCTGGAATCATGCATAGCATTCATGTTAATCATTGCATTCTGCATTTTTCATGCATATATATATATATATATATATATAAAGGGGTGCACAACGCGACCGCATGCCCCATGCGATCGCGTCATATTGCGAGAAACACCACCCACGCGACCGCATGACCCACGCGGCCGCGTGATATATATATCGGCGTAAGGATCCAACGAATAGAAAGTTAGGCTGGAATCGTGCGGCCCTTGTGCGTTTCGCACAAATTGGCCCACGCGATCGCATGCCCCATGCGATCGCATCACTTGCACAATACCAATCCCACGCGACCGCGTGAGCGACGCGATCGCGTCGCATGGATTGCACATCACCCCAAAAGGAGACAGAGAGTTGCGCTAAAACGGCACTGGAGTCGTGCGTTTAGCACGAATTCCAGCGACGCGATCGCGCGACCCACGCGATCGCGTCACCCTTCTTTCCCCCTCTCATGCAATCGCATTACTCCCATTTTCACCCCAACCATGCGACCGCGTACCCCACGCGGCCGCGTGGATTCGAAAATATAACCCCCAGCCACGCGAACCCTATCAGTCGCGCAGCCCCCCCACCCCCAACCCTCTTCTCCCTCTCTGCTTCTTCTTCCTCCCTCTTCCTCCACTGCTGCACCACCTACCCCTGCTACCACCACTGCACCTCCACCTGCCACAGAGCCCGTCTATCATCTGGTGCACCGCTTGTTTCGACGACTCGACCAGATGGAGCATCGCAACAAGCGGCACTATGAGCACCTAAAGCTGATGGTACGATCCGGTGACATCCCCTCCGAGCCTGACACACCGTCCGAGGCATCTGAGGAGGATGCGGATGCGCCCGAGGCAGAGACCCATCCCCAGGGAGAGGCAGCGCCGGCCGCACCACAGGCAGCGGTCCCACATCAGATTGAGGCTGCAGATCTTGAGATCCCGATCCAGTCAGCACCTCCTCCACAGCAGCCAGACCCTCAGCCCACCACCACTGAGACTCCAGCTACCATCCCTACCAGTGATGACACCCTTTCACACCCGACTTGATTGAGCATCGGGGACGATGCTTCCTTTTAAGTGTGGGGAGGTCGCCATCTCTGGCATTTATTTTGGTGAACCACTACATCTTTTTTCTTTTATTTTGGATATTTTTCTGTATTTTTCTTTTTACTGTTATTCTCTGAGTACTTATACATTGCTCTTATGTATTTTTACTCTATTTTCTGCATGTTGCATCTTTAGTTCATAGTTTAGCCATTTAGTTTATTTTAGTTATTTAGTTTAGTTTGTAATTCTGATTTATTAGTGGATTAATTAGTATAGCTTACCCTTTTTAGCATAAGATAGTATAGTTTAAATTGAAAAATATAAAAAGGAAGTAAGCTAGGAAATTGAACATATCAGACTTAAATCCATAAACCTTGTATATAGCATTACATGATGTAGTTAAGCTGACAACATTTCATCAAGGAGGAACATTAAAACTTTAAAAGCTACCCTAAATAATTTTTTTATGAGAATAATGGGAATTTTTAACTAAACCTGCATACAATATATAAATGATATATGATGCTTGAGTTAGAGAACACACAGCCTGTGAGTCTTGAGCTTAATTGTATGGTTGCATTCAAACCATAATTTCATTCCTGTGTGTTTCATTTCTTTTTATTCTGATGTTCTTTCCTTTGCTTTAATCTATATGTCCAATTATAGAATATAGAATAGATACATACCAAGAGAATGATTGAGGCCATCATTTCATTTCAGCTCACTTACCCCAAATTAGCCTACCTTTTACATCACCCTTGTTAGCCCCCTTGAGCCTTTTAAAACCCCTTTATTCTATTTAGCCAAATTACTAGCCTTAAGCAGAAAAACAAAAGAAAACCCCAAGTGAATCCTCGGTTAGCTTAAGATAGAAAATCATGAATAGAGTTAAATGTGGGAAACCTTTTGGGAACATGGATGATAGAAACAAAAGGGTAGAGAAATTAAAAGAAATAAAATAAATTTGGGAAGCATGCTCATGAGAAAATCAAAGTGATTTAATTGCCATGTGCCTTGAAAAAAAAATTTTTAATAAAAGGGGATACAAAAGAAATTCCCCAATGCAAAATAAAAGCAATGCACATGGAATAGAAAAAAAAATAAAAAGTGAAACATGAGCATGTAACAATAAGTGGGATAATATGGGAAAATAGGTAAAGAGATTTTTGTTTTACTAAATATGTATGTTAGGTGAGATCTTAGTCTAATTAAGGATTCACTTATTAGCTCACTTGACCCTATACATAAATCCTTACCTTTACCTTGACCACATTACAACCTCAATTAAAGACCTCATGACTTTTTGGTATAACTATATTCTATAATTGTTGATTGGTTAAGATGAAGAACAAAGCTGTAGAAAGTAAGAATAAAAAGAAAAATAGAGTGAATAAACCCAATAAACACTGAGTGACTAGAGAGTAAACACAAAATCCAGTGAGGGTTCAGTAACTCATCAACATATATCTGTGCTTAAATTTACTAATTGTTTTGCAAGTTTGTACAATGTTTTCTTTCCCATCTCATTTGCTAAAATGCTTTATTATTTAACGGTTGGCTATATATATATACATGACTCCTTAAAAATGTGAATTAACTTGACTACATGTAAGCTTTATATATGAGTGAATAAATTAGAGTTGCATGATGCATCATTCATTTAGGTAGTTGCATTTAAATTAGGTTGCATTGCATGACATTCCATCACTTTAACCTTAATTATTTACCTTGGATTTAGCATGAGGACATGCTAGTATTTAAGTGTGGGGAGGTTGATAAACCCATATTTCATGAGTTCTTTTGTGCTTAATTTGAGTGATTTATACAATCCTTCACCTGCTTATTCACATTAATTGCATGATTTTACTTTCCCTTCCTTATTATGTCATATTGTGAAAAACATGTTTCCTAAGCTTTAAAAATTAATTATTTTAATTACCTTTATTTCCATTCGATGCCGTGATTAGTGTGTTGAGTAGTTTCAGATTTTCTAAGGCAGAATGACTTAAAGGATGGAAAAGGAAACATACAAAATAGGAAGGAGAAGGCAAAACGGAGCTTTAAGGAGTCTGGTATCCATGCGACCGCATGGACGAAGTGATCGCGTGCCAGAAGCGAAGATGTAGCTATGCGGCAGCATGACTGACGCGACCGCGTGGCAAGGAAAAGCTCCGAATGACGCGACCGCGTGACCCACGCGGACGCGTGACAGAGGCCACATATCAGAATTTACAGAATGCGCCCCCAGCGATTTCTGAAGCCCTTTTTGGCCCAGATCCAAGTACAGACAGCATAGACCAGATGTTATAAATTGTGGGAATGCACCCATTCAAAGAGAGCTCACATATTTTATTTTTCAATGATTTAGATTTAGTTGAGAGGGAGATCTTCTCCTCTCTCTCTCTTTTAGGATTAGGATTTAGGATTTCTTCTTGCTTTAAGAGTGACTCTCAATCCAGGTTTTACGTTCCTTTGTTTTAGCTTTCTTTTACTTTTATTTATTCCAGCACTTAAATTGGTCAGTGAATTTATGAATTTCATCCATGTTATAGATTGTTATCTGAATTAATAATATTTGAGGTATTTTCAGTTTATGATTGTTCTCTTTGATTTAAGTTACCATTGCTTCCCATCTAAGGATATTTTTATTATTCCAGCAATTTTACTTTTTCCCTTTTTGGTCCTGGTTAAGAATTCAGTAACTCAACAGTTATTAAACTCAATATAATTGATAATCGTTATCTTGCTAATTGAGCTGAACTTAAATAATCCCTACCTTTTCTTAGGAAATAAATAGGATTCAAAGGTCAATTTAATTAGTCCCTTGACTTTCCGTTGCCCTAGTACAGGTTGATCAAGTGGAGTTTAGATTCAACTTTCATTATAGTTGAGAGAAATAACTACGTTGGACCTCCAACTTCTCTTACCTTGCCAAAAGTTTGCTTTACAGTATTTATTTATTTTAATTGCCCTTTACTTTACTTGTCATTCAAATTACTTACTTCTCAGCTTTTAAACCCCGCTTACAACCTTTATAGCGAATAATAAGAACATACCTCCTCGCAGTTCCTTGAGAAGATGACCCGAGGTTTGAATACTCGGTTAACAATTTTTAAAGGGGTTTGTTACTTGTGACACCCAAAACGTTTGTACGAAGGGATTTTTGTCGATTTGGAGACTATATCTACAACGCAACTGTTTCTATGAATCTCTTTACTGGTAAAAATCCTAACGTCAGCGTCACTTGCAAAATTCCTTCTCACGCGTATGCGTGGCTGACGCGTGCACGTGGCTTGAAGATCTCCTCTCACGCGTGCGCGTGGGTGACGCGTGTGCGTGGCCATGAATTCTCCAAATGCTCATTTCTTCATGAATTCTCCACTTTGTATGGTTTTCTCTTCACTTCTTCCATCCAATACTTGCCTTATGAATTTTAAATCACTCAACAAACACATCAAGGCATCAAATAGAATTAAAGTAAATTAAAATTAGCAATTTAAAGGCCTAAAAAGCATGTTTTCACACTTAAGCACAAAATTAGGGAGAATCACAAAATCATGCTATTTCATTGAATAAATGTGAGATAAGTTGATAAAATCTGCTAAATTAAGCACAAGATAAACCACAAAATTGGGGTTTATCAACCTTTCAGATGTTGTAATCTACTGATTGAACAAAGATCTTCATTCTCTCCTTCCAATAGCTGTAATTCTTTCCATTGAAGAACGGAGGTATGTTGTTGCATTATCCTTCTGTCAGAGTGTAGACCACCACATTTGAACCATTGCTGTTAGCCATCAGATACCAATTGATGGTTATCAGTGGCTAAGAAAAAAGGGGGTTGTATCTTAGCCTCCTTTTCTTGTGAATATTACTTTTTACTTTTTCAAAGAAACTTAGGAGATATTTCTTGCTTTTGTCTTGTATCGAGTTGAGAAACACTTTATTTTTGTCTTCTGAGTAACAGAACCAGAAGTGAAGTAGAGAAAAAGAAGTGACACACAGATGTATCATGGTTCAGCTACCTAGTGCTATGTAGCTTACATCCAGTCTCCATCATAATTATGATGGAATTTCACTAACTTTTTCAACATATTACATACACCAATGTTTCCCTAGGATCTACTTGACGAACGAATTTTTGCTAGTAAAGAATTCACAAATAAATTCTCGTTGCAAGTATAGTTTCTAAACTAACAATAATCCTTTCGTACAAAAATTTGGTTGTCACAAGTAACAAACCCCTAATAATAACCGAAGTATTCAGACCTCGGGTCGTCTTTCAAGGAATTGCAGGGAGGTGTATTTATTATTGGTTATGGAAGATTATCTTTTTGGGGTTTTTGAATAAGGAACAAGAAAAGTAAATTGCAAGAAAGTAAATTAATAATTAAGTGAACTCTTGGCAAGGTATGAGAATTAGACGTCCTATCCTAGTTATCCTTATAAATTGTGATGAGAATTGTTTGTTGCTCCCACTTAGTTAACCCTTACTAAGTAAAGGAAAGTCAAGTGGACTAATCAATTTGATTCCTCAAGTCCTAGTCAACTCCTAAGGAAAGACTAGCTTTAGAGGGATCCAAATCAACCAGCAACTTCCAATTATCAATCAACAAAGGATTTTGATAACTCAAGAGTCTCCAATTACTCAATTCAAGCTAAGAATGTAAAAAGCTAAATTAAAATCATAAATATGAAATACCTCAAATTGCATTAAATAAAGAAATCAAATCTAACATGGAGTTTATAAACCAAATTGGGAAAATAAATAAACTGGAATGCTAGAATAAATAGAAGTAGAAGAGAAACTAAATTAAAGGAACATTGAACCTGAAATTGAGAAGAAATAAACCTAAAACTAAGAGAAATCCTAAAACCTAGAGAGAAGCTCCTCTCTCTCTAGAAAACTACATCTAAAACCCTAAAATTATGTGAATGAATGTTGTCCGAGTTGTCTTTTGTGTTTCCCCCATTCTGCAGCTCTTATTCTGTGTTTTTTGGGCTTGGAATTGGGCCAAAAAGAGCCCAGAAATCGCCCCCCAGTGCTTTTTGCAACTTTCTGCACGTGGCGCATGTCACGCGTATGCGTAGGTCACGCATGCGCATCGTTTGGCAAAATTCCTTGTCACGCGTACGCGTCGCTCGTCTTCTGTGCTAGGCACGCGTACGCGTCGCTCATGCGTGCGCGTCGCTGCCAGCTTCTCAAGTCTTTATTTCTCGCTTTCCTTCCACTTTTGCATGTTTTCTTTTCATCCTCTAAGCCATTCCTGTTATCTAAAGCCTGGAAACACTCAATACATATCTCACGGCATTGAATGGTAATAAAGGATAATTAAAATTGATAGTTTAAAGGCTCAGGAAACATATTTTCAACTATATCATCGAATTAGGAAGGAATTGTAAAACCATGCAATTTATATGAATAAGTGTGCAAAGACTTGATAAAAACCACTCAAATCAGCACAATATAAACCATAAAATAGTAGTTTATCAATCTCCCTACATTTAAACATTAGCATATCCTCATGTTAAGCTCAAGAGAAACAAAAGAATGAATAGGGGAAAGTAAAACTCATGAGATGCAACCTGTGAATGTGAATGCAACTATATGCTAAGATGATTCTGTCTACTTGGTTGAAAGCAAATAAGTTCTCCAAGACAACCATAAATCAGATTTTACTAATTTAAATCACACAATAAGAGACAAGTAAGCTTGTAAGAGGATAGCTCATGAAAGCAGGGAACATAGAATCAAGCATTGTACCCTTACTGGTAATGTATATGCACTCTAATCGCTCAAGTGTCTAGGGTTAATCACTCTACTCTTCTCTAGTCATGCTTTCTAAACTTTGTTCTTCATCTAACCAATCAACAAAAATTTAGTATAGCAGTGCAAACATCATGAGGTCTTTTCAAGGTTGTAATGGGACTAAGGTAAGGGTGAGGATATATGTATGGCCAAGTGAGTTATAATATGAATCTTTGACTAACCTAAGCTTTCACCTAACACACACACTCTATGTAACTCCAATTCATGCCTAGCTACCCATAATTTCCACTTTTGCATATTTCACATACTCATGTATCCAAATTTTTCTTCAATTTCATCACCTATGCATTGATCTTTTATTAAACTTGGCATTGGGATACTTTTGTCCCCTTATTTATTTATTTACTTATTTATTTGAATATTTTTGGTTTTTTTTTTATAAACATGAAAGCAAAAATAACTTTATCAATGCACAAAGGTTTTTAATTATTTTTTTTTGGTCTCACATGAGTAGGTACGCAAATTCCCAATATGTTTTCAATAAAATTCAACACTTTCCTATCAACCCAAGCTCCCACGGTTCCCCACACTTAATTGATACACACTCTCTATCTTAAGCTAACCAAAGATTCACTTGGGGTAGTTAATTATTTTTCCGCTTAAGGCTAGTAATGTGGTAAAATATAGAATCAAAAGGGACTTAAAAGGCTCAAGGTGGCTAACAAAGGTAATTGGAATGGTAGGCTATTTGGGATAAGTGAGGTAATAACAAATGATGGCCTCAATCATATGCAAGCATGTAAATACACTAAACAATGGACATATAGAATGAAACAAAATATAGATTACAATCATAGAGAAGGAAACACACAAGAATAAAATATTATGGTCAAATAATGTAACCGTGTAATTAAGCTCAAATCTCACAGGTTGTGTGTTCTTAGCTATAATTTATGTTCCAATTTACAGTCTTCAAGCAAGTTTATCACAAATATTTTTAATTTAAATTAGTGAAATGCTATGAAAATGGTCTTGAAAAATAATTTATCACTCCAACCAAGTAGTGGTAGAAGAACATGCACAAAACCAAACAAATATGCAATCAAACATGCAAATGCAACAACTAATTTAACAAGAAAAATTAAACATTGGTGTTGAAATAAGAAATAACTAACCCACAGAAGTCGGTATCGACCTCACCACACTTAAAGATTGCACCGTCCTCGGTGCATGCTAAGATGTGCAGGTGGACGTGTTGCTCCAACTGACGCTTTTCTCCAAAGATTGTGCAGATGGGCTTGTATGTCGCCCCATTGAGAAGCTTTCCTTTCCCTTCTCGGTGGCCATCCTGAAAGAAGAGGAAAAAGAAGAAAAGTAACCCAAAAATAAAGATAAGAAAACAAATAAAGTATGGGTGGGTCAATGCCAAATAATGAGGGTCTCAATTACATGGTAGCTACAACATGTAAGGGAGAAAACAATAGAAGCAAATGGCTTATCAATTAAATTCATGTCAATGAAAAAAGAGTACAACTATCATAAAAGATTAGCATTGACTTAAATAATATTACCCAATCAGAACAGAACAAGTCATGTAGCACCAGGATAATGCAAGAAAAGATGCAACAGTTGAATAAAAAAATTTAACACCAATGGAAAAATAATAAATTTAGAAAAGAAAATAAAAATATGCACAAAATTAAAAATGCAATGAAGGAAAGTATGCAAATAAATTAAGTAAAATAGAATGAAAGTGAAGAAGGATGAGAAGTTAAAGAGATGAAGAAGAAGAAAGTAAGAAGGGAGGAGGGGAGAAGGAGAAAGGAGAGAGGAGAGAAGTAAGAAATTAAAAACAGGGCACGACGCGTACGCGTGCATCACGCGTACGCGTGCATCACGCGTACGCGTGAAAACTGAGTTGGCTGTTCGACGCGTAAGTGTCGCCCACGCGTACGCGTGGATGGTCCGAAAGTGAAATGACGCGAACGCGTTATGGATGCGTACGCGTGGAATGATTTTATGCCTCTAGCATAGTTCCATCGCAAGGGCAGCACAACTCTCGGGTCAAACACCAATTTACGCCGATTGTCCTATCCACGCGTGCACCTGGGTGACGCGTACGCGTGGATTTCCTAGGTTGCAGGTGACGCGCACGCGTGGCTCGAATTGTGCGCGAAGCACACCAGCCGCACGATTCCATCACAACTTTCTGTCCGTTGGATGGGATAGCAAAACTTGGAATCGACGCCCACGCGTGGCCTACGCACACGCGTGGGTTGCCCCTTTTTTTTAATACAGTATGCAGAATGCAAAATGCAGATGCTGATGCAGACATTTTGAATAAATACTAAGAAAAATAGAATAAAATAAAACTAAGAATAAAATAGAACAAAATAAAACTAAGACTGAAAAAAAATGATCATACCATGGTAGGTTGTCTCCCACCTAGCACTTTTAGTTAAAGTCCTTAAGTTGGATATTTGGTGAGCTCCCTGTCATGGTGGCTTGTGCTTGAACTCATCCAGGAATCTCCACCAATGTTTGCAATTCCAATAACCTCTGGGATCCCATACTAGTTGCATAAAGCCTTCAAGCAAGTTAAAGCAAGTGACAAGGCCCCAAGAGTGTTGATTGCTAGAATGAATTCCAGGGTCCCAAACCTTGCTTTTGCACCCGTCTTCTTGTTGATCATCATTTTTTCACTTGGGTGGTGAGCAATCGGAATTCTCGTTGAGACATCCAAATAGCTTCTGAGACCCATTCAATCGAGCTCTACACCAATCCTTGTACTTTGATATGGAATGTGGAACCTTATTGAACCTTGCCTACCAACTCCTACCACTAACCATCTCCCTCTTACTCTTAAAGCCACAAAGAGCTCTAAGTTGAGCATCCATCTCAAGCAAACCATATTCAAGTGGCATGAGAAAGCTAAGAGATGAAAGATTTACCTACTTGAATGAAGGAATGGGTGATGATGGCTTTGGGGGAGAGGTCTCCAACAACTTTGGCAATGTGATTTCCAGCTCCATTCCCTTGAGCTCTTCCTTGACAACTTCCACCTCTTTGCAAGCTTCTTCAAGTTCAACCTTTTCCTCTTGGTAGCTTTCTTTCAATTCAATCTCTTCTTCATTACTTACCAAGGGCATGGGAGATTGTGCTTCTTCTTCTTTAAGCTCCATCTCTTGATCAACCTCTGCAAAGTCTTCAACCATGATATGCCTCGGAGGTTGTACACCCTCCTCCTTGATGTCACTCAGTGTAGAGTTGTCTTCAATGATGGCTCTTCCCTCTTGTTCAACCTTTACTAATTTGGCAACTACCTCATCTTCAAGGGTCTCTCCTACCTCTACCTTTTGGGCCTCCTCT
This sequence comes from Arachis ipaensis, assembly GCF_059453495.1. Taxonomy (NCBI): domain Eukaryota; kingdom Viridiplantae; phylum Streptophyta; class Magnoliopsida; order Fabales; family Fabaceae; genus Arachis; species Arachis ipaensis. The sequence continues at coordinate 103,435,160 of NC_142438.1, read as the reverse complement.
TGCTTCTCTTGAAGTATATGTGCGCACAATTGATCCATTACATCCCTAAGACGATCTCTTCGCTCTTGTTCCAGGTCAGTAGCATCATTGGGATCATGTTGCTCTTGGATTGATGGATGTGGGTGCTCTTCTATGGAGGGTGGTGATGGGATGGAGAGATCATTATGGGGTTAAAAAGGGGGTGCACTAGAGCTTGAGGGTTGATTGTTGGAGGTATTCAATGATCCAATCTGGGAGACGAGGGCTTGTATAGCGGAGGTCAGACCGGTAAGTGTGATTTCCAGGGTCTTTTGTCCTTATGCAAAAGATTAAAGCATCTCGTCATAGGAAGAGGAATGGGGACAATTGTTTTGGAATTGGGGTGGTTCTATGTATGGCTCATAAGGCTCTTGTTATGGTGGGTAAGAATTAGGGTCATATGGTGGTGTTTGGTGGTAAGGTGCTTGTGAGTATGACGGTTCAAAATTATGTTGAGGAGGGGGTTCATAGGCGTATGATAGTGGTTGTTGATAATCAAAAGAGTGCTCACCATAGCCGTTATCTTGGTATGCTTCTTGGAATGGCTCTTGGTCATAGTATGTTGGTGGAGGTTGGTTGTCACGAAAGGGTCTACCATAACCATTGCCTTGGGATGCATCGTAAAACGGGCGTTGCCTATGGCACATTGGAGGAGGTTGTTGCCGAAAGGGTTGATCAAATCCTTGTGGCTCCTCCCATCTTTGATTGTTCCAGCCTTGATGCATGTTCCCATTATAGCTTCCATTCCCTACAACATAATTCGAACCAAACTTGTAGCCAGAGGGGTGAGAATTCATAGTAGCTAAAGAAAATAAAAACAAAAACTAGTAAAAATAATCAACTAAGTCCTAAACTAACAAAAGTAGCAAACAAGAAAAAAGCAAATATTTACAATAACCAATAATAAGGCACACGTTTGCAATTCCCCAGCAACGGCGCCATTTTGACGAATGAATTTTTTCTAGTAAAGAATTCACAAATAAGTTCTCGTTGCAAGTATAGTTTCTAAACTAACAATAATCCTTTCGTACAAAAATTTGGTTGTCATAAGTAACAAACCCCTAAAAATAATAACCGAAGTATTCAGACCTCGGGTCGTCTCTCAAGGAATTGCAGGGAGGTGTATTTATTATTGGTTATGGAAGATTATCTTTTTGGAGTTTTTGAATAAGGAACAAGAAAAGTAAATTGCAAGAAAGTAAATTAATAATTAAGTAAACTCTTGGCAAGGTATGAGAATTAGACGTCCTATCCTAGTTATCCTTATCAATTGTGATGAGAATTGTTTGTTGCTCCCACTTAGTTAACTCTTACTAAGTAAAGGAAAGTCAAGTGGACTAATCAATTTGATTCCTCAAGTCCTAGTCAACTCCTAAGGGAAGACTAGATTTAGAGAGATTCAAATCAACCAGCAACTTCCAATTATCAATCAACAAAGGAGTTTGATAACTCAAGAGTCTCCAATTACTCAATTCAAGCTAAGAATGTAAAAAGCTAAATTAAAATCATAAATATGAAATACCTCAAATTGAATTAAATAAAGAAATCAAATCTAACATGGAGTTCATAAACCAAATTGGGAAAATAAATAAACTGGAATGCTAGAATAAATAGAAGTAGAAGAGAAACTAAATTAAAGGAACATTGAACCTGAAATTGAGAAGAAATAAACCTAAAACTAAGAGAAATCCTAAAACCTAGAGAGAGGAGAGAGCATCTCTCTAGAAAACTACATCTAAAACCCTAAAATTATGTAAATGAATGTTGTTCGAGTTGTCTCTTGTGTTTTCCCCATTCTACAGCTCTTATTCTGTGTTTTTCGGGCTTGGAACTGGGCCAAAAGGAGCCCAGAAATCGCCCCCAGCGCTTTCTGCAACTTTCTGCACGTGGCGCATGTCACGCGTATGCGTTGGTCACGCGTGCGCGTCATTTGGCAAAATTCCTTGTCATGTGTGCGCGTCATTTGGCAAAATTCCTCGTCTTCTGTGCTAGGCACGCGTACGCGTCGCCCATGCGTGCGCGTCGCTGCCAGCTTCTCAAATCTTCATTTTTTCGCTTTCCTTCCACTTTTGCATGTTTTCTTTCCATCCTCTAAGCCATTCCTGCCGTTTAAAGCCTGAAAACACTCAACACACAGATCACGGCATCGAATGGTAATAAAAGATAATTGAAATTGACAGTTTAAAGGCTCAGGAAATATATTTTCAACTATATCACCGAATTAGGAAGGAATTGTAAAACCATGCAATTTATATGAATAAGTGTGCAAAGACTTGATAAAAACCACTCAAATCAGCACAATATAAACCATAAAATAGTGGTTTATCACTACCCAATCCTATCTGGGACAAATCCAAGTTCTAACCTAGTTTGAATTTGACTAGGAATCACCCTAGCTTTCAACAATTAAGTGCTAACCCAACTTGCAAGGAAATTCCCACATGATCATGACTCAAAACAGAAAGATGTACAAAAAAATCTAAAACATCTTATGGCTTTTTCTCCTAGTTTAATTCACTGCATTTTACCTCTCATTGGCTTTTTTTTCATACAAACCTCACCATGTTTGATTTTTCAGTGCGACTCAGACAGATTAAACTGAGAAAAAGAAAATACTAAATGAAAACCATGAAAGAGAAGAACTCAAAAGCTTAGGAAGCTATGAGAACCGAACTCTGTACTTTGTTCTTACTCTCTTACTTTCAACCCTTGGCTGTTCACCCTTATTATAGAAGAGTGAAGCTTCAAAGGTTGAAGCTAGTTCAAGGTTCAAACTGTCTTCTCCTTCACAGAGCTTGTAGCAGCTTTGTCAGTAAGGAGAGAGAAATCTGAATCTGTTGCATGCAACTTACCCATTCTCTCTCATCCTTTTTTTTCAAGTTCCTTCAATCTTGGCCGTGGAATCTTACTTTGGCTCCAAGTTTTATATCTGAGCGTTGATGAGCTTCTGACCACTGTTGACTTCGCTTTCTTTATTGTTGCTTGTTCTCTTCTTGGTGCTTGGCAAATTTCTCCTTGGTTCCTTGGAGAAGCACAAAAGAAGAAAGAAACTTTTTGATGTGTTCTGGCCGATTTGGCAGATTTGTTCGTTTATTTTATTGCTTGGTTAATATATTAATTTGTAGTCTAAGTCATTGGATCGTGAGGCAACATTGGCGTTGACCTTCAAGTATATTGGTGCACGAATCCCCACACTTTCATATAGCTGTACCAGCAAGTGCATTGGGTCGTCCAAGTAATACCTGAGCGAGCCAGGGTCAATCCCACGAGGATTGTGGTTTGAAGCAAGCTATGGTTATCTTGCAGGTCTTAGTCATGCAGATTAGAAGGTTGATAGATAAATATTTGTGAGATTATTATAATAGGGTGCTAAAATTGTAAGGATAGAGTTGAAGATTGGAGTTGTTTGCCTTTCTGAATTAACTCCGCTATTATTGCTCTCTTTACTTGTGAGTGATTTCTTTAATGGTAGGCTGTATGTGATTGACACTGGTTTGAGCAGCTACAAATACTCCTCCAGATCTGAACCCCAGGTTTAGTGCGGATCCATTCTGATTGAGGGTGAAGCTCGTACAGTTCATTCTCCTTAATGATCCTACTTAAAATGCCACAGACAAGGTTAGATATTCCAGATCAGAGAATGTTGTACCTTGGGTTCTAGCCTCTACCACAGAGACCCTAATCTCCCCAGAAATCGGCTGAACTGATGTCTCGAGAAGTCCCCAACGAAGTCGTGGATTAGTCGTCTGAGAGAGGTATATTCAAGCTAGTGGTTCATCATTGTCCGATGAAAGATGCACTCTGAACCCATGTAGAATGTGAAAACCTTATGCCAGTTCAACGTATTCATATTGATGAAGAACGAATATACATCTTAGAATTAATCAAACACGGATCGAAGAAAAACAGTAATACTTTTATTAATTCATAGGACTCAGCAGGGCTCCTCCCCTCAACCTAGGAGGCTTAGAAACTCATACTGATGTAAAAATACAAGGTGAAACTCAAAAAAAATAGCATAAAAAGGTAGATGTTCTTCCTTTATGATTATATAAAATACACTTTAAATACTAAACAGATGACTAGTAAGGGTAAAATAGTCTATCTAGTGCTAAAATTCACTTCTGGGGCCCACTTAGTGAGTGTTTGGGCTGAGTTTTGATGAGATTCACATGCTTTGGGGTCTCTGTGCATGGAACGCAAGCTAGGGGGTCCTCTTTGGGCGTTTTTACATTGGTCTCTGCTCTTTTGGGCGCTGGACGCCTGGAAGGGGGCAGGAAGCTGGCATTGGACGCTAGTTTTGGGCCTTCTAATCCGAAGCAAAGTATAGACTATTATATATTTCTGAAAAGCTCTGGAAGTCAGATTTCCATAGCCATTAAGATCGCTCCATTTAGACTTCTGTAGCTCCAGAAAAGCTCTTTTGAGTGCAGGCAGGTCAGATCCGGACAGCATTTGCAATGCTTTCTCTGTCTCTGAATCAGACTTTTGCTCCAGCTCCTCAATTTCGGCCATAAAATACCTGAAATTGTCCAAAAACACAAAAAATTATAGTAGAATCCAAAAATGTGAATTTAACACTAAAATCTATAAAAACTAAATAAAATATACTAAAAACTATATGAAAATGATGCCAAAAAGCATATAAAATATTCGCTCATCACAACACCAAACTTAAACTGTTACTTGTCCCCAAGAAACTAAAATATAGTAGGATAAAAAAAAATTAAGATACAAATAAATTTCTAAGTTTTAAATGAAGCTTAATTACAATTAGATGAGCGGGACTTAGTAGCTTTTTACTTCTGAATAGTTTTGGCATCTCACCATCTATTGAAACTTAGAATGGTTGGCATCTTTAGGAACTTAGATTCTAGATGATATTATTGACTCTCCTAGTTCAGTTCTTTTTTATTCTTGAACATAGCTTTCAGAGTCTTGGCCGTGACCCTAAGCACCTTGTTTTCCAATATTACCACCGGATACAATAATGCTACAGACACTTTAACTGAGTGAACTTTTTCAGATTGTGACTCAACTTTGCTAGAGTCCCCAGATAGAGGTGTCCAGAGTTCTTAAGCACACACTTTTTACTTTGGACCACGACTTTAACTGCTCAGTCTCAAACTTTTCACTTGACACCTTCATGCCACAAACACATAGTTAGGGACAACTTGATTGAGCCGCTTAGGCCATGATTTTATTCCTTTGGGCCCTCCTATCCATTAATGCTCAAAGCCATGGGTCCTTTTACCCTTGCCTTTTGGTTTAAAAGGTTATTGGCTTTTTCAATCTGCCCTCCTTTTCCTGCATTTTTGGGCAGTAATGGATTTTTCTGCTTTTTAATTTTTTTTCTTTTTGCCATTTTTCTTTCTTTCTTCACATGCATATTATTTTTTTTCTTTTGCAACATGCTTATTCTTTTTCTTTTTGCTGCTTTTTCTTGCTTCAAGAATCAATTTTATTGATTTTTTAGTTTACCAATACTATTTTTCCTTTTTCTTTATTCTTTCAAGAGCCAACATTCTAAAATTTCAACTTCAAATATGCACTGTTTAATCATACATTCAAAAAACAAAAGCAATGCCACCACATCAACATAATTAAACTATTCTTATTTTAAACTTGAAATTCATGCATCTCTCAATTCTTTTCAATGAAAATTTTCTTTTAAGCAAGGTGAGAGATATATGGAATATTTTACAACTTTAAGACATCAATGCAAATGATCATGCAACTAGAATAATAGAACAGACAAAATATAACAGAAAACAGAAAAAATAACAGGAAAGGGGTGTAAAGAGAACGAATCCACCTTTAATGGTGGTGCCTAGTACTCCTCCTTGAGGATCCAATGTGATGCTTGATCTCTTCTATGTCATCCCTTTGCCTTTGTTGCTCTTCCCTTATAGCCCTTTGGTTTTCCCTTATAGCTCTTTGATCTTCTCTTATTTCATTGAGGGTGGTAGCATGCCCTTGATGCTCCATCCTCAATTGCTCCATGTTAGTGCTTGACGAGTGAATTTTTTGTGGTTTAGAATTTCACAAATAAATTCTCGTTGCAAGTATAGTTTTTAAACCAACAAACAATCCTCTCATACAAAAATTTAGTTGTCACAAGTAACAAACCCCTAAAAATAATAACCGAAGTATTCAAACCTCGGGTCGTCTCTCAAGGAATTACAGGGAAGTATGCTACTATTGGTTATGAGATAGTATATTTTTGGGTTTTTGAAAGGTTGAACAAGGAATGTAAATGACAAGAAAATAAACTAATAATTAAGAAAAGTATTAACAAGTATTGAGAATTGGAATTCCTATCCTCATTATCATCATCAATTATGATAGTAATTGTCTATTGCTCCCACTTAGTCAACCTCTAACTATGAAGAAAAGTCAAGTGGATAAATCAATTTGATTCCTCAAGTCCTAGTCAACTCCTAAGGAAAGACTAGCTTTAGTGGAATTCAAATCAACTAGCAACTTTCGATTGCTAATCAACAAGAGACTTTGACAATTCAAGAGTCTCCAATTACTCAATCTTAGCTAAGAACATAAAAAGCTTGTTTAAAATCCAACCAAGCATTTTATCAAACACTCGAAAGGCACAAAACAAAAGTATAGAAAAGCAATAAGAGAATGTAAAATCTAAAACCAATAATTGCAAAATCAATGATAACAAATAAAGGAAGAAGCAATAAACATGAAATACCTCAAATTGCATTAAATGGAAAATCAAACCTAACATGAGAATTCATAAACTAAATTGGCAACATAAAGCAATCAATAAAGGAAATAAATAAACTAGTATACTAGAGCAAATAAAAGTAGAAGAGAAACTAGATTAAACTAAGATAGAAATATGAAATTGAAAAGAACTAAAAGGAATCCTAAAACCTAGAGAAAGGAGAGAGACTCTCTCTCTAGAAAACTACATCTCTAACCTAAAATTATGTGAATGAATGTTGTCTCCATGATTCCCCCACTCTGCAGCCTCTATTATGTGTTTTTGGGCTTGGAACTGGGCCGAAAGGAGTCCAGAAATCGCCCCCAGCGTCTTCTGTGTAATGCAGCACGTGACGCTTTGTCACGAGTATGCGTCGTCCACGCGTACGCGTCGCTTGGCAAAAATCTTGGTCACGCGTACGCATCGCTCATCTTCTGCGCCAGTCATGCGTACGCGTCGCCCACGCGTACGCGTCGCTGCCAACTTCTCAAAACACCATTTTCTTGTGTTCCTTCCACTTTTGCATGCTTCCTTTCTATCCTCTAAGTCATTCCTTCCCTATAAAGCCTGAAAACACTCAGCAAACATATCACGACATCGAATGGTAATAAGAGGGAATTAAAATTAGCAAGTTTAAGGCCAAAGAAGCATGTTTTCAATCATAACATAAAATTAGGAAGGAAAATGTAAAACATACGAATTATATGCATAAGTGTGAGAATAATGGATAAAATCTACTAATTTAAGCACAAGATAAACCCTAAAAATGGGGTTTATCAGTGCTTAATTCTCCAAGAGAAGTTTGCCATTGATCCCAAAAGCTTTGGGGAGGAAAGTACATCCCTTGAGGCATCTCAGGAATTTCATGCTGAGGCGGCTGCACAGGTTCTTGTGCAAGCTCTCTGGTTTGCTCTATTATTTTCTTAGTGATGGGCTTATCCTCCCCAATGGAGACATTTCCATTTATGACAATTCCAACTGAGTTGAATAGATGACAGATGCGGTGTAGGAATGCTAACCTTGCATTGGTGTGAGTCTTCTCAGCTACCTTGTACAGTTCTTGAGGAATCACCTCATGTACTTCCCACCTCAGTTCCCATCATGATGCAATGGATCATGATGGCTCTGTCAACAGTCACTTCTGACCGATTACTAGTAGGGATGATGGATCTTTGGATGAATTCCAACCATCCTCTAGCTATAGGCTTATGGTCAACCCTTCTTAGTTGAATGGGCTTGCCTTGGGAATCCCTTTTCCACTGTGATCCTTCCATATAGATGTCTGAAAGCACTTGATCCAATCTCTGATCAAAGTTAACTCTCCTAGTGTAAGGATGAGGATCTCCTTGCACTTGAGGCAAGTTAAACGCCAATTCCTTGGATTTAGGTTCACACTAGTGTCATGGTTTTTAGTAACCCATGCATTAGCATAGAACTCTTGCACCATGAGAATCCCAACATCCTGAATGGGATTGGTTAGGACTTCCCAACCTCTTCTCTAGATCTCTCTTCGGATTTCTGGATACTCATTCTTCTTGAGCATGAAAGGGACCTCAGGGATCACTTTCTTCTCAGCCACTACTTCATAGAAGTGGTCTTGGTGGGCTTTGGTGATGAATCTCTCCATCTCCCAAGATTCAGAGGGAGTGGCTATTGCCTTTTCTTTTCTCTTTCTAGAGGAGTCTCCAACCTTGGGTGCCATGAATAGTAATGGAAAGAAAAAAACTATGCTTTTCTCATACCAAACTTAAAACTTTGCTCGTCCTCAAGTAAAAATAAGTAAAGGAGAAGAATGGAGTAAAAGAAGAAGAAAATAGAAGGATATAGAGGGAGAGAGGGCTTTCGGCCTTGTGGGTGTAGTAGGGTATGAGAGGTGTGTGTATGAAGGGTTATGAAGAGGGTTATTTATAGGAGTATGGAAGGGTATAGGTTCAGCCATAGGGTGGGAAATTTGATTTGAAGTGGGTGGGGGTAGGTGGAAGTTATGATGGTTTTGGGGAAGTGGTATGGATGTGATTGGGCTAGGGTTTATAAGGAAGTGTGTATGGGAAAGTGTGAAAGTAAGTGGGGTAGGTAGGGTAGGTGAAAGATGATGTGGGACCCACAAGTCTTGAGAGGCTAGGGCATGTAGATTCCCTGCTTCTCTGCATTGGCGTTTGAACGCCCAAGGGATGCTCCCTAGCTGGCATTCAACTTTAACACTCCATCCAGAGTTTTCTGTTTTTACTGCTGTGAAATTCTATCTTTGTTCTGAATGCTGCATATGATCATGACCCTAAAAGAAAAACAAAATAAAATAAATAATTGAGTAAAGTATCATTTATGTCCCCAACGTTTGGGGTAAGTCTCAAACATGTCCCTAATATTTTAAATGTTCTATTTGTATCCCAAACGTTTCTAAATCGAATCAATGTTGTCCTACCATCCAAATGACTAACATTTGGTTAACGGCATTACATACGTGAACATTAAGTGAGTAAGCCCAAAGGTTGAGATACACACGTCTGCTTCTTCGCGCCCAATATACCATTCACTGTAGCAAATACGAAATATTGAAGAAACAGAGCATCTCTACCCAACGTTTTTCATTCCAGTTCTCCTTACCATACACATTTTTCTCTTCTTCGAGGCTGATCGTAGGGAGGGGCTGCAAGGTAGTTGGCGGATCATTGTTGGGAGTTTTGCATGAAAGCTTACACCTTTGTTCTGGTGACAGAGTTTGATCGTTCGACAAGGTATGTACCAGGAAAAAAATTTGTGTTTTGGGGTTTGTTGAGTAGTTCTACGAAGAAAAGATGGCCGACCGTATATGAGGTTGCGTGCATTTTTAGGGTTTAGTTAATTTTTCTTATTCCCAGCAAAATGTTCGTTGCTTATGTTAGTTAGGGCATGAATTTACTTTTTCTGGTGATTGAATGTGTGCCTGCGGTTGATGTTGTTTCGTTATGTTTGCCTGTTGTAACAGGGTCTGTTATTTAGGATGAGTTATTTTAGTGTCAAAGTTTACCACCAATGTAGCTTTGGACTTCAAGGAGGGGAATTAAAGTATTTAGGTGGGGAGACAACTGTCATAGACTACTGCAATGAAGATGAGTGGAGCCTGATTGAGGTTTATGACATAGTGAGCAGACAAGGGTATTTGAAGAAAGATATTGCTGTAATGTGGTACAAATCACAGGATCAGAATACAGAAGAAGGCTTAAGGATACTGCGAACTGATAAAGATGCAATGGATATGGCTAACATTGGGGTTAGGGAGGATATGGTGGAGCTGTATGTAGTTCACAAAACAAGTGATATCCATGAGGTGGTTGAGGATGTACACATGTTAGGGAGTACTGAAACTACCATGCAAGTGAAGGCTGGTGGATCTGATGGACAGGGCCCAATGGTTACAGTTGAAGCCCAAACAGTTGGACAGGTGGAGAAAAATTCTGGCCCAAATATAGAGGAAGAAATTGTGGGTAAGAAAGATGAATCAGATGAGGAAGAAGAGGATAGTGATGGCAGTGAGGACGAGGACTATAAACCCAAGGGTGGTAAAGATGGTAGTTGTGATTCATGGAGTTCTAATTCCAGAAATGGTGATGGTTCAGAAGATAGTGCTGCCGAAGTTGTGTTTGGTGACAGTGATGATGAGAAAGAAGGGGCAGAGGGGTTAGTAGATGTCAACATCAGGGTAGGGGATAGATTCAAGACTGCATCAACTGAAACCCAAACAGACGCAGCAAAAGATAGTAGGAGTGACAAAGGTAAGGAGAAGGTCGTTGCAGGTTTAGGTGATGAGGAAGAAGGATATGATTCTGAAGATTTTCTGGATATGCCTATTATTGATGATGATGAGGATGATAATAGTGTTTCCAAGGAGTATCCGTTGGACAAGCAGCTAAAGGACATGAGTGAGTACAAGTGGGAGTTGGAACTCTTTATGTCTCAAGAGAAGAGTTTAAGGATTGTGACACTGCCTATGCTGTACACACTGGGAGGGGTTTGAGGTTTGATAAGGTTGACCTTCAGAGAGTGAAGATTACTTGCGTGGAGGGTTGCAAGTGGTTTGCATACTGTGGGAAAATAAAGAATGAGCAAACATGGCAATTAACCAGCTGCCATAACAAGCATAGTTGTTCTAGAGAGTTGAAAATTGGGATTATGCATGCAAAATGGTTGAGCAAGGTGTTTCTAAAAAAGATCGCTGAGAATCCAAAGATAAAGCTCTCCACACTAATGAAGAAAGCATACAGCAAGTGGAATGTAGAGCTGACTAAGTCTAAAGCTGCCTGGGTTAAACAGTTTGCACTTGATGAGTTACAAGGAACGTACATAGAGCAGTATCGGAGACTCTATGACTATTGTCATGAATTGTTGAGCTCTAACCCGGGTTCTACAATTAAGTTGCAAGTGGAGAGACCACCTGAGTTTGCTTCTGAGAGACCAAAACCGGGTGTGGATTTAAGGCCAAAGTTTCAAAGACTTTATGTGTGCCTTGATGCATGCAAGAAGAGTTTTATGGTGTGCAGACCAATAATTTGCCTTGACGGGTGCTTCATCAAGACACCATATGGAGGTCAACTTCTCACGGCTATTGGCTGGGACCCGAATGACCAGATATTTCCAATAGCATACGGATTGAAGCAGAGACTAAGGACACATGGACTTGGTTTCTCACCAATCTGTGTGATGACTTTGGGAGTGACAAGATAAGGAGATGCACCTTCATGTCTGACCAACAAAAGGTACTTATTTCTCTACTTACTTTATTGATAGTGTTAGTGTTAGTGTTAGACTTGCTTATAGCTACGTTAGTGATCTTAGTGTTAGTGTTAGACTTGCTGATAGGTACATTATTGATCCTAGTGTTACTGTTTGAGTTCCTGCCCTAGTGAACCTAGTGCTTGAAATGTATGAGTAGAGGTTTGAATTGTGCATGTCCAATAGAGGTACTTACTTAATTGTGCCTATCCCATATCATACTGATTTAATTAATGCTTCAACTAAAACTGATTTATGATGGATTTAGGGTTTAGTTCTAACCTTCGATGAGCTCATTCCCGGAGTGGATCATAGATTTTGTGTTAGACATCTTTAAAGCAATTTTAGGAAGAGATTCCCAGGGCTGCAACTAAAACTGATGATGTGGAATGCTACAAAAGCCACTTATTTACAAGAGTAGGAGAGAAACATGGCTGAAATCCAAAAGGTTGATAATGGAGCCTACAACCACCTTATGGAGATACCAACCAGATATTGGTGCCAACATAAGTTTGGAACTTGGTCTAAGTGTGATACAATGGTTAACAACATGTGTGAAGTATTTAACTATGTGATTGTGGACGCCAGAGAGAAACCTATAGTCAGCATGCTTGAAGACATCAGAGTATACATTATGAGGCGTTGGGCTGATAATAGAGATCGGATAATTGAATACCCAAGGGAGGTGTTGCCCCGTATCAGGATTAAGGTTGAAAAACAAGCTGATGCAAGTGGTAAGTGGGTGAGCACCTATGCTGGTCGTGATAAATATGAGGTAACTAGCATTCATGGAGGCAAAGAGAAGTTCGTGGTTGATTTGAAGAATCACGAGTGTTCGTGCAGGAAGTTTCAGTTGTCCGGAATCCCCTGTGCCCATGCCATGACCTGCATTAGGAAGATGTGCTTCAATGTGGACAACTTTGTTGCAAACTGTTACAAGAAAGCAACTTACTCTGAGTGCTACCAACATGTGGTGTATCCAGTGAATGGCCCCAACCTGTGGGAGAAGACACAATTTGATGACGTTTTGCCACCAATCTACAGAAAACCCATTGGAAGGCCTAAACTCAAATGGAATAAAGCTGCAGATGAGAACCCAACTAGGGGAGGAGTATCTCGGGAAGGGCAGAATCAAAAGTGCTCCTATTGTTTTGCTAGAGGCCACAACAAATGAACCTGTCTAAAGAAGCGCAAAGTAGCTGCCACTAGTTCGGTAAGTACGATAGTTGTTTTTTTCTAGTTCTGGCTTCATTTTTATTGATTGCATTCAAAGATTATAATGTCGTGTTGTGGCTGTTAACTAGGCTAACAAAGTTGCTAGATCTACAAGAAGAGCTTCAAGAATCATCTCTAGCACTATCTCAAGCAATGTCTCTAGTACTATCTCTAGCCAGGCTTATAAGGAATCACAAGCTGCAGGAAAGAAGACCACGATGTCAAGGCCAAAGAGAAAATTATCTGCCAATGATGTGAGTTCCCAGCAATCTCAGGCTACGTCAAAGAAGGCTAAGCTGACCCCGTCGAACAATGATTCTGTACAACAACTCAAGGATGCTACCAAGCACAACAATCTCAGGGTGCTGCCAAGCCCATCCAAGCACGTCAGCATATCCCAACTCAAGTTCATGGCTAGGACACCTCCCAAAGTATGGAAAAAGATGTGTTGATTATGATGTGTGAAGTTTTATGTTTTCTGGAAACTTTATTTTTGAGTAAAAGACTTCTCTTTAGTATCATTATAATGTGTCAAAACTAGTTTAAAGACTGCAGTTTATTATTGTGGAGCAAAATGTGTAGCTCTTGTTTTGTTATTTTGCTGTGAATCTATTGTGGTTGTAGCCAATGACAATCTTTATGGTTGGTGATTAAGTAATATGTTAGAGTTCAGATTGTTGTTATGCTCATGACTTACTTAGTCTAAACAGAATGCAAAATATAACACTTTATTTCAGCTGCAAAATATAACATTGCAAAATATAACATTGCAGAATATAACACTTTAAACAGAATACAAAATATAACACAAAACATCATTTCATTCTAATTTCATTGATTTCAACAAAACACCAACCATTTCAACATCAGTTCTATTTCTAAGCCAAAATATAGAGCACAAGTTAGGGATCTAATGATTTTCTCCTAAACCTCATCATCTCCAGCAACATCATTGTAGTAAAAGTCTCCCAAATTTGGTGCTGGTTGTTTTCTCACAAACCAATATTAGGGCAACTGTCCATCCAACTAAAGCAACTCTCACTGCAACCATGAACCTGAACTCAACCTTATCCAATTTGCTCTTCAAATTTCTGACCTTCATTCTTAACCTTGAAACTTGTGGGGGCTCTTCCTCTGGCTCTGCCCATACAAAATAGCCGCATTCTTCTCCAATCTAGACCAAATATGAGACAACCGAGTCACTTCCACAGATTGTCAAAATATATAACTCAACAACAAAAATACACATGGCTAAACCTCACCCCAAAGTTAACGCAACCCCAGAACCTCCGCCCGGGATTTTCTACTGTCGATGAGGTGGCGAGCACAGGCCATTCCCCACAGTAGCAAGTTGTCCTCTTTCGATGTGCCTGGTTTTTATTTCGTGTCGCTTGCTTGCTGCTGTGTGTCGCTTCAGATTGGCATGCATCATACTTCATCCTTTTTCAAGCAGAGGAAGTCGAGCTTCAGAGAAGGTGCAGCATCAAAGAGGAGATAAGATTTTGCAATTAGGGTTTAGAAGAGGACCATTCTTTGCTGTTTATCTGTTTATTTTTTCTTTTATTTTTAATTCAATAACGGTCACATAAAAACGCCCTGCCACCGTGTACACTAACGTCCACGTATGCAACGCCGTTAACCAAATGTTAGTCATTTGGACGATAGAACAACATTGATTCGATTTAGAAACGTTTGGGATACAAATAGGACGTTTAAAATGTTAGGGACAGGTTTGAGACTTACCCCAAATGTTGGGGACATAAATGATACTTTACTCTAAATAATTAATTAAGGTTGGGTTGCCTCCCAACAAGCGCTCTTTTAACGTCATTAACTTGACGGTTAGCTCCTTACGGAGGTGAGTATGGGCTCAGATTCTCACCCCTTACAGTGAACTTTCTTCCTGTCCTCTCATGAATGAGCTCCACATGCTCTAGAGACAGGATACGACTCACTGTATGTGGTAAGCTGGCTTCTTAGTGAAGACAACTCTCATGCTAGGTGAGAGGCCTTCAGTTGGAACTTTCTTGTCCCTCCAGCCTTTAGGTACTTTCTTCTTAGTACCTTTGTGCTTAGAGCTTGTTGATGGCTACCCAACACCAAACTTAGAATTGATGTCTAGGGGTTCTGCCATGCTCTGCACAGAAAGAGAGGGTTGGAACACTAGGTGTTGCACATTTATCTCTCTTTTAGAGGGATAATTGGGATGAGGCATCTTGAATCATTTTGGCTCCCATATGCAGACCAGAGGGTGCTTCAATGGAATTGCTGGTGAGCAGGAGGGTGTCACCGACAAAGACAGGCAGACCGGAAGAGAGACAAAGGAGGAGTCTTCGGCAGGAGGTTGTCATCTTTACCAACGCAGGAAGGGAGCAGACGTTTTAATGGTCATCCTTCTCGGCCCAACGAGGACATCGAGACGATATCAAAAAGGTCTTCGGTGTAGCGGGGCAACTTAGGAAGATCTCCATCTGCTCAGCGTCTAAGCTCCTTGCCGCTGATAGGGTTGGAAGATGGAAGTTTGAGTGGCGGAGGTGTCTCATGGTCTTGAACACCGGCAACGGCACTGAGTGAACCTTGTAGATCTTCGATGGTCGCGAAAATTGATCTGCAAAGAAAGAAAGAAGATAGGACATAGCCGTTTCCAACTCACGGCAACATGAAGAAGATGCCATCGCACGAAATGGTGTTGCCAAGAAGAACTTCATATTAGTAGCGGCAATTGATGCGTGAGCATCTTTGCTATCTTTTCCTAGTGAATTTGCATTTGAATTGTTAAGTTTAATCAAGATTTAAATACTTTTTAGCCACTATGAATGCTACTTTGAGTTGTATGCAATTCTATTTATTTCAGGTAGTATTCGGATGGATTTGATGGAGTTTTATAGAAGCAGAGGAAGAAAGTGGATGATGCTGTCAACTCTGACCTCCTTGCACTCTAACAAACATAACTTGAGCTACAGAGGTCTAATTGATGAGGTTCTAGTAGCATTGGAAAGCTAACGTCTAGATCTTTCCAACGATATATAATAGTATACACTTCTTTTCCAATATGTATGGGCATGTTGGCGCCTAACTTGGGATTTCCCAAGTTAGGCGCTGGAGGAAGACAAGCACGCATAATCCATTCGGCCATATTGGCGCCTAACTTGGCTTTTCCCAAGTTAGGTGCCAGAAGAAGGGCTTGCACTTAAAAATCATGCTGCCAAGGCCAAGTCTAACTTCATATTTGTGAAGTTAGGTGCCAATCCAAGGATAAGCCGTGGTCCCCACGTGTGTTGAAGCTGAGCAACGAAGATTCTATTTAATTTTTTATTAAAACCTTTATTTTATTTACAAATAGGAAAATATATTATTAGTTTTAGAAAATATATTTTACATTAATTAGGACTAGATATAAAAGGGAAAAGATTCAGCCCTTCGAGCTCTTCTCTTCTCTCTTACCTCATTCCGCACTTTACAGTTTTTCAGAATCCTTGTTTTCTCTCTGAATCATGAGCAACTAAACCTCCACTGTTAAGGTTACGAGCTCTGTTTATTGTATGGATTGATACTATTACTCTTCTATTTTAATTACTGTTTTGATTTCAATTTCAAGAATTTATTTTTGTTCTTCATCTTATGAATTTGGGTGGAACAGAAGTATGACCCTTATTCTATTTGAGTTCTTGTAAACCTTGAAAAAGCAATTTTCTTGAACAACAGCTTGAAAATAATTTCTCCTAAATTTTTAATTATTTAGATTTAACGGGATACGTGACATATAGTCCTCTTATATTTGGATAATTAGGATTTCTGTGGCACATAAACTAGTTTTGAACTTAACCTTCTAATCGAAATCAAGTGACCAAGGATAGAGGAGACTAAAAAGGTCTCAGGAATTAGGGTTTAGTCACATATAGTTTTCTATGAATTGAATATTGCATGATTAAAATAGTTGGTAAGAAAAGTTAATCCAGAAAATAAATATCTCTGAAACCTTAATTGTTTTCTCCCATATTCTTTACATCAATTTACTGCTTACTTTCTAATTCTCTTAATTTACTGTTTAATGCAATTGAAATCTCAAACATCATTTTCTGCTTGTCTAATTAAGTAAATCACTCAATCATTATTGCTTGATCCATCAATTCTCGTGGGATCGACCCTCACTCACCTGAAGTATTACTTGGTATGACTCAGTGCACTTATCAATTAGTTTGTGAACTTTAAATTCTGCAACAGCAATAAATGTGGAATAAAAAAAAATCTTGGTTAATTAATTAGGGATGACTCCTACGGTATTACCAACCTAACAGGTCAACAACTAATTCACTATGGATCTAAATTCCCTTTAAGTGGTAATTTGGAGTTATATAGCCAAGAAAGGAGAAACTATCAACCTGGTAGAATGCCAAAAGTCTCCCAGCTTCAATATTCAATATGACATTCAGCAAGTCTAAGTCTTCTCTCATAGCTTGCTGAAAATCATTTAACATGAGAAAAGAATTTTATTTCCTTAAAAAGAATTTATTTCTATTTGAAATTCAATTTCATTTTTTGGAATAACTATAATATATTAATGAAATAGAATTTAAGTTTAAAGAGTGTGAGAGTTGATTTGGAAATCAGACCCTTTTTGGTCTGATTTACAAATAAAAAAAAATAAGAATTGAAATTTTTAAAAAAATTCAAATTATTTATTTTTAGTTGTTCTAAAACAAGAACCAGAATTCAACCATTGAGTAAATTCTAATTCCTAGCATTCCAAACAAGCTCTCAAGGTTCTCTATTTGAATGAATTGTAGCACCTACGCAAGAATACATATTTTAATGTAACCAAAGATTAATATTAGGTACCAAATCATATCTGGCAGAATTCACTCAATGGCACATACTAACTCAGTGTAGATATATTGTATATATATTAAATACATTTTTTATTTAGGTAATATATATATAAAAAATTACATTAATGTTGCAAAGAGTTTGATAGCCTTGTGGTGGCTAGCAAATCATTCTTTCTCAAGAACCTGGGTTTGAATCCTAGGTCTTAGTTTCTTAAAGATTTGGTTTTATAAGATATTATCAAATACAAATTAAAAAATAAAATAAAAAATAATAAAAAACAAGAGCACAACATATTCTTTTAAGAAGGTACAAAATATAAAAAGGCAAAAGGTTAGGTAGTGACATTGAGAAGAGAAAAAATAAATAAATAAATAATAATAAAAGATAATAAGAAAATAAAATATATTATAAAATATTAACAAACACAAAATAAAAAATAAAATAAAAAAATAATAAAAAACCAAGAGCACATATTCTTTTAACAAGGGACAAACACAAATTAAAAAATAAAATAAAAAATAATAAAAAACAAGAGCACAACATATTCTTTTAAGAAGGTACAAAATATAAAAAGGCAAAAGGTTAGGTAGTGACATTGAGAAGAGAAAAAATAAATAAATAAATAATAATAAAAGATAATAAAAAAATAAAATATATTATAAAATATTAACAAACACAAAATAAAAAATAAAATAAAAAAATAATAAAAAACCAAGAGCACAAATTCTTTTAACAAGGGACAAAATATAAAAAGGCAAAAGGTTAGGTAGTGATATTGAGAAGAGAAAAAAAAATAAATAATAAAAAATAATAAAAAAATAAAATGTATAAGAAGACAAATCAGGTACTCTATACTCGAAATATGATAGAAGTTAAAAAAATATTCCGATTGCACCCGAAATATGATACAACTATAAAATTGTGTATAAGTCAAGTACTGAATACCTGGTAATGTATTTAATGTCATTGTATCTGGGATACGTGTATTATTGTAATGATTTAACTACAATATTATGTATTCGTATTATTTTACTCGGTTAATTAACTATTCGATTTAAAAAAATTAACGATTTAAATTTTTAAATTAAAAAAATTAACGTATACAAAACCTCTTGATATGTCGATATAATATTTTGGACAATATTATGTTAGTTTAATATTTATTTTTTATTTATTTAATTTTATTTAAATAATTTAAGATTTTATAAATATAATTTGTGAGTGATTTAAATTAATAACTTTTTTTATATTTGTTTGTACTTAATTTGTTAGAATAAGAGGTTTCAAATCATGGGAGAAATGATTTTTTTAGGATGGGCGGTTCAAATAATGGGAGAGTTGAACAATATTGAGTAGGGAGTACTGCACACTTTGTTAGTTTGTTAAATTTAAATTTTTTATTTATTATATTTTATTTAAATGGTTTAGATTTAAAAAGGCAACCTATTATTTAGGTTAACCACTTTTTTTTATAAAATTTGAATTTTTTTTATAAGTTTTAGATATTGGGCTGAAGTTCAAAACAAAAAATAGTATATGAATATTAATTATAACATGTCTGTACAAAAGCAAATTATTGGGTTTTAGAATTAAAATAAATAATACATAAGAAATAAGTTAAAAATTCATACACCAAATTCACAAAAAAAGATATATTAGAATTTTAGAAAAAATAATATTAAAATATATTATGTATATAATATTAAAATTTAAATAAATTTTATTTTGTGTAAAAAAATTATAATATTAAATATAAACACAATGATAAAAGATTTTGTGTTATATATATATATATATATATATATATATATATATATATATATATATCACGTAAAAAGCTAACAAATATATAATAATTTTATTTTGTGCAAAACAAATTATAACATTAAATATGAAGATAATGATAAAAGTTTTTTTATTATATAAATTTAATTATAAAAATATATATATACTCACTTAAAAAGCAAACAAACATATAATAATTTTTTTGTGTGAAATAAAATTATACTATTAAATATAAGGATAAAATGCATAATAAAACCAAACCTAAAATAATATTACACAATTCACCTAAAAAGAAAAACGTTACACAAATCACCCAAGTGCATATTTCTATATAAATCAAATGAGATACATTCGATTTGTAAATCCCATTATAAGTGATTTGATTTACTGGGTGGCTGACACACATGCATAAATCGACTCTAACTAATTCGATTTGTATTCGTTTTGGTAATCCGAATTTATTATGCGGATTTATAAATCGAATGCATCTCATTTGATTTATATAGAAATATGCACTTGGGTGATCATATGACGTTTCTCTTTTTGGATGAATTGTGTAATATTATTTTGGGTTTAATTTAATTATGTATTTTATCCTAAATATAAACACAATGATAAAAAATTTTTTGTATTATATAAATTTAATTAAAAAAATAAATATTCTTACGTGAAAAGCAAACAATAATAATAATAATAATAATAATAATAATAATAATAATAATAATAATAATAATAATCTCATTAGCTATTTATCTATATCTAAAGCTAAACGTAGCTTATTAAATATAAATAAAATTATTACACTACGTCCGGATGATAGACTAATATTAAGAGAAAGACTGGAAGATAAAAACTGAAATGAGTACTATTATTATTACCAAGATTAATCCTAAAAGACTATTTTAATATCTTAAAAATTAAATATAAGAGTATTTTAATATTTTTAAAATTATTTTAAATTTTTAATTCCTAATACAATTAAATAATACGAATTAGTTCTTATCAAATTACTTTAGTATTTTTAGTAACATTCAGACTTTGTTGTGTTCTTATAAAAATTAATTACAAGGGTATTTTAGTATTTTTTTAAGTTTAAATTTATAATTTTTAATATAATTAAAAAATATTTATTCTCAAAGAGTATTTTAATTTTTATTCTAAAAGGGTATTTTAATTTTTTAAGATTAATTTTATTTTAATATTAAATTAATATTTATAATTTTTAATGCAATCAAAGAATTTCAAATAATCTATAAGTGTAAATTAGTATTTTAAAATTAATGTGTAAAATATAGTTTAGTACTTTAAAGAGTAAATGGTCAAATTAATTCATAAAAGATCACTCGTTCTCTAATTTAGTTTTCGAAGGTTTTTTTTTAATTAAATTTGTCCTTTAAATATTTTAAATTAATCATATTAGTCATTCCATCACTTCTATTGTTAACGACGTCAGAGTTTGTTGATATAATACAACTACAACAAAAGCGAAAGTTAGCGGCAAATTATTAGCATCTGTTTTGATAGCTGCCACAATTTGCCAATTTAACGGTGATTTTGACTGCGGTTTTAAGAAGAGCAGCTGTATGATTTGATTTATAGCGATTTTTACAAACCCGCTGCTAACCTGACTCTATCCATCAAGGGTTCGACCTCAACTTGTCCTTTTTCTGTTTCATTCTATTTTTTACTTCTACTCATTCCTCAACTTCTCTCGCCATCGTCCCTTATCGTTATCGGATTCGACCTTGTCCAGCTCCTCTGTTTCGTCTCTTGCTCCAGATCTGTTCGCTATCTCGTTCTACATGTGCGTTGTTTGAATCTGCTGTAGATTCATGAGCGTCATGCTTCTATCGCCTCCAATCTGTGTCGCCGCCAGCCTTTCACCGTCACCATCCATCACTGGTTTTGCTCTTTCTTCCTTTCTTTTTTTGTTTGGGTATTCACTTTCTTATTTTGTCTTCTTTTTTCTCCTAGGTCATTGATTTCATTTGTTTACGTTGCTGGAGCAGCAAAACGAGGTGAGTTATTGAAATTTGTCTAATTATACTAGCTAATTGTGTTTGTTACTCGTCCAATTTTTATTTTAGCTAATTGATTTTTGTCTAATTTTACTATGAAATCCATTGCTCCATGAGCCCCCGAATCTTGTTAACCCTAACCCTTTCTCCATGAGCTTCGATTGGCACTGCATTTGCTGGCCCTGACCCCGAAGCAATGTTCCCTTCTTCTTTTCTTCTATCCATGGTTCGATTTGCTGTAGCTGCACGTGTTTCTTGCCACAGTCGCCTCCGGCCTCCGGCCTCCATCGCCACCAACACCATCTCAGTTCTCAGGTTCTTCTTTTTCTTCCTTTTATTTCTTTACTCGGGTTTCATTTTTTATTCACCTTTTTATTTAGATTTTTGGATTTGTCAATTGATTGAACATCGAAAGTTACATTTCAATTAACAACTTAAAGCAATCAAAGGTGATTTGAGGAGTAATTTTTCTCTTCATATTTTATATCAATAGATTAAATATATTGAATTTGTCAGTTGATTTGATTGCTAATTTTGAAGAGTCAGATGAAGATGATGAAGTCCTTATTTTTTATATGAGATTTTGGGTGCTAAAGACTTCTTTTTTTATCTCTATTAAACATGCGGCATTTTTTTGGTCCTAATTAACTATTAACATCATTAGTTAATGACAGCAGATCAAATGAATCCCAAATTAATTGAGGAATTCCAATACATCAAGTTCTCTCCTTAATTAGACTTTGATTTAATATAATTTTATAAATTTATATTATTAATAGTCAATTAAGACTCTTAGGGTGCATTTGATTTTGAAAACAGGACAAGACAAGACATGGAGAACTAGACAGAAAGAACAGAAACACACAAATTAGTGTTCTTCTATTTTGTTTGGTAATAAACTAGAACAAATTATGAAAGTATATTTTGTTATCAATTTTTTCATTCAAAGAATTTAGGAAGAAAAATATAATTATAAGAGTTATGATTATAAAAAATTAACAAGAATAATGAAAGAGAACATAAAAATAAGTTTTGCCTCTTGTTAGTGTCTCTATGTCTTTCCTGGTTGGATATTTAGTATCTCTGGACACAAAATTTCTATCTATGTCTTTGATAAACCCATATTTTATGATATGTATTGTGCTCAATTCAAGAGATTTATTCAGTCCTTCACCCACTTATTCATGAAAATTGCATAGTTTTACTTTTCCTTCCTTATTATGTGATATATGTGAAATACATGTTTCCTATGTTTTAAAATTATTTATTTTAATTACCCTTTATTACCATTCGATGCTGTGATTTGTGTGTTGAGAAGTTTCAGATCTTCTAAGGCAGGAATGACTTAAAGGATGGAAAGGAAATATACAAAAATAGAAGGAAAGCACAAATGGAGTTTTTGAAGAAACTGGCAGCGACGCGAATGCATGGACGACGCGGTCGCATGTCCAGTGCAAAAAGACAGCGACGCGAACGCGTGACTGATGCGGACGCGCGCTATGAGCAGAACACAGATGACGCGGCCGCATGGCCTAAGCGAACGCGTGATAAGGAAAACTCCAGATGACGCGACCGCGTGACCCACGCAGATGCGTGACAGACGCCACGCACCAGAAATTACAGAAAATGCCCCCAGCGATTTTTGAAGCCCTTTTTGGCCCAGATCCAAGTCCAGAAGGCACAGATGAGAGGTTATGAAGTGGGGGAATGCATCCATTAGAGGGAGAGCTCCAATTATTCACTTTTTTATAGTTTAGATGTAGTTTTTAGAGGGAGAGGTTCTCTCATCTCTCTTAGGTTTTAGGATTAGGATTTCTTATTATTTCAATTTAGTGTTCCAACTCCTTATCAGGTTCAATATTCCTTTACCTTATATTTCCCTTTGCTTTCAGATATTCTAATGCTTTCCTTTTAATTACTTTTGTTGCCAATTTGGCTTATGAACCATTCATGTTTAGATTTGATTTTCTATTTAATATGATTTGAGGTATTTTAGAATTATGATTCCTTTCCTTTATTTACATTAATAATTTACATTTTTTTCTTTTGGCTTTGGTTAAGTAATTGGTAACACTTGAGTTGTCAAACTCAGCAGTGGTTGAAATTGGCAGATTCCTAATTAGTCCACTTGACTTAACTAAGTGGGATTAAAATCTAATTCTTATCACACCTGATAAGGATAACTAGGATAGGAATTCCAAATTCTCATACCTTGCTAAGAGTTTATTTTACAGTTATTTATTCATTTTTATTGTCATTTAAATTACTTGTTCCTTACTTTCAGAACCCCAATTTACAAAACTCATAACCAATAATAAGAACATACTTCCCTGCAGTTCCTTGAGAAGACGACCCGAGGTTTAATTACTTCTGTTATCAATTTATTTAGGGGTTTGTTACTTGTGACAACCAAAACATTTGTACGAAAGGATTTTCTGTTGGTTTAGAAACTATAATTACAACGCGATTACTTTTATTCTTTACCGATAGAAAATTCCGATCGTCAAAATGGCGCCGTTGCCGGCGAACTGCAAACGTGTGCCTTATTATTGGTTATTGTAAATATTTTTTCTTTTGCTTGTTTATTTGTTTTTGTTTTCTCCTTTTATTTCAATTGGCTACTATGAATTCTCACCCCTCTCGCTTTGAGTTTGGTTCTAATATTGTTGAAGGGAACGGAAGTTATAGCAGGAATATGCATCAAGGTCTAAACAATCAAAGATGGATGGAGCCAAGAGGATTTGATCAACCCTTTAGGCAGCAACACCCTCCAAGATATCATGGACGAGGACCACTTTACAATGCATACCAAGCTAATAGATATGGTGGACAACCTTGTAACTACCAACAAGCCCCACCCTGTGCTTATAGACCATCCTCTCAACGTAGATTTGAACCACCACACTCACAAGTTCCTTTTCACCATTCAACACCATATGACCCTTATCCACCACAATCCCAATCCAATTACTCCCAAAAACCACCACATTCTTACTTTGAACCCTCTCCCCCAACCAATGAGACCTCACACCCACCCCAACCTCCAGTGAATGACAAACTTCGTGTTCTTCTTCAAGGGCAAGCAAAGATAGAAAAGGGCGTACTGGAACTCACTACTTCCGTAACTGAGGTAGTAAATTTAATAGCTTCCCGACATCTGAGAACCCGAAGTACTCCCATGGCCGCATGTGGAGAATCAAAAGAAGAGCGTAGCATGAAGGAAACACTAGAAACTTCGGTGGACAATGAGGAACATGGCTTTATATTGGAACAAGTGGAGGAAGCCAAAATAGTTGCAGAAGAAGAAGTGGTTGAAGATTTAGGAGATGCTGAAACTCCATGGGAATCAAGAACCGTAAAGGATTCCACTAAGAAGTCCGAATTTAATGCAAAGGAGGATAGTGCACGACCTCCACAGCACATGCCCTGTGAAAAATTGGACGGAACAGACTAAGAAGTTGATTCCATGGGCAGTAATGACCACGAATCAAGCTCTCCTAGTCACAAACTCACATTCGCAACTAAATTCCTTGAGCTTGAAGAACCTTATCCAAGTGAATACGAAGATGACGTCGAGGTAGATTTCTCTCAACCTCCAACGTATGACTTAAGTGATGAGGAAGACACAGAAGACTTTAATCAGGACGCAGTTGCAGCTGAAAAATTTTGCAAAGAAGTGGAGGAATTCACAGAAGATCACAAGGGAGTAGAACTTACAGAACCACTGGAAACACATGTCCCAAGGCCATTACCACCTAATACGAGCTTCACGTGGGTACAATCCTTAACCTTTAACTTTATTTTCTCATTTGAATATGGTTTGCTTGAAACAGATGGCCAGCTTAGAGCTCTCTGCGGCTTTAAGAGTAAGAGGGAAATGGCTCGTACTCAGAGCTGGTGCGCAAGGTTCAATAAGGTCCCACGCTCCAATTCAAAGTGCACGGATTGGTACCAAGTTCAATTGAATGGGTCTCGGAAGGCGTTCGGTCATCCTGGTGAGAATACAATTTCTAAACCACCCGGATGGAAAAATATAGATCAAGACGAAGGCAGATTTAAAAGCAAAGTTTGGGATCCTGGAATCTATTATGACATTTGTCACTCCAGGAGCCTGAGAATCTGTTTGAAGCTGCTCAGAAGCTTTACATGCCTAGTTTGGGACCCCGGAGGCTGTTGGTATTCCAAACATTGGTGGAGATTTCTGGATGAATTTAAGCACAAGCCACCATAACAGGAAGCTCATCTAATGTCAAACTTAAGAACTTTAACTAAAAGTGCTAGGTGGGAGACAACCCACCATGGTATGATCGTTCCTGTTTCCATTTTATTTCGTTTTGTTTATTTTTATATTGTTTTATTTTCATTGAACCTGGATAGTATTCGTAAGCATCTGCATTGGCATTACATACTGCATAACTGCATATTTGCAAAAAAAAAAATTGCGTGCGACGCGATCGCATCGCTAAAGCGTTCGCGTCAGTTGCGAAAACCACCTCCCACGCGTCCGCGTCATTCACGTGGCCGGTGATCTGGAAATCGGCGTAAAAATCCAACGCCCAGAAATCTGGGCTGGAATCGTGCGGCTGTCGTTCGTCTAGCACAAACGGCCCACGCGTTCGCGTCCCCGACGCGAACGCGCCACTTGCACAAAACCTATCCCACGCAAAAGCGTGAGCGCGTCGCGTGGATTCCACAACACCCCAAAGGAGATAGAGAGTTGCGCTGAAATGACGCTAAAATTGTGCGTTCCGCACAAATTCCAGTGACGCGGTCGCATGTCTCATGCGACCGCGTCATTCATCCATCTTCCTATTTCATGCGATCGCATCACTCACGCGATCGCGTCAACCCTTTTTCCACCCTAGCCACGCGACCGCGTGCCCCACGCGTTCGCGTGGATTCAAATTCTTTAACCCCCAGTCACGCAAAACCCTACCCCATCGCGCCCCCATTCCCTTTCCCCCCCCCAACCACCCTCTGCTCCCTCTCTCCTCCCCAACCTCCTCAAACCTCCACCACCACCGAACCACCAGCGACCGCCCAGAACCACCAGCGACCGCCCAGAACCACCGCAACGCCACACCCCTTCCTTCCCCTCCTTCTTTCTCGTCCTTTCCTCCCCCACCGCTGCCCCCTCCGCGGCCAGCCACCACCACCGCGCCCTCACCGCTGCACCTCCCACCAACACCCACCCCCTCCCTTCCTTCCCCCTTAACTACCCCAGCCCTCACCCAACACCACAACACCATCCCTGCCACCACCGAGGTTCACCGCCGCGCCACCCTACGCTGCCGCAGCACCACCGCAACCACACCCCCGCCATCTCTCAGTTCCTTAGCTTAGTTCATATGCCTACCAGGTTCCGTCGAACGCTACCTTTCTTTCATTCCTAGTTATTTTCATATTTTTTTTAGTTTATGTTTAAATTTAGGATAGTTAGAGATGTATGTTGTAGTGGATTCTAGGTGGTTAGGTAGTTAGGATGTGGTTAGTGGATTTAGGCCTGATTAATTGCGCTGTTCTTGCTACTTGTTTTATAATTTTTGCAATTCTGCTGCGCTGTGATCTAAGTATTGTTCATATGATGTTCTTACTGTTCATGCTGCTATTGCGAATGCTCTTCCATGTTCATATTATTTATATCTATTTGCAGTTTATTTTAATTTATATGAACTATTCTGCTGCTGTTTATTTTCCGGGAACATCCAATTTTAGCCGGAATGCTGTCCAATTTTCTGTAAATCATTTTGATTCTCATTCATGTATTGGTTTTGGAATTTTCAATTTTGCTTTCCTTAGCTTTCACCAAACCAATTCATGAATGCACGGGCCAGCATTCTTATTCCTTTTATTTCCCCGGTTAATAAATCACATTATTGTTGATTAGATTTTAATTTTCACTATTGGTATATCTATATGAATCATCAACAACTTGCTTTCCTTGCTTGAATATGAGTTGTCTGTTGCTTCAAATTGTGAAATTCTTGTTCCTTAGAAACCAATCATCATGCCACTTACTCTGACTTTCTTTTTACTAACTCAGTGAATTTTGCTTTCTAACCTCTTTTTTTTTTTTCAATTTAAAACCACTTTTAACTTTCTAACAATCCCCTCTGCTTTTTGACTAACTCTTTACTTTTACTTTTTTTTAACTCAATGCATGATTATGGTTTTTCCTAATTAACATGAATTCTATTTATATTACATTTTGGATTGAACTTTCTCATATCAGCTTTTTAAACTCCAAAAAACTCCAAAATGCATAATTATTCAACTCATTTCATTATTCTACTGCTCTTTTGCCACTTTGTGCTTATCTTGTTATTTGCCTACTTATTTTTCTGCTTTTATTATATCCTAAATTTCTATTTTTCAGGATGTCTGACACTCAAAGAAAAGGAAAAGACAAGGCAACAACTGGCAAACGGAAAAGAGGTGAATCCTCTATGTCTCTCTTGGAGCTTATGCATGATGACTCCTGGAGGGAAAAGCATTTTACCCCACAGGAGTAGGCTGACCAGCTCCTCCCTGCCACTGATCCAATTAAGTTTGCAAACCGATACTGTGAGCTGAAGTATCCAGTGTTTGCTACCTCCAGAAATCTGTACCTGGAGAGGACTTTGAAAATTTCAGAAGAACTACAGCAGTACACCTCCGATCAAATCAAACAAAGAGGCTGGTTCTTCTTGGAGAGGAATTTGACTGAGGTCAATGCTTCCTGGGTAAGAGAATTTTACTGCAATTATTTCAAGACTTTCCTGGATGCAGTTCACCTCAGAGGGAAACAGTTACTGGTCACTGAAGAGGCCATTGAGGATATTCTGTGCCTTCAGCCTAAGTCAGATCAGCCTGACGGTTACCAAAAGGCTGAAGAGGATATGAGGTTTCTGAGATTCGACTGGGACGCTGTCAAGGAGAGGATAGCCCTTGACCCTACTGTCCCATGGGTCATGGGTAAGAACACCACCATGCCTAAAGGAATCAAGCGGATATACTTGAATGATGAGGCTCGGCTCTGGCACCAGATCCTGAGTAACTTTATTATGCCAAGCACTCATGAGACGGAGCTGCCTGCTGCTATGATCACCCTCCTCTGGTGTGTGATGCAGGGTAAGAACCTATATTTGCCTTGTTTCATCCGGCACTATATGGCCAGGGTCCATGTCAGAGGCACCCTCCCTTTCCCTTACCTGGTCGCCCAGCTAGGCCGTCGAGCTGACATGCCTTGGGAGGATGCTGATGAGAAGCCACCTGCTGCGGACTGCAAGAAGATCATCCTCACAGCAGGAACTTTCTGGCTTTAGGCTACAGACCTTTATTCCTTCCTACTTCTGATGAGACAGCCACACCTTCAGCTGCCCCCTCTTCTTCCACTGCTGCACTACCCCACCCACTGCACCTCCAGCTGCTCCTGAGCCTATCTACCATTTGGTGCATCGACTCTTCGCCCGCTTGGACCGTATGGAGCGTCGCAACAAGCAACGCTATGAGCACGTCAAGTTGATGATCCGTTCCGGCGGCGACATCCCCTCCGAGCCTGACACCCCTTCTGATACATCTGAGGTGGAGGAGGATGCTCACGAGGAGGAGACCCCCACCCAGGCTGCACAGGCAAGACCGGAGCAGGCTGTGCCACAACGGAAGGAGCCACAGCAGATTCAGGCCGTAAATCCAGAGATTCCTATCCAGTCAGAGCCTCCTCTCCAGCAGACAGACCCACCTACCCTCATCCAGTCTGCAGATCCTCAGACCACCATCGAGACTCCAGCAGCCCATCCTTCCAGTGATGACACTCCTTCACACCCAACTTGAGTGAGCATCGAGGACGATGCTTTATTTTAAGTGTGGGGAGGTCGCCATCTCTGGCGTATTTTTTGGTGAACCACTACAGACTCTTTTATTTTATTTTTTTTGGTTATTTTTCTGTATTTTTATCTTTATTTTTATCTTTCAGTACTTATATATTGTTCTTTTTATGTGTTTTTACTCTATTTTCTGCATTTTACACTTTATTTCATATTTTAGCCAGTTAGTTTAGTTACAATTCTAACTTATTAGTTATAGAATATGTGGATTAATTAGTATAGTTTATCCTTTTAGCATATGATAGTTTGGTTTAAATTGAAAATAAAAAGGAAGTAAACTAGAGACTTTAACATAATCAAAAACAATCTACACACCTTGTATATAGAACATAACATGTTAGTTAGTTAATAACATTTCATCAAGGAGGAACACTAAAACTTTAAAGCCACCCAAGAAATTTTACATTGAGAATAATGGGAACTCTTAATTTTTACTTGCATGACATGTATAACTGATATATGAATTTTGAGCTAGAGAACACACAGACTGTGAGTTTTGAGTTTAATTGTATCGTTACATTCAAACCATAATTTTTATTCCTGTGTGTTTCGTCCTTCTTTTTATTCTGATGTTCTTTGCTTTGTTTTAATCTATATGTCCAATTATAGAGTATAGATACATACTAAGAGATGATTGAGGCCATTACTTGTTTAGCTTACTTATCCCAAATTGGCCTACCTTTTACATCACCCTTGTTAGCCCCCTTGAGCTTTTTAATCCCCTCTCGTTCTATAAACCACATTACTAGCCTTAAGCAGAAAAATAAATAAAAATCCCAAGTTCAATCCTTGGTTAGCTTAAGATAGAAATTGTGTATTGTTTAAGTGTGGGAAACTTTATGGGAACATGGATGATAGAAACAAAGGTAGAAAGTTAAAAAGAATAAAGATATCTCAGAATAAAGATTTTTGGGAAGCATGCTCATGTGAAATCAATTGAATTACCATGTGCATTAAAAAAATTATTTAAATAAAAAGGATACAAAAAAATTCCCCAATTGCAAATTAAAAAGAATCAATGCACATGGGATAAAATTTAAGTTAATGAGCTTGCAATACAAAGTGAGAAAAATCTGGGCAAATAGGTTAAGAAGCTTTGAATTACAAAATATGTATGTTAGGTGAGATCTTAGACTAGTCAAGGATTCACTTATTAGCTTACTTAGCCTTATACATATACCCTTACCTTTACCTTGGCCCCATTACAACCTTGAAAAAGACCTCATGATTTTTGTATGTCTGTATTCTATAGTTGTTTATTGGTTAGATGAAGAACAAAGTTATAGAAAGTAAGGATAAAAAGAAGAATAGAGTGATTAGCCCAAATAAACATTGAGTGACTAGAGAGTAAACACAAAATCCAGTGAGGGTTCAATAGCTCATCACCATATATCTCTGCTTAAATTGTTAATTGTCTTGCAAGTTTGAAAAATATTTTTACCCATCTCAATTGTAAAAGTGCTTTAACATTATCCAGGGTTTGGCTATGCATATATAATTCCTTGAGTATGTGAATTAATTTAACTACATGTAAGTTTTATATACAAGTGAATAACAATTAGAATTGCATGATTCATTTAGGTAGTTGCATTTAGAATAAATTGCATTGCATGAGATTCCACCACTTTAACCTTACCTTACTCTTTATCTTGGACTTAGCATGAGGATATGCTATTGTTTAAATGTGGGGAAGTTGATAAACCCATATTTTATGATATGTATTATGCTCAATTCAAGAGATTTATTCAGTCCTTTACCCACTTATTTATGAAAATTGCATGGTTTTACTTTCCCTTCCTTATTATGTGATATATGTGAAATACATGTTTCCTATGCTTTAAAATTATTTATTTTAATTACCCTTTATTACCATTCGATGCCGTGATTTGTGTGTTGAGAAGTTTCAGATCTTCTAAAGCAGGAATGACTTAAAGGATGGAAAGGAAACATACAAAAATGGAAGAAAAGCACAAATAGAGTTTTTGAAGAAAC
This sequence comes from Arachis ipaensis, assembly GCF_059453495.1. Lineage (NCBI taxonomy): Eukaryota > Viridiplantae > Streptophyta > Magnoliopsida > Fabales > Fabaceae > Arachis > Arachis ipaensis. The sequence continues at coordinate 103,403,961 of NC_142438.1, read as the reverse complement.
TGGCAGCGACGCGAATGCATGGACGACGCGGTCACATGTCCAGTGCGAAAAGACAGCGACGCGAACGCGTGACTGACGCGGACGCGCACTATGAGCAGAACACAGATGACGCGGCCGCATGGCCTAAGCGAACGCGTGATAAGGAAAACTCCAGATGACGCGACCGCGTGACCCACGCGGACGCGTGACAGACGCCACGCACCAGAAATTACAGAAAACGCCCCCAGCGATATCTGAAGCCCTTTTTGGCCCAGATCCAAGTCCAGAAGGCACAGATGAGAGGTTATTAAGTGGGGGAATGCATCCATTAGAGGGAGAGCTCCAATTATTTACTTTTCATAGTTTAGATGTAGTTTTTAGAAGGAGAGGTTCTCTCCTCTCTCTTAGGTTTTAGGATTAGGATTTCTTATAATTTCAATTTAGTGTTCCAACTCCTTATCAGGTTCAATATTCCTTTACCTTATATTTCCCTTTGCTTTCAGATATTCTAATGCTTTCCTTTTAATTACTTTTGTTGCCAATTTGGCTTATGAACCATTCATGTTTAGATTTGATTTTCTATTTAATATGATTTGAGGTATTTCAGAATTATGATTGCTTTCCTTTATTTACATTAATAATTTACATTTTTTTCTTTTGGCTTTGGTTAAGTAATTGATAACACTTGAGTTGTCAAACTCAGCAGTGGTTGAAATTGGCAGATTCCTAATTAATCTAGATCACTCTAAAGCTAGTCTTCCCACAAGGATTGACTAGGACTTGAGGATCAATCTAATTAGTCCACTTGACTTAACTAAGTGGGATTAAAATCCAATTCTCATCACACCTGATAAGGATAACTAGGATAGGAATTCCAAATTCTCATACCTTGCTAAGAGTTTATTTTACAGTTGTTTATTCATTTCAATTGTCATTTAAATTACTTGTTCCTTACTTTCAGAACCCCAATTTACAAAACTCATAACCAATAATAAGAACATACTTCTCCGCAGTTCCTTGAGAAGACGACCCGAGGTTTAATTACTTCGGTTATCAATTTATTTAGGGGTTTGTTACTTGTGACAACCAAAACATTTGTATGAAAGGATTTTCTGTTGGTTTAGAAACTATACTTACAACGCGATTACTTTTATTCTTTACCGATAGAAAATTCCGATCGTCAGTCTTATCTGTCAAACATGATTTTGTGTCTCTGTATTTTTGTCTCAGTGCCCCGTGCTTGTAAACAAACGCTCCCTTAGGTGTGTGTTGTAGTATCTTTAAAGAAAGTGACGAAAGGACTACCATGACTAATTTAAAATCTTTAAAGAACAAGTTTGATTGAAAAAAAAAATTCGAAGACCAATTTGAAAAACGAGTGATCTTTCAGGGACTAATTGACCATTTACTCGTACTTTAAATATGAACTATAAGGGTATTTTTTATTTTGTTTTTTAAACGCTATAAGAATCTTTTAGTCTCTTAAAATAGAATCTACGGAAAAACTTTAAAATTTCTTTAAAGTTTAACTTTATTTGAGTTGTAAAGAAGGTATTTTGGTTTTTTTAAATGAACTAAAAGTGTAATTAAGATTTCTTTAAATCAAATTTGAATTTTAGTGCACGAAATCGGGATTGTTTGTTCTCCATCAACGGCGCCAAAAACTTAGCACGCACGTTTGCAATCTTAAATTCTTTTTCACAATTTCGATACAACTAACCAGCAAGTGCACTGGGTCGTCCAAGTAATAAACCTTACGTGAGTAAGGGTCGATCCCACGGAGATTGTCAGCTTGAAGCAAGCTATGGTCACCTTGTAAATCTCAGTCAGGCGGATTCAAATGGTTATAGAGTTTTAATAATTAAAAAGATAAATAAAAATAAAATAAAGATAGAGATACTTATGTAATTCATTGGTGAGAATTTTAGATAAGCGTATGGAGATGCGTTGTTCATTTTGAATCTCTGCTTTCCTACTGCCTTCATCCAATCCTTCATACTCCTTTCTATGGCAAGCTGTATGTTGGGTGTCACCGTTGTCAATGGCTACTTCCCGTCCTCTCAGTGAAAATGGTCCTCTACGGTATCCCGCATGGCTACAGTCGCGAGTTTACTATCGTGTAGAAATAGGATTTACTATCCTCTTAGTTCTCGATCGTGTAGGAATAGGATTTACTATCCTTTTGTGTCTGTCACTACGCCCTACAGTCGCGAGTTTGAAGCTCGTCACAGTCATCCCATCCCAGATCCTACTCGAAATACCACAGACAAGGTTTAGACTTTTCGGATCTCAAGAATGCTGCCAATTGATTCTAGCTTATACCACGAAGACTCTGATCTCACGGAATGGAAGGCTCTGTTGTCAGGAGAGGCAACCATGCGTCGTGGACCAGGAATCCAAGAGATACAAACTCTAGCTTGTTTTCATGTAGAAAGGAAGTGGTTGTCAATCACGCGTTCATAAATGAGAATGGTGATGAGTGTCACATAATCATCACATTCATCATGTTCTTGTGTGCGAATGAATATCTTAGAATAAGAATAATCATTAATTGAATAGAAGAACAATAGTACTTTGCATTAATACTCGAGGAACAGTAGAGCTCCACACCTTAATCTATGGTGTGTAGTGTAAGACCCAAAACTTTTGAAAAGTCTTATTATGATCAAGTCTCAAATCATATAGTTATTTATAGCCTTAATTTCAGAGATTATTTTATTAAAGATAATTAAGGCAAGTTGTGATTTATTGAATTTGAGACAAGTTATGATTTATTATCCAATTTTATAATTATTGGATTATTTCCTATATTCAAATTATAAAGTTGGTAGTTGTGAAATAATAAGGATTTTATATGACTTGGATTAGATAAGTAATATTTTAAATATTAATATTGCTATTTTGGGAAAATAAAGGATTTAATTATATTATTTCCAATTATTGGATTTGAATATTGATAAACCCATATTTTATGATATATTTTGTGCTTAATTTGAGTGATTTATTCAATCCTTCACCCACTTATTCATATTAATTACATGGTTTTACTTTCACTTCCTTATTATGTGATGTATGTGAAAAACATGTTTCCTATGCTTAAAAAAATTAATTATTTTAATTACCCTTATTATCATTCGATGCCGTGATTAGTGTGTTGAGTAGTTTCAGATCTTCTAAGGCAGGAATGACTCAAAGGATGGAAAGGAAACATACAAAAAATGGAAGGAAAGCACAAAACGGAGTTTTTGTAGAAACTGGCATCCACGCGGTCGCATGGGCAACGCGGACGCATGCCAAGCGCGAATCGACAGCGACGCGGCCGCATGACTGACGCGACCGCGTGACAAGAAAAGCTCCGAATGACGCGACCGCGTGACCCACGCGGACGCGTGACAGAGGCCACGCACCAGAAATTTCAAAAAACGCTCCTAGCAATTTCTGAAGCCCTTTTTGGCCCAAATCCAAGTCCAGAAGGCATAGATTAGAGATTATAAAGTGTGGGAATGCATCCATTCAAAGGGAGCTCACCAATTTAGTTACTTCTCATGATTTAGATTTAGTTTGGAGAGAGGTTCTCTCTTCTCTCTCTTAGGATTTAGGACTTCTCTTAGTTTTAGGAGTGATTCTCAATCCCAGGTTTAATGTTCCTTTACTTTAAGCTTCCCTTTCACTTTTATTCATTCCATTACTTTAGTTGATTATTCACTTTTGCCATTTAATTTATGAATTCTTCTATGTTCCAGATTATTTGAATTAATGCTATTTGAGGTATTTCAGTTTATCATTGCTCTCTTTTATTTATGTCACCATTGCTTCCAATCTAAAGACATTTTTATTCCAGCAAATTTACTTTTTTCCCTTTTGGTCTTGGTTAAGAAATCAGTAATTCAGGTGTTATCTTAGCTCGACATAATTGATAACTGTTATCTTTGCTAATTGAGTTGACTTTCAATAATCCCAATCTTTTCTTAGGAAATAAATAGGATTCGAAGGTCAAACTAATTAATCCCTTGACTTTCCTTTGCTTTAGCAAAGGTTAACTTAGTGGAATTAAGATTCAATCTTCTCTATTATTGAGAAGGGTAACTAATTTGGACTTCCAATTTCTCATCCCTTGCCAAAAGTTTGCTTTACAGTATTTATTTATTTTAATTGCTATTTAAATTATTTGTCATATTTGTTCCTCACTCTTGAAACCCTGAATTTACAATCTCCATAACCAATAATAAGAACATACTTCCCTGCAGTTCCTTAAGAAGACGACCCGAGGTTTGCATACTTCGGTTATCAATTTTTAAGGGGTTTGTTACTTGTGACAACCAAAACGTTTGTATGAAAGGACTTTTGTTGGTTTAGAAACTATACTTGCAACGAGGATTTATCCACAAATTTCTAGACCACGCAAAAGTTCTCTCATCAAAATGGCGCCGTTGCTGGGGAACTGCTAACGTGTGCCTTATTATTGGTTATTGTAAATATTTTTCTTTTACTTGTTTATTTATTTTTGTTTTTTTTCCTTTTTAATTTTATTTGCTACTATGAACTCTCACCCCTCTCGCTTTGCGTTTGGTTCTAACTTTGTTGAAGGAAATAGAAGCCACAGCAGGAATATGCATCAAGGTCAGACCAATCAAGGATGGATGGAGCCAATAGAATCTAATAAACCCTTTAGGCAACAACACCCTCCAAGATATCATGGATAACGACCATTCTACAATGCATACCCAGCTGATAGGTATGGTGGACAACCTTGTAACTACCAACAAGCCCCACCCCGTGCCTATAGACCATCCTCTCAACATAACCTCGAACCACCACACTCACAAGCCTCTCTTCACCATTCACCACCACATGATCCCTATTTACCCTAGTTCCAATCCAATCACTCCCAAGCACCACCACTTTCCTATGTATTATGTCCAAATCCATCACCCCAAGAATCAGAGGTTCGCCTCAAGGAAACAGTAAATAAACTTCAAACAACCATTCGACAACTGGAGCAAGCAGTAATTCAATTAGCTTCTAGACGTTCGAACATTCAAGGACCAACCACAGCCCCATGTGGACAACCTAATGAAGAGCGTAACATGAAGGAAATACTAGAAACTCCAGTGGACAAGACAGAGAATGAATTCATACTAGAACAAGTAGAAGAAACTGTCATTATGCAAGAAGAAGAGTTGGTTGAAGATCTAGGAGACGCTGAACCTCCATGGGAATCCAAAGCTGAGGAGAACTCCGTCAAGGACGTTACAGTTGATGCTAAGGAGGACAGTGCACAATCCCCAAGGCAAGTCGTTTATGGAGAACTAGGCGGAATAACCCAGGACACAAATTCTCTTGATGATGATAGTCACAAGTCAAGTTCTCTTAGTAATGAACTTGCATCCGCAAGTGAATTCTCTGAGATCGAAGAATCTTCCCCAAATGAATACGAAGATGATGCAGAGGTAGATTTCTCTCAACCTCCAGTCTATGACTCAAGTGATGAGGAAGACGTAGAAGACTTTGAGCAGGACATAGATGCATTTGAAGAATCTTGCAAGGAAGTGGAGGAATTCACAGAAGAGCACAAGGGAGTAGAACTTACAGAACCACCGGAAACACCTACCCCAAGGCCATTACCACCCAATACAAGCTTCAAGTGGGTACAATCCTTAACCTTTAACTTTACTTTTTCACTTGAACACGGTTTGCTTGAAACAGATGGCCAGCTTAGAGCTCTCTGCGACTTTAAGAGTAAGAGGGAAATGGCTCGTGCTTAGAGCTGGTGCACAAGGTTCAATAAGGTTCCACGCTTCAACTTGAAGTGCACTGATTAGTATTATGTTCAATTGAATGGATCTCAGAAAACGTTTGGTCACCAAGGTGAGAATCTACTTTCTAAACCGCCTGGATGGAAAAATATAGATCAAGACGGAGGCGGATTTAAAAGCAAAGTTTGGGATCCTGGAATCTATTCTGACATTCGTCATTCCGGGAGCCTAAAAATTTGTTTGAAGCTGCTCAGGAGCTTTACATGCCTAGTTTGGGACCCCGGAGGCTATTGGCATTCCAAGCATTGGTGGATATTTTTGGATGAATTTAAACATAAGCCGCCATAACAGGAAGCTCTTCCAATGTCCAACTTAAGGACTTTAACTAAAAGTGCTAGGTGGGAGACAACCCACCATGGTATGATCATTCCTTTTGCACTTTTAATTTTATTTAGTTTTGTTTGTTTTTGAGTTTTATTTTATTCTATTAAACCTGGAATCGTGCATAGCATTCACATTAAGCATTACATTCTGCATTGTGAATAAAAAAAAAAGGGGTGCGCGACGCGACCGCATCACTCATGCGATCGCATCATATTGCGAAAAACACTACCCACGCGACCGCGTCATCCATGCGGCCGCGTGATATGGAAATCGGCGTAAGGATCCAACGTCCAGAAAGTTGGGCTGGAATCGTGCAGCCATTGTGCATTTTGCACAAGATGCCCACGCGATCGCATGCCCCATGCGATCGCGTCATTTGCACACAACCAATCCCACGCGACCGCGTGAGCGACGCGATCGCGTCGCATGGATTGCACAACACCCCAAAAGGAGACAGAGAGTTGCGCTAAAACGATGCTGGAATCGTGCGTTTAGCATAACTTCCAGTGACGCGATCGCATGCCCCAGGCGATCGCGTCATTCACTCTTTTAGCCATTCCATGCGATCGCGTGCCCTATGCGATCGCATCACCCCCCCCATTCCGCTCCAGCCACGCGACCGCGTGCCCCACGCAATCGCGTGGATTTAAAATTATAACCCCCCAATAACGCAAACCCTATCAGTCGCCCCCCCCGAACCCTTCTCTTCTCTCTCCTCTCTCCAACACAACACCACCACCCAGCCACCACCGTCGCCACCGCCAGACGTCGCCGACCACCCAGACCCCGCCGTCACCTACCCCCATTCCTCCTTACCCCTCCTTTCTTCTTCTCCCTTCTTCTTCCTCCCTCCAACACCACTGCTCCTCCACCGTCACCACTGCCGCCCAGCCCACCGCCGCCCTGTCCAGCGCCACCCACGCCCTCCTCCCTTCCCCTATCCCCCTACCCCCATTACCCCTACCATTCCTTCCCCTGCCTCCGAATAGCCGCCATCACCGCCGTGCCAACCACCTCCGCCGCGTCAGCCGCCACTGCCACCACCCCCCCAGACACCTCTCTGCCCCAATCTCCTTCATTAGCCTTCCAAGTTCTGCAAAACGTCACCCTTCTATCCATTCATAGTTAGTTCATATTTTTCTGTTTATGTTCATATTTAGGCTAGTTAGATATACATGTTGTAGTGGATCTTAGGATGTTAGGTAGCCTAGGATGTGGTTAGTGGATTTAGGTCTGTTTAATTGCGCTGTTCATGTTTCTTGTTTCATTATTTTCGCAATTCTGCTGTTGCTGTGATGATTATAATGTTCATATGCTGTACTTTCTTGTTTCTTGCTGCTCTTTGCACTGAATTTTCATGTTTATGTTCCTTCTATGTAATTGCAGCCTTATTTTTTATTCATATGAACTTTTTGACTGCTGTTTATTTTTCGGGACAATCCAATTTTAGCCAGAATGCTGCCCAAATTTCTGTAAAATGTTTTCATTCATGTTTTGGTTTTGGCATTTTAAAATCTGCTTTCCTCTGCTTTACCCAAACCCATTCATGAATGGCAGGCACGCATTCTTATTCTCTTTGATTTCCTGGTTCATATATTGCATTTTTGATGTTTGATTCTAATTTTTGCTATTTCTATATCTATTTGAATCATCATCAACCTGTTTTCCTTGTTTGGTTATGAGTTACCTATTGCTTCTAATTATGAATGCTTGTTACTTAGAAACTTATCCTTATGCCACTTACCTTAACCCATTTTTCATTAACTCACTAATTCTAATTTTCTGAACTCTTTTTTTAATTCTAACCAAACTAACCTTTTAAAATCTTTTTTCTGGTTTTTCACTTTCTTTTAACCCTCTAACCATGGCATACTGATAATTTTTCCTACTTAACATGCCTTCTATTACATTTTGGATTGTGAATTTTTCCTTTCAAACTTTTAACTCCTATACAATCCTTAATGCACATTTACTTAACTTATTTCCCTCATTCTAATTCTCCTTTGCCACTTTGTGTTTCTTTTGACTATTTGCCTTATCATTTTCCTATTTTTATTTTATCCTGGTTTTCTGTTTTTCAGGATGTCAGATTCCCAGAGAAAGGGAAAAGGAAAGGCTGCCACTGGCAAACGTAAAAGAGGAGAATCATCTATGTCTATCATAGATCTCATGCATGATGCCTCTGGCGGGAGAAAAACTTCACCCCGCAGGAGAAGGCCGACCAGCTGCTCCCTGCTAATGACCCAGTAAAGTTTGCAAACTGATACTGTGAGCTGAAGTATCCGGTGTTTGCAAACTCCAGGAACCTATACCTGGAGAGGACTCTGAAGATCCCAGGAGAACTCCAGCAATACACATCTGATCAGATCAAACAAAGAGGCTGGTTCTTTTTGGAGAGAAACCTGTCTGAGGTCAATGCATCTTGGGTAAGGGACTTCCCTAGATGCAGTGAACCTTAGAGGGAAGCAGATTCTGGTCACTGAAGAGGCAATTGAAGATGTTCTGAAGCTTCTGCCTAAATCTGATCAGCCGGACAGTTATCAGAAAGCTGAGGAAGACATGCGCTTTATGAAGTTTGATTGGGATGCAGTCAAGGCGAGGATTGCCCTTGACCCGACCGTTCCTTGGATCATGGGTCAGAACACCACGATGTCCAAGGGAATCAAGTGGGCATACTTGAATGATGAAGCTCGGCTATGGCATCAGATACTTAGCAACTTCATTATGCCGAGTACTCATGAGACGGATATACCAGCCACTATGATCACCCTACTCTGGTGTGTGATGGAGGGTAAGGACCTGTACCTGCCACGCTTTATCTGGTTCTACATGGCCAGGGTTTACGTCTGAGGCACTCTTCCCTTTCCCTATTTGGTTACACAGCTGGGCCGTCGAGCTGATGTGCCTTGGGAGGATGCCGATGAGAGGCCACCTGCTGCAGAATGCAAGAAGATTATCCCGCACAGCAGGAACTTTCTAGCCTTGGGCTACAGACCTCCAGTCCTCACTGCTCCTGGTGACACTGCCACACCATCTGCCGGCCCCTCTTCCTCCACAGCTACACCTGCCACCACCACTGCACCTCCACCTGCCCCAGAGCCCATCTATCATCTAGTGCACCGCCTGTTTCGACGGCTTGACCAGATGGAGCGTCGCAACAAGCGACGCTATGAGCACCTGAAGCTGATGATACGATCTGGCGACATCCCCTCCGAGCCTGACACACCATCCGAGGCATCTGAGGAGGAGGCGGATGCGCCCGAGGCTGTGCCTCATCCACAGCAGGAGGCAGCGCAGACAGGCACCCAGCAGGCAGCACTGATAAACCCATATTTTATGATATATTTTGTGCTTAGTTTGACTGATTTATTCAATCCTTCACCCACTTATTCATATTAATTGCATGGTTTTACTTTCCCTTCCTTATTATGTGATGTATGTGAAAAATATGTTTCCTATGCTTTAAAATTAATTATTTTAATTACCTTTATTTCCATTCGATGCCGTGATTAGTGTGTTGAGTAGTTTCAGATCTTCTAAGGCAGGAATGACTTAAAGGATGAAAAAGAAAACATACAAAGATGGAAGGAAAGCACAAAACGGAGTTTCTAAAGAAACTGGCATCCAAAATAGCCTATCCTTCACATCACCCTTGTTAGCCCCTTGAGCCTTTAAATCCCCTTTTATTCTATTAGCCACATTACTAGCCTTAAGCAGAAAAACAAAATAAAATCCCAAGTTGAATCCTTGGTTAGCTTAAGATAGGAAATTATGTATAGGTTAAATGTGGGAAAACCTATTGGGAACATGGATGATAAAAACAAAAGGGTAGAAAAGAATTAAAATAATTCGAAATAAAAAGTTTTGGGAAGCATGCTCATGTAAAATCAAAATAATTGAATTACCATGTGCATTAAAAAAAAGTGTTATGAATAAAGGGGACACAAAAATAATTCCCCAATTATGAAATAAAGCAATGCACATGGGATAAAAATAAATATTGAGATATGAGCATGTAACATCAAAAGTGAGAAAATATGGAAAATAGGTAAAGAAACTTTGCTTTACAACATATGTATGTTAGGTGAGATCTTAGACTAATCAAGGATTCACTTAATTAGCTCACTTAGCCTTATACATATACCCTTACCTTTACCTTGGCCCCATTACAACCTTACTTAAAGACCTCATAATTTTTGGTATGACTATATTCTATAATTGTTGATTGGTTAGATGAAGAACAAAGTTATAGAAAGAAAGAATAAAAAGAAGAATAGAGTGATTAACCCAATAAACACTGAGTGATTAGAGAGTAAACACAAAATCCAGTGAGGGTTCAATAGCTTATTAACATTTATCTCTGTTTAAATTATTAATTGTCTTGCAAAGTTTATAAAATGCTTTTCTCTCCCATTTTAATTGTAAAGGCACTTTATCACTATCTAAGGTTTGGCTATATATATACATGACTCCTTGAGAATGTGAATTAATTTAACTACATGCAAGCTTTATATACAAGTGAATAAAAATTAGAATTGCATGATGCATCATTCATCTAGGTAGTTGCATTTAGATTAGATTGCATTGCATGACATTCCACCATTTTAACCTTACTTTTTACCTTGGATTTAGCATGTGGACATGCTATTGTTTAAGTGTGGGGAGGTTGATAAACCCATATTTTATGATATATTTTGTGCTTAGTTTGAGTGATTTATTCAATGCTTCACCCACTTATTCATATTAATTGCATGGTTTTACTTTCCCTTCCTTATTATGTGATGTATGTGAAAAACATGTTTCCTATGCTTTAAAATTAATTATTTTAATTACTTTTATTTCCATTCGATGCCGTGATTAGTGTGTTGAGTTGTTTTAGATCTTCTAAGGCAGGAATGACTTAAAGGATGAAAAAGGAAACATACAAAAATGGAAGGAAAGCACAAAACGGAGTTTCTAAAGAAACTGGCATCTACACGATCGCATGGGCGACGCGGACGCATGCCAAGCGCGAATCAACAGCGACGCGGCCGCATGACTGACGCGACCGCGCGCCTTAAGCAAAACACATATGACGCGGCCGCATGACTGACGCGACCGCGTGACAAGAAAAGCTCCGAATGACGCGACCGCGTGACCCACACAGACGCGTCACAGAGGCCACGCACCAGAAATTGCAGAAAACGCTTCCAGCGATTTCTGAAGCCCTTTTTGGCCCAAATCCAAGTCCAGAAGGCATAGATTAGATATTATAAAGTGTGGGAATGCATCCATTCAAAGAGAGCTCGCCAATTTAGTTACTTCTCATGATTTAGATTTAGTTTTGAGAGAGGTTCTCTCCTCTCTCTCTTAGGATTTAGGATTTCTCTTAATTTTAGGAGTGACTCTCGATCCCAGGTTTAATGTTCCTTTACTTTAAGCTTCCCTTTTACTTTTATTCATTCCATTACTTTAGTTGGTTATTTACTTTTGCCATTTAATTTATGAATTCTTCTATGTTCCGGATTATTTGAATTAATGCTATTTGAGGTATTTCAGTTTATCATTGCTCTCTTTTATTTATGTCACCATTGCTTCCAATCTGAAGACATTTTTATTCCAGCAAATTTACTTTTTCCCCTTTTGGTCTTGGTTAAGAAAGCAGTAACTCAGGAGTTATCTTATCTCAACATAATTGATAACTGTTATCTTTGCTAATTGAACTGAACTTCAATAATCCCAACCTTTTCTTAGGAAATAAATAGGATTTGAAGATCAATCTAATTAGTCCCTTGACTTTCCTTTGCTTTAGCAAAGGTCAACTAAGTGGAATTAAGATTCAATCTTCTTTATTATTGAGAAGGGTAACTAATTTGGACTTCTAATTTCTCATCCATTGCAAAAAATTTGCTTTACAGTATTTATTTATTTTAATTGCTATTTAAATTATTTGTCATATTTGTTCCTCACTCTTGAAACCCCGAATTTACAATCTCCATAACCAATAATAAGAACATACTTCCCTGCAGTTCCTTGAGAAGACGACCCGAGGTTTGAATACTTCGGTTATCAATTTTTAAGGTGTTTGTTACTTGTGACAACTAAAACGTTTGTATGAAAGGACTTTTGTTGGTTTAGAAACTATACTTGCAACGAGGATTTATCCGCAAATTTCTAGACCACGCAAAAGTTCTCTCGTCAAATATTTTATTGAAAATAATTTGTAGAATTGATGAACAAATGGTATTTTCTGTATATAATTAGTGATGAATTTAATTTGGGTTTCAATTATTATGTCATTCCCAAATTTTATGTGAAATTATGAAACTACCCCTAGTTCAACACTAACCCTAAGTTTCAAAAATGAAACCCTAATTCCCTTCATCCTAGCAGCCGTAGCCTCACCTCCCTCAACACACAGTTTTTCCCCTTAACCCACGAAGAAAAGCAGCAGCAGCAAACCACACGGTTTCCCCTTCCTTCATGAACAAAGAAACAGAAGCAAAGAGGGAAAGGGAGACTGAGCTGCGGCGAAGAGGGGAAGGAGGAGTGTCGCCACCATGCTGCCGTCGCCTCGTCCAGCTGCCGCCATGGCGCACCGAAGGGAGAGAGAGAGATCGGGCAGAGAGAGGAGACCGAGGGAAAGGGAGAGGGAGCGCGCCGGGGAGAAGAAGAGGTATGGCTTGGTTGCCGTCCCTAGACGCCGTGGCCACCGTCGTTGCAGAGAAGCCACATTGCCACCGTCGCATCCTCGCCGCCAGCTTCGCCGGATCTGGCCGTCGAACCTGTCCTTGCCGCCGCCGTTGGAGTCGCGAGCAGGAGCGGAAGAAGAAGATGCGAGCTAAGGCTGAGGCAGAGGAGGCACCGTGCCTGGCAGCCGCCGTCCTGTCATCGCCGTCTACCTCAGTCTCTGTTGATCTACAACTCCGCGGTGCTTAGCTGGGGCTTCTGCTACTGTCGTCTGAGTTCTGTGGCCATCGGGACCACCGCCGACGCTTCTGGCCGCTTCTGTCGCCGGAAAAACCTCGCTGCCGTTGCCGGGAAAACTCTGCCGGTAAGGTCTTGTTAATGGATTCTGATTCTTTTGAATTTTGAGAATACCATAGTCACAGCTTGTTGCTGCAGCGGTCATCTGAGTCACGTGGAGGGAGAAAGAGCACTGGGTGTCGCCGCACCTGGCCTCTGCTGCCTTTGTCGCCGGAAACAGCCACCGAGTTCTCTGTTTTGGTAAGAATTTCTAAGTCGAAAGGCCTTTTGTCGCTGCTTTGTAAACTTATGCTGAGGCATTGCGGTGTTGTCCATCATAGGGTTGTGGATTCGTGCTTGCATTCTGTGCTCGGAGTTGCGGCTGCCTCGTTTTGTCATCCCAGTAGGTATTTATGTTTTGGAAAGCCTCGCGTTAGTATTTTGTTGTGTTCGGTTAATGAATATGAGTTTTGATAACGTGGGGTCGAGTCCTAATTATTGTACATTGCTATGGTTATTGCGAACGTGACTGGGAGCTAAGGTTTTGGTTGCCGTCAGTTCGGGTTGAGGCGGAAAGGACTCTGTAAGACGTTTAGGTTATGGAATTGCGTTTTGAGGTAGGGGCGCTTTCCAAAAACTATATTTTATATATTGGAATTATTACATATGGATACTGATGTGAATGAATGTGTATTTGGTGATTGTATCGGCCTTATGTATGGCTTGATTTGCCTTGGTTGGTTATGAACGTTTGTTGGTTGAATTGTTGTGTAGTTTTGTAAAACGAAATGCTTTTGAAGTTGATTCTTTTAAAACTTTGAGATCGAGTTTAATCCGTTGAGAATTGATTTGAGTTAATTTATTGAGAATGTGAAAAATAGAATACACTCTTGAATTCAGCCTGGCTTGCTTTAAATGATCTGGTTTTTGATGAATGATTGTTACCGAACCGTTTCTTTGAAACTTTAGAAATGAGTTTATTCGGCTGATAATGATTTGATTTTTGAAACGGTTTTCTTGAAATATGGTATTGAGATTAACTGTTGGATTTGGCTTGCCTTGAACTGATTTTGGATTTTGAGCTATTGAAAAGGATTTTTGGAACGGTTTAGTTGGGACCCAAACCGGGTGGCAAAGTCCAAGTTTTAGGGGGGGTGCTGCCGAAATTTCTATAAAATCCAAGTCTTTATTGAAATGTTGTCTGGAAAATGATGAGTTAAATACTTCTACTATTTTATTTGAATTATCGAGAAAAGGATGATTCATGCTTTCGAAATGAATTAGTAAAGAGGAAATTGTGATTTAGTCTTGCTTCTTAAGAAAGGCCTTGTATCTCTTTCAGGAGAAAGTTATTTAGATGAAACTTGTGTTTTAAAGCTGTTTGAATGTGAAAAGGGTTTATGCTTTTGAATTTGACTTGGGGGTTTCAATTAAAGAAGTTTCAATGACTTTGAAAGAACCTGAATGTCTATTGACAAGTTTCATTTTGAAATGTTTTGAGAAAGGTTTTAAGTACTCTTTGAATTCTGAATTTCTGCAAAACTAAAACAATTTTGAACAGTTGAAACGCTTTAGAATTTATCATGGGGTTAAATCTGGTTTTGCCTAAGTAAAGGAAACGGCTTTGAAAGAAGTAAATGACTACATGACTCGGTGAGGCTTAGACCCTATTTTATTACTCAAATCAGAAAGCCAATGTTTTAATGATTTTAAATGAATTTGGCGAAATGAGTTATGCTATCCTCCCCTAAGGACTTGGGACTCTGCCGAGGAACTTTTGTTACAAAAATCCCATTGTTGGATGGGTGATTTTGAATGTTTCAAAAGGAATCTTTAACTTTCTATGGTTTTGGAAGTTTTGGAAAGAGGAAGCCGAGAGTGGCTTGTTTTAAGAGGGGAATTTACCTTGAGTAAAAGTGGCTTATGAGTCTGAGATGATTTGAGAAATGAGATCTTTAAATCCAAGGCTGAAAAGAGTTGAAACTCGATTTCAAAGTGAAATGAATTGAGAAAAAATTATTTATGGCTTAAATGCCGATTTTATGAATTTAATGATGTTGAATGGTGGAAGTGCTGTTTTATTGTGAGCCGGAATGGCTGTGTATGATTTATGAATATTGGCTAGTTCTGGATTGAACCGTGAGCCGGAATGGCTGTGTATGATTATCAATATTGGCTGGTTCTGGATTGAATCGTGAGCCAGATGGCTGAGATGGATGTTGATCCATGGCTGAGAATGAATGCATATATGCTGAGATATTGATAATTGTGATTTTGCACTTCCACTATCTGAGATATGAGTTTCCCTGGGTAGTAGCAGTGGCTAGCCACCACGTGCTCCAGGTTGAGACTTGATACTCTGTTGACCTTATGTCGTAAGGGTGGCCGGGCACTGTGAAAGCCCCGGATGAGCTTGCCCCCGTGAATATTCACCAGTGAGGGTGATGGATAGGGATCATGATTATGATCACGATTATATTGAGTATAACTCGAGTTGGGGATGCATGACAGATGGACAGTCCAATGGTTTGCTACCAGGACTTGTCAGGTTGGCTTTATAACCGACAGATGATATCATCAACCACTAGGGACAGGCATGCATCATATGCATCTATGTGACATTGTTTGCGTGTGCATATTGTACTTGGTTTGCCTATGTGATTACTTGAGATTAACTACTACTTGTTCTACTTGCTGTAACTGTTTGTTTGTGCTTGAACTTCCTATCTGTGTTTGCAACTGGGACTCTGTTGGATTGTGGTGATTAGTTATTGGTTGGATTTGTTTGGGCCTAGGGCCGTGGTTGAAATAAGGTGACCCGATAGTTGATTTCGGTTTTGTGTTTCTGGTTTGGAATAAAATATGAAAGGCTATTTTGGCTCCGCATAAATAAACCGTTTTGAAAGGCTTTTGAGTTTTTGAGAATTGAACGGTTCTTCTTTCAAAAAAGGATTTCAGATTTCTCTTTTATTGTAAACCTTTGTTTTTGAAAAAGGGGCATAAGACGGTTATTAATCACTGGTACGGTTTATCTTCACGTATCCTATTACAGTAATTCCCAAAAAACTCTCTACTGAGAACCCTTTCGAGGATGATGTTCTCACCCCCCTTACATTTTTCCCCTTTCAGGATATTGGCGCAGAAGTCATGAAGAGTTTATTTAGTTGTTGTTGAGATGCTCTGTATTGTTTTAGTTATGGTTTATTGTACCCTCGCCTTTATCTTGATATATTCTGTAAGAGGGATAGGAACTGTATTGGATAATGCTTGTGATATTATCTATGTATATAAGTGTATATATGTATGTACTCTTTATGAGTTTTTGTAAGATGTATGGTATTTATGGATGCATATTATCGAACGAAAGTATTTTTGGGAGCGGTATTACGGTTTAATGTTTTTAAACAGGCTCATATTTTAGTATTAAATAGTATAAGAGTCGTCGTAATGTCCGAGCTATCAGAGTTGCGCAGCCGGAAGCGTGAGCTTTGGTAGTTAGGGTGTTACATTATAGTATCAGAGCAGTTCTTCCTGTAGAGCCTGAGGAATGGACCGACTATGCTTCAGTTGCAAACTTTGAGTATTTGTCATGTAATAGGTCTTATCGAATTACGAGAATTAGAGCTTTATGCACATGACGATCTATTGATTAACGCCGTTAGTCTTGCATTGCATAATTCTTGGTATTAAGTTTGGCCGGCTTAATACTAGTGAATTATGTATATGAAAGCTCTAATGGGTTATCATAGATGATATACGAGTTTTGAGTAAAGCGAATCGCGAGTTTTGGGAACATTGGAAACTATTTCTCGAGGCTATTCAGTTGTGAGTCTTGAATTCTGTTCGAGTCGACCTGTTCCTTCATGTCCTAACTTGAAGTTCTTGTTTGCTAATCCTTTTGAAAAGTAATTTGATTTTTTTCAACTCTATTCCTCTATTCACATGCCTTCTTGATTGATCTTAAGTGCATATGCTTGTTTGGAATCCTTGTTACATCTGTCTTTCTCTATTTGAGTTCTTCCTGATTCAAATATTCTTTGATATAGCTTTGAACTTGTCTTAATACGATGTGCCTTTTAACTCTGGATTCCGAGTTCGTTCTTAGAGAAATTGTTGATTCAGTGTTCCTCTTATTTGACAGTGAATTACAACCAATTTTGAGATTTTTATAAAAGTTGTTGTTGATTAGATATGTACTTATCTATATATGAAGCTTTGAAGATTTCTTATACAGTTTAATAACTATTTATCTATAATTCTTCGCCTGTACTTTTACTGGTTTACGGAACTGCACTTACTTTAAAAGTAAATTGACTTTCTAGTAATTTTACTATAGCTCCAGTGCACATCTTCATTTGATTATGTATTTGGGTATTTTCAGAATTTCGGAAAGAAATGGATTTTTCGCTTTTATTCCGGTTGAGTTTCGTTTGATAAGTTTCACTTAACTTATTTTGAATTGATTCTGGTTTAGCATACTACATGGCTTATGCCATTGTCATTCTTTTGAAAATGTTGGACTCATGGCTTTCTTCTTATGAGTGAACTCGCTCCTTCTTAAGCTTTTCATCTCTATGAATGTCATACGTGATTCTGTTTTTAATTATATATCTACCTTTTGGGAACACTACAATCAATCTCAACTTTCCTTTCTCTGGTGAATCTCATTCTTATATGAGTCAGTTTGATTCGTTTCAAAAATAGTGCATCGTTTATTCTCTCGTTGTCTTTATAAGAGTTTTTAGTCAAAGATTTATCCTTGGGAAATTACTAATGATTGGGTTGTATTTTCCTATGACTTTTGTATTCTTTTGAATCAATTGAAAGCTTGTTTGATGCCTTATGGCTAGTGGATCTTGTTTGAACTATCTTGATTTAAGATCCTTTCTAGTATGGCTTCACTCCTTTTTAGTACATCTTAAACTTCTTGAATGTTCTTCTGAGATGGTGATTTCAAGAACACTTTTGGAGTCTTGTTTTGAACTTTTAAAGAAGTTTTGAATTCCCTTTGAAAAAATACTAAATGGAAATTATTTTCTGTTGCTTGATTGAGATTGAAACCATTGTTCAATTTTGACGAAGTTAATTTAAAGTTGGCATACGCTATTTTAAATGAGCTTTTGAAAAGCTTCCTTGTTTAGTGGAAATCGGTTCGTTTGTAACGCACCACTTATTTCCTTTACCAAATTGTAAGCAAATTTTTACTTCGGAGTTTCTTTTCTAAAGAGAGTTTAACTTCCTCTTTCATACTTGCTATGAATGTTATACACGCTTGTTTGAATATGAACTTTGAGGATTTTTGAACAAGCATTTGATTACTTCCGAGTTTTTATGAACTGCTTTTGGTTAAGTTGTGCATCTAATTATCTTTCTAAAATATTTGAGGAAATATTTTAGCTCTTAGCCAAAGTTGTGTGCATTTTGTTTTTGGAACTCTACAAAATCTACTTTAACATGAAATTGTATTGAAGTAAAGTCACGTTTATGCTTTTGCTACTCTCTTGAAGAATGTTTGTTGCTTAACTTTTCTTCTAGACTGCAAAGTAATTTTTTTCGCAAATTTTCGACTTTTTCATGAACAATGTATTCGAAAGTATTTGTAATCGTGCTCTTGAGTTCTGTGAGCTTTGTCTTGGGTTTGATATTCTTTTCTGTAAACCTCCTACTTCTTCGACTCAACTTGAATTTGTTTCGAACTAAGGCGCTGGTTCTCTTCTTATTGATCTAATTGAATTTCCTTGATCTAAGGGTTATTTTTGGAGTTGTCAATCGATTTATTTCTAGCAAACTTCTTTGCTTGAGCACCCTTGTTTATCTGGAATTAGATACATTCTCTCAAATCTAAGAGTACTATCTTTGACATTTGACTCTCCTTTCTAGAATCTTGTATCCTTCTGAGTAGACTCGAGAATTGTTTGATATCACGTGCGACTTGTAGACGTAGTAACGCGATGCGTTAGTTCTTTAAGACGTGATATGTGTATACGGAAGTTGAAGCGGTAGGTGTGCAACGTTATGAGTTTTGGGTGTTTCGTTCCTTGTGAACGGGCTTGCAGTTGTCTGGCATATGATCGGATATAAGGATTATAAAGTGCTTGATGGAGTTAGAAAGTTGAAGCTTTGAGGTTGATATGAGATTAGTGTGCGGATGTTGAGCACGACGTTTTAATCCCATCCTGTTTTATAGTCTTTGATGCCTTGCTTTACTATCACATGATTGAACCTTGTCATCTTTTGCATTGAGCCTATCTTGCAACGTTGCTTTGCAATCACACTCCTACGTTTGTACCCTTATGCATACGACAATCCAAGTATTTGGAAACCGGATATATGTTTATATTTTGAGATATTTTTGCTTCTTCCTTAGATGTGTTCAAGGGTGAACTGTTATGAAATTTCTTTCGTTTTGTATCAATTTTCGAGGGCGAAAATTTTTATAAGGTGGGTAGAATGTAAGACCCAGAACTTTTGAAAAGTCTTATTATGATCAAGTCTTAAATCATATAGTTATTTATAGCCTTAATTTCAGAGATTATTTTATTAAAGATAATTAAGGCAAGTTGTGATTTATTGAATTTGAGACAAGTTATGATTTATTATCTAATTTTATAATTATTGGATTATTTCCTATATTCAAATTATAAATTTGGTAGTTGTGAAATAATAAGGATTTTATATGACTTGGATTAGATAAGTAATATTTTAAATATTAATATTGCTATTTTGGGAAAATAAAGGATTTAATTATATTATTTCTAATTATTGGATTTGAATATTTTATTGAAAATAATTTGTAGAATTGATGAGCAAATGGTATTTTCTGTATATAATTAGTGATGAATTTAATTTGGGTTTCAATTATTATGTCATTCCCAAATTTTATGTGAAATTATGAAACTACCCCTAGTTCAACACTAACCCTAAGTTTCAAAAATGAAACCCTAATTCCCTTCATCCTAGCAGCCGTAGCCTCACCTCCCTCAACACACAGTTTTTCCCCTTAACCCACGAAGAAAAGCAGCAGCAGCAAACCACACGGTTTCCCCTTCCTTCATGAACAAAGAAACAGAAGCAAAGAGGGAAAGGGAGACTGAGCTGCGGCGAAGAGGGGAAGGAGGAGTGTCGCCACCATGCTGCCGTCGCCTCGTCCAGCTGCCGCCATGGCGCACCGAAGGGAGAGAGAGAGATCGGGCAGAGAGAGGAGACCGAGGGAAAGGGAGAGGGAGCGCGCCGGGGAGAAGAAGAGGTATGGCTTGGTTGCCGTCCCTAGACGCCGTGGCCACCGTCGTTGCAGAGAAGCCACATTGCCACCGTCGCATCCTCGCCGCCAGCTTCGCCGGATCTGGCCGTCGAACCTGTCCTTGCCGCCGCCGTTGGAGTCGCGAGCAGGAGCGGAAGAAGAAGATGCGAGCTAAGGCTGAGGCAGAGGAGGCACCGTGCCTGGCAGCCGCCGTCCTGTCATCGCCGTCTACCTCAGTCTCTGTTGATCTACAACTCCGCGGTGCTTAGCTGGGGCTTCTGCTACTGTCGTCTGAGTTCTGTGGCCATCGGGACCACCGCCGACGCTTCTGGCCGCTTCTGTCGCCGGAAAAACCTCGCTGCCGTTGCCGGGAAAACTCTGCCGGTAAGGTCTTGTTAATGGATGCAGAAATCCACTTCCGGGCCTACTTGGTGTGTGCTTGGCCTGAGCATTGAAGCTTTCACATGTAGAGGTCTTTCTTGGAGTGAAACGCCAGTTTGTAACTTGTTTCTGGCATTTAACTCTGCTTTGCAACTTGTTTCTGGCCTTTAACGCCAGAATAGGGCAGAAAGCTGGCGTTAAACGCCAGTTTGCGTCATCTAAACTCGGGCAAAGTATGGACTATTATATATTTCTGGAAAGCCCTGGATGTCTACTTTGCAACGCAATTGAGAGCGCGCCAATTGGGTTTCTGTAGCTCTAGAAAACCCACTTCGAGTGCAGGGAGGTTAGAATCCAACAGCATCTGCAGTCCTTCTTCAGCCTCTGAATCAAATTTTTGCTCAAGTCCCTCAATTTCAGCTAGAAATTACCTGAAATCACAGAAAAATACACAAACTCATAGTAAATTCTAGAAATGTGATTTTTATTTAAAAACTAATAAAAATATATTAAAAACTAACTAAATCATACTAAAAACTATGTAAAAACAATGCCAAAAAGCGTATAAATTATCCGCTCATCACAACACCAAACTTAAATTGTTGCTTGTCCCCAAGCAACTGAAAATCAAACAGGATAAAAAGAAGAGAATATACTATAAACTCCAAAATATCAATGAAACTTAGCTCCAATTAAATGAGCGGGACTAGTAGCTTTTTGCGTCTGAACAGTTTTGGCATCTCACTTTATCCCTTGAAGATTAGAATGATTGGTATCTATAGGAACTCAGAATTCAGATAGTGTTATTGATTCTCCTAGTTCAGTATGTTGATTCTTGAACATAGCTACTTTATGAGTCTTGGCCGTGGCCCTAAGCACTTTGTTTTCCAGTATTACCACCGGATACATAAATGCCACAGACACATAACTGGGTGAACCTTTTCAGATTGTGACTCAGCTTTGCTAGAGTCCCCAATTAGAAGTGTCCAGGGTTCTTAAGCACACTCTTTTTTTTTGCTTTGGACCTCGACTTTAACCGCTCAGTCTCAAGCTTTTGGCTTGACACCTTCACGCCACAAGCACATGGTTAGGGACAGCTTGGTTTAGCCGCTTAGGCCAGGATTTTATTCCTTTGGGCCCTCCTATCCACTGATGCTCAAAGCCTTGGATCCTTTTTATTACCCTTGCCTTTTGGTTTTAAGGGCTATTGACTTTTTCTGCTTGCTTTTTCTTTTTCTTTATTATTATTTTTTCGCCAATTTTTTTCTTTCTTTTTCTTTTTTTTTTGTAAGCTTTGTTCTTCACTGCTTTTTCTTGCTTCAAGAATCAATTATATGATTTTTCAGATTATCAAATAACATTTCTCCTTTTTTCATTATTCTTCAAGAGCCAACAATTTTAACATTCATAAACAACAAATTCAAAAGACATAGGCACTGTTCAAGCATTCATTCAGAAAACAAAAAGTATTGTCACCACATCAATATAATTAAACTAATTTCAAGGATGAATTCGAAATCATGTACTTCTTGTTATTTTGTGATTAAAACATTTTTCATTTAAGAAAGGTGACGGATTCATAGGACATTCATAACTTTAAGGCATAGACACTAGACACTAATGATCATGTAGTAAAGACACAAACATAATTAAACATAAAGCATAGTAAATGAAAAACAGAAAATAAAGAGCAAGGAGATTAAAGAACGGGTCCACCTTAGTGATGGCGGCTAGTTCTTCCTCTTGAAGATCTTATGGAGTGCTTGAGCTCTGATAAACCCCATATTTAGGGTTTATCTTGTGTTACATTTAGAGCATTTTGATAACCTTTCCTCACATTTATCCAATGAAATAGCATGGTTTTGTGATTATCTCCATACTTGTGCTTAGATGTGAAAATATGCTTTTTAGACCTTTAATTTGATAATTTTGATTTGCCTTTGATTCCACTAGATGCCTTGATGTGTTTGCTAGTGATTTCAGGTTGAAAAGGGCTAGGAAGAGATCAAAGGAGTGAAAGGAAAGCATACAACATGGAGAAATCATGAAAATCCAAAAGTTTGGAAAACCCCATGAGCGCGCACGCGCACTATGCGCTTACGCGCAGATCGCGAAATTCTCCAGGGGCGCGCGCGCGCACTGTGCGCACACGCGCCGATAACCACACATGATTTTTAAAGAGAAAAACGTGCCTGGCAATTTTGGAGGGTTTCCAGCCCCAGTTGGAGCTGAGTTTTTGGCGGGAAAGAGATTAAAAAGACCAAGGAATGAAGGGGGAGGGGCATCATCTAACACAAGACACATTAGGCTAGTTTAGTTTTAGTTTTAGAGAGAGAAGCTCTCACTTCTCACTTCTCTCTAGGATGAGAATTAGGATTAGGTTTAGTTCAATAATTTAGATCTAGGTTTCAATTCATGCTTTCTTCTTCTTCTACCTTTCAATTCTATGTTGCTACATTCATCATTCTTATATTGTTGTTATTTCTTTCTTCTATTTTGTTTGTAAATCTTCTCTTGTTCATTCTATTTTCTTTTAATGCAATTTGAGGTAATTCATGTAGATCTTGTTTTCTTTGATTGTTGTTATTAATTCCTTGCAATAAGTAGTTGTTAGATTTCATTGTTGTTATCAATTTACTTTGCTTTACTTTCATGCCTTCCAAGCGTTTGATAAAATGCTTGGTTGGATTTTAGTATAGATTTTGTTCCTCTTGGCCTAGGTAGAGTAATTAGTGACGCTTGAGTTATCTAATCCCTTGTTGATTGATAATTAGAAGTTGCTAATTGATTTGGATACCACTAAAGCTAGTCTTTCCCTTGGGAGTTGGCTAGGACTTGTGGAATCAAGTTGATTTATCCACTTGACTTTCCTTCATAGTTAGAGGTTAACTAAGTGGTAGCAATGGATAATTGTGGTCACAATTGAGGAGGATAACTAGGATAAGACTTCTAATTCTCACAACCTTGCCAAGAGCTTTCTAGTTGTTAGTTTATTTTCATTGCCATTTTCTTTTCATGTTTAAAACCTCAAAACCCCAAACATAGCTCCATAACCAATAACAAGACACTCTATTGCAATTCCAAGGGAGAACGACCCGAAGTTCAATACTTCGGTTTATAAATTTAGGAGTTTGTTACTTGTGACAAACAATCTTTTGTATGAAAGGGCTATTGTTGGTTTAGAAACTATACTTGCAACGAGATTTCATTTGTGAATTCTAGACCACACAAAAGTCCTATCATCAAGCTCCTCAATGTCTCTTCCTTGCCTTTGTTGCTCCTCCCTCATAGCTCTTTGATCTTCTCTAATCTCATGGAGAATGATGGAGTGCTCTTGGTGCTCCACCTTTAGTTGTCCCATGTTGGAACTTAATTCTTCTAGGGAGGTGTTAATTTGCTCCCACTAGTTTTGTAGAGGAAAGTGCATCCCTTGAGGCATCTCAGGGATTTCTTGTTCTTGGCCACAACTTCATAGAAGCGGTCTTGATGGACCTTTGAGATGAATCTCTCCATCTCCCATGACTCGGAGGTGGAAGCAATTGCCTTTCCTTTCCTCTTTCTTGAGGTTTCTCTGGCCTTAGGTGCCATTGATGGTTATGGAAAAACAAAAAGCAATGCTTTTACCACACCAAACTTAAAAGGTTTGCTTGTCCTCAAGCAAAAGAAGAAAGAAAGTAGTAGACGAAAAAGAAAATAGAGGAGATGGAGGGAGAAGGTGTATTCGACCAAGGGAGAGAAGTAGTGTTTGTGATGTGTGAAAATGGAGTAGTGTTAAGGAGTTTATATAGGGTTGGGGGAGGGTAAGTTTCGGCCAGTAGGGTTGGGTTTGGGAGGGAAAAGAATTTGAATTTGGAGGTAGGTGGGGTTTATGGGAAAGAGGTATGAAGGTGATTGGTGAAGGATATTTGGGGAAGAATGTTATGAAAAGGTGTGAAGAGGAGAGAAGAAGAGGTGGGATAGGTGGGGATCCTGTGGGGTCCACAGATCCAGAGGGGTCAAGGACTTAGCATCCCTGCTCCATTTAGGCGTGCAAAACACCCTTAAAATGCATGTCTGGCGTTAAACGCCAGCTTGCTGCTTGTTTTTGGTGTTTAACGCCAGCTTTTCTCCCATTCTTGGCGTTAAACGCCAATTCCATGCTCTGTTCTGGCGTTAAATTCCAGTCTTGTGCTTGTTTCTGGTGTTTAACGCCAGCTTGATCCTTCTTTCTGGTGTTAAACGCCAGTTTGATACTTTTTTCTGGCGTTTAAACGCCAGTAAGCTCTTCCTCCAAGGTGAGCTATTTTTAATACTGTTTTTCATTCTGTTTTTGATTTTTCAGTTGTTTTTGTGACTTCACATGATCATCAACCTAAAGAAAACATAAAATAGCAATGGAAAATATATAGATATAATTAAATAACATTGGGTTGCCTCCCAATAAGCGCTTCTTTAATGTCAATAGCTTGACAGTGAGCTCTCATGGAGCTTCACAGATAATCAGAGCAAGGTTGGGGCCTCTTAATACCAAACTTAGAGTTTGGTTGTGGCCTCCCAACACCAAACTTAGAGTTTGAATGTGGGGGTTTTGTTTGACTCTGTATTGAGAGAAGCTTTTCATGCTTCCTCTCCATGGTTACAGAAAGAGAACCTTGAGTCTTAAATACAAGGTAGCCCTCATTCAACTGAAGGACCAACTCTTCTCTGTCAACATCAATCACAGCTTTTGCTGTGGCTAGGAAGGGTCTGCCAAGGATGATGGATTCATCCTCATCCTTCCCAGTGTCTAGGATTATGAAATCAGCAGGGATGAGGCTTTCAACCTTCACTAGCACGTCCTCTACTAGTCCATAAGCCTGTTTTATGGATTTGTCTGCCATCTCTAGTGAGATTCTTGCAGCTTGTACCTCAAAGATTCCCAGTTTCTCCATTACAGAGAGGGGCATGAGGTTTATCCCTGACCCCAGGTCACATAGAGCCTTCTCAAAGGTCATGGTGCCTATGGTACAAGGTATGAAGAATTTTCTGGGATCTGGTTTCTTCTGAGGTAATGTCTGCCTCAGTAATGCACTCAGTTCATTGGAGAACAAGGGGGGTTCATCCTCCCAAGTCTCATTACCAAATATCTTGGCATTCAGCTTCATGATTGCTCCTAGATATTTAGCAACCTGCTCTTCAATGGTATCTTCATCCTCTTCAGAGGAAGAATATTCATCAGAGCTCATGAATGGCAGAAGGAAGTTCAATGGAATCTCTATGGTCTCTGTATGAGCCTCAGATTCCTTTGATTCCTCAAAGGAAAACTCCTTTCTGTCCAGAGGACGTCCCAAGAGGTCTTCCTCACTGGGATTCGCATCCTTCTCCTCCTCTGGGCATTCGGCCACACCAAGTAAGGTTATGGCCTTGCACTCTCTCTTGGGATTTTCTTCTGTATTGCTTGGGAGAGTACTGGGAGGAGTTTCAGTAATCTTCTTACTCAGCTGACCCACCTATGCCTCCAAATTTCTAATGGAGGACCTTGTTTCATTCATGAAACTTAGTGTGGTCTTGGATAGATCAGAGACTATGGTTGCTAAGCCAGAATGGCTCTGTTCAGAATTATTTGTCTGTTGCTGAGAAGATGATGGAAAAGGCTTGCTATTGCTAAACCTATTTCTTTCACCATTATTATTAAAGCCTTGTTGAGGCTTCTATTGGTCCTTCCATGGGAAATTTGGATGATTTCTCCATGAAAGATTATAGGTGTTTCCATAGGGTTCTCCCATGTAATTCACCTCTGCTATTGCAGGATTCTCAGGATCATAAGCTTCTTCTTCAAAAGATGCTTCTTTAGTACTGTTAGATGCAGCTTCCAATCCATTCAGACTCTGAGAAATCATATTGACTTGCTGAGTCAATATTTTGTTCTGAGCCAATATGGCATTCAGAGTATCAATTTTAAGAACTCCCTTCTTCTGAGGCGTCCCATTGTTCACAGGATTCCTCTCAGAGGTGTACATGAATTGGTTATTTGCAACCATTTCAATGAGTTCCTGAGCTTCTGCAAGGGTTTTCATGTAAAGAGATCCTCCTGCAGAATGGTCCAATGACATTTTTGACAAATCAGAGAGACCATCATAGAATATAGTTATGCTGCTCCATTCTAGAAGCATGTCAGTAGGACACCTTTTGATCAGTTGCTTATATATTTCCCAAGTTTCATAGAGGGACTCTCCTTCCTTCTGTCTGAAGATTTGGATTTTCACTCTAAGCTTGCTCATCTTTTGAGGTGGAAAGAATTTGGCTAGGAAAGTACTGACCAGCTTATCCCAAGAGTTCAGGCTATCCTTAAGTTGTGAATCCAACCATGTTCTAGCTCTGTCTCTTACAGCAAAAGGGAAAAGCATAAGCCTGTAGACCTCGGGATCAACTCCATTGGTCTTGACAGTGTCACAGATTTGCAAGAATTCAGCTAAAAACTGATGAGGATCTTCCATTGGAAGTCCATGGAACTTGCAATTCTGCTGCATTAGAGAAACTAATTGAGGCTTAACCTCAAAGTTGTTTGCTCCAATTGCAGGAATTGAGATGCTTCTTCCATAGAAGTTGGAAGAGGGTGCAATAAAGTCACCAAGCATCTTCCTTACATCTCCGCCATTGTTATTAGGTTCGGCTATGTCTCCTTCTTTTTCGAAAATTTCTGTCAAGTCCTCTCTAGAGAGTTGTGCCTTAGGTTCCCTTAGCTTTCTCTTCAGAGTCCTTTCAGGTTCAGGGTCAGCTTCAACAGCAATGTTCTTATCCTTGTTCCTGCTCATATGAAAAAGAAGAGAACAAAAAAGAAAATACGGAATCCTCTATATCATAGTATAGAGATTCCTTATGTAAGTATAAGAAAAGAAGAATAGAAGAAGGAGAAGAGGGGGTTCAAATTTTGAGTGGGAGATGAGTGTTAGTAGAGAAATAAATAAATAGAAAGAGATGAGAGAGAGAAGAATTCGAAAACTAAATAAAATAAAATAAAAAATGTTTTTTTTTTTGTTTTTATTTTAAATATTAGTTATTATTCGAAAATTAAAAAGAGAAATAAAATTAAATTCAAATTTAAAACAATTAATTAATTAAAAGGAATTTTGAAAAAGTGGGGAGGAGTTTTTCGAAAATTAGTGAGACAAAATTAGTTAGGTGGTTTTGAAGAAAATAAGAATTTTAAAATCAAACAAAAAGTTAAGTGGTTAATTGAAAAAGATTTTGAAAATCAATTTTGAAAAGATAAGAAGTTAGAAAAGATTTTGAAAATTGATTTTTGAAAAAGATATGATTGAAAAAATTAATTTGAAAAAAGATTTGAAAAGGAAATTAAAAAGATTTGATTTTGAAAATTAAAGTTGATTACTTGACTAACAAGAAACAAAAAGATATGATTCTAAAATTTAAAGATTGAATCTTTCTTAATAGGCAAGTAACAATCTTTAAAATTTTTGAATCAATCACATTAATTGTTAGTAAAGATTTTGAAATTATGAAACAAAATAAGAAAAATATTTTAAAAATCAATTTGAAATTTTCGAAAATATGAAAGAAAAATGAAAAAGATTTGATTTTTGAAAAAGATTTGAAAAAGATTGATTTTTAAATTGAAAATTTTATTTGACTCATAAGAAACAACTAGATTTTTAAAAATTTTTGAAAAAGTCAACTCAAATATTCGAATTTTATGAGAAGAATAAGGGAAAGATATTTTTTTTATTTTTGAATTTTTAATGAAGAAAGAGAAAAACACAAAAAAGACACAAGACATAAAAATTATGAATCAAAACAAGAAAAATATGCAAGAACACTTTGAATATCAAGATGAACACCAAGAACACTTTGAAGATCAAGATGAACACCAAGAACTTATTTATGAAAATTTTTAAGAAAAGACACACATGCAAGACACCAAACTTAGAAATTTTTAATGTTGAGATACTAACAAATTGAAAATGCATATGAGAAACAAGAAAAGATGCAAAACATGAAAATGCAAAGATCAAATAAGGAAAATCATCAAGAACAACTTGAAAATTATGATGAACACCATGCATGAATTTTTTCGAAAATTTTTTAGTGAAAATTAAAAATATGCAATTGACACCAAACTTAAAAATTGACACAAGACTCAAATAAGAGACGTCAAATTTTTTTGGTTTTTATGATTTTATTATTTTTTTGTAATTTTTCGAAAATTAAATGGAAAAAGAAAAATAAGGATTTCAAAATTTTTAATGAGAATTCCAGGAATCATGCAATGTTAGTCTAAAACTCCGGTCCAGGAATTAGACATGGCTTACTAGCCAGCCAAGCTTTCAGTGAAAGCTCTGGTCCAAAACACTAGACATGGCCAATGGCTAGCCAAGCTTTAGCAGATCATTACATACAAAAGTTAAATTGCTGAGAAAGACAAAGAAGCTCTTCTAATGATAGTTGAAACCTCGGTCCAAAGGATTAGACATGGCTTAACAGCCAGCCAGGATTCAATATATCTCATGAAACTCTAGAATTCATCCTTAAAAATTCTGAAGAACATAGAATAATTTAAAATATATTTTTTTCAAAAATAAAAAGCTTAAAAAATAAAATAAAATAAAATTACCTAATCTGAGCAACAAGATGAACCGTCAGTTGTCCAAACTCGAACAATCCCCGGCAACGACGCCAAAAACTTGGTGCACAAAATCGTGATTGTTCATTCCCCATCAATGGCACCAAAAACTCAGCACGCACGTTTGCAATCTTAAAATCTTTTTCACAATTTCGATACAACTAACCAGCAAGTGCACTGGGTCGTCCAAGTAATAAACCTTACGTGAGTAAGGGTCGATCCCACGGAGATTGTCGGCTTGAAGCAAGCTATGGTTACCTTGTAAATCTCAGTCAGGCAAATTCAAATGGTTATAGAGTTTTAATAATTAAAAAGATAAATAAAAATAAAATAAAGATAGAGATACTTATGTAATTCATTGGTGAGAATTTCAGATAAGCATATGGAGATGCGTTGTTCATTTTAAATCTCTGCTTTCCTACTGCCTTCATCCAATCCTTCATACTCCTTTCTATGGCAAGCTGTATGTTGGGTGTCACCATTGTCAATGGCTACTTCCCGTCCTCTCAGTGAAAATAGTCCTCTATGGTTTCCCGCATGGCTAATCAGCTGTTGGTTCTCGATCGTGTAGGAATGGGATTTACTATCCTTTTGCGTCTATCACTACGCCCTACAGTCGCGAGTTTGAAGCTCGTCACAGTCATCCTATCCCAGATCCTACTCGGAATACCACAGACAAGGTTTAGACTTTCCGGATCTCAAGAATGCTGCCAATTGATTCTAGCTTATACCACGAAGACTCTGATCTCACGGAATGGAAGGCTCTGTTGTCAGGAGAGGCAACCATGCGTCGTAGACCAGGAATCCAAGAGATACACACTCTAGCTTGTTTTCATGTAGAACGGAAGTGGTTGTCAATCACGCGCTCATAAGTGAGAATGGTGATGAGTGTCACATAATCATCACATTCATCATGTTCTTGTGTGCGAATAAATATCTTGAATAAGAATAATCATGAATTGAATAGAAGAACAATAGTACTTTGCATTAATACTCGAGGAACAGCAGAGCTCCACACCTTAATCTATGGTGTGTAGAAACTCTACCGTTGAAAATACATAAGAACAAGGTCTAGGTATGGCCGAATGGCCAGCCTCCCCAAATGGCATATGAATTCGAAAAATGGGGAAAAGGCCCCTAGTACAATAGTAAAAGTACTATTTATACTAAACTAGTTACTAGGGTTACAGAATTAAGTAATTGATGCAGAAATCTACTTTCGGGCCCACTTGGTGTGTGCTTGGACTGAGCATTGAAGCTTTCACGTGTAGAGGTCTTCCTTGGAGTTAAACGCCAGTTTGTAACTTGTTTCTGGCGTTTAACTCTACTTTGCAACTTGTTTCTGGCCTTTAACGCCAGAATAGGGCAGAAAGCTAGCGTTAAACGCCAGTTTGCGTCGTCTAAACTCGGGCAAACTATGGACTATTATATATTGCTGGAAAGCCCTGGATATCTACTTTCAAACCCAATTGAGAGCACGCCAATTGGGTTTTTGTAGCTCCAGAAAATCCACTTTGAGTGCAGGGGAGATCAGAATCCAACAGCATCTGCAGTCCTTCTTCAACCTCTGAATCAGATTTTTGCTCAAGTCCCTCAATTTCAGCCAGAAATTACCTGAAATCACATAAAAACACACAAACTCATAGTAAAGTCCAGAAATGTGATTTTTATTTAAAAACTAATAAAAATAAATTAAAAACTAACTAAATCATACTAAAAACTATGTAAAAACAATGCCAAAAAGCGTATAAATTATCCGCTCATCAAATTTTTAATTTCTAAAACACGAGGGTGATACTGAGCATTTTGGATTTTGGTTGTTTGATTAGGGTTCCTCTCCTCTAAACCAAACAGCGGGATTTTAGACTTTTAGGAGAAAATTGGCTGGATCCCAGTTCGGTTTGACCGACTGACTGTGGTTTCTGAATCTTCCAGTTATAGTATCTAACTGATTCATTGTTTCCACCTGTTGATGATTCGATCAGCCAGTTTGAACTAGCTTACAGGACCTTGTATTACAGTAATAACTAGATGAAAATATCTATATATTTGATACAAACTTAACGCTTTATCTTATAATTCATCATATATATATATATATAATGTTTAATATTGTTAATAATAATAATAATAATAATAATAATAATAATAATAATATTTTATTAATTCAGCTATGAAGTATACTTGGAACTTAATATATGTTTAATTATTCATGTACTTAATTTAACTACATTTTTCTATTGATACTTTAAATATTTCTAATAGTATGTTTGATAATTTAGTTTTTATGTTAGTACACATATTAAAATGGCTTAAAAATTAAAAAGAATTGAAATAGTGGTTTATTTCAATATTTATTTTTGAAACACAGCTAAATAAATTAAATAAACAGGATTTTGATACTAACGTTTTGTAGCAGTGAAGCAATACATTTTTTCTTTAGTTTGTTAATACAGAAATAAAATAAATACATAATTAATTAATAATAGTTATATTTTTATATAGATTTCACAAGTATTTCGTATATAAATAGTATTTTTATATGGATGGATTTTGTATATAAATTTTTAAATTTTCTTCTAACGAAATAAGTTTGAGAAAATAAATAAATTTAATAACTTTATAAATAAGTAATCTTTAAATAATATTAGTCAAATTTAATATTGATTTTGTTCATATAATAACAACCTATTTTCTTAATCTTATTTTTTAATTTAAATTTATTTATTTTATACATTTTACATGTTAAATAACTTAGAATATTTTATTTTTTAAAATTTATTTTCATTTTTAATATTAAATTTGTAATTTTAAGAGTTAAAATATAAAATTATTTTTTTAAACTCAATAGAAAAGTGGTAGAATCTATTGAGTCGCTAATAAAAAGATAAAGCCAATTAAGTATGTTACATATCTAATTAATTTATTTAAAAAAAACTAACAACAAAAATGGCTGATTAATTTTGATATGAAAAAGGGTTTGGTGATGTGCATTGAAATGGGTGTTTCACCAATTTTTGCACTGCTATGGGCCAGACAATAAACGCATGTTGCGTTTTTTATTTTCTATAACTAGTTTTTTTTTTTTGTTTTTGAAGCTAAGGAAAAATGCAAGTTGTGTTTTTTGCATGGAGGCATAACAAACGCATGTTGCGTTTGTCAGATGGGCATCAAAAAAAATTTTTTAACTTAAAACGTAGGATGCGTTTGTCAGACTGATGGGCTTAGATTTTTTTTTTGGCAGAGTAAATCGCATGTTGCATTTTATTTAGGCTGAAAAAATTTTTTTGAAGTCCGTAAAAAGCAGCTTGCGTTTTATATGTAAAAAAATATTTTAATGAAGAGCCTTGCATATAAATTGCTAACTCAGCTATCTCTAACTCTTACCTCACTCCTAAATCCCTCACTTGTGCTTCCTTTCACCTTTCATTCATTCATGCATCCCATAATTGTGAGATTTTTTGGGTTTTAGAAGGGTAAAAAAGTGAGATTATGGAAGGTATTGCAAATATACGAGTGTATTATAACGGTGAGGTTATACCGAACACACACGAAGGAATGACTTTTGTTTGTAAATGTTCGTTTTCATTTGCTATTCTATACACCACGAGTTTTGTAGAGTTGCAAAATGGTCTTTGTGTCAACATAACAAGTCACATTTCGAAAAGGGTGAGCAATATTTTGTACAGGAGTCCTGTACAAGTATTTGGTGGGCTGATACAGTTTCAAAAAAATGGGCATCACTGATGATGCAAGCATGCAACAGATGTTCTGTATTTATCAACAAACCCGATTTCAGGTGCCGCTAATAGAACTGTACGTTGAGTTTGAACAGCATACGGGGGTAGACGAGTTTGACGAGGAGGCCACGTTAACGAGTTTGGGGATATAGGCTGGGAAGAAGATAACGACAACAGTGAAGAGGAGTTTGAAGCCAACTATGAAGTCGATGACAAAAACGATGACGGAGATCTGGCAGGCAATCCGGCGATGCCAAATGAAGCGCATGCTGTTATAAGCCAGCAGCCGTTTGGTGTTCCATCTTTTATGCGGACTCTGGATCTCGAAGCCATGCATGCCCCCAGAATTTCCTGAGTATGCGAATATGGGTATGTTATATTATGGTTATTAATTCACGTTACCACTAGTGTCCATTTTATTTGCCTTGTCTGACTGATGGTGGTGCGCTTGTTGTAGGTGAAGGCAACGTTGCGGCCGAAGATGGTGAATTCAATGTCGGAATGGAATTTGGCTCTAGAGAGTCAGTGATATCTGCAATCAAAAGCTACACTATCTCTAGAGGAGTTGATTACACTGTGTATGAGTTTGAACCGCAAACATTCTATGCGAAATGCAAGGGTTATGGTGCCGGGTGCGATTGGCTTATCCGAGCTAGCTTGATTCGAAAGAAAGCTTGTTGGGAGATCAGGAGATACAATGGCAAACACACGTGCATCATGGGAACGATCTCGCAAGATCATGCCAAGTTGGACTCAAACACAATTGCAGATGCCATTAGGCCGTTGGTCGAAGCAGATCCGTCGATAAAGGTGAAGTATATTATTGCAGAAGTTCAGTCAAGGTTCAACTACACTATCAGTTACCGCAAGACTTGGTTGGAAAAGTAGAAATCTGTCGCAAAAGTTTTTGATGGTTGGAAGGTTTCTTACCAGACTCTGCCAGTTTGGTTGAAAGCAATGACTGCAAAGATGCCAAGGTCTCGTGTTCAAATAAAGACGCTCCCTGTTTACTGTGAGAGTGAGGAGGTTCAAGGTGTAAGAGTTCTTCATCGCATTTTTTGGAGCTTCTATCCGTGTATAGTAGCATTCCGACACTACAAGCCACTGGTGCAGGTTGATGACACATACCTGTACGGAAAATATAAAGGTGCACTTCTAGTTGCTGTTGCACAGGATGGGAACCAAAACATTGTGCCTATTGCGTTTGCAATAGTCGAGGGTGAGACGGCAGACGCGTGGGAGTTTTTCCTAAGCAACCTGCGGAGATATGTTGTTACCATCGATGGCGTCGGCATTATTTCTGACCGCCATAACTCCATCGACGCAGCAATAGCTCGCAGCAATAGTGCATGGTCACCGCCAAGAGCGTGACACATGTACTGCATCAGGCACATCGGTTCCAACTTCTTAAGGAGGTTCAAGGCTCCGTATTTGCATAAACTCGTGGTTAACATAGGTATTTGATTTTGTTGTTACGGTTTTGTTCGTATTAATTTCGTGGAACTTGCTTATGATTAAATGGTTTCTCCAACAGGATATTCTAGGACGGAGCAAGAGTACAACAAAAACTACCAAAGGCTGAGAGAGCGGGGTGAGGCGTATACGCAGTGGTGTGATGAGATCAGTATTCAGAGATGGGTGTTGGCATTCGACGGGGGTCATCGTTGGGGACATATGACGACAAACTTGGTAGAGTGCATAAATTCTGTCCTGAAGGGTGCACGCAACCTTCCTGTGACTGCCATTGTTAGGTCTACTTTCTATCGGCTGAACGAATTGTACACTCGGAAGAGCGCCGAGGCTCATGAGCGTGTCCGCAACGGATTCACATATTCAGAATTTGCCACCAAAAGAGTCGAAGAAAGTTTTCGACATGCAGGCAACATTGTGGTCAATAGGTTCGATAGGCGCAACGAGATGTTTGAGGTTCGCGAAATGCAAGATGGTTCCATTCACACCGTTAATCTCGCTCAACGACACTGCGATTGTGGCCATTTCCAGGTCGAGCGACTCCCATGTCGCCACGTCCTTGCATGTTGCGCCAACCAGCGTCTTGATTGGCAAATATATGTGCATGACGTGTACAAGATGTCCGAAATTTGCAAGGTCTACAGAGGCGAGTTTGTCCTGATGGGTGACCCATCTACGTGGGCTCCGTATGAAGGAGCGAAGGTGATCGCGAATTGGACATTGAGGCGCGCGACGAAAGGAAGACCCAAGTCAACCCGCTACTTGAATGAGATGGATTCGCGGGACATGCGTCGTCCTCGCCGGTGTACTATATGTGGACGGGAGGGACATAGCCAGAGTCGATGTCCGCAGCGCGCAGGTCCAAGCTCTGCCGGGGATCAATCGTGATTAAGACTTTTTATGTAAGTTTTTATGGACCTTTATATGTAACTTTTTATGTAACTTTTTATGGACCTTTATATGTAACTTTTTATGTAAGCTTTTTTATGTCTTTGTGCGTTTTATTTATGTATGTAGTAAATAACGAATAATAACTACGAATATAGATAGTAATAGAGACGATTACAAATAGAAACATCTAAACATACTATACGATCTCCATCACTAAATAAAAACATCTAAACATTTAAACATAGTAACAGAGACGATTATAAATAGAAACATCTAAACACATAGTAATTGAGACGATTACTAATACAAACATCTAAACACATAGTAATAAAGAAGGTGACTAACAGAGACATCTAAACATACTATACGATCTACATCACTGAATAAAAACATAAACTCAAACGGACTGAACTAAACTGCATCAACCTACTTCCTGGGCGCCTTCTTCGCGTACTGAGATGTGGTGTATTTATCCGGAGGCGCAATCTATGTCCGTAAATTATACGGACGACCCTGAGTACTACTGGAGTCACCAACACCAACATCTGGCATGCTGGCACTGCCAGTGTCGTAGGCACTGGATCTACTCATGCCCCCGAGCACTATATCCACCAAAATGAGACTCGTGCTGGAGGGCATCTCCCAGAAATCCCTTTTCCGGCTGTGGGCATTCATTCAAGTCGAACAACGTAGTGCGTGGTGGTGCGGACAGACGAGTAGGACCTACATGACCTGGCGATCGATCCATACTGAAGTCACTAGCATGACCTGACGTGGCCCGACGACCAACAGACGGCTCACTACCAACAGGCCCTTGCTGCTCTCGCGCAGGAAATAGCTGAGATGTCTCTCTCATGAGTCGAGAGAAGCTTATCGAATCAAGCCCAACAAATGGACTTAGCTGACCATCTGCTGGAATGAGCAACTGTGGTATGTAGGGCTCAGCTGCCTGATGTTGTTGTGGTTCCTGAACGTGCTGCTCATATGCCGACACCTGATAATGCTGCTCATACCCTGGCATCATGAACTGGGGGTCATATGCCGGCGCCTGGAACTGGTGCTCATATGCAGGCGCCTGGAACTGGGGCTCATATGTAGGCGCTTGGAACTGAGGCTCATGTGGCGGCACCTAATTGTAAATGAATGACGCTAATCAATAACGGTAACATTAAAGCTTATAAGAGTAAAGTATCGTTTTTGTCCCCAACATTTGGGGTAAATTCTATTTGTGTCCCTAACGTTTAAATCGTCCTATTTGTATCCCTAACGTTTGTAAAAGTGATTCAATGTTATCCTACCGTCAATTACACATCATGAACGCTTTAGTTTGAGTTTTAAAAATCTCTTCTTGAAGTTAGAATACAAATGTCTGGCATAAAATCAATGATCCACTCTGAAAAATAGCTCATCAAAAGTTGAAACTAATTCCTATACATTTACATAATTCACTTTTCTAGGGACAAAATTAAATCTAAACACAAATAGTTGGTATAATATTAAAATTGAACACATCCAAGTGAGGCCTAATTGAGAATGAATACATCCAAGTGAGAATAATTGAAAAATATAATCTGATTTGTTAGTATAATTGATAGTAGGATAACGTTGAATCAATTTTATAAACGTTAGGGATACAAATAGAACGATTTAAACGTTAGGGACACAAATAGGACTTACCCCAAACGTTGAGGACAAAAACGATACTTTACTCAAGCTTATAATTAACAATGGTAATATTAACACCAATAAACCTTAACGATACCTGAAACCCTTGATCATAGGCCGGTTCCTGATGCTGAGGTCCAGCTGCTTGTGGTGGACCTTCTTGCTATGCATTCGCGTCAGCCTCTTCACCTGCAACTCTATCTGACAGTCGTAGGTGACCCCCGTATTGCTGTGTGTACCAGTCATAGTACAATGGGAGGGGATGGAAGTCGACAATCTCCTCCCCTACCTGTAGTGTATCATAGCAGCCAGAACGCCACATGTCAAGCCATTCCTTAGTCCAGTCTCTCCAGTCATGATGCCGGGCACCGCTCAAACGCCTGCAATGAGCACTACCGATCTAAAATGCCGGTCTCGTGGAAGCTGCTGCAACCCGAATTGTCGACGAACTCGATCTGTTGGGTGCCATTCTATACATTCGAACGACACTAACGGCGACTTCGTGGAGCACATAAACAAATTTAGGCCGAGGTCGACCGAAACATCCACTTCGATATACGGCTGCCATGTAAACTGCACACTAGTAACCACGAGACCTATTCGTAACATTATTTTTCTTAACAAAGACGCTAACCTAAATGGTTAAAACTTACATCGTTGACTCCCATGTCATCGAGTCCTCACCTAAACTGCGCTGTAGACCTCCGTGTATATCTTGTATGCCGGCGCCAATGACTCCACCTAAGCACAAGTAGGATGACCTCAACAACAACAACAACTACTACAACAACAACAATTATAATAATAATAATAATAATAATAATAATAATAATAATAATAATAATAATAATAATAATAATATTAATATTAATAACAGTAAAGTACAATACCGTCGCGCAAGTGGAACACCAATATCGAGAAGCTGATTGCGCGGTATAGGGGCCATGAACGGCATACGCTCCCACGCCCAAACAAAAAGTAAAATCAGTGGCCCATCCATCTCTTTACAGTTGTACCGCGATGCACGACACAACGATCTGTATAGATGTGCCAGACTAGCTGTCCCCCAACTGTATCGTGAGATCTGATAAAAATCCCGAAGTAGAGGCAAAAACTTCGAGTTCAAAGACGCGGTGGACTTATCTGGAAACACCACTGTACCAAGCACGCAGAAAATGTGAGCCCTGACGT
Source organism: Arachis ipaensis (assembly GCF_059453495.1). Taxonomy (NCBI): domain Eukaryota; kingdom Viridiplantae; phylum Streptophyta; class Magnoliopsida; order Fabales; family Fabaceae; genus Arachis; species Arachis ipaensis. The sequence goes on along the minus strand of NC_142438.1, from coordinate 103,365,720 downwards.
ACCACTCAATAGACTCCTGCGTGTCACACGGTTCACTGTCTCTGCACTGCCGAACCCAATGGAGATTTACCTTGCCCAACACGTGATCGTTCGGACCCAGTTGCCGACCAAAACAAGCGACGCAGTTATCCACCAAAAACTGGTAACTGCTATCCAATCTACCCTTGACGGGTTCTCCGTTAACCTGGAGGCCAAGTATATGTATCACGTCTTCCAGCGTCACCGTCACTTCACCCACTGGAAGGTGGGACGTGTGGGTTTCTGGCCTCCATCGTTCCACCAAGGCACTTAAGAGTGCAGAATGACCTCTCATTTCACCAATTCGCGAAACGTGTTGAAACCCAGTTAATGCTAGTGCCTCTGCAGCTCTCTCATTAAAGGTATTCGGCGGATCAAGTTTTCTAGGCAACAAATTTCTGATTGCCTGCAAAAAAAAAAAAAAAAGATAATATTCATTGAAATTAACAACAACTAACACAATAATATTAATCCTACAACAACAACAACAACAACAACAACAACAACAACAACAACAACAACAACAATAATAATAATAATAATAATAATAATAAAAATACGCAACAACAACAACAACAACAACAACAACAACAACAACAACAACAACAACAACAACAACAACAACAACAATAATAATAATAATAATAATAATAATAATAATAATAATAATAATAATAATAATAATAATACGGTTATTACTACTGCTACTACTACTATATTGATAACAACAACAATAATAATCATCATAATAATAATAACTATCATTATTATTACTACTACTACTATTAATAATAATAATAATAATAATAATAATCCGATTATTACTACTACTACTATATTGATAACAATAATAATAATCATCATCATAATAATAACTACTATTATTATAATTATTACTACTACTACTATTACTACTACTACTACTAATAATAATAATAATAATAATAATAATAATAATAATAATAATAATAATAATAATTCTACTTCTACTTCTACACTACGGTTATTAATAATAATAATAATAATAATAATAATAATAATAATAAATAATGCAACTACCAGTAGTAATAATAATAATAATAATAATAATAATAATAATAATAATAATAATAATAATAATAATGTTACTAACTAACAGTAATAATAACAATAACACTGTTTAAATAAAAAAATAAATTAAAAATAAATATATTTATTTATCATAAAATTAAAAGAAAAAATATTACCCATTGAGGATGATCCAAATACTCAATAATGTGTTCTTCAGGTAACGTAAAATCACGAACCATTTTTTTTTTTTCATAAACTTAAACCCAGCCTATTATTTCTTCTTCTTCCTCCCACAGGCGACACTGCTATGCTCTTCCACCATAGCTTCAACTCTCTTCGTTACACTCTCCCTCCTCTCCATCTGCGTTTGGAACTTTGCATTTTTAAAGCCCTCTCCAAACCCATTCAACGAACACGCATCGAACATGCAGCAAGGGTCACTGACAATCGCAAGTTGCGATTGTGGAGTGCAGCTTGCAGGTTGACCAAGACACGTACTATCCATGCATTGGTTTCATTTCTGTTCATGAATAAAACGTAACTTGCGTTTTTCAGTGTGCAGCAGATGTTAGGATTTGGTTGAATTAGTCCCACATTGCTTAGGATAGAAAATGGAGTGGGTGGCCTAGGCTATAAATATGAGGCTAAGTTCTCCATATTTTTTGCACCAGTCGGAAACACTTAAAGCTTGTATCTGACTTTTCTTTTCTTCTATTCTCTTTGATTAGAGAGTGTTGTGAGGCGTAGTTAAATATTTACTTTGAGAGTGTGGGTGTACTGGGGTGCCGGTGTTAGAGAGAAAGAAGTCTATGTGTTGTAACAATTTTCACATAGTGATATTCTCTGGTTGTCATTTGACAACGGTCGTAGTTTTTCTCTCCAGTAATTGGGGTTTTCCACGTTAAATTCTTATGTTGTGATTGTGTCTATTTTATTTCTCTGTGAAAAATATTTTCTCAAGGGAGAATGGTGTATTATTCCCAACAGCAGATACACGTCCTATCCATGCATTGGTTTCATTTTTATTCATGAATAAAACACAAGTTGCGTTTTTCAGAGCCTGTTCTTGGCAGATCCACATTTCGGGATAACACGCCATGTTACAATAACCTTACATAACACCATTTTTGGTTCCATTCATAAATTATTTGCCGAACAAAAATAGAAGAATTAGTATTAATTATTTTCCACATAATACATTTGTTTTGTCAAAACTGTTTTTTACATGATATATATTTTAAATATTTTAAGTAATCTCATGTATATAATCATATGTATGGTAAGGTAGGTTATGTTTATTAATCTATAGTGTATGATCACAATCTATATATGTATATATATGTATATATGTCGTATTTTATTACTGACCAAATTCGAATCAAATAGAAAATAAAGCCAAATATTTATGTTTACTTTTATCATATGTTGATGATATTATAATTGGTCTTGCAAGAGAAAAATAAATTTAATGAAAAAATGCATATAAAAAATATAGATATTATTTTTAACAATTTTTTTATTGAAATATGTTACTTTACTATATTTAAAATAATAGTGTATTTAGAATAATTATATTACTTTAATTAATTTATATTATTCAAAAGAACATTTAAAATTTATTATGTTGTATTAAAAGAATTAATAAATATAATTTATTAGTTTCTCTTAAAGTAACATTTTCTTTTCTTTGGTTAATCAAATAATATGACAACAATTTTTTTTTACATAATTGCATCTACGAAACAAATATTATATTTATTTATATCTATATTGCATGTAAAATAAACAACTAATGTTCAAAGAAGTTAATTACCTAATTTTATCTTAGTAAATTATAATAAGTGAATAAAATGCAATGTTGTACATATATTTTTGTCCATAGAAAAAAGAAGTACTCTTAATTATATATTAAAGGAAAATTTGCAAGTGAACCGGTACCTGGGTATTTCAGTAATTTTTTAACTGTTGATCCTAATCATAAAAAAATATATAATATATATAATTAAAATTAATAGTTAAAAATTATTGAAATATCGTTGTATTGTTATATTTAAAAGTTTTCTTATATTAAATAGAATAATTATTTAATTATATATTTGTAATATTTTATTTTATATTAAACAACTTCAATTTTTAATTACTTTTTGAATAAATTAATAACAACGTAATGCGAATAATTGTTTATATATAATTTCATTTTAATTTTTGATTCTTTTACCCACTTACGTGAACGTTGAGAATAATCTGAAATAAAAGATAATGGACTTGTTGTAACTGCCATGTCACTACAAGATTTTTGTTTATTTGTGGCAGTTTTTTTTTATTTGTGAAGGTTTATAACCCCAACCAAATGATTTGTGGGGTTTCTAAAACCCCCAAAATTTGAAGTGCCACGAGATCTTTCGTGGGGAGTTTTTAAAAACCTCCACAATCTATTTAGTGGAGGTTTTGTATGTGTTTAGTGGAGGTTTTATATTGGACTTTTGTGGCAATTTTAAATCACTTTTGTGGCAGTTTAAAACCTCCACAAATTATTTAATTATTTATTTATTTTTAATTTCAAATCATTCATTCATCTCATTTACATACTCTCAAATTAGAAATTTATTTTTTAATATCAAAATTTAAAAACTAAATCTTTTATAACACAATTTCTCAATATAAGACATAACTCTATATATAAAAAAAATTCTCAATGTCAATAATTCCAAATATAATTGCATATGGTATTATTCTACATAACTATTTTTATTTTTCTTTAAAAAGTAAAATAAAACAACAACTTTAATATTTCAATATCATGTAATTACATAAAAGTCTCAAATATTTGTCCTCAGATATCCGTTGCTTTTAGTAAAGTTAAGCATCAAGATGATTCAATATAAGTTTAACAACTCAATTTTAAAGAGCATCTAAACACAAGAAGTAAAAGTGTTACGTCTTCCAACACTTCCAGGTTCTGGATGATTTCAGAAACAAAGAATTCCTGTGTTTTCTATGTAAGAGTCATTAACTCTGGAAGCAAATTTGAGGCCCTGTAATCATCTTCTTTCGATCCATAGTAAATGGTCGAACCATCACATGCAGTGCTGAAAGCTTGGAGCTTATGATCATCAACTAAATGAAGGAAGGGATCAATCTGGATACATAAAATGAAATCATTAAGGCAAAATAATACTTTTTTATCTTGAGAGAGTTAGAAGATCAGTTTGCTATTACAAGTTTCTTTCAATTATCATAACAGTAAAAAGAAGATCTCACCTATTTCTTTGTATGTGTTTCCTTGGCACTCGGAACAAGAGATTTGATTTTGTAGGCTTTTGAAGAAAACAAAATCATCGAAAGTGCTAAAGCAAAGAGTGATCTCCGTCGAGATGGTGGCAATGACCCTGCAATAAAAACTAGGAACTTATTCATTCTTGGCATAATTTTCAAACCCACTCCTGAGGCATATGTATCCGGTTTCTAACAAAATAGTTATCAAGAATATTAATACCATGAAAAGACCTGCTTAAGAAACACTACATCTCAAAGATAATTTTGCTATCCACTAAGAACTCAAGTTTTCTAAGAAATACCAAATAACCTATTAGGTGTGACTGAAAACTCACCTTCTTTAAGAGAAATTTTCCACAAAGAAAAAGCAAGTTGAAAACTCCAAACTAGGGCTTCCTGAAAAGAATTCTGCGAAGGCAATAAATTTGCAAAGTTATTTTAAAGGAAAAGGAAGTCTTACTCATTAAAAAGAGAGAATAGAAGAAAATATGACAGTGCCAATAATAATGTAGACAACCTTAAACCTCTTATATATTACAATCATATAACTGAGTCCAGTTAGTACCTTAGCTCTAGAAAAAAGCAACACCAAGCTGTATGTATGAGCAATGGCTTTATAATTTTCAGGCAAATTTATAGGAGAGATAGACTGAACCCAAATTGATGATAGCAATTGATTTATCTGAAGACTACTTAACCTGAGAGCTGCAATTTCCTGCATTCAGGTGAAAAGAAGATCACCAAGTAACCATGATTATAAACCAGATTACAGCTAACATACTCGAGATACTTGAAGTTTGTTTAAAATGCAGGACTAAATTCAAACACACATACTCATCAATGCAAGACTCACCAAATTCCCATTGTCATCATCTGTACTATTTTCATCCACTGTAGCTAGCTGACTCCCACTCCCACTCCCATTCCCATGATGCACATGATTATTAGTCGACTTCAATTTGTTTAGGAACTCGCCAACACCATTAGTTGGTTCAGTCTCTCCAGCATTATTTTCCTTATTATATTGACTTAAATTTTCATTTGAAGAATGTTTATCCGATTTTAGCTTCTCAAACATGGCAGCTGAAGAAGAAAAGACAGAGACTGCTCTAGAGAGTGTTCTTGGAACATCTGATGCCTTATTAGAAGCAAGCATGCCTGCCCCGAGGGGAAACTAAGGTTGGCATAAGAACTACCAAAAAGACACGGTGAGCCGTTGCTTGTGTCTCATGATCTTGATGGACCATAGCCAGGAGTAGCTGATGAAACAATGATTCAGGGAATGCTTGAGGATCAAAAAAGATGATTTTAGTATCAAATTTATTCACAGAACTCAAAGTAGCATACCAACATGATATAGATAGACTATGAATATTCACTCCTTACCTTATTTTGATAGGATAAATTTGGTAAGGAGGCAATAATTTGAGTAGTCTGGTATACAACAGTGACTGTGGTTCTGGATATTGCTGTAATATTTGAGATATTCTCTAACATCACAGCCATAACATCTAGAATAGAGCCTGGTTCTCCAACCTATTCATGTATGGCAGCTTAGTTCCTTTGTGATAAGTCCAATAATGTAAATAAAGTTTAAAAGACCAGATAAAACTACCAAATGTGATAATCACACAAAGCATTTTATCAATCAGTTATTCTTAAAATGTTAAGGAATAAATTTGATTTGAAGTGTGGATAATGTGAGGTACCTTAATTGTCAACTGTACAAGGCACTTATCCACAGCTTCTCTAAAATTCTTATTCCATTCGATTACATCACTTGCTAGATTTTAGTTTTCTAAGGAACATTGTATGCTCTTCCGCAAATGTCTCATCACATCACTTAGAGCACCAATTATTGATACAGAAGGTTGAACCTTTGCATATTGAGCAAGTGAAGTGGTCACCTCAACAATGTCAAGCTGCATTTTGGGTTCTTTGAGGACAATTTTATGATCCAGATGCTTAATTAACATTTACAACAAAACATGAGTGTTTTTTCCTGCAAAAGAAAGAATGAAGAAAAATTAACGCAAAAAATGCCTTGTTAATCAAGAAAAAGATTGTATGACATTATATATGATCAAATAAGAGAAATAATATACCAGAATCATCCATTAAAAACAACATATCCTTTAAAACAGAAAAGGCAATGCCATCATTTATAGACCACAAGTTTCCATTATCAAAGTATCGGAATATGGATTCCATTACATGGCGTATGGTAGAACCATCCTTGGCTAAGTTTACTGAATATAGGTTATATATGATGCAGATGATGGTTATAAAACTAAGAACTAAATTTGGAGCACAATGCTCCCATGTAGAAGCAGAAGCTTCATACTAAGCAGCATGGTGCTATCTTATCTGAGCTTTTTAATTTATAATATCTTGCAATCATAATATCTCAAACAATTTGCAAAAATATAAAAATGCAGAATAACCCCAATAAAACATGAAATTGTGGCAAGAATGAACAAGTAAAATCATGCAAGCATATTCAGACAAGTCATTTCTATTTCCAATTCCATTTTAATTTGCAGGATGCTACACAATGGTACACGAGTCCAGTTAATGTAATAACCAAATGGCAATTGCTTCATTGTCGAAACAAGTATGGTATTAGGCACCAAAAACACATTTGAATGATTACCCTAAGCTGGTTGCTCAATTGGAACTTCAAAGAAACAGAGAAATAGAGACAAGTGAAATATGGAGAAGAAGAAGAATACCAGCAGCAACTCCAAGGAGAAAATAGATCTGAAATAATGGATCGATTCAGAAGCTTTCGACCGTAGAAACTATAGCAACGATGATGACGAAATCTGCGGCGGCAATGGCGGAAACTATAGCAGCAATTGTAGCTACAGAGCAACCAGATTTGAAATCAAAATGTTGATAGAGAAGGTGGCTCGATTCATGAGCTTCCTGCGACAACCGTGGCGGTAACGGTGGCGGTAACGGTGGCGAAACCGGCAACTGCAGCAGCGGCGGACCGGCGAATCCAACGACAGCTATACCGACGGTAGAGAACCTAGGATTTTGTCAATCACTATTCTCTTCTCTTCTCTCATACTCGATGAGTTTTGAAAACTCAATAGTCAATAGGACGTAGTAGTAGAACTGTAGAAGAGGATTTTTTGGGGGGTTAAAGTTTAAATTTTATAAATTAACTATTAAGGGGGATTTTATAAATTGGCATAAATAAAGTGTATTTTGGAGGTTTTTAAAAATTTTTACTAAAAAACTTCCTTAATTAAACATAAATTTTGTAGTGTATATTCTATGCTTTGACTGCATCATAGGCTTCGTGTAACTGTTGCGGGCTTTTAGTGGGCAGCATCATAACTCTGCATACATAAGAACCTCTTAACCGTGAAAAATATTTTCATTCCTGTTGATAATTGACAATAATACCTCCACGTGTGTTGATAAAAGCATCAATAAAAACCAATCTTGTCAGGTTGAAACCCTCCACTCCAACAGTGTTGTTGATGGCATAGTTGCCTCTTTAAAGGTGCAATGTGTTTCAATCTAAGTGTATCTGTTATGCACGATTAAAACTAAATTTTCTTTAATATTCATATATTGTTTTGCAGGATTTGTACATTAAAATAACTGACCTTGAGAGATTGTACAACAACATGAAAGGAGAGATGACCATTCTTCAAGTTGCAGTATTGGACCTTGGAGACCGGCCAGCAGCTCCTGATCAAATGCCACAACGGCATGTTCTAGTTGACGCGGTCAAATGGAAGGAGGTACTTGAGAAAGACTATGCAAACGTAGAAGAAAATACTGATGTCATTCTTGGTGGAAGCGATCCTGAAAATATTGGTACTTTCCTAAATGAAAAATCTCAAAAGATAACTATTATCAACTTGGACGAAGAAATTATAGCACAATCAGGAAATGCCAACTATACTCGTACCTATCTTCATGAAAAGGTATATCCTTATATTAGCTACTTGTTTTCATAGCATTCGTATATTTTAGTTATTAATTTTTTAATTATTTTTTTTATAAAATTCGTGTAGGCAAAAAAAAGCATCCAAAGCTGCCTTGAACTCGTCACCCAAATGTCACAACTCAAGTGAAAATTTCTGTTATGGACGAAAGAGGGGCAGACCTAAGAGATCTAATGGACCTAGAATACTATTAGCTAAAATTGGCTGTGTACTCCCAATTGAACTGAAGTCTAAATTCCGTCCAACTAAGGAAATGCAGTTGACACTACAATAATGTCAAATATCACTTTATGTATTTGGCCACAACCTATATGAAGGGTAAAAACATTCACTTAGCTACTTAACAAAAATAAAATATAAATATAAATAAGTTAATTATTGATGTTGAATATTTATTTCTGTGTCTTTTGTATTTGTAAGTTTTTATACAACTACAACTTTGTTGTATCTACACAGGAAAATTCTGTTCAAAAATAAAAATATTGAGATGAGTCGAGCAGATTTCAGTGTCTCATTGAAGTACACTCTAATGTAAGTAAATACGGTAACTTTTATTAGGTTTGTGAAAAATATGCTTTAGTTATTAACATGTTTATTTTCATGTAGATTTTAATGCTGGCTTCCCTTAAAACAACAATGGCACAACGTATTGATGATGCCTTTGAAGATATGTCCAACAAAATAATAATTTGGTCTCTACCACCACAATTTGGGGTAAGAAATTTCGATAACCGACCCTTAGAAAATATATAGTCCCACTGAAACTAACGATTTATAATACAAAAAATTAGGTTGGTACCTTTAACCCAGATATGCTACGTCAAGATGTGTATGAAAAGTACAAAAAATCTGGATGCCGAAGTCTTCTGCGTTAAAATATGTATTTTATTCTCACTAACTCTCTATTTGAATTTTTTTTTTACTCTAATTGTCTATGAATATGTCCACATAGATATATGTTCCACTCATTGACGACATTTTTCACTGGTTCTTGATGGTAATATCCATTGACGAGGGGAAAGTCTACAAACTTGATTCATATCCAAACCCAAAGTGAGATATCTCCAAAAAATTCATCATAAGATGGACGGTGATATATTAAATCTTCTTAGTGTATTTTTAGTTGTTGATAGCATAGTAAATTATATATTTTTAAATATTACTTATTCTTGCTTACTAATTCATATGATGCTATTATAAATGCATTATGTGTAATAGAAAATAATTTTTTAAACACATTTTTTAATTTAATTTTAAATTTTTTCTGTAAATGTTATTTAAAGTTCATTTGCCATTAACATGTTTTTGTAATTCATTTTTTTTGAGCCATAGCTCGGTCTATTAGATTTCATTTTCTCTGGTCCGTACTCTAGCACTAATATATTAGACAAAAAAGCATTCCAATCGACAATTGGCCTCTCTATAATGCTCGTGGCATCTTGATTGCAACACAAGGTTTAGAGCCTATTTTATTGTGATATGCTTGTTAACTAGATCATGAATAGTAATGATCTTAATTATTTAAATGACTTGTATTTTATAGTGATAACTCCGCAGTTTGGTTGCTTGAGTGGATGACAATGGAGGACATGTTTCAACCCAATCTCACTGCTAGGATAAGTTAACAAATTTCTACCTTGTGTACTTTTCGTTTCTTTTGACACTATAATTAATTTAACTTTTACGTTTTGTAGGCCCCTGATTCTAAAATTCAAATGCTTGCGGCATGTGCAACTTTAAATGGGACTCACAGTGAATATAATGACATGGTCAAACATCGTTCTGCAGCTAAGTGGAAAGCATTGGTCGGCAATTAGATTATCATAGTATTTATTATTAGGAAAGGATAGAATGCATTTGATTTGATTATTTGGTATTTATGTTGTTTGTTATGGGATCTATTTGTTAGATCAATTACTTTTTTTATTTAGCTTTTATATGTTCTCCTTAATATTTAGGATTTTTTAGTTACACATCTTTCATATAGCATATTATTTTTTCGTTGAATTTCAATTATGTACTTCCCAATTCTATCTTACTGTTTCGTCCCTACTACTATAAACTATAATTTAAGAACATTTAGTTATTCACTGAACAACATATACAAAACTCACAATCTGTAGTAGTTATTATAGTAAAAACGGCTACAAAAGTCACGTGTTCTAGCAGTTTTTGAATATCTGTTTAGTCATTTTTAAGACTTTAATTTGTTTATTCTAAAAGTGTTGAGTATTTTTTATTTTATTTAATATGTAAAAAACAATGTTTTATTTTATTTAATAAATAATAAATTTAGACTCTGATTTCTTTTATTGTTTCGTCATAATTGAGTTGACATAGTTCCATTATATGATTCGCAATAAAATTCCTCTTACATTGTTGGATAACTTTTATTTAGTTTATACTGATACGTATATTTTATTTTTTTAATACCTTTAGTAAATTAAAAGAAAAATGGAAGTTTGGTGTTTGATTCTTTTTTTCTATTTTACAAAAGTCATGTTTGATAGAAAAAAATTAACATTGAACTTTTTTAAATAAATACAAACAGGAATTAAGAATCAAAAATTAAGAATTACTAATTTGTTAAGTGTTTTTTAAAAAGAATATTTTTAGATCAATCAACATTTAAATCAAAATAAAAATTTCTAAAAAAATTTTACAAATTATTTTAAATTATTTTTTTAATAACAAATAAAAAGAATATAAAAATTATAAATATTCAAAATAGTATGAAGCATATAATTTAAAATGTATTATTCTTGTAATGTATTCCCCGGATGATTAGACCAAATTGTGATTAGGAATATTCTTAATATTTGTATTCAGTTGCGTCATATTTTGTTCAAGTAATAATACCTTAATTTTGAAATACTTTTTACAATGTGAAAAAGCAAAAATAATTTTAAATTATATAAATCAATATATCTTTTCATGATGTCTTGCATTAGTAACTATTAAACACAAATATATCCTAAGAGTAATAGCAAATATAATTTTCACATCTAATATTTGGGGAGTTAACCATAAAAATAGATTCACTTACCATATAATGTGTATAACCAGATTTAGCTAATATAGTATAGTTATGCTACTATATTTTTTTTTTGTAGAAGTCATCTTAAGTCCGCAAATGCAAATAAATAAAACAAATGTATTGAAAGAATAAATTAAGAATAAATAAATAAAACTTTTACTATTGTCCAATAAACTTCCTACACTAAAACTAAAAAAATAAAATTCATATTCATCTTTCATCCAAGGCTAGACAATAACAGCTAATGATATTTGCCTTTCTGATTATCGATGGTCACATCAAAATCCTACAAGAACAAAAAAAAATAAAAATTAGACAACCATTTAATTAATAAGAAGTAATATGTTAAATACTCACCATTTCATTGATCCCTCCTCACTGGTTTGACTAGACCAATCGTCATCATCTTCGGGACCTCCTCCATCTCCACTTTCCATTTGATTATGGTCATCTACACGGCGACAATTTCGTCGATTTTGTCCTATATCGTTACATCTGCTGCACCGAATCCTTCGCTTATTCTTTTTGTCCCCAGCTTCTTTTGAAGTAGCATCCATCCGTGTTTTGAATTTCTCACCCGCACTATTAGAACTTTCCTCTCTATTCTTTTCATGTTTGGCAAATAATTCAGACTTTTTGTTTCTAACCCACTCCATAACATCCTTAAAATCACCTAAATCTCTGCAAGCATCAAATGGCAAGCCCTCTAGCTCATCATTCATAGCAGCAATCCTACTCTCATAACTTCCATCTCCAACTAACGATCCCCGCTGCTCCAACCTTATATGTGCCTCTTTTGCTTTCATGGTCCACCGCTTCAATATCAGTGACTCAGGTAATTCTGTAATTTGAAGATATATAAACAGACGAAGGATATAAACACATGGAATGCCAAATGACTCCATTCGTTGACATGAACACCTAAACTCACTGTTGCCAGGCCAATAAGACACAATCCATTTTCGTGTTAACTCACAATATTTTCGTACATTATAGTTCGCACTACATGAAGTCTCTCGCCAATCAACTATTATCACACTTGACGCTTTCAACAATAATGATCGAAACAAGTAGAACACCTCCCTTGTATAAACAGTTGCTCTTTATCGCTCCAATGCTTGCACCTGTGTTTGCATTATCGAAAACCCGTATGAGGTGTAATAGTCAACTTCAGCCTCATTATTCCGCAACAAACCCATCCACCGGCGGGAGTGATGGAGAAATTCCTTAATGTTATAGCCAGATTTTACAAACCTAGCAACTTGCGAATGTAGTGCCTCACACCTCGATGTAGTTCTCAACCCGGTAAAGAACTTACCTCTCATATGTGTTGTAGCCCACATATCTTTAATCCCATAAGTGGTCTCAACCCACTCCATGTCCTTAACCCCAAAACTATTAACCATTGACGCCCACATCTCCTCAAACTCATCAATCTCATAATCGCCAAGCATGCATTTCCTGAATTGTTGGGTAAACTTGGGATTGGAGACATTGGCTGTGGCATTTCTTAACAAATGCCATCCGCACAACCTATGGTGTGCATCTGGAAAGACCTTTTCAATTGCAAGCTTCATAGCCTTGGCACCATCAGTTATCACAATATCTGGTCGTTTACCATTCATTGCTTCCACGAATCTCTGTAACAGCCATATGTAAGTTCCTTCTCCTTCACCAGCCACAATTGCACTGCCAAAAACTATTGTTTGAAGGTGATGGTTCACTCCTGAGAAAACTACCAATGGAAACTTGTACTTATTTTTCTTGTAAGTTGCATCAAAGGCCATAACATCACCAAATACTTCAAAGTCAACACGGCTCTTCCCGTCCATCCAGATTAGGTGCCGAAACACACCATTGTTATCCACCTCCTAGCTCCAGTAAAACTTTGGATCTAATTTCTTCCACTTCTTTAGGTACTTCAACGTTTCAGTCACATCACTTTCCATCAATTTCCTTTGCTTTTCTATTTGGTTGTACATGTCTTTTCTTCGAAATCTAACGTTCTCAAAACCACCAGATTGCTCGACAAAATGCATATAGATTTGGGTTGTGGAAATTCTAGCATCTCTCATGTCGTTCATTCTTCAAATTTCTTCATCAGTCATTCTCCGTTGCAATCTCAACATCCGGCTCAAAGTTGGAGGTATTAACTCATGATTATGTTCGTTTTGAAATAATGTTGTATACCACCAGTCCATGCCAACATCTATGTGAACTCGCATTTGTGCTACACACCCACACCTAGTCTATGGCTTTGGAGCTCTCTTCCTATTTGTTTCATCGACCCCTCTGAAAATACGATATCCTTGTCTCGAACACACAAATGTTTGCTAGAGTATGCACTTATCAATCTCACTTCGCCCAACCTTGAACTTCCTAATTGAAAATCCATTGACCCTCCCAAATGCATTGTAAAAGGCATAGGCAACATCAAGGTCTGAAAATACATACTTCTTAGCAGCATCAACGCTCAAACCTACGAAATTAACCCGACCGATACTTCCTGTAGTATTCAATAACAGGTCTTCAACATCATTGCCATCACTATCAACTAAGAATTCGTCCATTTTCTGAAAGACATTAAACAACAATAGACCTCAACGTTCTAAACATAATTTCAAACAACAATAAAGCTTAACATCCTAAGTGTTGGAATAATCCAGCTAAAAAGATGTACCTCAACTGAAACATTCCTTATTTGGTTATGCGATGACTCTCTAATCAAATCAACCATTTTTGTCGAATGCTATATTTACTGCATACTATTACAATAAAATAAAATGAAAAATATTTATATTTATGAAATGACAAAAATACAAAATATTTGACATATTCACAACTATGAAAGTAAGTACCATATGACAAAAATAGACACAAGACACCACGAAATGAAGTCCAAAATTCTCTTCTTCAAAATACAAAAATAATAAAAGATAAAACAATTACAAATAAATCACAAGAATATATCACAAATAATAAATTTTTACCAACACAACATTCACACTTCCAAAGTACAACAACCAAATCACGCAAATAGCATAATAACAAAGCATAAAAATAGCATTCATGAATCAATATTACTATAAAATACATTTCTGTATTGCTTTCCTTTACTCCTAGCACTCTACTAGAGAAATGAATGCTACTCCACTTTCATATTGTTACTAGATTCTTGCAATGAATGAAAATAATAATAAAATTATTATTCTAGTAAATATTTTGAAAATAGAGGCTTTGTGTTATTCAATATTATTGTATATTTCAAGTTTAAAATACTATTATAATGAAATGACTTGAAAAAAAATAAAGAAAAAAAAGTAACATAGCACAAGTTCTTGAACTCTAGACCAAAATATGACTCGAAACAATACAATATAACTACATAAAAAAAACTAACTCTAGTTTTTATTCTTAAAATTTTGAATGTAAAGTAGATAACCGACAATAAATTTAGCAATGTCGTGGAACTAAAGACGTGGCGAAACAAAAGTCTTCCTTAATGAGAAAAATTTTAAATGCCCCAAGAATCAAACATAAAGAGTAAAAAAGAATAAAAAAGTCATGAAAATGAAAAATTTGTAACAAAAATGCTAGAAAAATTCAAGTTTAACACAAGTGGTATTAGTTTATTAAAGAGATAAAGAAAGAAGAGCTCCTAGCATCACAATTCTACAAAATTGTTGACTATACATTATAGAAGAGCTCCTACCATCACAAGGGGTATTAGTTTATTGTATCACTATATGGGTTCTCTTTTAATGGATTAGAAATTTGAGAATCACATGGCAAGAAAGCCGGGATACATTTCCACAAATTCGTAATAACTCAACAAACAGTAAATTGGACAAGCCCTCAATCTTAATTGTTCCTTTATGTCTATAGAAAAATTGTATAAAAATATTATAGAAATTATAAAAAAAATTAGAGTTGATAATCTAACATTAGCCTTATACCATTTTTGAGCAAGCAAAATACTAGTTTGAACACTCCCATATCACAAGAAAATCAATCATTCAAAATTTCATAATCATTAATTTATAGAGAAATAAGAACTCCTATCAACACAATGCTACAAAATTTCTCATTAAAAAATATAGATTATAAAAGAAACCCTATCATTACAATCATAGAATTGCTAGAGATATGGGTTTATGGTATGACTAGAATTCTATTTTAAATACATTATATTTTTGCAATAGTACGTACCAAAAAATTTGTGCGACGCTCTGCTACAAATTTGCCACGACTCAAACAACAAATCTGAAAATCCCTCAATCTTCAATTGTCCGGTTATTTCTTTGTGCTTGTAAAAATAATATATAAATTTTACAGAAATTATAAAACTAAATTGAACTTGACAATCTAATGTTAACTTCATAAAAAAAAATCTGAGCAACCATGAAACCAGTTTGAACAAGACATATTCACATTCTCATACCAAAAGAAAATCACAATTTAAAATTTCATGACCAATAAATGATAAAGAAAAAAGAGCTCCTAGTATCACAATTCTACAAAATTGTTGATTATATATTATAGAAGATCTCCTTGCATCACAAGGGGTATTAGTTTATTGTATCACTGTATGAGTTCTCTTTCAATGGATTAGAAATTTGCGAATGCACAATACCAAGAAAGCTGGGACACATTTTGCCACAAATTTATAACAACTCAATAAACAGTAAATCGGAGAAGCCCTCAATGTTAGTTGTTTCTTTATGTTTATAGAGAAGTTGTATAAAATGTTAAGCCAAATTATAAAAACTGAATTAGACTTGACAATCTAACATTAACCTTATACAATTTTTGAACAAACAAAATACCTGTTTTAACACTTCCATATCACAAGAAAATCAACCATTCAAAGTATTATAATCATTAGTTGATAAAGAAAGAAGAGCTCCTGTCAAGACAATGCTACAAAATTCCTGATTATAGATTATAGAAGAAACCCTAGCATTACAATCATAGAATTGTGAGAGGTATTGGTGTATGGTATTACTAGGATTCTATTTTAATACATTATATATTTGAAATAGTACGTACCAAGAAATTTATACCATGCTCTGTCACAAAGTTGTTACAACTTAAATAACAAATTTGAAAAAGCCCCCAATCTTCAATTGCCCTGTTATTCTTGTGTGCCTGTAAAAGAGTTATATAAAAAATTTTACAGAAATTATAAACCACTTGTTTGAACTTGACAATACTTCATAAAAAAAATTTCAACAACCAAAAAATAGTTTAAACAAGACATTTACACTCTCGTACCAAAAGAAATTCACAACTTAAAATTCCATAATCAATAAAAGCTAAAGAAAGAATAGCTCTTAACATTACATTACTACAAAATTGTTTATTACAGATTACAGATTATACATTATAGATTATAAAACAACTCCTAACATTATAATCCTAACCTTACAAGAGGTATTAGTTTATTCAATCACTACTTGAGTTCTCTTTCAATAGATTACGAATTCGTGATTGGAAATACTAACAAAATTGGACACACTGTACACAAAGTTGCAACTTAACAAAGCACAAATCGAAAGCAAAATTCAAAAGATAACAATAAAAAAAAAATAATTATTATAAAAATAAAATTAAAAGCATAAACATGTCAAACAATAATGGAAGAAAAAAAACTAACAGTAGGACTTAATAATGATACAAGAAGCCGGACCAAACTCAGCAACGAGACAAAGAAAAACAAAAGACCGACATCGTGGCAGCAGATAAGAAGATGCGACACTAATAGCATGAGAGTAGCATAAATGGGTAAAAACCTAAAAATAACCTATGCAACCTTTTTGTTTCTTTTCGGTAGGAGCTTTGACGGGCCCATACCTGAAAACATACCCTTTTCTATTCGCCCCGAAACATATGAAATTTGCCAATTTCGTAAAGAGAGAAGAAATCTGAATATTTATCTTTTCATAATGGCCCGTGTAATTAATAATAAATGGGAGAGAATTGGAGAGAAATTAGAGCATGAGCCTTCCATTGGAAATCATAGCAGAGCTAAAGAGAAACTCAGACCAAGGTTCTGAGAACCGAACCAGTTGTCTAACCGCTCGAGTTGCTAGTTCACTGGTTTTACTGGTCTAACCGGTCTAACCGTAGTTCAACCGAAAAAAATGTTTTAGAATAAAATAATAAATAAATTATAAATAAACATCCTAAAATATAATTATAGTCTAATATAAATCTTAAAATATCTTTTAAATTTAAAACATTACATGAAATGTCATCAACCAAATCTATATGATATTATCAAAATACAAACTCAAAAATTAAATAGTAAAAAGAAATATCTAAATATTAAATGGATGTAGACAAAATAAATATTGATATTGTGGTTTTCCATTCATTACTTCTAGAGCAACATATTTCCAAGCTATAGATTAGAACCTTGTGACTGAGTATTTTAGAACTAGGAAGATTAGGATTAGCAGCATCATTTTCTTATTACCAGCAAATTGCTTATTGATTAATACTATCATCTATAACTGAAATCAATAAGTCATTCACAATGTTAAAAACAACAACAACACAGTCAGAAATCAAATAATCATCCATAAAATCATAACTGAAATCAATAAGGCAGCAACACAGCCAAAAATCAAATAATCATCCATGAAACCACAATTGAAATTAATAAGGCAACACCAAACTACACTAACAGCCGCTCTCAAAGGATAAATCCAATAAAAAAAACTATTACCAACAGCACAACAGATTCAATATTAAGTTAATTTAAATGCACTAAACATTCTTGAAGTTCATTTTTCTTTCTGTTAAATGAGTCTAACCAACAAAATTCTAAAAACATGAGCGTACTGAAAAGAAAACCCAAAAAAAGAAAACATTTGTTTAGGACTTTAGGTAATTAAAATTCAAAAAGGTAACAGATCATATCAGACTTCATTCAAACTTCAAAATTTAAAGGAAAAAAAAGCAGAATAAGCAGAAATCAGTGAAAACAACAGAATAATTTCAACAAATCCATAACTAGTAATAATTTCAACAACACAAAATCAATTATTTGATTTACATTCACAAATTCACATTCAGAAATCAGTCAAATACTCAAATCACTAAACAGAGCATAAAAGGAATAACCGAAAAAGTGAAAGCAGTGCCACTAACCTTCGACGGACAGCAAGACGGCGAGTGGCAAGACTACGGCGAGTGGCGAGAGGCGAGGGGATACACGAGGTGAGCTGCTCCAAGCCTCGAATAGAGAAGCCAACGAGGATGAGGACGACGTGCCGAGCTAGGAGACAGGGCCTGGGTTTGGGACAGGGGGAAGGACGGAGACGGCAGAACCTTTGAAGAAGCTAGGGTTTAATTTTTGTTTGGGAATTTTTTGAGATCGTGAGAGTGAACAGGGGGAGACTTGGAGCACGACCACAACGCAGCGAATGATGGCAGTTTCTCACTCCCTGCGGCGGTGGCCCCTGAGCACAATGGATGGCGGCGGCGCTGAGTCTCTCCTTACGACGATGGCGGAGGCTATAACCTACGGTTGAGAGTTGACAGAGGGGATTAGTTTTTTTGTCTGTATCAATTTGTTTGTTCAGCCCATGACAATAAAAAAAAAAGAAAATAATAATAATAATAATAATAATAATAATAATAATAATAATAATAATAATAATAATAATAAAATAAATAAATAAATAAATAAATAAATTTAATTTACATGATAACTTTTGATAGTAGGTTACTTCTTAAAGAGTGCTGCACTCTCTACTTTGTCTGGAGTGCACTACCTTTATATCATCTAATTTTGTTTGTTAAAATTTGTAAATAATGTGGATTTTTAGGAAAATATTGTATTAATTTCAAATGGACAGTTTTAAATCACTAGTTTTACGTTAACTATACGCCCACTAATCTAAAACTAGTGATTTAAAATCACCCATTTTTTCATTATTTGAAATCGTGCATTTTAAAAAATTCAGTACAAACAAAATACGAAGAAGTTACTAATTTAAAATTTATTTGAGTACGTTTATGACTAGCCATCTAGTATCTTTATAGTAATACAAATGGAGAGCTTTTATGCTGATGTGTCGTTCATACGTTGAATTTGGAAATTTATTTGCTTAGGTGTCATTACTAGAAATTTTTAAAATTTTATTTATAAATTATAAATTATTATTTTCTTAAGTTGTTACTTTTTAAAATTTTAAAAACGCTTTCCTAGGTGTTCAAGTATTTACTTTTTAATATTGTTAAACTAATTATTTGCTTATATTATTGAACTAATTATTTATAAATTGTAAATTATTTGCTTAGGTTGTTACTTTTTTATATTTTTAAATTATAGTTATATTTTATTTATAAAATCTATTTTATTGACAATATTACTCTTTAAAAAAATAACTAATAATAAGTTTATATTTATTTTATTTGCAAATTTAATCACAAAAAATTTTTAAAACTTTATTTTTAATTTTAAATTATTTGTTTAGTTTATTTTGCTAATATTAAGTTATTTGCTTAGCTTATTTTGTTTAAGTTTTCTTTTATTTTGAAATACGTTTTCTTAAGTTGTTAATATTTAGTTTTTAATATTGTTGAACTAATTTAAAAAATTTATTTTAGGTGGTTATTTTTTAAACTATAGTATATAAAAAATTATGGTTATAATTTTTTCAAAAGTTAGAAACTAACTTTAAATTTGTACAGTTTTCATCATTCAAATTAAAAATTTAGTATTTTAAGTAGTTTGTATTTTAAATTCGTTCACATGTCAAAGTGTTTTAAATAGTTTATAGTTGGCAAATGATTCGATGGTCCCAGAACGTTTGGACCATTAAATGGTCCCAGAACAAAACATGTTTTTTAAGTTTTTTTAATAACTGCTAAATAGTCTTTTTTTAATTTTAATTACAAATTAACCCCATATATTTTATTTAATCATAAAAACTATTTTTATTTTATAAATTATTATTCTATCATTAATCTATTATGTTTATTAACAATCAAAAACAAAAACAATAACGAAATAGATCTTCCATTGATCGTAATAAACTTTTTGGTTATTCCAATCGATTAAAAGATTATATTTGATCCGTGACGTTCGTCTAGGACTGTGAAATCGTATTTCTTTGAAAATCAATCGATTGGACTACAGGTTGTTATCACAAAATAAGCAATTGAAAATTGCAAGGCAGCATGGTTTTCACAAAAATCAATCGATTGGTCATATTACCCAATCGATTGCACGATGACTAAAATGTGAGTTTTTAATAATTTAATCGATTGCTTATACTACCCAATTGATTGAATGCTTTAAAACAACATGAGGTCTCACAATTCAATCGATTGGTTGTGTTACCCAATCGATTGAAGTCATCAAAATAATATGGATTTGACGAATTCAATCGATTGGTTGTGCTATCCAGTAAATGGTACATATGGTACATAAAAGACATATAAAATTGATTAACCATCACTTACAATTCCTAGTCACAAAAGTCGCAAGTCTATTCAAATACGTAGAATATATTATCATTTATCCAAAAGAGAGAATGCATAACCAATTACCCTAAAGAAGACTGAAAGTTTGGAGTCCCATTCATTTATGCAGTCAATCACATTTACATGCTCAAGTGAATAAGCTCAAGAAGACAATGTTATAAGAATGCAAAATTGACATCACAGTTCTAAGATCTTAATATAGCTAAAACTAAAAGACAGACGGGAAGCAATTCTTAGTGGATTAGGATCAGTCTCAATTCTTTCCATTAATATAAAGTTCTAGATATGCAATTATAAGATCTAGAACTATGATTTGTGTAAATTATAATTTGAAGAAATGAGATTTCTTCAAATAAATATGAAAGAGTATCTAAATCAAAATAAAACCTTAAAAATTGAAGATAGAATTTTATAGATGAATAATAAAATAATAATTTATAAAAATGATAACAAAATTGAAATAGACATAGTATAAACTTCAATTGATTGGGTAGCACAACCAATCGATTGAATTGTGAGACCTCAAGTTGTTTTGAAGCATTCAATCGATTGGGTAGTATAAACAATCGATTGAATTATAAAAAAACTCACATTTTAGTCATCGTTCAATCGATTAGGTAATATGACCAATCGATTGATTTTTGCGAAAATTATGCTGCCTTGCAATTTTCAATTGATTGTTTTATGATAACAACCTGTAGTCCAATCGATTGAGTTATGGAAAACCTGAAATTCGATCGATTGTTTTGATAATCCAATCGATTGATTTTCTAAGAAACACGATTTCACATTCCTGGACGAACGTCACGGATCAAATATAATCTTTTAATCGATTAGAATAGCCAAAAAGTTTATTACGATCAATGGAAGATCTAATTTGTTATTGTTTTTATTTTTTATTGTTAATAAACATAATAGATTAATGATAAAATAATAATTTATAAAATAAAAAATAGTTTTTATGATTAAATAAAATATATGAGGTTAATTTGTAATTAAAATTAGAAAAGGACTATTTAGCAGTTATTAAAAAAACTTAAAAAATATGTTTTATTATGAAACTATTTAATAGTTCAAACGTTCTGGGACCATCGAATCCGGTGCCTTTATAGTTTATATTACAAGATCGTCAACATGTCAAATTGTTAGAAACTAATTTCATTCTTTAAAAATGTGGTTATAATTTTTTGAAAAGTTAAAAACTAACTTAATTGGTTTAAATCGTTTTCATCATAGAAACTAAATTTTAAAAGTATTTTAAATAGTTAGTTATTTGAATCAAAGTCAATTAGATTTCAGAAAATCCTAATTATGAGACCCACTATAAAAGTACAGATTAGAGATATATAGTACAACTCCTTGCTCAATACAATCAATTATTAAAAATTTCTCTATCTTTTTTCAATGGCAGTTCATGTTCACAAAATTGTTGAGATCAATCCTACAGTTGAGAATTTGTGTGTACGTATACGAGTGATAAGGTTATGGATACTACCAAGCTATGAAAATTCTCCATTGCCATACTCAATTGAGATGGTTTGACTCGATAAAGACGTAAATTTTCTACCAATTTTTAAATAATATTAAATTTGTATTATTCATATTTTAAACGTGTTTGTTTATTTCCATTTAATTGTTCTTTAATTTTTGTTTATCAATTCTAGGAAAGAAAAAACATGTCTCAGTTAAGATGGCTTTTGTGTCTCAATTTGTAAATTTGCTAAAAGAAAAAATCTCTTATCAAACAAGATATTTTGGTGTTGGGCTCAATGTGGGTAACTTCAAGATTACTCATCAAGAGTATGTGGTTAATTTAAACTAACGTACCGATGTGAATATACTTTTAGAATCGTCAAGTATCCCACGATATGAATTTAACTTTGTAAGTTTTGACACTCTTAATGCTCCTGAATTCGATTACACATTTTTGGTTGGTAAGTTTTTTGTTTTAGAAAAAGTATAATTCATTGATAAATTTATTTATTTCATTCATAAGTTCGGTTATATTTTTTTTAACAAACTTATTAATAACAAACCTTTTTAATTTTAATCCATTCTAGATGTTATTAGATATGTTGATGGAATTGAGAGTGCGATAACTCTTGAAAAGGATGACAAGTCTACTAAATACAATGTTATTGAATTAGAGGTCGAGGATGGATAATCATATATTTGTTTTTATAAATCTAAAAATTTTAATATTGACTTCATTATAAATTTATGTATTTGAATTTATTTTAGAAGTTTATTCTCATCTTTTTAAATTGTTATGAATATTTTTGTAATATTAAACTTTTTTTTTTTCAGTTGAAGAATTTTAATTTGTGGAAACAATTTTGTTATCGGTCAAGAGATATTTTTTCTACTTTTTTACGTAAAATGTTATCATTAGCATGTTAATATTAAAAAGGTAAATAATAAGCATAAATTACAAAAATAGTATTTTTTACGTCATTTGATTTTTATGAATTTGAAATGATTAATTAAGTAATTATTAATTTTTTAAATTGTGTTTGCAATTTTAACTTAATTGTTAATTTTTAAATTTAAAACATATAAAATATGTATATAATTTAATACTATTTTATTGGTGATTAATTTTTAAGTTGTAATGATATGTTAATATTAAAAATATAATAATATGCATAATTTACAAAAAAATATTCTTTATATAGTTTGATTTTTATGAATTTAAAATGATTAATTAACTAATAATTAATTTTTTTAAATTGTCTTTGAAATTTTAACTTAATTGTTAATTTTAAATTTTAAAAATTTTAAATATATATATAATTTGATACAATTTTATTGGTGGTTAATTTTTAAGTTGTAATTAGTTTTTGTTTATTTTGTTATAAAAATATATTTAATATTAAACATTTTATTTGACATAGAAAAATAATAGAATGTGTATTTTTTGGCAAATATGCACACGAGTTAAATACTTTTTTGGGTTTAGGCAATAAGAATGGAGCTGTTGTTGTCTTACAATTTGCTAGAGTAAAGATATTTAATGGTAATATTCATCCATAACTTTCTTAAAATATATTTTTATGTGAGTTTTTATTCATTTTGTATTAAATTAAATTTTTTAGAGAAGATTGTTTTACAAAATTCTATGTATGGTACAAAGATATTCTTCAATCTTGAAGATGAAAATGTCATCCAATTTTAAAATAGGTGTGTATGTTATTTTTTATGTGTGTGTTATCTAACGTAATTTTTTTTGTTTTATTTATCTAGCTTTGTAAGATTTGAAGAACCTAGTGTTAAACCCGTATGATGCATGGACTTACATTTTAATATGACATTTATTCCGAGGGTTACCTGAAACTGTAGGTCGATCTCGCACGAGATCTTCTGTACGGGTTGGGGATGACGTGTCCGGCTGGTGGGAGATGGCCGGAGCTGTCGTGTCCGACTTGTGGAACTGGCTGCACTGCTGATCCTTGGTCACCGGAGGGTGGGGGGTACCTGCAAGAGACTCTGATGCTTAAGTTAGCATGGGTATTAAACAGGTTTTTAGTAGAATCAGAGTATGAGTTATACCTGGGTGCTCCAGTGTATTTATAATGGTTGTAGAGTGACCTTTTTAGATAAGATAAGTTAGTTATCTTATCTTATCTTATCTTTATCTTTGGGTGAGATCAGCTTATCTTCAAGGGAACCGCCTTTGTCTCTATAGGCTTGGACTGCCTTTAGACTTGGGTCGTGTTCCTCTATTTGGGCCCCTTACTGGGCTTTCCTGTCGATTTGACCGACCTCTTTGAGAAGAAGTCGGATAGCCTGACCTGAGGAGGTCGGTCGCTTTATCACTGAACATCCCGGATCGGATAGCTCGACCCAGGGTGTGAACAGTGCCCTTGCTTGAGCTCGGTCTTCTGCTTTGAGGTCGAGTCTTTTGACTTCGATCTTTCTCTAGTGAAGTCGAACTCAAGCATTTTGTCGATTCCTTTCTTTGTGGAACCTTTTTTTGAATGTAAAACGTTTTCCTCTAAAAGCGCGTGCTTTTTATATCAGCGCTTTGTTCTTGGGAACGTGTGAGGGTTTAATACCTTTATTAATTGGTATTAATTGCCCCGTTTCCCTTGGCTTTTATTTTGAATTTTTGCAATCAGAAACGGTTTCTCTCCTTCATTTTCCTTTGTAACTTCTCCCTTCGTTCTCTCGCTTTCTGTTTTTTGCCTGTAGCTTGCCTTTTTCTTTCGTTGCGGCGTCATCCAGCGATCCGACGATTCCGTCTTTCCATCTTCAACTCTCCTGAAGCTTTCCGCTTTTTTTCAGGTTGGTTCTATTTACAGTTTCTTCACTTTTTTCGTTGCCTTGTCTTTGGTTTTCTTTGATGTTTGACTGCATGTCGAAAAAAGCTTGAACCTTTCTATGATCTTGTGTTTGCTTGTCGCTGTAATGTGTTTTTTTCTTTTTTTGTTTTTACGCATACTCCTGGTATTTCTGTTTGAGGCTTCCTAGGGCTTTGCATGTTCTACTGTTGCTTCTGGCTGTTCATTTTGAAAAAACTGTATCTTGCTCATAATTTCAAAAGATTGCCCCTTGACTTCTGCTCTGTTTTGGTGGATTTTCCTTGTTGCTGTATCTTTGTAGGAGATAACGATACCCATAATTTTAATTTTCGCCTTTTGTTCGTAGTACGTTTTCTTGACTTCCTCTTGATGCTTTTGTTGCTTGTTCTGTCTGAGACTGTGAATTTTGGGAGGTAATTATTTTGATGATTTTTTATTTGTAACTCGTGGCTTTTCTTCTCGGAGTGTTATCTTCCTGTCAGGACGTGTAGGGATGTAAAGATGTAAACTTGTAGGTTTCCTTGAGTCCTCGTTCCTTAACTTGCCCCCAAAAGGATGCCCCTGGATCTTTAGTGTGTGTCCCGGGGGTTTCCTTTTGTTTGTATTGCTCCGTGTCGCGCTTGTCCGAGTTGTTCTGAGATGTTTTATTTTTTATCCGAGATGTTTTTGGGTTAGTAATCTGTTTTCTTCTCTTCTTGCTCTAGGACTAGTTGACCTCATGTCTTCTTACAAGAACATTGTTGAGACATCTTCCCAGGTCCCTGAGGGCATGGCTGATTGGGTGGATTCAATGGTTCTTTTGTGTGTTTCTTTGGTTGATTCTGAATTTTGTCAGCAGCTTAGGCAGTTTCATAGGGTTTGTAGTAGTGTTGGTGAGGAAAAAAATTACGAACTTGTGCCTCCCACTTCTGAAGAGAGAGTTTGTTTCTCTACTTGGGTTGCTGGAGATCGCCCTTTTTTCTATGCTTACGATTTCTTTTTTGGCCGGATGAGTATTACCCTTCCTTTTACTGATTTTGAGACCAACCTATTATGGTCCTGTAATGTTTCTCCTTCCCAAATTCACCCCAATTCCTGGGGTTTCGTAAAAATCTTTCAATTGTTGTGTCATGGATTCGGTATTCCTGCCTCGCAATCTCTTTTCTTCTATCTCTTTGTTTTGACGAAACCTGGGGTAGTAAAGAAGAAAGCTGCTTGGGTTTCTTTCCGAGCTTTCCAGGGAAAGAAGGTTTTCTCCATGTTTGATGAATCTTTCCGTGATTTTAAAAATTACTTTTTTAAAGTCCGAGCTGTTGAAGGAGCTCGGCCGTTTTTTCTGGATGAAAATGATGAGCCCGCCTTTCCCTTGGAATGGCAAAAGGACGTGAGGGTATCTAGATATTCATGGAAAATGTTGGATGAGGCTGAGCAAGCTTTCATGACTGTTCTGGAAGAGACCTGGGGTCAGCCTCCCCACCTCGACACAAAGAAATTTTTAACCAGTCCCTCTCTCCTCCAAACTGAGCTGGGTAGTTAATCTTTTGATTTTCCTCTTTTGTCTGCTCCTATATTGTTTGCAAGCTCTTTTCTAATTTGTTAATTGATTCCTTACTGTTGTGCTTTGCTTGCAGAGATGATTAAGGATAATGAATCTATGAAGGCCTTCAAGAGGGCGAGGAAAGCTACCGCCGCCAAAAATGTCTCAGCCAAGGCGGTTGGAGAGGGATCATCCCAGGCTCAGTTGAAGCCGGCCGTTCCGAGCTCACCTGGGGCGAGGAAGGTAATTCCGACTCCCCGGGTTCGTTCGATCGATCCTCCCCAAGCCTCTGTTGTTACTTCTGGTGCTCCTCCCAACAAAAAGCAAAAAACCATTGAGCCTTTCAACCTTGATGCCCCTGATTTTGATGCGGTCGAGTTCGTAGATCAGCAGATCGGTCCTTACGGTGTCCTCCCTATGGATGATGTATCACTCCTTCGCTACTTGGACTTTATAACTCGAAGTAGTGTTAAGATGGCGCACATGGGGGTTGCATTGTACCGAACTGCCCAAAATCTTCCTCTTCATGCCACCAAAGCCTTCATAGAAGAGGCTAAACAGGAGTTTGATCAGATGAAGGGCTTGAAGGAGGGCCTCGAAGTGAAAGTGACAAAGCTGGAGAAGGAGCTGGAGAGCGAGAAGGCTATCTCCCTTGCCTTGGCCGCTTCTGTGAGGTTGGCCGAGGACACGACATTGAGGCATAAAGACAGCTATGTGACATCCTATCGGGAGGTAATGCGTCTGAGGGAGGAGTTGGAGTCTGCCCGAGCTGATTATTCCGAGCTCCAAGGTCACCTTGTCGGCAGTGTGAATGCTGCTTATGAGAACCTGAAGGAGCAGGTTCGAATTCTGGCTCCCGAGGTCGATCTTTCTCTCTTCAGCCTGGACAATATTGTGAGGGATGGTAAGATTGTCCCAGATGACCCGGATGATGATGATGTCAAACCTCCCCTGTGCCTGCCGCCAAAGTGTCAACTTCTTCAGTTCCTTCAGCTGAGGTCGATCATCCCGTATCCGATCTGGACTGTCAAATCCTGAATCGAGATGATGGGACTGATGACAAGTCATCCTAGCCTATTTTAACTAGTCTTTTTCTTTTGTTTTCATTAGAATTATGCACTTTCTTGAGCTACAAGCAAGCTAATTGAGTAGATTTTCATGTTTCCCTTGATTGAACCAACCATATATGAATTTATGCCATTTCATGAGGTTTTATGCTATATTTGTTGCATATTATGAAAGAATGAATATCTCATGATTTTGAGCATAGCTTTGATGAGTTTGGTTGATTAATGATAGGTGAAGAAAGCTTGGAGAAAGGTTGAAGCAAAGAGGAATGGCTAGGAGTGAAGAGAGGACAATGGAATAAGTGAAATTGAACCAGGAAGCAAGAAGTTAGCCCCAACGTTAGCCCCCTAACTTGGAGGCTAACGTTGGAACTTGAAATTTCCTCCCTGGCCATCCCACGTTTGCGCCAACGTTAGCCCCCTAACTTGGAGGCTAACGTTGGCACATGAATTCCTCCCTGGCCATCCAACGTTTGCGCCAACGTTAGCCCCCTAACTTGGAGGCTAACGTTGGCACATGAAAACATAAGGGAGAGGGGCCAACGTTTGCGCCAACGTTAGCCCCCTAACTTGGAGGCTAACGTTGGCACCACAAGCACACTAGACAAGGCCAACGTTAGGGTCAAAGTTAGACCCCTAACGTTGGCACCAACGTGCATACCAGAAAAATGTGTTTGCTGCTATGAAAAGTTGGAGCCAAAGTTAGACCAAACTTTTGCTAACTTTGGCTCAAACTTTTGGTCCAACTTTTGCTAACCTCAAACCCGGTTCAATTGGTTCACTTTGGTTCTTCTTCAAACTTCAAGAGCAATCAACCAAGGCCTCTTTCAACCCAATTCCACCAAGAGCAAAGGCCCAACTCAAGGCTTGAAGATCATTTGAAGAAAGTGTATAAATAGGATAGAATTCAAGTTCTTCGGAGAGCTTTCCTTTTGGAATTTTCATAATAGTTTTCGGAGAGCTTTTGAACTTTAATTTCTTTGTTTCCATTGCTTTCAATTTCATTTTACTTTTGTCTTGGATCTTGGATTGGAGAATTGAAGAAATTCTGTTTCAATCTCAATCTTGGATCTCTCTGTTTCTTTACTGTTAATTGAATTTCATTTCCGGTTAATTGCTCTTCATCTATTCTCTTTGCAATTTACATTTTCCTTGCAATTGTTCTTGTTGGATCTAGGAAGGCATTGAGATCTAGACTTGGTTTTCTAGTCTCTGGGCCCTGAGATCTCAATTTTACATTCTCTGTTTCTTGCTTTCCATGTTTATTTACTTTTCTGTTATAAGATCCGATCCAATCCCAATTCCCTTTCCTTCTTCTGTTTGATGCAATTTAATTTTTCCTTGTTTAATTTCTGCAAATCCACGTCCCAATCCCCTTTACATTTCAAGCAATTTACATTCCTTGCACTTTAAGATTCCTCAATTTACATTTCTTGCACTTTAAGTTTCGGCCATTTAATTTCTTGTTCTTTAAGTTTCAGCAATTTATTTCTTGTTCTCTTTACTTCAATGCAATTTAATTCTGCAAGTCACAAAACCATCAACCAAATCTTGATTCGCTTGACTAAATCAACCACTAAGCTAAAATTGCTCAATCCTTCAATCCCTGTGGGATCGACCTCACTCCCGTGAGTTTTTATTACTTGATACGACCCGGTACACTTGCCGGTTAGATTTGTGTGTTTTGGGAGAGATTTATTTTTCCTCCAAAATAACTCATCAGGGACCGTGGATGCTGTGCCCATTCAGACTCGCCCTCCTTCTCCTCGTACTGATGCTACCGGGAAGGCTTCTGATGTTTAACTGAACTTTTTTATCTTGGTTGTGTGGATAGCCCGGCTTGTGGGCTTTTAAACTCTTTATTTTGTAAATTGTATTTTGCTGACTGTTGACACTTATTTAGTTGCTTGTTTAGCAACCTTAGGCTAAAAAAATAGCTTCCAAGTTCTTGGGGCTGATTTGGGTAGCTCCTTTGAATTTGTTTTTATCACATCTTCGCGCCTTTAGTATCATATCGATCTTTATCTTGTCTAGGAACTTTTTCTAGGATTTTGGTAGTGCTTGGGGTCTTGTCGCTCGATCTCAAAGTGGCTTTTGTGCTTTTGGCTTTGATTCCTTTTGAGGCGAAAATCCTGTTACTTTGGACCTTTTGTGAGGTCTCTAGCAAGTATTACCTTTGTAGCCTTTGCACTCTATGTGGATTGACTTTATCATGTCGGGCTCTTCTAAGTTACCTTTGTAATCCTCTTTTTTGGACCTTGTTTAGGTTCCTTTTTGGGATTACATTTGTAACTTTTACGTTTTGGGCCGACTTCGTCATGTCGGATTAAGTTATTTTGTAATCCTCTTTTTTGGACTTTGTTCAAGTCTCTTTCAGGGATTACTTCTATAACTTTGTGTTTTGGACCGACTTCATCATGTCGGATCAAGTTATTTCGTAATCCTCTTTCTTGGACCTTGTTCAGGTCTCTTTCAGGGATTACTTCTATAACTTTGTGTTTTTGGCCGACTTCGTTATGTCGGACCCTTCTAAGTTACTTTTGTAATCCTCTTTCTTGGACCTTGTTCAGGTCTCTTTCAGGGATTACTTCTATAACTTTATGTTTTGGGCCGACTTCGTTATGTCGGGCCCTTCTAAGTTACTTTTGTAATCCTCTTTCTTGGACCTTGTTCAGGTCTCTTTCAGGGATTACTTCTATAACTTTATGTTTTGGGCCGACTTCGTTATGTCGGGCCCTTCTAAGTTACTTTTGTAATCCTCTTTTTTGGACCTTGTTCAGGTCTCTTTCAGGGATTACTTCTATAACTTTGTGTTTTGGGCCGACTTCGTTATGTCGGGCCCTTCTAAGTTACTTTTGTAATCCTCTTTCTTGGACCTTGTTCAGGTCTCTTTCAGGGATTACTTCTATAACTTTGTGTTTGGGCCGACTTTATTATGTCGGGCCCTTCTAAGTTAAAGTAATTCTCTTTTATAGGGTTGGCCAGACCTCTTTCCAGGGTTTACTTATAACTTGGTTTGACTTGGTCCGACTTCTTAACGTCGGCCAGTCTTTTAAGTTATTATTTAGCAATCCATCAGGACCTCGTCAGGTCCTTTCTTCGGATCACTTTTGATAACTTCTTGCATTATTCTGTTTTCATCTTTGCCGATTTGTAGAAAGTGGATTAAATCCTCGTTTAGTCGATCTCTAGATGAATTTGGTTTTCATCTTTGTTGGTCTTTATCGTGATCGTGCAGTGAATTTGTTTTTCACTTTTTGCCAATCTGTCGCTTTATAATCGGACGATGAATGTTTCAGATTAATGCGTCTTGAAAACTTTGTAGAATATCTAATATATTTTATTTAAAAGAAAATGAAAATATGTACATGTAGATTTTTTATCCTCTGAATCTCAACTTGGTGCCTCATTAAAAAACCTTTTCAGGAAGAAGAGTGCATCCTATGATGAGATCTTTTACCTTCTCTAGCTATAGTACCTTCTTAGGTTGCAGACGTGCCACGACCTAGGAAGTTCTTGCCCGTCGAGTTCGGATAGTCTGTAGTAGCCCTTCCCGAGTACTTCTATGACTCGGTAGGGTCCTTTCCAGTTTGCTGCTAGCTTTCCTTCCCCGGGTCAAGTTGTTCCAATATTATTTCGGATTAGGATGAGATCGTTCTCAGCGAAACCTCTTAACACTACCTTTTGATTATATCTGGAAGCCATTCGACGTTTTAGTGCTTCTTCCCTGATCCGAGCTCTTTCTTGGATTTCAGGAAGTAGGTTGAGCTCTTCCCTTTGGAGTTGGGAGTTGGCTTCTTCATTGTAATGGACCACTCTAGGTGACCCTTCCTCGATCTCTACTGGGATCATTGCTTCCGTTCCGTATGCTAATCGGAAGGGTGATTCCTTTGTGGTTGAATGCGGCGTCGTTCGATATGCCCATAGGACTTGTGGAAGTTCTTCGGCCCAAGCTCCATTTGCGTCTTGTAACCTCCGTTTTAACCCGGCCAATATGACTTTGTTAGCAGCTTCGGCTTGTCCATTGGCTTGGGGATGTTCGACGGAGGTGAACTGGTGCTTTATGTTTAAGTCGGCTACTAATTTTCTGAAGCCTGCATCTGTGAATTGAGTTCCATTGTCTGTGGTGATGGAGTATGGAACCCTGAACCTTGTGACAATGTTCCTATATAGGAATTTTCGGCTTTTTTGAGCAGTGGCGTTGGCTAGGGGCTCTGCCTCGATTCACTTTGTGAAATAGTCTACCCCTACTATGAGGAATTCAACTTGTCCCGATCCCTGGGGAAAAGGTCCGAGAAGATCGAGTCCCCATTTTGCAAATGGCCAAGGTGAAGTTACACTAATGAGCTTTTCTGGCAGGGCGATGTGAAAGTTGGCATGTTTCTGGCATGGTGGACATGTCTTTACAAACTCTGTAGCTTCCTTTTGTAGAGTGGGCCAATAAAATCCCGCCCAGAGTACTTTTTTGGTAAGAGCTTGTGCTTCGAGATGATTGCCACAAATGCCACTTTGTACTTTCTCTAAGACTTCCCTTGTGTTGGAGGTCGGCATACATTTTAATAATGGTATTGAAATCCCTCTTTTGTATAGGGTGTTGTTTATGATAGTGTAGTATTGTGCCTCCCGTTTTAACCTCTTTGCCTCTTTTTCATTTGTGGGGAGTGTTTCTGTTTTGAGGTAGTTAATTATGGGGGTCATCCATCCTTGATCCTGACTTGTTATGGTTAGGACTTTTTCTTCTTCCGAGATTGACAGGTTCTGTAGCATTTCCTGGATGAGGCTTCTATTGTTGCCCCCTGGTTTGGTGCTGGCTAGTTTTGAGAGTGCGTCAGCTCGGGCGTTTTGTTTGCGGGGTATGTGGCGGATCTTATATTCCCTGAGTTATCTGAGCTGTTCCCTGGTTTTATCCAAATACTTTTTCATGGTGGGATCTTTGGCCTGGTAGCTCCCTGTTATTTGTGAGGTGACTACTTGTGAGTGATGACATGTCACCATGTCATGTTTTTCTATGCTTTTTCATACAAGAAATTGATGATTTGTGCTTAAATATTGAATGCTTTTGTACTTAATTGGTATATTTCCTTGATCTTTTAATTTTATAAATCTTGTAGGAAATAAGAAGAAGAAGAAGCAAAGAAGCACAAAATAAGTTAAAAAGGAGAAAAAAGAGCTTTGGGGCACACTTTGAAGTTGGAGCACACTTTGGAGGCTTAGGCCACGCTTTTAAAAGCGTGGCCCATGACCAAATCAAGGAAGAGAAGCGTGGCCCAAAGGAAGAAAAGCGTAGCTCAAAACAAGGAGCAAGAGCACAAAGCTCTTGCCGAGAGCTTTAGAGCTCTTGTGGAGAGCTTTACTTCAAATAATCAAAAGCCAAGCTCTTGCCAAGAGCTTTTTCGGGCTTGCCTCAAGGAAAATGAGCATTGGAAGCAAATTTTCTCTAAGTTAAAATCTGGGCGCTCACAGCATGACCATGCCTCCTTCAAAGGGCTATAACTTGAGCTACAAAAGTCCGATTGATGTGCTTCCAGTTGCGTTGGAAAGCTGACATTCAGAGCTTTCCAACGATATATAGCAATCCATATTTGGCATGAAATTGAGGTACGAGTGAAAGGCATCTTTAAGGACCAAAAACAAGCAAAAATGAATCAAACTGGCTTCACCAGGATTCGAAGAGGGAGACCAAGGGAAGCAAGGAAGTAGTGCTCTCCTCATGAAAATGTAAGAAAAAGGGCTCACAAAATGCTTCCATCATGGTTCGAACTTGGAGTTTCTCTCCAAAACAAAGGGGTGCTTCTAATAGAGCTCTTACGGAGAGCTTTGAAGCTCTTGGGGAGAGCTTTGCCCTGGGAGTGTGACCCATGGTCCAAAAATCAAATTAATTCAATCCTGCACCAAAATTTAAAAGCCCATGGACATCACTTCAAGGCACAATAACAAGTTAGCTTAGGAATTTATTTTTAATTGTAATTTGTTTAGAATTTCATTTTTTATTTTCATTTTTATTTTGTGAAAAGCCTATAAAAAGGCATCTGCTTCATTTCTTAGAGGGGCTCCATTAGAAAGTATTAGGGGGAATTAGGAAGGGGAATTGATTTCTCTTCTTCCTTGTTCTTACTTCTACACTTTTTACTCTTTGTTTTGGATCTTGGGTGGAGAATTGAAGAAATTCTATTTCAATCTCACCTTGAATTCACTCTTGTTTAGTTTTCTGCATAATTGAATTTCAATTTCTGTTTACTGTTTCATTCTTCTACTCCTTCTGCAATTTACTTTTCCTTATTTCTTTGCAATTGTTCTTGTTGGATCAAGGAAGGATTTGAGATCTAGACTTGTTTTCTAGTCTCTTCCACTCCTGAGATCTTCAACCTTCTTTTAAATTGCTGCAATTAAGCATCAGTCACTTTCCGTTTTACTTCTTCAAGTAATTTTACTTTTCTGTTTGAAATTTGCTATAATTTCCTTTTGCTGCAAGTTAAAATTCAATTTACATTGAGTTTGCTTTTGATCTTTGGTTTCCATTACTTCTGTTCTCATTGCTTTCAATTTACTTTCATGCAATTTAAATCTTCTTGTTCCTCTGCACTTTACATTTGATGCTTGCTGTGAGCTTGAATTACATTCCTTGCAACTTTACATTTTCTACAATTGCTCTAAGTTACTGATTTACTGCTTTCATTTAAATTTTCTGCACCCAATCCCCTTTACATTTTATGCAATTTACATTTCTTGTCATTTAAGATTTTGCCAATTTACATTCCTTGCCCTTTACGTTTATGCTCATTTACTTTCTGCAACTTTTAATTCACTGCCATTTACTTTCTGTTGGCTACATTCCATCAAATTTAACTTCAATGTTAGCTTGACTAAACTAATCACCCACTAAAGTTGCTTGATCCATCAATCCCTGTGGGATCGACCTCACTCTAAGTGAGTTTTACTACTTGATGTGACCCGGTACACTTGCCGGTTAGTTTTAGGTGTTTTAGAAATTCGTTTTTCCATAAAAACACCCATCAAGTTTTTGGCGCCGTTGCTGGGGATTGATTTAGATCAACAATGATTAAGTGGGTGAGAAGTATAGATCAAGCATTTTCTTTATTTTTGTTTTCTGTTTTAGATTGAAACCAAGGTGTTTGAGTTATTGCCTCACTAAGAAATTCATCTCTGAGATATGAATTTCAATTTTCCTTGGTGTTGTGTTTTACAAAATTCAAATGGAGTTCAACTCATCTTATGATCAAACAAATTTTATGGGATATTACCCACCATCACCAATCTCTAATGGTGGCTGGGAATATCACCAAGAAAATATAAATTCTAAGCACTCCAATCCATGGAGATTTGCTTCAGAGACACAAGATGAGCAAGAAAACCATATGGGATATTTCCTTCCACCACAAAATGATGCAAGTCATGATTCTAATGGTGGCTGGAAAGGGAATTCTAATGCTTCATATGATATTCATCCAAAGATATCATCACTTGACCATGCTTCAACAGAAAACCCCTTTCAAAACTCACCACCCACACAAACTTCCATGAACCACTCAAGGTTCTCAAAGCTTGAGTCCATGCTCAAAAGATATGAGGAGAAGACAACGAAAGTTTGGAAAGAACAAGAAAACTCCCTCAAAAACATGGAAGTGTAGCTAGCTCAATTGGTGAGTGCAACGAAGAAGGAGGAAAAACAAGAGGAAGAGGCTACTGCATCAAGTGAACTTTCAATAAAGAATGAGGTGGTTGAAAATGAAACTGCACTTGAGATGACAAGGGAACATGAAGACTCACAACTCTCACAAACGTCCCTGACCCAAAAACTCTCAACAATTGAATCTGTGATTGAAAAATATGAAGAGGAGATGAAGAAATATTGGGAAGATAAACAAACCTCCTCAATGAAAAAGCTATTAAGTCAAATGTTGGGTGCAAAGAAAGGAGTGGAGGAGCAAGAAAGTGAGGAAGTCATTCCAAACTCAAGTGAAGCAGAGAAGTACATAGAGGAAACGCTCATGGAACCACCAATTCAAAAGGCTCTGGATGAATACAAAACTCCAATAATCACACAGCAACCAAGTCTTGAATCCAAAGAAGTGAAGGCAACTAGCAAGAACACCAATTCTGTCCCTAATCCAGCAAGCAAGATCAATCAAGCCATTTGCAAAAGGAAGCTTGCTGAGGAAAGGCCAAGACAAGGGACACTAGCTGAATCTTCTCCCCTCTTGAGGTCATTCCTCTTAACAAACTGGAAGAAGAGGAAGAAAGTGAACAACATGTCAACCGTAGGTATAATTTCTCTTCTTTGCTTTGTTTTCGTTCTTTGTTTTGATTAAATTCAATAAATTGGCATATGGTTACATTCTAAGTTTGGTGTTGCCTTGCAACAAATTGTTTTCAATCTTTTTGGATGATTGCATCAAATCAAAAATTGAAAGTGACACACCAAGATTCTAAGTTTGGTGTGCCACTTATTTTCTATGCAATTCATTCAAGCAACACTACTTGTCTGCATAATCATAATGCCTCTGCAGTTTTATTTTTCTCTTTTAATTTGACACTTTTTCATTCTACTTTCTTTAGTCATTTTTTTTTGTTTTTAAATTCTTTCATTTTAGTTTGCTTATTCACTGTGTTTGTTAATACATCACCAAGAGAGCTTTATTCATGACAGATTCTTGACTTGGTGATTGTACTTAACAAATAACAGTTTCATTTACTTAGTTTTAATTCAAATAAATTGACATATGATTGCATTCTAAGTTTGGTGTTGCTATGCAACAAAATTTGATTCCAATTCTTACAAGATACTTGCATTAATTCCAAGTGAAAGTGTCACACTAAGTTTGGTGTGCCACTTATCTTTTATGCAATGTATTGTGCACACTTTCTTATCTATACAATCAAAATGTCTTTGTCTCTTGTGCCTTGATTATTACCTTTAATTTTGCTTGCTTAAAACACATGTGCTACTAACATTTCATTGTATAAGACATTCATGATCCATCTTAGCCCCATACCCATTGTTCTAATTGTTGCTTGAGGATGAACAAGCATTCTGAGTTTGGCAAGGGAAAGGGAAGAATAAGAGGAAAATGACAATAATAGAGAAGATGGACTACAAGGTTGTAAAATTCCTTTTCCTCTCCTTTGTTTCCAGCACTTTATTTTGCATGATTGTCTTTATATTCTCTGTATGCATGTGTGGTATGAATAAGCATAGCTTGAATATTGATTTGTAACATGTTGCCATGCCATTATGACTACCAACTTGAGTTTTGTAAAGCTTAAAGCAATAAAGCATCATGATCATAAACAAACAAGGCATTAAAGAAGAACTTAGCATGTGCATACAAGTATTGGAAAGCTAGTATGATTAATTGTTGCTCAATTGCATTGGATTTTATTTAATTGAAGTTTTTATCTAGTACATTTTTTGAAATCTTTTGAAAATCATAAAAACCTTGAAGAAGCAAATACAAATTAAGGCAAAAAAAAAGGGAAAGAATGAGAAAGCTGAAGGCTCTGAGTACCAATGACAATATGTTAAGTACTTGTGGTGTTTATGTATCAAGCCAAATACTTGAAAACAAAACACTTAGAAGTCAAGGCTAGACTCAAGTGCAAAAGCACTCCCTCAAAGCTCAAGGTTCTGAGCATCAATGATTAGATAGTCAAGAAAAGAAAAGAAAAATGAGCTTAATGAAGTCCTCTAATTCAAATGCTTGTGGTGCTTATGTATCAAGTGGTAATACTTGAAAACAAAGCATTTAGAATCGTAGCTTTGTTATTAACTCATGGGGCAAAGCACCCAAAAGGAGAAGCTAATAAGAAAATCAAAAGCTTGTTTCAAGGAAAAATTATAAGGAAAAAGATTTCATAAATTGAGCTAGATAGAAGCATCAATCATTTATATTTCTTTTGTGATTGTAGCATGCATAAGAAACTAGCCTACCATGAACATTAACTTGCTATTCTTCTTACCTTGGATTGACAATCTTAAATTGCATGATTCTTTTCTTGCTTGGGGACAAGCAAGATTTAAGTTTGGTGTTGTGATGACATGTCACCATGTCATGTTTTTCTATGCTTTTTCATACAAGAAATTGATGATTTGTGCTTAAATATTGAATGCTTTTGTACTTAATTGGTATATTTCCTTGATCTTTTAATTTTATAAATCTTGTAGGAAATAAGAAGAAGAAGAAGCAAAGAAGCACAAAATAAGTTAAAAAGGAGAAAAAAAGAGCTTTGGGGCACACTTTGAAGTTGGAGCACACTTTGGAGGCTTAGGCCACACTTTTAAAAGCGTGGCCCATGACCAAATCAAGGAAGAGAAGCGTGGCCCAAAGGAAGAAAAGCGTAGCTCAAAACAAGGAGCAAGAGCACAAAGCTCTTGCCGAGAGCTTTAGAGCTCTTGTGGAGAGCTTTACTTCAAATAATCAAAAGCCAAGCTCTTGCCAAGAGCTTAAAAGCTCTTGCCAAGAGCTTTTTCGGGCTTGCCTCAAGGAAAATGAGCATTGGAAGCAAATTTTCTCTAAGTTAAAATCTGGGCGCTCACAACATGACCATGCCTCCTTCAAAGGGCTATAACTTGAGCTACAAAAGTCCGATTGATGTGCTTCCAGTTGCGTTGGAAAGCTGACATTCAGAGCTTTCCAACGATATATAGAAATCCATATTTGGCATGAAATTGAGGTACGAGTGAAAGGCATCTTTAAGGACCAAAAACAAGCAAAAATGAATCAAAGTGGCTTCACCAGGATTCGAAGAGGGAGACTAAGGGAAGCAAGGAAGTAGCGCTCTCCTCATGAAAATGTAAGAAAAAGGGCTCACAAAATGCTTCCATCTTGGTTCGAACTTAGAGTTTCTCTCCAGAACAAAGGGGTGCTTCTAATAGAGCTCTTACGGAGAGCTTTGAAGCTCTTGGGGAGAGCTTTGAAGCTCTTGGGGAGAGCTTTGCCCTGGGAGTGTGACCCATGGTCCAAAAATCAAATTAATTCAATCCTGCACCAAAATTTAAAAGCCCATGGACATCACTTCAAGGCACAAGAACAAGTTAGCTTAGGAATTTATTTTTAATTGTAATTTATTTAGAATTTCATTTTTCATTTTCATTTTTATTTTGTGAAAAGCCTATAAAAAGGCATCTGCTTCATTTCTTAGAGGGGCTCCATTAGAAAGTATTAGGGAAATTGGGAAGGGGAATTGATCTCTCTTCTTCCTTGTTCTTGCTTCTACACTTTTTACTCTTTATTTTGGATCTTGGGTGGAGAATTGAAGAAATTCTATTTCAATCTCACCTTGAATTCTCTCTTGTTTAGTTTTCTGCATAATTGAATTTCAATTTCTGTTTACTGTTTCATTCTTCTACTCCTTCTACAATTTACTTTTCCTTATTTTTTATCAATTGTTCTTGTTGGATCAAGGAAGGATTTGAGATCTAGACTTGTTTTCTAGTCTCTTCCACTCCTGAGATCTTCAACCTTCTTTTAAATTACTGCAATTAAGCATCAGTCACTTTCCATTTTACTTCTTCAAGTAATTTTACTTTTCTGTTTGAAATTTGCTATAATTTCCTTTTGCTGCAAGTTAAAATTCAATTTACATTGAGTTTGCTTTTGATCTTTGGTTTCCATTGCTTCTATTCTTATTGCTTTCAATTTACTTTCATGCAATTTAAATCTTCTTGTTCCTCTGCACTTTACATTAGATGCTTGCTGTGAGCTTGAATTACATTCCTTGCAACTTTACATTTTCTGCAATTGCTCTAAGTTACTAATTTACTGCTTTCATTTAAATTTCCTGCACCCAATCCCCTTTACATTTTATGCAATTTACATTTCTTGTCATTTAAGATTTTGCCAATTTACATTCCTTGCCCTTTACGTTTATGCTCATTTACTTTCTGCAACTTTTAATTCACTACCATTTACTTTCTGTTGGCTACATTCCATCAAATTTAACTTCAATGTTAGCTTGACTAAACTAATCACCCACTAAAGTTTCTTGATCCATCAATCCCTGTGGGATCGACCTCACTCTAAGTGAGTTTTACTACTTGATGCGACCCGGTACACTTGTCGGTTAGTTTTAGGTGTTTTGGAAATTCGTTTTTCCATAAAAACACCCATCAGTGAGTCACTGAAGATGTTGAGTTTTTGAGCTCCAATCTCCTTAGCCAGCTTCAAACCAGCTAGTAGTGCTTTATATTCTGCCTGGTTGTTTTAGGCCGGGAACCCGAATTTAAGGGAAAGCTCAATTTGGGTTCCTTGGTTGCTTTCAATTATCACACCTGTGCCGCTTCCAGTCTTATTCGAGGAGCTGTCCACGTAAATATTCCATTCTATGGAGGTCTCTGGGGTGTCTGTAAATTCTACAATGAAGTCGGCTAAGTATTGTGATTTAATGGCTGTCCGAGCTTCGTATTGGAGGTCGAATTCGGACAACTCAACTGCCCATTGTAGGATTCTGCCTGCTAGATCTGTTTTCTGTAATATCCCTTTTATGGACTGGTTGGTCCGAACCTTAATGGTGTGAGCTTGTAAGTACGGGCGGAGACGTCGAGATGTTAGTATGAGCGCATAGGAAAATTTTTCTATTTTTTGGTAGTTCAACTCGGATCCTTGTAGCGCTTTACTAATGAAGTATACAGGTTGTTGCCCTTTGTCATCCTCTCAAACTAGTGCTGAGGCTACTGTCCGACTTCCTACTGCGAGGTATAATACGAGTGGTTCTTCCTCTCGTGGCCGAGTTAGGATAGGTGGTATTCCTAGGAAACTTTTGAAATTCTGGAAGGCTTGTTCGCACTCTGTTGTCCATTCGAACTTTTTTCCTTTCTTTAGAGTGGCGTAGAAGGGGAGAGACCTTATTGCTGATCCTGCTAGAAATCTGGATAAGGCCGCCAACCTCCCATTGAGTTGTTGTACCTCTTTGACACAAGTTGGGCTCTTCATGTTGAGTATAGCCTGGCATTTATCCGGATTTGCCTCAATTCCTCTTTGTGTTAGCATGAAACCCAAGAACTTGCCAGCTTCTACTGCAAAGGTACATTTTGCAGGATTGAGTCGCATGCCATGCTTCCTTATAGTGTCGAACACTTGGACCAAGTCGGACAATAATGTCTTTTCACTTTGTGTCTTTATCAACATGTCGTCCACATAGACTTCCATGATTTTTCCGATATGGTCTGAAAAGACTTTGTTCATTAGCCTTTGATAAGTTGCTCCCACATTTTTAAGACCAAAAGGCATTACGATGTAGCAATAGTTTGCTTTTGGTGTTAGAAACGAGGTTTTTCCTGATCAGGTGGATACATTGGGATTTGGTTGTATCCAGAATATGCATCCATAAACGAGAGGTATTTATATCCGGATGAGGCATCCACCAGAGCATCGATACTTAGGAGTGGATAAGGATCTTTTGGGCAGGCTTTGTTGAGATCGGTGTAGTCAGTGCACATTCACCACTTCCCATTAGATTTTTTCACCAAGACGACGTTGGCTAGCCATAGTGGGTACTTGACTTCCCTTATGAATCCTGCCTCCAGTAATGCTTGTACCTGTTCTTCCACAGCTTGGGATCATTCTGGCCCAAGTTTTCTTCATCTCTGCTATACCGGCCGAGATCCTGGATAGACCGCCAACTTGTGGCACATTAGTTTGGGGTCTATGCCTGGCATGTCTGTAGCTTTTCATGCGAAGAGATCGACATTATCTCGTAAGAACTGTACTAGTGATTCTTTTGTGCCTCCTTGTAGGATCGTGCCAATAGTAGTTGTTTTGTCCGAGGTGTCTCCGATCTGGACTTTCTCTACTTCACCTTCAGGCTGTGGACGAAATTCTTCTCATCTCTGAACTCCACCAAGCTCAATTGTATGGAATTTTTCTCCTCTGCCTCTGAGGTTTAGGCTTTTGTTATAACAGCGGCGTGCCATCTTTTGATCTGCTTTGATTGTAGCTATCCCTTCTGTAGTTGAAAATTTCATGCATAGATACGGAGTTGAGACTATTGCGCCGAGTTGATTTAAGGTTGTCCGTCCTATTAAGGCATTGTAGGCTAAACTCACGTCGACCACGATGTAGTCTATTTTGAGTGTTCTAGATTGGTTTCCTTTTCTGAAGGTTGTGTGTAGTGGCACGTATCCAATGGTTGTACCGGGGTATCTCCCAGTCCAAACAGGCTGTTCGGGTATGCTTTAAGCTCTTTTTCTTCTAAGCCGAGCTTGTCGAAGGCAGTTTTGAATAAGATATCGGCGGATCTCCCTTGGTCTATTAATGTGCGGTGGAGATTGGCGTTTGCCAGTATGATGGTGATGACCATGGGATCGTCGTGTCCCGAGATGATTCCGGATGCATCTTCCTTGGTGAACATAATTGCAGGGATGTCGGGCGCTTCCTCCTTTCCTTCGACATGATATACTTCTTTAAGATATCTTTTGCGGGATGATTTGGAGATTTCTCCTCCTGCAAATCCTCCGTGTATCATATGAACATGTCTTTCTGGTGTACGAGGTGATCGCTCGGTTCGCCCGGCCTCTTCATCCCTCCTTCTTTTCCTTTGCTCATCGTCTCGGGTGGCCAAATACCGATCTAGTTTTTCTTTTCTTACTAAATTTTCTATGACGTTCTTTAGATCGAAGCATTCGTTGGTGGAATGTCCACGGACACGATGGTATTCGCAATACTCGTTTCGGTTTCCTCCTCCTCTTTTGGCTTTGAGTGGTCGAGCTGGGGGTATTTTTTCTGTGTGGCAGACTTCTTTGTACACGTCCACAAGAGACACCCCAAGGGGGGTGTAATTATGATATTTTTTAATTTTTTTCCCATGTCAGTCTTCCTTCTTTTTTGGGCTCTTTATCTTTATCTCGGTAGGAGAATCCGGATTTTGAGGTTTCTCCTAGCCGAGAATTTCCTTCCATGTTGATATACTTCTCTGCCCGTTCTTGCACTTCGTCCAGGGATGTGGGGTATTTCTTTGATATAGATTGACTGAAAGGTCCCTCTTGTAGACCATTGATGAGGCCCATGATGGCAGCCTCTGTTGGT
This sequence comes from Arachis ipaensis, assembly GCF_059453495.1. Classification (NCBI taxonomy): domain Eukaryota; kingdom Viridiplantae; phylum Streptophyta; class Magnoliopsida; order Fabales; family Fabaceae; genus Arachis; species Arachis ipaensis. The sequence goes on along the minus strand of NC_142438.1, from coordinate 103,322,948 downwards.
AAACTTTGTATGTCTTGGCATGTTTTGTTGAATCTTTCCATGTAGTTGCGAAGACTTTCCCGATCTCCTTGCTTAATTCCTAGTAGACTGGGGGCGTACTTAGCTTTGTCTTTTTGGATAGAGAATCTGGCCAGGAAATTTTTGGCTGGATCATCAAAGCTTGAGATGGACTTTGGAGGTAGATTGTCGAACAATCTGATTGCTGTCTTTGTGAGAGTTGTTGGAAAAGCTTTGCAACGGACTGCATCTGAGGCGTCAGTGAGGTACATTCTACTTCTGAAATTGCTGAGGTGATGGTTGGGGTCTGTAGTGCCATCGTACAAGGTCATGTCCGGAAGTTTGAAGTTCTTAGGAATTTTGGTCTTCATAATTTTCCTAGTGAATGGATCTTGATCTTTGCGTGGGTTATCCACAGGGGTGGATCGAGTAGCTTTGGCTTTGAGATCGACTTCGAGTTTTAGAAGTTTATCTTCTAATTCTCGACGTCACCTTACTTCTCTCTGTAGATCCTTCCCGACTTTCCATTGATGATGGGTTTCTTTTTTAAGTTGCTTTAAACGATCTTGAAGTGCTTCTATCACTCCCGGATTTTATGAATTTTTGTCCCCGTTCAATCCTGGAGTATCTTTTAGCGTAGTGTCCGCGTTTTTATGCGGTGTTCTATCCTCTAGATCTGAATCATGGTCGTTGTCGTGATTGTCCGTCATGGTGATGGGATGACTTCCAAGTTTCCCGGCAACGGCGCCAATGTTCCGAGGGTTACTTAAAACTGTAGGTCGATCTCGGACGAGATCTTCTGTACGGGTCGGGGATGACGTGTCCAGCTGGTGGGAGACGGCCGGAGCTGTCGTGTCCGACTTGTGGGACTGGCTGCACTGCTGATCCTTGGTCACCGGAGGGTGGGGATACCTGCAAGAGACTCCGATGCTTAAGTTAGCATGGGTATTAAACAGGTTTTTAGTAGAATCAGAGTATGAGTTATACCTGGGTGCTCCAGTGTATTTATAATGGTTGTAGAGTGACCTTTTTAGATAAGATAAGTTAGTTATCTTATCTTATCTTTATCTTTGGGTGAGGTCAGCTTATCTTCAAGGGAACTGCCTTTGTCTCTATAGGCTTGGACTGCCTTTGGACTTGGGTCGTGTTCCTCTATTTGGGCCCCTTACTGGGCTTTCCTGTCGATTTGACCGACCTCTTTGAGAAGAAGTCGGATAGCCTGACCTGAGGAGATCGGTCGCTTTATCACTGAACATCCCGGATCGGATAGCTCGACCCAGGGTGTGAACAACATTGTAAATTAAAAATAATATTTTATAACTTTAAATTTCTCGAGTTTAGTATAACACTATCATCATCGTCATTATATAATAAACATTTTGAATATGTTGTTTCATATTTATTCAAAATAAAATGTAAATGAAACCGTCTGAAGTCTATAATATTCTTAAACCATAAAAAAGAGACCTGAAAAAATAAAAACATATATAACTGTAATAGTAGTATGTCAATTTTACAATAAACTTTATATAAAAAAGCTAATAAAAATTTTAAATTATAATGGCATGTTAATATTAAAAATATAAATAATAAACATAATTTACAAAAAAAAGTATTCTTTACCGCGTTTGATTTTTTTGAATTTAAAATGATTAATTAATTAATTATTAATTTTTTTAAATTGTGTTTGAAAATTTATTTTAGTTGTTAATTTTTTTTAATTTTAAAAATATAAAATATGTATATAGTTTGATACTATTTTATTGGTAGTTAATTTTTAAGTTGTAATGGCATGTTAATATCAAAAATATAAATAATAAGCATAATTTATAAAAAAAAATATTTTTTTACGTCATTTGATTTGTATGAATTTAAAATGATTAATTAACTAATTATTAATTCTTTTAAATTGTGTTTGAAATTTTAACTTAATTGTTAATTTTTAAATTTTAAAAATATAAAATATGTATATAATTTGATATTATTTTATTGGTGGTTAATTTTTAAATTGTAATTAATTTTTGTTTATTTTGTTATAAAAAATATATTTAATATTAAACATTCTATTTGACATAAAAAAATAATGGAATGTGCACTTTTTGGTAACTATACACACGAGTTAAATACTTTTTTGGGTTCCGGCAACAAGAAAGGAGGCATGGAGTTGTTATCATCAATGTTCTGAAAACCGGTTCGAACGGCCGGTCGGACCGATCGAACCGTGAACCGGACTGAAAAACGGATCGGTCAATCATCAAAACCGTAAAATTACAAAACCGGAATTGAACCGGCAAATCGGCCGGTAACCGGTTGGTCGAACCAAACCGTGACCCGACCAGTTTTTAAGTAAGCAACAAAACGCTGCCGTTTTTGAATTTTTTTCCCTCTGAAGTCTGAATCCCTAAATCACGAAAACTCCCAAGGCTGAGACTCAGATTCCTAATTGCCTTCACTGCTCTCTCTGCTTCAGTGGTTCCCATTGTTGATGATTCTTCTTCGAGCAAGCTTACTTCACTGAAGTCACTGGCGTCACCGTGTCACACGGGTCGAGGGCTCGCCGTCAAGACACCGCCGTCGTGCCACCTAGAGCCGTCGAGAACTGAGAAGTGAGAACGCCTCACTCTCACACGGGTCGAGCCACCGCCGTCGAGCCACCACAGCAGCCGTGGAGAACTGAGAAGGTGCTTTCGCTGTCTCCCACCGCCTCACTCTCACTCTCCCTCTCCCTATTGCATCACTTGCATGTTCTGCCTTGAAGGTGCCTTCGCTGTCTCAGTGTCTCCCACTCTTCCTGTTTTATTTTTCTTTGAACTGTGTAGTATGATTAGTTGATTACTCAAACTGATTGGAGGTATTTTACTTTGAATTGAAACTGAGCTGTGATTCAAGATGATGAACACCGAAATTGTGAACTTTGAAATTCTATCTCCCTTTGAAATTTCTGTATGCAACTTTGTTTTTGGCATCATCATTGTACTTTGTGTTCATGTAGCAATTTGAGTATGGGCTATAGAATACATTTTTGTAGTTTTTGCGTGATTTAGGTAGGCTTAATGTTTATTCGATCTGTTCTCTGCTCTTATATCCTATCCCCTTTGGGCTGAGCAGAATGAGAAGAGTTAGCAATTAGCTTGACTTTACTGCTTTGTAGAGCCTTGTAGCTGATGCTATGGCATACTCAGTCATACTTCCTGACTCTTAATGTGAGTTTCTGCTGAAGGCTATGCTTTGCACTGCATTTGTAGTGAGTGCCCTAATAAATTTTTGTACTCTCCTTCAGTAGCTAATTAATCCGGACAATTAATCTTGAGTGGGACATAGCTTGATGATTCAAATTATCCATGAATTGAAAGAAATTGACTTGTTGCAAATAATAGAAAACCTTTGTGCTTCTAGAAACAAAGAGGGATTTGGACAGAGCAATATGCACATGTAACTTATTACCAGAAAATTTCTTAAAGTCTTTTAATTCTTTAATTTTAATTCTCTCTTGAACAGTTCATTATTGGTGATGGCAATAACATGTATGATTTCACTTATGTTGAAAATGTGGCTCATTCCCATTTATGTGCTGACCGAGCTCTAGCTTCAGAGGGGGAAGTTTCAAAAAAGCTGCAGGAGAGGTACCTTTGAAAGATTCTCTCATTACATTTTTTGGTATATAAATATTTGTTTAATTATGTAAATGAAGATTAAACATGGACATCTTAGAAGGCGGTGATGATGATCCTGCTCTATTGTAGATGGGTTGTTAGTTATTCACAGGTGTACATTCTTTAGAAACCACGGTTGCTAACATGATGATGAGTTGATGATACATTTAAGGGTAGAATTTCTTCTTTTGGGTGAATGACAGGACCTAGAAAATATATGTTTCAGCAAATCCTAATCAAATACTTAAGCTAAAATCAGAAAGATATACAACAAAAAACCTTATTCCACTTGGTAGGGTTGATGATTGATGACAAACTTGGATCATTTTGATGCTGCTATGTTATGTTTGATTGGTTGTTTTATTTTTTGACTTTTGAATTTGTATTTGAATGAGATTATAACATTCTGGTTTATGTAGTACTTTTAATTTGAATAATATTTTAAAGTTTAGATTAGACTATAATTATATTTTCATGTGTTTATTTATATTTTATTTATTATTTTATTATAAAACGGTTTTTTTGGTTCAACCACGGTTGAACCGGTTGAATCTATGAACCAGTGAACCAGTAGCTAGAGCGGTTCGATGACCGGTTCAATTTTCAGAACCTTGGTTATCATCTTACAATTTGTTAGAGTGAAGTTATTTAATGGTAATATTTATCTATAATTTTTTCAAAATATATTTTTTTATATGAATTTTTACTCATTTTGTATTAAATTAAATTTTTCAGAAAAGATTGTTTTACAAAATTTTATGTATGGCATAAAGATGTTCTTCAACAAAATTTTATATTTTTTTATTATTAATGTTAGATATGTACCCTGTAGAAAGGAGGTCTATCAGATACACCTACACTTTTACTCAACCTAATTGATAAGACCTTTCTCTTTATTGTTGAATTTCAAATATCTAATAATCTATATTTTTCACCTTCTTATAATGTTAGAAAGATGACTGATGATGTGGACTTCATAAATAAATTTAAAGAGGCTCACCCTATTCAAATTATGGGTACAGTTATAAATATACTTTCTATTAAAAATTAGTTCACCTTTTTGCTTTTTTGGTCATTAGTAGTATCTAATTTATAAATAATAATTAATAACTAATTGTAATCTCAGGATGTTGATTACATTGTTGGTTTGCTTCCAACCTCAAAGACATCTTCAATTATTGAAAGAGATGAAGTAGAAGGTGCTAAGGTATTTGTTCAAAAAATGAACTTTTTGTTTGTTTGTTTTCTTATAGTTAAAGCCTAATTTTATTTAAAAAATATTATTGAGTCAAAATCAAATGTGAAAAAGATGTCTTTAATTTAACATTGATGGTTTCAGTGGCTAAGAGAAGGGAAGGTTGAATCTTAGCCCCCTTTTTGCTTAATTACACTTTCTGGTCTTTGAGGAGACTTTTCTGTTTTTGTCTCGTCCCTAGCCACGAGACTTTTTATTTTTGTCTCGTCACTTGGCACGAGATATTTTTGGTTTTAGCTCCTGTGCAGTAGAAACAGAAATGGAGTAGTAGAGAAAGAAAATTACACCCAGATATATCCTGGTTCAGCTGCTAAGTGCAATGCAGCCTATATCCAGTCTCCATCACAACAATGATGGAATTTCACTATAATCAACCTGATTACAAACTGTAAAGTGCTAACCCAACTTACAAGGGGATTCTCACAGAATCATGAAACACAACATATATGAACAAAGGAACTCTATGGACATCTATGGCTTTTTCTTTTAATTTTGCACTCTCTGCCTTTTTCCAGTCTATGGCTTTTTCATACAAACCTCACTGTTTGCCTTTTTCCATGAGACTCAAGACATGACAAAATTAAATAGAAAAATACTAAACAGAATACATTGAAGGAGAAGAAAAACTGCTAGCTTAGGTAGCTCTGAGATTTCTGTGCCTTGCACTCTCAAATCTTACTCCTTGAATCAAATCGTGACTGTTCTCCCTTTTTATAGAAGAGGGAAGCCTCCACAGTTGAAACCAAAACCCAAGCTTAACTTCTTTTGCTTCAAAACAGAACCAGTTCGGCCACAGAGAGAGAGAATGTAACTCATGCAAAATCCAACATGCAAATACCTCTAGTTCTTCCTTGGTCATCACTCTTTATCAATCCGGCGCTCCATCCTTGGCTTGCTCTCCAAGATGGATTTCTGGCCCTTGATGCTTCATGATGATGATGGCTTCATCTGCTCCAATCTCTGCCTCTTCCATCACTTCGCCACTCTAGCTACTTCTTGTGGTGGTTGAGCAGAATCAGAGACAAGCCATGCCTCCAAGAATCTCCTCCTTGCTGGCCGAATCTCCTTCTTTCTTTTTTGGTATGAAGAAGATAAGATCTCTTCATAATATCTTACCACAAGTGAATGAGAATCTTAGCCACAGCATACTTTTCCTTTTTTATGTTTTCTTGCCATCAACTTGATGGTCTTGTTGCATGTAGCTCCTTCTTTCTTTTGGTAGCTCAACTTAGCTTCCATGCTTTCTCTGTAATGATATGACCGAAAGAGAAGAAGTGAAATGAGAGAGAGGAAAGAGAAATTATGAGCAACAATTAAAGAATTGAAGATAGATAATAAAAGTGAATTAATTTCCCTTTCTCTTTGCTGACTAGCGTGTAGCTTTAGTGCTTGCAATCAAATCAATAGCTTTATTCTCTCTCATGTTTCCAATGTAAGTATTAACTTCACTTTATGAAATTTGAATTCCACCTTATGGTGAAAATGGATTATGTTGGGAACAAGAAGCAATACATTTGCTTTCACTCATGATTAGTTTCGGACCAAGCATTGGAGTATCCAACCAAGATTTTGAGTTGGGCTAATGATAATGTGAATTGAATCTGTCCCATTCAAAATATTTCAGCCACACTTCTTTGATTATTGGTGCACGAAATTGTGATCTCAGGCAACGGCGCCAAAAACTCTGTACGCACGTCTTAATAAATCATTTTTCATTCACAACTTCGATACAACTAACCAGCAAGTGCACTGGGTCGTCCAAGTAATAAAACCTTACGTGAGTAAGGGTCGATCCCACGGAGATTGTTGGTATGAAGCAAGCTATGGTCATCTTGTAAATCTCAGTCAGGCGGATGATAATTGATTATGGAGTTTTCGAAAATAAATAATAAATAGACAGAAAATAAAGATAGAAATACTTATGTATATCATTGGTGAGAATTTCAGATAAAGGTATAGAGATGCTTTCGTCCCTCTGAACTTCTGCTTTCCTGCTGTCTTCATCCAATCAGTCTTACTCCTTTCTATGGCTGGCTTTATGTAAGGACATCACCAGTGTCAATGGCTACTTTTCATCCTCTCTGGAAAATGGTCCGATGCGCTATCACTGCATGGCTAATCATCTAGAGGCATCACCGTGGTCAATGGCTGCATCCTATCCTCTTGTGAAAATGGTACAAATGCTCTGTCACAGCACGGCTAATCATCTGAGGTTCTCGATCATACTGGAATATGATTCACCCTCCTTTTGCGTCTGTCACTACGCCCAGCACTCGCGAGTTTGAAGTTCGTCACAGTCATTCAATCCCTGAATCCTACTCGGAATACCACAGACAAGGTTTAGACTTTCCGAATTCTCATGAATGCCGCCATCAATCTAGCTTATACCACGAAGATTCTGATTAAGAGATCCAAGAGATACTCATTCAATCTAAGGTGGAACGGAAGTGGTTGTCAGGCACGCGTTCGTGGGGAAATGATGATGATTGTCACGTTCATCACATTCATGTTGAAGTGCGAATGAATATCTTAGAAGTGGAATAAGTTGAATTGAATAGAAAAACAGTAGTACTTTGCATTAATTCATGAGGAACAGCAGAGCTACACACCTTAATCTATGGAGTGTAGAAACTCTACCGTTTGAAAATACATAAGTGAAAGGTTCAAGCATGGCCGAATGGCCAGCCCCCATGATCTAAGAACCAGACGTCCCAAGATGTCAAATACAATAGTAAAAAGTCCTATTTATACTAAACTAGTTACTAGGGTTTACAGAAGTAGGTAATTGATGCATAAATCTACTTTCGGGGCCCACTTGGTGTGTGCTTGGGCTGAGCTCGAATGTTACACGTGCAGAGGCTCTTTCTGGAGTTGAACGCCAGGTTGTAACGTATTTCTGGCGTTCAACTCTGGTTCGTGACGTGTTTCTGGCGTTTAACTCCAGATAGCAGCGTAGAATTGGCGTTCAACACCCTTTTACGTCATCTAAACTCGGCCAAAGTATGGACTATTATATATTGCTGGAAAGCCCTAGATGTCTACTTTCCAACGCAATTAAAAGCGCGCCATTTTGAGTTCTGTAGCTCCAGAAAATCCACTTTGAGCGCAGGGAGGTCAGAATCCAACAGCATCAGCAGTCCTTCTTCAACCTCTGAATCTGATTTTTGCTCAAGTCCCTCAATTTCAGCCAGAAAATACCTGAAATCACAGAAAAATACACAAACTCATAGTAAAGTCCAGAAATGTGAATTTAGCATAAAAACTAATGAAAACATCCCTAAAAGTAACTAGATCCTACTAAAAACATACTAAAAACAATGGCAAAAAGCGTATAAATTATCCGCTCATCACAACACCAAACTTAAATTGTTGCTTGTCCCCAAGCAACTGAAAATCAAATAGGATAAAAAGAAGAGAATATACTATAAATTCCAAACTATCAATGAAACATAGCTCCAATCAGATGAGCGGGACTTGTAGCTTTTTGCCTCTTGAATAGTTTTGGCATCTCACTTTATCCATTGAAGTTCAGAATGATTGGCATCTATAGGAACTCAGAGTTCAGATAGTGTTATTGATTCTCCTAGTTCATTATGTTGATTCTTGAACACAGCTACTTTATGAGTCTTGGCCGTGGCCCTAAGCAATTTGTTTTCCAGTATTACCACCGGATACATAAATGCCACAGACACATAAATGGGTGAACCTTTTCAGATTGTGACTCAGCTTTGCTAAAGTCCCCAATTAGAGGTGTCCAGGGTTCTTAAGCACACTCTTCTTTTTCTTTGGACCTTGATTTTAACCGCTCAGTCTCAAGTTTTCACTTGACACCTTCACGCCACAAGCACATGGTTAGGGATAGCTTGGTTTAGCCGCTTAGGCCGGGATTTTATTCCTTTAGGCCCTCCTATCCACTGATGCTCAAAGCCTTGGGATCCTTTTTATTTACCCTTGCCTTTTGGTTTTAAGGGTTATTGGCTTTTTGCTCTTGCCTCTTGGTTTTAAGAGCTTTTGGCTTTTTCTGCTTGCTTTTTCTTTTTCTTTCTATAATTTTTTTTTCGCTATTTTTTTCGCAAGCTTCCTGTATTCACTGCTTTTTCTTGCTTCAAGAATCAAGTTTATGATTTTTCAGATTATCAAATAACATGTCTCCTTGTCATCATTCTTTCAAGAGCCAACATATTTAACATTCTTAAACAGCAACTTCAAAAGACATATGCACTGTTCAAGCATTCATTCAGAAAACAAGAAGCATTGTCACCACATCAATATAATTAAACTAAGTTCAAGGATAAATTCGAAACTCATGTACTTCTTGTTCTCTTGAATTAAAACATTTTTCATTTAAGAGAGGTGATGGGTTTATAGGACATTCATAACTTTAAGACAAAGTAACTAAACACTAATGATCATGTAATAAGACATAAACATGGATAAGCACTTAACATAAAGAAAATGAAAAATAGAGAATTTAAGAACAAGGAATGAATCCACCTTAGTGATGGTGGCATTTCCTTCTTGAGGAACCAATGATGTCCTTGAGCTCTTCTATGTCTCTTCCTTGTCTTTGTTGCTCCTCCCTCATTGCTTTTTGATCTTCTCTAATTTCATGAAGGATGATGGAGTGCTCTTGATGTTCTACCCTTAGTTGTCCCATGTTGGAACTTAATTCTCCTAGGGAGGTGTTGATTTGCTCCCAATAGTTTTGTGGAGGAAGATGCATTTGAGGCATCTCCGGGATCTCATGGTGATGAGCTTCATGCGTCTCTTGAGATCCATGAATGGGCTTTCTTGCTTGCTCCATCCTTTTCTTAGTGATGGGCTTCTCTTCCTCAATGGGAATGTCTCCTTCTATGAAAGCTCCAGCTGAGTAACATAGATGGCAAATAAGATAAGGGAAAGCTAGCCTTGCCATGGGGGAGGAATTTTTGGCTATTTTGTAGAGTTCAAGGGAGATGACTTCATGAACTTCTACTTCCTCTCCAGTCATGATGCTATGAATCATGATGGCCCGATCCATAGTAACTTCAGATCGGTTGCTAGTGGGGATGATGGAGCGTTGGATGAACTCCAACCATCCTCTAGCCACAGGCTTGAGGTCCAGTCTTCTTAGTTGAACTGGCTTGCCTTTGGAGTCAATCTTCCATTGAGCTCCTTCCACACATATGTCCATGAGGACTTGGTCCAACCTTTGATTAAAGTTGACCCTTCTAGTGTAGGGGCGTGCATCTCCTTGCATCATGGGCAAGTTAAACGCCAACCTCACGTTTTCCGGACTAAAATCTAAGTATTTCCCCCGAACCATGGTGAGATAATTCTTTGGGTTCGGGTTCTTACTTTGATCATGGTTCCTAGTGATCCATGCATTGGCATAGTAAAGTCCAGAAATGTGAATTTAGCATAAAAACTAATGAAAACATCCCTAAAAGTAACTAGATCCTACTAAAAACATACTAAAAATAATGCCAAAAAGCGTATAAATTATCCGCTCATCAATTATTTAATGATAAAATAAATTGGGCTTAATTCATCAATTCTGGCCCAACCAACGCAACCATTATTTCAGCCGTATAAATTCAATTCCAAGGCTGAGTATATGAATTGGGCTAGCTAATGTTTTTCTTTTATTTTTTGGCCCAATATAAACCTGCATCACAAAATTATTAATTAACATATGTTAAATGAAAATCAAATTAATAATTTTGTAATTAATATAATTAATAATGTTTAGTCATCACAAATATTAATTTAGAGTTTTCCAAACTCATCAATCTCCCCCTTGATGACAAACATTATTAAAATTGAAATGGAAAGAAATTTAAGATTGAGTAAAGAATACTCCCTTTGAAGATTTGTATTTCTCCCCCTTTCAAATTGTCACATGGCTCCCCCTTAATATATGCTATTCTTACCAAGGGAAGCTCCATCCTGTAACAATTTTATCAAGCCTAAGGCAACAATGTTATTCAACATATAAAATTTTTAATGTTGAATGGCTTGATTTATGAGCAGAGTTGAATGATAATCAAAACTCATTTGTTATCAATAATTTGATTTTCTGCTCAAACAACAACCAAAAAATCTTTTGAAAATCAATTGCTGTTTAAAAGATTTTCCAATCAAATCAGAGCAACATAGTTATGGTAAGAAAATATTTTTAACTACATCATGATCACAGCAATTTTCAACATTTATTTCCATACTCAATGCTTAAAGGAACTGCCAAAAATAAAGTATTCTGCAAACATGTTTATCAAGATGAATCAGAATATTCCTAATCCACTGGTAGCAAGCATAGCATATTCATCAAGATAAACTATCACAAGAACCAATTAACAACCAGGCAGCCATAATATCAAAACAAATGCATCACAATTATAATCAACCAAGAATTATTAGTATGCATTATCAAGCATTAGGTGAATCCTTTTAACACGGGTGATCATGAATTCTCAAAAGAGAATTTCATCCCCTGTTTTCCAGTTTCAATTTTTAACATTTATTCTCCCCCTTTTGTCATCAAAGGGGCACCTGCAAAAAGATTTTGACAAAAGAAACAGAATATGCAAAATATAACCCAAAAGTATCCACACAGTATCACAAGGTTATGGTACTAACAGTATCCAACCTAACAAAACAGAGTATCTAATTGAGCCTAAGAGTGCCAACATCAAAGAGAACAGTAATTAATCATCAGAGAGATTAAAGTCAGAATCTTCAGCGCCTTCTTCGCTACCAACTCCCAAATCCTTCTCCAAGTTTTCCAGCATCAAACTCCTTGTAACTCATCCTCCCTTAATGACTGAAACCTGATTCTCAACAGCTTCATTTGTTAGATCAACTTCAAAATACTCAAAGATGCTGGTGAGAAACATGCCATATGGAAGACTAGCCTTTTTGGTATTCTTTACAGATTTCCACATATGTCTTATCATAAGATATGCAAAAGAAATTTGTGAAGAAGTAACAAGAGCAAAAAGAACAAGAAAGTCACAAACTGTGATCCGGTGGCGTAAACCACTTTGTGGGATGAGAACATGAGATATGAGTTTGTAAAGGAGAATTGTCTTATCTGGACTGAGTTCCTTGAGAGTTGGATTTGTGCCATCCATTCTAGAGAGACTTTCGCAGGTTTGATTTAAAGCCATCTGGTAAGTGATCCCAACCTGTGAATCCCATTTCTTGGATATGTATGCCTTTGGTCCCTTTTCTTTGTAGCCTAGAGCCATCCCAAGGGTTATAGTATCAAGGATTATATGAACTCCCTTTACATAGGAGTGAATGATGCCATCCATTAGTCGCATGTTGGCATAGAACTCTCTGACCAAACCGGGGTAAACCAGTTTTTGGATGTGAAGCAGTGGTGTCCATTGAAGGTTGTCAAACAGAGAAGAGACAGGGATTCCTTTGTTGGTGAGCAAGTTAAAATCGACGAGGTAAGTAGCGCAGAGATGACGTTTTTCTAGAACCTCATTGTGGAATTCATAGGATGCACAAGAGTCAAACCTATATGGATCATAGTGAGAATGTGATTTTTGGAACTTTTTCTTGAATCTCCATGTCTCCAAGTTCTCTGGCTCCTTGGTGTTATTCAAGGCAAACCCCTTTGACTTCTGAGCAGTGCTTTCTGGTGTGGTTCCTTTTGATGGTGGTGTGTAAGTGTGTGATCCTACTTCAAAGCTTAGCTCTTTGTTCTTCTCTCTTTTTCTTGAATTTTTCTGAGCAAACACCTTAGTGTCCATGGTTTCGGTCTGTTTGGTTGGAAGTGAAAAAGAAGATGAATGGAGATGGAAGTTGAAGAGAAGGCCGAAGGGTGAGGTGAGTGGAGAGAGAATCAAGGGAATTAAATGTCCATTAAGTGGCGGTTAATACCCAAGAGTTTTCTCTTTTATTTGATAAAGTGGTTTCCTTGAATCAAGGGATTAGTTGAGAGAAAATATTTTATTTGACATCATCCTCTTCTAATAGGATTTGATGAGACAACACAAGGATTGTGATTTCAAAAAAAATGAGGAACTAACAAAACAGTCATGGTGGGGTTAAAGAGATTTGGTAGGGTCCATGAAAATTAAATTCTGCGCAGCCTCCCCCTAAATCACATCCATTCCTTCATTCTTATTTTTATCTCGTCCATTCCTATGAGACAAAACTGGGCAGAGTCAGAATTTTCACAAATTATCAACAGAAACAAGATCAATTATTCCCAAGCTTTTTCTTAATGAACAGAATCTGTCTTCACAGAGGGGTTTTGTAAAAATGTCAGCAAGTTGGTCTTCAGATTTTACAAATTAAATATCAATAGTATCCTTTTTCACATGTTCTCCAATAAAATGATATTTTATCTCAATGTGCTTCGTTCTTGAGTGCAGAACAGGATTTTTTGAAATGTTAATAGCACTCATATTATCACAAAATAAGGGTATACTATTGATCTTTAATTTGTAATCTTCCAACTATGTTTTTAACCAAATTAATTGAGAGCAACATACAGATGCGGAAATGTATTCAGCTTCAGCTGTGGATAAAGCCACTATGGCTTGTTTTTTGCTTGACCACATGTTGAGTGAGCTTCTAAGGAAGTAACACATGCCGGAGGTGCTCCTTCTATCCACTCTATCTCCCGCATAATCTGCATCACAAAACCCTACTGCACAAAAATCATCAGATTTTGGATACCCCAAGCCATAATCACTTGTTCCCTTAATGTATCTAATGATGCGTTTAACGGCTGAAAGATGGGATTCCTTTGGGTGAGATTGAAACCTTGAGCATACACCCACACTTTGAACAATGTCCGGTCTAGAGGATGTAAGATACATGAGTGATCATATCATACCCCTATACATTGTTTCATCCACATCTTTTCCAGCATTATCCTTTTCAAGTTTTGTGTTGGGATGCATTGGTGTTCCCATTGGTTTGGAGCTTTCTAGGCCAAATTTTTTGATAAGTTCTTTTCCATACTTTCCTTGGTGAATAAAAGTACCACTAGGAGTTTGTTTAATTTGGAGGCCAAGAAAGAAAGTTAGCTCTCCCATTAAACTCATCTCAAACTCACTAGTCATGAGTTTTCCAAACTCTTTACACAAGGAAACATTGGCCGATCCAAATACAATGTCATCAACATAAACTTGAACAAGGAGTATATCATCATTAGATGCTTTAATAAATAAAGTTGTGTTCGTGGTACCCCTTTGAAATTGATTTTCTAATAGGAAGGCACTAAGCCTTTCATACCAAGCCCGTGGAGCTTGCCTAAGGCCATAAAGAGCCTTTGAAAGTTTGAAAATATGATTTGGAAAATCCTTATGTTCAAAACCAGGGGGTTGTGCCACATACACTTCTCTATCAATAAAGCCATTAAGGAAAGCACATTTAACATCCATTTGAAACATTTTGAAACCCTTATGGGCAGCATAGGCAAGAAGCAATCTAATTGCTTCCATTCTAGCTACCGGAGCAAAAGACTCATCAAAATCTATATCCTCTTCTTGATAGTAACCTTGGGCCACTAATCTAGCCTTGTTACGAACAACTTGTCCATCCTCACCAAGTTTATTTTTAAAAACCCACTTAGTACCTGTTACCTTCTTACCATCCGGATGAGGTACTAGTGTCCAAACCTCATTCTTGTCGAATTGAGCAAGCTCTTCTTGCATGGCTTTGACCCATGATGGATCTTCAAGAGCTTGTTTGACATTGTTGGGCTCCATTTGTGACAAGAGTGCAAAGTTGCTTGGTTCGGCTTGTCTTTTGGTTGAGGATCTTGTGGTTACTCCTTGAGAGGGATCACCAATGATGAAGTCATGAGGATAATCCCTCATAGACTTCCATTCTCTAGGCTTCCGGAGTGGTGTTGAGCTTTGATGAGTTTCTGGTGGTCTCATTGTTTCAGTTTCTCGTATCTGCTCAGGAGACAAAATGAAAATGTCTCCTCCATTCTGACGATACAAAACTGGACTGGCAGATTCTTCATTTTGAGCAGACTTGGGATTTTCTTTGCTTGTTCCAGCTTCTTCACAATCTGAATTATTATCTATCACAGTATTGGAAATTAAATTAGAATCACAAAAAGTAACATGTATGGATTCCTCTATGGTTCTATGCTCTTTGAGGTAAATTCTATAGGCTTTGCTAGTAGTGGAGTATCCAACAAACATGCTCTCATATGATTTTGGATCAAATTTGCCAAGATTTTCTTTGTTATTAAGCACAAAACACTTGCATCCAAAAACATGGAAATACTTAAGATTTGGAGGGGTTCCTTTCCATAGCTCATAAGGAGTTTTCTTCAACCCCTTTCTAATAATGGTCCTATTCAAAATATAACATGCTGTATTTACAGCCTCAGCCCATAGAAACTTTGGAACCTCATTCTCACATAACATAGCCCTAGTCAACTCTTGAAGGCTTCTATTCCTTCTTTCAACAATCCCATTTTGTTGAGGTATTCTAGGGCATGAAAAATTATGATTAATTCCAAAGTCATCATAGAATTTTTCAAAGTCTTGGTTTTCAAATTCTTTTCTGTGATCACTTCTCAAATGAGCCACTTTTAAATCTTTTTCATTTTGAATTTTCTTGCAAAGAGTTGAGAAAGCATGGAAAGCATCATTTTTATCAGCAAGAAAAAGTACCCAACCAAATTTAGAGTAATCATCTACCACTACCAAACTATAGTGTTTACCTCCTAGACTTTGTGTTCTTGTTGGACCAAAAAGATCAATGTGTAACATCTCTAATGGCCTTTTGGTTGAAATTCCATCTTTTGGTTTAAAAGAGGATTTAACTTGTTTGCCTAATTGACAAGCATCACAAGTAAGATCCTTATCAAATTTGATTTTAGGAATTCCTCTAACCAGGTTTTTCTTAACTAGCTTAGAAATTTGGTACATGCTTCATGACCAAACTTTCTATGCCATAGCCATTTTTCAGATTCAAAAGATGTAAAACATGTTACATTTTGTTCTTTCAAGTCCTCAAGAGTTAATCCATACATATTGTTGCATCTTTTAGCTTCAAAAAGAATATCCCCAGTTTTTTCACAAACAACCAAACACACAAACTTCCTAAAAATAACTTCAAAACCCAAATCACACAATTGACTAACACTAAGTAAATTATGTTTCAAACCATTTACAAGAAGAACATCATTTATACAAGATGAAAAGCTTTTACCAACTTTACCAACGGCCACTATCTTTCCTTTACCATCATCATCGAAAGTGACAAGTCCTCCATCATATTCATCAAGCTTTATGAAGAAGGTTGGCTTTCCGGTCATGTGCCTAGAACATCCGCTGTCCATGTACCACATATTTTCTTTCTGTTTGGATGCTAGGCACACCTACAAAACAAGCTCAAGTGACCTTAGGTATCCAAATTTTCTTGGATCCTTTCACGTTAAACCATCTCCTATGACCCAAGCCATTGTAATCAAAAACAACTTTGTAAACTTTGTCACCAATCATTCTTTCACCAAAAAAGCATTAAATGGGAAAGTGTCCATTTCGGTTGCATAGTCTACAAAACCTTGGAGTTGTTGATTTGTTAAAGTAGGTGGGATCTTGAAACCTTGTGTCATTAGAAGATGAAGCTTTATTTTCAAAAGAAGGTTTCTCATCAGATTTGTAAAACCCCAAACCAGCTTTATCAAAGAGTGGTTTTTGACTAGCCAATATTTGATTTAAATTTTCAGAACTTTGTGTAAATTTGGCTAAGTCATTTTCAAGATTTTTAATCTTTTTCAACAACTCTTCATTCTCCTTAAAACAATTTACATATGCAACAACAGAATGGTCACTTTTACAACTTCTAAGTTGGGCTTTTAACTGCTTATTTTTTTCAATAATATCATAAGCAGTTTCGGCCTCCCTTACTTTCTCTTTAAGAAAACTATTTTCAGCTTTGAGAATGGTGACTTGTTGTTCAAGTTCTTGATTTTCAAGCAAGAATCATCTTATTTTTTCAGAAAGGTGGTCTATCATAAGATGAAGATCTTCAGTGTTAGGGTTATGAAAGACTACCTGATCTATGTGATCTGCCATGAAACAAGGTTGTGACTTGGTCTCAGATTCCTCATCATCATCATCTGAGTCATTTTCCAAATCTTCCCATGAAGCCATCAGTCCCTTCTTCTTTCCTTTTTTCGGCTTCTCCTCCTTCTTTAACTTGGGACAATCAGATTTGAAGTGCCCTATTTCCTTGCAGTTGTAACAAGTTACTTTGCTAAGGTCTTTCTTCATTTTCTTTGAGCTGCTGCCCTTGCCTTTGAACTTTACCATTTTCCTGAATTTTTTGGCAAACAACACAAATTCATTTTCAGAGGAGTTATCACTGGATTCATCATCCAGGGGGTTAGTTACAGAAGAAAAAGCAATTCCTTTCTTTTTTGAATCTTTTTTCAAATAAGTGTTTTCAAAAGCAAGAAGGTTTCCTCTCAAATAATCACATGTCATGGAATCTAGACTACTGCTCTCAGAAATAATTAAAGCTTTTGTTTTCCACTCTTTTGTGAGACATCTCAACACTCTCCTCACAAGCACAGAATCAGGATACGTTATTCCCAGAGCATCTAAGCCAACAATGATGATGTTGAATCTTTCAAACAGTTCATCAATGGACTCTCCTTCCTTCATTGCAAACATTTCATACTCTCTGTTCAACATATCTGTCCGAGTCTTCTTTACAATGGTGGTTCCTTCATGAGTGATTTGCAATTTGTCCCAGATTTCCTTTGCCGTTGTGCATCGTGATACCCGTCGGTATTCCTCGAAGCTGATAGCACAATTGAGTAGATTTACAGCCTTGGCATTTAGCTCCACTTTCTTTCTATCTTCCTCGATCCAGCTTGCTTCTGGTTTAAGAGTGACTACTCCTTCAGCACTCGTGTTAGTTGGAAATTGAGGACCCTCTAGGATGATCTTTCAAAGCCTGTAGTCTACTACTTGCACAAAGATTTTCATTCTCTCCTTCCAATAGGTATAGTTCTTCCCATTGAAGAGAGGCGGTCTGTTGCTTGACTGTCCTTCTGTAAGGTTGTAGGACACCAGACTAGAGCCACTGCTTTCTGCCATCTGCATCTTTTCTCCAAGCTACAAAGCTTGATCTCTTTGAGACCAAGCTTTGATACTAATTGATGGTTTCAGTGGCTAAGAGAAGGGGGGTTGAATCTTAGCCCCCTTTTTGCTTGATTACACTTTCCGGTCTTTGAGGAGACTTTTTTGTTTTTGTCTGGTCCCTAGCCACGAGGCTTTTTATTTTTGTCTCGTCACTTGGCACGAGATATTTTTGGTTTTAGCTCCTGTGCATTAGAAACAGAAATGGAGTAGTAGAGAAAGAAAATTACACCCAGATATATCCTGGTTCAGCTGCTAAGTGCAATGCAGCCTACATCCAGTCTCCATCACAACAATGATGGAATTTCACTATAATCAACCTGATTACAAACTGTAAAGTGCTAACCCAACTTACAAGGGGATTCCCACAGAATCATGAAATACAACATAGATGAACAAAGAAACTCTATGGACATCTATGGCTTTTTCTTTTAATTTTGCACTCTTTGCCTTTTTCCGCTCTATGACTTTTTCATACAAATCTCACTGTTTGCCTTTTTTCATGAGACTCAAGACATGACAAAATTAAACAGAAAAATACTAAACAGAATACATTGAAAGAGAAGAAAAACTGCTAGCTTAGGTAGCTCTGAGACTTCTGTGCCTTGCACTCTCAAATCTTACTCCTTGAATCAAACCGTGACAGTTCTCCCTTTTTATAGAAGAGGGAAGCCTCCACAGTTGAAACCAAAATCCAAGCTTAACTTCTTTTCCTTCAAAACAGAACCGGTTCGGCCACAGAGAGAGAGAAGGTAACTCATGCAAAACCCAACATGCAAATACCTCTAGTTCTTCCTTGGTCATCACTCTCCATCAATCCGACGCTCCATCCTTGGCTTGCTCTCCAAGATGGATTTCTGGCCCTTGATGCTTCATGATGATGATGGCTTCATCTGCTCCAATCTCTGCCTCTTCCATCACTTCGCCACTCTAGCTACTTCTTGTGGTGGTTGAGCAGAATCAGAGACAAGCCATGCCTCCAAGAATCTCCTCCTTGCTGGCTGAATCTCCTTCTTTTTCTTTTTTGGTATGAAGAAGTTAAGATCTCTTCACAATATCTTACCACAAGTGAATGAGAATCTTAGCCACAACATACTTTTTCTTTTTTATGTTTTCTTGCCATCAACTTGATGGTCTTGTTGCATGTAGCTCCTTCTTTCTTTTGGTAGCTCAACTTAGCTTCCATGCTTTCTCTGTAAAGATATGACCGAAAGAGAAGAAGTGAAATGAGAGAGAGGAAAGAGAAATTATGAGCAACAATTAAAGAATTGAAGATAGATAATAAAAGTGAATTAATTTCCCTTTCTCTTTGCTGACTAGCGTGTAGCTTTAGTGCTTGCAATCAAATCAATAGCTTTATTCTCTCTCATGTTTCCAATGTAAGTATTAACTTCACTTTATGAAATTTGAATTCCACCTTATAGTGAAAATGGATTCCGTTGGGAACAAGAAGCAATACATTTGCTTTCACTCATGATTGGTTTCGGACCAAGCATTGGAGTATCCAACCAAGATTTTGAGTTGGGCTAATGATAATGTGAATTGAATCTGGCCCATTCAAAATATTTCAGCCACACTTCTTTAATTATTTAATGATAAAGTCAATTGGGCTTAATTCATCAATTCTGGCCCAACCAACGCAACCATTATTTCAGCCGTATAAATTCAATTCCAAGGCTGAGTATATGAATTGGGCTAGCTAATGTTTTTCTTTTATTTTTCGGCCCAATATAAACCTGCATCACAAAATTATTAATTAACATATGTTAAATGAAAATCAAATTAATAATTTTGTAATCAATATAATTAATAATGTTTAGTCATCACAAATATTAATTTAAAGTTTTCCAAACTCATCAAACATAGTATTTTGTACAAAATTTATTGCTTGAATTCTCCAATGAGATTGTGGACAATGATAAATCTGAAATGTTGAAAAAATGCTATTACACCAACCAATCGACTGTCCTCGAAGTTGGAAGATTCGGGGATGGAAGAAGATACCTCAACTTGCAAGAAGATCAAGATTGAGAATGAAAATTAAGAATTTGAATGCACATGTTTTGGAATTCTTTTTTAGAGTCTATCTAAAAGAATAATGCCCAACATATGTTTGTTTTGGTGAAAATATTTTTTTTTTGAGTTGTTATTTTTCTTTTGGTTCTTTTCGATTTTTATGTTTGGAACTTAAATTTTTTTAATTATGAGTTGAAGTTATTTGATTATTACTTGTAGTTTTATGTTCCAATTCGATTCACACCATTCGTTGATATTTTGTTAATTTCTAATTTATTATTTAATGTCATAAAGTTATAAATTTCTCATATGAATTATTGTTGATACAATTAAGTTAGTTATTAATTTTTAATGTGTACTTATTTAAAATTTATCTAATTTTAATTTTTAATTAAAGTACTATGTTTAAAATTTTAAATTTAAATTTAAAATATAATTTTTTTTTAATTTTTAACTAAATAAATGGGTTTAGGAATATTTTTTAAAATTTTATATAATTTATAAATAAATATGATAACTACAAAAAGTTATATTAAATTAAATAGAATTACCAATTTTATTAAAATGTGAGGTTATTTATTTTATTTAAAAAAATTAATTTGACATTTTTTTTATACTTAATTTTATTTCTAATGTTGTTCTGATAAAATTGAATTAATTTAGTATTTTAAAAAATTTAAAATATTTTTTCTAAATATACGTAATTTATAAGGTTATTAATTTCTAAAATGTGTTTAATTAATAAGGTTATTTTAATTTTATTTTGTTATAAATATTTTTGTAATATTAATTTTTTTTTTGTGTTTGAAAGATTTAATTTGTTAAAAAAAATTCGGTGAATAATTTTTTTTTTTATTTAAAATGTTATTATTGGTATGTTAATATTAAAAATATAAAAGATAAACATACTTTAAAAAAAAAAACGTATTATGAGGTCAAATAATTTTATGATTGTTTGTATTTATCTACATGAAAAGCTGTGTGGAGAATTTTGGCTTATGATATTCATCGGAGATGACCTTTAGTGATGAGATTAACATTTTATTGTCTGAAAAATAAAATATCATCTTAAAAAATAATGATAATCTTGAGAAAATCATGGATTAGGAGAAAAGGAAAGATACGATATTTTTAGCATAGATGGAGACCAACAAAAAAATTGAAGTAGGTCAAACTTTAACGTATGCTGAGTTTTCAAATCAATTTGTTTATGATAGAGAAGAAAGAGAATGACATCTACGTAAGAGAGAGTATTCTATTGGGTGGTTAAACTATGTTCTACCAGGTACAAGTGATATCTACGAGAATTTTGTTAATTGTTCAAAAAGGTTGCACAACATATGAATTTATTAGGACAGTTAATGGGATTACATATCCTAACTTCCAATATACTTTCTATTTTATGAGACTACTGTGTGACGATAGAAAATTCATTACAGCTATTAATGAGGTCGGGTCATCAATTGAGAAAATTGTTTGTGATGCTATTGATATTTAATAGTGTTAACAAACTAAATCGTATATGGAATACAACTTGGATATTATTGACTAACAAGATACTATATATAAGGAGAAAAATATTGAAAAACTAAGGTATTTCACTATGTGGTAGATCATTATCACATATAGGACTTTATTTGCCAAAATCAGTGTTCATCCATGCATTACGTTGCTTTGTCAAGAGTTAAGAGTCGCAATGACATGATCACATGAACATTCTAATTCTAGATAAAGACAGCAATTCAAAGTCATCAACAACAAATGTCGTGTTTAAAGAAGTTTTTAATAATATTTAGGTAAGAAAAATAGCATTTTTATTTTAGTAATATGTTATGATTTACACTTTTATACAAATATTTGTCGTAGATATAAATAATTTATTAACTACACTTTTAGACTTGAAATAAAATGTGTAACATGGATCACAATATCATATGCCAATTGCTTTTCTAATGAGATTAGTAAAATACTAGGTTGTCGATAAATTTTCATTAGTTTTATGATATAAAGTCTAGTGTAAAATTGATATACTACAATTACAGTTATATATTTTCGCGATGGCTCGCTTCCCTCTTTGTGGTCGAACATAAAAATAGACCGACATAACAGCAGCGTCTCACTCATCGGTCTCGTCTCCATCACCTCTGCTCGCTGCTCACCGCCAGTTGCCACTTGCATCTGCTTGCTGCTCGCCCTAGTCGCTGCCATGCCTCCTCTGTCTGTGTTCCATCTTGACTCCATCGTGTCGTGCCTCCTTTGTTTCTGATGTTCTTCTTCTGGCCTTGTCTAAATCTGCTTCTTGCTTCGGTGGTGTCTATATTAAGTTTTATTTTATTTTATTTTAATTATTGTATATGAATTTGTTTGTTTGGGGCAATTCATGATTGAAAGAGTGAGAGAGTGTGATGGGAAGGGAGATCTTTTGCTGAATTAGAGATCAGGAAAATGTTTAGGTTTAGGGCAACTCATGAGTGAGAGGGTGCGCTGGGGAGGGGGAATTAGGGTTGGGGGATTTTGGATTTTTCAAGTTGGGCTGAGTAATTAATTAAAAATTTCATCTTTGATTTTCTGGTGGCCGCCTTAGCATCTTTCTCATCGGAAATATGTTCCAGTAAGCTCAGGAACACGCTTGTCAAATTTTAAAATCATTTAGCGTTTATTTTGTCAATAACAAAAGTCAAGTATCATTTTGTAAGCGACATAATCTTTCGGGTACCAATTTGGTATTTACCTATACTAAAATTTATTTCAATTTTTGTCTCTAAATCTCTATCTCTTAGTCTCAATTTCTTAATCTTTGTCTTTCTTTCAAACACTACCTTAGGATATAAGTTAAATATATTATAAAAAAAATATTTTATTGTTATTTATTATTTTTATATATTAAAAACGTAAAAAAATTTATTTTTATAATAAATAATATTAAAATATTTATCTACATCCTTAGAATCTATGATAGAAAAATTCTTAATTTAAATATATTAAAAAAAAACCGAAAAAATGGTTGCATTTAATTTCTTTATCTCGCTTTGGAAATTGGAATCTCATCTCCAAACTCTAAACAAATTGGTAATAAGCATGGTCACATATCACATCCTCTGCTACATTACATTTAAATTTATCCTAAGGTAAATTTATCATTTTTTAAGAGTTTGAATTAAAAAAAAAAATAAAAGTAAAAGCAGTCAATCGCTGCTGCTAACACCAAGAGATTAATCAAAACAAACTATCTACTTGACTGATTTAGTGATTTTTGGTGTAAATATAATAATTTTTATAATTAAAATAATAATAATCATATTAAATATAGATCAAAATTAACTATTAAAATTAACTACGAATATAAGATATACATAAAAGTATAAAATGTATACTAAAAATAGTTAATAAATAAAATTATATATATTTATATATAAATATATAATGATAGATTTTAGTATGTAAATAATATTTTTAATAAAATAATAAATATTAATATTTTAATTAACAGGTTTTAGATAATTTGGTTGGAAAAAAAGAAATTAAAAAAAAATTGAATACATTTTTTTTTTAATGTGTTTGAATAGAAAAAATAAAAAAATATATTATAAAAAAATAATTTTATCTTTATATTATAAAATATATTAAAAAAATAAAAAAATAATATTAAAAATATAAAAAATTAATTTTTTTTAACATTAAAAAAAATTAATAAATCCTGCTAATTTTTTTATCTCTAATTTCGCTCCTCAATTAAACCATAAAAAATAATCATTTATAATTTTTTTTTCACTCTCTTTTCTTTTCTTCCATTTTTCTTCCGAACAACCATACTGTTTATAGGAGACTCACGTAAATAAATGTTCTGATTCGGTTAAAATATTTGGTTGCAGCATTGTACGGTAAATACTGAAAAGCAATAATTGCTTCATTTGCTTCATTGGAACTCTTAGCACTCTACTGGCCCACTACATATTGGGATTTTCCATTCTTATTTAGGTCTATGGAAAGTATACGCCTTGGGCATTAAGACCATCTCCAGTAGGGAACTCATCCCAGTTCCTGTTTATGGCCCACCTGTCATAAAAAGTAACTCCACATCAGCTTTTGCGTTATAAACAATAAATAGGAACTCAAAGCATTTCTCTCTTCTCCATTAGGAGGAACTAACTTTAGTCCCTATTGTGGTCCCACTTAATTAATTAATTAAAATACTTAAAATTAATATAATTAATTTTTTTCAATAATATTATTTAAATTTATAAATTTAAAAATAATTCATTATTAAAAGATATTAATATTAAATAAATTCATATATAATAATAATACACAATATATAATTCGAAATTATACTAATTTATAGTTTTGTGTTTACAACTGCTAATTTTAATAATATCATTAGCATTTTAAATTTTAAAAATAAAAATAACCAACTCAACTAAAAATTATTTTATAAGGTATAAAAATTAAATTTATTTTTTAATGTAAGTAAATTTAATTAATTATAATTTAATATAATAATATAAATAATATTCAATATTAATTATAATATAAATAATTAATATAAATTATTAATTAAATAAAAATATAATTATTTAATATAATTTTTATTATAATTATTACTAATTTAATTATTATTTAATTATTTAATTATTTCAGATTTTATATTATTATTTTTTTATAATAAGTTGCCAAATAGCAAGTTATTATTGGTTAATTTGAGTCCCTGCTTAGAGGGACTCCCTTACCTTGATCCTTGTGCGGGAACTCACTCCTTCTCTCCTCCAATGGTTAGAGTTCCTATATGTTAGAAAAAAGTCAAAGAGGAACTCACCATTGGAGATGCTCTAAACTGCACTTCTAAGTTCTAACCCTAAATGTTAGGATATCCAAGGGTCGTGTTGATTCAAATTCAGGAAATAAAAAAATCAACCGATTAAATTTAATTAATTTAAATAGGCTTAGATAAGAGATCTTTTTATAGATGGTCTCGAACTGATTAAATTTGAGTTGGACTAATCAAATACTCATTTAAAAATTAAATTTAAAAAAAAAGAATTTTTTTTTGTAAATATATAATACTAAAACAAAAAATAAAAGAGAAATAATAGATAAATTACAAACTATAATAAACTATCAAATTTATATTTAACTAAATATCATCTAATATTTATACTTTAGCGAACTTTATTATTTTAATGTAATATAAAACTAATTAAAAAAAAGTCAGGTTATGTTGGATTCTGCCAAAAAACAATATAATTAAACTAATTAAGAAATGGATTTAATTGAGTCATATCCTATTAGAACTAATTATCTTAGGAGTATAGAACTAATTAAATCTGATTAGGTCAATTTTGATCGATTAGTTGAATTATCCGTTAGTTAAATTAAGTTTAATTATTTTATTGGTGCTATAATTTCGTAAAATTTTCAATTAGATCTTTATACTTTTTTTCTTTTAATTGGGTCCCTATACCATATTAAATTTTTTAATTAAGTCCTTATTAACGGTAAAAGTTAAAAAAATGTTTATAAAATATAAATTTACTAATTTACCCTCACCCATTCTCTTCTTTCTTTCACCCTCACCTCCATCATCTTCTCGCCCTCTTTTTCTGTCTCCACCCTTCTTCTACCAACAAGCTCCCTTCTTTTATGGCAGAAATGGTCATACGACACAAATTCAAAACTAAAATTTTTGCCATAATTAATTTTTAGCATGATCAAAAATAGAATTTTTGTCATGACATAATCATTTAATTACAAACAAAACACATATATAATCAGAACTCATAATCAGAATTTTTTAACACAATCAATTTTGTTTAACATAATCATTGAGTAGAAGTAAAACCAATTCAAAAACAAAAGTAAAAACAGAAGTATAATGAAGCAAAAACAAAATGAAGTTGAAGTAGAATGAAGCAAAAGTAAAATGAAGCAGAAGAAAAGGTAAAAGCAAAATGAAGCAGATCGGAGGCCGAATCTGAGATGGCAAACAACGACAACGGACACGAAGGAAGCAGCTTGTCGATAACATCTTCCAACAACGATGGCAGCAGCCATGTCACCCTTCGCCGCCTCGCGAAGAGAAGGGGAAAAAAAAGGAAGAGAAGAAAACTCCGGCTCAATTCCCTACCTTAAGAAGGGAAAAATCTTCACGAGCGCTAGAATATATCAATGAAACTAAGGAAATCTAATTCACTTGAGAATTCCAAAATCAAACTCTGCTATAATCCGGCAAATCCTCTCTGAACATGCATCTGCAAACAAAAATGAGCCACCAACACAAAATAAAAAAAATCCAAACTCCACATAGAAACTGAAAAAGACGAGCTTCTTCACCGTGAAGATAAACAAAATGACATAATCAAAAAGAGAAATTGAGGCCTTGTGAATTATAAACCTCATTCAATTTGAGAAAAGTGGCAGATCCTCAACATTCACCGTGTTCAGCAGAAAAAAATGGCAAGAGCAAGCACTACTAGCTTGAAGGAGAAGAAGGGGGAAGGGTAGAGAAGGAGCTGGTTGTTTTGGTTTCTTTTCTGATAGAACGAAAATGGTGAGAATGAAGGTGAGAGAGAGAGAGAGGCTGGAGAAGAAGAGGGAGACGAAAAGGTGGAAGAAGAATAAAAGGTTAATTTTGTCTTTCTCAAAATAAAAAGGGAGACACAATTTATGAATTTAGAAAAAATTGAGGGAATATTCAATTTAGGAATGGAATATTCCGTTAAATCAAACGGTTTTGTTATGGTAGGGATCTAATTGAAAAAAAAAAATTGGTGCAGGGACCCAATTAAAAGAAAAAAAGTATAGGGATCTAATTGAAAATTTTGCGAAACTATAGGGACCAACAGAGTAATTAAACTGTTAAATTATCCGTATTCATGAATATTCTACTAAATATTTTTTTTGAAAGCAAACAGCTCAATACAATAGAAGTGGAGCAACCAGAACCACACAAACTAAAAGAACTAACTTAACTAGAACCACAACAACACGAAAACGGTCTCATGTCATCTCCGGCATAGTCATCAACAACTAAAGGGATCCCTACCGTTCCACTCATTAACACTATTCGAAGAAATGTTGATAATTTCTTCAACTCATTTGCTTGTGTGTTGGAAAATCCTCCTATTCCTTTCCAACTATAGGTTCCAAACGCTCGCACAAAAGCTCCTTAACCGGTGATTACGCTCCTCCATCCTTCTCAGTTCTTCTGTCCAACTAAGAAATGCTCTTTCATCGATCCCGGATAAGACCATCGTTGGCCAAAGGCTGAAATTCAAGCACTCCACACCTGCCAAGCAAATACACATCCTAGAAACAAGTGATGTACATGTTCCACATCATTATTATAAAGAACACAAATAATATCTTTCTGACTGATGATTCCAAACCGGGTTAGCCTGTCCTTTGTATTCACTCTTTCTATCAGAACAAATCAGACAAACAGCTCAACTCTAGGTGGAACCAGCCCTTTCCTACCTCCTCTGGGGTTAGTTCCTCCTGCATCACCTGCACAAATGAGTTAGTTGTAAAAACACCTCGCCTATCATATTTCCACACCACTCTGTTCTCTCTGTTATGTACTAATTTCACAGGTCTCAAAGCCCCATGCAAATCACTCAGGAGTTCCAACTCCCATTGGAAGAGCTCTCGCCTCCATTGGAAGTTCCAAATCCACTCAAACCCATCCCAAAACCTGCACTCCCGTATAACAGATCCACATTGGTTTGAAACAGAGAAAAACCTTGGGAAGCGATCCTTCAGAGATCCACCGAGCAACCATACATCCTCCCAAAATCGAGTCAAACGCCCATCACCAACCTCCATGGACATGCCTGCAACCATCTTATCCTTCAAATGCTGGTTCATGATTTGTAACTGGCAAATGTCCTTCCATGGTCCTCCTCTAGTAGGCAGCTCTTGAGTTGACAGTAGCTCATTGGGGTTTAGATTATTACAGGAACATACCACCTTTTTCCATAGTGGGCACTCTTCCTTTGCAAATTGCCACTACCACTTAAACAACAGCGCTATGTTACGAACCATAGCATCCCTGACTCCCAGCCCACCTAGTTTCTTTGGTGCCTGCACCACTTCCCATCTTACTAATGCCATACCAGTCCTACCCTCTTCCGAACTCCATAGGAATCTCCTCTGCAGCGAGATCAATTTCTCAGCAACAGCTTTCGGCATCTTGAACAAGCTCAAATAGTATACTGGCAAACTGTTCAACACTGATTTGATAAGAACCAACTTCCCAACTTTGTTTAGCACCTTAGCTTTTCACAACCTGAGTTTCTCCTCCACCTTGTCTATTATAGGCTTCCATGTCTTCACCAACCTCGGATTAGCTCCTAGAAAGATTCCAAGGTATTTAACTGGAAGGGCATCCCCCTTACAACTCAGCAGGTTACACATATGCTCGACCCACTGCTCCTCGCAATTAATTGGAATCAAATTGGACTTATCAAAATTGATACTCAGGCCTGACATCAACTCGAAGCATTGCAGAAGCCTCTTGTAATTCTTAATAGTCTCCTCTTCTGGTGGGCAAAAGAGGATAGTGTCATTAGGAAACTGAAGGTGTGACAACACTACAGTATCTCTACTAACCAGCAAAGGAGATATACGTCCATTCCTCACTGCCTCTCCAATCATTCGATGCAGCACAGCCACAACCAGTACAAACAAGAACGGAGATAGTGGGTCACCTTGCCTCAAACCTCTTTCCATGTTGAAAGGCTTAGACGGCGAGCCGTTTATCAACACCGACATAGACGTAGTAGCTACACACTCCATTTATGTCCAAATCCCATCTTCTGCAGCATGATGTTCACAAAGCTCCACTTGACCCTGTCATATGCTTTTTGGAAATCAAGCTTGATTAGTGCAGCCTCTTTTTTCCTTAGTTTAAGCCAGTTAACTGTTTCACACGCAATAAGTGCCCCGTCATGGATTTTTCGTCCCTGTACAAATGCACTCTGGGTCTCTCCTACTAATGCTGGCATCACTGATCTCATCCTCCTAACTAGCACCTTCAAAATAACCTTAGACACACCCCACCATACTAATAGGTCGCAAGTCTTTAATCTCCTTCGCACCTATGAATTTAGGTGTCAGCGCCACCCAAGTGATATTAGCATCTGCCGGTAGCCTGGTTGTCTGGAAAAACCCCATCACTGCAGCCATGAACTCAGATCCAACGTCATTCCAACATCTCTTGATGAAGTTCATGTTGTATCCGTCACACCCTGGTGCCTTGGATGACTCACAGTCCCATACAGCCTCTCTGATCTCCTCAGCCGACGGCAGCACTTCTAGAGCCATAGCATCTTCCTCGCCTATTTGAACCACCAGACCATCTTTGAATCCCATAATAGGAGAGTCTTCCTGATGATATAAATCCTTGTAAAACTCTCTGATAGCAATCTTTATTCTATCCTGATTCCTAACCAGCCTGCCATTGATGACCAGAGTATCAATTCTATTATTCCGCCTTCTTGCTGAAGCTATATTGTGGAAGTATCTTGTATTTCTGTCCATATCATTCACGTGCTGAGACCGCGACATTTGCTTCGAATGTACTTCTTTTCTCACATACCATCGCTCACAGCACTTAACCAGCGCCTTTCTTCTAGCCTCCAGTGTTCCATCATATACTCCATTGCTAACCATATCATCAATCCTCTTGATCTCTTCCTCAAACTTTATAATCTTCTTGTCCATTTTACCAAAATTTGCCTTATGCCATCTTCCCAACGGTCTTGTCAGAGCCTTCAATTTATCTGTGAACTGTAGTTCCCCCAATCCTCTCCATTCCTCTTTAACCATCCTGAGAAAACCCTCATGCGTAAACCACGAATTAAGGATCCGGAACGGCCTCGGACCTCCTCTCAGCTTCTTACCCTCCACTATTAAAGGGCAATAGTCTGACAAACCCCTTGGTCCACCTCACAGATGTGTCTCTGGGAACTCTTCTAGCCACTCCAAACTAACCAGAACTCTATCTATGCGACTGCAAGAATGCCCTCAAAACCATGTAAACTTCCGGTCAGTGAGTGGCAAATCCACTAAGTTCATGTCCTGTATCCAAAACTTAAAATCTTCCGTAGATCGTGTTAACCCAGTGGTACCTCTCCTTTCCTCTACATCTACTATTTCATTAAAGTCTCCCATAAAACAGCAGAGAACTTGACATAACCCCACTATATAACTCAACTCCTCCCACACCTTAATCTCCTCATCTCTATCATGTGCATCATAGACCAAAACAAACACACAGTTGAAACTATTTTTTAAAATCTCTCCTTCAACACACAACCACCTCTCTACCTTATAGCAATTATTCAGTTTAAACACCGCCTCATCCCAAATTAACAATAGTCCACCAGACATATCATCAGAACCTACATATTCCCAACCTGGACTATCTTGTCCCCATACTCTTGCAATGTCAAATCTCGTCACTATCTGCCTTTTAGTTTCAGTCAAACCTAACATATGTATCCTATGTTTATTCTTTAGATCCTTCACCATTCTCAACTTCCCATCTCGCCTTAACCCCCTAATATTCCATGAATTGAAGATAATTTTAAAGTTGTTTGACACACCTGTTTTGTATGTTTGGGTCTGCATCGTCTCATTTTCGCTTTCTGCTTTGCCACTTTCCTTTTACGAGCTATTTCTTCGTTCTGTGCTTGAAGAATTGCCATAATGTCATCTACTTCGTTGCATAAAATTGCTCCTGACTCGTGTGCCAGCTCCCAGGTCTTTCTATTTTCTATCAATTGCTCATCCACATCAGTGTGCTGATTGTCACTGGCTTCCTCGTCATTCCCCCTTTCTTCTTGCCCCGGTTCATCCCCTCAAATGCCATCCCCATCCTACTAAATATTATAATTCGTACCACAGACAAAAAACTGATTAGATTACATAATAGTATAACACCAAAAACATAACATTAGATAATAGTACGTTATACAAAGTTAAAAATTTAAAATTCTAAATCCTCTAAACAGAAATGAAACATGATGGATAATCAGGCCAGATTTTATCGTTAAAAGGTTAAATATGTATTGTAGCTATATATATATTCAGCTTTATTCTGATCTGTGGTCTATTAAAGACTCTTTAAATACTTAAACTTAGTCTATTTAAAAATCCGACCTAAAATTTGTTAATGAACCTGTTAAGAAAATAAAAAATGTGCTAAAATTTTGAATTGCCTAATATCTAATAAAAAACAAATACAATTTTTCATATATTTATTAAAATAATTTGATACATAAGTAGTAAAGAATAAGGTCTTTAATTTAAAGATTTAGAATTTAAAATTCACTTGTAACATAATTGACTTTACAAGCTTTTTAATGAACTTGATTCTAGCATCTTAAGATAAACAGACTTTTTCATGAGTTTTGACCTAAATTTTTTTTCTATTGGCCATGTTAGATCTAAGTTTCCTAACAGATCATCTAGTCTTATTCTAATCTAATTTTAAATTCTAAATTCTATACTTTGAATTAGTTTTATTTATTTAACTTTAAATATTCTATTTATTTGAGTTTTGAGTATTTTTGTTGTTTTTAGTTTTGGATTTTTTTAATATGTTCATTTCTTTTTGCTTGTTGGTTAATTTTTAAATTAGTTGGCTATTGGCCCTCTAGACTTGTATCACTTGTTCTACCCTAATTGACCTGGTCTCCTACACACACTAGTTTGTAATCAAACCACGTTAATAATTAACATAATTTCTATACGACCCATTCCTCGCATCACTTTCAATGGTTCCGTAATTTAATCTCCATCAACCTAAAGCGACGAAAAAATGAAAAGTAGCAAATTCTTTTTAGTAAAATACACAAGTTAACTCACGCTAGTAATATTGATATTGCGTTTTAATTTCCAAGTTTCAACACGCGCTTTGATTCATTTGACTAACACACTACCGTACAAACCACATGCATATCCCTCTCTAGAACCTATATGCTTCCACTTTTGTAAATATATATAGGGATGACATCAGGATAAAACGGGAGTGAGAAATGTCTCTCTGCTTCTCGTCTCTATTTTTAGATTTGCTTTTTATCTCTGTTTTTATTTTCCGTCATGAGAGAATATTACTCTCTATCTTAATTTTTTATAGGACTTCATTTTTTGTGAAATCCTATTTTCCATCTCTTCAATAGTTTTGACTAATCATTAATTATTATAGGAATAAAACTACAAGTATCCATCCTATATAAAAGTAAGACTTTATACAAAAAGTTTAAATGATAAGATGGTGACTTCTTTCGAAATGACGTAGTAGGGAGACGCTACAGCGAACCAGAGCACAGAACAGTGAACGAGGTAGGAGACGTGACAGCGAAAAGGAGAATGGACACGACGGCAGAATTACGGAAAGGAGAACGAACCCCACCCTTGAAAAGGAGAAAGAACGGTGCGGATAAAGAGAACGACGCAGTGAGGGTGATGGCATGGTGAGAGGTGACGATGCGGTGAGAAGGGAGAGTGGCGAGCGGGTGACTGCAAAGAGGTTGGATGGAGTATGGACGACATTATGGATCTCTGAATTGAAGAAGTGTTATGCAAATGAGAATTAGGAATTTGGGGGGGGGGGTCTCTCTCTATATATATATGACATGTGAAATGAATAAAAAACATATATGAGAAATAAATTATTAAAGACAACAAATATTCTCCACATACAAGTCATTTTCTGATAGAAGTCCGTACAAGTCTCTTTAACCTAATTCACCCCACGTGCTACTATTTAACCAACTTTTCAATCAACACGCGAATATATAAATATCTAGCTTTTTCGAAAGGATTTCGTTTTTTCATTTTCGAATTTTCTCAGCATTTTCAATCTATGTTTTCTTCCATCTCTACGTTCTCTGCATTTCTCTTTGTTTGTTCTCTGCATTTTTCTTTGTTCGCTCTATGCGTTCTCTTTCTTCATTTTTTGCGATTTTTTTCGTTCTTTATGTTTTTGAAGTCAAACTCTGAAATCAGTTTTGAACAATTATCTCGTTGTTAAAGATAATGAATGATTCAAATTCAGATTGTCAATTGAACCAGAGCGAAGTGGATTATTATTTTGAATCCAATTAAGTGGCTGAGGTGTGGTTTGATTCTAGTTAATGTTTTCATTAGTAGTTTATGATTATGTAGGTAAATAATATTGTTTTTGTTTGTGAAAATTGTTGTTCATCGTTGATGGTTTGAATTGAATGTAATGTAGGAGTTCTCCATTAAAGAAAATATTTTTGTATATTTGTAGCAAATTTTGATGTAAAACTAAGATATTTATGTATATTGTTAAGAATCTTCGGTGTATGTGTACTGATAAGTTCTGCATAATTTAAAACTATTATTCTCCCTCTTCCTCATCTTCTGCTGCTTCTTTTTTTTTTCATCATCATCACCAGCTTCTTCTTCTTTTTTTTTTTCTTATTCATCTTTTCCTTCTTGTTTTAGCTTCTCAAGTTTCTTTTTGTTTTACTTTCTTAACAAAAATTAAAACAAAAAAATCAAACAAAGAAGAAGAAGAAATTCATCTTTTCCTTCTTGTTTTAGCTTCTCAAGTTTCTTTTTGTTTTACTTTCTTAACAAAAATTAAAACAAAATAATCAAACAAAGAAGAAGAAACACATCATGCTACAAAATTACTTGGAAGAGTATGAACCTACATTCATTCAACTAAAAGAAAGAAAGAAATAAGAAAAAAAATACAGCATTAAAGAAAATATTTTTGTGTATTTGCAGCAAATTTCGGTGTCAAACTAAGATATTTATGTGTATTGTTTAAGAATTTTCAGTGTTTTTGTACTGATAATAAGTTCTGCATAATTCAAAACTCTTCCTCTTCCTCCTCCTTATCTTCTGCTGCTTCTTATTCTTTTTTCATCATTATCACCATCTTCTTCTTCTTCTTTTTTTATTCATCTTTTTCTTCTTGTTTTACCTTCTCAAATTTCTTCTTATTTTACTCTCTTAATAAGAATAAAAACAAAAAAATCAAATAAAAAAGAAGAAGAAACACACACTACAGCACAAACGGAGCTTAGCGACCAAAAATTGTCAGTCGTTTATCTAATTGCCACAAATTTCAGAAGTACGTACCAGCGATTGACATTCATGTGTGCCGCTAATAAGGACCTTTATAGTAATCCACTTGTTCAATCTCTTTTTTTATCAAATAACCAATAATTCCCCTCACAGCTATAGAAACCCCTACTCCCTGTTCCATTGTGTGAAAAATTCCTAATCTCTGCTCCACCCTGCGCCTCTGTATGGTTGTGGAGTTGCGCAACTGCCATCCATCCTTCTCTCCCTGGTGTCAACCTTTTGCCTCTTCTCCACAGTGCGTGAAACCCTTGCTTCCTCCTCCATAGTGCGCGAAATTCCTAATTTCTGTTCCACCGTGCACCTCTAAGTCACGAGCTACTTAATTGTTCTCAAGAAAATTGGTTGGTTTCCTTGCTTCAGTTCCTTCTATGTGAAAGTGATAAAAACTTTTTTCATAAATCAACAATGCCTTTTTTTCCTCCCAAGAGAAGTTTTTCAATTTCAATTTTTATGTCATTCATCCAGTAGTGTGGAATATAATCATATATTATGCACACAAACTTCATATTTTATCAGAGACGATTGCCATTGAATATTAGTGTTTTCTTCCTTACACGTCTTTTTAACTGGGAAATTAAATTACAATAGTTGTTGAATACCGGTGGAAAGCATTTATTAATTGAATCGTGACTCATGAACTAAATATTTGATGTTATTCTTGTTGCCTTTATTTGTCAATACTTTATACAGATTTTCTTTAAGATCAACTCAGTTCAAGGAATACAGAGATGAACGACCAAGAAGCTCGTGTTCTCATTCTTGATCATCTTCTGCTACTTCTTCTTCTTGATCATCTTTTTATTTCATTTTTTTATAATTCTTTTCGAATTCAATTTCGAAATTTTTTTCACTTTTCGCAACGATTTTAAGAAATTTTTGAGAGATTTTGATCTTTATTTAAATTTTGTGTGTTACGATTTTGATTGAAGGAGAAGAACCATTTGTCATAATGGTTTTCACGCTATTCAAGAGTTAGAAAAGCGCATGTTTACACATAATCTGAGAGTTGTTTTTTTGGAGTTTGAACCAACTTGTATGAACTTTATATGTCAAAAAGACTTGTATACGTAGCAAGTCTGTAAAGACACTTAAGTAAATTTATGAATTTCGGAAATTATCGGAAACGGGGTGGAGATTTCCGCTCGAGTCCCCACGCCTGCCTCGAGAAAAATTTTTCCGTCCACATCTCCGCAAAAAAAATTTTTCACAGTTAAATCTCCATTCAAGACGGTTCCACAGCAATCCCCACACCTCCGAAAATTTTGCCACCCCTAAATGTATACAAGATGGTGCAAATTCTTGCTTCTTTCTTCCGAAGCACTTGCAAATTTAAATAATATTACGTTCAAACAAACTGAAGTTGCATGTGGGCATTATGTTTATTTATATTAATTAGAGAAAATTTTACTCTCCTTCCCTACGAGATATTAAAATGACACTCCCCTCCTCTTTATTTTATAAATGTACATTATCCTCCCTTTTAACTTTTAAAAAACCTCATCTTTAATCAATTTTAAATTTTTTGTGTTAACTAATATTAACTTTATCCATTTTAAAAAAAATAAATTATTTTTTGAAAAAATATCCATTAGCAAAAATTTTATTTTTTATCATTAAATTTTACTTACCAAAATATCCTTTTAATAAATTATTTTTTTATTGATTAAATTATATTTTTATTAAAATACTTTTAAAAAAATTAATAATTAAATTATTTTTTTCTAAGATACCTACCCTTCAATAATTTTTAATTATTAAATTATAATTTTACCAAAATTTTTGTTAACAGTTATTTTTATATTTTACTATTAATTTTTTGATATAAATATATATTATTTTAACATTAAATATAAAAATCTTACCACTGTTAATATATATAACAATTAATATATTAATATTGAAAAATAATCTTGCTAAAATTTTTTATTTAATGTTAAAATAATATATATAGATATCGAAAAATTAATAGTAAAATATAAAAAAATTGTTAACGAAAATTTTGATAAAATTATAATTTAATAATTAAAAAATTATTGAAGGATATTTTAGAAAAAAATTATATAATTATTAAATTTTTTAAAAAATACAATTTAATCAATAAAATAATAATTTATTAAAAGATATTTTGGTAAGCAAAATTTAATAATAAAAAATAAAATTTTTACTAATGGGTATTTTTTAAAAAAATAATTTATTTTTTCTTAAAAAATGGATAAAGTTAACATTAGTTAATACAAAAAGTTTAAAATGAATTAAAGAAGAGATTTTTTAAAAATTAGAAAAAAAGAAATGTACATTTATAAAATAAGAGGAGAGAAATATTATACTATTATTTTAAAATCTCGCAGAGGATAGGAGCATAATTTTCTCTATTAATTAACATTGCCCCAAGCAGGGAATTCAACATATTTCTCAAGAGTAGTTAAGTTAATTAGTTCAATAGCTAGGTTGCGCATGTCGCCATCACACTATATACTTACAAATTAATAAGTTGAACGGGTCTTTCACGTTGCAAGTTTAGCAATTAATTGTGAAATAAACATGGTTTTGAAAACCGGACCGGACCGGCCGGTTTAACCAGAAAAATCGGAAACCGATTACCTAACCAGTCCGGGTAACGTAGAAAACCGCCTGACAAAAAATCGGTGGAAAAATCGGTCGAACCGGCGGTTAATCGGCGAACCGAAAGAACTGTCCAGTTTTTTGACGGTTTAGTGGTTTGCAACTTCAATGCCAAACGATGTCGTTTTGGCTTAAAAAAAAAAAAAAAAAAGACAAAGGCGTACGCGAACCTAACCCTGTAAGCTGTAACCCACTATGCCACTAATGAATAACCCTAATCTAAGCTACCCTTTCTTCCCCTTTCTTCCCCTTTCCCCTAACCTAATCTGAGCATTCGGCGCCAGCCTCCTTTCACCCACCAAGGCCACCATTGCCACCCACAACCAACCACAGCAGCCGCGATCACCACCGGCCGAGCCCGCCTCCTCGTCGCCGAACGTCACCTAGCCCGCCTCCTCATTCGCCACCCACAACCAACCACAGCAGCCGCGACCACCACCGGCCGAGCCCGCCTCCTCATTCGCCACCCACAACCAACCACAGCAGCCGCGACCACCACCGGCCGAGCCCGCCTCCTCATTTGCCACCCACAACCAACCACAGCAGCCGCGACCACCACCGGCCGAGCCCGCCTGTTCTGTTTGAAAAAAAAAATAAATAACAGGGCATCTGAGTTTTAAAAAAAAAACATATGAATCCAGTTAAATATGCTTCAGGTTCAGTTTTTCAAGTCGTGTTGAGTCTCGAACACTTTTATTACCCTTTCAATCTGTTTGTTGCTTCTGAACATGTTCTGATCTTGATTTTTGTTTTTGATTTTCTATGCTGCCTGTTCTGTTTGCTGCTTCGGTTTGCTGCTTCATGAATATTTTTGTTGCTTCTGAATGGAAATAGTTTGAAATTTTTATTTTACCTGAATCAGTTGATTTCTGTGACTGTCAAGCTGCATGAACAAATTACATATATTATGAACAGTTTATTTTTCTCTCTAGATTTGTTTCCTCTGATTCAGTTTTGTGTATATATGTATACATTTTTGTGTAAATTGTGTTGTTTTGAATTTGATTTGTTTTGTTTGAATGGTGTAGTACTGAAATTGATCTGGTTTTGAAACTTTAATTAAAATAAAAAAAAAGAAACTGATGATCCTCTTCTGAGCTCACTGTCACCACCGTCATTCCTCCCTCGCCGTGTCTCCAGTAAGCTGCTGCTTCTTTAGTTTTGATTTCTAAGATTCTGGCTTCTGAGTTGATTTTTTGTACTAGATTCTGAATTGGGATTGTGTTCTGAGTTGGGTTGTTCCTTAATGTGAGTCTGAATTTAATTTGAATTGTTTCACTTAGTTTTTCTGTTTCTGGATTTGGAGGTTGAGTTGTCTGTAACTCTGTATTATGAGTTTTTGTTGTTGAAAAGCATTGAATTTGTTGAATCTAGTTAGGGTTTGGTTAGTTATAAGAGGCTTGTTGCACAATAAGAAATTTCATCAATGTGTTATTCAATTGAATTGTATATTGGCAGCCCAAAAAGGGATAATTGAATTGTATAAGAGAATTGATGTTGAATAATTAGCCTTGGCTTGACAATGTTGCCTGCAAGATCTTTAATTTTTTGCAGCTTGAGTGGAAATTCTGCATCAGTTACTTGTTTTAAAGTTATCAATAAATTTAACTCAATCTGAATATTATCAATGAACTTTTCATCTTCAATTTTTTTTATATCTTAAATTCTATTAAAATTTTTTTACTTAAAAATTCATGAATTTAAATATATAAAATTATATATTAAATTTTTAATAATTTTATTTAATATTTAATTAAACCGATTAAACTCCAGTCAAACCACTAAACCAGTGAACCAGTCACCTCACCGGTTCATTGACCGGTCCAGTTCTCGCAACCTTGGAAATAAATCGACTAAGGCAGGGATGTTTATTTTGTCTCTAATGGAGAAATTTCAATTCTTGAACTGGCCAACTTCAAGTGACCAGTAAAACCACTCGGAAAGTGTATTGACCCTTTCAACGAGGATCATAGAGTCTTTTTGGAAAAAAGAGGAGAAAACATTTCCAGTTTCTAATATAAAAGGACAAATGTAAATTAACATCCAATCACTTGAAAGATTACTACTGACTAATAGATTCGTAGATACGACTTTCTTTTCTCTTCAGTTGAAACCCTGGTCTCCCATTGGCTAACATAAATTTCCACGTAAATTAACTGTTTCATTTTTTATTGTTATATTTGAAGTGCCCCAATGTACACTTCACGCTTCTACTCACTATAAATTCCCTCTTCCACTTTTTGGTTTCCCATTATCTCATCGACTTGCACCACTGAGCACTACTCCTTTATTAATTCACAGTTTCCAGTTCCACCTTCCTGATTCCCTGTTGAAACTGATCACTAGTAATAAAAAGATGATGAGGAAGGTGTTTGGTTGTCTTAAAAGGAGAATATCACCTAAGAAATTAGCAAAAGTAGAGCCACTGAAAGTGACAGAAGCTGTGTACAGAGATGAGTTAACGAATAAGAAGCAGCAACCGCCAAAGAAGAAGACAATGGTGAAGAAAACTGTGCGGTTTGCGGATGCAGAACCTACCATTTTGGGAGAAGAAAAGTGCATTAGTGAAGATAATGAATGGAGGAGGGAAAAGGGAGAAGGGAATCAAGGGATAAGAGTGAAGGTAAAGATGACAAAGGAAGAAGCGTTTCGATTGCTATCAAAATGCAATAATAATGGAGGAGTTCTTGAATTCAAGGATGTTGCACGTGAACTTGTGTCCGTCCCAACGAGCCGAGTTTGCGTTGTGTCCCCCTTATTGCCCCAATAACAATAATTTGCACTTGTAGCAAGCTGTAATATACTGCAATAGCCTTCTTTGTGTTTTATTTTTTTTCCTTCTTAGAGTGGGATGACTATACACATTTTTTGACATATGAGATATGGTTCTTTTTCTTGTATAATTATTAGCACAGATCTAGATGTAGTCCATAGTTTAGTATCTCTGTATAAAAATTAGTTTTACTATATACTTTTGATAAATTAGGTATCTAATACTAATAATGATACATACATATACCGGCTAAGTAAGAAAAGAGATCAATCAAAAATAAAGTATATCGTGAGTTTGCGAGTTTCAGGAAACCAAAATAAAGTATATCGGCCTATACTAATTAATTGTAAATTTAATTTGTGAGATATATTTTTAAAATAGATAAAAAGTTATGTTTAAAAAGTTATATTTTTTATAGGTGCGACTTATTCAAAAGTTTATAACTTATTAAAAAGAGGTAACTCATTGAATAGTTATATCTTTTGAAAGAATAATATTTTTATACATAAATATGTTGTTGTATA
Organism: Arachis ipaensis; assembly: GCF_059453495.1. Classification (NCBI taxonomy): domain Eukaryota; kingdom Viridiplantae; phylum Streptophyta; class Magnoliopsida; order Fabales; family Fabaceae; genus Arachis; species Arachis ipaensis. The sequence continues at coordinate 103,282,866 of NC_142438.1, read as the reverse complement.
TTGCATGTACTCGATGTCTATAAATTTCTCTTATTTTATTATTTTTGGATAATCTATCTTAATATTTTTTTTGTATACAAAAAAAAAAGTAAAAAATATTATTTTATAAAATATTAATAGCGTAAGATTTGACTGATGTGAATATAAAAGTAAATAAAGTGTTTTTCATTATAACTTACAAAAAAAATCATCAGTGATTTATTGTTGCATATCACAGTAAATTAATGGGGCAAATTAAGCCTAAAAAAATATGTATAACATACATAAGAATTACACTAATAATTCTCTAATTTTTTTATTGCAATTTCTATTCTATTATTCTCATCTCTCAAATTTCAAGTAATTTTCAAATTATAGAACTCACAAAACTTATGTTAAACTACTAGCTTAGCTTACTGAACATATACATGTCAATAAATAGATTTCATAATAACGGTGAATTTGGCATTTTCACATGAATTAAGAAAGAGAAATGTTAACGGAGTAATATTTTTTATTAATATTAATTAATATTTTAAATTAATATTTTATTTTTATATTATTAAAATTTAAAATTTAATATAAAAATATTTTTATTTTAATAAAAAATAATAAATTTTATTAATTATATATTATTATTCATTAAAAAATGGTATTTACTTATGGATGTATTGACTTATTTAGTATTTGAATTTTTTTTTTGGAACATGGTGTTTGATTGTTTAATTAGGATCAGTTTTGTTTTTACTCTGGAGTAATGATTGTAATTTTCGATTTAGTTTTGTAGTTAGTGATTTAAAGCTTTTTTTTTAAATTTTTTTAGTATATTAGTTAGTAATTAAAGATAATATCTATGATGCACCACTAACTCCAGAAAGTCCAAGAAACTAGGGGTGTGCATGGCCCGGCCCGGCCCGAAGACCCAGCCCGGTCCCGAACACTTTAGGGGCTAATTTGGTGTGATTTCATCGGGTCTAGGGCCGGGTATGGGTCTCAAAAATAGACCCGGTCATAATTTCGGGTCGGGTCCGGGCCATAGCTCGGGTCACCCGAAATCGGCCCGGTGGCCCGGTCATCATATATAATTAATATTTTGTGTTATTAGTGATGGATGATGGCTATTATTATGTGAAATTTAAGTGTTGTAAACCTTAATATTTTGTGTTATTAGTCATTATATATAAGACTATAAGTTAATATTTTATGTTTAAAATGCATAAGACTTTAGACTAATGCATAATATTGTGTTATTTGTATTGATTTAAATATTTGGTATTATTAGGCAATATTAGTATTGATTATGGTTATGCTTTAATTTTAGAGAAGAGTTGGTTCTTAGTATATATTTCTAAGTGAATTTTACCATGTCAAATAATGATTGGAGTCTTGGAAATTTAGATATTTTTACATGCTAACTTACAAGAAGGTATCAAGGTAATATAATGTTAACGGCCCGGTTTTCACCCGGTTTTTACCCGGTATAATCGTGGCCCGAAAGTGTATAGATTTCATCGGGTTTAGGGTCGGGTTCGGGTCTTAAAAATAGGCCCGGTATATATTTCGGGTCGGGTCTGGGTCACACCAAACCCGGTTTCACCCGACCCATGCACACCCCTACAAGAAACAATGAAGAAAAACAAGAAGCTGAAACATTTGTTCCAGGCCGAATCAACAAAAGAATTGTAAAGACCTTTTATTGGGCTAAAAGAAAAAAGGGGTAGAACACTAAGAAGTTCTTGTGAAAAAACAAGAGATGAGAGGAATAAAAGTGTATTCTAAAAAAACTTGTGTCTAAAAATATTTTTTTATTTTTTTCTCTCTGTACATTAGTGTACTGTACTTGAGGCTACCACTATGTGTGATAAATATGTTTGGGGTAGAAATTCACGTTCCCATGAATTCATAGACCCCCTATAGTAATAAAGACCGAGAGGTAGAGGCTCGAAAAGGGAAGAAATTTAGGATGGAAGGCGATGGAGGCAGTTTCACTGGAGATACGTTTATGGTTCTGTGAGAGAAAGATTTGATGCTAGGTGATGAAGAAAAAGACAATGGTGAAGAATGTAGGCGAATCAAGTCCTTTAGAGATGCAATCAAGGAAAGGCGAAACTCAATAGTAGAGGTTGAAGAGGAGGAACGTGTTACACATTCTATAGAGAAGAAAAAGGAATCTACAAGAGAAGGTAAGACCACAGACTTGAACTCAAATCAGTATAATGCTAGAGAGAAGATGAACCAGGAGATCAGGATAGAAAAGATTAATGGTATTTACAACTTTGTCATAAATGACACTACTTTGAAGAGTTTGAGACACCATTGGTGGAAAACCCTCGTTGTGAAGTTTTTGGGTGGGCATATATCACTAGAAGTCCTTAGTAGGAGGTTGGAGGCCATTTGGGGCAAACAAGAAAGTATTGGGGTGATTGATATAAGGAGTGGCTTTTCACTGTGAAGTTTTATTTACAAGAAGATCTTGATTTCGCTCTAACTGGAGAGCTTTGAAATTTTTTTATTATTATCTTGCTATAAAGTTCTGAAAATCTAACTTTAATCGGGTTGAGGCTACCACTGAAACCATAACTGCTTGAGTACACCTCCCTGGGTTGGCTATTGAATATGAAGAAAATATTCTCCATAGAATAGGTAATCTAGTGGGTAGGACCTTGAGACACTAATACTGCCGATAAAAGTAGGGGTAAATTTGCTAGATTGTGTGTGGAGTTAGATCTCAATGAACCATTGGTATCTCAATATTCCATCAATGGTGTCAAATATATGGTGGAGTATAAAAGATTACACAATATATGCTTTTCATGCGGTATAGTGGGACATGAGAATTTTGAATTTTCAACGTCTTAAGAATAGAAAAGTAGTGACGAACTAAGCCACTGATAAAGAAGGAGAAAGTTATAATGGAGGAGGTGGGAGAAGTCCAGAAGCCAGAAGCAATAGAGAAGATGGGAGCAGAAATGGTAATAACAATAACGTTTTGAAAACCTAACTTTAATCCAGTTGAGGTTATTATTGAAATCATTACTACTTTGATACACCTTCTTGGGTTGGCTATCGAATATTATGAAGAAAATATGCTCCAAAGAGTAGATAATCTAGTGGGTAAGACCTTGAGACACCAATATTGCCGATAAAAGCAGGGATAAATTTGCTAGATTGTGTGTGGAGTTAGATCCCAATAAGCTATTGGTATCTCAATATTCCATCAATAGTGTCAAATATATGATGGAGTATAAAAGATTGGACAACATATCCTTTTCATGCAGTATGGTGGACATGAGAATTCTCAATGTCTTAAGAATAGAAAAGTAATGACGAACCAAGCCACTGATAAAGAAGGAGAAAGTTATAATAAAGGAGGTGAGGAAAGTCCAGAAGCCAAAAGCGATGAAAAAGATGGGGGCAGAAATGGTAATAACAATAAAGATAAAGAGAAGGCCTATGGACCTTAGATGGTAGTGCAAAAAGCACCACATGAAAGGAAAGCAAGAAAAAGCAATGCAGCAGTAGGTAATGAGAATGTAGGAGGTGAAAGCAATAAAGGCATACAAATTAGGAAAGGTACAAGGTTTCAGGTACTTCACAATTTGAAAGAATCGAATCCTAATGGGGTTAATAGGACAAATCACAATCGTTTGAATAAGAACAATATCATTATGCATAAGAAGCCACACACAGCCCAAAATCATATGTCCAATGGAGCCACTAAGAGAATCACAAATAAGGTTAAATCAAATGAACCATCAATCTAGGACACCAACCTAGCCCAACCTAATAACATAAACCAAGCCCAAACACTGACCCACAAAAGAAACAACCTAATGAGCCCCCTCTCGTTAATTCACATACAGCCAATAATTCAACCCACAATGTGAATCTTTCAATGACCTTACCTGTAGACTAACCTAAAGCCCAAAACACCATCCCCAACAACCAGAACTATACCCAGACATCATTCCTGGCTTCTGAGCCTATAACAACACTGATACCTTTCCTACCCACAACACTAAAGAAATTGATGAAAAAATGGAAGATCTACCTAACCCAAACCTTGACCCACCTAATCTAAATTCCATAAATTCAAACATTATGATAGAAGCGTTGAAAAAATATGAAGATGAAAGAGCAAGAGAAATCCAAGAAATAGGATGAAGCATACATATTAACAATGAAGGGAACCAATGCAGCGAACATGAAGAGAATTCATTCTAGAAGGATAAAGATATTTTTGTCATAGTCATGGACAAGCTTTTGCAATTAATTGAAAAGCATGTTGAGAAAGGTGATTAGAGAGTGATACAGGATGGAAAACATGGACCAAAGATCTCACATTTGCTCTTTGCAAATGATTTGTCATTATTCACTAAGTATAAACCAGATGAATGTGGTCAATAAATGCATGGAGTGATTTTTTGAAGCCTCGGGTCTTAAAGTAATAATTGAAAAAATATTGATGGTCTTCTCCAACAATGTCAAAAGAAAAGAAAGAAATGATATTTTAAACTACTGTAATTTTCAAGATAAAACTTGTTTGGGTAGATATTTGGGGGCGTGGATTACTATCCATAGAGCTGGAAAGGAGAGATTCAAAAACGTAGTGGAAAAAGAATGCAAAGTAAGCTAAAAGGGTGGAAAACCCAATGCTTATTGATAAATCCATATTTGATGATAATTTTTAGCTTGAAATGAGTATAATTTATCAATTTAACTTGCACTTATTCATTGAAATTGCATGCTTTTGTAAATTTCCTGCTAATTGTGCTTAATTGATAAACATATTTTTTATGCTTTAAGTTGTCAAATTTAATTTACTTTTATTTTGTTTGATACTTTGATATGTTTGTTTGAGTGATTTAAGGTTTAGGAGGTAAGAATGGCTTGGAAAGATGGAGGAAAATCATTGATAAACCACTATTTTATGGTTTATCTTATGCTCAATTGAGTGGTTTATATCAATTCTTTACTCACTTATTCATACTAATTGCATGGTTTTACGTTTTCCTTCCTAATTTTGTGCTATGATTGAAAACATGTTTCTTTGGTCTTAATTTCCTATGTTGAATCCTCTCTTATTACCATTCGATGCCGTGATACGTGTGTTAAGTGATTTCAAAGATTACAGGGCAGAAATGGCTTGGAGGACAGAAAGGAAACATACAAAAATAGAAGGAAAGCACAAAAATGGAGTTTTGAAGAAAAGGTAGAGACGCGGACGCATGGATGACGCGGACGCGTGCCTAGTGCGAAATGGCACTGACGCAAACGCATGACTGACGCGGACACGTGCCTTAAGCAGAACGCGTGGCCCACGCGCTCGCGTGACAGACGCCACGTACAGGAATCTGCAGAAAACGCCCCCAGCGATTTCGGGCCGCATTTTGACCTAGTTTTCGGCCCAGAAAACACAGATTAGATGCTATAAAGTGGGGGAATGCATCCATTCATCATGGAACAACAACAACATAGACAACATTCATATTCATAATTTTAGGTTTTAGATGTAGTTTTCAGAGAGAGAGGTTCTCTCCTCTCTCTTAGGTTTTATGATTTAGGATTTCTTTTAGGATTTAGGATTTCTTCTTCTCAATTTCCAGGTTCAATGTTCCTTTTATTTATTTCCCAATTTAATTTATGAATTTCCATGTTAGATTTGATTTCTTTTATTAATGCAATTTGAGGTATTTCAGATCTATGATTTTTACTTAGCTTTTTATATTCTTGGCTTTAATTGATGAATTGATTAATTGGAGACACTTGAGTTATCAAACTCCTTGTGATTGATAATTGTTATCTTTGCTGATTGATTTGGATCCCTCTAAAGCTAGTCTTTCCATAGGAATTGACTAGGACCAGAGGAATCAAATTGATTCATCCACTTAACTTACCTTCATAGTTAGAGGTTAACAAGGTGGGAGCAAAATCCAATTCTCATCACAATTGATAAGGATAACTAGGATAGGACGTCCAGTTCTCATACCTTGCTAAGAGATTTTCTAATTATTAATTTATTTTTCTTGCCATTTAAATTACTTGTTCCTTATTTTAAAAACAAAAAAATATACAATTTCCATAACCAATAATAAATCATACTTCCCTGCAATTCCTTGAGAAGACGACCCGAGGTTTCAATACTTTGGTTATCAATTTTATTGGGTTTTGTTACTTGTGACAACCAAAGTTTTTGTATGAAAGGATTCTCTGTTGGTTTAGAAACTATACTTACAACGCGATTATATTTTTATAAAAATTCTTTACCGATAGAGAATCAGTTCGTTCAAAATGGCGCCGTTGCCGGGGAATTGCAAACGTATGCCTTATTATTGGTTATTGTAAATATTTTATTTTGCTTGTTTATTTGCCTTTATTTTTGTTTTTAATTTTTATTAGTTACTATGAATTCTCACCTCCGTCGCTTTGAGTTTAGTTCTAATAATGTTGAAAGGAATGGAAGCTATAACAGGAACATGCATCAAGGTCAAAACAATCCGAGATGGACGGAGCCACGAGGACCTAATCAACCCTTTAGGTAACAACACCTCCCAACGTACCATGGACGACGACCATTCAACAATGCATGTCGAGACAATATTTATGGTGGACCTTTTCGTGACAACCAACCTTCACCAAATTACTATGGTCAAGAGCCATTCCGAGGTGCTTACAAAGATGATAGATATGGTGGACCCCCTTATAGTTACCAACAAGTCCCATCATATGCTTATGAACCACCTCCACAACATACCTTTGAACCACCAAACTCACAAGCCCCTTTACACCATTTACCTCCATATGACCCTAACCCTTATCCACCCCAACCTCCACTGGATGACAACACCCTTGGTGTTATTCACCAAGGGCAAACAAAGCTTCATACTACACTTGCCTCTATCACTAGTCTCACCTCTACTCTTCAAGCACTTATATCCCGCATGGACTAACCCTCTACCTCCAATATTCAACCCTCAAACTTTAGTGCGCTTCCTTTTCAACCGCATAATAATCTTCCCATCCCATCACCACCCTCCATGGAAGAGCACCCACATCCATCAATCCAAGAGCAAGAAGATCCCAATTATGCTATTGATATGGAACAAGAAAGATGAATCATCTTCGCGAATCCATACTTCATAAGAAGCTAGAGGAGGCCCTACAGATGAAGGTAGTAGAAACCCTTGAAGTCGAAGGAGTGGTTGAAGAATTAGTGAAGGAAGACATCAAGGAGGAGTCTGATCTTGTCTTAGAGCAAGAGGAGGCCCAAAAGGTGAAGGTAGAAGAGACCCTTGCAGATGAAGGAATAGTTGAAAGGAGCTGTCAGGAAAGAAAATCATCAAGGATGAGTACAATTTTATACTAAAATAACTGGACAAAGCAGCAATTATTGAAGAAGAATAAGAGGTTGAAGACTTGGGAGATGCAGATCCTCCATGGGAAAGTTCAGTCATAGAACCTCCTTCCAAAACATTTGAATTTGATGCTAAAGAGGGTGTACAACCTCCAAGGCATATTATGGCTAAAGACTTTGAAGAGGTTGATCAAGAGATGGAGATTAAAGAAGAAGAAGCACAACCTCCCATGCCCTTGGAAAGCAATGAAGAGGATATTGAATTGGAAGAAAGCTACCAAGAGGAAGATGTTGAAATTGAAGAAGCTTACAATGAGGTGGAAGTTGTCCAAGAAGAGCACAAAGGAGTGGAGCTTAAAATCACCTTGCCAAAGTTGCTGGAGACCTCTCCCCAAAGGCCATTACCACCCAATACAACATTTAAGTGGGTAAAATTCATATCCCTTAGCTTTCTCATTCTACTTGAATATGGTTTACTTGAGACAGATGGTCAACTTAGAGCTCTTTGTGGCTATAAGAGCAAGAGGAAGATGGGTAGTGGTAAGAGTTGTCTTGCAAGGTTCAATATGGTTGCATGTTCCAAATTGAAGTACAAGGGTTGGCATAATTCTCAATTAATTGGGTCTAGGAGGATGTTTGGGTGTCTAAATGAGAATTCTAAGGCTGAACCACCCGGATGGAATCATCATGATCCACTTGAAGACGGGTGTAGAAACAAGATTTGGGATCCAGGCATACATGAGGATACACTTTGGGAGCTCAAGGCTTGTGAAGAACTCCCTCAAGGCTTGGCAAATTCACTTGAGAATAATGAAGATTATTGGAAGTCCAAGCATTGGTGGCATTTTCAGGATGAGTTCAAGCACAAGCCACCATAACAAAGGACTCCCCAAATGTCCAACTTAAGGACTTTAACTAAAAGTGCTAGGTGGGAGACAATCCACTATGGTATATTCTTTCCTTGTTGTTCTTAGTTTTATTTTATTTTATGTTTCCTTAGTGTTCATTCATAATCTCTGTATTTAGCTGCATATAGTTTGCATTTGTATTTGCATTCTGCATATAAAAAAAACACGCATGTGACGCGTAAGCGTCGCTGATGCGTCCACGTCATATGTGCGTTCTGAAGAAAAGATAATTAAACAGAAAGTCATGCAAAAGCGTGGCTGGAGGCATGCCTTAGGCACAAACATTCTCACGCGATCGCGTCCATCATGCGGCCACGTCATTTTGGAAAATAGCCTCCCACGCGTCCGCGTCACCCACGCGACCGCGTGGCCCTACAAAATCGACGTAAAGAGGTGTATGGCAGAGAGTTATGATGGAGTGGGGCTAGAATGATGCTAGAAGCACAAGCCCTATCACGCGACCGCGTGCCCCATGCGGCTGCGTCATTTTTTAAAATATGGCCATTCACGCGATCGCGTGACCCACGCGAATGCGTCACCCTAAATTTTGGCAATGAGAATATGAAACAGAGAGTTGTGCGTACGCGAGGCTGCATTCGCGCCAATGGCACAAATCATTCCATGCGAACGCGTCCGCGTCACTTGAAAATAGCCCAACCCATGCGAACGCGTGCCCTACGCGTCCGCGTCGCCTGCGCCGCACAGCTTATCCAGATCAGCGCCAACTATCTTATCTTTTCTTCCCCAATCCTAATTTTTCCCTCCCCCTTCTTATTTCTTTCTTCTTCCTTCTCATTTTTCTATCCTCATTACATTTGCATTCTTTCATCCATTGCATTTTAATTTTGTGCATATTTTTATTTTCTTTTCTAAATTTATTATTTTACCATTGGTGTTAAATTTTCTTATTCAACAGTTACATCTTTTCTTGAGCTATTTTGGTGCTTAGTGACTTGTTTTACACTGTTGGGTAATATTTTGTACTGTCTTTCATTACCTACTCTTCCCCTTTGTTGCAAATTTTTTGCAACATTGATATGCCATTTGCTTCCACTGTTTTCTCAATTGCATGTTGTAACTACCATGTAATTGTGATCCTCATTATTTGGCATTAACCCAGCCATATTTTATTTGTTTTTTATCTTTCTTTCTGGGTTACTTTTCTTCTTTTCCTCTACTTTCAGGCTGGCCACCGAGAAAGGGAAAGGGAAAGCTTCTAAATGGGGAGACAAACAATTCCATCAGCACAACCTTTAGAGAAAAGCATTAGTTGAAGCAACCCTTCCACTTGCACATCTTAGCATGCACCGAGGACGGTGCAATCTTTAAGTGTGGGGAGGTCGATACCGATCTCCATGGGTTAGTTATTTTCTTCTCAACACCAATGTCTTATTTTCTTTATTGGTTCATTGTTGCATCTGCATATTTGATTACATGTTTTCTTGATTTTATGCATTTAGTTACTACTTGGTTCAAGTAATATTTTCTTTTTCAAGAAATTTTTATAGTATTTCACTAATTTAAATTGAAAAAATTTTTTCTGTTAAAACTTGTTTGAAGTTGTATTTGAAACATAGTTTAAAAAGCTAAGAACACACAACTTGTGAGATTTTGAGCTTATTTATATGGTTACATTATTTAACCATAAATTTTTATTCTTGTATATTTTCTTTCCTATGATTGCAATCTTTGCTTTGTTCCATTATATATGTCCATTATTTAGTGTATTTACATGCTTGCATATGATTGAGGCCATTATTTATTTTTGCTCACTTATCCCAAATAAGCCTACCATTTTAATTACCTTTGTTAGCCACTTTGAGCCTTTTAATCCCCATTTGTTCTATATTTTACCACATCACTAGCCTTAAGCGGAAAAAAAAAGTAATCACCCCAATTGAATCTTTGGTTAGCTTAAGATAGAGATTGTGTATCAATTAAGTGTGGAAAAACTATGGGAACATGGGTTAATAAGGGAATGTGTTATGTTTGTACTTTGATAAAATATTGAAAATTTGGGTGCCTACTCATGTGAGACTATAAAAATAAAAAATCCATGTGCATTGATAAGTTATGTTTATTTTTCTATTTAAAAAATATAAAAAAAGAAAAAAAAAGAAAAAGAAAAAAATTCAAAAATATTCAATATGTAATAAATAAGGGGACAAAAGTACCCCAATGCTAAGTTAAGTTAATAAAAAAATCAATGCATATGTGATAAAATTAAAGAAAAGTTTATACATGAGTATGGAATGTGAAAGTAGGAAATTTTGGGTAGCTAGGCATGATTCTAGAGTTATATAGAGTATATGTATGTTAGGTGATAGCTTAGGTTACTCAAAGATTCAATTTATAGCTCACTTGGCCATACATATATCCTCACCCTTACCTTAGCCCCATTACAACCTTGAAAAGACCTTATGATGTTTGCATTGGTACATTAAATATTGTTGATTGGTTAGGTAAAGAACAAAGTTTAGAAAGCATGACTAGGAAAGACTAGAGTGAATTACCCTATACACTTGAGAGATTAGAGTGCATATACACTACCAGTGAGGGTTCAATGCTTGATTCTATGTTCCCTACTTTCATGAGCTATCTTCTTACAAGTTTACTTGTATTTTATTGTATAATTTGAATTAGTGAAATTTGATTTATGTTTGTCTTGAAAGATTTATTTACTTTTCACCAAGTAGGTAGAAACATCTTAGCATGTAGTTGTATTCATATAGATAGGTTGCATTTCATAAGTTTTACCATTCCTCTTCACTCTTATAGCTTCTCTTGAGCTTTGCATGAGAACATGCTAATGTTTAAGTGTGGGGAGATTGATAAACCACTATTTTATGGTTTATCTTATGCTCAATTGAGTTGTTTATATCAATTCTTTACTCACTTAATCATACTAATTGCATGGTTTTACGTTTTCCTTCATGATTTTGTGCTATGATTGAAAACATGTTTCTTTGGTCTTAATTTCCTATGTTTAATCCTCTCTTATTACCATTCGATGTCGTGATATGTGTGTTAAGTGATTTCAGAGATTACAGGGCAGGAATGGCTTGGAGGAAAGAAAGGAAACATACAAAAATGGAAGGAAAGCACAAAAATAGAGTTTTGAAGAAAAGGCAGCGACGCGGACGCATGGATGACGCGGACGCGTGCCTTGAGCAGAACGCGAATGACGCGTACGCGTGACCAGGAAAAACTACAAACCACGCGAATGCATGACCCACGCGCTCGCGTGACAGATGCCACGTACAGGAATCTGCAGAAAATGCCCCCAGCGATTTCGGGCCGCCTTTTGACCCAGTTTTCGGCCCAGAAAACACAGATTAGAGGCTATAAAGTGGGGAAATGCATCCATTCATCATGGAACAACAACAACATAGACAACATTCATATTCATAATTTTAGGTTTTAGATGTAGTTTTCAGAGAGAGAGGTTCTCTCCTCTCTCTTAGGTTTTAGGATTTAGGATTTCTTCTTCTCAATTTCCAGGTTCAATGTTCCTTTTATTTATTTTCCCAATTTAATTTATGAATTTCCATGTTAGATTTGATTTCTTTTAGTAATACAATTTGAGGTATTTCAGATCTATGAATTTTACTTAGATTTTTATATTCTTGGCTTTAATTGATGAATTGATTAATTGGAGACACTTGAGTTATCAAACTCCTTGTGATTGATAATAGTTATCTTTGCTAATTGATTTGGATCCATCTAAAGCTAGTCTTTCCATAGGAATTGACTAGGACCAGAGGAATCAAATTGATTCATCCACTTAACTTACCTTCATAGTTAGAGGTTAACAAGGTGGGAACAAAATCTAATTCTCATCACAATTGATAAGGATAACTAGGATAGGACGTCCAGTTCTCATACCTTGCCAAGAGATTTTCTAATTATTAATTTATTTTTCTTGCCATTTAAATTATTTGTTCCTTATTTCAAAAATCCAAAAATATACAATTTCCATAATCAATAATAAATCATACTTCCCTGCAATTCCTTGAGAAGACGACCCGAGGTTTCAATACTTCAGTTATCAATTTTATTGGGTTTTGTTACTTGTGACAACCAAAGTTTTTGTACGAAAGGATTCTCTGTTGGTTTAGGAACTATACTTACAACGCGATTATATTTTTATAAAAATTCTTTACCGATAGAGAATCAGTTCGTTCAAGCATGCAAAATGGTAGAGAATTCATGAAGAAAATGAGTTTCGGAAATTTGCCAAGTCGTGCGTACGCATGGGTCGTATGTATGCATCACCATTCATTTGTGCGTACGCACCATGCGTGCACAGCTTGTGACTTATTTAAAATGGCACGTGACTCGTGATTTCAAGCTCAATTTTGACCCAGTCCAACTCATTTCTGAAGTATATAGAGGCAAGACTCAAGGGGAATCAACCAAGTAGTGTAGAAGTAGTATAGTAGTAGTGTAGTACTATGGTTTAGGTGATTCTAAAGAGAGAAGCTCCAACTTCTCTCCAAAATTTTAGGGTTTTTAGGGTTTCTTAGTTTAATTTCTCTTTAGTTTTAGGTTTTGATCTTGTTTTAGTTTAGTTTTGTTTATATTTTCTTGTTCTACCATCTTAGTTTACTTAGTTTTTATTGTTAGTTATTTTTGCTATTTTTAGTTTATGAACAATTATTAAATTCTCATTTTTATGTAATGCAATTTGTTATTTCTATATTTAATTGATGCTTATTTGAGCTATTATTATTGTTTTCTTGTATTTGGTAGTTATAGATTTTGTTATTCTTAGAATTTATGATATTTTATATTTATGCCTTCTAAGTATTCGATAAAATGTCTTCCTTAGTTGTAGAGTAGAATTTTTGCATTCTTGGCTTGGAATTGAGGACTTAGGTGACCTTGAGTCATTGATGTCCAATATTGATTGGTGATTTAGGGTTGTTAGTTGATTTTGTTTTCACTTACACTATCCTTTCACTAAGCCTAATAGTGAGTTGGTTAGAATATGTGGATTAAGATCAATTATGCCTTTTTTTCGATGTTTAGGAGTTGACTAAGTGGAATTAACTCTTCATAATTATCATGTTTGTGGTCAACGACAAGTATAGTGATCCTTGACTCTCAACCCTTACCAAGTTCCTTTTTGCATTTAAATTTCCTTTCCTTTGCTAGGTGATTTCCTTAATTGTTAATTGTTTAATTTCTTGTTTGCTTCTTCAATTCCTTGCTATTTACATTTCTTATTTATTGCATTCAAAACCTCATTTTTCATAGCCAATACTTGTACACCCGGTTGCAATTTCGTAGGAGAATGACCCAGGATTTAAAACTCCCAGTTATTTGATTTGAATTGTGATAATTTATTAAACTTTTATAGGATTAATTGCTGGTTTAGGACTATACTTATAACGAATCTTGTGTTTTGAACTTGTGAAATTTCTAAACCGAAATCTAGTCCTCATCAAGTTTTCGGCGCCGTTGCCGAGGAGTTGTAATGTGTGCTTGTTATAGGCTATTGTTAATATGTGAATATTGTGAATAGCTTGCTTTTTGGTTGTTTTCTTATTTTTATTAGTAGTTAGGTGTTTGTTTCTCTTTGCTTTTTTGATATCCTTTGTTTTTATCTTCTCTCTTCTTTATGAATTTTCATCCTTATAGTTTGGGGTATGATTGTGGAAATGTTGTCGGAAATGGCGATTTTAATGACGGTTTGCACCAAAGAAGAAATTACGAAATGAGGGAGGATGCTTACATTCAAGATCAACCTTCATGTCATCAACCTCTTCCACCCCTCTATGATAACAATCCTCCCTATGGTGCATATCAACCCAATGGATATGGTGGCCCTTATTATGGTTATGAACCTCAACCACCATATTTCTATGAATCCTATCCTCAATATTGTCCTCAACTACAATACTCTCAAGTCCCATTCCACCACCAAACACCTCCATATGATCCAACCCCATATCCACCTTTCTACGAACCTAATTAGTCTCATGAACAACCATATGAGCCATATGAACCAACCTTTGAACAACCACCATTCCAACATCACTATTCCTAAGATCCCTTTAAATAATTACCTCCATATATACCATTTCAATTTCTCACCCTTATGAACCACCTCCCATATATGAAGACCTTTTACCACATGATGAATCCTCCTTTCCACAACAAGCCCCTGGAAACCATCAATCTAAGAGCGAGAGGCACTTCGATCCATTCTTTGAGAACAACAAGAATCAATCAAGCGTCAAGATGCTACCAGATTGGCTGGAATTCTCTCTATCTAACTAGAAATAAAGGAGGGATAGGACTGAAAAGGATGCAAGAGATGGACAAATTATTCACGCTAAAAACTCTTTGGAGATTTATCACAAAACTAGACACTCTGTGGGTGTAGGTACTAAGGCATAATACTTGAAAGAATCACTCAACCTGGATAGTATACAAGTCAAAGTAGGTAGCTCTATGCTTTGGAAGGAATTGGTCTATCTTTGGCCTTTTTTAAAAGAAAACTATTCAAGAGTCATAGGCAATGGAAAAAAGACTCTCTTTTGGGAGCATATATGGCTTAAAGACGAGGAAGAGCTTAGGATAATTGTAATTAACACACTGCCTCTAGAGTGCAAAAGTCATAGAGTTTCAGAATTTATCACTGAACAAGGAGAATGAAATTATGCTAAATTTGAGAGATTCTTGCCAGAGCATGTTGTCAATAAAATCAAAACTGTCTCCCTCCAAGTAAAAATGTAGGAAAAGATACATTGGGTTGGAATCATACATCATCAGGAGAGTTATAGTAGCATCAGCCTTTAAAATTCTCAGGAATATAAATGGAAATTGATGAGCAGATATTTTATACGTTTTTTGGCATCATTTTCATATAGTTTTCATTATGTTTTGTTTAAGTTTTACTATATTTTCATAGGTTTTAGTGCAAAATTCATATTTTTGGATTCTACTTTGATTTTGTGTGTTTTATGGTGATTTCAGGTATTTTCTAGCTGAAATTGAGGAGCTTGAGTAAAAGTCTAATTCAGAGACAGAGAAAGGACTGCAGATGCTGTCAGGATCTGACCTCTGTGCACTTGAAGGAGCTTTTCTGGAGCTACAGAAGTCCAAATGTCACACTTTTAATGCCTATGGAAAGCTAACATCCAGGGCTTTCCAGGAATATATAGTAGTTCATACTTTGCTTTAAAAATAAAGGCCTAAAACTGGCATTCAATGCCAGCCACCAGTCCCATTCCTGGCGTCCAGCGCCCACAGGGGAGCAGCTGGCGTCCAACGCCCAAAAGGGAGTCCCAAGCCAGTGTTCAATGCCCCTAATGGGTAGTAGCTCGTGGAAGACACTCAAGCTCAGCCCAAACACTCACCAAGTGGGCCTAAAAAGTAGATTTTCGCACTACAAGACTAGTTTATCTTATTTTTATAACTCTTAGTTAGCAGATTAGTATATATAGACAAGAGTTCACCCTTATTGGAGACTCTTGCCCAATCTTACGTTTCCCATAGTACTTTTCTATAAGCATGTGTCACTAACCTCCTAATGTTAAGGTTAGGAGCTCTGCTGAATTTAATGGATCAATAATATTACTGTTCTAGTTCAATATGTCTGATTCTATTCTCTTATGCATTCTCATTCTTCATCTTATGAATTGAGGGTGACCCGTGACAATCACCCTTGTTCTACATGGGTTCTGTGTGAGTCCTGACCCGGATAGCGTTGAACCAAAGCTAGAGATTACATTACAGATTCCAATAGAGTACCTGGGCAACTTTGGATACGTGACATGAAATCCCATTGACCGTGGGTAAGTGAGGTCTCTGTGGTGCTAAGGCTAGAGTCTGAGAAGCAGCGTTTTCTGATCCAGAAGATCTGCCTTGTTTGTGGCACCTTTAGTAGGGTCATGAAGGGGAGTGAATTGCTTAGAGCTTCATCTTCTGCTACAGTGAGAAACCTAGAGGTGGCTTGATGAAAGGACATGAGCCACTTGCAACATGGTAGATTGCTGCAGTGGAAGAGGTTAACTTGATGAGAGGACATCAGTTAATCACTTACGGCTACTGATGAATCCATATTTTACGACATATTTTGGTTTGATTTGAGTGGATTCCATCACATAAACCCACATTTATTCACCTAAATAGCATGCTTTTGAGATTTCTTCCTAAATTGTGCTTGAAAGTGAAAATATGCTCTTTTGTGCTTAATTTAGTCAATTTTATTCACTTTAATCCCATTTGGTGCCTTGATATATTTGTTAAGTGATTTTCAGGTTTCCAAGGTAAGTATGGGTTGAAGAAGTGAGGAAAAGGGCATGCAAAAGGGAAGAATTAAAGAAATGAAGGATTTTGAAAGCTGCCAGCCCTGACCTCTCTGTACTAAATTGGTCATAACTTGAGCTACAGAGGTCCAAATGAGGTGGTTTCAGCGACATTGGAAAGCTAACGTTCGGGGCTTCAAAATGATATGCAATTTGCTATAGTAGACATAAGTCTACGTGTGCATACTTGTGTGTACGCACAAGTCATGATTCAGCATGTGTGCGGACGCACACATCTGTGCGTCCGCACAGGTCCCTGCACGTGACCTCATTAATTGCAACTCGCTGGTAGCAATTTTTGGGCCCCCAAAACCCAATTTAACTCATTTTTTAAAGCTATTTAAGGCCAAGTTGAAGAAGGATGAAGGAGGGGGGATTAGGTTTAGCTTTTATTTTGTTTTCTCTTAGTTTCTAGAGAGAGAAGTTCCCCCCTCTCTCTAGAATTAGGATTCTTAGCTTAGTTTCCTTTTAATTTAAGCACTTTAATTCTTATTTTAGTGTAGTTTCATTTATGTTTCTATGCTTTATTGTCTTTATCTTCTTCATCTCTTTTGTTATTTTCTCTTTTATGTCAATTTTCATGTTATGAACACTTTTGTTATTTTGGCAATGTGCATATAAAACAGAGAGTTGTGCGTGCGCAAGGCTGCACTCGCGCCAATAGCACAAATTAGGTCACGCGTGCGCGTCACCCACGCGTACGCGTCACTTGAAAATAGCGCCAACCATGCGTCCGTGTCGCATGTGACGCACAGTTTAACTAGACCTGTGCCAGAATTCCTATCTTTTCTCCCCCAATCCTAATTCTTTCTTCTCCCTTCTTATTTCTTTCTTCTTCTTTTTTTTCTTCTTCTTTTCTCTCTTTAACTTCTCATCCTTATTCTCTTTCATTCTATTTTACTTAATTTATTTGCATACTTTCATTCATTGCATTTTAATTTTGTGCATATTTTTATTTTCTTTTCTAAATTTATTATTTTCCCATTGGTGTTAAATTTTTCTTTTTCAACTGTTGTATCTTTTCTGGTATTATTTTGGTGCTTAGTGACTTGTTTTCTACTATTGGATGATATTATTTATCTGTCACTGCCAATCTTTTATGTTATCTATATCCCTTTTGCATTGAAATAAATTTATATTTTCTTGCATTACCTACGCTCTCTTCCCCATTGTTGCAAATTTTTGCACTCTTGATTTGCCATGTGCTTCTACTGTTTTCTCACTTGCATGTTGTAGCTACCATGAAATTGAGACTCTCATCATTTGGCATCAACCCAACCATATTTTAAATTATTTTCTATCTTTGTTTTTGGGTTACTTTTCTTCTTTTTTCTCTTCTTTCAGGATGGCCACCGAGGAAGAGAAACAGAAAAATGTTTACATGGAGCGACAGACAAGTCCATCTGCACATTCTTTGGAAAAGCATCAGTTATAACCGACCGTCCACTTGCACAACTCAGCATGCACCGAGGACGGTGCAATCTTTAAGTGTGGGGAGGTCGATACCGATCTCCATGGGTTAGTTATTTTCTTCTCAACACTAATATTTTACTTTATTTGTTAGTTCATTGTTACATTTGCTTGCATGTTTGTTTGATTTTATGCATTTAGCTACTACTTGGTTAAAGTAATAAATTTCTTTTCAAGACTTTATAGTATTTCACTAATTTAAATTAAAATTTTTGTGTTAAAACTTGTTTGAAGATTGTAAATTGGAACATAGTTTATAGCTAAGAACACACAACCTGTGAGATTTGAGCTTAATTACATGGTTACACTATTTAACCATAATATTTCAATTCTTGTGTGTTTACTTCTCTATAAGTGTGATCTTTATTTTGTTCCAGTCTATATGTCCATTATTTAGTGTATTTACATGCTTGCATATGATTGAGGCCATCATTTATTTTTGCTTGCTTATCCCAAATAGCCTACTGATGAGCGGATAATTTATACGCTTTTTGGCATTGTTTTTAGTATATTTTTAGTAGGATCTATTTACTTTTAGGGATGTTTTTATTAGTTTTTATGTTAAATTTATATTTCTGGACTTTACTATGAGTTTGTGTGTTTTTCTGTGATTTCAGGTATTTTCTGGCTGAAATTGAGGGACTTGAGCAAAAATCAGATTCAGAGGTTGAAGAAGGACTGCTGATGTTGTTGGATTCTGACCTCCCTGCACTCAAAGTGGATTTTCTGGAGCTACAGAACTCTAAATGGCGCGCTCTCAACGGCGTTGGAAAGTAGACATCCAGGGCTTTCCAGCAATATATAATAGTCCATACTTTGCCCAAGTTTAGATGACGCAAAAGGGTGTTGAACGCCAGTTCTACGCTGCAGTCTGGAGTTAAACACCAGAAACACGTCACAAACCAGAGTTGAACGCCAAAAACACGTTATAACTTGGCGTTCAACTCCAAAAGAAGCCTCTGCATGTGTAAACTTCATGCTCAGCCCAAGCACACACCAAGTGGGCCCCGGAAGTGAATTTCTGCATCAATTACTTACTTCTGTAAACCCTAGTAGCTAGTCTAGTATAAATAGGACTTTTTACTATTGTATTTACATCTTCGGATCAATTTTAGTCTTGGTTACTCTGGTTCCCCTCTGGAGTCGAGACGAATGAACTCCATTATCACTTATGTATTTTCAACGGTAGAGTTTCTGCACTCCATAGATTAAGGTGTGGATCTCTGCTGTTCCTCATGATTTAATGCAAAGTACTACTGTTTTATATTCAATTCTACTTATTCCGCTTCTAAGATATCCATTCGCACCCAAGAACATGATGAATGTGATGATTATGTGACGCTCATCATCATTCTCACTTATGAACGCGTGCCTGACAAACACTTCTGTTCTACATGCAAACAAGCTAGAATGAGTATCTCTTAGATATCTAATACAGAGGACCGAGTCCGAGATATTAGAATCTTCGTGGTATAAGTTAGAACCCATGGATGGCCATTCCTGAGATCCGAAAAGTCTAAACCTTGTCTGTGGTATTCTGAGTAGGATCTGGGAAGGGATGGCTATGACGAACCTCAAACTCGCGAGTGCTGGGCGTAGTGACAGACGCAAAAGGAGGGTGAATCCTATTCCAGTATGATCGAGAACCTCCAGATGATTAGCCGTGCTGTGACAGAGCATTTGGACCTTTTTCACAGAGAGGATGGGATGTAGCCATTGACAACGGTGATGCCCTATATAAAGCTTGCCATGGAAAGGAGTAGGACTGGTTGGATGAAGACAGCAGGAAAGCAGAGGTTCAGAGGAACGAAAGCATCTCTATACGCTTATCTGAAATTCTCACCAATGAATTACATAAGTATTTCTATCTTTAGTTTCTGTTTATTTATTATTATTATTCAAAAACTCCATAACCATTTGATATCCGCCTGACTGAGATTTACAAGATGACCAAAGCTTGCTTCATACCAACAATCTCCGTGGGATCGACCCTTACTCACGCAAGGTTTTATTACTTGGACGACCTAGTGCACTTGCTGGTTAGTTGTATCGAAGTTGTGACAAATTATGAATTAAGATTAGAGCACCAAGTTTTTGGAGCCATTACCAGGGATCACAATTTCGTGCACCAAGTTTTTGGCGCCGTTGCCGGGGATTGTTTGAGTTTGGACAACTGACGGTTCATCTTGTTGCTCAGATTAGGTAATTTTTTTTGTTTTATTTTCAAAAATTTTTCAAAAATCTTCAAAAATTTCTCATCTGTTTTCGAAAATTATTCTAAATTTTTAAGAATGAATTCTAGTGTTTCATGAAGCATGTTGAAGCCTGGCTGGCTGTAAAGCCATGTCTAATTCTTTTGGACTGTGGTTTCCAACCATCAGCATAGAGGCAAGATAATTGGAATATCAGCTGTTGCATGCCTGATTTATATCCTAAAGCTGGCTGGCTATTAAGCCATGCCCAACCCTTGGATTGGAGCTTTAGGCCAACATTGAAAGATTCCTGGGATTCTTATTAAAAATTTTGAATTTCTTATTTTCTTTTTCCTATATATTTTTTGAAAAAAATTTAAAAGAAAATACAAAAAAATCATAAAATCATAAAATCAAAAATATTTTGTGTTTCTTGTTTGAGTCTTGAGTCAATTTCAAGTTTGGTGTCAATTGCATTTTTTCTAAAAATTTATGCATTTTTCGAAAATTCATGCATTCATAATATTCTTCATGATCTTCAAGTTGTTCTTGGTAAGTCTTCTTGTTTGATCTTTAAATTTTCTTGTTTTGTGTCTTTTCTTGTTTTTCATATGCATTTTTCGTTTGTTAGAGTCCAAGCATTAAAGATTTCTAAGTTTGGTGTCTTGCATGTTTTCTTTGCATAAAAAATTTTTCAAAAATATGTTCTTGATGTTCATCATGATCTTCAAAGTGTTCTTGGTGTTCATCTTGACATTCATAGTGTTCTTGCATGCATCATGTGTTTTGATTCATAATTTTCATATTGTGAGTCATTTTTTTTGTTTTTCTCTTTCATCATTAAAAATTCAAAAATAAAAAAAATATCTTTCCTTTTTTCTCTCATAAATTTCGAAAATTTGGATTGACTTTTTCAAAAATTTTTAAAATTCAATTGTTTCTTATGAGTCAAATCAAATTTTCAATTTAAAAATCTTATCTTTTTCAAAATCTTTTTCAAAAATAAAATCTTTTTCATTTTTCTTATTTATTTTCAAAAATTTTAAAAATATTTTTTAAAAATCTTCTTCTTAATTTTATCTCATAATTTTCAAAAATATTATCAAAAATTAATGTTTTGATTAAAAAATTTCAAGTTTGTTACTTACTTGTTAAGAAAGATTCAAACTTTAAGTTCTAGAGTCATATCTTGTAATTTCTTGTGAATCAAGTCATTAATTGTGATTTTAAAAATCAAATCTTTTTCAAAACTAATTTCAATCATATCTCTTCAAAAATATTTTTTTATCTTATCTTTTTCAAAATCATATTCTTCTATCATATCTTTTTAAATCTTATCTTTTTCAAAAATTTGATTTTAAAATATCTCTTCTAACTTCTTATCTTCTTATCTTTTCAAAATTGAATTTCAAAATTTGTTTCAACTAACTAATTAACTTTTTGTTTGTTTCTTATCTCTTTCAAAACTACCTAACTAACTATCCCTTTCTAATTTTTGGAAATTACCTTCCTCTTTTTCAAAATTCTTTTAATTAACTAATTATTTCAATTTTTAATTTTAATTTTATTTCATTCCTAATTTTCGAAAATTACTAACCTTTTTCAAAAACTATTTTCGAAATTTAACTTTAAATTTTAATTTTTTATTTTTCGAATTCTCTCACCTCTCATCTCCTTCTATTTATTTATTCATCTACTAACACTTCTCCTCACCCAAAAATTCGAACCCCTTCTTCTCTTCTGAGTTCGAATTCTTCTCTTCTTCATTCTCTTTCTTCTTTTCTTCTACTCACACAAGGGAACCTCTATACCGTGGTAAAAAGGATCCCTATTATTATTTTCTGTTCCCTTCTTTTTCACATGAGCAGGAGCAAGGACAAGAACATTCTTGTTGAAGCAGATCCAGAACCTGAAAGGACTCTGAAAAGAAGACTAAGAGAAGCTAAAATACAACAATCCAGAGACAACCTTACAGGAATTTTCGAACAAGAAGAGGATATGGCAGCCAAAAATAATAATAATGCAAGGAGGATGCTTGGTGACTTTACTGCACCAAATTCCAATTCACATGGAAGAAGCATCTCTATCCCTACCATTGGAGCAAACAATTTTGAGCTTAAACCTCGATTAGTTTCTCTGATGCAACAAAACTGCAAGTTTCATGGACTTCCATCTGAAGATCCCTTTCAGTTCTTAACTGAATTCTTGCAGATCTGTGATACTGTTAAGACTAATGGAATAGATCCTGAAGTCTACAGGCTCATGCTTTTCCCTTTTGCTGTGAGAGACAGAGCTAGAATATTGTTGGATTCTCAACCTAAAGACAGCCTGAACTCTTGGGATAAGCTGGTCACGGCTTTCTTAGCCAAGTTCTTTCCTCCTCAAAAGCTGAGTAAGCTTAGAGTGATGTTCAAACCTTCAGACAGAAAGAAGGTGAATCCCTCTATGAAGCTTGGGAGAGATACAAGTAACTGACCAAAAAGTGTCCTTCTGACATGCTTTCAAAATGGACCATCCTGGATATATTCTATGATGGTCTGTCTGAATTAGCTAAGATGTCATTGGATACTTCTGCAGGTGGATCCATTCACCTAAAGAAAACGCCTGCAAAAGCTCAAGAACTCATTGACATGGTTGCTAATAACCAGTTTATGTACACTTATGAGAGGAATCCTGTGAGTAATGGGATGCCTCAGAAGAAGGGAGTTCTTGAAATTGACACTCTGAATGCTATATTGGCTCAGAATAAACTATTGACTCAGCAAGTCAACATGATTTCTCAGAGTCTGAATGGAATGCAAGCTGCATCCAACAGTACTCAAGAGGCATCTTCTAAAGAAGAAGCTTATGATCCTGAGAACCCTGCAATAGCAGAGGTAAATTATATGGGTGAACCTTATGGAAACACCTATAACCCCTCATGGAGAAATCACCCAAATTTCTTATGGAATGATCAACAAAAACCTCAACAAGGCTTTACTAATGGTGGAAGAAACAGGTTTAACAATAGTAAACCTTTTCCATCATCCACTCAACAACAGATAGAGAATTCTGAGCAGAATCCATCTAGCTTGGCAAATTTAGTCTCTGATCTATTTAAGGCCACTCTGAGTTTCATGAATGAAACAAGGTCCTCCATTAGAAATTTGGAGGGACAAGTAGGCCAGCTGAGTAAGAAGATCACTGAAACTCCTCCTAGTACTCTCCCAAGCAATACAGAAGAGAATCCAAAGAGAGAGTGCAAGGCCATTGATATAACAATCATGGCCGAATCCAAGGAGGAAGGGGAGGACGTGAATCCCAAGGAGGAAGACCTCCTGGGACATCCAGTGATCAACAAGGAGTTTCCTTTTGAGGAACCAAAGGAATCTGAGGCTCATCTAGAGACCATAGAGATTCCATTGAAGCTCCTTATGCCCTTCATGAAGCTGAATGCCAAATTATTTGGTAATAAGACTTGGGAAGATGAACCTCCCTTGCTCATCAATGAACTGAGTGATCTGGATCAACTGACATTGCCTCAGAAGAAACAGGATCCTGGAAAGTTCTTAATACCTTGTACCATAGGTACCATGACCTTTGAGAAAGCTCTATGTGACCTTGGGTCAGGGATAAACCTCATGCCACTCTCTGTAATGGAGAAACTGGGAATCTTTGAGGTGCAAGCTGCTAGAATCTCATTAGAGATGGTAGACAACTCAAGAAAACAGGCTTATGGTCAGGTAGAGGACGTGTTAGTAAAGGTTGAAGGCCTTTACATCCCTGCTGATTTCATAATCCTGGATACTGGGAAGGATGAGGATGAATCCATCATTCTTGGAAGACCCTTCCTAGCCACAGCAAGAGCTGTGATTGATGTGGACAGAGGAGAATTGATCCTTCAACTGAATGAGGACAACCTTGTATTTTAAACTCAAGGATCTCCTTCTGTAACTATGGAGAGGATGCATGAAAAGCTTCTCTCACTACAGAGTCAACTAAAGCCCCCACAGTCAAACTCTAAGTTTGGTGTTGGGAGTCTATAAAATTGACCTGATCACCTGTGTGGCTCCATAAGAGCCCATTGTCAAGCTATTGACATTAAAGAAGCGCTTGTTGGGAGGCAACCCAATTTTTATTTATCTAATTTTATTTTTATTTTTATTATTCTTTCATGTTTTCTTAGGTTCATGATCATGTGGAGTCACAAAATAAATCCAAAAATTAAAAACAGAATAAAAAATAGCAGAAGAAAAATCACACCCTGGAGGAAGGACTTACTGGCGTTTAAACGCCAGTAAGGAGCATCTGGCTGGCGTTCAACGCCAGAACAGAGCTGGAGCTGGCGCTGAACGCTAGAAACAAGCATGAAGCTGGTGTTCAACGCCAGAAATATGCTGCATATGGGCGTTGAACGCCCAGAACAAGCATCACTTTGGCGTCTAAACGCCAGAAAGGCATGCAAAGGCATTTTACATGCCTAATTGGTGCAGGGATGTAAATCCTTGACACCTCAAGATCTGTGGACCCCACAGGATCCCTACATACCTTCACTCACCTTCCCTCCTCATAATCCTATATCACCCTCTCTCTCTCTCTCTCTCTCTCTCTCTCGCCATTCACAGTCATCCCTTCTGTTTTTCATTCACCACTCGCATCCATACACCCCACCTACCTTCAAAATTCAAAATCTCTTTCCCACCCAAGCCCACCCATATAGCCGAATACACACATCCCTCCATCTCCTCCATATCTTCTTCTTCTTCTACTATTCTTTCTTCTTTTGCTCGAGGGCGAGCAACATTCTAAGTTTGGTGTGGTAAAAGCATAGCTTTTTTTGTTTTTCCATAACCATTGATGGCACCTAAGGCCAGAGAAACCTCTAGAAAGAGGAAAGGGAAGACAAAAGCTTCCACCTCTGAGTCATAGGAGATGGAGAGATTCATCTCAAGGGTCTATAGCTCAGTGGTAGAATATTTGACTACAAATCAAGAGATCCCTGAGATACCTCAGGGGATACATTTTTCTCCACACAATTATTGGGAGCAACTAAGGATAGGAGCACCAAGAGCACTCCATCATCCTCCATGAAATTAGAGAAGATCAAAAGAGCAATGAGGGAGGAGCAACAAAGACAAGGAAGAGACATAGAAGAGCTCAAGGACATCATTGGTTCCTCAAGAAGGAAACGCCACCATCACTAAGGTGGACTCATTCCTTGTTCTTAAATTTTCTGTTTTTCGTTTTCTTATGTTAAATGTTTATCTATGTTAGTGTCTTATTACATGATCATTAGTATTTAGTGACTTTGTCTTAAAGTTATGAATATCCTATGAATCCATCACCTCTCTTAAATGAAAAATGTTTTAATTCAAAAGAACAAGAAGTACATGAGTTTCGAATTTATCCTTGAACTTAGTTTAATTATTTTGATGTGGTGATAATACTTTTTTTTTCTGAATGAATGCTTGAACAGTGCATATGTCTTTTGAATTTGATGTTTAAGAATGTTAAATATGTTGGCTCTTGAAAGAATGATGACAAGGAGACATGTTATTTGATAATCTGAAAAATCATAAAAATGATTCTTGAAGCAAGAAAAAGCAGCAAAAAACAAAGCTTGCGAAAAAAAATGGCAAAAAAAAAAAAGAGAAAAAGCAAGCAGAAAAAGCCAAAAGCTCTTAAAACCAAAAGGCAAGAGCAAAAAGCCAATAACCCTTAAAACCAAAAGGCAGGGGTAAATAAAAAGGATCCCAAGGCTTTGAGCATCAGTGGATAGGAGGGCCTAAAGGAATAAAATCCTGGCCTAAGCGGCTAAACCAAGCTGTCCCTAACCATGTGCTTGTGGCGTGAAGGTGTCAAGTGAAAACTTGAGACTGAGCGGTTAAAGTCAAGGTCCAAAGCAAAAGAAGAGTGTGCTTAAGAACCCTGGACACCTCTAATTGGGGACTTTAGCAAAGTTGAGTCACAATCTGAAGAGGTTCACCCAATTATGTGTCTGTGGCATTTATGTATCCGGTGGTAATACTGGAAAACAAAGTGCTTAGGGACACGGCCAAGACTCATAAAGTAGCTGTGTTCAAGAATCAACATACTGAACTAGGAGAATCAATAACACTATCTGAACTCTGAGTTCCTATAGATGCCAATCATTCTGAACTTCAATGGATAAAGTGAGATGCCAAAACTATTCAAGAGGCAAAAAGCTACAAGTCCCGCTCATCTGATTGGAGCTATGTTTCATTGATAGTTTAGAATTTATAGTATATTCTCTTCTTTTTATCCTAATTGATTTTCAGTTGCTTGGGGACAAGCAACAATTTAAGTTTGGTGTTGTGATGAGCGGATAATTTATACGCTTTTTGGCATTGTTTTTAGTATGTTTTTAGTAGGATCTAGTTACTTTTAGGGATGTTTTTATTAGTTTTTATGTTAAATTCACATTTTTGGAATTTACTATGAGTTTGTGTGTTTTTCTGTGATTTCAGGTATTTTCTGCCTGAAATTGAGGGACTTGGGCAAAAATCAGATTCAGAGGTTGAAGAAGGACTGCTGATGTTGTTGGATTCTGACCTCCCTGCGCTCAAAGTGGATTTTCTGGAGCTACAGAACTCCAAATGGTGCGCTCTCAATGGCGTTGGAAAGTAGACATCCAGGGCTTTCAAGCAATATATAATAGTCTATACTTTGCTCGAGTTTAGACGATGCAAAAGGGCATTGAACGCCAGTTCTACGCTGCAGTCTGGAGTTAAACGCCAGAAACACGTCACAAACCAGAGTTGAAAGTCAAAAACACGTTACAACTTGGCGTTCAACTCCAAAAGAAGCCTCTACACGTGTAAACTTCATGCTCAGCCCAAGCACACACCAAGTGGGCCCCGGAAGTGAATTTCTGCATCAATTACTTACTTCTGTAAACCCTAGTAGCTAGTCTAGTATAAATAGGACTTTTTACTATTGTATTTACATCTTCGGATCAATTTTAGTCTTGGTTACTCCGGTTCCCCTCTGGGTCCGAGACCAATAAACTCCATTATCACTTATATATTTCAACGGTAGAGTTTCTGCACTCCATAGATTAAGGTGTGGAGCTCTGCTGTTCCTCATGATTTAATGCAAAGTACTACTGTTTTATATTCAATTCTACTTATTCCGCTTCTAAGATATCCATTCGCACCCAAGAACATGATGAATGTGATGATTATGTGACGCTCATCATCATTCTCACTTATGAACACGTGCCTGACAAACACTTCTGTTCTACATGCAAACAAGCTAGAATGAGTATCTCTTAGATATCTAATACAGAGGACCGAGTCCGAGATATTAGAATCTTCGTGGTATAAGTTAGAACCCATGGATGGCCATTCCTGAGATCCAAAAAGTCTAAACCTTGTCTGTGGTATTCCGAGTAGGATCTGGGAAGGGATGGCTATGACGAACCTCAAACTCGCGAGTGCTGGGCGTAGTGACAGACGCAAAAGGAGGGTGAATCCTATTCCAGTATGATCGAGAACCTCCAGATGATTAGCCGTGCCGTGACAGAGCATTTGGACCTTTTTCACAGAGAGGATGGGATGTAGCCATTGACAACGGTGATGCCCTATATAAAGCTTGCCATGGAAAGGAGTAGGACTGGTTGGATGAAGACAGCAGGAAAGCAGAGGTTCAGAGGAACGAAAGCATCTCTATACGCTTATCTGAAATTCTCACCAATGAATTACATAAGTATTTATATCTTTAGTTTCTATTTATTTATTATTATTATTCGAAAACTCCATAACCATTTGATATCCGCCTGACTGAGATTTACAAGATGACCATAGCTTGCTTCATACCAACAATCTCCGTGGGATCGACCCTTACTCACGTAAGGTTTTATTACTTGGACGACCTAGTGCACTTGCTGTTTAGTTGTATCGAAGTTGTGACAAATTATGAATTAAGATTAGAGCACCAAGTTTTTGGAGCCATTACCAGGGATCACAATTTCGTGCACCACCTACTCTTTCATTTACCTTTGTTAGCCACTTTGAGCCTTTTTAATCTCCATTTAATCTATATTTTACCACATCACTAGCCTTAAGCGGAAAAACAAGTAATCACCCCAATTGAATCTTTGGTTAGCTTAAGATAGAGATTGTGTATCAACTAAGTGTGGGGAAACTGTGGGAACATGGGTTAATAAGAGATTGTGTTATGTTTTTACTTTGATAAAATATTGGGAATTTGGGTACCTACTCATGTGAGACCAGAAAAATTAAAAATCCATGTGCATTGATAAATTGTGTTTACTTTTACTTTAAAAAAAAAGAAAAAGAAAAAAAAAACATATATATATATGTATGGCTAAGTGAGCTATAAATTGAATCTTTGATTAACCTAAGCTCTCACCTATTCATACATACATACTCTATATAATTCTAAAATCATGTTTAGCTACCCAAAATTTCCACTTTTGCATCACATACTCATGTACCAAATTTTTCTTTTATTCAACTTATATATCTTCACCTTTACCTTAGCCCCACTACAACCTTGAAAGGACCTCATGATGTTTGCATTAGTACATTAAATATTTGCTAATTGGTTAGATGAAGAACGAAGTTTAGAAAGCATGATTAGATAAGAGTAGAGTGAATTACCCTATACACTTGAGAGATTAGAGTGCACGTACACTACCAGTAAGGGTTCAATGCTTGATTCTATGTTCCCTGCTTTCATGAGCTGTCTTCTTACAAGTTTACTTATCTTTACTGTATAATTTTAATTAGTGGAATTTGATTTATGTTTATCTTGGAGAACTTATTTACTTTTAACCAAGTAGACAAAATTATCTTAGCATGTAGTTGTATTCATATAGATAGGTTGCATTTCATACATTCTACCATTCCTCTTCCCTCTTTTAGTTCTCTTGAGTTTAGCATGAGGACATGCTAATGTTTAAGTATGGGGAGGTTGATAAACCCCATTTTTAGGGTTTATCCTGTGCTTAATCTAGTGGATTTTATCTATTATTCTCACACTTATTCATACAATTCTCATGTTTTATGTTTTCCTTCCTGATTTTGTGCTATGATTGAAAACATGCTTCTTTGGCCTTATATTTGCTAATATTAATCCTCTCTTATTACCATTCGATGTCGTGATATGTGCGTTAAGTGATTTCAGGGATTACAGGGACGGAATGGCTTGGAGGATGGAAAGGAAGCATGCAAAAGTGGAAGGAATACAAGAAATTGAAGGAACTGCAAAGCTGTCAGCCCTGACCCCTTCGCACTCAAACGGTCATAACTTGAGCTACAGAGATTCAAATGAGGCAGTTTCGGTTGAGTTGGAAAGCTAACATCTCGGTCTTCACAACGATATATAATTTGCCATAGCTTCCCTAAAGATAGGCGACATGCACGCGTGACCTGGAGAAAATTCAATCCACGCGTACGCGTGGACGACGCTCACGTATGACTTTGCCGCGTGCTGGACATATCAGAAATCACTGGGGCGATTTCTGGGCTGTCTTTGACCCAGTTTTCGGCCTAGAAAACACTTATTAAAGGCTATAAAGTGGGGGAGTAAACAATTCATTAATACAACATTCAATATTCACAATTTTAGATTTTAGATGTAGTTTTCTAGAGAGAGAGAGAGGCTCTCTCCTCTCTCTTAGGTTTTAGGATTTATGATTTCTCTCAGTTTTAGGATTACCTCTTCTTCATTCCAGGTTCAATGTTCCTTTAATTTATGTTCTCTTCTACTTTTATTTATTCTATTACTTTAGTTTTGTTTATTTTCCCAATTTGATTTATGAATTCCATGTTAGAATTAATTTTCTTTATTTAATGCAATTTGAGGTATTTTAGAGTTATGATTGCTTTCTTCTATTTATGATATAAATAATTTAGATTTTTCCCCTTTTGGCTATAGTTGAGTAATTGGTGACACTTGAGTTGTCAAACTCAGCTGTTGGTTAAAAATTGGAAATTGCTGATTGATTTGGATCCCTCTAAAGCTAGTCTTTCCATAGGAGTTGACTAGGACTTGAGGAATCAAATTAATTAGTCCACTTGACTTTCCTTTATTTAGTAAGGGTTAACTAAGTGGGAGCAATAAACAATTCTCATCACACCTGATAAGGATAACTAGGATGGGATTTTCAGTTCTCATACTTTACTAAGAGTTTTTATAGTTAGTTTGTTTTCATTGCCATTTACTATTGTTGCTTCTTATCTTAAAAAACTCAAAAAGATACTTTTTCCATAACCAATAATAAACACACCTCCCTGAAATTCCTTGAGAGACGACCCGAGGTTTCAATACTTCGGTTATCAATTTTATTGGGTTTGCTTAAGTGACAACCAAAACTTTTGTACGAAAGGATTCTCTGTTGGTTTGGAAACTATACTTACAACGAAAATTTATTTGTGAAAATTCTTTACTAGCAGAAGTCCAGTTCGTCAGCATGTTTTCTATTGAATCATTCCACTGCAAAGATAAAGAAATAATTAAGATGCCAATGCAAAGATATAAATAAGTACAAACTAAATGCCTAAACCAAGAAACCCGAAGAGATTGTAAACGAACTGAATGCAATATGACAAGAAATAAGATAGGAATAACTATGCTTCATTAATTGCTTTTCTTTTATCTGTTTTTACTTTTGTGAGGATCACTTGTCCCCCAACCTCATGTCATTCTTTTGAGCTTTATTATATTCTTTTTATCAAAGTTAAACAGCAAAACTTTGTCAAAAACTTTTAAAGAACAGAGAGCAAGCTAGAAGGTAGCATTAGACACAGGGTTTGAATAATATTTTTTTTTGTTTCACCTATAAAAAAATAATTTTATTTAGGAAGTCAACAAATAGAAGTACGAAATATTGAACGAAAGAATATTAAAATATTATACAAACTGCAGGGATAAAACACATAGCTAACCTTAAAACTTCTTATGTCTTTAGTCTCCCCAGGTTTTGGACTCAGTTTCATGCCTCAACTTTCCTTTTTCTATAAAGTGAATTTTTTCATAGGAAATAAATTTACAAGATAGAACTCATCAAACTGACAAAATACACATTAACTTGTGTTTTTCAAAAGTTGAGCATGTCAACTACTCTACATCAAAATTGTAGGAAAATTTTAAATTTAAATACCTGCTGCACTAATTCTCCCGCTTGATGGGAATGGGCAAGAGCTGACTTTTCAACATTTGGAATTCCAATTAACATCACTATTGCAATATAATTAGCATGACTAGTTTCTCTCAATTCTCTCACTTGCCGCTGTATAAGGCCCAAAAGCTTTACAAAGAAAAAAGTCCAATTAGTAATTCATTAACAATTAGAAAATCAGTATCAATAAAATAAGAAGATCAATATAGATTTATCAAAATTATGCTCTATTTAGCACATTTCATGGTTGTCATATTTCTATTGTAGAATATGCACAAGATCTTTTTCCCTTTTCTTTTGTATATTTTAAGTTTTCATGAAAGAATTATTTTGTAAGTGCAAGAGAAACCAAAGATAACAAAGCAGGACATGGTATACTGCCTGCCAACAAGATGAGATTGGGAGCAACTTTTAGTGAACATATAGACAATGAAAGAGAAGATTTCAGCCAATTCAAGACAATTTCACCTTATGTGACTTTCTATGATATTACCATTCAAATTGATGAGTAAATTATATCTAATGGTTGATATATCCACTAACAAGAAAGTGGAACGAATTCATATTCCCTAACAAATCAGTAGCAAACCGTCAGATATTTCCATAGAGAATGCTGAGTTCTTAAGAATCCTAAATTTCCTTTTTCCATCTATGCTTGAGGCTCAGAAAATAGTGCTGATTGGTCATATTTTGATCTTGAACTAGAGGTATTGCTAGCCATTTACGGGTTAGCAAGGAATAGGCTGAGGAATTGAACATTAGGCAGTAGGAGCGGTGGGCTTTGTAAAGGATAGTTATATAAACAGGATTTGATCGTGTGGAAAGTGCTTTATTTGAAATGCATTTATTCAAATATGGAATGTTCTTTACTAGGCTGCATTTGAGACAAGGGATATGGTGCAACTCGACACTGAGACAGACACACAAGTATTCTTCCTTCTAATATGTGCATTGAGAAAGTGTATTTCAGTCCCTTCATGTGTTTTGCTGTTTCTATCTCTCTGACTCAGTGCTACCAAACATCTTTGCATACCAAAAATGGCATTTCTACGAGAATGTTAATAGGATTTCAAATAATTTGGTTGAGACTTTAATCACTCCATGCTTTCAAAATTAAAAAGTATAACAACTCTAGTAAATTTCTTAAAATTTTTTTCTACAAATAGAAAACATAAAGAAGAAGATCTATGCAGTTCACAGTGCACGTAATACCAGGAAAAAACAAGTATTCACATGATTTTACTCAATCCTATAATTACGAAGAAATTTAGTGAAGAATTTACTCAATTTCTCCTAATAATCCCCAATTTATGACCTAAAAATAAATTGAACAAGGAAAAAAAATTCAAAACATGGCATTAAATAAAATAAGTAGCAGAAGTTAGCATAGAACAATCAAAACCTGGAATTAAACAAAATAAGGTCAATGAGGAGAAGAGAAGCTCGAAGAACTACCTAAACTAATAGAATACCTCGCAGATCGCATCAATGGAAGCAAATATGCCATCGGAGGAGAAGCATTGATGGAGGTGACATCAACGGAGGGGAGAATCGTTGATGGAGGAGAGATCGATGGAGGAGAAGCTCGCAAAGCAGCAGCGATATTGTTTTCAAGTTCTGCCACACCAACACAACTCTTACATGAATAGACGCATTATACTACTCTCACTCTCATTTGCAATTAGACATGGATCAGAGAAGTTGAATTTTTTAAAACAGGTTTAAAACATAATGGCGGTCAAAACCGCCAGAATCATAAAAAAATTGCCGCTAACTAAAGTTGAATTGTGGCAGTCACATAAACCACTGTAATTCATAGATATTATGGCATTTTTATGAGAATGCCTTAATTTTAATGTCATTTTATAACCTTTTTTTTTGTAGTGTTAAAAGTTTGGTTTGTCCTTGATAGGATTAGGAAGAATATTTGGAAATTGTTATTTGTAATATTTGAAAAATATATTGAAAATTCTACCATAGTTGTGGTGGAGACTAGATGTAGGCCACATTGCTCAAGGTGGCTGAACCAGGATACATGGCTGTATCTTTTTCTCTTATCTGCTCTTTTTGATTCATTCGTTATGAGACAAAATAAAATTATCTCTTGCATAATCAACTTTGCAGACATCACAACAACACGTGTTAATTCCTCGTCTCTAATTTGATTCTGTTTCATTCGTTAAGAGACAAAATAAAATTATCTCCTACATAATCAACAGTGCAGACATCACATCAACATTGTCTTAAAATTTTGGTTTGAAGTTTACGTTCACAAGTTTAAAAGATGCCATATATTCAAACCCCCTTTCTGGTTTTTAGGCCATTGAAAATCTTAACTCAGATATAGTTGTCTTCATGTGAAGTTAATATTTAAAAATTTTTAGATAATTTAACAAGTTTAACTAAATCAACATCTAATAGTTCTCAATTATTAACTTTACATAAACACATTTATATGTGAGAAACAATGAATGTTTGATATATACATTAAAGAGTGATGATTGTAAATTTTAATTTATTTTTTTAATTATTTATTTAATATCTACATAGATAAAATTTAAATGTATATTATTTTTTAAAATATTAAAAAATTAAAAAACTAAAATTTTTTTATTTAAAATTAAAAAGATAACTAAAAAGATTAATTAGGACATCTAATTATTTTTTTTCTCATATAATAAATCCAGGGGACCATGTTATTTCACTTGAGCAATTGCTGAATAAATTCCCACCCCTTCTTTTGCTTAAATTTTTTTTAACAAGAGACGCAAATAAACCAACTTTAATTTATATATTAGTAAGCATGTCATTGTCTAGTAGTAGGTACTAGGTAGTGCATTAGTGCTCTCATCAACCCACATATAACTTTTGTTTTGTTTAGAAAAATATAAAAATAAATGACGGACTAATCATCACCGTCCAATTTACAGGTGCTATAGTCATTCCAGGTTAGTGTGAATAGCATCTTTAGTACGAAACAATAACCTTATGTAACATACTAACGTATCATTGACTTCACAATTTTTTAACTGAACAAAAGAAAAAAAAATCTGTATGATTCTTACCTATCACAACCAAACTGCGTTTAATATGATTTCCTATGTTGCTTTACTACTATGTGCAAAGTCCATGGATCAAAAGGCTGAAAACTAATACAACAAAGAAATACAGTTCATATATGGTTTACTATACATCGAAAAATTTTTACTAAGCGACGCAAGCTTAAACTGATCATTTATATATATTGATCATATAGTTTTTCTTTATAAATAAAATAAAAAAACATGATAGAAGACTAGTTTCCAATTAATCTAGTCGAACTAGTCGGTTTGATTCGACTTTCAGAACACTGTTATAGATTCATTTGTTTATTCCAAATTGAGTATGCAATAGTCAATACATGTAATTATGATTGAACGTGGAATATTAATGGAATGAAATACACACCATGACCATATTCTAAAGAGAAAAAAAAAAGATGCATCATCGTTTCCACGTTTCATAATATTTTCCACGAAGCTAATAACTATACCTTGGACAGCAACAGGCCAACAACATTGATACTGTACCAACAAGGCAACAACTATACATTACGCAACAATCATATCATCGCTTCCTCCTATGGGGAAGAAGAAAGCCACGAATCCATAACATATATTAAATCAATGGCTACCGTGCCGCCATGTATATTATTCCTCTTCTTGGTGGCGCTAACAAGCATAGGCATAGCAAAGGCTCAGTTCTACTGCGAAAGCATATCATGCGGGAAGGGAGGAGTTTCAATTGAGTTCCCGTTTTACCTGAGAGAAAATCAAATCCCTGGATGTGGCTACCCAGGGTTCGAGCTCTCATGCGCCAACACCACCACGGAGCCCTTGCTGACTCTCCCAGCTGAACCAGGTCACTTCACTGTGAAACTCATCTCCTTAGAAGACCAACAAGTTTGGATCAACGACCCTCAGGAATGCCTCCCAAAGCGTTTGATGCGTGAGCGTGGCCTCAACCTCCAACTCTCACCCTTCCAATTAAGCTCTGCTTACTCGCTTGTCAACTACACCTTCCTCAGATGCCCTTCAAATTTAACCGCTTTGTCTATGGTACAACCAATACCCTGTTTGAACTCAGGGTTTAATAGTAGTAGCAAATCTTCGGTGGTGGCGATCTTGTCGAATCCGCCGTTTCCAACGCCGTGGACGTCGCCGTGCCACGTCATATCGTGGGCTATGATCCCGGTTGCCGGTTTTCCGTGGCCGTTTTGGACGGATTATTATTCTGACATAAAGTTGGAATGGGATAACCCAAATTGCGGAAGTTGCGAGGCACGTGGAGGACGGTGTGGGTTCGTTGGCCCAACGCTCCGGGACACTGCTTTTCATGTTGGTTGTTACGATCTTCCCACTCAACTTCAAGGTATGTCCATTACTGTTTCTTATGATTGCTTAACGAAAAAGCCTTTAGAACCAACATGACACTTAGCATTAAAACAAGGAAAAATAAATTAAACTAGGTACACAAATACATTAGTGACTAATTTTAGCGTATGCATTTTTGTTATAATTTTAAATTGTTTTTTGCTATGTAGGTCTTTCAAAGAAAACCAAGTACGGTTTAGGTATGGGCCTAGGAATACCTGGAGCCTTGTGTATTATTGTGCTTGCATATTTGTTCTACGCCAAGATGAAGACACATGAGCAACAGAGGCTATCAAGAAGTGATTTTTCGACCATAATTTTACCGCGTCTTCCTGTTCAAATCATGGGATTGGATGCTGCTAGCATAGAAAAATACCCCAAAACCCTGCTTGGTGAAAGTGGGCGATTGCCTAAGCCTAATGACAATCTTTGTTCCATATGTCTCTGTGAGTACCAGCCCAAGGAGACCTTGAGGACCATACCTGAATGCAATCACTATTTTCATGCCAATTGCATAGATGGATGGCTCAAGATGAATGCTACTTGTCCTCTTTGTCGCAATTTACCTGAAAGATCTGTTGCATCATTAACCCCGTCTATACCTGCATCTCCCACTTATTAGGATTTTCCGATTGTATTTCTAATAACTTTGTTAGACATGATCACAATGTACTATACATTCTTTTATTTGGGTGGAAGTTTCTATCTATACAAAATTCCTACACGATGAAAACATATACACACACTAGTGAAGGTTATACACTTTTAATTTTGAGATTAAAAGTGACGGATAAAAATATAAAAAATAAAAAATTATCAATTATTTTATAAAAAAAAAATGTGTATAAAAGAGAGATATAAGAAAAATTCTGCAATCATCATTTTTATGGAGTAATATTAGATAACTATTTTTTTTTCATCTAACACCAACTAATATTTTAAAATTATTTTATTTATTTTAAATTATAGATTCTAAATTATAAATATTTAGAATTTACTTAAGAGTTGAATTCTTTTTCTTGTTTTGAAACAACTAAAAATGAATCATTTGAATTCTTTTGAGAATTCTAATTTCTATTTTTTTCTCATTTATAAATTAGACCATAAGAGGTCTGATTTTTTAATCGATTCTCACACCCTTCAAACTCAATATGTCAAATATTTAAAATATTCTTATTTACAATTAATAAAATAATTTTGTCAAAGATAAAATTATGAAAAAAAATTAAGTTCATATAAACATTATTCCAAATGAAGGAATTGAATTCATTCTATTAATATATTATAATTATTTTAAATCATGGAATTAAATTTTAAATAAAAATAAATTATTTAAAAAAAAAATTTTTTTTCTTATATTAAATAGTTTTCAAGTAAACTCTTAATTTTAAATTTTAAATTGTAAACCTATTCTCTGAAATTGGTTGGCTAATTAAAAATTAATTTCCTATACTTTCATTTTTTTTTAATTAGTGTAATCTCTTTCTTATAAATCCATATCAAAATTAAAAAGGAGTAAATATATGGTTCCTTGATTAATAATATCATTATCCTGTTATAAAAACATGACAATAACTTCTTTCATAAACTAGCTAAATCTGAATATAATTTTAGAACGATATGTTAGAACTTTCTTATAGGATTCTCTCCTCAAAAGAGGATTTGGTACAACGTAGCACTAAAAAAGTCAAATCTCAAGAGGAAATTAATTTTAATCAACTCGTAGAAGATTTTAATTAGAGGTGGCAATACTACCTCTAAATTCGTGTGGGTACTCATTCTGTCCCTATCCACTTGAGGCAGGTAATTATCTGCTCTGCACCAGAGCGAATTTTTAATAGGTGGTTTTTTGGGTAGGGCAAAGTGGAGTTGGGTTTAGGTTAAACCCGTCCCTACCCGCCCCCGATATATATATAAAATAATTAGTAAAATAATTAATAATATTATATCATATTTAAATTTTTATTTTAATTTATGTTATGTATGTAATTATGGTTATATAAATTTTAAAATTTAATTTTTTTGTTTGGATTTTAATAATTATAGGGGCGGGTAAGAGCGGGGCGGGTACCCGCAGGAGCGAGTTAGGGTTTAACTTTTTACTATCCGCGGGTAGAAGCGGGGCGAAATTGATACGGGTTATTGTAAGGTGGGGCGAGGTCGGGTAGGGCAAAAATCTGCCCGTACCCGCCCCATTGCCACCCCTAACTCTCGCCCAGGAAGGAACCAAGGATATCATACAAGGATTCCTTAATGAAACCAATTGGTCTTGACTCATGAGGTTGAGGATCTGACTGAATATGAGGAGGACATTGACGAGGACTTTCCAGAATCTGAAAACCGATGGTACAAAGATTCAGCAGAAAATAACGAAGAGGACAAGCCCTTTGATCCTTGTTCAGTCATTAAAGTGACTAAAGAGGAATTCGAAGAATGGTGCAAACCATAGAAGGCATCTTTGATCATGAAAGTACTAGGAAAAAGAGTGGAATTAGGCTTCATGGAACAATGTTTGAAAAAGGATTGGGTAAGAAAAGGAAATATAAATGTCATTAATATGGATCGAGACTATTTTCTTATTCATTTTTCAGACGAGAAAGACTACACTTATGCATTACAGGACGACTTTGGAAGATAGCCATGCATTATCTTATTGTTCAGAAATTGAGACCTTTCTTTTTATCATTTGAATAATTAGTCAAAAAGATTGCTGTTTGGATCCAACTTTCAAATCTAACCATTGATTTGTTCAATCACCGATTCCATTGGAGCACTACAAGAAATGCGCTGAATACCATCGGATTTAGCGATGGACGTTACCAGCGAATTCAGCAGCGGATTTTTTTATGGTTATGTGTGAAAATTCATCTCTTGAAAAAGTTATTGTCGGTTTTAAATCCCGTAACGAAATCTGATGGTAAATAGAGGTGCGAAAATTAATTTCATCAACACCAAAGTTAGTGTGGGATATTTCGTCAAAATTTTTCGATGGTAACACGATTTAGTGAAACGCGGTGTTTAGGCGACAACGAGTACCTTACCACCGAATTTTTCTGCCGGTAAATACTACAAGAAAAATACTGAGTACCATCGGATTTACTGTCGTAGTCGTCAAATAAATCCAACGATAATCAATTTATCGTTGGATTTTCCATCAGAAACAATTGGATGGTATAACCATCACCGGTAAATATTTACTGTCAGATATTTTACATTCGATGGTAATTACGGTCAAATTTTATGACGGATAACCAGCTCGAAAAACCAATTGGTTACCAGCGGGTTTTTTCGACGGTAATGTTGGTGCCAAAAAATATTGTTCCGTGCACTACAAGAAAAAGGCCTATGGCCACGCTTTTTCTTGCCACGCGTTAAAAGCGTAGCCAAAAGTGGTCAATGGCCACACTTTTATGAGGGTAGCGATTGATTACATATTTGGCCACGTTTTTTCTCGTTATGCTTAAAAAGCGTGGCAAAAGGGTTCTATGGCCACGCTTTTATGAGTGACTATTGTTTCGAGATTTAGCCATGCTTTTTTTTGCCAAGCTTAAAAAGCGCGGCCATAGAGGGAAATAGGCACACTTTTAAAGCGTGACAATAAAGTTTTGCTATAATAACGTTTTAAAAGCGTGTCCGTTTCTTATAACTTTTTTGGCACGCTTCAAAAACGTGGCCAAAAGATTTAAAAAAATTTTAATTTTTTCTGTCATGCGGTAACAAAACCCTTATTCCCCATTCCCCTAGCCCTAATTCATGCAGCAGCAGTGCCTCCCTCTCTCCCTCATTTCCTTCATTCGAGCACTCCTTCTCCTCCATCCTTCTCACGCAGGAGTAGTGGTGGTTCTTCGCTGGCGCTCTCACTCTCACTCCCAAATAACACTCATTGGTCAACCTCTCTCACAAGCCCTCCGTCGGTGCTCCCAGCGTCGGCACTCCTTCCGTGTCCCTCTATGGCTCTATGGAGAAATTCGACCCAACTTCATTCAGATCGAAATTCGAAACTCTCACTCGTGTGCACCCTCTTTCGCTACACACACAACGCTGTGTTCTCTCTCTCTCTGCTACTTCTCTCTCTTCTCTGTGTAAGTGTATGGGTGGGCACGGTAAGATACAGGCCATTACGAGGCGCTTAGGGCATCAGTCTTCAACAGCTTCAATCTCTTCCTTCAACTCTCCGATCACCATTAGTTTCTTCCATTTTCCTTAATTTTCCGAGCAATGTCGGGGCTCTAGTATAATTTTGGGTTCTGATTTTCATTTTCTTGTTGTTGTTGTTGCATATTATGGAGTGAACAATGAGCGTTACGTTTCTACCCTCGCAACCAAGGGCGTGGGTCACCTTGTCTGCAATGGGACTGTTGGAAGATCATCTGTCTGGTACACACTTGATTCCTTCATTTTGCTTGTTGTTTTCTTTTTGTTAATGTTTGTTTCTTTTTGGGTATATTTATTTCGTTAGTTTAATCATTGTTACCTGGGATTCGGAGTACACTGAATTGAGTGAATTCTGATAAATATGGTTCACTGTAGGGTTTTTCAATTCCACTTGAACCAGCTAAATTTTGGTGATTGTGTATTCTATCATCTTGTTCATTCATTGTTTCAAATAGAAACCCTTTTTTTTCTTCAAAGAAGCTGTTAGTGGTTTAAGAATACTTAGGGAGAAAAGAAAATCATTGTTGGTTGAGGAGCTGGTAACATTTTGCAGGTGAAAATGTTTAGGTAGCTGGAGAGGAAAACAATTAAAGGAAGAAAGATAAAAAAAAGGAGAAGTGCCCTTAAAATACTGTTTACAAGAGTTTTGAGCTTTCAAGTGAGGTGTTCATGGGATGAGCAGATGTTCATATATTTTAAATTTTTAGTATTGTTTGCGTGCATTGGCAAGTAGTATGTTTTTCATGTTTAACTCTTGAAGAAGGACTACACTGTCTACATATTGTATATAATCTTTTACCGTTGGATGATTCCAACGGTAATTTCAACAGTGATATCAATTTTTTTAAAAAAAAATTGAAATTAATGGTTAATTTTAATTTTAAATTTACATTTTTTTCACAATTAGTAGTCAATTCATAAATAATGAAGAATTTTTATTTATAATAAATAATACAATGATAAAATAAGTTAAAAGTCAGGTACATCAAACAAATATAATAAAATAATAAATAAAAAAACTAATATCTATAGATCCAGGTAGTCGTTGTCGTCGTCATCAGTCTCGTGGCCCTGAGTTGACAGCGCAGAAGATGGCGATGTCCATGGGCCACCAGAAGCGGTGTTGCCACCAGCAGGGTCGATGTAAGCAGCGCACATCTATGCCTGGTACACATCTATCTGAGTTTTCATACGTTGCATCCGCTCTAGCTACTCCCTAAACTCTAGCCTGAGCTCATCGGTAGATATCACGTAGGTGAGGATCTCCTGATACCTCTCCTGATAATCGCTAAACTTCTTAGTCTGCTGGTGAATCCATCCAAATCAACCTAAATCCACTATACAGGAATCAATTTTCAAGAACTTTCAACTATAACAAGAATCATAATCAGTAAAACTAGAAATCATTAACCAGCATTCCAAATTAACTTAAATATACTAAACAGGAATCAATTTTCAGGAACTTTCAGCAATAATAGGAACCATATCATTAAAACTAGAAATCATTAACCTACATTCCAAATCAACCTAAATTCACTAAACAGGAATCAATTTTCAGGAACTTTCAGCAATAATAGAACCATAATCATTAAAATTAGAAAACAATAACAAGCATTCTAACCTAAATCAACTAAACTAGAAATAATTCAGGTACTTTCAGCGATAACCATAAAAAGGAAATACGTAAGCATTGAACGTAATACTTACCCCGTGCCACCATCAAGCCAAATGCGCAACCGTACGATGGTAGGTTGTGAAGGGACATTAGTTGCTGTCTGAATTCTGTGGCTAGACTTCCGCGGCGGCATCCGTCGCTAGAGGCTGAGTCACTATGGATGCAGGCTGCTGAACGATAGGAAGCGGCGTCCTTGCCATGGACAGAGGCACGTATTTGGGGTTGGGAACCATGATGAACGGCTGGCCTACTAAACCTGCAACCTGTGCCATGATCGAGGTGGTCGGAGTAGAGAGAAAATCTAGAAATCCCGGGGATACCGGACGAAACCTTTCCTCTATCCCGACCACGACTAGCAACCTGATCTGTAGCACCTCTTCCTGTCGTCATGTTTGCATATATAAAATTATCAAACAATCTAAGCAACAATTTCTCAAAACAATCATCAACACAACAATTAACACAATTAGACAATTCC
This sequence comes from Arachis ipaensis, assembly GCF_059453495.1. Classification (NCBI taxonomy): domain Eukaryota; kingdom Viridiplantae; phylum Streptophyta; class Magnoliopsida; order Fabales; family Fabaceae; genus Arachis; species Arachis ipaensis. The sequence continues at coordinate 103,240,779 of NC_142438.1, read as the reverse complement.
AAACACTTCAAGCATTCAAAATCTAATGTATTGAATCAAACATAACTTAATCAAGCTAAATACACTAATATTAGAAAACTAAACTAAACTAACTTTGAAACTGGTTTAAAATTAAAATTCTAATTCTACTTAAACCTAAACTAAATTAAACTAAAATTTAAAAAAAATTATCTAACAATCTCAGCAATAATTTCTCAGCAAAACAGTCATCAGCGCATCAATTAACACAATTAGACAATTTCAAACATTTCAACTATTCTAAACCAATATATTGAATCTAACCTAACTTAATCAACCTAAATCCACTAACAGTAGAAAACTAAACTGAACTAACTTCGAAACTGATTCATAATTAATATTGAAATTCTACTCAAACATAAACTACATTAAACTACAATTCAATGAATTGGAAAAGAGTTGTTTAAGAACCTGTAATAAATAACATAATAATAAATACGGGAACACGTGGATGTTGCAGTGGTGGTCACCGAAGTTGCTATAATGGCAGATGGTGGTGATGGCGAAGGAGAGAGAGAGAGAGAGAGAGAGGCAGGGGAAAAAGGAGAAGAGAGTAGGGTATTCATAAAGGGATGACGACGACGGAGAAGGGATGGCGACGGTGGTGCTCTCGTTAGCGACTGGAGGGGGTAGAGAAATGAGGTAGTGGTGGTGATGAGAGAGAGAGGGTGGAGATGAAGAAAGAGAGAGTGTGTAAAATTTGAAATGGGGGAGACGACGTTTGGACTTTCATTTAGGGCATTATTACCATCCGAATTACCGTCAGATGAATTCGACGGTAACATTTTATGTGTGTCCAAAATGTAGTGTTTCACTAAACATTGTTACCGTCGAATCGTCCATTAGTAAATTTGACGGTAGTGGTATGCCAAAAATTTCTTTTTCTCCCTCCAAATATTACCATGGATGTTACTGTCAGAAATGTTATTCCGACGGTAATATTTTAGGGTGACAAATTTTTTTCCAAATACGACGATCAATCTGATAGAAAACTCGCCGCTAATGTCCAATTCCAAATTCGACAATACTCAGTATTTTTCTTGTAATGAAATCCGACAGTAAATTTGGGATAAAATTCAGATCCAAAACTCCTTCCCCTTACTTTTACAAACTCTTTCTCCCTCTTCTCTTCTTCTCTCTCTCGTCTCTCTTCCTCTCCCTCCCTCTCCTCCATTGAAGAAGGTTGTTAAGCCACCACCCGGAGTTGCCATTACTGCTGCGTAGCCCTATTATCGTCGCAGATCAGGACATTACCATCACTGCTGCTGAAGTCTCCTTGGAAAACCTCCACTGCCGCTGTTGGTGTCGTCGGAGGTCGTCACTGCGTCACTTCACTACGGCTAAGGTCCACCGCGCCAAAGGTTGTCCATTTTTCTTTTTAATTATTTTCCAGTTTTCCTTTTTCGCAAAATAGCCATCAAAGCCGCAGGTGAAGTACGGCAAAAGTGAAGGGATTCTGTTCGATGAGAAACTGCGACGAAGAGATATTGTTACTTTCTATATGAAGACAAATGATACTTATAGCTGATGCATTAGCATCTTTAATAGTTTTTCATTCTTAATTTCAGTCCATAAGCTAATAATTCTTGTTTTTTTAAGCAATCAAGTCATGATTTAGTGCATATTACTTTGAGAGTTTGAATTTTTTTTATTTTAGGAGATCTTGAGAGAAATCAAGCAAAGAACAAGAAGGAGAAGCCAAGTAGAGAGTTCTGAGCTAAATAGCAGAGTTTCTGTTCACTACAAGGAACGCAAAGCACCCAAGTACACCCCTAGTGGCTCACATAGTGTTAGACGTCTCACATGGAAACCTTGCATCTCACATGCTTAAACAGAGGCTTCCAATTCTTCTTGATGAGCCTTGCGTCTCACATGATACACCCTGCGTTTCACATGACGTGCCTTGCATCTCACATGGCTCACCTTGTGTCTCATATGATCAAACAGAGGCTTCCAATTCTTCTTGGTGAGCCTTGTGTCTCACATGATACACCCTGTGACTCACATGACGTGCCTTGCATCTCACATGGCTCATCTTGCGTCTCACATGCTTAAACAGAGGCTTGCAATTCTTCTTGATGAGCCTTACATTTCACATGATGTCTCCTGCATCTCACATGGCTCACCTTGCATCTCACATGCTCAAACAGAGGCCTCCAATTCTTATTGATATCTTGTGCACTTCATATGGGCTACCTTGCATATCACATGATGCCTTGAACTACTCCCAAGACTTGTAATCTTTTGCCCAAATGTCTCACTAATCCCCAGTCCTTCCAAGCACTTAAATCAATTATTAAAACTTAGGTGCAATCCTCATAATTTGGATCATTGATTGTCCATCCTGAAGAATGGCAAATTACTAAAAACATTAATTAGTTAGATTTGATTTTGTTAATTTGATTTGATTTTGAATTAAAAAATAATTAGATTTTAGGGTTAGTATATAAGGAGAGAAGTCACACACTTTTTTTCTTCTTTGGCAATTTTAGGAATTCATAATTTTAGGTTTTCAATATCCTTGGTTAAGGTTAGGAGCTCTGTTGATTCCTATGGATTAATATTCTAGCTTTTCTATCTTTGATTAATGTGCTGACCTTTTCTTAAGAAAAAGTTTTCGTTCTTCATCCAAAGAATTTGAATGTGTTGGGAAACAATTATTTTTTGGCTTGAATTCTTTTAATATATTGGAGAAGTTAATTAATTGAATTAAGCTTGAAAACTTCTTCTCACAATTCTTATGTTTGAAAACTAGACCTGATAAGTGACATCGACTCAACTAGGAATAATTCTTGTGAATTATGTGGTCTTTAAATCAGTAGAAGTGCTTCACCTCTTTTCTTAAATAATTGACTAAGGGATTAGCGATTAATTAGGTTAAAGAGAAATTGAATTACTAAGAGATTGGGGTTTGATTACTAATAATTTGTCATAGATACATCTTTGCATGATCAAGGTGGAAAGTGAAAAGTATTTTTTCCGGAAGTCTCAACATCTCTGAAACCTTAACTCTCTTAATCATATTAATTTCTAAACCAATTTTAGTTTAATCTTATTTAATTCTCTGTTTTCATGCTATTTGCTATTGAAACCCTAAGTTGTACTTGTTTGACTAGAATAATCAAGTAACTATTGCTTGCTTAATCCGTTAATCATCATGGGAACAATAACCTACTCTCGTGGTATTACTTGGAATGACCCGCTACATTTGCCGATTGTTTGTGGTTTTATAAAATCCGTATCAATAGCTTCGATTCATTTGTTGATTTATTCAATTTTTGCCAAGTAGAAAAGAAGGTTTTAGGGATCAATTTGATCCCAAATCAGGTTTCTTGCTCCAAATTGCACTATCCAATGTTACAATTCAAAGTCCCCCTTTTTTTAAGTAATATTTGGTGACATTGGTCTTTTATTTACAATACACGTTGTTGTGATTAATTCGTTACTAAAATGCAGAGTTTTCAATTGGACAAATAGACTGGGAAGAAGTGTTACATGATTACTACATTCAGGTTAGCTGAATCTTCCTTTTGACAAGATTTAGCGGTAGCATGCTAGTTGCTAAATGATTTAGCTTGTTAAACTATTGAACATGTTCGAAGAAGTTGCTAAACTTGTCTTTTTTTTGTGTGTGTATGCTATTTTTGTTAAATATTTATTTGATGCTTTAGTTATTTTCGGATTATGGCACGACACTTTAATTATTTTTGTTAGTCATGCAGGTATATATGATTTGTTACACAATGCTAAGATGTATAGTACTATATGTGGAGAATGCATTATTTCCTGCCATGATTAGAATGATTTATAATAGACTTGTAAAGTCAGAGGATGTGAAGCTAGAAGTTGATAAAAAATATGAGTATATATAGTAATTCATTTTCTTCCAAGTAATTCATACATAGGTTGCACATCATTTCATCTACTCCTTATTATTGAATATTAATTTAGTGTTCCTATAGTTTTTTATCTTTTCTATTCTTTTTTTGTTTTTTGATTAGACTCTCTTTGGGTGTTACAGATTTCTACAAACAAAACTTAACAGGTCAAGTTCCATCAAACTTAATTGAAAACCAGGACTGAATCTTGGGTAACTAAGAAAACTGGTGAGAAGACTATTGTCGATCTAGAATTTCACGAAATATAGGTTTGTTGCAAGTATAGCCTAGACCAACAAACAATCCTCTCAATCAAAGTTTAGATACTTTCAATTCAAAACATATAAACCGAGAGTCTTTCAACCTCGGGTTGTTCTCCCTAGGATGCAATTGGAAGTATTACACTTTCGGTTGTTAGGGCAAAAAGGGGTTTTGAATCAAAGAACAAAATATTAAAAGAATTAAGAAATAAAAGAACTAAGGAATTATCAAAATTGGAAATTAATGCAATAAAGGGAAGATAAGGTCGAAATTAGTGAAAATGCTATAAATGCAATAAAGAGCATTGACTTGAGAATAAGAGGGCCCAAGGAATCCGATCATCACCATAACCACAACTATGATAACTATAATGAGTCAATCTCGCCTAGTCTACCCCTAACATCGAGCAGTAAGTCAAGCAAGTATAATTGACCTTAATCAATAAGTCCTAGCTAACTTATCAAACTAGTTGATAAAAAGCTAGTGTCAATGGAAACAAGAGTCAACTAACTACCCAAGAATTACCACTAAATGTCGGACATTATGACTCTAGTATCCTAGGAACTCAAATCCCAAGCCAAGGTGTGAAAATCTACACAGAATCTATAATTGGCATTTTCACAAACACCTTGTGTGCATAAAACCAAAACATAAGAAATGGTAAAGGAAAATGAAAACTATAACTAAACTATTCACAACATCCACAATTAATATTCAATCAAACATAAAGAAAGCATAAAACATGAAATTCATCAATCAAAACTTCAAGATACCAAAATTGCATATATAAACAAAGTAACTTGAACCATAAGAACATAAAAGCAAAAGTAGTGAAATTAAAGAAAAAATTGAGAGTACTTACAAAAGATGAGCAAAAATCTAAAATCAAAGCTTGCTATAAAATGTTACAATGGAGATGGAAATGAAACCATAAGAGAGAAATTCTACAGTACTCCTACTCTTACTCCTATGAAAGCTTCCTAATACTAATGAAAACTCAAACTAAACCTAATAAAACCTAATACTACCTAATGCCTTCATATGTGTTGATATCGCCTTCATATAGCACTTTAATTTCAGCATTGAGCCTTCCAAAATTGGGCCAAAGGCCCCCAAAATCGCAGATCACGTGTTTCATTAATGAAACCACGTGCAGGGACCTGTGCATACGCACACTTTGCTGAATGTTCTCCTGTGCGTACGCACAGGGTGTTGTGCACACGCACACATGCTAATTCCTTCCTGTGCATATGCACAGATGCTTGTGCGCACGCACACATGTCTGTGTGTGTTTTTCCTTGTTTTCTTTATGTGTTCTCCCTTATACATGCTTTCTTCCACTTTTGGCTATCCATTCTTGCCTTTATGACCTGAAATTACTCAACAAACATGTCATGGCATCAAAGAGAATAAAAGTGGAATTAAATTACTCATTTCAAGCATAAAATTGCATGTTTTCACAATTAGGCTCAATTAAGGGGCAAAACACAAAAGTATGCTATTTTGGTGCCTAAGTGTGAGTTTATGTGATGAAATCAATCCAAATCAAGCTAAAATATATCGAAAAATATGGGCTCATCAATTCTCCCACACTTAAACAATAGCATCTCCTCATGCAAAACCAAACAAGGATAATAATCAAAGGGGTAACCATCTTATTGAATGCAACTATCTATATGCATGCAAGTATACTATATGCTATCGATATCTATCTATCTATCTATAGTATCCTATTGCTTTGGTGAAAACAAACAACCAAATTTCCAAGCAAGAGTATAAACATATAGGGTCAAGCAAAGAAGTAGCTAAATGCAATCAAAATCTAAAGAATTGATTCAACTCATCAAAAAGAAGCAACTTGCAAGAATGCATGATAAGAAAGGTGGAGACATAGAATTGAGTAATAAGTAATTGAACCCTCACTAGGTGTGTATACACTCTTAATGCTCGGTATTTAGGGTCAATTCACTCAAGTCTCCTCTAATTATGCTTTTAAGGAATTGTTTTTCATCTAACAATCAACAAGTATTTGATGCATATATGCAAGTATCATGAGGTCTTTTAGAAGGCTGTAATGGGGTTGGGGTAAGGGTAGGATGAGTATATGGCTAAGTGGATTAAAGGATTGAATCTTTGATTAGCTCAAGTATCCAACTCAACCTATACCAATCAACCCACACAAAAAAATGCATTCTAACCACCCATTACTTCTTTTCACACACATTCATGCCTTAGTTTCTATTCAAAACACATATGTATTTCTTATTCCAATTTTCTTTCTTTTGCTTTGGGATAACTTTTGTCCCATCTTATTACTACATTATTTTCATTTCATTTTTTTTCTTTTCTATTTCTTTTTTTTTCTATGACAAATGCATATGGTTAAAGCAAATTGAAACATGAATGTGCACCCATTTTCCAAACTTCCAATGAATACCCAAAAAAAAATACTTTTATGTCTCTACCAATGCTTCCCAAAATTCTTCCACACTTAAATAACACACACACTTCAACCTAAGCTAATCAAAGATGCAATTCAAGGTAATTCATGGTTTTTTGCTTAGGGTTGTGATGTGCCAACAATTAGAACAAAGGGGGTTAAAAAGCTCAAAAGGGGTTAACAAAGGTAGATACAAGGGTGAGGCTATATGGGTGAGTAAGCTTAATTCAAAAATGACCTCAATCATGCTCAATGCATTCAAACATCAACTATTGGAAATAAAGAATCAAGCAAAACTAAGATCACAATCATAGAAGGAGCATATCACACAAGAACAAAATAGTGGTTAAAATATGTAACCACTCATTAAGGCTTAACAACTCACAAGGTTGTTTTGTTCTATCACTCTTCTATGTTCCATAAAAATCATTCAAGCAAGTTTAAAAGCAATTTTCCAAATCAATTCAATAGAATGCCCTAAAACAAATTCTTGGAAAATCCTTGTTGTTTTTCACCAAAATTATTTCCTATATGTATGTATGATGTGATGGATGCAATTTCAAAAACTTTCCTAGTTCTATTCCTAATTTTCAACATTGCAAAAAAATTAACATGAACAATTAGGACAAAATTGAACTAGGTGCTATATTATTCACATTATCCAATCACAACTTCTATCTATAAAATATATACTATGCAAAAGAAAAAAAAATGCCAAATGTAATAACTAGAAATAAACTAAGATATATATACATACCAAAAGAAAAATGCAACAGTCAAAAGCACTCTAAATATCTACAAGAGACATAATAAAAAGAAACAAAAATAAGGTGCAAAGTGTTCGGAAAAGAGAATTTATGTCCTAAAATGACGAATCCTCCCCTACACTTAAGCGTTGCACGGTCCTCCGTGCACGAACACAATCCGGGGGGAATATCTCTAAGCACTCCACCTTCAGCTGGCGGATACGGGGGCTCGGGTTGCATGAAAATTGTCAAGTCCAATGCATGCGCGGCATCTCCATCCTCAGTGTCCTCTCCTCTCCCGGTTGCTTGCATCCACGGCTCATCCTCAAAAAGAATGAATAGAGTATACTTAAGAATCATAAGGCAAGTAGCACAAAAAGGTAAAGGAGGGAGCATTGTATACTTGGAGCCAAAAGAAATTAAACAAGCATTTAATTGAGGAGGATTGCATAGTGGTGTGGTTTAATAAAAAGATTAGCCATGTGTGTATTCTAATTATGCTCACGGTTAGAATACGCACAATGGCCGTTTAAAACATCATCCACACAATCAAAAAGTAAGCATGAGTTCCTCAATTAAATGGCCTAAGATGCAAGCAATGAATGAGCATCAATTAAATACAAGCAAACTTAGGCAACTACAACAAGAGTGAATTGAATGTAGGAATTATTGGATATTGAAGTTGTGCAGGTGAAAGGGCAAAATTTATATAAAATAGCACAACAACCAATAACCAATGCAATGATGAAAAGAAAATTACTTATTCATCCTTAGGAATAATCAAATAATCACATGGTTAAGGTGTTTGTTACAAAATGTGACAAGTCTTGATAAGAATCAAGTCAAGTCAACTAAAAAAAATCAAAGCATTAAAAAGGAACAAGGACCTTGTGATGTGATTATATTAACTTAAAAACACAAGCAATTCACTTCAATTCACTAAATTCAATATGTACTTGTTAAAAATCCCACCAAAAGAAAGTCAAATGTCACTTTTCATCTCAAATTGGTGCTAGCAACTCAAAGCATTAAACAAGTACAATTTTGAAATTTCAATCATCATAATCATTCAAAAGTTTACAATTCTTGATTAGAATGCCAAACAAGGATATAGCCTAATACATATGGTAGCTACCACACATGCATTAAACAAAAAGTTTATTCAGGCATTATGTCAAACACATGGAGTGCAGTGCACACACTACAAAAAAAAGAGTTAAAATGGCGTTGATATTAAGGCGGTTTTAAAGAACCGCCATAATATCGAGACATTATGGCAATTGTTGCTGCTGCCGTAATTGGCTTTATATATTTTGGCGGTTCTGGTGATTATGGCGGTTTGAACCGTCGTTTTCACACGCATATAAAATGAAAAAAATTGTAATCTTGGCTCATTCAATGCCGTTCTTCGTTCTAGCTAGGGCTTCTCCTCTCTGGTTACGATCTGGTTACACCAACAAACAATGTAAAGGTAAGAAACAACATTCATCATCTCCTCTCTGAACAATGCTCTGGTTACGATCTCCTCTCTGAACAAACAACGTTCATCATGTCCTCCGTGTAAAGAAGCTCTCCAACAACGCCGTTCTTCCTTCTAGGGCTTCTCCTCTCTCCGCCGGTTACGATCTCTCCAGGTACCTCTCCCTCTCAAGTTAAATTGAAATGCTGTTTTATTTTGTTTTTTCTTTTGTGCTGTGGAGACGAAGATTCCGGCAAGAGGCAAGGTTCTGGTGGCTACTGATCTCAGCATTTCGATTTCAGAAGGCACCGATTTCTTTGTTTTTGTTTGGGTTAGGGTTTCAAAGCTTTTGGTGCTGATTTTTGGGGGTTTTTGTTTCTCTGCAGCTCTGTTAGAGATTTTTGGGTCTTCCTTGAAGCATTGGATTAACGTTGGTGCGGGGGTGATTGACGACGATCTCAGGTCTTCTTTCTTAACTTTACTCCCTCCTCTCTCTCTCTCTGAACTCAGATCTTCTATTGCTTACTTCTATTAAAATGTTTCTCTGATCTCCGATCTCAGATCTTAGATCTCAGAAAAACTGCTCCAATTTCAATTTCTCTATTTGCCTCTTTGGTTATTTTTTGGTTCTTTTAAGCAAAGCTATGCTGTTTATCTCTGTAGTTGTTTAGCTCTGCTGCCCTTGCTCTGTTCAATGTTTTTTGCATTAACTGAACCCTTGCACTTAGACACATTAGCAATTTTTCTTTTGGTCCCATGTGTGTGAACTATCCTTCAAATTCCTGCTGATTGCTGTTTAGAAGAGTTAATTAATTCTGCTTTTTAAAAGGATTAGGGAATAAAATGGTGTCGGATTTCATTTGTAGCCATAGGAATCTAAGTTCTCTTCATTCTCCAAACCATACTCTTGTATAAATTTTGAAGACAGAAAGGTTAAAATTATATCAAATCAAATAAAAATACAAGAATTGAAGATGTCTCTATCGATCAGTAGATGTCCTTTCACCCTTTTGATATGCTTTATAGACATGATGTCAGTATCATGCAAATCCATCATAGTAGATGCCTTAATCTATATTTGTTGTATACAATATAGTTAGTTTTTATGCAACTTAAAACATTCATATCTAATCATTAGTTGTTGCATAGACAAAATTAATTAGCTTTTAAATTCACTATCTTAAAGATAAAATAAAATAAAAAACTTATGCGACAATGAAATTACTTTATTGAAGGTGCATACTAGCAGATAAATGCAGGCCATCTTTCAGTAACCAAATTTTAATAGGCTCCTTGTCCATACATTAACATGTTGGGAGTAGCATAACTTTGAAGATTCTTTCTTTCTTTTTTTATCTCTGAAAATTAGTAAAATTGATTTTTTTTTCATGCTAGAATGTTTGACTTTGATGAACTTGCAATAGATGCTTTTTCTTATGATATAAATACATGAATTTATATGATCCTATTGAATTACTTTGCCATTGGTCAGCCTCAGCGGTCAATAATGCAAATTTGGCAAATGTGTTCTTAAGATCATGAATAACAAATGTGTAAATGTGTTATTCTAGTAGATATATTTATCAAGGGAAATGAAAGACGAAAAAAAAAAGGAATTCTTAGCACTAAAGAAATTTGATTAATAACTAAAAGTGTTGGTAAAAAGCAATAAATTCTGCTGGTTGTCTGAGTTTTTTTAATGTATTATTTCTTAGTTGCTGTTGCTGTGTTGTGTTGTGTGGCTTTAGTTTCAGGAATTCAATGCTGTAAGTAGAAAGCTTTCAAATCTATTTGAGTAAAAAGGATAGTGATATCAAAATCACTGAATCAAATTTGGTAATGCTGAGAGGGAGACACCTTGTTAACACCTTGTTAGTACATGGTCTAGAGCAACAAAACAATAAGATAATTATTTATGATTATATTTCTATCATAGTAAATTGTCCATTTACTATGCAATTCACATGATTATATTTCTGATCAATTACTTCTTCTCCTTCTCTTATGATTTTAACATCACATGTCTATGCTATAAATTCTTTAGTATCTTGTTTGCCATGCCTTGTCTCCTTTCTAGACAGATTTTTTCCTACTCATTCAAATAATACAAATAACTTGGCTTCTCAGAAAAAAAAACAAACTAGTGTTATAAAAATTAATTTAATTTCATATATTGCAAAGATAGGGTATTGTAATAATTTGTATTTGTACCTTTAATTATACTTGCTGGTTCCAATCACCAATTTCTTTAAGATTTTTAAAAATAAGCTATATTTAAATATATTAATTGATGAAAGGATTAAACTTGTCAAACAGATTAATAGAATGAAATAGTTGTTTAAGATTGCACAAGTCAATGAACTTTGAAGAAGCAGATTCCTCTTGTCTTTCTCTTCTGTCAAGTAACTGTCAGCATACTCCTCATTCACAAGAGTCCTTGGAATTTCAAATCTCCCTTTATATAATGATATAAATTTAAATAGTTAATTAGTGCATCTTTAGATATTATATACATCATTTTTAATTTAAATTATTTTTAAATAAAACTGAAAAAAAAAAGAGTTAAACATATACTTACATCATATATATAAGAAGTATTTAAATAATTTCACTTTAGTAGAATTTAACAAATTTTCATAAGATAGATACTTTAATTTCTGCCACCATTTCTATTTATTCGTAGTGATAAATCTTCCGTCTTTGTAAATATTTAATGGATCTCTAATTTTTTTTTCTGTCGCGAGTAATTTTTACAAGTACCCGCAGTTCGAACTTTTTTTTGTCATCTCTAAATATATGTAATTTGATCCTAATTTGTAGTGTGTTTGCTTTTCTTATTGTTGTTATTCCTGTTCTATATTAATCTTTTCAAATAATTGAAAGGACATAATTGGGTCCAGCAATGGGCATATACTATATATAGTAATAACTATATATAGAGGGATCATTCAATTGAATTTAAAAAACGTGGACAATAATGCTACAGGACTAACGCATAAGGCCAAATATATACATACAAATCCCAAATCATTATCCTGTCAAAGATTTTTGGGCACTACTATATTCTGTGAGTGAATTTTTATAAATATATTTTGTGAAGGGAATGCAATACAAACACACAATTCAGATTTCTTTCAAAGTTCTTCTTTCTCACTAACTCTATTACTATTATATAAGCTGCTATTAATTAAGAGTTAATCAAGACATAATATACAAGAAGATATTTTGGTCACTGGATTAACAAATTTTCTTTATTTATAATTTTGTTAGTCTTCGTTTAAAATAGTATGAACAAGGCAAAATTAATTCATTTGCAACTTTCATCTACACTTCTAAAATTTCTTCTTTATCTCATAGATGTCAGACCTGCAAGTAATTTTTCCATTTCTATTGTAGGCTGCACACTATTCTGAGTTTATACATTTCTTATTATTTTGAGTTGAAAATTTTGGTCTATTTTTTTTATATAAATATATAAAAAGATTATATATCAATATGTCATTCTAGTTGACCACATGCATGCTGATTATTTGAAACATGTTTTAGATCTTCTTCAACTCTTGCTGCTAGCTACTTTACTTTGAAAGCTTCAAGTTATAATATTTGCTGGAAAAGAAAAAAGAAGGGAATTATCATTTGAAAGAGGTAATTATAATTTTCTTATATTTTTTTAAATACTATTTAAGTAAGTTTTTAATATCTAATTTGCATATAAAAGAATAAATTTCTTGCCTTTAGAATATATATAGAATTTTAATGAATAGATTTTTTAAAATCCCTATTTGTAGTCCCTCTTATTCATGTCAATCGATAAGTCATGCATTGGAAAACCATGAACCACGCATGAGTATAAAGATGGTTTAAACAAGTTTTTAGATTTTGCTTTTGAGCATCGATCTCTGGCGGGTCATCAGATTAAATGCCCTTGTCCGGTGTGTGGTTTTGGCAAGTGGCAAACAAGAGAGAAAATTTTTGAACATTTAATAGTCAAGCCATTTCCAGAAAACTACAAAGTTTGGTATTGGCATGGTGAAGAGGTAGTTGGAGTTGGGTCACAAGTTCATCAAACTAGTCATATTGTACAAGATGATTCGACATCTCAGCATCCAATGGTAACAATGCTCAATGACGCGTTTGGAGTTGCTGGACCTGACTTGAATGAAGATGGAGATGGAGATGAAGACAACATAGAAGATGGAGATGGAGACAATGCAGCAAATGAAGAGCACAATGGAGAAAATGTTGAATTTTACAAGTTGTTAGAAGATGGCAATGAACAATTATATGAAGGGTGCACAAAGTATTCAAAACTGTCTTTTTTAGTTAGTCTGTATCACATAAAGTGCTTATATAGAATAAGCGACAAAGCCATGACCGAAATCCTCAAGTTATTAAAAGATGCTTTTGGAAATGCAAAGATTTCAAATACATTTTATGAGGCCAATAAAACCATAAATAAACTAGGGCTTAATTATACCAAGATACCTGCTTGCCCTAATGACTGCTTACCTCGAATAATCCTTACCCTTTGTCATTTAAAAATGTTGTTCCCTCCTTCTTTCTTTACAATCATGGTTCATTTAACCTGTCATCTAGTTGATGAAGCAAAACTCAGAGGACCAGTACACTATAGGTGGATGTATCCTATTGAGAGGTAAATATCTCTTTTCAATCATTATTCATTTAACTTATCACTTAGTTATATCTTGCTTAGGTATTTAACCTATCACTTAATTATACAAACTAGGTATTTAGGTCATTTGAAGTCCTATGTACGAAAAAAGCTAAATCAGAAGGTTCTATAGCTGAGGGATACGTGGCTGAAGAAGCTCTTACATTTTGCTCTCGATACTTAGAAGGGATTGAGACAAGATTTAATAGGCCACCACGTGTTGATGATCGTCCGGATGATAATTGCAGTACACATGTGGATTCCCTTTTTCCACAAATGGGGAACTCAAGGGAGCTTTCACAGTATTTGAGTTGTCACCTATGGAAAAAAAACAAGCACATCGATATGTGGTTTTAAATTGTCCATATGTCAAACCATTCATTGAGTAAGTGCTTAAGGATTTTTGTACATGTTTTTTATTTACTTGAAAATAGTTGTTTAGTTAGAGTTAAACTTTCATATCTGACAGTGACTTCAAAGATTTTGTACGAAGACGATCTAAGGGTAGAAGGCCTTCAAATGTAGAGATAGAAAAAAGAGTCAATAAAGATTTTGTTATTTGGTTTCCTGCGTAGGTAAATAGAGAAGTGATAATTTTTTGCTAATATTGAGCTAGTATTTGTGGATATAATAACTAATATCTCTATCATAATAGCTTATGAACCCAGATATTATGAATACTGTGCATGAGAATTTGAGATACTTAGCAAGGGGTCCATCACGATATGCCAAGAGATTTTCTACATTTAGTATTAATGGATTCTCCTTTCGAACTACCAATCGAGACAAAGGGTTAAAGACCCAGAATAGTGGAGTTTTTTTAATGTCTTCAACTCCTTGTGTTGCTAGCGCTAGTGATGCTGATGTTAGGAATGCTGATTTGTCATATTATGGCACTATAAGAAAAAGGCCTATGGCCACGCTTTTTTTTGCCACGCTTTAAAAGCGTGGCCAAAAGTGGTCAATGGCCACACTTTTGTGAGGGTGGCAATTGAATAGAGATTTGGCCACGTTTTTTCTTGCCACGCTTCAAAAATGTGGCGAAAAGGGTCAACGGCCACGCTTTTTGAAGGGTGGCAATTGATTAGAGAAACGGCCACGTTTTTTTCTGCCACGCTTCAAAAGTGTGGCCATAGAGAGAAAGAGGGACATTTTAAAAGCGTGGCGACAGGGTTTCATTACGGCCACGCTTACAAAACGTGGCCATATCCTGGTACTCTTTTGGCATGCTTTAAAAGCGTAGCCAAAAGGTTTTTAAAGGAAAACCCTAATAACCCGGCCCCAACCCAGTAACTCCTGAATCCTCCTAATCACCCTCAAACTTGGCCAAAAGCTTCGATCGGGACTCTCCCACTCTCAACTCTCACCGTCACTCTCATCAATGGCAACCCTGGAAGAGCTCAGATCTCCGCCGTCACCAGCACCGCCCTCGCTGCGCCGTTAGCCTCCCCTCCGCCTTGTCTCTTGTCGCCTCTGCCCTAGCATCCAACAGCGTCAGCGTCATTAGCCTCTCACTATCTCCTCGTCGTCTCCTTGTCATTTACGTGCCAGCGTCGTTGTTTCGCCGCTCTCCTGCCATCTTCCTGCTCTGGCCACCATTGCCTTCCTTGTGGTTCGTGTTTGGACAGAATGAAAACGGTAATGGAAGAAAGCGAAGAGAAGGACGGTGCTTCAGTATGTGTGTGGCGGTAGCTCCTCACTCTTCAACCTTGTTTCTCTTTTTAATTTCTCTCAGGTAACGCTTCTTCTTCCTCTTCGCCACGTTTTCATGTGAATTCTCGTCTCTAATTGTAACTGTAATCCCTTACAGTCTCTCATATCATACTTGCAATAGCTTAGCTGGTTTCCGCATCTTTCTAGGGTTTTCAGAAACGATTTCCGATCTGAATGTTTTCCAATATTAATATTAAAAAAGGACGATTTTGTGTGCTCTCTCAGCAATGGTAGCTGCAAGTAAGTGTCTTTACTTATGAGCTTCGAGATTGAACCTATTATCTAAATTTATCGGTTGAAAAGTTCTTTAATGATTTATCTCAATTTTGCATTTCATAGTTGCAGTTACTGTCACTTTCAATAATCTCACAATCAGAATTCCGATACGTTATATCAATTTACCATACTATTTTGATGGTTTCTTGTTCGAGTTTCCTTGGAGTAGGGGAATGCTTGACAATAGCCATAGTTGCTTCTTAAGCATGATTATCTTATATTTCACTTTTACTTAACTGAGAAATCAAATATAAGTCGACGTATTTCTATGTGCTCATGCAGATTGTTTGAGCTGTATGGTAATGAAACGAAAATGAAGCTGTTGGCCAAAGAACTGGCCCCTCTGCAGAATATCGGTTCTCAAAACTGCATTACTTTTAGTGTTGATGGATCTAAATTTTCCACCGGTGGTTCAGTAAGTATCGCTTTGAAATCCATTCGATTCAATTGTGTTTCTTTGTTGTGTGGCATTTCTAGCGTTCGTTTCTAGAGTTTGACTCAATGATTAAATATTTGGTTATTCTGTGATGATAGATACAACTTTTGTTCTTGGTTTAGGGAATGATTATGGAATTATTAGGGATCTATCTTATCAGGTTTCACTTTCTCATGAAAATTGAGTCTTCTTCTATTACTCATCATCTCATTATCATAAACCCTTTCTCTTTCACCATCATAATGGTAGTTCTTCTCCCTTTATTGTTTCAGCTTCTTCTTCTTCTTCTTCGGTGGCTGCTTCTTCCACAGAAGAGAAAATGGACCGTCTTCCGGTAGAGTTGAACGTCACCGAAACACAAGAACCCAATTCCAGAGTATGCACTCTTCTTCTTCATCCATTTCTTTTCTGTCAATGCTTTGATTTGAATAGCTCATTTACATAATTATATCGATGCTCAAAGTTTGGTTTGCTTAGATTCTAGCTCAATAGAGTAGCTTCTGCAATTTATGTTAGTAAGGTGTTTGCACAATTAGGACTATTTTTATTTCAACATATTATCTGATTTCATTGCAGGTTAGACTTCAAGTGGAGGTGCCACCAGTTGTCTGTGAGGATTGTTACGAAAGGGTCATATCTGAGTTTACAAAACAAGCAAAGGTACTATCACCACTTAATTTATGGTTTATACATGCAATCATTATCTATAATGCCTGCAGTTTATGATTCTTTTGTATCTACATTGATGAGTATAACATCCCTACCTTGTTTTTCTTATAAAATATTTTAGCTGACTAATTTTTACAGTCTGAGGTTACTGCTTCACCATATATCTCAAAGAAGTTTGCTCAAGATTCATGTATCCAAAATTTTTGAAATAGTATGCCACTTTTATGTGCTAATTTACCATTTCACATCAACAGGTCCCCGGATTCTGCCCCGGAAAGCCGGTTCCAGAAAGTATTCTTGTCGGTTATGTCGGGCGCAAAAATTTTCAGAAGGCCATAATTGAATCTATATTGAGAACACTTTTTTATTCACATCAAAGTATACCTATCACCACTGTTACTCGCTTTTGTGCCTCAAGAGCTTCACTTGAGTCCTTAAGCTTTGGTAACACTAATGCTAATCAAAATCACAGGTAAGAAGCAGTTTTGTTCCATCGATTTAGCTACAAGTATTATAATATTATCTGATTCCCTATGTCCCTGACTCTGCAAGTTGTGTTCCACAGAATAAACAAATTTGAGACAGAGTTGAGGGAAAAAGAGATGATGCTCTTGACCTACTTAATGCAAATTATGAAGTGGTCAAAGATCGGATGAATGCCGGCTCAAAAGGCATTCAAGAAGCTACAATTCTGGATGTCTTAGCGCTGGGTTATGTGGCTATTGGACACCTAAAAACTGTTGCTTCTCTGTTGAATGTGGTATGTTTTCCTTTTTATCCAATTTTCCCATTTCTAAGTATTTGTTTTTACTTTCGATTTTGTTAAATTTATCATGGTTTTAGTCAATGAATCTTTCTCTAAGTGTTGTTTATGTATGTTCAACTTTAATTTGTGGGAATTGGGAATTGTTTCTTTCATTAACTGTTCTTGTTTTTTGTTTATCAGTGCCTTGTATTAACTCCATCTTGTGAAGGCAGAGAAAGCTAGAAGATACATTCCAAGAGAATTCAAATTGGCTGAAGCTTTTGGGTAGGTCCAATATTGTAATTTCTCTCTTTAGATTATAAATGCAGCAATTCTTTTATGGGTTTGAGTCTTTAGGCAATTTATAAATATTGATTCCAAGAAATGTCGTCAGTTTAGAAGACTAACTGTTGCTGATGTGAACTCAGGGATATTTTTGTTTGGTTAATTTTCAAGACTGGTAAAATCATTCTAAAATCTTTTGAATTTTGATAGGACTTGTAAATTATGTTAAACTTTGAAATTAAACAGAGGCTGCATTAATTATTACTTGATACAGAAACACTTTGGGTGGCTTCTTTCTAGCTAGCTATTAGGACAGTCCCGCCGGTGTCTTTGACGAGGTATGGTTCTGTTTTCATTCTTGCTCTTTTATCTTTTTATTTAAACGAAAATGTTAGAAAACCAATATTTTTAATAAAAAAAATTGAAAATTTGGTTTATAGTGACTCAAACTCGAGACAAATTTGCTAAGGTTTGGACTTAAATTCATATCTTCTGATATTGAAGTGGCTAAACCTTATAAAATTTTCAGGATTTTACATTATGATAGGTATACTTGAAGAAAATTCAAATTTGTTTATCATAGATTTAAGGTTTCCTAATGATTATTCTTTTTTAAAAGACCATGGAAGCTAGTTTGGAGGGCCAAAGCTATCTAGATGTTCCTGCAACACAAATGCCAAATCTTGCATGCAGCTATATATATATATATATATATATATATATATATATATCTTGCATTACAGGCTCAACCAGTGAATGTTCCAACTAGTTTTAAGCAGAGGGCAATGCTGGTGGATGAGATTTGGCATGCTGCAGGTGACAATGCTTCTGATATTGATTGGTATGCCAAGCGCACTGTCCTGGCAGGAATATACTCGACAACCGAGATTTATATGCTGACAGATACATCTCCTGGTTTGTTTTTTTGCCCCTTCTTTCTGAGCATATAAATTTTCTCGTATTTTTTGGTTGATTTAAGCTTTCCATCCATGATTGTGTTTTTTTGTGCTTTTCTTTTTATGGTAATCACTCTGTCGATTTCATCGATCATTCAGTTCCATTTGATTTCCCCCTTCGCTCCTTCTCTCTTTTTCAGTATGTGAATAGCCAGAAAATATTAACTGGGTTCAATTGTCCATTCTCTCAAACTCTCCTTATTTTCTTGAATTGAGCCTGTCATAGTAGCCAATTTTCTCATGGCAATGAATTTGAGTAGTATCTTGATAAAGTATGTAATCAGGGGGAAAACAATTGAATTTATTCTTTTATGCCCCACCCCACCTCACTCCATCAATATAGTATCTTATATTTAGATGGATAACAAGCTGTTTGTGGCTCTGATGTGGTGTTGTAACAAGTGAAGACATTTCTTAATACATCTTTCATTTGTTTCTGCTTAAATTATTTCCTGAAATTTGATCTCTACCTACATGCATTGCATCCTGCATTGCCAATTGGTTAGATTCCTTTGTCCCTTTTGCATGCATGGTAATTCAATGGTTCCTTTTGCCTTTTTTTTTTGTTTCTTTTTTGCAAAAGAAAAAAAAGCACTGAGCTTGCTTGCCAATGGGGTTATTCCTTGTTTCTTCATTATTATGTCTTTGGTCGGTGATTGTCAGCATTTTCATTATTATGTTCTGTGAAAAGGAAATGAAATCATTTTATTGATGTTGGTATTATTTTTTTCAGCTCCACCAAACATTGCTGGGAATCATTCTGATAGGGGGATATTGAGCTCGGTTATGTACTTGTTGGGCACAAGGTTGTAAGAAAAATATAAAATACAGAAAATGAGGGACCCTGACGTGATCTTGAGACCCCAGACCTGCTATTAATTTTCCATTGCTTTTGTAATTATACATGCGTTTTGCTTAGTTAGTGAATTTCGGCTGG
Source organism: Arachis ipaensis (assembly GCF_059453495.1). NCBI lineage: Eukaryota > Viridiplantae > Streptophyta > Magnoliopsida > Fabales > Fabaceae > Arachis > Arachis ipaensis. The sequence goes on along the minus strand of NC_142438.1, from coordinate 103,221,288 downwards.
ATAGGAGGTTGAAGGGTTTTTTGTTACTGAAAAAACCTGGAAAGTTTTGTATAAGGATTAGTGTATAAAACAATTATACCAAAAATTGTCACTAATTACTGTTTAATTTATCTTATAATAAAAATTGCATACTATATTTATAGGTTTGGTAATACAAAAGGATTGAAAATAAAAAAAGAAGATTTTTTTTTTTTAAAATTTGACAAGGCTATCGCCACGCTTTTAAAGTGTGGCCGTATCTCTTGCTATCGCTAGGCTTTAAAAGCGTGGCCGTATCTCCCGCTATCGCCACGTTTTAAAAGCGTGGCCGTATCTCCTGCTATTGCCACGCTTTAAAAGCGTGGCTGTATCTCTCTATGGCCACGCTTTTAAAGCGTGGCCGTATCTCTCGCATATGGCCACGTTTTTTAAGCGGGACAATCTGCAAAAGCGTGGCAAAAAATAAAGCGTGGTGATAGGTCACCAAAAGCGTGGCGATAGAGCAACCGCCACCCTTTGATAGGCCACCCTTTCAAAAGCGTGGCGGTAGCTCAAAAAGCGTGGCGAAAAGCTATCGCCACGCTTTTTTCAGCTTTTCGCCACGCTTTAAAAGCGTGGCAATAGAGCTGTTTTCTTGTAGTGTGGCAAACTAGAAGATATTATAGAACTAAACTACAATGGCCGATTTCGGGTTACTTTATTCAAATGTAAATGGGCTGACACCACTAGAGAACGGGGCTGTAGAAAGGATAATTGGGGTTTTACTTCTGTTAATATTTCACGAGTAATACACAGTGGTGACCAAGAGGAGGATGATCCATATATTGAAGCCTCACAAGCTCGAATGGTGTATTTTGTCAATGATGAAGTGAATAAAGATTGGAGTATTGTCGTGCATTTGAAGTCAAGAGATTCATATGATATGGGGGGAAATGAAGATGATGAAGCATGCGAGAATGAGCCATGGTTAGAGCAAAACTTAGATTCTTTATTTGAAAATGGTGATAATCTATCATTGTTAAGAGATGAGGTAGATGATGAACTATTAGATAATGACATTGGAGAAGACGAACACATGTCAGAATAGTAGGTGAGTTTTATTAATAAGTGGTTTAGATAAATTTTGTACATTTGTTTGTAAATTTTGTTTGTAAATTTTACATAAATATGTTGTTTAGATTCATTAATTGATTTAATGGAACTATTAAACCTTGATGCACATTTTGTTCTATATTTATTAATTATTTATTTGATCTATTATACAGATATGCCAAAGTAAAAGAAGTACAAGAATCTACTTAAAGCAGCAGCTGCAAATTCTTCACAAGACAAGTCAATAGCAACTGCAAATTCTTCACAAGATTAGTCAATAGCAGCTGCAAATTCATCCCGAGACAAGTCAGCAGCTTCAAATGCATCACAAGTCAAGTCGGTAGCAGCTGCAAATTCCTCCCGAGACAAGTCGGTAGCTGCTGCAAATTCCTCCTGGGACAAGTCAGCAGCAGCTTCAAATTCCTCCCGGGACAAGTCAGCAGCTTCAAATTCCTCCCGAGACAAGTTGACAACTACAAATTCCTCCCGAGATAAGTCGACAACAGTTGCAAGTTCCTCCCGAGACAAGTCTGCAGCTTCAAATTCTTCTGAGCCATCATCAGTTGCTCCAACTATATCTGAGCATCCATCCGAACCTAAACGTAAATGTGGGCGTGAATCTAGGCATTACTGGACTGTTGATGCCATAGGTATGTAATATTCTCAACTGTAATATTCTCCAGCCACCTATCACACTATTTCTTTCACTCCTGTTCCTTTCCAAATTTCACTATCTTCCAATTTATATGTCCTTGTTCAGATTTTCCCCCAAATAACGTTCCTGCCACTACTGCTTCCCTTCTACTTCTACTTTTACTTCTACTGGTTCAACTTATTCTTTAAGTTTAAATTAACTTGAAATTAAATCACTTAGTAGGTTAATATGGGGAACAAATTATCCTTGTGTTACGGTGGCTCATATAGGAAAAATATGAATACATGATTGTAATTACTCTAATGTATCCTTTACTGAAATTATGTTACGAGAATATATAGTACATTATTTTTTTGTTTTAATAATGATATTTATCTTGCAGTGGATATTACTAATATTAACCTATTTTCACCTTGATTCGGAATTCTGATGTATAATATATAGTATTATATATGTAGCTGTTACATTATACCCTGCACAAGAATCAATCTTTTATAATATATATCTATCATCATATGTTTTATTCTTTAGTTGCTGAATTACTCATTTATTTATATTTATTTATTTATTTTAGATGAATATGAAAATAGTACACGCCTTCATTTATTAGTGAAGGATGTGCATAATTTGCTAGAAGGTTTGCGCTTAGTTGTCAATTTTGATAGACAACATGCAGCAATAGGAGAAGCAGCCGAACTCCTTGCAGGAGTTTGTGGGTAATTGGCCACTGATTGTGTAGCATTTTCAATCAGTTTTGATAAGTGGTCAGACATTCCAGAGAGCTTTTTTGAAAATCAATGGAATATTTTTTTCCAAGTAAGAAGATTACTTAAACTCTAAAGCTTATTTCTTTGTCATTATTTAGTTATATTTCTTAGTTAATATATATTCTTTGTTCCATATTAAAGGCTTGATTTTGCTTCAAAGTGTATGATAGCTTGGCCAAACGATTTCTGCTCCAATCGCTTGGCAAAAAATGGAGGGAACATAGGATAAAGCTTTGGAATGAGTTTTATGATCCGAGGTTGAATAAAACCGAGATTATAAATAATACACCAGAAGATATTGCCCTTGATCAATGGGCTTTATTCGTAGAATATCGTTTGAAGCCTGAAACTCAGGTAAGTACTTACAATCCTAGTTAAATGTTGTCCCACTAAAAAGCCTTAAATAATTTTTTGAAATCAGAAGGAGTATAATTTTTTTAGTTATATAATAAAATGTAAATAGCTAGTTGTGTATTAAATAGAGCTGCAAGTAGCTAGTTGTTATATTATTATATCGTCTTTCTTCTTCTAGTCTAATGTATAAAGGAAAACATTATTATGTGAAAAGAAATATTTTATTTAGAAAAGTGTACGAAAAGTATAAAATATAATATATACCATAATTAAATAAGTATAATTGATCGTTACATTGGAGTAGTTTGTCATCTCTGGATCAAATCTGAGTAACCATGTGTGGTTATTATCTTACTATTATAAGTCTTAAATTGGAAATTTTGTTTACGAGTTCTGGAATTTGAGTTACACTAGAATCAAACATCACTGTTAGTTCTATCACTGTTAGTGAGTTACTATTATAAATTTATAATAAAGAAAAATTAATGAATTATTTCATGTGAGTTCTATCACTGTTAGTGAGTAATTAAGACTGTTGGATTCACTGAGAGTTAATTATTTTGAAGCTGAACTTATTCAATGGTTTAAGTTGGCTGATAGGAAATTAAGTATTATATGGAATGTTGTGAATGCATGTTTAACTCTATTTAATTGTGTCCAAATTAATCTTGCAGAATCTTTGTAAGAGGAATCAAGAAATTCAGCAAAAATAAATAATTCCTCATACTTCAGGTGCTAAATCAATTGCAAGAAGAAGGGCTGAATTGGTAATCAAAAACATAAAATAATTATATATTTATTTATTTATTTATTGATGTATTTGTGCTTCTATTTTTTCGGTGCTGAATAATTATTTGTTAGTTAGGTAGTATCTAGTAGTCATTCTGCATTCACTGATGCACATTTTTGTTCAACCTTGACAGTGCAACCAAAAGAATAGAAGCTGGCAGCATTTAGAAAGAAAAAAAATAACAATAAACATTTAATCTTGCTTGCCACTTGGGTTAACTTAATTGTTTCACTGAAAAACAGGGCTTTCAAACCAACTGAATCCATTCTTGAGAAAGGGATTGTAGAATCAATCATTTCACAAATTCTCATGTAACCCTTTACAAAATCATGGGATAGTAGAAGATTTTTCCCTATAGTAAATGAATCAAAAACATAAAATAATTATATTGGAGTTAAATTGGAGTGCTTATCCCCTTCATCATATAGACCAAAAACTGGTTTCATATAAATGGCCATATTTACCAGGATGTCCATCAGGCCACATTGCCATAGCTTCACTTACATCAATCAAACCAAATTGCAATCCTTTTTTCCTAGCTTCCTTTTCTGCTTCTCTAAATTCCTTTTCTGCTTCTCAAATAGAACATATTGTTGTTGTTAGTTACTTAATTTTATGCATATTTTTTCTTGGATGATATATTTTTTGATTGAGTCTTTCTACTTTTCTTGAATTTTAGACAGAAGAGACGGGAAAAGAAGTTAGTAGGGTTCAAATGTGGGATATCACTCACAAGAAAATAGATAGAAGTTATGTTAATGAAAAGGCTAAAGAAATAGCGGTAAGACTAAAGTGCAATAAGTAACTTGTTTGTATTTCTTTTTCTTTCTTTTTTATAAGATAATGTTATGTTTGATTCTTTCCCTTTCTTTTTATATATGTAGGAGAAGATTGAAGCATATAGTAGTCAACAAGTGGTGGAATCAACCATTAATTCTCCTCTTGATGCTCTTGGAGTAGTTCTTGGGAAAGAACACCCTGGTCGTGTTCGAGGTTTAGGCATGGGAGCTGTTCCAACAGTTGCTTTCAAGAACAACACTACAAGAATTAGTCAGATGAATTTAGGTTCTTCAAATGATGCTGGCACATCATCTACTTGTGGTCCAAATGTGCAAAAAGAGTTGGATACCATTAAAGCGCAATTGCAAGAACTAGTCTCCTATATTGCTTCTAAGGAAGGAGGTAAAATTCGAGTGAAATTGGCTGGAATGTTCCCTACTCAACAAATTTCACAGGTACAAATACAATTTATGTTCTTAATACCTTATCCATGTGTAATATTTGGAATCTTAAGGGAATCTGGGTCAATTTTAAAATTTGACTTTGGAAGCTAGCTTTAACTTTGTTAATTAAAAGCCTACCAACAATTGATTCCTATGAAAAGGTGCAAGCAAGAAAGCTAAAAAACATTTTAAAGAAGCTAAGTTAATATTATAATAACCAAAATTAGATTGAAGTAGTAGCTAGCTGATGATGAATTAGATCCTTGTGGAGGCTCAAGCCCTAATCTTAGTTCAAGGTCTAATTTTGAAGATGATGAGGGACCTTGTTGACCAGAAATTTGATCCTCTTTTCTTTTTTGATTGAATAATTTTATATTAATAGTTTCAAATTCAGTTTTATATCCTTTTTTATTGTGCTCATAATTATATTTTTGTTGTAGGGATTGGATCAAGAGAGTGAGATTCCATCACCAAGAGAGTTAGGAAGTAGGTCTTCTGGAGCGAGTAACAAAGAAGCATGATCTTGTATGATAAAGATTTTATGTATTAAGTATTATAGATATATGTTAAGACAAATTATTGAAAAATGTTATCTTTGATACTTTGTTTTTGGATTATGATTTTTTATTTTCGGAGACTGTGTATGAATTAAAAATCTTGTTATGATGTTTGATTTAAGGTTATGCTTTTTGGTTATTATGAGATTTTAAAGTTTGAGTTCTAAAAATGTCACCTTAAATACATAGTTTTAATCTCATTTTAAAAAGTATAAAATTGTAATTAGGTAAAAACGACGGCTAAAAACGCCATTTTAAACGGAAATGGTGCCATTATATCTTGGTAAAAATGGTAGTTAAAAAATTCCATTTTAAACGAAAATAGTGCCATTATATCCTGGTAAAAACGACAGTTAAAAAATGCCATTTTAAACGAAAAGGATGTCATTAAATACAGGTAAAAACGGCGGTTATAAACGCCATTTTAAACGAGAAGGATGCCATTAAACCCAGGTAAAAACGACGGTTATAAACGCCATTTTAAACGAGAAGATGCCATTAAACCCAAGTAAAAACGGCGGTTACAAACCGCCATTATAAACAACAACAAAACTGCCGTTTTATTTGGTTAAAATGGCGGTTAAAACCGCCGTTTTGACCGCCAAAAAACCGCCGTATTATCCACTGGTTATTACGGCATTTTTCAGAAAACCGCCGTAATAACCAGAATGGCGCCCAGAATTTCGGCGTTTCTTGGGGGCGCCATTTTCGGTAATAATGGCGGTTGTAACTGCCGTAATTACCTTAAAAAACCGCCATTTTAACCTTTTTTTTTGTAGTGACATATTCAACAAATTCAAACCAAAATTCAAGCATCAACAAACCACAAATAAAAAATTGAACACTTGCAACTCAACAATAACTAATTAAGCAAAACTTAAGCTAGATTACCAAAGTTAAATAAAGACAACAGAAATTAAGCAAGCAACTAAACATAACAAAGAAGATTAAAATAAGAAAATTGAAAAGATAAAGAATAGAAAAGAAAGGGATAGGCAACAGTGGCACTTGTGGTAGCCACTGCGAGGCTTACGGCGGCGAAACTTTGATGCACCACTATTTCGTGGTGCATTTTATCTTGAATTGAGGGGATTTTACTACCTTTTCCCACATTTATTCACTAAAATAGCATGGTTTCATATATTCTCCTTAATTTGTGCTTAAGTGTGAAAACATGCTTTTTAGGCCCTTAATTGGCTAATTTTAATTCACTATTGATTCCACTAGATGCCTTGATGTGTTTGTTAGTGAATTCAGGTTGAAAAGGCTAGGAATGGATCAGAGGAATGAAGAGAAAAGCATGCAAAATGGAGAAATTATGGAGAATCAAGGATTTGGGGTGCATTCACCGACGCGCACGTGTAACAGACGCGCACACGTGGAATGACGCGTACGCGTGGATAGCAAAAAGCCAAGCGACGCGTACGCGTGACCCACTCATACGCGTCGATGCTCGCACGTGACCTCATTAAAGTGAAAACGCTGGGGGCAATTTCCGGGCTTCTCAGGCCCAAATCCAACTCATTCCAGAGCCTATTACATGTAGAAATCAAGAGGAGTCAAAGGAGGGGGATCACATAGTTTAGTTTTCATCATGCTTTAGTTAGTTTCTAGAGAGAGAATCTCTCTCTTCTCTCTAGAATTAGGTTAGATGTGGATTAAGATTTCTTAGATCTAGGTTTAATTCATGCTTGGATTTACTTTTTCTCTTTAATTTCTCATTCCTCTACCTTTGCTTTCTTAGTTTAGTATTTCATTCCTTGTATATGTTTACTTTATTGTTGATGTACTTTTGTTTCTTCTATTTCCTTTTAATGCAATTTATGTTTCATGTTCCTTTATTGTTGATTTGAGTTGTTGTTGTTAATTCCTTGCTTTTGGTAGTTGTAGATTTACATTTCTTGTAATCTTATTTTTCTTTCCTTTTTATGCCTTCCAAGTGTTTGACAAAATGCTTGGAGGGATGTTAGAGTAGATTTTTGTGTTCTTGACTTGGGATGGTAACTTAGGTGAAATTGAGTTGCTAATGTCCAAGACTTGATAATTGGTGTCCATTGACTCTAGCTTCCACTAAGTTAATTAGTGAGTGGCTAGGACTTGTGGATTAGGATTGGTGTAGCTCATTTGACTTTTCTTCATTCATTAGAGGATGACTTAATGAGATTGATCCTTGCAATTATCATATTGTGGTTAGTAACAAGGATAAAGATCCCTATCCATCAACCCTTGCCAAGACCGTTTTATTATTTGAGTTCATTTACTTTCTTGCCATTTATTTTTCATGTTCCTTATTCAAAATCCCAAAATATGCATCTTATAACCAATAACAAGAACACTTCCCTGCAATTCCTTTGAGAGACGACCCGAGGTTTGAATACTTCGGTTTATTTTTATTAGGGTTTGTTACTTGTGACAACCAAATTTAATGTTTGTTGGTTTAGAAACTATACTTGCAACAAGATTTCATTTGTGAAATTCTAAACTACACAAAAATCTCTTCATCAAAATGGCGCCGTTGCTGGGGAATCGCATATGTGTGCCTTGTTATTGGTTATTGTATATATGTAAATATTGTGAATATGTGATAAACCCATATTTTATGATATATATTGTTTTCAATTCAAGAGATTTATTCAATCCGTCACCTACTTATTCATGTAAATTGCATGGTTTTACTTTCCCTTCCTTATTATGTGATATATGTGAATTACATGTTTCCTATGCCTTAAAATTATTTATTTTAATTACCCTTTATTACCATTCGATGCTGTGATTTGTGTGTTAAGTAGTTTCAGATATTCTAAAGGCAGGAATAACTTAAAGGATGGAAAGGAAACATACAAAAATAGAAGAAAATCACAAAATGGAGTTTTTGAAGAAATTGGCAGCGACGCGAACGCATGGATGACGCGGCCGCATGCCTGGCGCGAAAAGACAGCGACGCGAACGCGTGACTGACGCGGACGCGCGCCATGAGCAGAACACAGATGACGCAGACGCATAACCGAGGCGAACACATGACAAGGAAAACTCCGGATGACGCGACCGCGTGACCCACGCGGACGCGTGACAGACGTCACGCACCAGAAATTACAGAAAATGCTCCTAGCGATTTCTGAAGCCCTTTTAGGCCCATATCCAAGTCCAGAAGGCACAGATTAGAGGTTATGAAGTGGAGGAATGCATCCATATTGGGAGAGATCTCCAATTATTCACTTTTCATAGTTTAGATGTAGTTTTTAGAGGGAGAGGTTCTCTCCTCTCTCTTAGGCTTTAGGATTAGGATTTCTTATTATTTCAATTTAGTATTCCAACTCCTTATCAGGTTCAATATTCCTTTACTTTATATTTCCCTTTGCTTTCAGATATTCTAATGCTTTCCTTTAATTACTTTTGTTGCCAAATTGGCTTATGAACCATTCATGTTTAGATTTGATCTTCTATTTAATATGATTTGAGGTATTTTAGAATTATGATTGCTTTCCTTTATTTACATTAATAATTTACATTTTTTTCCTTTTGGCTTGGTTGATTACTTAGTAACACTTGAGTTGTCAAACTCAGCAGTGGTTGAAATTGGCAGATTCCTAATTAATCTAGATCGCTCTAAAGCTAGTCTTCCCGTAGGGATTGACTAGGACTTGAGGATCAATCTAATTAGTCCACTTGACTTAACTAAGTGGGATTAAAAGTCCAATTCTCATCACACCTGATAAGGATAACTAGGATAGAAATTCCAAATTCTCATACCTTGCCAAGAGTTTATTTTACAGTTATTTATTTACTTTATTTGTCGTTTAAATTACTTGTTCCTCACTTTCAAAACCCCAATTTACAAAACTCATAATCAATAATAAGAACATACCTCCCTGCAGTTCCTTGAGAAGACGACCCGAGGTTTAAATACTTCAGTTATCAATTTATTTAGGGGTTTGTTACTTGTGACAACCAAAACGTTTGTAAGAAAGGAATTCTTGTCGGTCTAGAAGCTATACTTACAATGGAAATTTATTTGTGAAAATTCTAGATCGTGCGAGAGTTCCGTTCTTCAAAATGGCGCCGTTGCCGGGGAACTGCAATCGTGTGCCTTATTATTGGTTATTGTAAATATTTTTCTTTTATTTCTTTAATTGTTTTTGTTTTTCCCTTTTTATTTTTTTAGCCACTATGAATTCTCACCCCTCTCGCTTTGAGTTTGGTTCTAATATTGTTGAAATGAGTGAAAGCTATAACAGGAATATGCATCAAGGTCTAAGCAATCAAAGATGGATGGAGCCAAGAGGATTTGATCAACCCTTTAGGCAACAACACCCTCCAAGATATCATGGACAAAGACCATTATACAATGCAAACCAAGCTAATAGATATGGTGGACAGCCTTGTAACTACCAACAAGCCCCACCCTGTGCCTATAGACCATCCTCTCAACATAACTTTGGACCACCATACTCACAAGCTCCTTTTCACCATTCACCACCATACGATCCTTATCTACCCCAATTCCAATCCAATTACTCCCAAACACCACCACTTTCCTATGTACCATGTCCAAATCCATCACCTCGAGAATCACAGGCTCGCCTCAAGGAAACAGTAGATCAACTTCATACAACCCTTCATCAGCTGGAGCAAGCAATACATCAATTATCTTCCAGACGTTTGAACCCTCAAGGAACTCCAATAGCTTTATGTGGAGAATCTAATGACGAACGTAGCATGAAGGAGACACTAGAAATCCCAGAGGGCAGTAATGAGCATAACTTTGTTTTGGAACAATTGGAGGAAGCTCAAATTATCCAAGAAGAAGAAGTACTGATTGAAGATTTAGGAGATGCTGAACCCCCATGGGAACCCATAGAATTCCGTCAAGGACGTTACAATTGATGCTAAGGAGGATAGTGCACAAACCCCAAGGCAGGTATTTTATGAAGAACTAGACGGAATGACCCAAGACGCCAGTTTCCTTGATAATGATAATCTCAAGTCAAGTTCTCCTAGTAATGAACTTGCATCCGCAAGTGAATTCTCCGAGATTGAAGAATCTTCCTCAACTGAATACGAAGATGATGCGGAGGTAGATTTCTCTAAACCTCTAGCTTATGACTTGAGTGATGAGGAAGACATAGAAGACTTTGATTAGGACGATATTGCATTTGAGGAATTTTGCAAGGAAGTGGAGAAATTCACAAAAGATTACAAGGGAGTAGAACTTACAGAACCACTGGAAACACCTATCCCAAGGCCATTACCACCCAATACAAGCTTCAAGTGGGTACAATCCTTAACCTTTAACTTTATTTTTCCACTTGAATATGGTTTGCTTGAAATAGATGGCCAGCTTAGAGCTCTCTGCGGCTTTAAGAGTAAGAGGAAAATAGCTCGTACTCAGAGCTGGTGCACAAGGTTCAATAAGGTTCCACGCTTCAACTCGAAGTGCATGGATTGGTTTCATGTTCAATCGAATGGATCTCGGAAAATATTTGGTCATCCTGGTGAGAATCTAATTTCTAAACTGCCCGGATGGAAAAATATAGATCAAGACAAAGGTGGATATAACAGCAAAGTTTGGGATCCTGGAATCTATTCTGACATTCGTCACCCCGGGAGCCTGAGGACCTATTTGAAGCTGCTCAAAAGCTTCACATGCCTAGTTTGGGATCCCGGAGGCTGTTGGCATTCCAAACATTGGTGGAGATTTCTGGATGAATTTAAGCACAAGCTGCCATAACAGGAAGCTCATCTAATGTCCAACTTAAGGACTTTAACTAAAAGTGCTAGGTGGGAGACAACCCACCATGGTATGATTGTTCCTGTTTCCATTTTATTTTGTTTTGTTTATTTTTATATTGTTTTATTTTCATTGAACCTGGATAGTATTCGTAAGCATTTGCATTAGCATTACATATTGCATAACTGCATAATTGCATATTCTAAAAAAAAGAAGGCGTGCGACGCGATCGCATCGCTAAAGCGTTCGCGTCAGTTGCGAAAAACACCCCCACGCGTCCGCGTCATTCACGCGGCCGCGTGATCTGGAAATCGGCGTAAAAATCCAACGCCCAGAAATCTGGGCTGGAATCGTGCGGCTGTCGTGCGTTTAGCACAAAATGGCCCACGCGTTCGCGTCCATCACACGAACGCATCACTTGCACAAAACCCATCCCACGCGAAAGTGTGAGCGATGCGTTCGCGTCGCGTGGATTGCACAACACCCCAAAAGGAGACAGAGAGTTGCGTTGAAACGATGCTGGAATTGTGCATTTCGCACAAATTCCAGCGACGCGGTCTCATGCCTCATGCGACCGCATCATTCATCCATTTTCCTATTTCATGCGATCGCGTCACTCACGCGATCGCGTTAACCCCCCATCCACCCTAGCCACGTGACCGCGTGCCCTACGTGTTCACGTGGATTCAAATTTATTAACCCCCTGTGATGCGAAATCCTACCCCGTCGCGCCCCCCATTCCCCTTCTTCTCCCTTTCTTCTCTGCAACCCTCCCCTGCGCCCATCACCACCACCCTAGCCACCCTCACCGGCCGCACCACCGTTGACCACCCAGCCATGACCGAGACGCCACCACCCTCTTCCTCCTTCCCTCTCTTTATTCTCTTTCTCTTCTCTTCTTCCCTCCACCACTGCTGCCACCACCGCGGCCAGCCACCACCGCCGCACCTCCCACCAACACCCACCCCCTCCCTTCCTTCCCCCTTAACCACCCCTCCCTGCACCCCAGCCCTAACCAACACCACAAAACCATCCCTGCCGCCACCAAGGTTTGCCGCCGTGCCACCCTACGCCGCCACAGCACCACCGCAGCCACACCCCCGCCATTTCTCAGTTCCTTAGCTTAGTTCATATGCCTACCAGGTTCCGCCGAACGCCACCTTTCTTTCATTCCTAGTTATTTCATATTTTTTCAGTTTATGTTTCGATTTAAGATAGTTAGAGTTGCATGTTTGTAGTGGATTCTAGGTGGTTAGGTAGCTAGGATGTGGTTAGTGGATTTAGGCCTATTTAATTGCGCTGTTTTTGCTACTTGTTTTATAGTTTTTGCAACTCTGCTGTTGCTGTGATGTTAGTATTGTTCATATGATGTTCTTACTGTTCATGCTGCTATTGCAACTGCTCTTTCATGTTCATATTATTTATATCTATTTGCAGTTTATTTTAATTTATATGAACTATTCTGCTTGCTGTTTATTTTCCGAAAACATCCAATTTTAGCCGGAATGCTGCCCAATTTTCTGTAAATCGTTTTGATTCTCATTCATGTATTGGTTTTGGCGTTTTCAATTTTGCTTTCCTTAGCTTTCACCAAACCAATTCCTGAATGCACGGGCCAGCATTCTTATTCCTTTTGTTTCCCCGATTAATAAATCACATTATTGATGATTTGATTTCAAATTTTCGTTATTGGTATATCTATATGAATCATCAACAACTTGATTTCCTTGCTTGAATATGAGTTGTCTGTTGCTTCAAATTGTGAAATTTTGTTACTTAGAAACCAATCATCATGCCACTTACTCTGACTTTCTTTTTACTAACTCACTGATTTTTGCTTCCTAACCTCTTTTTCAATTTAAAACCACTTTTTACTTTCTAACAACCCCCTCTGATTTTTGACTAACTCCTTACTTTTACTTTTTAACTCAAGGCATGATTATGGTTTTTCCTAATTAACATGAATTCTATTTATATTACATTTGGATTGAACTTTCTCATCTCAGCTTTTTAAACTCTAAAACACTCCAAAATGCATAATTATTCAACTCATTTCATTATTCTACTGCTCCTTTGCTACTTTGTGCTTATCTTGTTATTTGCCTACTTGTTTTCCTGCTTTTATTATATCCTAGATTTCTGTTTTTCAGGATGTCTGACACTCAAAGAAAAGGAAAAAGCAAGGCAACAACTGGAAAACAGAAAAGAGGTGAATCCTCTATGTCTCTTCTGGAGCTTATGCATGATGACTCCTGGCAGGAGAAGCACTTTACCCCGTAGAAGAAGGCTGACCAGCTCCTCCCTGCCACTGATCCAATTGAGTTTGCAAACTGATACTGTGAGCTGAAGTATCCAGTGTTTGCTACCTCCAGAAATCTGTACCTGGAGAGGACTTTGAAAATTCCAGAAGAACTACAGCAGTACACCTCCGATCAGATCAAACAAAGAGGCTGGTTCTTCTTGGAGAGAAATTTGACTGAGGTCAATGCTTCCTGGGTAAGAGAGTTTTACTGCAATTATTTCAAGACTTCCCTGGATGCAGTGCACCTCAGAGGGAAACAGATACTGGTCACTGAAGAGGCCCTTGAGGATATTCTGCGCCTTCAGCCAAAGTCAGATCAGCCTGACGTTTACCAAAAGGCTGAAGAGGACATGCGCTTTCTGAGATTTGACTAGGATGCTGTCAAGGAGAGGATAGCCCTTGACCCTACTGTCCCATGGGTCATGGGTAAGAACACCACCATGCCTAAAGGAATCAAGCAAATATACTTGAATGATGAGGCTCGGCTCTGGCACCAGATCCTGAGTAATTTTATTATGCCGAGCACTCATGAGACAGAGCTGCCTACTGCTATGATCACCCTCCTCTGGTGTGTGATGGAGGGTAAGGACCTGTATCTGCCACGTTTCATCCGGCACTATATGGCCAGGGTCCATGTCAGAGGCACCCTCCCTTTCCCTTACCTAGTCACCCAGCTAGGCCGTCGAGCTGACGTGCCTTGGGAGGATGCTGATGAGAAGCCACCTGCTGCGGACTGCAAGAAGATCATTCTTCACAGTAGGAAATTTCTGGCTTTAGGCTACCGACCTTCATTCCTTACTGCTTCTGATAAGACAGCCACACCTTCAGCTGCCCCCTCTTCTTCCACTACTGTACCTGCCCCACCCACTGCACCTCCAGGTGCTCCTGAGCCTATTTACCATTTGGTGCATTGCCTCTTCGCCCACTTGGACCGTATGGAGCGTCGCAACAAGCGACGCTATGAGCACGTCAAGTTGATGATCCGTTCCGGCGGTGATATCCCCTCCGAGCCTGACACCCTTTCTGATACATCTGAGGTGGAGGAGGACGCTCACGAGGAGGAGACCCCCACCCAGGCTGCACAGGCAGGACCGGAGCAGGCTGCGCCAGAGTAGGAGGAGCCACACCAACTTCAGGCAACAGATCCAGAGATTCCTATCCAGTCAGAGCCTCCTCTCTAGCAGACAGACCCACCTATCCTCATCCAGTCTGCAGATCCTCAGACCACCACCGAGACTCCAGCAGCCCATCCTTCCAGTGATGACACTCCTTCACACCCAGCTTAAGTGAGCATCGAGGACGATGCTTTACTTTAAGTGTGGGGAGGTCGCCATCTCTGGTGTATTTTTTGGTGAACCATTACAAACTCTTTTATTTTATTTTGGTTATTTTTCTGTATTTTTATCTTTATTTTTATTTTTATCTTTCAGTACTTATACATTGTTCTTTTCATGTGTTTTTACTCTACTTTCTACATTTTGCACTTTAGTTTATACCATTTGCCAGTTAGTTTAGTTGCAATTCCAACTTATTAGTTATAAAATTTGTGGATTAATTAGTATAGTTTACCCTTTAGCATGTGATAGTTGGTTTAAATTGAAAATAAAAAGGAAGTAAACTAGAGACTTTAACAGAATAAGAACAATCCACACACCTTGTATATAGAACATAACATGTTAGTTAGTTAACAACATTTCATCAAGGAGGAACACTAAAACTTTAAAGCCACCCAAAATAAATTTTACATTGAGAATAATGGGAACTCTTAATTTCTACTTACATGACATGTATAACTGATATATGATTTTTTGAGCTAGAGAACACACAGCCTGTGAGTTTTGAGCTTAATTGTATGGTTACATTCAAACCATAATTTTTATTCCTGTGTGTTTCACCCTTCTTTTTATTCTGATATTTTTTGCTTTGTTTTAATCTATATGTCTAATTATAGAGCATAGATACATACTAAGAGATGATTGAGGCCATTACTTGTTTAAGCTCACTTATCCTAAATAAGCCTACTTTTTACATCATCCTTGTTAGTCCCCTTGAGCTTTTAAACCCCTCTTGTTATATAAACCACATTACTAGCCTTAAGCAGAAAAACAAAATAAAAATCCCAAGTTGAATTCTTGGTTAGCTTAAGATAGAAATTGTGTATTGTTTAAGTGTGGGGAACTTTATGGGAACATGGATGATAGAAACAAAGGTAGAAAGTTAAAAAGAATAAAGATATCTCAAAATAAAAATTTTGGGAAGCATGCTCATGTGAAATCAATTGAATTACCATGTGCATTAAAAAAAATATTTAAAGGGATACAAAAATTCCCCAATTGCAAAATAAAAAGAATCAATGCACATGGGATAAAATTTAAGTTAATGAGCTTGCAATACAAGGTGAAAAAAAAATCTGGGCAAATAGGTTAAGAAGCTTTGAATTACAAAATATGTATGCTAGGTGAGATCTTAGACTAGTCAAGGATTCACTTATTAGCTCACTTAGCATTATATATATACCCTTACCTTTACCTTGGTCCCATTACAACCTTGAAAAAGACCTCATGATTTTTGTATGACTATATTCTATAACTGTTGATTAGTTAGATGAAGAACAAAGTTATAGAAAGTAAGGATAAAAAGAAGAATAGAGTGATTAACCCAATAAATACAAAATCCAATGAGGGTTCAATAGCTCATCACCATATATCTCTACTTAAGTTGTTAATTGTCTTGCAAGTTTGAAAAATATTTTTACCCATCTCAATTGTAAAAGTGCCTTAACATTGTCTAAGGTTGGCTATGCATATATGATTCCTTGAGAATGTGAATTAATTTAACTACATGTAAGTTTTATATACAAGTGAATAAAAATTAGAATTGCATGACTCATTTAGGTAGTTGCATTTAGATAGATTGCATTGCATGAGATTCCACCAATTTAACCTTACCTTACTCTTTATCTTGGACTTAGCATGAGGACATGCTATTATTTAAGTGTGGGGATGTTGATAAACCCATATTTTATGATATATATTATGCTCAATTCAAGAGATTTATTCAATCCTTCACCTACTTATTCATGTAAATTGCATGGTTTTACTTTCCCTTCCTTATTATGTGATATATGTGAATTACATGTTTCCTATGCCTTAAAATTATTTATTTTAATTAACCTTTATTACCATTCGATGCCGTGATTTGTGTGTTAAGTAGTTTCAGATTCTAAAGGCAGGAATAACTTAAAGGATGGAAAGGAAACATACAAAAATGGAAGGAAAGCACAAAATGGAGTTTTTGAAGAAATTGGCAGCGACGCGAACGCGTGACTGACGCGGACGCGCGCCATGAGCAGAACACAGATGATGCGGATGCATGACCGAGGCGAACGCATGACAAGGTGATGCGCAAAAACTAGTTATGCTACGATTTAGGAAATTGCACGATCGGCAAAATTCCTTCCGGCAAGTGCACCGGTTATCGTCAAGTAAAAACTCACAATAGAGTGAGGTCGAATCCCACAAGGATTGGTTGAGTGAGCAATTCGGATTAGAAGTGTGTTCTAGTTGAGCGGAATCAAGATTTAGATGAGAATTGCGGAATGTAAAATTGGCGGGAAAAGTAAATGACAAGAAAATTAAATGGCGGAATCTTAAATTGCATGAAGTAAAGAGCAGAAGCTAGATTGCTGAAATTTAAAAGGGAATGGGGGTGATTGCATGAATGTAATTGCAGAATGTAAAGAGAAAGTGGAAATCAGAAATGGGGAATTCATTGGGTTATAGGAGATATTGAGATCTCCGAATCAAAACATGTTTATCTCTTCCTCAAGCAATGCATTCATTGAATTTTGCTTGGCAATCTTATATGATTGGATCCCAATCCCTTGGCTCACCAATTCTCTCTAAAAACGAACAAATTCCCAATCCCTTGGTTTAAATGTTCATAAGAAGAGATGATGCTCGATCACTGATTATACCACACAGTTTCATGAACCACAATTTGGTAGGATTACATGTCACAATATCCATCCAAACCCCAATCCAATTCACTGTGAGAAAGCTTCTCTAGCATGAATCCTCCATTCCTTTCCCAAGGTTCCGAAGGATTCCAATTATGGGTAGTTTCTTTCCCAAGACAACTACCCAATGGAATTAGATCGAGAAGCTTTCTAACAAAATTCAAGAGAAAAGATTGAAGAAGAAGATAAACTATTATTGATTCATTGAATTACAATAGAGCTCCCTAACCCAATGAAAGGGGGTTTAGTGAGTCATAGCTCTGAATTCAATTACAAAGATATGAAATCTAGCTAAAAGTGAAAGTAAAGGTCCCTCCTAACTTAAATTCTATCCTATTTATACACTTTCTATATTGAGCTTCTGTTATGTTTCTTGGGCTTTGAGGCCTCTCCCTGCTTTCCTTTTGCTTTGGGTTTATGATCCATAATCTTGATGAGGCTGCTGATCCAAATTCTGTAACATTCATTGAGCCAACTTAGTGATAATCAAATAATAATACATGACTCAACAAATTGAAATTTCAGACTCATCAATCCTTCAGGCCCAATCCCATAAACCATGATATTCAATTGGGTTTCATGCCAGAGTATGTTTAAGTTAATGTTTGTGCTCAAAGACTAACTTAAACCGCAATATTTTTGGCCCAGAAACCTTTTCCAAGAGTGGCGTTTAAGTTGCAGTTTAAGCTTAAACTGCAGCTTAAACGCCAGACACTTCCAGTGAAGCCTTTTGTAGAAGCACGTTTAAGCTTTAGTTTAAGGTTAAACTGAAGCTTAAACGTGGAAATGGAAGAAGGCAGCCCTGGAGAGTCATGTAGTCGAACACGTTTAAGCTTCAGTTTAAGGTTAAACTGAAGCTTAAACGTGGAGATAGGAAGGGCAGCCCTGGAGGTCGAACACGTTTAAGCTCCAGTTTAAGGTTAAACTGGAGCTTAAACGTGGAAGAAGAGAAAGCCATCCTGGAGGTCGAACACGTTTAAGCTCCAGTTTAAGGTTAAACTGGAGCTTAAACGTGGAAGAGGAGAAAGGTAGCCCTGGAGGTGTCGAACACGTTTAAGCTCCAGTTTAAGGTTAAACTGGAGCTTAAACGTGGAAATGGAGAAAGCAACCCTGGAGGAGAAACTTGGTCGAACACGTTTAAGCTCCAGTTTAAGGTCAAACTGGAGCTTAAACGTGGAAATGGCTCCCTGGTGCTTTTCCCCTTTCTGGCGTTTAACCTCCAGTTTAAGGTTAAACTGGAGGTTAAACGTGGAACTTCCCCCCTTGGTGCTCTTCTCACTTCTGGCGTTTAACCTCCAGTTTAAGGTCAAACTGGAGGTTAAACGTGGACATGCTTCTTTGGTGAGACTTCCATTCTGGCGTTTAACCTCCAGTTTAAGGTTAAACTGGAGGTTAAACTTCAATTCCAGCATTATATGGCTTGGTAGTTTAAGTTCCAGTTTAAGCTTAAACTGGAACTTAAACTCCACATGTGATATTCAAGCTTCCTTTATTGATTTTGTTGCTTCCTTGCCTAGCCTCTTCTTCCCTGAAATCATCCAAACAATTGCATCAAAGTCTTGCAAAATTTCATGAGAAATCTTCCATTCATAGCATTCAAGTAATATAACTAAAAACTCATGGAATTTGCATCAAAATCTTCATGTTGAATGATTTAAGACAAGCATGACTATTTGGCCCAAATGATTACTTAAGGCTCAAGAAAATGCATAAAACAACTAAAAATAAAAGAAAAAGGCTAGTGAAACTAGCCTAAGATGCCTTGGCATCACAACACCAAACTTAATCCTTGCTTGTCTCCAAGCAAGTTCTGAATTATTGAGAAGAAAGAATGAAACAGAAAGTAAATTCATTAGCCATATCAGTAAGTAATTGACATTGATTAATGGGGTGTTCATGCAGAAAGTTGTTGCAGCATCACTTTATTGTTTCTTAGGTAAGAATGTCACTTTTTATGTTTCCACTAAAACACTGCTTATGGCCTCTTGTTATTCACATATCCTTGGCAAGTTTCTTTTCTTTGTTTTTCTTTTTCTTTGAGCTTATTTGCTCCTTGTTGCTCAGTGTCATGTGTTGCTCAAGCCTTTGGCATTTTCTTTTTCTTATTAGTGCACTACACATATCCACTACAGGCATTTTAGTTCACATTTCTTCTTGAGACATTGGTGCCCAGCACCTCTTTGTGTGACTAAATGTTTTGTATTTAGGTTGCTCTTGATAATGGACTTTTGGTTGATAATCCCGGGTTAGTTAACCCAAGTTACCAAGTGTTGAAACACTCCTCAGAACCTATTCATCCAAGCATATCCTTAATACATAAACACCACAGGCATTTGTCTCAGAAGTTCAAACCATTGGTGCCTAGCTTATTTTCTCAATTTTTTTGCTTTTTGGTTGCCCTTTTTCAGTGGCTT
This sequence comes from Arachis ipaensis, assembly GCF_059453495.1. Lineage (NCBI taxonomy): Eukaryota > Viridiplantae > Streptophyta > Magnoliopsida > Fabales > Fabaceae > Arachis > Arachis ipaensis. The sequence continues at coordinate 103,201,409 of NC_142438.1, read as the reverse complement.
TTTCCTCTTCTTTTTCTTTCTTTTTCATGGCCAAAGACATTTATTCATCAAGATCCATAGACAACATCCTAATTTCCACTAAAAGTGACAATTCTAACTTTATTTCTTAGTGAGCTGACTATTCAATCAAACATGCATACCACCAGTTAATCTTATTTGATTTCTTACCAAATGGAATTGAGTTACTTTTGTTCAAACATTTCTTTTATTTTATGGAAACAGAACAAGCATGGCAAGCATTTGTTTAAGAAGATGAAGTTATCCAGACACTTAGACTATCACTTATTTGTAAATTAAACAAACAGACAAACAAAAACTGCAATGACTCAAACTTAAAGCAGGGGTGCATGCAAACTTCAAATATCAGCAATTCAAAGTACAAGCAATTAAGTGACAATACAACCTTTTAGCATCTTCTTTGTTGTTCATCATCCTTCCTAGCCTTGGTGTTCTCTTTGATGATGATGTATATTCCTTCCATGAGATTGATTGTCTTCCTGCAAAGCTATTAGAAGTTGCTTGTTCCCCAAGCACTTTGAGAATTGGTTAGCATGCATGGATGTTTGTAGGCCTCTGAACTTAGATTGGTGTGTGAACACGAAACTTAGTTCCTTGCCATATGCAGCAATTGGGATCATATGCAGAAAACCTCATGTGCTTTTATTAAGAAAATAACTATGAACTAGAAAAAGAAACTATGAACTAGAAATTAAACTATTGTTTAAGTAGTTTCCCTGATTGGTTGGAGCTAGTGACTAGTCATGCTGAGGTAGAAATGTGCTTTTAATGAAGTTTTTGGTGGAACACCAAACTTAGAATCTCACATTCACCCTTGAATTGTTTTGGTGTGCAACACCAAACTTAGCTCCTTGCAATACAGATAAATCTACTTAACTCTTTTATTGAAATAACTAGAAAAGAAAAACTACCTTTGGTTGGGTTGCCTCCCAACAAGCGCTTCTTTAACGTCATTAGCTTGACATGCTGTTCCTGACTTTCTTCCTCTTCTTCCAGTTTGTTAAGAGGAATGACTTCAAGTGGATAAAGGAGCT